>NC_135954.1:36972500-38287500 GCF_053455715.1 Rhinoraja longicauda | reverse complement strand
AAGGAAAAGAACAACATTGGAAATATAACAGTGGATATATTTAATACAGAGATAGATAGATTCTTGACTAGTATGGGTGACAGAGGTTATGGGAAGAAGGCAGAATGGGGTTAGGAGGGAGAGATAAATGAGCCATGATTGAACGGTTGAGTCGACTTGATGGGCCAAATGGCCTACTTCTGCTCCTATCCCTTATGATCTTAAGATTTTATGAACATGCCTGGAAATAGCACCACATTTAAACACCATCCTAACCTATTAACACATCACCTTTGGGTCAAAATCCAGGAACTCCTTACGTGTTAACACTATATATGCTCCATAAAAGCTGCTATGGTTAAAGATGGTGGCTTACCACCACTTTCTCAATTCCATTTAAGGACAGGCAATACGTATTGCCTTAGAGTCAGACAGTAACACCCACATTACACAAAAGTTTTAGAAAATCCCAACCTTGTTCACAGTGAGAAGTTAGGTTTAAAAGGGAAATGACTCATATAAATTGAGCAAGATTGAGTTCTTGTCAGAAGGCAAAGGAAATTGTAAAGTAATATGTGTAAAGTAATCATTTATACAATGAAGAAAAAAGCGAACCATTTTTAAGAATCAATGTGCTTCAAAAGGTATTAGAAAGATTAAGTAAATAAAGCCTTGAGGAGGATATAAGGGAGGAAGGGAACATATCACTAATGCTGATGCAATGCCATCTCTGGGTGCATATGATCCATTCCTACTTAACATTGTGATGAATAATTAAATTGAACACTTAGACTTAATTAATAAAAAGGCTAATGGAAACAACACTATTAATTCAAACAACTCCAACAGGAATTCAAGGATATTAATAATAAACAGGACCTACTCCTTGGATGTGAATTAAAAAATAATAACTCTATAAAGCTTACCATGACATTCTGGCCGTTTATCAGCAAAATTGGAAATGAAGCTGAAGTGCTTCATGGTACGATGAGTGGCACAGTGGCACAGGGGTAGAGTTGTTGCCTTATGATACCAGGACCAGGGTGTCAGGGACCAGGATGCCAGGGTGGTAAATCTGTGGAATTCTTTGCCACAGAAGGCTGTGGAGGCCATGTCAATGGATATTTTTAAGGCAGAGATAGGTGGATTCTTGATTAGTGTGGGTGTCAGGGGTTATGGGGAGAAGGCACGAGAATGGGGTTAGGAGGGATAGATCAGCCACAATTGAATGGCGAGTAAACATGATGGGCCAAATGGCCTAATTCTGCTCCAATCACTTATGACCTTATGGCCCGGGTTCGATCCTGACAATGGGTGCTGTCTGTACGGAGTTTGTACATTCTCCCCGAGACCTGCAGAGGTATTCTCTGGGTGTTCCAGTTCCCACCCACACTCCAAAGATGTGCAGATTTGTTGGCTAATTGGCTTGGCATAATTGTAAATTGTCCCTAGTGTATGTAGGATAGTGTAAGTGTGCGGAGATTGTTGGTTGGTGCGGACTCGGTGGGCCGAAGGTCCCGTTTCCATTCTGAATGTCTAAACTAAACTAAATTGATATCATCATTGTCCATAATGTTTTATTAAATCTGTTTTACCTGTATATTTAAGAGATATTTCAACACATACATTTCCATTGAGTAGTGTCCAAATTTTCTTGGTGCTCTTGGCTCTGCTGACGATTCCATGGATGCCCCTCATAAAGCCCCATTGACCATCAAAGGAAAATAAATGCACATGGTGAGATATTGATCTTTTCACCCTTTTAAACCTAGAAATTACTCTTGGTAACATTAGCCAATGAATGCTTAATAATTATGTAATCTTACCCTGTCTGCATTTTTAGGATAAGCATGTTTTTTATTTAATCTGGTCTATCTTCAATGCCATTATTAATGACAAGGCAAAGATCCTATTAAGTTAATTGGGCATAATAACACGTAAAACATACTATGTTATTCTGTTTTAAGTGGAATTGCATTGAATTAACCTGTTCCTTTAACGGCCATAGACAAAGCACAGTAAGTAATCGGGTCCCCGGGTATAATAAAGTAAAAGTCCTCTTCCAGAGGTCAGTGCAAGAATAATTTATTTTATTCCAAAAGATAATAGGAGTCAAAGATATTTATTACCATTCTTAGGAAAATTAATTAAAAAAATTGTGCAATGATTATCAATAATCACATTTGTGTAATTATAATTAATTATTACACATATACAATAATATTTTTAAAATAATAATTACATACAATTGAAGACTATGTGATCTTGTATTTCTGAATTCATAATTTCATGTGTTTCAATCTGAAACATTGAAAGGCTGGCCAGGTTTTGTAAATTCTGAATAACCTATTCTGAAACCTTGCTTTTTATTACCTTTAGTTCACCCTGGCTTTGTGAGAAGTCCTGCATCATCCAAATTAGATGGTCTTTAGATCTAAAAGAGTAACTCTCCAAACCGTAATCCTGTTTGAATTTCCATTCAGTTGAATAGTTGTAGAATTATAGAGTCAACACTTCTGTTATTTTCTCAATCAAACTCCTGAAAACTACTCAGAGGAATTATTTATGCTCATATGAATGAGACCGTTAACCAACCTGTTAGCTCACTGGAGCATAACTTGCTGAAGATGATAAGGCCGTCACATCCAACAAAAGAGGTCTGTTTGTGGCTTCTGCTGAAATCTTATCAGTTAAAACACACTCTGTTTGTTCTGCATCCAAGCAATAACATTATCAGCGAAAGACCACTGACTGGAGTATCTTTTCATTAAAAAAATTCCCCCATTTGAAACGTACTTAACAGGAAAATGCTTAAAAGTTGAGAATTAACTGTTTCCTTACTCTTTCATCACTACCATTCAGGTGACTAATGTCAAAAAAGGTCAGGTGTGAACTACAGGCAAAGAGCAAACTTCTGCCCTAAAACTTGGATCCATCAAGTATTTAATTGTGGTTTATAAGAAAAGTTCACCAATTCTGGCATACCCCTTATGCTACCATAATTTCAAACTTAAATAACTGAAAACTGTATTACTTGATCCTGCTTCTCTTGAGATTGAAGTGAGAGTCTACCGTGCCTCGCATACCATCACTGCAGACATGATAACCACACCTATAATGACCAGAACAACTGGGGAACCCACCCTGCCGCCAATCCTCTCCCGCCTGTACTTCACCATCCTCCCACATTTAGCACTGAAGCAATCTCTCAACTTGCACAAAATGCTGGAGAAACTCAGCAGGTCAGGCAGCATCTCGGGAGAAATGCTCTGCAGTTATTTTCTTATTCTCCTGAGATGCTGCCTGACCTGCTGAGTTACTCCAGCATTTTGTGAATAAATACCTTCGATTTGTACCAGCATCTGCAGTTATTTTCTTATTCTCCCGAGATGCTGCCTGACCTGCTGAGTTACTTCAACATTTTGTGAATAAATACCTTCGATTTGTACCAGCATCTGCAGTTATTTTCTTATATATCTCAACTTGCACATATCTTCATCATGCATGATCAGATATATCGTTGTCATTCATCCTCGCTCATTAAGCTGCATTTAATATTTTGAAGCTGATACCTTAAGTTTACTTTAGTTTAGAGACACCGTGCAGACACAGGCCGTTCAGCCCACCGAGTCTACGCCGACCAGTGAGCCCCACACATTAGACAATAAACAATAGACAATAGGTGCAGGAGGAGGCCATTCGGCCCTTCGAGCCAGCACCGCCATTCAATGTGATCATGGCTGATCATTCTCAATCAGTAACCCGTTCCTGCCTTCTCCCCATACCCCCTGACTCCGCTATCCTTAAGAGCTCTATCTAGCTCTCTCTTGAATGCATTCAGAGAATTGGCCTCCACTGCCTTCTGAGGCAGAGAATTCCACAGATTCACAACTCTCTGACTGAAAAAGATTTTCCTCATCTCATTTCTAAATGGCCTACCCCTTATTCTTAAACTGTGGCCGCTTGTTCTGGACTCCCCCAACATTGGGAACATGTTTCCTGCCTCTAACGTGTCCAACCCCTTAATAATCTTATACGTTTCGATAAGATCTCCTCTCATCCTTCTAAATTCCAGTGTATACAAGCCTAGTCGCTCCAGTCTTTCAACATATGACAGTCCCGCCATTCCGGGAATTAACCTAGTAAACCTACGCTGCACGCCCTCCCAACAGCTTCATTAAAAAGGAGGCCACTTTAGACATACTGCCAAAAAGTAGATGGAGCCTTTCATTAACTCCGCTGGATCCAATCCAAAGTTCAACCAAAACCTCTTGTGCATCTTTCCCCGACTTATGCAAGATGTACTTTAAATTCTACGTGAGGGCATGGAAGGTGTAAATGACAATGTAGAGACACCTCATACATGGACTCATCCCCAGACTTACATTTGTAGCTATGTGGGGCCCTTGAAAGCTTCATTACTGAGAAGCGATCCTGGAAATATTGGTCCCGGTTGGGCCACATCCAAGTTTGTGGACATTTTGAAAGATTCATGTATATGTATGGTGAGATTACCAGAGTCCATTACATTTTCAGATACGGTGGAATTTGAATACAGGTGTAAAATTTCACTGTTCAAACTCTCAACATTTAGGTGTATGTTTATTTTTGTGATGTTTATGGGGGTACAGTGAAAAGCTTTGTTTTTGCATATTATCCAATGAAGTCAGATAATACTATACATAAATACAATCAATCCAAAGTCAAGTGCAATAGGTAGAATGAAGGGGAAGATGTAAGCTGCAGAACATTGTAGCTCAACAGTTCCAGAAATGAAGTCCAATATCCACAATGAGGTAGAGGTGAATAGCTTATGGAAGGTCTGCTCAGAAGCCTGATAACAAAGGAAGGAAGTTGTTCCTGTGCCTGATCGTGTGTGCTTTGAATCCTTTATATCTTTGCCCAACAGAAGCAGTGATAAATGTCAATTTCAAGAAGCTAATTTAACTCATATTTTTGTAACTTGCACAAAAATGCAAAATTTCTGGTTGGAGATTTTTAAAATAGTTTCTAAAGTTATCAACAAGCAATTGGATATGGATCCAAAATTAATTATATTAGGATTATCAGAACATACTACAAACTTTACAACGTCAGGTACATTTTCTTGATTACAGTTTAATAACTGCGAAAAAATTAATACTTAAATTTTGGAAAAAAACAATAACCCCCACAATTAAAATGTGGACTACGGAAATGACAGAGACCCTGCATTTGGAAAAAATAAGATTTGCCTTAATTGACAAACCTGAGTTATTTTTTAAAATATGGTCTCCATTTATTGAATTTTTAGAAAAGTAAATGGGTTTGGCACAGGACTAAAATAAAAATTTTAAATTAAAAGTTGAAACTTGAGTTTAGCGTTGGATGTACAACTGTGGTTATTGTCTCCTGGATCTACCCCCTTTAACTTTTATAGTTATACCTTTTTTTAAAATTTTCTTATTCTCTCTTTCCAATAGTTTATAGTTTTTTTTTCTTTCTTCTTTATTTTTTTATTTTCTCTCTTTAAAAATTTAAAAATTGAAGCTATGTTAGAACTTTGTAACAAATTTGTCTTTTATTTCTATTTGTACATATGCTTTTCAAAAATAAAAATATTTAAATTTTATTTTTTTTTAAATAAAAAAAAAGAAGCAGGAAGAAGAAAGAATGGCCAGGGTGAGAAAAGTCTTTGATTTTGTTGGCTGCTTTTCCGAGTCAGCACGAAGTGTAGATGGTGGGGAGTCTGGTCTGTGTGATGGATTGGATTACACCCACTACTCTCAGCAATTTCTTGCGGTCTTGGGCTCAGCTGTTCCCGAACTAAACTGTGATGCAACCCGGCAGTATGCTTTCAATGGTGCATCTGCAGAAGTGTTTAAGAATCACTGGAGACATACCGAATTTCCTCAACCTCCTGAGGAAGTAGAAGTGTTGGTGTGACTTCTCGGCTGTCGCATTAATATGGTTAGTTCACAACAAATCGTTAGTAAAGGATCTTGAAGTTCTCAACCATTTCCACATTGGCCCCATTGACGTATGTCCTCCAACGTACTTCCTGAACATGTGTAGGAAGGAACTGCAGATGTTGGTTTAAATCGAAGATAGACATAAAATGCTAGAGTAACTCAGTGGGACAGGCAGCATCTCTGGAGAGAAGGAATGGGTGACGTTTCGGGTCAAGACCCTTCTTCAGACGTCAAGTCACGGGAAAGGGAAAGTGTGGGAATGGGAGGGGAATTAAAGTGTTTAGCAACTGGGGAGACCCAGGTAGGCCCAGGCAGACTGAGCAAAGGTGTTCAGTGAAACGATTGCCTAGTCTACGTTTGGTCTCGCCGATGTATAAGAGTACACATCTTGAACAACGGATACAGTAGATGAGATTGGAGGAGGTGCGTGAACCTCTGCCAAAGGGACCCCAACAGTCCTTTCAGGTTAGGCCAAGTCAGCTTCAGGTCAGGTCAGGTTCATCATCAGTTCCTGAACATCATCAGTTTCAAGATATGATGGCTATTCTATGACCTTCACCATGGATTAAAACATATACATTCTTCACACTTGACAGATGCAAAAAAGGTGGATTAAATAGCAAGTCAAATATTAAAACCTGATAGTGACAAAAGAAGGTGAAGAGCTAAGAGAAGGCACACCAAGTCAACTTAAGCTTAGTTAATTCTTCAATCAATATTAATATTTTTCTTGTAATTTCATATGTTAAAGAAAACTCAAATTTCTTTGTCCAATGGTTTGCAAGTAGAAAGAGGCAGTCAAATGCCAAAACATCACGAGTAACACCAATATGATGGCTGGAGATTTCATGCTCATGAAAGTTAGTATATGGTCTAGAAATCTTTCACCAATAATTCTCAAAACAAATGGGGCCTAAAACAGTGAAGATTTAATCTACATTTGTATAAAATTTCTAAATTCAATAACAATTTGTGATAATTGGAAAATGACAAATATAGCCTCCATTATCTAAGAGATGGAGTTAAAAGAGGAAGAACGACAATTAAATAGACATTATTCAATGCCATTAGCAAATACAACCCACACAGTGGATCATTGTCATAAATCAAATGCCGGTGCTGTCAAACAGATATGCTCACTCATTGTAAATTACTATGGAAACAGCAAGGAATCATTGAAATTCCAGTGAAGTGATAAGTTACGTATTAATTCCAAATGCAGACTCAACTCTAGTGCTATATGATTGCCTGTGACTGAAATTGCAGAGGCAACTATTTTTTTGCCAACTCATGAACTTGAAATGTTACTCCCTGTCCTGGTGTGGTCTGTTACACACTTAATGCAGTCCGCACTGGTACAGAAATGCAATGAATACCAAAATATCTGTTGTGGTATATTGGATAATTATGAAGAACTACCAATGCAACTTTATCCTCGTGTCATCAAACCTCAACAGGTATCATTACAGGGGTCTTACCATCATAATATCATTCCTGCCTTTGAATCTACACTGACACCGAGTACCTGACCTTTACAATCTATTTATTCCAGAACTTTCTGAAGTGTTGTGGCACATGGTTCTACACAATGGATTCTCTACAAATAAAGGCTTAAACGCAATTGGGTTTGCAATCATCTGTGGTTTGTTTGTTGCTCTCACTGGGGCTATTCTACTGTATCACAAAATGCTGGAGTAACTCAACGGGTCAGGCAGCATCTCAGGAGAGAAGGAATGGGTGACGTTTCGGGTCGAGACCCTTCTTCACTGATATTCTACTGGTCATGGAAGGTCTTTCTGTATTTCTGCAAGCACTACGTCTACACTGGTGAGTATATAAAGCAATTGTAAAATGTGAAAAAGAATTGGAAAGGATTTGGCCAGAATATGTGATTCAATAGTGTTTAAAATAATTTAAATATTGAATGTAATTTCTGTTGTTAGATTAAGGAATTCCTATATGTTCTTTTATTATTGCACTGTATAAAGTTACTTTTGAGTAATCAGATCCCAGCAAATTGAATGTTAAGAAAGCTTTAGTCACTTCACCAGATATGCAATTAGATAATTAGCTTTGGTAATAACTGTTTTGAATGTGAACCAGTGAAATGGCTGAAGATTTGATTACGAGGACAGAACAATTCATTAAAAACATTTATTACATGAGATTTGCATATATCACTATTATTGCAGAGAAGATTCAAGTTTGTCCTCAGATTAGCAGCACCTGTAGATGGAGAAATAGCATGAATGTTTTGAGGCAATGTCCTATCTCCAGCATTTTCCATTATTATTTCAGATTTCCAGTATTTGTACATTTGTTTGTTTGGAAAGTAGGTACATATTTTTGTGAGAGTCACCTTTTTCCATCATGTTTTTTCAGTTATCGCACATGTAATACCTTCCTCTCATTGTTATAGCGCATTAAACTCCAAAGGCAGGTGGGTCTACGATATATATTGTCTTCTATTGTATCACCTACCACACACCTTTTACAGCATAGCATGAAGCACTCTAGAGTCTCCCGCCATTGCCTCCTGTTCGTGTTGCTTCTACCACACACTCTTATTGACAAGTCCGGTACGGGGTTGGCGTAGATGGCACTGCCCTGAGCTGGTTCGTTTCCTACCTCAAAAATAGGAGTTTCTCCATCAACATAGGCAATTATTCCTCTTCCCCAGCTAGCCTCTCCTGCGGAGTTCCACAAGGCTCCATCCTAGGCCCCATTCTCCTCTCTCTGTACATGCTTCCCCTCGGCCAAATCTTTCCATTGCTATGCTGATTACACACAGCTCTATCTCCCCCTGAAACCCAACAACCAGTCAAATTTAATCAGCCTCATGCACTGCCTGGAGGACATAAAATGTTGGATGGCACAGAACGTCCTTCGGCTAAATGAGAGCAAGTCTGAGGTCATCCTATTCGGCCCCTCCAACCCCATCAAAATGACAACAGGCAGCCTTGGAAGCCTATCCACCCTAGTCAAACCTCATGTCAAAAACCTTGGCATGATATTTGACTCCGCTTTTAAGTTTGACAAACAAGTCAACTCTGTGGTAAAAGCCAGTTTCCTCCAGCTTCGTACCATAGCTAAAATCAAACCATTCCTCCAATTTGAAGATCTAGAAAAAATCATCCACGCATTTATCTCCTCCCGCCTGGACTATTGCAACTCCCTATACACTGGGATCAGCCAATCATGGCTGATCATCCATGATCAATTTATATCAATGACTTTCACAAAGGCACCAAAGGTGTGGCTGCTAAATTTGCTGATGGCACAAAGATGGGCAAGACAGTAAGCTACGTAAAAGACATAATGAGGTTACAAAGCATAGGTTCAATTGAATAAGTGGACGAACATCTGGGAAATGGAAGGTAATGGGTGAGAATGTAAAATTTGGCAGGAAAGATAAAGACAAGCATATTGGATATAAACATTGCATCTCAATGCTCTGCAAAATCTCAAAGGGATCAAGTTGTCATAGACCACAATTCGCAAAAGCCTACAATACAATTCCAGTAAGTTATCAGAAAAGTTCACAGAATGTTGTTATTTGTTGGTGTGGAATTGAATGCAAAAGTTGGGAGATTTTGCTTCAGTTATATAGAGTGTTACTGAGACCACAAATGGATATTGTGTAGAGTATTGGTCTCCTTAATTAAAGAAGGACATAAATGCATTCAACGCAGTTCAGAGACAGTTTGTTAGAATAATATCAAATGTGGGCTGATTGACTAATGAAGGGAGACTGAGCAGGTTGGACATATCAATTTCATTTTGAAGAATGAGATGGATGATTGCAACAAACATGTTTTGGAAGAGTCTTGACATAATGGTCATATTTCCATTTCTATAAGAATCAAGAAATAGGGATCACTATTTAAAAATAATGAATTATCAGTTTAGGACAGAGAAGAGGCAATTATGTTTCCCTCAGTAGATCATACGTTTTGGAACTGTCTTCCTGAATGGCTGTGAGACAATAGACAATAGGTGCAGGAGTAGGCCATTCGGCCCTTCGAGCCAGCACCACCATTCAATGTGATCATGGCTGATCATTCTCAATCAGTACCCCGTTCCTGCCTTCTCCCCATACCCCCTGACTCCACTATCCTTAAGAGCTCTATCTAGCTCTCTCTTGAAAGCATTCAGAGAACTGGCCTCCACTGCCTTCTGAGGCAGTGAATTCCACAGATTTACATCTCTCTGACTAAAAAGGTTTTTCCTCATCTCTGTTCTAAATGGCCTTCCTCTTATTCTTAAACTGTGGCCCCTCGTTCTGGACTCCCCCAACATTGGGAACATGTTTCCTGCCTCTAACGAGTCCAACCCCTTAATAATCTTATATGTTTCGATAAGATCCCCTCTCATCCTTCTAAATTCCAGTGCATATAAGCCTAGTCGCTCCAGTCTTTCAACATATGACAGTCCCGCCATTCCGGGAATTAACCTAGTAAACCTACGCTGCACGCGCTCAATAGCAAGAATATCCTTCCTCAAATTTGGAGACCAAAACTGCATGAGGGCCTCACGAGGGCCTTGTACAACTGTAGAAGGACCTCTTTGCTCCTATACTCAACTCCCCTTGTTATGAAGGCCAACATTCCATTGGCTTTCTTCACTGCCTGCTGTACCTGCATGCTTCCTTTCAGTGACTGATGCACTAGGACACCCAGATCTCAGTGTATGTCCCCTTTTCCTAACTTGACACCATTCAGATAATAATCTGCCTTCCTATTCTTACCACCAAAGTGGATAACCTCACACTTATCCACATTAAACTGCATCTGCCATGCATCCGCCCACTCGCACAGCCTGTCCAAGTCACCCTGCAACCTCATAGCATTTTCCTCACAGTTCACACTGCCACCCAGCTTTGTGTCATCTGCAAATTTGCTAATGTTACTTTTAATCCCTTCATCCAAGTCATTAATGTATATTGTAAATAGCTGCGGTCCCAGCACCGAGCCTTGCAGTACCCCACTAGTCACTGCCTGCCATTCTGAAAGGGACCCATTTATCCCCATTCTTTGCGAGAATATCATTACAGCAGAGGAGGATAGATACTTGCTATAAGTGAGGCAGTGAAAGATTAATTATAAGTAGATGTGAATGTTGATCTGAGATTAAAGTCAGTTTGGACAATCTTATTAGCAGACTGGTTTTAAGTGCCCAAGTGGTCTACTCCTAATTTATGTGCGCTTAACTTGTTTAGGAAGTCACTGCACTATTGCGATCATGCAATATTATTCATTGTCCCATATGTCTGAACAGGGAAAGCATCTAGTGTTGAACAGTTTGGAGTGATTAGCAGTTTTGTTAAATTTAATAAGCTCTAGTGACTCACCCCTATACACTCCAAGCGGCCATGTCTTCATATGTCCCACAACTTACTCTAGACTCAATTATCTTGTTCCCTCCACTCAGAGATTTTTCCAAGCATTTTTCAAAGACATTATGTATCTATTGCTCCACAAAAATCTCACCTCATCCTCTTTATCCCTGCAAACTATTTCATCAGTTCCACCCTCCCTTCCTTTTCTTGAATGTGTTCTAATTATCTTCTGGATTAGCATTCATTAATCCAACTGCATATATGATTCTCTCCAAAAATGTTTACATCCTTTTAACAGTTCAGAGACAGCCCTGGAAAAAGTTATGAAAGGCATTTTATGTAACTTAGAGCACAATTTATTATTTTTGTTCGTCATCCTATGGCAGTTATCCATCTTCAAAATCTCTTTTGGCCTGTTTGGCAGAATTGGTCTTATTTGAATTTATTCACCATTCTGTGATCAACAGTTTCTTTTCTTCCAAACCTCACAACATTGTTTCTCAGTTCCACCAAGGGTCAACTTCCACATGCATAGCACATTCAGTACTTCCCCTCCTTCAAGATCTCAGTTGATCTTGTAATATTTTTGTCAGGGTACTCCTATGGCACTTAAACTTAGATGAGCTGCAGTTACATCCATCTAAGCTCTAAAAGACTAAAATCACCAACTTCACTCCAAACTGCCAAAAACTACATCTCCTCTCAGGCTATTGTCAAATGTTGAAATGCAAACTAAAGAAGTTTTCCCTCGATGATTTGAGTTGAGATTTTGATCTCACATTTTCTTGATCGCAAAGACATTTTATTTTTGCCTATGCCCTTAACATAGTTTTCTCTCTCCTCAGCAACTGCCATTGAAACCCTCAGCTATGCCTCTTTTATCTCTGGACAACAATTCCCATACTTTCCCTGCGAGCTTCCATCTTCCATCCACCCTAAACCCTGTCTCATGCAAAACTTTGCTATTCACAGTGTATTTTACCATGACCCAGAACAAAATCCCAGTGGCCTTTTACGCCTGGAAATAATTACCTATATTTCTCTTATCACCCTGCACCTTAAATAAATTCTCAGCTTTGCATTTAAATCTTTTCATGGTTTTATCTTTCCTTGTTTTGGCACCTTTGTCCAGCACAAAGACTGTCTCAAATTACCCATTTATCTAACTTGTGCCTCATGTGCTGTTCTACCTCCCTTTAATCTAATTTTGGTGGCTGTGTCTTCAGCTATCTAGCCCCACATTCGAGAATTCTCTAGTTCTGCTTCCCCGTATCATCTTTATCTTTAAGAAACTTAACAACTAAGTACTTTAATAATGCATTTGGCCAGCTCTGCCAACAAGCCCTTTTCTAGCTCAGATGTTGTTCTATTTAACTGGTTTTTATAAGGAGCAGAACATTTTCTTTCATTAAAGACATTTTAGAGACTGCCGCTGTTGTTGAATGAGAAGCATTCCTAGCAGAGAAGTGGATTATCTGCTGAAAGAATAAGTCTTCTGCGGCAAGCAAATGTCTCTATAGATATAACTTTGACCTATTTGAAACCCATCAGCAAATTGGAATAGTATTGAATTTTTTTCAGTGATTCTATAGTTTCTGCAATTATACTGTCCTTGGATATTGGCAGCAGAAGCTAACTCCAATGGATATATCAGCCCCTTTCAATATTATGTGAGCTCAAAAATACAATAAATCAATAAGTCTCCACTCTGAAGCTGCAACTCACAGTTGAACCAAATGTGGAGGGAGATTACAAGGGGAAAGAGAGAACTCTTGGCTTTATGCCAAGGATAAATCTCTTAGCTTTCAAGAAACAGCAATGTGTGCTGTGATTCTGTCTAATCACCTGGAATTTTATCTTCAATTGCAGCAGTATAACTTGTTATAGTGAAGGTGACAGTCTCAATTAATTTCTGCCACAGGCTCTTTCAGGAACCCCGAAGGGAATATGGCAGCATTGCACAAAATTGACAATTTATAATAGTACTGAGGAGATGACAGATGCCCTACCTTTAAAAATAGTGCAATGCCTCTATTTACCCAAATCGCTAAAGATGTGACTTGCCTTCAGCAAGAATGTTACAACCGTGCTGGATTTGTCTCTTTTTCTTATACCGCATTATTTTTATCAAAAAAGAAGCAAGGTACAATCTAAGCACATGGATCCATGCTTCATTGTGTAGATAGATTGAAATTTCAATTCTGAAACCCTGCAATAATTAGAAAATTCCCTTGCCTCAACCCACATTAAGTCAGCATTGTCAAAACATTGTGAAAGAAAACGTATTGAATAATGCTATCCAGGTGAATATAATTTTGGTCAAATATCATCGCATCTCTGAGTTTGCAGTATACATATGTGAACCAGTGATGCAGATAAATATGAAGCAGCTCTAGCACAAAAGACATGCTGTCCTTATACACATTGGGTCACAACAACGTGTATTGAGTGTAGGCTTAGTATGGCAGATCTCAACAGGAGCAAAATAAAAATATAGCACTAAAATGACAATAGCTCTTTCAAGTTTTTATATAAATCATTCACATGAGTGAGCAAACATTTCCATTTTCACATTTTCTTCTCCTTTAACCTCAATATGGAAAGTAACAGAAATAAGATAGTACCAACTATTGATAACAAAAATAACGGCCACAAGAAAACATTTTCATTTTGCAGAGAAGATCCTACTATTGGTCAATATTCAATTCTGCAGAAAATATTTTATGATGTTATTGCCTTTGCTGGACTTATAACAAGTTACTTTTATTCTTGCAGGGTGGAATTTCAAAACAAATTTTACAAAGGAACAGGTTATAAATTTATTCCGTTCTCATTTACAGACATATGTAAAAGATAAATTAGCAATTAAGGGCCACATTGTTTGACAAGTATTTTCTTCATTGTCTCATCCTTGAAATACTATCATTTAATTTTTTTTTGCCTGTATTCAGAAATTTAACGAGCTACATATTTAGCACTGTCAAACAGAATATGATAAGTAACAGATGCAAATGTAAGCCATATTGCAAGTCAGACCTGCTCTGCATTCCTCAAGATCATAGTTGATCTGACACTTCGGGTCATTTTGCCACCCATTTTCCAAATGTTTAATGCCTTGAGTCTAAAAATGTATCAATCCTAATATAAATATTCCCAAAAATATTTGATGCTAATAATTCTGAGAAAACTGTAATGTCCCTGTAACTGTTCTGTCCCTGTAATGTCAAACTTGCTGCCAATGTACCTCTGTGAAAATGCATGGTGGTCAAGTGTTTTAAAATGAAGCTATTCAGAATAACGTTAATTATGATTGTTATAAATTAATCTGTCCTGTTCAATAATGCAAGTGCACTAATTAGAAATATCAGACCTTGTGATTAGCTAAATGAATTGCAGATGACTTCTTGAGAACTGTTTCTGTTCTTCAGGATATATATGATAGTTACAGCAACTACTCTGAAGCAGGTCTTTAATAATCACAATGACAATTTAGACATATAATGCTCCACACATATAACACTTCAAAATGATTTATGTAGAATTATAGATTTTTATAACATGGGAGGTCATTAAATTCTTCTTTGCTTGATCCACGATGACCTATTTGTTTCAGCCCATTTTCCTGCCATTCTCAGCATTCTTGAAATTTATGTTAGTGGTTACCTACATCTATCTTGAAATATATTGTGGATTCAGCTTCCACTACATAGGATATTAGGACATTTTTGCCCAGAAAGTGTTGCATACTTTCTTAATTCAACATGTTCCATCCCTGTTTGTCATTCCTCAGACCAAGTTAAGCTCTCAGATACCTGATGATCATGGGGTCATTTGGGCGGTACAATGACGCAGCAGAAGATTTGTTGCCTTACAGCTTCAGAGACCCGGGTTCGATCCTGACTATGGGTGCTGTCTGTATGGAGTTTGTAAGCTTTCCCTGTGACCGCATGGGTTTTGGCTCTGGTTTCCTCCCACATTCCAAAGACGTGCAGGTTTTTAGGTTAATTGGCTTATGTAAAATTGTCCTTCGTTTGTAGGATAGAACTAGTGTATGGGTGATCGCTGGTCAGCATGGACTCAGTGGGCTGAAGGGCCTGTTTCCACGCTGTATCTCTAAACTAAACTAAAAATAAATTTGGGCATGCTTTGTAAGGACATATGAAACAGAAACAGGAATAGGGCATTTGGCTCTTCATCCTTACTCTCCAGTTCAATAAGATCATGGTTGATCTCTTACCACAGTGCTACTTTCCCACACCAATTCCATATTCCTTGATTACTTTTATATCTCCAGGGGGTGCCGTACGATGGCTGCCTCGCCAATGGTCTCTCTCGTCTTTATCCTTCATATGTTTTTAGTTTGTTGTCAAATGTATGTTTTAGTTTATCTTGGGGTGGGGGGTGGGGAAACTTTTTAAATCTCTTTCCTCGACGGGAATGTGACTTTTTCCATGTCATATTGCCGTCCGCACTGCGGCCTAACATCGTGGAGTTGGTGGCCTCTTGCTGGGACCTCGGATCTCCAACCGTGGGAGCCTGCGGACTTAATATCATAGAGCTTGCGATCCCTTTGCCAGCGATCAACCTCAGAGCTCCAACCGCGGGAGCCTGCAGTCCCTGGTTTGTGACCGAATTCGGGAACACCAAGCTTCAACCACCCCGCCTCGACGAGGGAGCTTCGATCGCTGGCTGCGGGAGCTTCATTCGCCCTGACTGCAGATTGTTCGACTCCCCCGTCTGCGGGAGAAAAGGAGGAAAGAAGATAAGATTTTATTGCCTTCCATCACAGTGGGGAATGGGGAGGAGCCACTGTGGTGGATGTTTATCTTAATTTTTATGTAGTTGTGTGTCTTGTTGCTTTTTTGGTATGACAGTATGGCAAAGCAAATTCCTCATATGTTGCAAAATATACTTGGCCAATAAATTACGATTATGATATATGATTATGATTATGATATCTAAATTTTAATTCTGGATTAGGGAGAATTACCTACAAGGAGAGATTGGAAAAACTTGATTTGTTTTCTCTGGAATGCCGGACCTTGAGGGGAGACCTGATAGAAGTATATCATATTATTAAAAGGTATAAATAGGTTAAAACCTTTTTCCAAGGGTGGAAATGTCAATGACCATATGGCATAGCTTTCAGATGAGAGTCGGTGAAATAAGAGATGTGTGGGATTTTTAAAGGAGATGTGCGGGGCACGTTTTTTTACACATGGGTGCCTGGAAAATGCTGCCAGGGTGGTGGTGGAGGCACTTACATTAATGGGCTTAAGAGGCTTTTAGATAGGAACATGGATAGATAGGGAATGAAGGGATATGAATCATGTACAGGCATATGAGATAGTTTACAACAGCATCATGTTCCGCACAGACATTGTGGGCCGAGGGGCCAGTTCTAAGTTCCATGTTTATCCACCTTGGTCTTAAATATTATCAGTCATTAGCCCTCAACACCCCTCATAGCCAGAAGATTCCAAAGTTTCAGCCATTAATGGATGGAAAATTTCTGTTCTTTCCTGTTATGAAAGGCTGCTCCTTGTTTTGAGATAATGATCCACTTATTCTAAACAACAAACCAGGGGGACTTAGCCCTGTCAAGCTCGCAAGAATTTTTAATATTCCAATGATGTCTTATCCTTTTAAACATCTAATGAGTATAGGTCCGTTTTGCTTAATTTCTCTTTGTACAATAAACCAATCATTCCAGGAATCAATCTAATGAATGTTGATTGGATTCATACTGTCTCAAGTACATAGATAGCCAGATTTAATCTGGCAATATTCTAGATACATTTCTTCAGAACAAAATATTGGATCAAGACATCCCTTCTCACAATAAAAGTAATTTACATCTTTCAATCTCCAACCATTCTATTTTTTCCAACAAAGGGGGCAGTTTTATATTCCATCTGCCAATTCCTGGCCCAATCATTTAACGTTTAAATCCTCTTGAAGCTTGTTTGCATCTTTCTGTCAGCTCACACTGCCATCTAGCTTTACTTTATCAGTAATAATGGACATATTAGATTTGATTCCTTTATCCAAATCATTGAAATTGATGGTGAAAAACTGGTACCCCAGTACTACACTATTCACAACCCAAACTAAAATTGTTCGATTTATTCCCACTTTCTGTTCTAGATGTCAATCAATCTTCAATCCACAGCAGTATATTACTCCCACATAAAGTGTGCTCCAATTTGAATTAATAATCTTTTGTGTGGGGAAACCTTATTGAAAGCGTCCTAAAAGTCAATATGCCTCTGCTTCTCATTCTTATAGTTTGCCCTTAATTATTCTACTAATTACAGCCAAAAAAACAGATTTGTCAAACTTACTCTTAAAGGAATTAAAAGGAAATGCAGTTACTATTGGTAACTGTATATAAAATCATGGCAGATCTTTTACCTTTTATCAAATGATTCATAAAAGGTCACATCACTGAAAGAGTTTAAAAAGATACACAAAATGGTTGCCGGCTTCTCCTTGCGCGTTGCACATGGCTTAGCTAAGCAGAGAGAAAAAGATAAAGCTGTGTCTAACCGTGAGAAGTGCAGCATGTACTTTTTTTAAAATTGACCTGCTAATGACTTCTTAATACCTTATCTCGACTTGGTCTTATTTCTTTCTCTACCTTGTATGGGCATGATGTGAGTGGTGCCACCTCATTTACTGATAAGAAAAAGATATAACTATACCGTTTTGTCCTTTGTTTCGGTGAGTGGGACACGAGGTGAGCTTGGGTGCCTGAAGACAACCGGTGCTGATCTCCCCACTCCACACTCCCCACTCCCCACTCCCCACTCCCCACTCCACACTCCCCACTCCCCACTCCACACTCCCCACTCCCCACTCCACACTCCCCACTCCACACTCCACACTCCCCACTCCACACTCCACACTCCCCACTCCCCACTCCACACTCCCCACTCCCCACTCCACACTCCCCACTCCCCACTCCACACTCCACACTCCCCACTCCACACTCCACACTCCACACTCCCCACTCCTCCCGCCTGGCGTAATAAAGACTTTACTGTTTTACCACTAACTTTGTTGCATTGTTGGCTGTCTAGAGAAAACAAACTTTAACATTGGCGTAGTCGGCAGGATCTCACTGGAACCGTCAACCAACGACTGAGTAAGAGTCTGCAGAGTGACCGGGACTGGACGGGGAGAAAACTGAGCTCTAGTCAGACCCTTTGAGGCCGACCTCCTGAAGAAGCTCCCGGGAACACTGTGGTCCCTCGTCTGAGGTCAAACTGGTTCCTGCTATGATCCTTTAGACAGACAACATAGGTAAGACAATTCTTTGTGATATAAGGTGAGATATCACGTGTGTTGTGGATCTTATCCGTGGAAAATTTCTTTGGACAGCTCTGACTAAAATCAGGAACTTTTGTGATTGGACAGCTCGAACTAAAGTCAGGAAATTTTGTGATTGGACAGCTCAGATAAACGAATATCTGGAAATTAGCAATAATGGGATAGGCTCTGGATAAGAGCGATGGGGAGCTCCGGTACAATACATGTGTTATCTGGATCCAGAAAAATGTAAAAATTACCGACAATTGTCTGCTTCATTAAAAAAAAGGCTGGGAAATGTTACAATTAGATTACCAATGACCAAAAACAAAATTAGAGAAAAAAAAAAATTAAGCGCTGAAAAAGGTCATATACAATTGATTATTAAGAAACAACCGGTTAAGAAAAATACCTCCGGAGACCCCTTGTCTGGCATAGCGACCCTGTTTATAGAGGAGGACAAACAAGGGTGGTGTAGACCTCCCTTTGTGCCCCCACTCCAGGGAGCCCAGGGTCTCTACCCTGCCTCACCCCAGGCTACAGCCCCTCCCCCAGTTAGACAAAGAGAAGTCGAGTCAGAAGAAGACAAAAGGCTGAGAAATATATGGAGGAAGGAGCAGTAATCGAGACAAGTGTTGCGGAGGGAGTTAAAATACTTTTTTTAATATCAAAAAATACTTTATTCAAGTAATAAATATCACTCACAAAACATATTTTTTAACAAGCCCATCCGACATTTCCGGAGGTTACACATTCAATACAGGCATTTACTTCCAAATTTACATACATTTACTTACATTTACAGACATTAACCCAGTATCCCTTATTTGGAGGGGCGTCTCTCTCCACCACACCCTGCACCCATGTCCAGCAGCGGAAGGACCCTAGACTGCGCTCCTCCCCCACAGGGCCTTGGCGTTGGCTGCACCAGGCTTCAGTGCGTCCCTCAGCACGTACTCCTGCAGTCTGCAGCGGGCCAGTCGGCAACATTCCTTGACGGACATCTCACTCCGCCGGGAGGCCAACAAAGCTCGGGCAGACCAAAGAGCGTCTTTCACCGAGTTGATGACCTTCCAGCAGCACTCGATGTCGGTCTCCGAATGCGTCCATGAAAGACAGCAATAAGAGTAATGCCAATCAGAGCTATGGTAAACCCTTGAGCCGAAGAGACAGACAGCCAGACACCGTAAGAATATACATGGCAGGGAAACCACAAGACATGTTGGTAATGAGAGATAAGTATTCTCCTTGACCAAATCCTTACTGGACTCCACTGAAGGGGCGCACTGAGAAAAAAAAACCTAATGGGACATGAAACCTGGGAGGCGTTACAAGGAGCGACAGGCTTTGGGAGAATGCCACTAGCTAGAGATAGACACAGCGAAACGCTGGGAACATGAGGACAAAGAAACACTGTGAAAATGGTCACGTGATGGATATCTGGTGAGATCAGAACTGCAAGTAACCATAGCTGAGCAGCATGGCCTTGAGAAGATAGTGTCTGGGAACGGTTGTATATTCAGCACTTGGATGAGTGACAACTCAAAATGATGGACTTTAGAATTGTGAGAGCCTTTTTAGGGTTGGTTAACTGAAGTTACCCTCCTGAGCAACCCGTACCTTACCTTCCATCATTGCACCACCAGTAATCCTTCAACATTTCTTACAGAAAGGCCCGAACATCGCGAAGAACCACTTCATGACTGTGCATTGGCAAATGAACCATTAATCACAGTCCAACAGGACCTACAGGATGGACACCGAACCTCGGGCTATGCGATAGTTGCAGACATCGGGGCCATAACAGAAGAAGGCCGGTTCTAAAACGTTCTCTCCGCCCAGTAGGCAGAACTTTACACTCTCACTAGGGCGTGCATTCTGGGCCTACTACGAATAACACAGCAGAAACAACTATTACATTGCTGCTAAAAGAAATCATACCCCGCTTTGGTTGCCAACCACTATCAGCTCCGACACTGGTCCTCACTTTATAGCCACTGTTAATAAGGAAATGTGCCAGCATTTTAAAATCAAGCAACAATTTCACTGTGTTCACCATCCACAGGCTTCTGGTACAGTCGAAAGGGCAAATGGGATACTCAAGACCAAATTGACTAAGTTAATGGGGGAAATGGGGCAGAATTGGATTAAGGTCCTTCCCCTTGCTCTGCTTGAGATGATGGGTTAATTACGTACGCACAGCAATTGACCCGAATCTTGTCAGTCTTGCATTCACAGGTATTGGAGACGCAGAGACCACTGTCGGCTGACTATAATGGCGAATCCATACAACCAGGAGACTACGTACTAATAAGAAATTGGGATCGGAAGAAACTAGGAGAACGGTGGAACGGGCCAAGTACTACTGACTACACCTACAGAAGTGAAAGTCGAAAATCACCCATGCTCGATACACCTGGCTGACTGCAAGCGCATCGGGAAAGCGAAAAGATAACAACGGAGATCGTATGGTCTGTAAAGATGGGACTTATTTGGTGTGTGGTTGGTGGGCTTCCCCTTGGTTACTAGGAATGCCACCTGGTGATATGGGATCATGGGAAAGGCCCAAGCCATGGCCTGGCTGTTGTTATCAGGCCTACGTAGTCCCCCACATGCGTATGGTGCCACAGCTGACTGAGTTATCCTTTCCCTTACGGGCTAAACAAGGCATATCTAAATCAGAGCAATTCTGGATGATTGCCTACCCATCCTACGGGACAAATCGTGGTCTCCGTCCATCCCTCTCCTCCACAGCTGCAGAAACCCTCATCCACGCCTTCATCACCTCCCGTCTGGACTACTGCAACAGCCTCCTCTATGGCGCACCCTCAAAAATCATCAATAAACTTCAATACATTCAAAACTCCGCTGCCCGTCTACTCACACACACCTCGATCCGTGACCATATCACCCCCGTCCTTTATAAACTCCACTGGCTCCCCATCCCCCAGAGAATCCAGTACAAAATCCTCCTCATAACCTACAAAGCCCTCCATAACCTGGCCCCATCCTACCTGACCGACCTCCTCCACAGGCACACTCCCACCTGCACCCTCCGCTCTGCCGCTGCCAATCTCCTATCCCCCCACATCCGGACTAAACTCAGATCCTGGGGAGACAGGGCTTTCTCCATCGCTGCTCCCACCCTATGGAACTCACTACCCCAAACCGTTAGAGACTCCCCCACACTCACCACATTCAAAACATCGCTGAAGTCTCACCTGTTCAGTACTGCCTTCAACCACTGAAGGTCACCTCACCTTCTGTCTCCTTTCTCTGTTCATTTATTTATTTACTTATTTATCTATTTATTCATTTCCCTATGTTCTCAAAATCTCTGTAAAGCGTCTTTGAGTATATGAAAAGCGCTATATAAATAAAATGCATTATTATTATTATTATGGCCTCGGTAATGGGGAAATTGGCTAATGACACTGCGGAAGCCTTAGACAATACACAGGTGGCTCTCTTATCCATAACAGCTGAAATGGTTGCACTCCGTGCTGTGGCCCTGCAAAATCGTATGGCACTGGATTTTATTCTGACCAAGGAAGGAGGGTCCTGTGCCATAATAGGATGGGAAAGTTGTACATATGTTCCCAACGAGTCCTCTAATGTTATCAACTTAGCTGCCCACATATTTCAGGAGGTCAATAAAATCAAGAGGATTGGAAGCCATGGTTATTATGGTGAGGGCAGCTTGTGGCCATTCAGCTGGTTCGGAGGTCTTTGGGGGTCCATAGTGCACAACGGTTTGGTTTTTCTTCTAATAATTGCTTTGATATTTGTAATACAGTGTATCCGACTAACCTGTGTTTTGCAGAGACTTTAATGGTTATCATGTTATGATAAAAGGAGGGAATGAAAGAGTTTAAAAAGATACACAAAATGGTTGCCGGCTTCTTCTTGCGTGTGGCACATGGCACAGCTAAGCAGAGAGAGAAAAGATAAAGCTGTGTCTAACCGTGAGAAGTACAGCATGTACTTTTAAAAAAACTGACCTACTGATGACTTCTTAATACCTTATATGGACGTGGCCTTATTTCTTTCTCTACCTTGTATGGGCATGATGTGAGTGGTGCCACCTCATTCACTGATAAGAAAAAGATCTAACTATACTGTTTTGTCCTTTGTTTCGGAGAGTGGGACACGAGGTGAGCTTGGGTGTATGAAGACACCTGATCTCCCCACTCCACACTCCCGCCTGGCGTAATAAAGACTTTACTGTTTTACCACTAACTTTGTTGCATTGTTGTCTGTCTAGAGAGTGGGGAAGATTCCAACAAGGGGACATAGCTTCAGAATTGAGGGACAAAAGTTTAGGGGTAACATGAGGGGTAACTTCTTTACTCAGAGGGTGGTGGCTGTATGGAATGGGCTTCCGGTGGAAGTGGTGGAGGCAGGCTCGATTTTATTATTTAAGAGTAAATTGGATAGGTATATGGATAGGAGGGGATTAGAGGGTTATGGTCTGAGAGCAGGTAGATGAGACTAGATCAGAGAGAGTGGTCGGCATGGACTAGTAGGGCCGAACGGGCCTGTTTCCGTGCTGTAGTTGTTATATGGTTATATGGTTATATAGAGAAAACGAACTTTAACATCACGACGGTCAGACACAGGTATTTGTTTAAAATTTCCCTGTCATTTTGTTATTCTCCAGTATAATTAATCCTGTCTCAAGCTTACATCTCACATTCTGTTTTCATGTTTCAAATTAACTCATTCTAATATTCTATTTTCACTTTCCTTATTGATGTAAATTTCTGAGATATTCCCAGTCCTCCGGCTTAATGCCTTTTTGGCAACATTTTACTCCTTTTCGATTAGTCTAATAATTTATTTTAACTTCTGTTGATAGCCACAGTGGGACCAGTATTCCTAATGAATTTTATTTTGCCTTCAAAATATATACAATATTTACAAACTAAATATTAATTCTTTAAATATTTCAGGCGTATGCCTTTTGACATCATTTTCAAATTTATGACAGCCAAATTCAACTACTCTTATGTAAAACTCTATCCTATCATGATCTCCATCCTATCATGATCAGTCTGAAGAAGGGTCTCGACCCAAAACGTCACCCGTTCCTTCTCTCCCGAGATGCTGCATGACCCACTGAGTTACTAGCATTGTGTGTCTACTATCAGGATCTCTGTTCACTCCAGACTCCGAAATTATAATGGGAAACAAAGAAATGGCAGAACAGTTAAACTAGTATTTTGGTTCTATCTTCACTAAGGAAGACACAAACAATCTCCCAGAAATACTAGGGGACCGAGGATCTAGTGGGAGGGAGGAACTGAAGGGAATCTACATTAGTCAGGAAATAGTGAAGGGCCGAATGGCCTCCTCCTGCACATATTTTCTATGTTTCTATGTTTCTATGTGTCAGATTAGGAAAATGGGAGGTTCAACGAGACCTGGGTGTGCTTGTACATCAGTCACTGAAAGTAAGCATGCAGGTACAGCTAGGCAGTGAAGAAAGCTAATGGCATGTTGGCCTTCATTGCGAGAGGATTTGAGTTTAGGAGCAACTGCAACTGCCTACTGCAGTTGTACAGGGCCCTGGTGAGACTGCACCTGGAGTATTGTGTGGAATTTTGGTCTCCTAATTTGAGGAAGGACATTCTTGCTCTTGAGGGAGTGCAGTGTAGGTTCACCAGGTTAATTCCCAGGATGGCGGGACTAGCGTGATGAAAGAATGGGCTGACTGGGCTTGTATTCACTGGAATTTAGAAGGATGAGAGGGGATCTTATAGAAACATATAAAATTCTTAAACGATTGGACAGGCTAGATATAGGAAAAATGTTCCCGATGTTGGGGGGGGGGCTCCAGGATCAGGGGTCACAGTTTAAAAATATGGGGTAGGCCATTTAGGACTGAGATGAGGAAAAACATTTTCACCCAGAAAGTTGTGAATTCTTTGGAATTCCCTGCCACAGAAGACAGTGGATGCTAATTCATTATATGTTTGCAAGAGAGAGATAAATTTAGCTCTTAGGTTTAAAGGAATCAAGGGATATGGGGAAAAAGCAGGAATGGGGTACTGATTTTAGATGATCAGCCATGATCATATTGAATGACGGTGCTGGCTCGAAGGGCCAAATGGAACTGCCTTTTAAACGTTATTATATCTGCATCTATCACCTCCTCCTGGAGGTTCCATATACCCACTATCTTATGAAATACTTGCCCTTCAATCCCCCTTAAATCTTTCCCCTTATACCTATGCCCTCTAGTTTCAGTCTCCCCTACCCCACGCAAGTTCCCTGCATGTGGCCATGTAAAATAGAACCAGTCTAATGGAGACAGAAAGAACTACAGATGCTGGAAACCTTGTATAAATCCTAAGTGTTATGATTGGGTGGTGTAGCTGAAGAGCTGCCTTACTGCGCCAGACCCAAGTTCGATCCTGACTATGGGTGCTGTCTGTACGGAGTTTGTACTTTCTCCCCGTGGCCTGCGTGAGTTTTCCCCGAGATCTTCAGTTTCCTTCCATACTCCATAGACGTACAGGTTTGTAGGTTTATTGGCTTGCAAAAATTGTAAAATTGTTCCTAGTGTGTGTAAGGTAGTGGTAATGTGTGGGGATTGCTGGTCAGTGCAGACTCGGTGGGTTGAAGGGCCTGTTTCCACGCTGCATCTCTAAACTAAGCGGGACAGGCACATCTGTAGAGAACATGGATAGGTAACGTTTCAGGCTGATTGTGGGGGGGGGGGGTTCGGAGGGGGTGAAAGCTGGAAGGGAGCAGGGGCAGGACAAAGCCTGGCAGGTAGTAGGTTGATGCAGGCGAGGGGAGCTTTTGATAGGCAAATGGTGGACAAAGGCCAGGCATGAAAAGGCAGAAGGTGTAAGACAAAAGGATTTAAGATCGCAAACTGTGAAGCTAGAGGAAACACTGTAGGGGGGAGGGGAGAATGTAACAATAAACTAAACTAAACATCTTAAGTCCAGATGGGGCTTAGTGGTGGTCAGGGATTAGTGGTGGGGGAGGAACGGGAGAGAAGGGAGAGGGGAAGGGTTTTGTAGTTACATTAAATTGTAGAATTCAATGTTCATACTGTTGGGTTATTCGGATGGTAGTCATTCTAATGTCTGTCCAAGTCGATATGGAACAGAATGAAGACTAAACAATTGAGGTTTGTACCTACTGAGAGGTTTTTCTTTAAAATAAATTGGTTTAAATTTTTTTTTAATAAATCTCAGCCAGAGCGAGCCGTGGACCCAAAGCCTCTCCTGCATTGGTGTAGCACCCTCCCCTCCCCCACTACCCCCCACCCACTCCCCCCACACCCACTCCCCACACCCACTCCCCACTCCCCTCCACTCCCCTACCCCCACCCATCCCCCCCTACCCTACCACCCTCACCCATTCCTACCCCCACTCCCCCCCTCTCCCCCCTCACCCACTCCAACCCCCACTCCCCCCCTCTCCCCCCACCCCCACATGCCCCCATCCCCCCTCCCCCAACCCTCCAACCCTCCTCCCCCTCCCCTTGCCCCCACAGGCATTGTGGGCCTAAGAACCTGTCCCTGTGTTGTACTGTTCTGTGTTCTATATTTTAAATGAATTGTTAGAGGAGTTACCTCTTCAGACAAGACACCAAAATTGTTTGCTGCTTGTGTAGCAGTAAAGATGCCTGGCACTATCTGAGGTAAACATTTGATTGGTTCACAAACATTCAGTTAAATAATTCAATTAAATCTGAAGGCAAATTATGTTTTTACTGATTGAGATTTTTGTAAAGCACAGATTAACTGCCATATCTGGCCGAATAACAACAGTGACTTAAAGTCAAGTTTGCTATTTTTAAATTCTGAAATAATGCCAAATGTTTATTTAAAAACTGCAAAGTACTTAAAATTCTGAGATTATTCACCCACGAAGCACAAAACAAATCTGCAAGTTTAACAGGAAACATCAAATATGCGGTGCATTGAAAATGCAACACTAAATATAGCAATGCAAACTCAAAACTTCACAAATTTGAAGTTTTAACCTCCACTGCAATGCTCGCTGGAGGTCAGATAACCTCTCACAGAAGAGAGGAAATCTAGATTGTGATTCTTAGGCAGGTTTTGCACTTCGTAATTAGTCCCAGAGGGATTAGTGAGAGGAAAGGAACCTGGCACTATGATACTATTCCAAGAAATTACGAAGTATCGAAAATATAATAAATTAAAGATAATGTTGTCTTCAGAAGTTCCAGATTGTTTTAATGTACAACTCTTTGTGGAAAATGCATGTAATAATGATTAACGATTTTAATCTATTTATGTTAATCATAGACAATAAAGTAATTGCAAAGAAACCTGAAATAGCTGTGTACTTATCTGGCAAGAGTTACTGTATGTTTGTCTTCATTATCACCTGGTTTTACAGATTTACATCGTTGTTTAAGATTATAACCGTTTATAATCACTGTTCATTTTAAATAAGGGCGTTTGTAAATATATATTTCTCACCTTAATTAGTATTTCAATAAAAAGTGCTAAAAAAACACCAAAATATTCAGTTGCAAAAAACAAACTGTTAGATGCTGGTTTACAAAAGGTACTCAGGAGGTCAGGCAGCAACTGGGAAGGCATCTGTGGTCACTTTGAGTCTGAACACTGCATCAGGACTGAGAGTGTAGATAGAGTTTGCTAGGATAAAGGGGTGAAATGGAAGAGTGATGCAGGGGCTGGCAGATGAGAGGTGGGACCAGATGAGAAGGTGGGTGCTGGGCAAATGGAACTAGATGGAGAGGAGGGGAGGCAGATGCGGGAGTTAGGGACAGAGATTAATGGCTAACCGGTGGAAACAGAAGAGGGAAAATAAATTGGCAGATGGACTAGGGTGTGGGGAGCAGGAAGGTAGAGGTTGAGACAGAGGCTAGAAGGGATGTAGAACAAAATAAGGGAGAGATGATAGAAAGGTGGAACCAAAAGGGGGAAGAGGATAGGAAGGATAGATAGGAAGGGAGAATAAATCTCAGTGGGTAGGTTTGTGGGTAATGGGCAGATGGAACTCTATCAGGGAAAGTGACAGAACTGGGTAATGGTGCAGGGGTTCATGCCATTTGGTTGTAGGGTATTCAAGCAGAATATGATGTTGTTATTTTAATTTGTGTATAATTCCGATGAAACCACTCACCCTGGTCTCACTCTGCTGTGGAAAGGGCTGTGGATGAACGGCCAAGCGTGGAGTGAGAAGAGGTGTAGAAATGGCATGAAACCAGACATTCAAGATGACCATTGTAAACGGAGTGCTAGTGCACACACACTCTTGCAGCATTAATACTAACCAACTTTCTGGAGAAGAACAAATTCCCGTCAAAGTCTCTTAGTGCCAACTTCCAGTTTTGCAGCAGTAAAAGTGATGGGATGTGGATATTTGGTTGTAATTTCCCGCACACAAAACTCCTCACAATTCTCCGAGCAGTTGTCAGATGAGGTACTCAATTGCTTAACGCTGCTTTTCTAGTTTGTCAGCATCTCCATCTGTTGAAACTTACACCTCACTCACTTCATCAGTGGGTGCAGGAGATCACAGAGCTGGCTCTCACATATGCATTGTTTGAGTGTTCAAGACACACTACCCCAAAACTGTTCTTCCACGCCCATCAGAGGCAATCCCAATATCTGACAGATTTTTTAATTATACATGAACAGTACATACACACTATCAGAGTCGGTAGTGTTGCAAAATAGTAAAGTTATAAATGAAGACACAAGGAACTGCAGATTTTGGTTTTTCAAAAAAAACACAAAGTACCGGATGGACTCAGCGAGTCAGGCAGTATCTCTAAAGGATATGGATAAGCAATGTTTCAGGTCAGGACACTTCTTCAGACTGATTGTAGTAAAGGAGAGAAAGCTGGAAAAGTGCTTGGGGCAGGATAAAGCCCGGTAAGTGATAGGTAGGACAAAGACTAGAGATGAAAAGGAGATTAAATGGTGTCAGATAAGGAAAATGTAAAACCAGAGGGAGGGACATAGGTGGAAGTGTCAGAGGAAAGAGAGGCAGGATAGTGGGAGAAATGGGTACACACCAGAATGGGGCACAGAAAACGGGAGGAGGAGGGGGTAAAAGGTGCTACCTTAAATTGGAAAATTCAATGTTCATACCATTGGGTTGTAAGCTGCCCAAGCTGAATATGAAGTGCTGTTCCTCTAGTTTGTTTGTAGCCTCATTCTGGCAATGGAGGAAGCCTGGGACAGGAAGGTCAGTATTGGAATAGGAGGGGAGCTAAGGAGGTGGAGGAAACTCCAGAGGCATCTCAGGGATCTGCTCCCAATGAGCTGGGATATTTTGGTTGGTCTATGATATTGACTGAAGAATGTCTTTGATTCCAAAATGTTGAAAAAGCTCAAGCTCACAATAAAGATACAAGATATGAAATTTAAACTGGGATTTAAAACCTGCATTCCTTCATACAACAGTTCAACAGAAAATCTTTTATTTCACTTTAGAAAAAATTACTGCAGAAATGGAATACCTGAGGTGCAAGGAATTACTTCATAAAACCAGGACCAGAGATGCTATAATTATAGTGAAGTGAACACGTGCACTTGCAGCATTAACACTAATCAGATTTGCAACGACGGATGTGATGAGGTGTGGATATCTAGTTGTGATTTTCCACACACCACTTAGAGCATTTGCCAGATGCAAGTTTGCAACTTCCACAAGGATCATTAAAAAGGGACCAGTAGTTCCATTTCAATGGCATCTTTCATGTGCTCTGTCGGTGCTCCTGGTTAAGAAGCTCATAGGTCTCCCCCACCAGGATCATAAGCACTCATCTTCCCAGCCACCCTCACTTTCATGCAATATCTCACCCATGGCAGAAATGCAAACTTACAAGCACTGACATTTATTCTTTGGTTATCATTAATTTTATGGGAGATGGCATGTGGCAGAGAGTGGGTTGAGTGGAGTGTCAGGGTAGTTAGTAAGGAAGGAGTGTGAGGTGCTGGGGGTGTAAAAGGCGGGGGTGGGGGGGGGTTGTTGGTGGGGGAGTCATTTCTTAGGAATTATCTACCGACAGCTGCCTCTCCAAGTTACACACTACCGGACTTGGAAACCATGCTTTCAGCAGTGCTGGATTTTAATCATGGAGTTCTTTCCCCAACAAGACTGAGGGAGTACCTTCACCAATAGGTCCACCGCCACCTTCAAGGACAATAATGACAAGCAGTAAATGACAGCATTCCTACACCTTGAAAATGAATATTTTGAAAAAAGGCAAAATATTGTTGTCCACCCACAACCATTCTGTACATTTGCTCCCAAGTCCAAGACTGAAACAGAGACGATGTGTTTTCTCTTGATGGTTCTTCACATGCTTTAAAAAATCATGGCAGATCATTGGCAGGGGAGGTCATCTTACACACATACACGCACGCATACAAGCACACACACATGCACAGTAAGATTCCTTACTTCCAGAAGTCCAATGAAGGGCCGGTTTCTTGAGAATGCATAATAAATGATCTGGTCTAGGTGGTGAAGAAGGCCATTGGCATGTTCATCAGAACAGGTATTGAATGTATAAATTGGGATGTCATTTGGAACATTACAATTGCACAAGACATTGGTGAGGCCGCATTTGGAGTATTGTGTTCAGTTTTGGTCACCTTGCTATTGGAAAGATGCCATTAAGTTAGAAACAGTGCAATAAGATTCACAAAGAATTTGCCAGGACTCAAGGGAATCAATTATTGAAAGAGGTTGGGCAGGCTATGACTTTATTTATAAGGCCATAAGTGATAGGAGAAGAATTAGGCCATTCGGCCCATCAAGTCTACTCCGCCATTCAATCATGGCTGGTCGATCTCTCCTTCCTAACCCCATTCTCCTGCCTTCTCTCCAGAAGCCTGACACCTTTACTAATCAGTCTTCCTTTGACTGTAGGAGACTGAGGTATGATCTTGTAGAGGTGCATAAAATCAAGAAGTGCATAGTTTGGCTGACTGCACACAGCCTATTTCCCCGGGTCGGGCAATCAAGAACCAGAGAATGTAGGTTTAACGTAAGACGGGAAAGATTTAATAAGAACCTGAGGGGCAACTTTTTCACACAGAGGAACACACAGTTTGAAATTGGATGCTAGAGGAAGTGGTCGAATCAGATACTATAACAACATGTAAAAGACATTTGGACAGGTACGTGGATGGAAAGGTTTAGAGAGATACGGGTTAAATACAAATGGGACTAGCTTAGATTGCCACTTTGATCAGTATGGACATTAGGCTGAAGGAAAACAACATCTACTGCCATGTCTCTATCAATTTTCGTAGTTACCTCCTCAAAAGAAGGGGGATATTTTGGAGCAGAACTGGAAAATGAGTTCAGGAAACTTTTTAAAAATTTCTTTCGATTCAAGAAAATATTTAAACAACAGCGCCAAATAGTCATTGCCTCATTTAAATTGCAGTTGTATCTCTAGAATTGTAGCCACCTATTTGGCATATCTGCCTACCCAGTTATAGAGCTAACTTCAGAGTCTGACATTCACACTAAGGTCTGTTGGATTCCACATTGGATCTACAAAGGAAACACAACAACAGAGACATGCAGCATTCGGCTTCAAAGATATCTATCTTTACCCTTCTGTAATTCTTCAAAGCATGATGTCTTTTCAATGACAAGCAGTTTGCAAGCAGAAAGACAAAAGACATAAGCCAAGATGGCACAGTATTGCAGCTGGTAGAGCCGCTGCCTCACAGCTTCATAAATCCGAATTCAATCCTGATTTACAGTGCTGTCTGTTTGCTTGTTTGTCTGCAGTTCCACACACGCATATCCATATTCCCTTAGTGCATGCTGAGTTTGGTCTGACCTCCAATCATCTTGAACATCCTTGCTACTGGGCCAAGTCTTCACTTTGTCATGACAACGTGGTAGCTGGGTGCAACAGCCACCCACTAAAAGGATTTTTTTAGCAACCACCCCTCAAAACTAAAATGAAAGCAAGTCATCGCCTACCCTGAGGGGGCTCTCAATGAAGGAGGATTGTTTGGGAGAATAATACAATACACATTATCAAAAATTCTCACCGAGGTCAGGAAACAATAATCTCCTTTGATTCAATTGATAGAAGCAGCAAATAATCATTGTTTCACTTGACCAAAGAATGTACACTCAAGCCACATTTGAAATTGCTTTGTAAGCCTTTAAACCACCTGCCAAAATCCAATATTATTGCTAATGTAAAACAATCACAAGGTCTGATAATAGCTGGCTTCCACTGGTAGCAGTGATTTCTCTCTGAAGTTAAACCATAAGATAGCCTGGGTAATTTAATGTGGCTTTATGACATGCCACCTAGGCTGGCTCTACACCAGGGGCGTCAAACTCATTTTAGGTCACGGTCCGGAATGGGCAAAATGCGACTTCATGCGGGCCGGATCAGTTGTGCACGCGCGAATGCACGCGCTCGTGCTCCCACAGCTTTCGTTGCCTTCGTTTTTTCAACCTGCTCTCATGTGTCTCAGTCTCTGCTATAACTACAATGTGTTTCACTTTACGAATTTTGTTTCTTATGGAGTCCCGCTGAGTTACTCCAGCTTTTTGTGTCTATCTTCGGTTTAAACCAGCGTCTGCAGTTCCTTCCTACACAGTGACAGATAGCAATCAGGCGGGGGACGAAGGATAGAAATAGCTACATAGGTTGGGAGGGAACAAGGACTCACCAAAGGGTTGCATATTGGGTAATCTGGTAAAACAGATGTGAAAAGTAGAAGCAAACAAGGGCAGCTGGAAATGTTTGGGGTACTACACTGAGTGGATCAGCGTGTGTCCACCCTAATTTTGTCGGCGGACCGGCCTCCCTGTCAGGGGGGGAGGCGGGACGGGCATGACGCTCGCACGCTCCAATGCTGTCCTCCGTCGGTCGGAGGGCACGGTCGCCCGTGGTCACCTCTAACCGCTTTCTCCTCTTCCCCCGTTCTTTCCCTCTTTCCTGCAGGGGGCAGCAATGCCTTACCCTGAGTCAGAAGGTGGACTCGGGTTGAGGGGACATGTCGGGCGGAGCGCCGCCTCCGGCCCCGCCTCACCCGTCCCGGCATAGTGCAGCCCATGGAATGCTTCAGCAGCAGCAGCAGCGCCTCGCCCGTGGCTCCGTCGGTCAGCAGCCCGGCCAGCAGTTCGTCCTTCGGACTTTCACATAGCGGCGACACCACCTCCTTCTCATGGCCGATCATTGATTCATGAGTTGGATGTGATGTTGGACTTTGCATGCAGCAGAACACATACGCACACTCATATTACCCTCACACACGTACACACTCACACATGCACGCCCGCATTCATATGGTCATATGCACACAGGCGCACTCACTCGTACACGTGGCACACTCTACATGCAGCAGGCAGCACAGACAGTAGTGGAAGAGAGGGCGGCGAAGGAGAGAGAACGGCGAAAGAGAGAGAGCAGCGAGAGAGAGTGGCTGACGTACAGATACATAATAAATGGTCGTGAATATACTTTTTTTTCCCCAAATCATCCTGCAAGCCGGATTAAAACGTAGGCTCAATGTGGGTAGTGTCAACCTACCCGTACACCGGTACTTTGACACCCCTGCTCTACGCAGTAGGCTCAATGTCCTCTTCTTTCATGTGAAGGTTATCCCAGGAATGGACATGTACCACACAAGAAAAGGACTTCAAATTCATGCTACTAAAGAGCAAGCTGCATCCTTTTACATAGGCATTCATCTTGGTACTTTGAAGTGACAGCTTAGGAAACACTTCTGTTCTTTCAACTCACTTCCCTTGGTTAAGTCAGTGTAAGGACTGAAAGATGAAGAGTATGAACAGAATCTGTAGTCACTTTATCAAATGGGTTCACTCAGCTTGAGCTGGGCAGACAAAACAACAATCTGAAGGTACAAAGTAGTGGGTGCAAAGGAAATTTGCAGAAAATCAAATTCAAAATCTACAGTATTGATATCCTGTTGTCTCTGCTTTCAAGGCACGTTTAGAAACAGCACATCTACACCCCCACTGCCACCTCTGGCCACTGCTGGAGGACTGGCACCACTTAGAGTTAGCTATCCTCTTAGTATATTCACAATCATCTTGTACCTTGTGTGACAGTGTTTCAAACCATGTCGTCTTGAGACCATGACTACAAACGGGCTTAAACACGAGAACACCTGGAAAAAAAGAACAGAAGCAGTGGGGTGGGCTTGCTCCCTCAAGCCCACCCCACCATTCAATATGATCATGGCTGATCTGTGCTGGGCTCAACTCTTCTTTGGTCCCATTTCCCCAAACCATCATTTCTTCAGTCTTTCAAATATGTAAGTACATTTAATGATTTGATCTCCACCATCCTTGGAGGCAGAGAATTCCACCTTGGACACCATGTCTGAGATCCGGCAGATGCAGAAAAGAAAAAAAACAAGGTAATGTTTCAGGTCTGAACTCCTTTGTCAGACTAGGAAGGAGAGAAAATAGGATGAGTTTCAAGAAAGTTTGGGGGGGAATGGATAGGACAAAGGTATATCTGATAGACCAAGGTCAGGTTGGCTCTCAGACAATTTACATCAGATCACCAGGCTTTAATGTGTACAGGCAGAATATGAGCAGCTGTTTCTCAAGCTCATATTGGGCTTTGATAGAACAGTGCAAGCAGAGACAATAAGAGTGGGATGAAGAATTAAAATGGCAGGCAACAGAAAGCTCAATGTCATCTCTCCAAACTGAACACAAATACTCAAATCACCTAATCTGCATCTCCTTTCTCCAATTTAGATGAGCCTACATTCTGAATGCAGTACACCAGATTGGAAAAAATCCAAGTGAATAATGTCTTCACCTGGAAAGACCAATTGAGCCCCAGGACATTATAAAGGGAAGAAATGAAAGGACAATATGGTACATAGGGGCGGGGTTGGTGAAAATGAAAAAGCGAATAAGTGAGTCAGAAAGAGAATGGCGGTGGAATCCTGGTGATAGTCACAGAAATAGCATAGAAAGTTCAGTAAAGATAGTTTGAGGGTCTCAAATTAGGTAGTTGGTAGCTGAGGACCACTCTCCAGTTGTAGATAAAATGGTTCAGTTGCCTAATAACAGCTGAGAAGAAACTGTCCATGAATCTGGAGGTGTGCGTTTACACATTTCTTGCACTTGTTGGCATGTCACTAGGAGATATGTGTACAGAGGGCTATTTTTGTTCCTGGCTAATATAGCAATAGTATGTGCTATTGATGTATGAAGGTTCCGTTAATTGAGACTGGTTGGAATTGAGCACTTTATGTCACAGGTCAACTGCTCTAAGATGCAATTAAGTCATAACCAGCACAGTTTTGACAAGCACAGCTTTACCTGGTGCCCGAGGTTTAGATTAAATTTTAGGTTGCCTGCACCAGCTCCCATCTGGCCCAGCACTCTCCTTTAAAGCTGCCAGCTGCTACACTGCGAAGGCTCCATTTTCTCTGTAGCACTAGAAAACCATTTCAACAACAAAAAACTACCGTGAATGTGATATAGATGTATCATCTGGGGTGTCTGTAATAATGGGTCTGAGGATGTGGACGAGGATGGCTCAGTCAGTGAATAAGTGACTGAATGAAAAGTGATAGCGAGAAGGAAAGAGAGAGGCAGATGAGCTGAGAAATGAAGAACAGATCAATATAGCACAAGGAGCAGAGGATGACAGAGGCATGGAGAACAGCAGGCAAAAGATGAGAAAGAAAGGCAGCCACTCCAGCACGCTCATGGCATGAGAGAAGCAGATGGAAATGGAAGGAAAGGAAATAGAAGCTCATACATAATAGTGAGTGTATGGATGCTTTATAAGGAAAGGTGTAAGCAGAGCGTGAATTGAAATGAAGTCATGCAATCAGCAGTTACAGTAGAATAAAAAAGTCTTCCATTGCAAGGACTACGTTGACCAATCTTGTGAGCCGATTACGTTTTTTTCTACTCTGGCAACAGAGTCCTGACGACAAAATGGTCTGCAGGTAGGCTTTTTATTCTTCCCTCCTGTGGATGATATGATTCACAAGCCTTTCTAGATCACTGCCTCTTAGCCTGGGAGAATGTTCCCTCCCCTCACAATCATTGGGAGCAGCTATAATGAGAAACGACATTCCCCCGCAGCTGACAAAGTGTGGGAGATGGGTAGGTGTGCCTTCAAGGGTTGGCTGATGAGATTTCTGCTGTACGTCCGCGTACTGACAGCTGTGAAAAATTCAACAAGAATTTGCAGGAGCTCCCACTGTTTCTGAAACATTGTGGCAATACATGAAGGAGCCTAACATCACTGCTTTTATATAGCGTTGTGGCGGCTCCCCAAAATACCTGGCTCCTTGCCTTTATTTCGGGCCTCTACCGACGCGCCACAGCGTTAACAAATTCCCTAAACTTTTTAGAGCTCATAATAACAACATTTGGCAGATATGCGATAAAAAATGATGGATGACCATTTAGGCCATGATATCAATTTAGACTGAAGCGTGGTGCCTGGAAAGTCAATTGTTTTTATTTAGCTGTGTGGGATTACCAGAAACCAAGATAAATGCTGGGCAGAATTGAATCATACAATAACACAAAATGTGGGAAAAGGATTTTTATCGAAAATCCAAACGTGTGGATTTTTTTGCAGCAGGTTGTATGCCTGCCCATGCATTACCACATTACTTTCCACAGAAGTATTTCTTTCACTTATTTTCTTGCAGAGTCCCATGAAGCCTGCAACCAGCTAAAATAAGATGAAATGATGGCTGAGCTGGTTTATAGCACAATTTGTGGCTTTGCTCTGGTGATTACAAATTTGCTATTTTGCAATGACTATGTGCAGCATTCTCGTTGAATGTGGTAAAGTAAAAGAAAGGGTGGGGAATAGGCTGGCAGATGTCAATATCATTGTAGTATTTTCTTTCAAATGAGTTTTGTTCGCAGCAAATGAAGGGGTGAAATGGGACTTGAATTTTCAAAAGTCCAACATTATTATCAATAGAAATGTTACATGAAAGTCTGTAACATTCATTAATGATCAAACATCATATCTTAAGAGATTGTTGCAAACTAATTTTAATGACTTCCTTCTGCAACATTCTGCGAAACATTTTCATTTGAAGTCTGCAGCCTAGTTTTCCAAAATGGTCACAGCTTACATCAGAGTAGCTATAAGTAGATGTTTCACGAACATAAATACAAATGTGATACTTATCAAGATTACACATTGTAATTATACAAAGTACAGATTGGACAAGCACTAAAAGCAATTTAGGCTGGAGTGAGTAAATGAATGAAATGAAGTACCAATAATGATGATGACAGTTAAACGGAAGTAACCCAATATAGCAACATTTCTGAAATGCACAAACACTTCAACTCATTGACAAATGTTTCCAAAACTAAAAGGATGAAGAAATGAAAGGCAAAGTGAGGGAAGAGAATGATGAGTCTAAGTACAGGAAGGAGATTGAGAACCTCGTGTCCTGGTGTCCAGCCAACAACCACTCTCTCAAAGTCAACAAGACAAAGGAGATAGTGATCGACTTCAGGAAGCGAAGCGGTATATATACCCCAGTTTGCATTGAAGGCACCGTCGTAGAGCTGGTTGAAAACTTCAAATTGCTAGGAGTAAATATCAACAACAACTTCTCCTGCCCCACCCATATTGAAGCCACAACCAAGAAAACGCACCAATACCTCTACTTCCTTAGAAGGCTTAGGAAGTTTGGCATGTCCTCAACAACCCTCACCAACTTCTACAGATGTGCCGTTGAAAACATTTTATCGGGATGCATCACAGCTTTGTTTGGGAACAGCTCCATTCAAGGCCACAGGAAATTGCAGCAAATTGTGGAAGCAGCCCAGACCATTACACAAACCAACCTCCCTTCTATTGACTCCATTTATACCTCATACCTCCTTGGCAAGGCCAGCAGTGTAATCAAGGACGAGTCACCCTACTCCTGCACCTGTTGTCTATTGTCTATCATGTATCTGTACATGTGAATGGCTCAACTGTAATCATGGCTGGCTGGTTAGCGTGCAACAAAAGTGTTTCACTGTACCTTGGTGCACAGGACAATAAACTAAACTGCAACTGTGAAATCCAAACTGAGGGATTCATCTGCTAGGAGAATCGCGAGATCCAACCATTGTTTGGAAGCTGCAAAACTAGATGGAAAATGCATTTCCAAATGAGGGCACCCATTACTTATTACTATAAAAGCTGCTGCAGTTCTCTGATATCCATTAAGTTATAGGAGATGCCAATGAAAAAACAAGACTTGTTTTTTTAATCTAGTGACATACTATTAACATATCTTTCATCGCAAGGACTAAATCCCTGAATACCATAACCAACAACATTGTAGAAGTACCATCACAAGAATCATTGTAGCAGTTCAAGAAGGGGAGTTGCCATATCATTTAATGGCAATTAAGGATGGGCGATAAATGTTGACCCTATCAGCAATGTCAACATGCTAAAAATGAACAATGAAAAAAAGCACATTGCCAAGAAATTTGTAAAATGCTTAAACATAAATATACTGATTAGAGTTAAACATTGTTCTAGTTGTAGTGATTATTCATTCTTTATTAAAGCTTCATTAAATTATGATTTTCCTCTGGAATTCTACCCAATTACAGGTAGATATCATTTCTGTGAACAAAGAAGAAAATTCTAATACAAAATATCCACTGGAAATGATGAAGACCTCTGATATCGAAATCCAAATATGAGCAGTTTCATTATAGTGGGACACATGACAAGTGGACACTTCCATCATTTGTGTTGAACAGCACTGCGTGAAAAGCATGAATGAAAGCATAGAGTAATCAATTCTTTCTACAATGTTTTGACAAATGGAACTAATGATGTGATTATTCAGAGAGAATTGGGAATTTTTTGTAAAATTGCAAAAGATTTATCCAGCAGTAACTACATACTGACAAAGTACCACTGAAATTTAGCCATCATTTAACTGAAGACGTGATACAGTTGTATTGCAATCATGTAGAAACAAGGAACTGCAGATGCTGGCTTATACAAAAGGGCACAGAGTGTTTGAGTAACTCAACATGTTAGACAGCATCTCTAGAGAACATGGATAGGTGATGTTTTGGGTCGAGACACTTTTTCAGAATTTTTTATGTCTTAGGAAGGGTCCTGAAACGTCATCTATCCATGTTCTCCAAGGATAGTGTCTGACCCGTTGAGATAGACCAGCACTTTGTGTTACAATCATGTCTGTTGTCCATGCAAATTATCGATCAGACCTCAGAAAATACCAAATGACTAAAATTAGTGAAAAGACAAAGGATTGAAAAATGTTGTAAACAAGCAAAGGATGATTCTAAAATTGCAGAGACTAGGTAGAATATCCAAAATGTCACCCATTCCTTCTCTCCTGAGATGCTGCCTGACCCACTGAGTTACTCCAGCATTTTGTGTCTACCTTCAGGTAGAATAGTAAAATCAGTTGGCAATTATATAACAACAGACATGAAGAGCTTCCACAGATAAATAAAAAGAGAACAAAATAGACCCATTAGTGAATGAGACTGGGGAAATATGGGAAATGGAGAGTGGTAGAGATGATAAATAATAAGTTTGGATATGTGTTCACAGTAGTAAACACCAAAAAACATTGAAATAGTCATAGATAATTATATTGCTATCGGGAGCGAGGAAGTTAAAACAGTCTCTGTCAATAGAGGACAAATATTGAGCATACCAATGGGGCTAAAAGGTCAATGTTCCCTAGACCTGATGATCTCCATCCTAGAATTTTAGAGGTAGTGGCTGTGGAGATATTGCTTGTAACCTAGCAAAATCCCCTATGTTTTGGAGAGGTCCTGGGAAATTGCTAATGACACAAAATTAAGAGGGTCAGCATGCTGTGCAGAAGACACAAAGTAAAGTTAAACGAATGGGCACAAAAGAGATTGCCTATGTCACACAGCAGCGAAACTTGCCCAAAGCAACCAAGATGCCCCATCCGTACTAGTTCCAACGGCTCGCGTTTGGTCCATCGCCCTCTAAACCTTTCCTGTCCATGTACGTGACTTATGCTGGAATCTTGGGCAAAAACAAACTGCAGGAACAACTCAGCAGATCAGGCAGCATCTTTGCAGGTAAATGGACAATGTTTGCGTTAGGACCCTTCCTGATTGGATTTCAGGGGAGATAGCTGGTAGAAAGAGGTGAGGGGAAGGTGTGGGGAAAGAGCTGGCAAGTGATTGGTGGATCCAGTTAAGGAGGGTTGTTTAGCAGATGAATGAGGTGGGGGGGAAGGGTGATAATATCAAAGTATGGAAGTGATAAATGAAGAAGGCAAGATTCCAGCATTGGTAGTCTGCAGTGGAAAGGTTCATGTGAATGCAACTCTTTGCCCTCTAAATATTTTGTGCCATCTGCAGGTTCATTTTCAGTGTCAGGTCAGTATATTGGCACTTATGAACATATAATACATTCAGGTATTTAAAGATGCAATTTCCAGTGTGAGTTTACTTGTTAATTACTTTATAAATTCTATGATGCGGTAAAAAGCAAAAATATGTTTTTTGTGAAATTGACATTGTGAATACTAGATTTTTGATGCTTACATTTGGCCTTGCATCAGGCCCTTATTTGAATTTGCAATGTAATGTGTGGATAAGTAACAATGACTGTTATTCTGAGAGCAAAATATGAGCCAATAACTGACTTTTATATTTCAGTTGATTGTACCTAAAGAATATTGAGGATTTTTTCAATCCAATTTGATATTGGCATATCTCAGTTGCATTTATAAAGTTTCACTCTCTCAGGACAGACAGGTTCCTTAGATCTCAAGACATGATAATGACATTATAATGTGTAATCCATCGGGCTTGCCTATCTGGGCTATGAATTAGGTGCTCAAACAATTCAGTTTTTCAAGCACAATGTTTGGACACATTACTACTGAACATGCTATTCCATTTGGGGCTTTGGGTGCTATACATTTAAATGACATGACAATATACTGATGTTCTGTGCATCAAACCTATCAGGGCACATGCTGATCAGTTACTGCTGTGGTAATAATATGCTTACACTCATCCAAGGACATGCTACAAATGTTAAACTGGCAGGCGCATTTCACATTTCAGTTTTCTCAATGTTGATAATTGATATTCCTGATATTCGCAAAAATATTCTCTGCTGCTTAAACCATAATAGATCCAAGCTATTACTGACCTTTTGCAGGAACTGTGCAAGATCTGTTAATATTCATAACATTGTGCAATTTATTGATCATATAATACTTTGGTGATATAGCATCATTCATATTATAAACAATGTGTATCCATAAATCTATTTCTGTCTCAAACAGTCAATTTCCCTTATGAATTCTGCTGGAAACGTGACTATGCTGTTTACTTCAACAATCTGGCAGGCATACCATTGGCACCAAAAAAGATACAGAAAATGTGTGCAATTTGAGGCATGATTAATTTTATTAGCCCATAAAAAGATACGCTAAAATGGGATTGCACAGGGGACTTCCACTAATTTCTTCAGCTGTCAATAGTGCATGATTTCCATTCCCGCACTAATGCAAGGATTGTGCACAATGGAGGCACCAATCTTTAATCATTTTACCTTTACTGCATACTAATGATAAGTAATTTCAAGAGTCACATGCATCTGCTGAAACTCTTGTAGCAGCCACATCAGCATAAGCATTGGATAAACACCACATAGTCATAGAAGATAGACACAAAAAGCTGGAGTAACTCAGCGGGACAGGCAGCATATCTGGAGAGAAGGAATGGGGTGACGTTTCTGGTCGAGACCCTTCTTCAGACTGACCTGAAACGTCTCCCATTCATTTTCTCCAGAGATGCTGCCTGTCCTACTCAGTTACTCCAGCTTTTTGTGTCTATCTTCGGTTTAAACCAGCATCTGCAGTTCCTTCCTACACAGAGAGTCATAGAATTGTAGTACAGAAACAGGCCCTTTGGCCCAGCTTGTCTATGCTGACCAAGGTGCCCCATCTACATTAGTTCCACCAACGCACATTTGACCCATATCCCTCTAAACATTTCCTATCCATGTACCTGCCCAAACTCCTTATAAATGTTGTTATAGTTTCTGCTTCAACTAAGGCACTCATTCCATATACCCACCAACGTCTACAAAAAAGTTGTCTCTCAGATTCCTATTAAATCTTTCCCATCTGACCTTAAACCTATGTCCTCTGTTTCTCGATTCACCTACTCAGGGTAAAAGACTCTGTGCATCTACCATATCTATTCTCCTCATGAGCTTATATACTTCTATAAAATCACCTTTCATCCACCTATGGTCCAAGGAATACAGTCCCCTCCTGCCCAACCTCTCCCTCAGATCCTGGCAACATCCTTGTAAATCTTCACTGCACTCTTACCACCATGTCACGAATGCAGACCTTAGTGGGAGAGACAGGCTGAGGAAGCAACCAAGAGCCTAAAAGGAAGATGAACCTGGTATAACTCCTTCATACCATCCTAGTATTCAACCAGGAATTGTCTTTTTCAACCTGCCATGTGATAAGAATAAATGGGATGATTAGAATCAAAAATAAGAAATGTTAAAAATGTATTTGTAATAACAAATAAGAGAAACACATATCATGATAACACATGAGGTACATTTGTACTTGGATATGATGGGAATCATTAGGCTATTAGTATTTGTTGCTCATTTCTATTAGCCATTGTGGGTATCTCCCATTGCAGTGCTTGCATTGAGGGGAAAATCAGATCAACATTGGGAGATAAAGCTCTCTAACATTGCAACTATCTAAGGTACTTTCATCTGCAGTTGCTATGTTTCTCTGCTGCTTCTAATATGATAATTTCTTGTGCTAAAACTCATCTTTCACCACAGAGATCTTTTTTAAAAATATTTAACTACCTGCTTACTAAGTGATGAATTCTTCATAAAAGTTTATTGAAAATGGACACTGCTGTCAAGACCATGGTTTATATACAGTTTTCAAGTGTGCTGTGAGGAATTTTATCTTGGCTAAACCAGGAGTACTCACTTTATCAGCTAAAAGCAAAAAAGTGAGTTTATAAATCTTATAGTCACTGAGAGAAATAAATGTTGGAGATACTTAATAGGTCAGCCGATCATAGATGGAGTGATAAATCAAGCTAACATTTTAGGGTGTTGACCTTCATCAGAAACTCAGTGACTTGAAACATTATCCATAGAATGCTGTCTTGCTTGCAGAGTTGTTCCTACATTTTCTGCTTTATTTCAGATTTTATTATCCTCTGCATTCTACTTTCAAACCTCCTCTAATTTCCAGCCTTACAATAGAGATCTGGCATGTTCTGGTTCTCGAGATCATGGTCCAAACTTTTAAATTTAGACGATTTCAGTTTAGGTCAAGCAGAATGCACTGTATGCACTTAATCCAGTTGAAAAGCAAGAAATATGGAACATAGAACAACAGTACAGCTCAGGAAAGGGCCCTTCGCCACACAACCTCTGTGCCAACTGTGATGCCAATTTAAGCCACACAAGGCCATATCCCACCATTTTCTGCCTGCTTCTTAAATGTTGCTATTGTGTGTATTTCCACCATATCCTCCGGCAGCACATTCCAAACACCCACCACTCTCTTGGGTCATGAATCTCCTGTACATGACCTTAAAGCTATAGCCTCTAGTAGTTGATGTTTCCACCCCGGGAAAAAGACACTATCTAAGTCTCTCATAATTTTATATAGTTTTATCGGGTCGCTCTTCATAATCCACACTTTAGAGAAAGGTTTATCCAACATCTTCTGAAACCAATACTTTCTAGTCCAGGCAACATTCAGGTAAATTTCTCCTGCACCTTTTCCAAAGGCTTTTCATCCTTCCTGTGAATGCGATGACTAGAACTGAACACAATACTCCAAATGTGGCCTCAACAAAGTTTTATACAGATGCAACATGACTTCCCATCTTTTATCCTCAATACACAGACCAAAGAAGGCAAGTACACCATACACCTTCTATATCTCCTACCCCCAACCCGTGTGCATGAGTTCCTACTTTCAGGGACCTATGGGCTTGCACCCCAAGATCACTCTGTGCAAACCAGCTAGACTGAATGCACCATTGAACATCAATGCCAAAATATTGCTTGCACTCCCCTTGTATTCTCCCCTTGTTTTGGTGGAAGATCAAAGATACATGAGTTTCAAAGTGGGGGATCCCAAAATGTGCCAAATTCTTTGTGATAGGGACAGGCCTTTGTGAAGAGATATTCAGCAAATCTTCATTGTTTGTGAACATGTGCAACATAGCTATGAAAACCAATTGGGGCTATTTCCAACATATCCTCTGGCAGCACATTCCAAACACCCACCATCTTGTGATGAAAGTGCTTCATTGTTAATTTGCTACTGATATTTAAAACCAAAACATTGATCACATTTTAAAATTATTTTCTCAACTAAGGAAGAATAATTATCGAACACCATTATTTATTACCAGAAATCAAGGGGGGGGGGCGGTCGGGGAGGGGAGGAGGGAGAAAAGACTCCCCTACGGCAACAAAATAAATTACAACAGGCAGAAAATCAACCTGGTGTATTATTAACCAGGATATTTAGCCACAAGTTTCATGTTTTATATGGCAAATGTAGCACAAGAATTTTCTCTTTAAACAGAAGAATATCAAAGTATGAAATCACCTAACACAGTGGGGTTTTAGGACCTGCATACCGGATTGCTTAGGAAGGAACTGCAGATGCTGGTTTAAACTGAAAATAGACACAATATGCTGGAGTAACTCAGCGGGACAGGCAGCATCTCCGGAGAGAAGGAATGGGTGACGTTTCGGGTCGAGACCCTTCTTCAGACTGTTTAATTTTGTTTAATACTAGACCAAGTGGACCCGTTGGGCCCAAACCTCTCCTGTATTGGTGCAGCACCCTCTTCTACCCCCCTCACTCCCCTCCCCTCCCCCCTCCCCACTTCCCCTTCCCCCTCAACCCCTCTTATCCGCCCTCTTCCCCCCTCCTTTCATCCCCCCACCTCCCTCCCTCCCCCTCCCTCCTCTCTCTCTAGGAGATAGATTTAAACTTTAAAATGTGAATAACTTAAAAAATATAACACCGATTTCAATAAAACTACTTGCTTTACCATTAAAGCGACAACGGTGAGTAAGATGGGCCTAAAATTGTCACGCTATTGTGTACCGTTTTGGCTGTAGTTCGATCACAAATAAACAAACAAACGAGAGTTTTAGTATATAGATGCAGTTAGATGGTGGAATGGTGAATGGTCAGTAAGATTGTTATGATTCGAAGGAAGTGATAAAATGGGATAAATATTTATCTTCAACCACTCAAAACCCATTTTTTGCAGTACATGTGACATTATCACATTTGGGCTTATGAGACAATTCTCAGGTCCTGTCCACAGAACAATAGATAATTGCTAGTGATAGAAATCAAAGAAAGAGCAATAAATCAGTAAATATAGACGCTTTTCGTTGGCTCATTCTTTGTCACGTTTTAAAATGAAGATGTTAACAGGCTGTATGTATGCCTTCCCTAAGAGGAGTGACATTAAAGGTTATTTAATTACGTTTTATAAAGGGAGCTCATTAGTTTCTTCAGAATGCTTTAATTTCCTCAGAGACAAGTTTAGACAATTTTTGAACTATTCGGATAATAATCAAATATGAATTGCCCTTCAATGAAGAAGAGCTACGATTAGATTCCTTCAATTCACATATTTATAAATATAAGCATCAGAATTGTTGATGAGAAAGACCAAGGTCCATCTATATTGCTTTCTACAGTCCTGGTATTTTCATACATGTAATGATGCGTATTTATTGGTTAATCATTCGTTCTCAATTAGCTTACAAAAGACCGGGAAATTACATGGGGAGAGTACCCATGGGTGGAAATCATAAGCACGAAGGCACCATTTGCTTCAAGCATGGGAACATAAAACATATCAGCCAATAAAGGCAATCGCAGAGAGATGTGCATTAAACATGACTCAAGTGATTTCTAGAATAAAACAGACTACAGGTTGTTCTGCTACAATGCGTTTTTCCATAACGCAAGTATTTGGGAACGCTATCTGCATTACATTATTTATAATGCATTTTTGATTTGGAACTAGAGAAACACTTAAAAGCAGAAAAGCAGAAAAAAACTGTCATTGTTTCCAAATCACTTCCCCACAGTAATCAGACACCCTTGTCTCTGAAGAACACAGGTGCTACTTTAATCACGGCCGGCAATCAAAAATTGCCAAGCAATCACTTCCATTGATGGTTGTGCAATGATACTCTATTAAGTAATGTTTCGTATTTTTAGCTAGTAGTAATAAAAAATAAACTTATTGCTATTAAAAAGATCTTTATCTTTGAAAATCCTGTGGGCATAAACTTTGTTCTTGTTAGCCTGATACACTCCAGCCCCTAACCTCCGTTCCCTCATTGACAATTGTCTTTATACGGTAACACGATTTTCTAAAACACAATTTTTTTTCCAGAGGCTCCGGGATTGTAAGATGCCACCTCATGTAATGCTCTGGCTTTGCATGAATCTCAAAAATCATACAGGCTGTTAGAGGTACCAGAAAAGTCCTCTCCAGCTCTAAAGGCACAAGAACATTGGCTTCTTGCTCTATGTATACCCCAATTGAGACTACCTTCATACAGACAAAGATATTGAGCAATGTTCAAATGCATTCAGCTCAAAGCAGCCCAGTGCATTGTCAATCCCTTGAACTTCCCTCACCACACTGCAGTCCAACATTTACTCAACTCCCCTGGTATCTGACATTTTCCAACATTATACCAGAAACTTACAAAAATTTAGAGAACAAAGGGATGTGGGCCTTGACCTCAACCACCTGGTAAGTCAAATGCAGCAGGACCATAACAGAGACAATATGGTGTCCAAGTTATTCAATGCCCTTACTTGGAAATATACAGTCTCTTTCTGGGGTCCTGTCCCATTCAGGATTGAACGTGATGCATTCTAGAAATTGTGGGGGGAAAAATGAGAGGAAAGGCAAGCCAACCAATTGAATTCAAACGTGGTTGGAGGAAGGCATCAAGGGGTAGTTGTGAAGGATTATTTTTCTGATGGAAGGTCCATGACACTAAGGTTGGTGCTCAATTGTTGTTTGTTATCCATGTTAATAACTTGGATGACCATGCAGTTAATATTGTTAATATATTGACTGATTACATAAACATTGGTGGTCAAGATAGTAAGGAATAATATATGTTTACAACAGGGTCTAGATCAGCTGGGACGGTGGGCCAAGGAATGGCAAATGGAATTTTACTCTGAAGAGTGCCAGGTGTTATTCTCTGGTATGTCAAACCAGGACAGGACAGTAAATGGTAGAGCCCTGGAGAATGGTGCAGAACAGAGAGATCTGGGAAGTGGATGGTTCCCTAAAAGTGGCAAGACAAGTGGACAGTGTGGTGAAGAAGACGTTTGACACACTTGCCTTCATTGGGAAAGGTATCGAATACAAAATTGGCACTTCATGATGCAGTTATACATGAGACCACACTTGGAGTACTTTGTGCAGTTCTGGTTACCCAGCTGTAGGAAGAATGCTGGAAAACTGTATTCAGCATTCTGGTATTTTTTCTCTTTGCTCTACCTGTGTAAGGCTTCATTGGACATGTACAGTATAGACTCACCTAGAGTATTAAATTGAATTGGATATCACACATACAAAACCTTTTCACTGTATTTCAGTACATGTGACAATAATAAACCATTATCCATACCTATTTTTAAAATTACATACAAAATCAACTTATGAACATCTATAAAATCGGAACCTCTCTGTTCCCTAGGGATGGCCTGTAACCTGTAACCTTTTTTATATAAGCTTGAATATCACTATGCTCTGCCTTTTAACATTTTATCATTCCTCCCCTTATCTGTCCTTCTACTTTTTGTACCTTGAGGGATTGTAGATAAAAGGTTTGCAGGACCAAGTCAAAAATATAACATTTGCAAACCAACTCTCAAAGCAATTACTTTGAGTTATGACAACCTATCCACGATAATTTGTGTGGGAACACCAACCCTCTCCATCATACCTGGCTGGTCTCAAATGACCTTTAAAATGAGAAACTGTTATCAGCTCTGAACCAATCAAAATCTCCACAGGTGCAATGGCAGCATCTCCTATTGTACAAGTCTGGGGGCATTTCTTTAGCAAAGCAACCGAGGCATTAATTTTATGAGTGACAGTTAATTTTCTAAATCCAGCAGGGATTCTCAAGCAGTTTCAATTCTTTTACCTTCTGGTTTTTCAACTGATAAAATAATGATGACAAACATCAGAACTGACCCCAAGCTTAAAAAATACATTGAGCGCAGCCTTTCCAACGCAGATTATTCTTGAATGATCCTGAGTTATAGGCTAATGATGTGTGGCATTATATGGACTTTGTAAATTAACCAACATGTTAGAGTAGAAAAGAAAAATCACTTAAATATATGAAAGCCTAAAGGGATATAGTACATTTCTAGGGGATTCGGAACTTGCATATTTACATACCCATCAATTTTAAGAAATAGTAATATTTTACAATTGAGAAATTAATAAACCAAAAAGACTAATTTCCCACTTGCATTTCCAACAAATCAATCAGATTGTAACATTTCCCAAATAGACCTCATCTGTGTATGTCAAATTCCTCAATCCTATCCCAGAGTGCCACAGAGAAACCTGGCCCTCTGCAGACGAATTTAGAAGAACTGAGGAGAAACAAGGGACTGCAGATGCTGGAGCAACAACAATCTGCGAGAGGAACTCAGTAGGACAGACAGCACCTGTCTGAGGAAAATGGAACACTGACATTTTGGGTCAGGATCCTTCATCTACCCGTATCGGAAGGCACTACTCTCGGTGAACAGAGGAGAAGAAAAACAATGAAAATATACTAAATCTGGATTTTACAGCCTAGGTCTTATGAATAGAAAGTTGCCAGTGGAAAAAGGGTAAATGTAGATGAATAGCACTGTTTTTTACTAAACCTCATCTGCAATGTTCCCTGTATAACTAAATGGAGAATATGGGCTGATGGAGTTTGTTTATAAGCATCTCATTATCTTTTTCCTAAAGCAGTTCAAGTTATTTTTCACATTCTAGGAAGGAATTGCCAAGCAGCATTATGTGAACGCAACAGAAATGGTGACAAAAAGAGTGTTCAATTAGTGTTTGCATTCATTTTTCTGAAGAAATGGGCATCTTAACAAGACGAGCATTTATTGCCCATCCCTCTTTGCCTCCAAACAGAGTTGCTCGCTCAGTGATTTCAAGACTCATTCACATTTCTGTGGGTCACTTTTTGGCCAGACCAAGTAAGGATGACATTCATGAACCAGATGAGTACTTTGACATTGTAACTGAAACAAGCTATTTTTCTTTAAATTCCAAATTATTAACCAAATTTAAATTTCACAACTGCCATGATAGAATTTGAGCTTGGGTCTTTGGATTGTTACTTTAGACCACTGGGTTTTATCGTTCAGTGATTTAATAACTGCACCACCACTACACCGTATAATCACTGACCACAAAGATAACCAAACAATAAATTAAGCATTTCTGTTTTGTTTTGACTTTCTCATGTATTCATTCATAACATAAGAAAAGGCCAGTTATTCTCTTCAACCACATTATTAGTAGTTAGACATCTGTCTACCTGATCCAATTGTTTGACCTTCCTGAATCAAGTTGGTTTTCATATTTTTTAAAAAGGAGATCATTTGTGCAACAAATTGGGTGCTTACCTCACTATTCAAGAGCTGAAATTTCTGACTTGCATTGCTATGCGATGTGTGGTGGCAACAGCTATCGACAAATTAAGAACAATGCAATTCTGAAGCCAGTTCCTTAATTAAGCAAATCATTAAAATCTAATCCCTGCTTCTCCCAAAGTCCATCACAATGCTAAAGATCAGGTACTCATCAGCAGTCCTTGTGACCAAAGATGTTCAGTTAAACCAGTCAATATAGTTGATACTAGAAATCCATTTGTACAATGCCAACAAAAATAGTGTGTGAAATTGACAAAATTGCTTGTACGTAATTTTGTACATTATTCTGGATATCTTTGTGTCAGTAAATATTATCGCTTTTGACCAACATTTTCTCATTCACCAACACTGTTTTCTCAACATCATGTTCACCCAAATGACATCAGCAGTAGGGCAACACTGAAAATTCATCATCAAAACATTTTCAATCATGTATGTCTAAATAACGACAGTTACTGTTCACTCACAAAAGAACCAAGTTATACTGACACTGAGGGCTCAAAAACATTGATACTAAAAGGGGCAATAATATAGACCCACATTTATGGCTAAAGTGCTATTCATGCTCATAGGTTACTTTGCACATTACTCACAATGGAGGCTGACTTTTCCTTGCATATCTTAACACTTTGGTGCAAGATAAATTGATTTACTTTTTTGTCGATGTAACAGTCTACATTGGATAACATGGGGGACCAAAGATGCCTCCCAGTCTCCACATGCATTGATGGGCATTATGCTGCAGATGGCACCTAATACACATGGGACATGATTTCTTCAGTTCTTCCTGGAGCTGCAACGTCTATATAAGCAATGCGTTCACAAGATAAATGGCCACAGATATTTGCAGTTATTGCCAAAGTGTAGGCATTTATAGATTGCAATCATGAGGATGTTATGTTCAAGCTGGAACTCTGCTGCCAACAACATTTGGCTGTAGCATGGAAGATTGCTTTGGCCCTATTGAGCAGAAGACATTTATAACTCCTGTGATTCACCATCCCCTCCAGGTTCCTGTTGGTCCCTCTCCTCAGGATTCACTGGAGCTGTCAGCTAAAAATAAGCATCACTTTCTTGTAGTTGGGAGTGTGTTGGTCATGCTGTGTAAGTGTGCCTTTAAGGGCTAGCTGATCAACTCTCAGATGTGTTTCTAAATGTTGGATGCTATGAGAATTTTGAACAGACCTTTGTAGTTACACCTGCTGTTTCTGAAACAGCGTGGCATTACACAAGGGTGTTCAACAAAGCTGTGCTTTAAATGGACCTGTCAAACATGACAATCTTTTTGGAGCTTTTTAAAACAGCAATATGGAGATATTTAATGAGATTTAACAGCAAAACAAACAGCACATATGAATTTCCAGACTTTGGTCTTTTCATAAGAACAGCATTTGAAATGGTTGTTAAATTACATAACTCAGAAATATGAATCTGGAGCAACAACCTGTCAATTCATTTTAAAAACATAAGTAAGTATATTTCAAAACTGGATTGGGAAAGATACCCATATTAAATTTGGCTCAGCAACATCATTGTTATATTACATCTTGATAGATTCTATCTATTGACATTTGTAGCACGCAGAATGCAGCACATCCTGCTCCACAGACACACTTACAGGGTATATCATATTGCATGGAAGAAAATAACGTGGTCAGAATCCACTTCAAGAAGTTGCCAATGATAATGTGTAACAATGCTCACTGGGATGTTATATACCTGCCAAACATGTACCTTGTCTTCTTTAATTAGAGGTAGCCAGGGATAAACACAAAATATCTGCTGAGTGCCCATTTCAGAGACAAAGCTTTTGGTACATTGTGGTAAAGTGAGTCAGAGCCTTAAAGAAGCAGTCTCCATGGTATCCTTTTCTGCAGCTGCTTTGGATGCCATAGAAATGAAGGTGTTAAAAGGGAGATGGTGTGGCCATGTCCCGGCTCGCACCCAACCCTCACTGTTGGTGCAAATTGTGTTCCATGCCCTGAAGGATCCCCAGCCATTGCCAGGCAGCCTGATCACTCAGCAGAGATCCCAGCATGTATAACTGCTGCGCATTGCAGCAATGGTTATGGTGAGACACAGCAGTGATGTGTGAAGTATGCAGAGCTTTAAAATCTCAGGCAGATACAGACAGCAACATACCAATGTCCCAGTAGGGAACCTTTAATTCACACCTTGCCAACTTTCAAAAAATATTTGCTCCTTGTTTTGCTCAGAGCTATAAACAAATAACGTAAGTTGAAAGTTATTGCTCCAATTTCCATTGGTAGAATTGAGCATTGCACAGTCTGATGATATTATATGTATGAATAATACCAGATAAATGTTGCCTACTCTAAGAACTGTTCAGTCCAATTTTGTGTTGGGGTGGATTTCAATAGCAGATAGTCACAATTCCATTAGAGCACATTAAATGACTTCTGTGTGCGATGTTCATAAAAAGGGTGTAAATATGTCCAATTTGCAAACGTTGTATTTCCAAATTCAGCAATTTTCATTTATAATCTCACAACTTGATACCTTAATTAGTACATGCAACAATAAAAGACCTTTGAAATATCAGTTACTGCTACCCAAATTTCTCCAGTGCTTTTCCTTAAAGTGCTGAGTCTTTACTTTTCTATAGAAACACAGCATGGAAACATGCCCTTCGGCCCATTGAGACTGCACAGACTAGCCATCACCCCGTGCGCTAGCACTATCCTGCACACGAGGGATAATATACAATTTTAACCAAAGTCTAATGAACCTACAACACTATACATCTTTGGACTGTGGGAGGAAACTGGAGCACCCAGAGAAAACCCATGAGATTACACGGAGAATGTACAAACTTTGTACAAACAGCACATGTAGTCAGGATCGAACCCGGGACACTGGCGCTGTAAGGCAGCAACTCTACCACTGTGCCACCCGAGTCATATGATGTATACTCAGGTATAACCACAGCTCTCTTTAACTCATGCAATTACTATACTTTATAAGTATGTCTGTATAATGGGCAATTACAGGGTCTTCAGTCATGTCAAGTCAATTTTATTTGTATAGCACATTTAAAAACAACCCACGTTGACCAAAGTGCTGTACATTAGTTCAGGTACTAAGAAACGAACATACAATGGCACACAAACATAACAGCACATACATAAACAGTTCACAGCACCCCCTCAGAGGGCCTCAAACGCTAGGGAGTAGAAATAGGTTTTGAGCCTGAACTTAAAGGAGTCGATGGAGGGGGCAGTTCTGATGGGGAGAGGGATGCTGTTCCACAATCTCGGAGCTGCAACCACAAAAGCGCGGTCACCCCTGAGCTTAAGCCTAGACCGCGGGATAGTGAGTAGCCCCAAATCGTCCGACCTGAGGGACCTGGAGATAGAGTGGTGGGTTCGAAGATTTTTGATATAGGGGGGGCAAGCCCGTTTAGGGCTTTGTATGTGAATAGGAAGAGCTTGAAATTGATTCTGTACCGTACTGGGAGCCAGTGGAGAGAGGCCAGAATCGGGGTGACGTGGTCCCTTTCACGGGTACCCGTCAGGAGTCTCGCTGCGGCGTTTTGGACCAGTTGCAGGTGGGACAGGGATGATTGGCTGATCCCAGTGTATAGGGAGTTGCAGTAGTCATGAGATTATGCTCTGTTTCACAGAGACATGGCTCATCTGCAGCTTCCCAGACTCGGCCCCCCCCAGCCCGAAGGTCACAGTTTTTCAAATATACTTTCAAGTACTTTTATTAGAGTGAAGAGGATATGTTTCTAGTACCTTTCCAGGCACAGTGAGTGTTACAGACACCTACCCTCTAGGTGAAATCTAACTTCTTCATCTCCCTTCTAATCCTTCAAACAATTAATTTAAATTGATGCTCCATGATTTTGATTCTCTCCTATGGGAAATAGGTCTTTTTTATTTACTCAGAGCCTCTTGTATTTTATAAACTCCAATTAAGTCTCCATCTTTTCTTATTCAAAAAACAAACTACTGGAGGAACAGCGGGTCAGGCAGCATCTGTAGAGGGAATGCACAGATGACCTTGCAAGTCAGGACACTATCTTCAAGACTGGAGTCGAAGGGAGAGACCTGGTAGAAAGAGGTGGGGGAAAGGCAGAGGCAAGAGCTCGTAAGTGACAGGTTTTATTTACTCGTGTCATCACACAGCTGATTGCCAATAGTGAGCAAATTTTAGTGCCACGTCTTTGGCCTCTGCAAGATCCTTTACAGTGCATGTGTCATGCAGCTCAGATGTTCCATAGTTTGGAGGCCATGTCCTCACTCGCTGTCTGCCGCATATTCAGTATATCCCCCACTTCAACATGCTCGATTTGCTCCTCCCCATGCCTGTCCGCAGTCTGTTGACAGGTAGATCCCTCTGGACAAGGAGTTGATTTGCAAATGAGAAGGAAGCCTCATGAGGTCGATGTGTTGCCACCTAGTGGGAAAACATGGTATGCGCGCCAAATTACAAGCAAGGCGAAAACAATGTGATTTAAGACCCCCCCCTACCTCAAAGTGAGAGACTGCTGTGTGCTCTGTTTCACAGAGACATGGCTCACCCCTGACATACCTGACCGTGCCATTCAGCCCGAGGGCTTCTCCCTTCACCGGAAGGACCCTACAGCGTCTTTGGGCAAGGTTAGAGGCAGCGGTGTATGCTTTCCAATCAATACCTCGTGGTGTTCAGACGTACCATCCCTACTACCTGCTAAGGGAATTCACCTCAGCTATCCTGACAGCAGTCTGCATTCCACCACCCCCCACCCCCCCACATACACGCGCACACACACACACACACACACACACACACACACACACACACACACACACACACACACACACATCAAGCTTGCTCTGAATAAACTGTACTCCATTATCAATAACCTTGAGACAAAGCGCCCCGAAGCCCAGGTCGTTGTAGCCAGACTTCAATCAAGCCAACCTCAGGGGCATACTACCGTGTCTCTTGTCCCACCAGGGGCCAGAACTCCCTCGATCACTGCTACACATCAATAAAAAATACCTACCGCTCTATCCCTCGACCACATTTTGGGAATTCTGATCACCTAGCTGTGCTTCTGCTCCCTGCCTACAAACAAAAATTGAAGCAGGAGAATCTGGTACAGAGATTTGCAAAATGCTGGTCAACAGACACAGATGACGTCTTATGCAACTGCTTTGATTCATTGGACTGGTCCATATTCAGGGATTCCAAAGCTAACCTGAATGAGTGCACCACTGCCATGACTGACTTCATCAGCAAGTGCATGGAAGACTGTGTGCCGACAAAGTCAATCCGAGTGTATACCAACCGGAAAACATGGATGAACCGCAAGGTACATTCACAGGTTAAGGTCAGGTCTGCTGTATACAAGTCAAACAATCCCGAGCGGTAGAAAAAGGCCCGCTATGATCTCTGCAAAACTATCAAGGATGCCAAGAGACAATACCGGGACAAACTTGAGTCCCAGTATAATCACTCGGACACACGGAGAGTGTGGGAAGGTCTGAATCAGATAACTGGCTGCAAAGCAAGGTCAGGCAACATCATTGGTGATAGTGTGACCTTACCCGATGAATGCTTTCTATGCTCGCTTCAAGCAGAAGGTCAACAGGGCGGTGACACCTGGCCCTTCAGACGCCAGTGTGCCTCTCCCCAGGGTGAATATAGCAGAGGTTAGATCAGCCTTCCTGAGGATAAACCCATGAAAAGCAACTGGCCCAGACGGAGTTCCTGGCCATGTCCTTAGTAGCTGCGCGGACCAGCTAGCGGGAGTATTCGCTGACATCTTTAATCTCTCCCTACTCCATTCTGAGGTACCCACCTGCTTCAAGAAGACCACCATCATTCCAGTGCCGAAGAAAAGCAAGACCTCATGCCTAAATGACTACTGTCCAGTGGTCTTGACATCCTCCATCATGAAATGTTTCGAGAGGCTAGTTATGGAATGCATTAAATCCAGTCTACCCAGCGGCCTTAACCCACTGCAGTTCGCCTACTGCCACAACAGGTCCATGGACGATGCCATCGCCCTATACCTACACATGCCCAGAACACCTGGATAAGAGAGGCACCTATGTCAGACTCCTATTCATAGACTACAGCTCTGCTTTTAATACCATTATACCATCCAAATATATAACCAAACTCGCGGGACTTGGTGTCAGCACTTACCTCTGCAACTGAATCCTCGGTTTACTGTCCAACAGACCCCAATTGGTAAGAATAGGGGACAAATCATCCCCTATAATAATCCTCAACATGGGAGCTCTGCAAGGATGTGTTCTCAGCCCTCTTCTTTACTCCTTGTATACCCTCGGCTGAGCAGTCCTGTACAAATCCAATTCAATTTTCAAATTCGCAGACGACACTACCATTGTAGGCCAGATATCAGATAATGGTGAGACGGAGTATAGAAAGGAGATCGAGAACCTCGAGTCCTGGTGTCGAGACAACAACCTTTCTCTCAATGCCAGTAAGGCAATGGAGATAGTGATCGACTTCAGGAAGCAAAGTGTTACACATACCCCAGTTTGCATTGACGGTGCTGAAGGAGAGATGGTTGAAAACTGAATCATCCAACCGCAACCAGAGAGCTGTACTGAACTACTATCTACCTCTTTGGTGACCCTCGGACTATCCTTGATCGGATTTGACTGGCTTTACCTTGCACTAAACGTTATTCCCTTATCATGTATCAATACACTGTAAATGGCTCGATTGTAATCATGTATTGTCTTTCCGCTGACTGGTTAGCTCGCAACAAAAGCTTTTCACAGTACCTCGGTACACGTGACAATAAACTAAACTGACATAGTCACAAAGGCTGGAGGTGATAAATGGAGAAACAAAAGATTGTAGATGGTGGAATCTGATCAGGAAAGAAGGTGAGGAGTAAAATGTAGAATGAGTTGGATGGATAGACGTTAGATTGGAACAGGATGGAGGAGAAAATAAAGGTCCTGGATGAGTAGGAGTGGGTAATAAGCAGAAGGAGGGGATGGGTGAGGAAACTGGGTGGGATCAGGGAAGTGGAAATAATGATGTGTGTTAGAGGACCTAGGTAGACATTAAACGGTGGTGGGCTGCCTACGTAACACTGGCCAATTGAATCTTCATGCTGTTGGGTTGTAGGCCTTTAAAATGTTTAATATTTCTCCACCTGCCATGTTGTTGCCTACTCACTTAAAATGTCTATATTCCCTTGAAACCTCGTTATATTCTTATCACTATTCACATTCCCACTAAGTTTCATATCATCCGAAATCTTGAAATATTACATTTTGTCCCCTTATCGATTTTGCTCTAAATTGTGAATAGTTGAGGTCCAAACACCCATTCCTATGAGACACCACTGGTCACTGCCTGTAAATCTAACAAGTCCCCATTCTTTTTTTTGTTTCCTGTATGGTAACCCAATTCACTTTCAATCCACCCTCAACCCCATATGCTCCAATCTTGTTTACCAACCACCTGTGGAGACTACATTGAAACCTTCAGAAAATACAGAAATAAATACACATCCACTGGTTTCCCTACCTTCACAAATCACAATATGAGTTCCCTTTCCTAAATTATACCATTAACCTTGGAATGTCTTGCTATTACATCCTTAACAATAGATTACAGCCCTAACCCTTCTGATGTCAAACTGAAATAGCAGGGTCTCATTTGCCACCCTCAATTCTCCCAGAGCCATTCCAGAACCATCAAAAGAATCATTTTGGAAGGTGATAATCAGAGCATCTGTTATTACAAATTCTGTCAAAACTTTGGGATATAGATCATATGGTCCTTTAGTTCCTTCAATTTTTAGGCTCTTTTACCTTTCTGTAACAATACTTAAATATTTTATTTTCTTATTTAAAATGTTTGCATGCTTTTGCCTCACAATCCAATTTGATCCAATCCCTCTTATATTTTCTTCATAACTAACCTGACCCCAATATAAATAGTCAGATCCCACCAGGACTGAGTTTGTTAGCCAAATTTTATTTGATTGAAACAAACAGTATGGAAACAGGCCCTTTGGCCCACCGAGTCCATGCCGGCCATCGATCACGATCACACTAGTTCTATGTTATGCCACTTTCTCTCCTTATGCACGGGGGACAATTTACAGTAGCCCATTAACCTGTGGGAGGAAACTGGAGCACCTGGAGGAAACCCACACAGTCACAGGAAGAACGTGCAAACTCCTCACAGACAGCACCTGAGGTCAGGATCAAATCTTTTCCTTATAGATTGGTGAGCCTCCTAGATAGGAGCACTTTCATGATGTCAATAATTCCAAACCATGCTGCAATTTTTAGGTGGTGGATAACGTATTTTAGGACTATCAGATTTACTATTCTCAAAATGTATTGGTGGCAGTCCACTTTGCTCATTTTACAATTCAGTTAACAAACTGAACTGTATCCCCATCTAGTGAATATTTTGAACAGTGCAGAGGAGCTTTTTAATCCTGTTGGCTGGCCCTCAATGAATTGTGTTCTAGGATATTGAAAATTGTTCGATTTTAGTAAAGAGCTAAATTAACAGATGTTGTGCTTAGCTCCAATAAAATGTATACTGAATGTCAGCATTGCAATGATTTATCAAATTGTCACACAATAAAGGTTTAAATCATAAATCATTCACGTTACTGCTTCTCTGCTTGATGTTTCTCACATCAAATGTAACAACATCTTAGTTTAGATTGCTTATCCTATTAGAATTGTAAATCTGTTTTTCATTTAAATTCAGATTCTTCTGCATCCCCCACCCTATCTGCCACGTGTAGGAGAGTGGACCAAGGCTGATCATGAAAGGAAATTAGATGATAGTTACTATTTATTAAATAGTATATTTTATTCTCTGTCATCATTGGGTGGCATGGTGCCACAGCAGTAGAGTTGCTGACTTACAGTGCCAGAGACCCGGGTTTGATCCTGTCTACGGGTGCTGTCTGTATGGAGTTTGTACGTTCTCCCTGTGAACGTGGGTTTTCTCCGGGTGCTCCGGTTTCCTCCCACACCAAAGATGAACAGGTTTATTGGCTAATTGTAAATTGTCCCTCGTGTGTGTAGGGTCGTGTTAGTGTGCGAGGATCACTGGTCGGCCCAGACTCGGTGGACCGAATGGCCTGTTTCCAGACTGTATCTCTAAATGAAACTGAACTCAAATTATTAAATACTATTAAATACCACACTATCCATTTTGCCTGAAAAAATGTTTTATACATATTATTTAAGCTGGGAGAGACTGTAAGGGTTTGTAATGCGGAGGGATCTGCATGCCCTGGTGCAGGATTCACAAGAGAGCCAAGAATCAAGAATGTTTAATTGTGATAGGTACCTAGGACAATATAGTACATAATATAACAACATTTAAAAAACATATGGACAGGTATGTGGATAGAAATGGTTTAGAGGAATAGGGGCTAAATGCGAGGAGTTGGGATTAGTATAGATGAGGCATCTTGGTCGGCAGGGGCAAGTTAGGCCAAAGGGCCTGTTTCCATGCAGTATGACCTCTATGACGCTATGACTTTATGAAATTCTTACTTACAACCGCATAACAGGCCTTTAAACATGATGCAAATTGATAATATATAATTTAAAAATCAATAAATTAATAACCACAAAGCTGTGCAAAAAAACCTCCTACGTCCTGGTGCAACTAAAGACAGTCCAAAGTTCATTCTTGAGATTAGTGTTGTGGTCATAGTTTTCAGACACGTGTACCTTCTTCCCGTTAGACAAGTTAGAGATGAACCATGCCAAGGCAAGAGCAGCTTGTAAATTGGCAGCAAAAGTAATGACATTTTCACATTCTTTCTAGGAAACAGAAGTTGAAAATGCCATTATTTTGCTACCAGTTTCCAACCTGGTTCATCTCTGAAGATTGACACAAAAAGCTGGAGTAACTCAGTGGGTCAGACAGCATCTCTGGAGAAAAAGAATACGTTATGTCACCTTTCCTTTTCTCCAGAGATGCTGTCTGACCCACTAAGTTACTCCAGTTTTTAGTGTCTATCTTCGGTTTAAGCCATCATCTGCAGTTCCTTCTTACACTGGTTCATCTCTGACTGTTCCCCTCCAGTTCTGGAACTAGCCGCAAGCCTTCTAAACAACTCCAATGCACAAGAAGTTGCAGAGAAAGGTAGACTCAACAGAGTCCATCACAAAAATAACCCTGCCCACTACCAAAAGTATCGACATGACAAGCTACCTCAAGCAGGGGGCAACAGAGTGGCATAGTTGATTGAGCTGCTGCCATATAGTGCCAGAGATCCGAGTTAGCTCCTGACCTTGAGTGCTCTGTGTGGTATTTGAATGTTCTTCCAATGACCGCGTGAGTTTCTTCTGGGTGATCTGGTTTCCTCCCATATCCCAAAGGTGTGCGGATTTATAGGTTAAGTGACCTCTGTAAATTGCCCCCCAGTGTGCAGGGAGTGGATGTGAAAATGGGATAACATAGCTCCAGTGTGAACTGATCGATGGGTCAGCATGAACTCGAGAGACAGAGGGTCTGTTTCCATGTTGTATCATTCAATCAATCAATCACGGTGGCATCTATCCAATTTACCTGGTGCAAACCTTTCTCATCCCATTGACATTTGCTCTTCGCAATTTAAATTATACTTTTCAACATAATTTCAAACAACTCCTAAATTGAATCATTTTTAACAAACAAATTCAGAATTTCCTGCAGTGACACATTTCTACATCACATTGAAATGTTCAGCTTGTCAACATAAAATTATAGTGACCTTTCTCCATCTATTCCCAGAATATTAGTGGTTGGGAAATGATAGGAATGCCATTGAATATCAAAAATAGTTAATCAGCTTTAATAATAATAATAATAATAATATATTTAATTTATATAGCGCTTTTCAGGATACTCAAAGACGCTTTACAGAGCAAACAAGACATAAAAACAAACAAACAAACAAAAGATTTGTCATGACGGAGAAGCGGCGAACAAACAGCGCCGGCGTCCTCTCACGTCAGGGTCCGACAGTAAACAATAAAGAACACAAGACACACAATTACAATTTAACACAAACAACCATCACAGTGATTGCTCCAGGCACACCCTCACTGTGATGGAAGGCAAAGAAAAGTCTTATCTCCTCCTCATTCTTCTCCCGCGGTCAGGCAGTCAAACTGCTGCCTCGAGGCGATTGAGGCTCCCGACTTTTGAAGCCCCCACCGGGCGATGGAAAGTCCCAGGCCGAGCCGAGCAGGCCGATGAAGGTCCTAAGCCCCCACCGGGCGATGGAAAGTGCCGCGGCCGAGCCATGCAGGGTGATGAAGGGCCTGCGAGCGGGTCGATCGAACCTCGCGCTTCGGGGCGATCGAAGCTGCTACGGCTGGAGCTCCCGAAAGCCAGTCGCCAGCCAGGGACCTGCAAGCTCCCGATGTTGCGGTCTACAGGGCCCGCGGCTGAAGCCTCCGAGATGGTAAGTCCAGGCTTAGGATTGGAAAGGCCATACTGAATTCTTGGAAACCCAGACTATTGCCACTGATGAAGCTGTTCAAGTGAGGGCACCGTTCCGGATTTGTAGTGTCAACTGCAGTGGAAAAAATAGCAATAAGAGTAAAACAGTAAAAGTGTATTCATTGATGATCTGGAAGTTGGAAAAGTGAGAACCATAAAAAGGGATTGGAATGAGAATTATATATTTAAAATAACTGAATTGAATACGGTGGATTTCCCATCCGTTACAAATTGGAGGGAAACCAAAAAAGAACAATGCAGAAAAGTTTTCAATAAATCTTTTTTTTGGAATCGAATAGAATCAACTCATCATATGCCTTTGCTCTGGATGAGATAAGTCCATTGTCGGAAAACAAACATTTATTTCACAGAACAAGAAGCATTATCAACTTGTTGCAATTTATAACTTATTAACATCAGGGGCCTCAAAGTTCAGCAGTCTAGTGCCTCACAGCAGAGCTCTAAGGTAAACCATTATGAGTATTTTCATCAATAACTTGTGAAAGCAAGATCTGGGCAACATTCAAACTTATGCTAAAAGATAATTAGTAGCAAATCACAAGTGGCTTGAGAATCTTCAATATGCAAGGGCAGTTTGAGATTAAGGAGTAGATTTTGGGGTAGTTGAAGTGCATTAAGGTGGATAAATATCCAGGGCCTAATAGGATCTATCTCGAGTTATTAAAGGAGACAAGAGAGGAGATTGTGGGAGGCTTGGCAAAGATCTTTGCACCTTCTCTCCCTACTGGTGAAGTCCCGGAGGACTGGAGAGTAGTTAATGTTATTCCTTTGTTTACAAGGGAAGTAGAATCCAGGAATTATAGCACTCTGAGCCTCAAGTTAGTGGTGAGAAAGTTATCAGAGAGGGTTCTTCAGGTTAGGATTTACCCCCATTTGGAAGAGAATGGGTTAATTAGGCAGTCAGCCCGGCTTTGTATGCGGCGGGTCGTGTTTTAGTGACTTGATCGAGTTTTTTTGAGGAGGTGACGGCGGCGATCGATAAGGTGGTGGATGTTATCTACATGGATTTTAGTAAGATTCCAGAAGATTAATATGCCTGGTCATATGGATCAAAACTGGCTTACTGATAGAAGACTGGTTATGGTGGAAGGACAATATTCAGGCTAGGGTCTGTGACAAGTGGAGTTCAGCTGTTTGTGATATACAATAAACACTCGATTCAACAGACCTCTCTATAACAGATTTTCGTTATAGCAGACAGCCCTAGCGACGGCTGCCCACACCACCCACCCCCCCCCCCCCACCCGCTTGCTTCGCGTCCAGTCCAGACCTTTTGCCTATGCACACAGCTTCCTCGACCGCATCCAAGCCCCACCTGATGCCGCCACCGCCAAACCTTACCTGCACTGAGTCCCGCGATCCACGACCCTTGACTCCGCCGGTCCTTTCAAGAGAGAGCTAGATAGAGCTCTTAAAGATAGCGGAGTCAGGGGGTATGGGGAGAAGGCAGAAACGGGGTACTGATTGAGAATGATCAGCCATGATCACATTGCATGGTGGTACTGGCTCGAAGGGCTGAATGGCCTACTCCTGCACCTATTGTCTATTGTCTATTGTCCTTGCCCCTCTTCTGGCTGCCAGTCGTCAACTCACCTGGAATCCAGGCCTAGTTCCAGACCGAGAGTCTGAAGAAGGATCTTGCCCTGAAACATCACCTGTCCATGTTCTCCAGTGATCTGCCTGACCTGTCAAGTTACTGCAGCACTTCATGTTCTTTTGTGTATCACCCAGCAAATGGAGTTATTTGTTTCTGCTACTTCTACAATAATATACATATTGAACATATGAATGTATAGCAATACCCTATTCAGTTGTAGCAATCACCGATAATGGAGCCAACCCCTCCCCCCTTTGGTCCTTCATAACGAAGATTATATAAATGATGGAAACATAGATGGGTTGGTAAATAAGTTTGCAAATTGCACCAAGATTGTTGGAGTTTGTGAATGAGGAAGGCTGTCAAAGTATACATAGACAGGTTGGATTGTTTTCTCTTGAATATCTGAGGTTGTTTTCTCTTGAATATCTGAGGTTGTACCTGACAGAAGTATATAAAATTGTGAGAGGCATAGATACGGTAGAGAGTTAAAGCCTTTTTCCCAGAATGGCAATTTCAAACACTAGAGGGCTTAGCGTTAAGGTGAGAGCGGCAATTTTGCTTTTACACAGTGCGGTGAGTGCCATGATCATGCTGCCGGTGAAGTGCCGGTGATGGTGAAGGCAGATACGATAGTGGCTGTTAAGGGACTTCTGGATAGGCGCATGGATGTGCAGGGAGTGGAGGAATGTAGATTAGGTATAGGCACATAATGTTGGTCTGAGCATCATGTTTGGCACAGACGTTGTTTGCCAAAGGGCATGTTCATGTGCTACACTATTCGATGTGCTAAAAAGAACCACTTCCCCCGATATTGAGGCATTCGGTGACAATACATCACTAAATCCCTCACAATCAAGATCTAGAAAAGGCAGTAGGCAGTCGACAGTGCCATCAATAGTTATTAACAACTCCTCCCTAAACCACCACAGCCACCTCCTCCCAGCCTACTGGATGGTATAAATATAACAATGGATTAGACCAGTGGGCAAGAATCCAATTGAGAAAAGTATGAGGTAATAAATTTGGGAAGCACATTTGGGAAGCACAAACCAAGGAAATGTATAGCAAGCAGTAAGATATTGATAAGAGTATGAAAATCTTAGCAATGCATGACCATCAATCCCTTAACATACTAGAACCTGTAGATAAAGTTGCAAAATTGGCTTATAGGCTGCTCTATTGTTCAAGAGTATTCTACAGCAATATAATGCACTACTTAGGTCAGAGCATTCAGTTCCCCAGCAGCAGGTCAATAATTAGTGGACTTGCATTTAAGCTAGTTGGTAGGTAGATGACAGTGTAATTGGGGATTTTTTTTTCCTTTCCAAGAATAGTTGGATTCTGGAACTACCCGAACGGGTGATGAAGGAAGAGATCCTCACTCCATTTTTTAAAATAACTGGATAAGGACTTGATGTGCCATAACCTAAGAGTTTAATTTTCTTTACTTTACTTTAATTTAGAGATACAGGGTGGAAACATGCCCTTCAGCCCACCGCGTCCATGCTGACCAATGATCTCCCAAGGAAAATCATGTGGCCACAGGGAGAACATAAAAACTCCCAGCACCCGTAGTCAGGATCGAACCCGGGTCTCTGGCGCTGTAGGGAAGCAACTCTACCGCTCTGTCACTGTGCCACTTATTTACAGACTAAGAAATGGGATTTAAAAATGAGATTGAATGATCTTCTTCGGTGACACTAACTAGAATTGGCTTCACCTAACCATTTGTTTCTCTATAGTCTAAAACTGCTGTGTTGATGGTTGATCACTACCACCTGGCATTATATCTTTTATCAGGATTTTCCTACAACCTACCCTGTAACCTTTGATACTTTACTCTCTGCTTTGCAGTTTTATTGGATTTTTAGATTCAATGATAGTGTTGCCCAAAGTCCAACTGAGAGCTACGTATAGACTCTCAACTCAAGCAATAAAAGTTCAAACATTGCTATTTCTGTTTCATTTATTTGTTGATTTGACCCTATTCAAAGTGTATGGACTAATATTGTTATTGATAATTTGCATTGGTTCATTTTTGCCACCTCCAACGGGATCCCACTACTGGCCACATCTTCCCATCTCCACCCCTTTCTGCTTTCCGCAGACCGTTCCCTCCGCAACTCTCTGGTCAACTCGTCCCTTCCCACCCAAACCACCCCCTCCCCAGGTATTTTCCCCTACACCCGCAGGAGATGCAACACCTGTCCCTTTACCTCCCTCCCTTGACTCCATCTAGGGGACAGTCTTTCCAGGTTGCACCTCCTCCAACCTCATCTACTGTATCCGCTGTTCCAGGTGTCAAATCATATACATCGGCGAGACTAAGCGTTGGCTCGGCGATCGTTTCGCTGAACACCTCCGCTCAGCCCACCTTAACCTACATGATCTCCCGGTTGCTCAGCACTTTAACTCCCCCTCCCATTCCCGATCTGACCTTTCTGTCCTGGGCCTCCCCCATTGGCAGAGTGAGACCCAGTGCAAAATGGTGGAACAGCACATCATATTTCGCTTGGGTAGCTTACACCCAGCGGTATGAACATTGACTTCAAATAACCCTTGCTTTCCCTGTCTCTCCATCCCCTCCCCCTTCCCAGTTCTCCCACCAGTCTTACTGTCTCCAACTACATTCTATCTCTGTCCCGCCTACTCCCCTGACATCAGTCTGAAGAAGAGTCTCGGCCTGAAACGTCACCCATTCCTTCTCTGCAGAGATGCTGCCTGTCCCGCTGAGTTACTCTGACATTTTGTGTCTATCTTTGACCTCCTAAATCACATAAAACTAATAACACATCTTACTGGGAATGATGTATTAAAGGCACATCCGATGCTGTCAAAATATAATTAGGGTTGCTATCGATGGGTCCGTGATGGACATGTTTGGCCAAAGATACTGTTTCTGCAGTGTATGACTCTATAACTTGGAAGTTCCAAAAGAACTGTTTTAGTACTACTGCTCAGTGATGTATGAATCCCAAACTGAAAAAAGGATGTACTGAAATCAGCAATAGTATAAACATACTCTAATTTTTAATGGTCATATCATATCATATCATATATATATACAGCCGGAAACAGGCCTTTTCGGCCCACCAAGTCCGTGCCGCCCAGCGATCCCCGCACATTAACACTATCCTACACCCACTAGGGACAATTTTTACATTTACCCAGCCAATTAACCTACATACCTGTACGTCTTTGGAATGTGGGAGGAAACTGAAGATCTCGGAGAAAACCCACGCAGGTCACGGGGAGAACGTACAAACTCCTTACAGTGCAGCACCCGTAGTCAGGATCGAACCTGAGTCTCCGGCGCTGCATTCGCTGTAAAGCAGCAACTCTACCGCTGCGCTACCGTGCCGCCCGTATTATTCAACAAGAACAAGCCTGGTCTTGCATCTCAGCACCACACTTTGCATCCAGACATTCAAGCCCCACTGAAAATCAATATTTCTTAATCTCACCATTTATAAAATACTCAGCATTTCTGTTTACCTATCACAGTTGATATCTCATTTCCCCACATGATCCATCCATTTGTCTATTTGAGTGACACTGACTCAGTTCTGGTCGTCACATTACAGGAAGGATGTGTTGGACAAACTTGGACCTTTGGACAAACTAGGGCCATTTTCTCTGGAGTGTCAGAGGCTGAGGGGAGACCTGCAAGAAGTTTATAAGATTACTAGTAAAGGATGCACCTGTTGGGCCCAAACCCTTGTTGGGTTCCCATTGTGACGTGGGAAAATCTTGATTTTTCTTTAAAATAAATGGGGTTTTTCTTAAATGTCAATGAAAATCGCGTTTTTTCTTTAAAATAAATGGCGCTTTAAAAATTAAAAAAATCTAAATGAAAATCGCGTTTGTCCTTTAAAATAAATGGCGTTTTTCTAAAAAAATAAAAGAAATCTCAATGAAAATGAAGATTTGAAATAAATAAATAAATAAATAAATCTTTAATTTTTTTGCTTTTTATCGTGAAAATCCTCTCTTGGAGATCCTCAAGGCTGTCCCCTAATTCAGCAGCAGCGGCGGCTCAACCGCGACGGCCGTTGCTTTGAGCGGGAAGAAGACCCGGTGGACAACCAGCACGCTTTGAGCTGGAAGAACCGGCGACTAATCAGAGCGGCCGCTGCGCTCATCCCTCGTGGGACCCGGACCAATAGGGCGTTGAGTGGGTCGGAGCCAATCAATTGACCCCACGTGAGAAAATCGCGTTTTTTCTTTAAAATAAATGGGGGTTTTTTTAAAAATGAAATAAATCTCAATGAACCAGAACCAGAACCAGGGTACATAGTCTAAGAATAAAGGGGAGTCCATTTAAAACTGAGGTGAGAAGAAACTTTTTCACACAGAGTTGTGAATTTGTGGAATTCTCTGCCACAGAAGGCAGTCGAGGCCAGTTCATTGGCTATATTTAAGAGGGAGTTAGATGTGGCCCTTTTTGCTAAAGGGATCAGGGGGTATGGAGAGAAGGCAGGTACAGGCTACTGAGCTGGATGATCAGCCATGATCATATTGAATGGCGGTGCAGGCTCGAAGGGCCGAATGGCCTACTCCTGCACCTATTTTCTGTTTCTATGTTTCTATGTTTCTTTTTTTTTTTTGAAAAGCATATGTACAGATAGAAATAAAAGACAAATTTGTTACAAAGTTCTTACATAGCTTCAATTTTTAAATTTTTAAAGAGAGAAAATAAAAAATAAAGAAGAAAGAAAAAAAAACTATAACCTATTGGGAAGAGAGAATAATAAAAATTTTAAAAATTTTAAAAGGGTATAACTATAAAAATTAAAGGGGGTAGATCCGAGAGACAATAACCACAGTTGTACATCCAACCCTAAACTCAAGTTTCAACTTTTAATTTTAAATTTTTATTTTAGTCCTGTGTCAAACCCATTTACTTTTCTAAAAATTCAATAAATGGAGACCATATTTTAAAAAATAAATCAGGTTTGTCAATTAAGGCAAATCTTATTTTTTCCAAATGCAGGGTCTCTGTCATTTCCGTAGTCCACATTTTGATTGTGGGGGTTATTGTATTTTTCCAAAATTTAAGTATTATTTTTTTCGCAGTTATTAAACTGTAATCAAGAAAATGTACCTGACGTTGTAAAGTTTGTAGTATGTTCTGATAATCCTAATATAATTAATTTTGGATCCATATCCAATTGCTTGTCGATAACTTTAGAAACTATTTTTAAAATATCCAACCAGAAATTTTGCATTTTTATGCAAGTTACGAAAGTATGAGTTAAATTAGCTTCTTGAAATTGACATTTATCACAAATAGGAGAGATACTAGGAAAAATCCTATTTAATTTCATCTTCGAATAATGTAATCTATGTATTATTTTAAATTGTATTAAGGAATGTCTAGTATTTAATGAACATTGGTGTATATGTTGTAAACTTTCATCCCATATATCTTGCATTATGAGTTGATTCAATTCGTCCTCCCATGCTCGTCTATATGATTCTGATGACGGAATGTCAGTATCTAGGAGAGTATTATAAATAAAGGATATTAATTTATTTGAATTATAATGTCGATTCAGGCATACATCAAGAGTTTCTGGACCTCTAAATTTATATTCTTGCATGTGTAATTTTACATAATCTCTAAGTTGTAAATATCTGAAATAATTATTAACATGTAATCCGTACTTCTGCTGTAACTCCTGAAAAGAAAGAAAAGTTCCCTTATGATAAAGATCTCCTACCCTTTTAATTCCATAACTTTTCCATTGAGCAAATCCTCTATCTAAGACAGACGGTTTAAAAGAAGGGTTATTCGCAATAGGGAGGAAAGCAGATAATTTACTCAGTTTTAAAGTAAGTTTTAATTGTTTCCAGGTACGGATAACACTGTGTATAATCGGATTACCTCCATATGTTTTTTTATTTAAATTTATTGGGGCTAAGAGGATCGCACCAATATCAAATGGTAAACAATCCTCTTTCTCCATCTTTAACCAATCCGGTTGTTGATCAATGTCATCCAACCAGCAGGTTATATTTTTAATATTAACCGCCCAATAATAAAATAAGAAGTTAGGTAAGGCAATTCCTCCATTAGTTTTAGACTTACATAGATGTCTTTTATTTATTCTATGAGTCTTGTAGTCCCAAATAAAATTAGTAATAATTGAATCGATTTTTAAAAAAAACTTTTTTGGAAGATAGATCGGAATTGTTTGAAATAAGTATAGTAGCTGTGGAAGAAAGATCATCTTTATAGCATTACTACGACCAACTAATGATATAGGAAGTGTTTTCCAAAATTGGATATTTCTGTGTAATTTAGTAAGTAAAGGAGGAAATTTTAATTTAAATAAAGAAGTATATTTCCTAGTCACGTAAATTCCAAGATATTTAAACTTTTCATAGGCAATTTTAAAAGGAAATTGTTGAAGTATGGCCGGATTTTGTTCCATTATTGGCATAATTTCACTTTTGTACCAGTTAATTCTATAACCTGAAAATGAACCAAATTGAGTTATGAGATTTAATAAATTCGGAATGCTAATTTCTGGCTTTGTAATGTATATTAATACATCATCCGCATATAAAGAAATTTTATTGGTTGTATGTTTAGTGTTATAACCGTGAATGTCTGGATTTGATCTAATATTCTCAGCAAGTGGTTCTATAACGAGGGCAAACAGAAGCGGAGATAGTGGGCATCCTTGTCTACAACCCCTAAATAAATGAAATTTGGATGACAGCATTTGATTAGTTAATATTCTAGCTGTTGGGGATGTATATAAAAGTTTCACCCATGAACAAAAATTTTCACCTAATTGAAAATTTTCCATCACTGAGAAAAGATAGGGCCATTCTACTTGATCAAATGTTTCTATGTTTCTATGTTGAGTGGGTCGGAGCCAATCAATTGACCCCACGTGAGAAAATCGCGTTTTTTCTTTAAAATAAATGGCTTTTTTTTTTTAATGAAATAAATCTCAATGAACCAGAACCAGGGTACATAGTCTAAGAATAAAGGGGAGTCCATTTAAAACTGAGGTGAGAAGAAACTTTTTCACACAGAGTTGTGAATTTGTGGAATTCTCTGCCACAGAAGGCAGTCGAGGCCAGTTCATTGGCTATATTTAAGAGGGAGTTAGATGTGGCCCTTTTTGTTAAAGGGATCAGGGGGTATGGAGAGAAGGCAGGTACAGGCTACTGAGCTGGATGATCAGCCATGATCATATTGAATGGCGGTGCAGGCTCGAAGGGCCGAATGGCCTACTCCTGCACCTATTTTCTATGTTTCTATGTTGAGTGGGTCGGAGCCAATCAATTGACCCCACGTGAGAAGAAACTTTTTCACCCAGAAAGTTGTGAATTTGTGGAATTCTCTGCCACAGAAGGCAGTCGAGGCCAATTCACTGGATGAATTTAAAAGAGAGGTAGATCGAAATCTAGGGGCTTATGGCGAGTCGTAGGCGAAGTGCGTTGAGGTAGACGTTTATTGTAACATTAACAACCGTGACAACCAACGCACCAAATGACAGACAACCATAAATCTTACTGTCTCTCTCGGAGTTCTAAACCAGACTGCCTTGTCCCTTTACCTGCGCACCACCTCACCTCTTCTACCAATCAGAGGGTTCGATGGTCTGGACCAATCCTTGTGCCCCTACATGACCCCCCCCCAGAACCCTCGGCGCGGTACCGGGCAGGTGCCTGGACCACCCGACCGGAGCGGGTGCGGAGAGGAGAGGGAGGCCCCACCGGGGGTGGGGACGGGGAAGCCGGCACCGCGGGAGGAGGGGGAACTGACGGAGCCGGAGGCGGCAGTGGCAAGACGACCGGGGGAAGAGGAGTCCCGAACGGGGGCAGCGAGGGGGAAAACTGCTGTACGGGAGCCGTGGCCGGAGGTCGGCCCCGGCGAGGAGGTTGAGCCGCTGTGACGGGCTGGTCTGGGTCCAAATAGGTAGGCTTGAGGCGGGACACCGAGACGACCTCTTGTCGTGTGCCCACTTCTAACGTGAAGGTGACTGTGCCTTTCTTCACTACCCTGAACGGACCCTGGTAAACCGGCCGGAACGGGGGACGGTGGGCATCGATGCGCCGAAACACAAACTAGCAGTCGCCCAAGGCCGGCGGGACATGTGAAGGGGGATCCCCGTGACGAGAAGCAGGGACCGGGGCCAGGGACCCCACCCGCGCTCGGAGTGAAGCTAAGAGTGCTGGCATGGAGGGAGGGGGGGTAGAACATTGAGGGAGAACATCGCCTGGTACCCGCAGGGGCGAGCCATAGACCAGGTCTGCCGAGGAAGCTCCGAGATCGTGCTTCGGAGCCGTGCGGATACCCAGGAGAACCCATGGGAGCTGGTCGGCCCAGTCGGGGCCGGACAGGCGGGCAGTGAGTGACGCTTTAAGCTGCCTGTGGAACCGTTCCACCATCCCGTTGGCCTGGGGGTGATAGGCGGTGGTTTGCTGTAATCTGGACCCGCACAGCTGAGTCAGAGCCACCCACAGGGACGAGGTGAATTGGGCGCCCCGGTCGGTAGTGATGACGTCCGGGACGCCGAAACAGGCAATCCAATTTAGTGCCAGAGCCCGCGCGCAGGAGGCTGCTGAGATGTCGGACAACGGGAGCGCCTCTGGCCACCGGGTGAGCCGTTCGACTACCGTGAGGAGGTGGGTGTAGCCCCTGGAGTGGGGTAACGGGCCGACGAGATCCACATGGATGTGGAGGAATCGGACTGCGGGGACCGTGAACTGCTGGACGGGGGGCCGAGTGTGCCGGTGTACCTTGGAGGTTTGGCACGGAATGCAGGAGCGGGACCAGGCGGCCACCTGCCTCCGCAGCCCGTGCCAGACAAATCGAGCCGCAACCAGAGCCGAAGTGGCCCGGATGGACGGATGTGCCAGGCCGTGAATAGTATCGAAAACCTGGCGCCGCATGGAAGTGGGCACTACCGGGCGGGCGCGCGGCAGAGAAACATCGCACCAGAGTTTGGTACGCGTGGGACCACAGGCTACCTGTGCCAACCGCAACCCCGAGGTGGTGTGGGGGTACAGGGAGGGGGTGTCTTCCAGGCGCTGAGCCTCCGCGAGCTCCTGAAATCCACCCCGGAACTTACCTCGGCAACCGGGGAAACCGCCGGCCTGGACAGGGCATCCGCCACGGCGTTTAGTTTTCCCGCAATGTGCCGAACGTCGGTGGTAAATTCCGAAACGAAAGTGAGGTGTCTCTGCTGGCGGGCCGACCACGGATCGGAAACCTTCAAAAAAGCAAACGTCAGTGGCTTGTGGTCAGTGAAAGCCACGAAAAAGCGACCCTCTAAAAAATAGCGAAAATGACGGATCGCCAGGTAGAGGGCCAGGAGTTCCCGATCAAAGGCACTGTAAGCTATTTCTGGGCGAGTGAGCTGGCGGCTGAAAAACGCCAAAGGGTGTCAGAGGCCGTTAACCTGCTGTTTTAATTCGCCCCCCACCGCCACGCCGGAGGCGTCGACGGTGAGGGCAGAGGAGCGCGGGTGGACGAGCATGGTGGCGTTCGCGAGGGCCAGCTTGGCTGCCGCGAAAGCCACGTCGGCAGCAGGGGACCACACGAGCTCGGTGGGGTTACCCGCGAGGCATTGGAAAAGGGGGCGCATGATCCGGGCTGCCGCCGGGACGAATCGGTGGTAAAAATTCACCATGCCTACAAATTCTTGTAACCCTTTGATAGTGTCGGGGCGGGGGAAAGAGCGGATAGCAGCCACCTTCTCGGGCAAGGGAACGGCACCGGCCTGTGTGATCCGATGACCCAGGAAATCGACTGAGGATAGTCCGAATTGGCATTTGGATGGGTGTAGGATCAGACCATGGACCTGCAACCTTTGGAATATGGAGCGCAGGTGGGACCGGTGTTCGTGAGCTGACCGACTTGCCACGAGAATATCGTCCAGATATATGAACACAAAAGGCATACCCCGACCCACATGATCCATGAGGCGTTGAAACGCCTGGGCGGCGTTTTTGAGGCCGAAAGGCATCCGCAGCCACTCAAAAAGTCCGAACGGGGTGATTGTGGCGGTCTTAGGGATGTCTGCAGGGCGAACCGGGATCTGGTGATACCCTCGGACTAAGTCCAGTTTTGAGAATACCATGGCACCCTCTAGGCTGGCAGAAAAATCCTGAATATGCGGGATCGGGTATCGGTCAGCCGTGGTGATGGCGTTCAGACGTCGGTAATCGCCACATGGTCTCCACCCCCCAGATGCTTTTGGGACCATGTGTAACGGTGAGGCCCACGGGCTGTCTGACGGGCGTATGATCCCCAGCCGTTCCAAAGTGAGGAACTCTTCGCGAGCGACTGCCAGCTTATCAGGGGGTAGGCGTCGGGCTCGGGCGAAAACAGGCAGTCCCTCCGTAGGGATGAAGTGCACGACTCCGTGCTTGGCGGCCGGTGTGTCGAAACGTTGGACTAGGAGCTCCGGGAATTCAGCGAGTATCGCAGCAAACGGGTCGGAGGTCGTGGTGACGGCCTGGACGGTCGGGCTGGATGACACGGAAACCGAAGGAGCGGGGGGGTCAACGCTACTGGACGACGGCTGCAGGCTCTTCCCGCGGACGTCAGGGATCAATGAAAAAGCCCAAAGGAAATCCGCTCCCAGGATTGCCTGGCCTACATCTGCGATGATGAAAGTCCAGTTGTAGGTCCTGGAACCAAAGGACAGGGACATGTCCCGTGTTCCGTAGGTACGGACAGGGCTGCCGTTCACCGCAATGAGTGGGGGGCCGGTCTTACCTGATCGCGCTTCCTGGCAGGATGGAGGCACAATGCTGACGATCGCCCCGGTGTCCACGAGGAAAACGGTACCTGTATGTTGCTCCGCAAGGTAGAGGCGATGGTTCTGGCCGATCGAGATTGCCTCTACATTTGATCGGCCGAGGCATTTCCCGAGAATGTGCAGGGGCTTCTACAGATGCGTGCAGCTGCTCCCCACCGTCTATGAAAGAAACACCAGCCGCGCTGGTGTGTTTCTATGTCGCGGGCCTGTTTCAAAATGGCCGCCGTCGACGTAGCAGCTTCGCGGGTTTTTTGAAAAGTGGCGGGCGGATGGGCGCCATCTTGGCCGCGCGGTCGGTCGCTCACCGGTGTGGAAACCCGATTTACTGAGCCGGGGTGCCTCGCCTTTGCCGCGACCAGTGCGTCCGCCTTTTCTGCGAAATCCATCGGGTCCCCGAAAGTAACGTCTGCTAGGACTACGCGGAAGTCCTCTGGCAGCTTCTCGCGGAATGCCTCCTCGAACATGATGCATTTGGTGTGCTCTCCCGCTAGAGTCATCATCTCCGTCATGAGGACCGACGGCGGTCGGTCCCCGAGCTCAGGTAAGTGCAGGAGTGTGCTGGCCCGCTGTTGTTGGCTGCGGCCGAAGGTTTTCAGCAGCAACCGCATACTTGCCGGTTTCTGGCGGGTCGGTGACGTACTGTGCGACCCGTGCGGACGTCTCCGACGGCAGGACGCTCAACAGATGGTAGAACCTGGTCTCGTCCTCCTGTACTCCCCGGAGGTGGAACTGTGCCTCCGCTTGGGCGAACCACAGGCGTGGTTGGTGGGCCCAGAACGGGGGCAGATGAACGCTGACTGCGTTCGGCGTCGATGCCTCCCGATGGGACATCTTGGTGATCTGTGATCACGTCGGGGTCACCACTATGGCGAGTCGTAGGCGAAGTGCGTTGAGGTAGACGTTTATTGTAACATTAACAACCGTGACAACCAACGCACCAAACGACAGACAACCATAAATCTTACTGTCTCTCTCGGAGTTCTAAACCAGACTGCCTTGTCCCTTTACCTGCGCACCACCTCACCTCTTCTACCAATCAGAGGGTTCGATGGTCTGGACCAATCCCTGTGCCCCTACAGGCTAGTGGAATCAAGGGATATGGGGAGAAGGCAGGCACAGGTTACGGAAGGGAAGGATATGGATCATGTGCATGCAGAAGAGCTTAAAATAATTTGGCATAAGTTTCAGTGCAGACATCGTGGGGTGACGGGCCAATTTCAGTGGTATCATTTATGTAACCTTGTTTACCTTCTGACTGATCACTGCTCACATGCATACTTAGTTTCAATAGAATCAGTAACCTTAGCTAAGTTACATTTGATTCTCACAACCAAACTGTTGACATACTATATTAGAACAGATGACTAAAGGATTAATCAAAATGGTAGGCTTTAAAGAATGTCATAAAGCTGGAAAGAGAGACTTGGACTTGGAGAGGAAATTTCAAATAAGATTCTGATGTAAAAACCAGCAATGGTTTTAAATTCTAGAATACTTAAACAGCCAAAATCTCAGACATTAGATTCAGGGTAGATATTGTCAGATACTTCGGGTTGCAATGATATTCCTAGTTCGCATGAAGCTCAAAGAGTAAACATTAAATACTATAGGTACATAATAAATACAACAGTGAATGCAAGAATAACAGAATAGTGCAAAGATAGTACTGCAAACTGAAGTCGTTCAGGTAGTTCTGCTTTGAAATCACATTATAAAAACAATTGTGTCAATCAGAAACATAGAAACATAGAAAAAGGTGCAGGAGGAGGCCATTTGGCCCTTCGAGCCAGCACCACCATTCATCATGATCATGGCTGATCATCCACAATCAGTAACCTGTGCCTGCCTTCTCCCCATATCCCTTGATTCCACTAATGCTCTATCTAACTCTCTTTTAAATTCAACCAGTGAATTGGCCTCTGTCTTCCGTGGCAGAGAATTCCACAAATTCACAACTCTCTGGGTGAATTTTCCCGGTGTAAATTTCCCCGGTGTGGGACGAATAAAGGAATATATATTATATATATATATTAAAACGTTTCTTCTCACCTCAGTTTTAAATGGAAAGGGGGTGAGGGCCAGAGAACATCAAAGGGGGCGAGGGCGAGAACTTCACACTTGCAGTAACAGTTACTTTTCCTACAGGAGTTTCACAAATAGACGTTTTTTTTAATAGGTATATGTTTATTTATGTTATTGCAAGGTCAAAATACAAAAGGCTGTATGTTACATTGTTTGGAGTCATAGAGTTGTACAGCAAGGAAACAGGCCCTTTATTCCACCTCGTTGATATGACCAAGTCAGCATATTGTGCTCATCCCAACTGCCTGCATTTGGCTCATTGCCCTCCGAACCCTTCCCATCAATATACCTGTCCAAATGTATTTCAAAAGTTGTTAAATAGAGTAACATTGGACAAGTGTCAATTGAAGCAATTGTTTGTCACTTTCCAGTGACCACCCCTGGTTAAAGTGCCAGATGTGTTTTTTAAGAGCTGACAGTGTCCAATTGCTGTACAGAGGTTACAATAAACTGATTTTTTATTTCGTAGACTTCTTTTCAAAAAAGCTTTTTTCTTGTTTGTCAACTTCCAAAGTCATTTTTATTTGATTCTCTAGTTCCAAAAATCGCATTATAATCAATTCAGGCAAGTAATGCAAACATTTTATCGATGGTATTGCATCCACGTCATGGAAACATGGGTTATAGCAAAACCACCTACACACAAATGACAATAACAGAATAACCGAATAAGGTGGAGTTAAAAGCACGATGCAGCACCACTACTAAGGTAATGTGAAAGGGGCGATTGATTGATTCTGTGTCTGGCAGCCGTGGGGAAGAAGCTGTTCTTAAATCTGGGTGTCCCAGCTTTCATACCCCTGTATCTCAGAAGGAAGAAGAGAGAACAGGAAATTGGCAGGGAAGCAGGTTTGTTGTGGGCCTGGTTAAAAATCATAACTATTCAAGGGTGAGTGATTCTAAAATTAGGATAAGATTTAAAAGTGCGAAGATTCTTTACTCAATTATTAAAGATGTAATAACAGTGCATTTAGAAAGCAGTGACAGGATCGGACAAAGTCAGCATGGATTTATGAAGGGCAAATCATGCTTGACTAATCTTCTGCAATTTTTTGAGGATGTAACAAGTTGAATGGATAAGGGAGAGCCAGTGGATGTGGTGTATCTGGACTTTCAAAAAGCCTTTGACAAGGTCCCACACAAGAGATTAGTGTGCAAAATTAGAGCACATCAATATCAATAGTCAATAGTCATTTATTTGTCACATACACATAAATGTGTAGTGAAATGAAACATGGTATTGGGGGTAGAATATTGACATGGATAGAGAACTGGTTGGCAGACAGGAAGCAAAGAGTAGGAATTAACGGGTTCTTTTCAGAATGGCAGGCAGTGACTAGTGGGGTGCTGCAAGGCTCAGTGCTGGGACCCCAGTTATTTACAATATATATGAACGATTTAAACAAGGGAACTAAATGTGACATCTCCAAGTTTGCTGATGACACAAAGCTGGGTGGTACTGTGAGCTGCGAGGAGGATGCTATGAGGCTGCAGGGTGAGTTGGATAGGTTGGGTGAGTGGGCAGATGCATGGTTGATGCAGTATAATGTGGATAAATGTGAGGTTATCTACTTTGGTGGCAAGAACAGGAAATCAGATTATTATCTGAATGGTGTAGGAAAGAACTGCAGATGTTGGTTAAATCTTAGGTAGACACAAAATGCTGGAGTAACTCAGCAGGACAGGCAACATGTCTGGAGAGGAGGAATGGTGACATTTCAGATCGAGTCCCTTCTTCAGACTGATGGTGTCTGAATGGTGTCAGATTAGGAAAAGGGGAGGTGCAACGAGACCTGGGTGTGCTTGTACATCAGTCACTGAAAGTAAGCATGCATGTACAGCAGGCAGTGAAGATAGCTAATGGCATGTTGGCCTTCATTGCGAGAGGATTTGAGTTTTGAAGTAAGGAGGTCCTACTACAGGACCCTGGTGAGACCGCACCTGGAGTATTGTGTGCAATTTTGGTCTCCTAATTTGAGGAAGGACATTATTGCTATTGAGGGAGTGCAGCGTAGGTTCACCAGGTTAATTCCCGAGATGGCGAGACTGACATATGATGATAGAATGGGCTGACTGGGCTTGTATTCACTGGAATTTAGAAGGATGAGAGGGGATCTTATAGAAACATATAAAATTCTTAACATTTTTAAAGGATTGGACAGGCTAGATGCAGGAAAAATGTTCCCAATGTTGGGAGAGTCCAGAACCAGGGGTCACAGTTTAAGAATAATGGGTAGGCCATTTAAGACTGAGATGAGGAAAAACTTTTTCACCCAGAGAGTTGTGAATCTGTGGAATTCTCTGCCACAGAAGGCAGTGGCCGCCAATTCACTGGACGTTTTCAAGAGAAATTTAGATTTAGCTCTTACGGCTAAAAGAATATGGGGAAAAAACAGGTATGGGGTACTGATTTAAGATGATCAGCCATGATCATATTGAATGGCTGTATTGGCTCGAAAGGCCGAATGGCCTACTCCTGCACCTAATTTTCTATGTTTCTAACCCCCAGACAAATGCTGATCAGCAAGGAAATAGTGAGGGACACAATTGTGTGTCAGTAGGCATTCAGTAAGCAGAAGCATAATGGAAAATTCAAGTCAGTTGGTAACAAAGGCACGGTCTAGTCTTTCAGCAGCATAAAAGTTGAGACCCAGTCGGCACAGATCAACGTGTGTCCTTTCTGTAATTATAACCCTCGGTCATTGTGGCAGGAATACAGAGGCTGTGTGCGGACTCTTCTAGCCTGGGGCATCCTCTTTATCCTGAGCTAAGGCGGGCCTGACCCCGCCCTGTCTGCCGGCTCCTCCCGCCGCCGTCTCTCCCCCCTTTCTCTCAGTGCGTGAAGATGGCGCCGATCGAGGCTAGCAAGTCCCGGAGACGAGCCGCTAACCTCCCGGCGTTGGCTCCGCCACAAAGCAAGTGTGCAGGCGCCGGGCACGGAGATCAGCAGCGGCGGCGGCGTGGGGCAGCCGGAGATGGCGAGGAGGATGAGGAAGAGGAAGAAAACAACTTGTGGTAAGGAGCCGATGGCGGGGTTGGCCTGACCCACCCGGCCCGCTCTGCGTACCCCCCCCTCCCACCCCCTCGGCGGCCCACGCTGTGTCCTGGCCCAACTGACCGTCCCTGGCCTGCCTTGTCTTTCAGGTCCTCCATCCTGAGCGAAGTGTCCACCCGCTCTCGCTCCAAGCTGCCGTCCGGGAAAGCCGTGCTGGTGACGGGTGAGTCTTCAACCCCGCTCCCCTCCGTTTCTCGCGGCCCTTTTGTCGGCGGTGACTTCCCCAGGGAGGGAGGGAGAGGCGACCCATCTCCAACGTTGGGCCCGTCCGCCTGTGCCGACTCCCGGACACCGCCTCCACTGCCACTGCTTCATGATCACCGGAGCACGCCGCTCCCGTTTCCCCCCGGGTCCCGGGCCACTACCCGCTCGGTGCTGCCTTTGCTCTGGGAACCGCCAACTAATGGGCGGCCGAAGCCGCTGTCCGCCCGGCACCGGTTTCACCGCCGGGCCCCTGAAAATAAGACTCCTTTTGGTCAGAGACGGAGCCACGACGGGGAATGAACCCGGCGGCTGCAGGCCCGGCGTTGCCCCGGTAACCAGCCTGATGGGCAAAGAGTCCGGGACACCCTTTGCTTATTTCGGCTTTTGTGGTGGTGTTTGGGTGTGGGTGGGTATGACTAAAGAGATAAATAAATCACATTTTCGTTTTTCTGTACGACTTGGGCTTTGTTCGATTTGAAGTCAATTAACGTTAATGTTGGGACTGGTATCCAGTCCTGCACATGGATCAGAATATTTGTTGAAATATGATACTGTATTCAAGATTCAAGATATCTTTATTTGTCATCCAAAAAACAAGTTTTTTGGACGAAATTTCGTCACCCACAGTCCAACAATAAGAGCAATAAAATAAGCAAATTACACAACCCCAACCAACACAAAACCCCCCAAAAAGAAACATCCATCACAGTGAGTCTCCTCCAGTCCCCTCCTCACTGTGATGGAAGGCTAGAATGTCTTTTCTCTTCCCCTGCCGTCTTCTCCTGCGGTCAGGCTGTTGTCGTTGCCATATCCACAACTAAATGGTCAACATCCCACGCCTGGTCTTTCAAGCTTCCGTGGGGAGGGTTGTGAATGAGCGGAAGGATCTAATAAAATAGGGAAACTGCATTCTTCAAGTTATTTTGAAAGAATCGTTTCAAAGAAAAGTTAAAATAGCAAGTATGGATAATAGTATATGGCATTTTCAACGTAGTCTTTGTTGCCTCTTCAAATTTGATCTAGTTCATCCCACTATTTTCAATCTTACTCTTCCCTTCGTTTTTAATTCCTTTTATATTGATTTCGATTTTGAATAATTAATACTCTACAGGGCAGATTATTCCAAAGTGTAAACATAGTTTGTACATAGAAGAAACGTGTTCCTTGTGATTATTTTGTTGCTGATCCCAAAACCTGTGGCCTTTTGATTTAATGTTCTTTCAACTATTGTACATTTCAGTTAATTCACTATCTAAACTCTTCATAATTTAAAAATATATGTTTCCAGCCTATCCAGAATATCAAAACTGCCATCCCCATAATTTGGGGAGGTTACGCTTTGTTATTTTATTGATGCAGGTGAAGTTGTCATAATGGGACCATGTTACAAAATGAGGCAATTGTTATGAATGTATCAGGTTTTTTGTTATATTGATTGAGCATACATCAAATACTTTAAAATCCAGGCAATAATGGATGTCTTTTTCACATAATTCTGCTATTAAAGTGTATTTTTTATTGGAATATGTATTCAGAAGTTAGGCTTCTATCTTCATTTTTACCAACAAAGTCATGTTGATCACAAACTTGGGTGATTTTAAAAGTGGATTATTTGATATATACTCATCAAAAAGTTCCTATAATTAATTGCCCACAAATACTTTCTATTCTAATGGGGGGATTCGTTTAAATGGTTTTAAAATTGGCAGAGGAGGGATGGGGGAAGAGGAGAATTGGACAACATACAGTGCTCTCCATAATGTTTACGACACAGACCCATTTATTTATTTGCCTCTTTACTCCACAATTTGAGATTTGTAATAGAAAAAATCACATGTGGTGAAAGTGCACATTGTCAGATTTTAACAAAGGCCATTTTTATACATTTTGGTTTCACCATGTAGAAATTGCAGCAGTGTTTTTACATAGTGTCCCCCCCCCCCCATCCCATTTCAGAGCACCATAATGTTTGGGACACAGCAATGTCATGTAAATGAAAGTAGTCATGTTTAGTCTTTTGCATGCAATGACTGCTTGAAGTCTGCAATTTAGGGACATCAACAGTTGCTGGGTGTCTTCTCTGGTGATGCTCCGCCAGGCCTGTATTGTAGCCATCTTTAGATTATGCTTGTTTTGGGGGCTAGTTCCCTTCAGTTTTCTCTTCAGCATATAAAAGGCATGGTCAATTGCGTTCAGATCGGGTGATTGACTTGTCCACTCAAGAATTGACCACTTTTTAACTTTCAAAAACTCCTTTGTTGCTTTAGCAGTATGTTTGGGAACATTGTCTTGCTGTAGAATGAACTGCTGGCCAAAGTCTTTTGAGGCATTTGTTTGAACTTGAGCAGGGAGGATTTGTCTATACACTTCAGAAATCATTATGCTTCTTCCATCAGCAGTTGTATCAATGAAGATAAGTGAGCCAGTACCTTCAGCAGCCATACATGCCCAGGCCATAACACCCCCACCACCATGTTTCACAGATGAAATGGTATGCTTTGGATCTTGGGCAGTTCCTTCTCTCCTCCATACTTTGCTCTTGCCATCATTCTGATATAAGTTAATCTTTGTGTCATCTGTCCACAAGAACTTTTTCCAGAGCTGTGGTTGCTCTTTTAAGTACTTCTTGGCAAACTGAATCTTGCAGTGTAGCCTCTGTATTTCTGTTCATGAAGTCTTCTGCGCACATTGGTCATTGACAAATCCACACCTGACCCCTGAAGAGTGTTTCTGATCTGTCAGACAGGTGTTTTGGGATTTTTCTTTATTATAGAGAGAATTCTTCTGTCATCAGCTGTGGACTGTTAGTCCCTTTGCGAAGAGTAAGCTCACCAGTGCTCTTTTCTTAATAATGTTCCAAACAGTTGATTTTGGTAAGCCGAAGGTTTGGCTGATGTCTCTAACAGTTTTATTCTTGTTTCTCACTCATAATGGTTTCTTTGACTTTCATTGGCACAACTTTGGTCCTCATGTTGATAAACAGCAATAAAAGTTTCCAACGGTTAATGAAAGACTGGGGGAAAGACTAGGTGCTGAGAGCTCTCTTATACCTGCATTGAGGAGGCAATTAAACACACCTGAGCAATTACAAACACCTGTGAAGCCATATGTCCCAAACATTATGGTGCCCTGAAATGGGAGGACTATGTATAAACACAGCTGTAATTTCTACATGGTGAAACCAAAATGTATAAAAATGCCCTTTAATAAAATCTGACTGTGCACTTTAACCACATGTGATTTTTTTTCTCTTACAAATCTCAAATTGTGGAGTACAGAGGCAAATAAATAAATGATGGGTCTTTGTTCCAAACATTATGGAGGGCACTGTAGCAACTGCAGAAAAAATGTTCCAGCGTGTTCTCAGAAGGGATTCAATTTTCCATGTCAGATATTGGAAAGATGTCTGAAAGTCAGAGTAATTGCTGAAGAAGTGAGAGAGTGGCAGACAGGTGAAGCTGAAGGACGCACATAGCTGGGTAATATTGAATTAAGTGCACCATAGTTATAACATGATACAGTGAAAACAGGCTATTTGGCTCAACTTGCCCACATTGGCCAACCTGTCCTAGCTACACTAGTCCCACCTGCCCATGTTTGGTCCATATCCGTCGAGACCTGTCCTATCCATGTACCTTTCTAACTGTTTCTTAAATGTTGGGATAGTCCCTGCCTCAACTACCTCATTTGGCAGCTTGTTCCATACACCCACCATCCTTTGTGTGGAAAAAGTGACCCCTCAGATTCCTATTAAATCTTTTCACCTTAAACCTATATTCTCTGGTCCTCAATTCACCTACTCTGGGCAAGAGACTCTGTGCGTCTACCCGATTTAGTCCTCTCATGATTTTATACACCTCTATAAGATCACCCCTTCATCCTCCTACACTCCAAAGAATAGAGTCCCAGCCAACGCAATCTCCCTCTAGCTCAGACCCTGTTGTCCTGGCAGCATCCTTGTAACCAAGCACGGGTTTGAAAGCTAAGTGTGAATTTTAAATAGTCATATTGCTTTAAGATGAGGGGGGCAGGTTTAAAAGAGATGTGCAGGCCATGTTTATTTTTTAGGAGAGTGTTCTGCCGGAGGTGGTGGTGGCATTTAAGAAGCATTTAGATAGGCACATGGATATGGAGGGATATGGATCGTGTGCAGGCAGAGGAGATTAGTTTAACTTGGCAGCATGTTCGGCGTCAGACGTTGTGTGGCAAAGGGCCTGTTTCTGTGCTGTTCTGTCTGTTTTCTATGTATAATTACACAGGAGCAACATTAACAACCATGGCCTGGCCTTTACTAAATCTGCAAAGGCCCTTGATGCTGCCAATGAAAGGGGATTGTGAAGAATAATTTGTAAATTTGGCTCCCCTCGGAAATTTGCATCCATTCCCTTTCATCTACTTGAACGTATGCATGCGTTGATGAACCACTATGTTCATCATATATCTTGTGCAAAATGGGGTCAAGCAAATGTACATTATTTCCTCAACCTCTTCTCAATATTGTACCTTGCCCACAAGTCTTTACTGGAGTTCAGCGGGAATCAACGGGAAGGGGAAAACTGTCCGGTGTTGAATTAAGATACTCCAACCTCTCGTTAAATTGCAGTATGCAAGTGACGGCTTTCAATGTGCACATTTGGTGGTTGAACATTGAGTCATCTCATTTATTTAATGGTACAACAGGATGTGTTTTGCATTATATGATCAAGAAACAATGGTATGCTACCATTGAAGTTGAGCTTTATGCTAGGTTTGAGTATCTGTCTAGTGAGCAGCAGTGATCTCTGATAAAGAAAAACAAATTGCTGGAGAAACTCAGCAGACCAGGCAGCATCTGTATAGGGAAATGGGCACAAGACCGTGTGTGCACTTTGGACGCTACCAACATCATACATCTCAAAGCACTAGAGGTGCTTTCTCTATAAAATCCTTTACATCCTGACATCCTCTGGCAGGATAAGCGAGCCATCATCTGTGTCACGTCTCAGGCCAGCATGCCCAACCTAGGGCTTTCATTATACGGCCAAATCTGAGGAGTAAGCCATCGTATTCCCAGTCAGACACCAAAACCCGGAAACGGACACAATAATCAATGTCATTGTAAGAAAGAAACCAATTCACAAATCTTCTCTACTTGTCCCTGATAAAAATATCACATTCTTAATAACTTAGGAATCCCTGCCATATGACTGACCAAAATAGGGAATGAGCAATCAGGAAAACACACAACCATGTCATTTCAGGAGCATGCAGAAGTCCATTGAAAGGAATGCACTACCTGCCTCACCTAGGGCAGAGTCTGGGAACCCCAAATGGTTTCATCAACCACCTTAGAAGCCACAGAACTGTAGTGAAAGCAGATCGTTCTTAGTCCTGAAGAACTGCCTTAGATTAAAAAAACTCAAATGGCTTTGTATTAACATTAAAGATGATGTATAAATGGAGACTGACTTAAAACAAGAGTAACGTGTCATGAAGTAACAGCAAATGTGAAGTAAATAAACAAATACCTATTCAAGAAAGTTACAAACTTGAACTGTTGATTGGATAAGGATTGAGCAAGACTGAAAAAAACTAGTTCATAAGTTATAGAAGCAGAATTGGGCCATTCGGCCCATCGAGTTTTCTCCACCATTTAATTAAGGCTGATGTATCTTTCCCTCTCAGCCCCATTCTCCTGCCTTCTCCCCGTAACCTTTGCATTCCTTGACAAATGGCCTTCTCCTGCACCTATTTTCTATTGTCTATCCTTACCAATCAAGAACCTGTCAATCTCCGCTTCAAAAATACCAAAAGATTTGACTTCACGTCTGTCTGTGGCAATAGATTCCACAGATTCACCATCCTCTGGCTAACAAAACTCCTCAAAATTCTAAAGGTATGTCCTTTTATTTTGAGGACGTTCTCTCTGGTCCTAGACTTCCACAAGTGAAAACAACCCCCCCCCCCACATCCACTCAATCCTGGCCTTTCACAGTTCGGTACGTTTCAATGAGGTCCCCCCCCTCATCCTTCTAAACTCCAGCAAGTACAATCCTTTAAATGCTCATCATATGTTAATCCAACCATCCTTAAGATCATTCTCGTGAACCTTCTCAAGACCCTCTCCAAGGCCAGCATATCCCTCCTCAGATATGTGGCACAAAACTGCTCACAAGGCTCCAAATACGGTCTGACCGGGGTCTTATAAAGCATCAGCATTACATCCCTGCTTTTATATTCTAGAGTTCTCAAAGTGAATGCCAACATTGCATTTGCCTTCCTTACCACTGATTCAACTTGCAAATTAACCTTTTGGGAATCCTGCACCAGCACCTCCAAGTCCCTTTGCACCTCCAATTTCTGAATCCTCTCCCCATTTGGAAAAATCCCTTTGTACCTACTACCAAAATGCAGGACTCCACCCTTTGCTACGACGTATTCCATCTGCCACTTATTTGACCACTCACAACCTATCCAAACCATCTCTCTTGTACAGGTCACCTCGCCCTAGAAGAAATCCCAATAGTGCAAAAATCTAAATCCCTGTCTCCTGCACCCTTAGCCACATATTCATCTGCCCTATCCTCCTATTGATACCCTCACTAGCACGTGGCACAGGTGATAATCCGGAGATTATCACCCTCAAGGTTCTGCATTTTAACCTTTTACCTAACGTCCTATATTCAATCCGCAGGACCTCATCCATTTTCCAAAAAACTTCTGACTGCTCATCCTTCTCCTTGAGAATGTTCTGCAGCCATTCCAAGACATCCGGGACCCTAGCACCACGGAGGCAACAGATCATCCTGGAGTCCCGATTGCTGCCTCAGAATCTGTGTCCCTCGACTAGCGAGTCCCCTATCACTATCATCGGCCTGACTTCATCCTATACCTCTGTCAGAGCCAGGCCCTGTGCCACAATCTTGGCTGCTACTGCCCTCCCCTGAACGGTCATCCCACTCCACAGTATCCAAGTGGTGTACCTGTTTTGCAGGAGAATGGCCAACTTTTCCAGCTCATTTTCCTGGTGCTCACCCATCTATTCTCTGTCTGCTCCTTGGGTGTGACCACCTCTCGATAGCTCCTATCTATAACTTCCTCACTCCCGGATGAGACTGAGTCATCCAATTGCAGCTCCAGTCCCCTAACATGGTCGTTAAGGAGCTGCACCTGGACGCAACTCCTGTAGATTATAGCCCTCGGGGACATTGGCCATCTTCCTGAGTTCCCACATCCCACAGGTCGAGCACTCCACATCACTAGCTTCCATTCCATCTTACCAGGACCAAGTTGCACTCTGAAACAAACAAAGTGACAGACCAAACTTTATCCTGCCCTCACCAAAGCCTCAATGCCCTAGTCTTACTCTGTCCACTCCCACAATGGCTGCTCTCACTGTGGCCACTTCACCTAGGTTTACTTTCCTTTTTATTACCCAACCTGTGAGACTTGACTTTTTACCTTGCACCCGTTCTCGTAGAGAAATCCCAACAGCTGACAAGTTCCATGCTATTAAATCTGAGAGAATTTAATGCACATTTTACTTCATGTGAAAACAATTTGTTCCCAGAGAACAAATACAAAAGGTTTCAAAAGTTCCATCTGTAAAGTTTGTGAATATTGCTTATTGATTTATAGCTGATTATAGAAGATGGATAATTTAGCCTTTCAGTTATCAGTCATAAAATAATGATTGTTTACATTTGGATTTCATCTTTATTCTTGAAAGCACACCTGATAGACCTCTAACAGGTTTTCTTCAACCACCAATAGAGTATATAACATTATGAGAGACATGGATAGAGTAGACAGTCGGAACCTTTTTCTCAGGATGGAGGTCAAAGACAAGAAGGCATAGTTTTAAAGTGAGCGCAGCAAACCTTTTTTGTCACATGTTAATTGGTTTAGTGGTATGGAGATTGCAGCTATCCACCGTTGTACAGTATGTATTGATCTCAATCTACAATAATTCCAACGCCACATCAACAAAAAGTGAAATATTGCAAATTTATTTCCAATATAGTATCTTGGATCATTTCATCGACAATTGGGTTTCATTTTATTAGCATTTGTATTAAAGAAAACAATTATTTATGTGGATCAAAACAAATTAATTAGCTCAAATAACTTTTAGTTTGTGGTTTATGTTGTCTGTATCATAGGCAACAAATTTCCATCATTACTATAGATGCACTGTGGTTAACTGGCACTGGGAGAAAAATAACTTGAACGTTTTGGGTCAAGGATAGCCTTTTATCAGAACTGGGAATATGAAAAAAAAAACAAGCGCATTAAGTTGCAGAAAAGGAGGGGTGGAGAGAACACAGGAAATATCTGTGATAGGGTTTAGAGCAAAATTGTCATGGTAATGTCTACTTTAAAATCTGACACATAGAGATAGGAAAAAAGGAACAAATGTAGTGGTTCGGCCGCACCGTATTATTGGAGCAATGTAGGAGGCCCACGACACAGAAGTCGGAATGGCAGTGGAGAATTAAAGTAACTTGCGACTGGAAGGTCAAGTGGTGCTTGTGGACTGACCAGAGATGTTTTGTAAAATGGTCATTTGGTTTCTTAGGTCATTGAAACAGTCAAAATCATTTTCCTCCTACAGAGTCCATTGGTTAGTTTAGATAAAAGCATTGAATTTCAGTAATAACTGATATTTTGACATTACAAGATTGCAATACTTAATAAGCGAATACTTTTTGAGGTCCCAGTGCATTGGAGTTAGTTAACTTCAGTGGGATGGCTTATTTCTTTGAGCACAAGTTAGGCACATTAAATAGAGAGAAAGCCAGCTCCTGATATTTCTATTTTGATATGTTTGATGATATTGATGAGCACCAGAGCATTGAAATATGCATTTGTTTGAATGCAGACGTATCCTATCAGAGAGTATGTTCACTTTGCAATTTTGTTACTGACAATAAACCAACATTGTCAAATGAACACTACTGCTCTTAGATACCAAAAAATAAGTGGTTTTCACAGGTGATTTCATTGGCGAACCCTCTTCAGAATATAAGGTGGCCATATATAGAGACTACTGCAGCTGAGTGGCTTGGCTTGGTCATATATGCCCAGACAGAGGACTTGCTTGTTTCTATTGATTATTGATCAATATTAGAGAAGTTACAGTGACACAATTGTATCCAGAAGAGACAGAAACTATAGAGCACAATTTTTATTATTTTTTAATTTCTAATGCACCCATAATCTAATGCTGTTATTTGCAAAATTATTTCCGGGAATTTTTTCCACAAGATAAATGTTTTTCAAATTATTCTAAATACTAAACCATAAAAATTAACATTTTGTTATGGGAATAAAGTAATTTGAATATTCAATTTAAAATACACTATTAATAAAATTAAAACTTGAAGTGAGCAAGTAACATTATCCGATCTAGACATTAGATTGCATCGGTTGCATTTATGATGTGATGTTTAGTTTAGAGATCCAGCCTGGAAACTGGCCCATTCGGGCCACTGAGTCCCCGCCGACCAGCGATCTCCGCATATTAACATTATCCTACACACACTAGTGACAACGTTTACATTTACTAGGCCAATTTAACTACATACCTGTACGTCTTTGGGATGTGGGAGGAAACCGAAGTTCTCTGGAAAAATCCACGCGATCACTGGGAGAACGTACAAACTCCATACAGGCAGCACTCATAGTTGGGACTGAACCCGGGTCTGCAGTGCTGCAAGCGCTGTAAGGCAGCAGCTGTGCCACCTGATGTGTTCTGATAATATGCTTTACTATTTTTCCCAAACTCTTGCTTTATTTCCAGGAGAAGATGGATCTGGTAAAACTACTTTAATAGCAAAACTGCAAGGAGTGGAGGATTACAAGAAAGGACGAGGAATAGAATTCTTGTACCTGGATGTTCATGATGAAGATATTGAAGGTGAGCACTCGCTATTCCATGATTGAAAATTTTGCTCCTCATTATTTGTGTTGATTTTTCTTTATGTAAAAAAATTTAAACATTTGTGATCTGGAAATTAATAATCCCTTTGCAGCCTTCATTATTCAACTAAATGGGGCAATCCATACTTCAAGCAAACACCTTCAGCAATAGAAGGTAGACACAAAATCCTGGAGTAACTCAGCAGGACAGGCAGCATCTCTGGAGAGAAGGAATGGGTGAAGTTTCGGGTCGAGACCCTTCTTCTGTCTGAAGAAGAATCTCGACCCAAATCTCTAGAGATGCTGCCTGTCCCGCTGAGTTACTCCAGCATTTTGTGTCTATCTTTGATTTAAACCAACATCTGCAGTTCCTTCATAAACATCTTCAACAATAGCCTCTAATTCAAGCTTGATATTAGTATTAGTTTATTATTGTCACGTGTACTGAGATAAAGTGAAAAACTGTTTTGCGTGCTATCCAGTCAAATCATACCATACATAGCATGGTACATACAATCAAGCCATACCATACAATCAAGCCATACACTAGTACAACAAATAGTCCAAAGAGAAAAATTAACTGTAGAATGTAATATTACAGGTACAGGAAAATGTACAGGGGCCAACAACAAGGTAAGTTGGGAGATTCAAAACTACACCCTTATAGAGTCATAGAGACAAACAAGCCCTTTGACCCAACTTGCCCACTCCAACCAAGTTGTCCCATCTACCAGACCTCCCAACCCTTCCGAATTTGGCGGAAAGTTTCCGCTTTCTTATTTCATTTCCGCCATTCCGATTTCACCTCACATTTTTCCGCAAAACGCACGCTTCGCCCTGCCGCTCGCCGCGGCTCGCTGCTGGCCCGTCCTCGCCGCTGGCCCCGACTCGCCTCACTGCTGGGCTCGCCTCACCTCGCCGCTGGCCTTGCCTCGCTGCTGGCCCGGCCTCACCTCGCTGCTGGCCTCCCCTCGCCGCTGGGCTCGCCACACCTTGCCGCTAGCCTCGACTCGCCTTGCCGCTGGCCTTGACTCACTGTTGGCCCGTCTCACCTCGCCGCTGGCCCCAATTCGCCTAGCCGCTGGCCCCGACTCGCCTTGCCACTGGGCTCGCCAGAGAGGGGATGGGGTGCGTGGGAGGGAGTGGGGAGGAGGGGAGGGTGGTGGGGGGGAGTGGGAATGGTGGGGGGGGAGTGGAGGTGGGGGGGAAAGGAAGGGCGGGCGGACTTGAGGGGAAAGGGGGGAGGGGAGTAGTGGGGTAGGCGGGAGTGGGGGGAGGGCGGGAGTCGGGGGGAAAGTCGGGAGTGGGGGTAGAGTGGGAGTGGGGGGGTGGGTTGTGGGGGTGGGGGGTCATGGACTGTTGTGATGTGCTGTTGAAGACCTCTGGAGCAAGTATGTCTTCAATGAAATTAGGTATGTGCAGTTTTAAATGAAACTTTCTTCATAACTTAATCATACATTTTGTGTAAGGAAAAAACAAAATAGAGAAAACAAAACAAAACAATTTTTTCTTTGTGTTGTAAAAAGTATTTCTGTTCAATAACCTTTCTATAAATAGCAGAATATACACATGATAGGCCTGACATTGTACATGTAGTCCAAGAACTACAGACTGTTGAAAATAACAGTTGTTTTTCACACAGGAATGTAGCGCAACGCGTATGCGCATTTGGCGTGCATACTTTTTTTTTGCTGGGAAGTTGCATTAAGCGCCATATTATGAATTTTGATGTAAAATTCTGAATTTTGGAGATCAAAATTCTGAATTTGTAAAATCAAATGTTGGGAGGTCTGCATCGACACTAATCCCACCTTGTGTTTCGCCCTTCTGAAGAGTCCATATCCTTCTAAACGGATAACACAAAGCAGGGTGGCAGTGTGAACTGTGAGGAGGATGCCATAAGGATGCAGAGTGACTTGGACAGATTGTGTGAGTGGGCAGAAGCATGACAGATGCAGTTTAATGTGGATAAATGCGAGGTTATCCACTTTGGTGGTAAGAACAGGAAGGCAAATTATTATCTGAATGGTGTCAAGTTAGGAAATGGGGAAGTACAAAGAGATCTGGGTGTCCTTGTTCATCAGTCACTTAAAGTTAGCACGCAGGTACAGCAGGCAGTGAAGAAAGCTAATGGCATGTTGGCCTTTATGACAAGAGGAGTTGAGTATAGGAGCAAAGAGGTCCTTCTGCAGTTGTACAGGGCCCTCGTGAGACCGTACCTGGAGAACTGTGCAGTTTTGGTCTCCAAATTTGAGGAAGGACATTCTTGCTATTGAGGGAGTGCAGCGTAGGTTCACTAGGTTAATTCCCGGAATGGCGGGATTGTCATATGTTGAAAGACTGGGGCGACTAGGCTTGTATACACTGGAATTTAGAAGGATGAGAGGGGATCGTATTGAAACATATAAGATTATTAAGGGATTGGACACACTAGAGGCAGGAACATGTTCCCAATGTTGGGGGAGTCCAGAACCAGGAGCCACAGTTTAAGAATAAGGGGTAGGCCATTTAGAACGGAGATGAGGAAAAACTCAGAAGACAGTGGAGGCCAATTCTCTGGATGCTTTCAAGAGAGAGCTAGATAGAGCTCTTAATGATAGCGGAGTCGGGGGGGTATGGGGAGAAGGTAGGAACGGGGTACTGATTGTGAATGATTAGCCATGATCACATTGAATGGCCGAATGGCCTACTCCTGCACCTATTGTCTAAACCTTTCCTATCCATGTACCTGTCCAAGATTGTTTTAAATGTTGTGATAGTACCTGCCTCAACTACCTCATCTTGCAGCTTGTTCCATATACCCACCACCCTTTGTGTGAAAATGATGCCCTTGGGTTCCTATCAAATCTTTCCCCTCTCACCTCAAACCTATGCCTTCTGGTTTTTGATTCCCCGAAACTGGCTAAAATACTCTGTGCATTTACCCTATTGATTCCCCTCATGATCTCATATACCTCTATAAGGTCACCCCTTATCCTCCTGTGCTCCAAGGAATAAAGTCCTGGCCTGCTCAATCTCTCCCTATAGCTCAGACCCCGAGTCTTTGCAACATCCTCGTAAATCTTCTCTGTGCAATTTCCAGCTTAACATCTTTCCTACAACAGGATGACCAAAACTGAGCACAATACTCCAAATGTGGCCTCACCCATATCTTGTACATCTGTAACATAACCTCTCTACCCAATACTCCAATTGATGAAGGCCATTGTGCCAAAAGACATCATCTTTTGAAATTAGTAAGAGTCATTGGAGACATTACTGTTCTATGTTTTAAAACATCCTAAATTTTCTCTGACTTCTAAGAACTATAGGCTTTCGTACGCTTCCTTGGTCATGGTGCCAAAGTAGTTGGACCAGGACCAATTGGTGATATTTACATCTAGAAATATGAAGCTCTCAACCATCTCCCCTACAGTACCATTGATGCTGATTGGGGCATATACACTATCCTGTTTCCTGAAGTCAATAACTTGCATCTTTGTTTTTCTGTCATTGAAGGAGAGGTTGTTGTCTTTACACTATGTTACTAAGCTCTCTATCTCTTTTCTGTATACCTTCTCATCATTGTTCAAGATACGCTCTAACTGTGTAATGAAGTTGGAGCAGTTTTCGGCCGTACAGTCATAAGTGAATAGGGAGCGTATAAGGGGCTGAGAACGCATCCATGTGAGGCACTGGTGTTGAGAATTATCGTGGAACATTGTTTGTCACATATCCTTACTGATTGTGATGGATGGGCAGGAAGACAAGGATCCAGTTGTAGAAAGGTTGCGGAGTCCTAGATCTAGGAGTTTGGAGATGAGTCTTGTTGACATTATGGTGTTGAAGATGGAGCTATAATCAATAAATATCAATGCGAACGTGTCCTTGTTATCCAGACATTCCAGGGATCAATGTAGGGCCAGGGAGATGTCTGCCATGAACCTGGTGTGGTGGTAGGCTAATTACAGTGGATCAAGGCTATCTGGGAGGATAGAGTTGATGTGTGCCTTGAAGATCCTTTTGAAGCACTTCATGATGGTGCATATCAACACCACCAGATGGTAATTATTAAGGCATTCTATGTTGCTTTTCTTTGGCGTCAGTAATGAATGATAGTGGTACTCTTAAAAGCATGTGGGCAACTTCGAATGGAGTAGGCAAGGATTAAAGATGTCCATGAATACATCTGTCAACAGGTCTGTGCAGGTTCTGAGGACACGGCTGGGAACGCCATTCTGACCAGTTGTTTTTCACTGGTTCACTCTCGAAGGTTGACCTGACATGCGTGACATTGACCAATATCCGGTGCATCCTCTGTTTTCTCTGGTTCTTTTAGCTTGCTACGTCTTGGTAATATTCCATTTTTTTAGATTTTTGTTTTTAGATTTCGAGATACCTCAGTCTGCTGAGATTGTTTTGCCTCAGTCCCTCTACCTGTTCCAACACTCTTGTCCACCAAAAACACCATATCACACAGCTACTAAGAAGTGGATGCAAGATTCCAGTTGTAGATATTTATTTTTGTCGCTTTGTCATCTGCATGGTGTCCTGTAATTTGGGCACTTGTATATAAGAGAGGATATAATATTTTATTTTGTCAAAATGTATTTTATTGAGCTATTACGTCTAATGTCTTTTTTTTCCCTTGGCTCCTATAATTTTGGGGCATTCTATGGTCCTTGCTTTTCTGAACATTTCAGATGAACTTGCCAAGGAGAAGGATGTGTTCAGAAGAAGATAGGTACATTTTGTGCAATTAACACAGTTTGAATTGGGAGGAAATCCTGAAACAGTTGTTAAACTACAGAGTTTCTCTTCTGAGTAGCTGAAATATTCTGACAGATTTTCCGAACAGGACTGAATAGTGTGTGACTTTGTGATGAGAGAGTAAGGAAAAGGTACTACTTATTTTCCACTTTGTGGAATTTTGTATTAACAGATCACACTCGCTGCAATGTTTGGATCTTGGATGGCGACACTTATCATAAGGGTCTCCTGAAGTTTGCAGTTACCACCGACAACATAAAAGACACTTTGCTCATGTTGGTGGTGGACATGTCTCGGCCTTGGATGGTCATGGATTCGTTACAGAAATGGACCAATGTTGTTCAAGAACACATTGACAAATTAAAAATACCACCAGAGGAAATGAAAGAAATGGAACAGAATTGTAAGTACTGTGCTGTATGGACATAGATATAATTGAGGGGGTATGATAATTGATTACTGGCACTTTTTAGATCCTCGAGCTATTATGTAAAAAATTAAATCAAATCCATGAAGGGCTGAATATTCTGTAATAGATCAGCATTTTAGAGTAATTAATACAACAAAGTCTGTGGCAGCAGGATGTGTTTTTCTCAGTATTTTTAAAACTGTATTCTCTTCTCCCATTGAATTAAAATTGGAAACCAGGAAACAAATGCTACTTTGTTTATCTTGAGGGGTTCAAAAATTTGCACAAGATAGACACAAAAGGCTGGTTTAACTCAGCGGGTCAGACAGCATCTCTGGAGAAAAGGAATAGGTGACGTTTCCGGTTGAGACATTTTTTCAGGAGACCTTTCAGAGACCTGAAGAAGGGTCCCCCGAGACGTCACCTATTCCTTTTCTCCAGAGATGCAGCCTGACCCGCTGAGTTACTCCAACTTTTTGTGTCTATTTTCGTTTTAGACCAGTGTCTATCTTCAGTTCCTTCCTACACATGGTGTATTTTGCCTGTTATTTTCAGTATTTATATAACACTAGATCAAGTAACATATCAATGCTTGAGAACTAAAATGTTTAGATCAACTGTAAGTTAAACAAGAAAATTAAATGTGCTATTTTGATGGCATTACAAGATGCATTTTAATTTGGGTCAGAAAACCGAGTCTTGAATTAGTGAAATATGATGTCTATGGTATTGACATTACAGAATGAACATTAACTACATATATCCAATAGGAGGATAAAAGGATTCATTTGGCTTCTAAATACCTCGTTCAAAGTTGCTTTACAATACCGGCATTCTTTGCAAACAATCACTACTACAAACTTCAGATCATGGCGGATTTTGTCACACTGGCATTGATTTTCCAAAATTCACACTGTTTCGATGAAGATTCCATTGGATTGGGAAGTAATTAATTTATTCAAAAAGTATGGGAAACCAAAAACAGGATGCTATAAGTCAGTTAGCTTGACATCTGTTAAACATGCTTTTAAAGATGCTACAGCAGGGCAGTTGCAAACAGTCAAAGTAATCGGGTAAGATTAATGAGGTTTGTGAAAAAGTATTTGGCTTCATTTGCCAACTTTTCGCCCACTTTCCGAACCTGCCAATATCTTTCTGTGAACTATTTGTATGCTGTGCACTACTTGCATCATCTACAAATTTGGTTGTTGATATGTGCTTCTGTCTGCCAAGTTATTAACATATGTCGCAGCTCCTGTGTACAACATTAGATCCTAGGTTGCCAACCTGAAAATAATCCCATTATATTTACTCTGTTTGCTGTGACCATGGCAATGTGTCATCCAACATAACCATTTATGAAGCAGCTTGCCAAATGACTTTTGATTTGGTTGCAATCTGATTACTTTGTTTTGGAAAGTACCCATATTGTAGAAGAATGAGATTAGACACAACAGATGTCGCATAAGTGAATTAATCGTGGAAACAAGCCCTTCAGCCCACCGAGACCATGCCTCTTCTTTTAATTATTGATTTACATTGTGAAGAGCCAAACCCTATCACCAAACCCTCCGCATCCCAATGTTTACAGTCTCCCAACCCCAAAATAAATATTTGATTTTGACTGTTATTTATCTGTTGTCACTCTTCTATTAACAGCAGTATAATGCTTCCAATGCTGTGTACTCTAATGTAATAATCTCATGAGTGTTACCGTAATGAAAGCTGCCTGAAAATACACTATAATCAACAAATTTGTCCTTATCTGTTCAGCTTGTTACAGGCTCAAAATATTTTAACAGATTTATCAAATATGATTTCCTCCTTATACACCACACCTATGTTGACTTTGTCAAGACCTAATGTTTTCTAAATGCCTGCATTTCCCTTTCATCACTTTTTAAAGTAGTAGCTGCATCTGCTACCTACCAGTGTGTTGGAACCATTCTCAATCAGTGGAATTTTGGAAGATGACAAGCAGTGCATCCATTATCTCCATAGCCACCTCTTTCAATACCTGCCATTCGGGTAATTGGGTTCTGAGGATTTGTTGCCTTTCCCTTCTCTAACAGGCAGAACACTGTCCGTTATTCTTTGGTACAGGAGTGGTGAAGTGTATATGATAACACTTGAGAAAAGTTTACAGGAAAATATAATAAATTAGTTAGAATTCATGAAATGCTATTATTTAATAGGAGGAACCTTTTTTGTTATAGCTACTTCTCATTTGGTCTGTTAATGTTTTATTAATCTACTTGACACCAGTTTTTATTAATCTACTTGACACCAGTAATTTAACTTGATCAATGAGAAACTGCATCAATAGCACTGAGATAGGTCTCCATTTGAAAACCTTTTATATGCAGCAAAATCTGAGTTGTGTTGAGGGGCATGTAAGCAGAAGATGGATTACAGGGAGAGGAGATTTAAATGCTTTGTGAGTTGGCATAGAGTTAATGGGCTGAGTGACTTACTGTATCATTTAAAATGAGAAATAAAAGATGGTACTAATTTGGTGCCTGATAATTTATTTATTTCTCATTTCTTGTTCTATTTACAGTAGTGAGACAGTTTCAAGAATACGAAGAGCCAGATAAAGAAACACCAGTATCTCCACAGAGAAGAAGTATGGTTTCACAAGAAACAAATGAAGAAAATGTGGTCTTGCCTCTGGGCACTAATACACTTACACATAATCTTGGCGTTCCAGTACTAGTAGTTTGCACCAAGGTATGTCTATAAAAATATTCACGTGATAAATATTAACTCAAGTAACTTACAGAGCTGGTCCTTTTTCCAACTGAAACATTTTGACTCGAGAAAATACTTGCACGTAAAGAGTGCTTCAGATTAGAGGAGGCGAGGAACTGCAGATGCTGGTTTACAAAAAAAGACAAAGTATTAGAGTTCAGTCTGAAGAAACGTTACCTATCCACATTCTCCAGAGATGCTGCCTGACCTGCTGAGTTACTTTGTCGGGTTTTTTTACCTTCATCTGCAGTTCCTTGCGTATCCTCTGGCTAAATTTTAATAAAATCACTTTAAATACAACCATGCCAAACCAAAATAAGTTGTAACACAACCCGGTCTCCTTTCTATGGAAACTGATGTTAATGTTATTAAGATATATAAAAATAGATTGATCTGAACTTTTCAAGCCTATTGCAAAACACAAGATTTTTATTCACACATGTATTTTCAAGCTCACATGTATTTTCTAAAATATTAAATTCTGATGAACACTAGAATTTTCACTTTGGGCATAAATAAACATGAACAACAATGAACTACTTAGCCCTTTGGGCCTGTCCAATTATTCAACACAATCATGGCTGTTCATCCACATCAGTCCCAAGATCATTCTCTCATAGCCCTTGATGCTAGGTTTAAAAAATATACCTACTCCTTCAGGAATATATTTAACAACAGCTTCTGAGATGGTGAATTCCACAAGTTCACCATTTTCTGAAGATATTTCTCTTGATTTCGGTTCTAAATGACATTCCTTGTCTCAAAGTTGTGACCCTACATAGAAACATAAAAAATAGGTACAGGAGTAGGCCCATTCAGCCCTTCAAGCCAGCACCGCCATTCAATATGATCATGGCTGATCATCCAAAATCAGTACTCCGTTCCGGCTTTTTTCCCATATCGCTTGATTCCCTTAGCCCTAGGAGCTAAATCTAACTCTTTTATGAAAAGATCAAGTGAATTGGCCTCCACTGCCTTCTGTGGCAGAGAATTCCACAGATTCACAACTCTCTGGGTGAAAAGGTTTTTCCTCATCTCAGTCCTTAATGGCCTACCCCTTCTTAAACTATGACCCCTGTTCTGGACTCCCCCAACATTGGGAACATTTTTCCTGCATCTACACTGTCCAATCCTCTAAGAATTTTATATGTTTCTATAAGATCCCCTCTCATCCTTCTAAATTTCAGCGAGTACAAGCCCCAGTCGTCCTATTCTTTCATCATACGTCAGTCCCGCCATCCCGGGAATTAACCTGGTGAACCTACACTGCACTCCCTCAATAGCAATAATGTCCTTCCTCAAATTAGGAGACCAAAATTGCACACAATATTCCAGGTGCGGTCTCACCAGGGCCCTCTACAACTGCAGTAGGACCTCCTTGCTTCTAAACTCAAATCCTCTCGCAATGAAGGCCAACATGCCATTGGCTTTCTTCACTGCCTGCTGTACCTGCAAGCGTACTTTCAGTGACTGATGTACAAGCACACCCAGGTCTTGTTGCATTTCCCCTTCTAATTTGACACCATTCAGGTAATAATCTGCCTTCCTGTTCTTGTCACCAAAGAGGATGACCTCACATTTATCCACATTATATTATACTGCAACTGCCATGCATTGTCCACTCACCCAACCTGTCCAAGTCGCCCTGCAGCATCATAGCATCCTCGCAGCTCTCACTGCCACCCAGCTTTATGTCATCCGCATTTTACATTTAATTCCCTCGTCTAAATCATGAATATATATTGTAAACAACTGGGGTCCCAGCACCGAGCCTTGCGGCACCTGCCTGCCATTCTGAAAAGGACCCGTTAATTCCTACCCTTTGATTCCTGTCTGCCAACCAGTTCTCTATCCAGGTCATTACCCTACCCCCAATACCATGTGCTCTAATTGTGCACACTAATCTCTTGCGTGGGACCTTGTCAAAGGGGTTTTTTAAGTCCAGATACACCACATCCACTGGCTCTCCCTTATCCATTATCCTGGTTACATCCTCAAAAAATTTCAAAAGATTAGTCAAGCATGATTTCCCCTTCACTCGTTTAACTGTTTTGCCATTTCCTTGTTTCCCATTATAAATTCACCTGTCTCTGACTGTAAGTGACCTACATTCGTCTTCACCAATCTTTTCCTTTTTACATACCTATTGAAACTTTTAGTCATTCTGGACTTTCCAGCTATAGGACATATCTGTATCTATTCTGGCAAATTCTGTTAGAAATGTTATAGTTTTTTTATACAATTACCTCTAATTCTGAACTGCATTGAGTGTAAGCCTAACCAACCCAATTCTTCCTTTATAAGTCGATCATGTAATAGCAGGAATCAATCTAGTAAGCCTCTATTGTATTCCTTCCATGTCAAATAAGGAAATCAAAGCTGCAAGCACAACTCCATATGGGATCTCACCAGTCCCTGTTCAGGTGCAGCAAGATATTCTGACTCATGTCCTCAAACCACGGTGGCTGTCTTGCAATGATGGCTACCACACGGTTTGTTGATCTGAATGTATGCTTTCAGCTACTGGGGTACAAGATCACCCAGATCTAGTTGCGTCTTCCCTTTTCCTAATTTATCACGATTCAGATAACCAGTTTGAGATTATCAACCATTTCACCAATTTTCAATTCATAACACTACTTGCCCACAATTCTGCAAACTTTAATTTTGGCACACTAACCTCTTTTGTGGGACTTTATGAAAGTCCAAATGTATTAAGTAAGATGCCTCTCCCTTATCTATTTTACTCGGTCCATGTTTAGCCGTTTTGCAACATACTCGCCCAAGTTTCCATATTGAATCATTTCAAACTAATTTCTGTATACATGTACACATTGAGGAACCACTCAATGTACATACAGATTATTTTATTTTAAATACCATTGCTGAGAAGCATTTGAAAGTTTAATGCTTATAATGCATGTTAATTCTTTAGAGTATGATTCGGTATATGCATGAAATCTATGCCCATGTCCCTCATGAATAATGAAGATCCTAAAAATAACTCCATTAGATGTGTTGAGCCTCATTTCCCTTTCCTAAACTATGCTGAGTTTACCCAGACCCAATAAGGTTTACCAAATGTTCTCCTATTGCATTTTTGTACAGTAGATTCTAGAATTTTTCCTATCCTGATATTGGGGTTGCTGGTCTGTAGTTTGTGGTCTGTGGTCTATTATAAACTCATTGACTCCCACAATTATCTTGATTACAACTCTTCTTGCAAGGATGCCATCCCCTTCTCTCGATTTCTCTGTCTCTGCTGCATCTGCTCCCAAGATGAAGCTATCTACTCCAAGACATCCAAGGTGTCTTCGTTCTTAAGTGAACATGGTTTCCCCTGTTCTTGTAGATGGATCCCTCACCCATGCCCCCTGTGTCCTGCAGTTCCCCTATGCACACCCCTCAACAGAACAAGGATAGAATTCCTTACCTTGCACCCTATCAACCTCTGCATCCAATACGTCATTCACTGACAGTTCAGCTACCTGTATTATGATCCCACCACTAATTACATCTTCCCATCTACAACCCTTTCTGCTTTCCATAGGTAGCACTTCTTCCATTACTCCTTGGTTCACTCATTCCTTCCCACCCAAACCATCACCTCCCGAGGTACTTTCCCCTGCAATGGCAGGGGAAGTAAAGTTAAAGGACCAAAGGTTGGACCATAGAGAAAACAATTTAGTTAAAAAATTTATTTCGTTCTTAAATCTACCTATTAATTTAAGCTCTCTTTGGATAGTTCCTTTAGTTTGGCTAACTGGAACCTTGACATTAAACATGCTCTAGAACCCAGAAAAATAATGAGTCAAGCTTTATTTTTGCAGATGATATTTGCTTATGCCATTAAAACTTGTTCAATATTTACAAATATACTTTCATCCGAGCTTTCAGTCTCCTTTTGACTTTTTCATGCAAATAATTCAATTAAGTGAAATGCACTCTTCAGGGCATTGGGATACTTGAGCTTTAACATATCACTCTTGTGTTATTATTGCCTGGGTAGCCTTCTGAGAAAGTGTACAGCCATTGCCATTTTTTTGTTGGAATTTTGTCTCTTTCAAGGTTGAGAAATAATATGTTAAGCAGTTAATTTTTAAATTGTATAATACAAGGTATGGCTAGGTGAATGGGAGACACGATTTTAACTCCTTTCAAAATAATTACCAGTTAATTCTCGACAGAGCTAGTTTAACAGTTGGGTGTATTTTATCTCATATCTGCAGTGTGATGCAATTAGTCTACTGGAAAAGGAACATGATTACAGAGATGAACACTTCGATTTTATTCAGTCACACGTTCGAAGATTTTGCCTACAGTGTATCCTTTTCAATCTTCATGCCTGAGTGCATTCAAATAGTATTTGTCTATCTTCCATTTAAAACAATTTTTTAATTAACATTTTGAACTGGCTTTCATTCAGTAGCAGGCAAAAAGCAGCTATCTAGTCCAACAATGTTATTTAATGGTTTAAAATGTCTTATGGGGCCAAAACATGTACATTTTATAATAAAGATGATATTTGGGTTGGGAGGACAAGGGGATTAAATAAAAATGTCATAATGTATAATCCTAAAACGTATTCGATTGGATACCTCTGTTTGGAAAAATTCCAGACTGTATTCCAGACTATATTCCTGTGGATTGGAGGGTAGCTAATGTTATCCCACTTTTCAAGAAAGGAGCAAGAGAGAAAACGGGGAAATATAGACCAGTTAGCCTGACATCGGTGATGGGGAAGATGCTGGAGTCATTTATTAAAGAGGTAATAACGGCGCACTTGGATAGCAGTAAAAGGATTGGTCCAAGTCAGCAGGGATTTATGAAGGGGAAATCCTGCTTGACTAATCTTCTGGAATCTTTTGAGGATGTGATAAGTAAAATGGATGAAGGAGAGCCAGTGGATGTAGTGTATCTAGACTTTCAGAAAGCCTTTGATAAGGTCCTACATGGGAGATTGGTGAGCAAAATTAGAGCACATGGTATTGGGTGTAGGATATTGACATGGATAGAGAATTGGTTGGCAGTCAGGAAGCAAAGAGTAGGAATAAACTGGTCCTTTTCAGAATGGCAGGCAGTGGCGAGTGGAGTGCCGCAAGGCTCGGTGCTGGGGCCACAACTATTTACAATATTTATTAATGATTTGGATGATGGAATTAGAAGTAACACTAGCAAATTTGCAGATGACACAAAGCTGGGTGGCAGTGTGAACTGCGAAGAGGATGTTAGGAGGTTGCAGGGTGACCTGGACAGGTTGAATGAGTGGGCAGAGGCAGTATAATGTAGATAAATGTGAGGTTATCCACTTTGGCGGCAAAAACAAGGAGGCAGATTATTATCTCAATGGTGTCAGATTTGGTAAAATGGAAGTGCAACGAGACCTGGGTGTCCTTGTGCACCAGTCACTGAAAGTAAGCGTGCAGGTACAGCAGGCAGTGAAGAAAGCTAATGGCATGTTGGCCTTCATAACGAGAGGATTTGAGTATTGGAGTAAAGAGGTTCTTCTGCAGTTGTATAGGGCCCTGGTGAGACAACATCTGGAGTATTGAGTCCAGTTTTGGTCTCCTAATTTGAGGAAGGACATCCTTGCTAAAGAGGCAGTGCAGCGTAGATTCACGATGTTAATCCCCGGGATGGCGGGACTGTCATATGAGGAAAGATTGGAAAGACTGGGCTTGTATTCACTGGAGTTTAGAAGGAAGAGAGGGGATCTTATAGAGACGTATAAAATTATAAAAGGACTGGACAAGCTAGATGCAGGAAAAATGTGCCCAATGTTGGGGGAAGTCCAGAACCAGGGGCCACAGTCTAAGAATAAAGGGGAGGCCATTTAAAACTGAGGCGAGAAGAAACTTTTTCACCCAGAGATTTGTGAATTTGTGGAATTCTCTGCCACAGAGGCAGTGGAGGCCAATTCACTGGATGAATTTAAAAGAGAGTTAGATAGAGATCTAGAGGCTAGTGGAATCAAGGGTTATGGGGAGTAGGCAGGCACAGGGTACTGATTGTGGAGGATCAGCCATGATCACAATGAATGGCGGTGCTGGCTCGAAGGGCCAAATGGCCTCCACCTATTTTCTATGTTTCTATTTGGTAGTTTTTAAACATGGACATTGGTTTAGAAACCATAATTTATTCATTTTAAATGAAGAAAGCATGCTAAAGGCTGCGGGTGCTATCTTGGGAAATTACATCAGCATTAGCTAAGGCTGCAATAATTAAATGTTAAGAATGACTGCTATCATCCTTTGTTTTGCAAGCCAGTAGAAGTTATTTCTCTTAATCACATCCGCAAGGATATAGACAAAATGCTAGAGTAACAGCAGGACAGGTAGCATCTCTGGAGAGAAGGAATGGGTGACGCTTCAGGTCGAGACCCTTCTTCAGACTCTAAAGAAGGGTCTCGACCTGAAACGTCACCTATTCCTTCTATCCAGAGATGCTGCCTGTCCTGCATTACTCTAGCATTTTGTGACTATCTTCAATGTAAACCAGCATCTGCAGTTCCTTCCTCCACAAGTATATAATTTTACTAGTAATTAAGGGCCAGCTGCTTTTGCTCTTGAAAAGATGGTAGTTAGCTACTATCTTGAACTGCTGCAATCCTTCAAGTGAAGTGCTGTTGGGGCTGGATGAATCAGCAACTTCCTTGTGGTAAACTCAATGTGGAACCTGGAAGTGGGGGTCTTGTCCTATTCCTGCTTCTCTCCACACCCTCTCCCCCCCCCCCCCTCCCACGTGGAACAACAGAAGTCCCATCCCTGCTACCTATCAAGGAAATTTGCCCCCTTCATCATGACTGCAGTCTACATCCTGCCCCAGCCAGGCATTCTGCTAGCACTGGAGAGACAACTGACCATAATCAACAAACACCTGGCAACGTACCCTGAAGGCTTCTTCATCATAGCCTGGGACTTCAATAGAGGATCAGATAAAAGCTGCTACTCTATCAGCGACACCATTCGCTCCATCCTTGCTGTAAGCAGGCATGGACAATTTATCTGTGTTTGAAGAATTATAAATGGTATTGAATCATCTATGAACATCCCCACCCTAAACCTTGTAACAGAAAGAATGTCAGTTATGAAGCAGCTGATCATGGAGGGGCTTTGAGACACTGCTCTGAGAAATTCCTGCAGTAATGTCCTGAGGCTAGGTTGGTCGACCTTACCAATCACGGCTTATGCAATGTCATGAGTTCTGAGCTGTTCGTGTGACTAGCTTTGCAATTTGAAGCTGCCTAATAACATTCCAGACACTTAATTGCCATATTTTGAGTATGTCTGTCATGAGATGCTATTATGTTATCTTCCTTAATGTGGATGTTTTAGATGGTGCTGCACTTATTTATACTTCAATAAAGGAAAATAAAAATATTGATTTAATGTATAAGTATCTTGTCCATAAATTATATGGATTTCCGTTCCATTCACCGGTACTGGTTGTAGAAAAGGATGCAGTATTTATGTAAGTTTGATTTTGAATTATAGCATATTTTTACTCACAAATGCATTGCGAATGTAAAACAGCATTCCATTGTTTATTACAAATTAATTTTAAAATTTCAATTTGCGCTTCAGTTCTTTTTTAAATATGTTCCCTCCTCTTTAACTCAAATAGTATTTTAAATGAGCCATCTTATTTAATTTTATGCTAAACATCTTAATATTACATGCTCACTTTTTTTTACCGTTTATATGGAATGGTGTAGTAATAATGATTGATCCTATAAAAATAAGGATTGATCCATACTCAGTGTATTCATATCATGCCACTGTCAGAAATCTTGTTTAACCTTACAAATCAAGGAGTTCAATTTTGAGGTTGTAACTCCCTGTATTCCCTGTATATACTTGACAACTGAGATGTTTTCCTTATTGAAACAAAAATTCTGGGATGAAGATAGAAAATACTGGAAGTATTAGCTTGCCTTGAAATGCAAACTGGTATTTTATCAATAGTTGCATATTGGAAATTCTAGCTTTGTTATCTTTTTAGTGTTGTTTTACTTTACACACTAATTGTTTAATCCATCAAACATAATTTTGTAAATGAATTAAAATTATAAAAGTAGATTTTTTAAAATTTGTATAAAATAAGCAAACCATCCATGAAGTATTTTATTGAATAAATGAATTACAAATTTCCTCATATAAACTTTGCTGACATATTAAATGACCAACTGATATACTTTCCAATGTCACTTCAAACTTTTTCAAGAAGATGTGTTGATGATCAGGCAGTATAGTTATGTTAGTTTTCCTGGTACTTGAATTTTCTGTTCAAGTGATTACAGTGCATTTTCTATTTTCATCCCAGAGTTCATGGTGTTCAAATTACTCCATGAATATTATTAGTTCTCATTTTCTCTCAATATTTTACGGTCTGGGAGGAATTTAAATATGTTACCACAGCAAATATACCTCACATAATTGACTTAGCATTGTATCTTTATACAAAATAAGAATATTTAAAGTTATTTTCATTTCGTGCCATTCATGGTCTTTGCATATGTTAACATTTTCATTTGGGATCATTCTTGTTATTGTTTTGGTGTTTGATTGAAATCAGTTATATTTTCTATAGTCCTGCAGGATGGGACAATGAAAAGAAAATAGGAATTTTGCATGAAAACTTCCAGTCATTAAAAGCTGATGACAAATTTGAAGATGGCATCATGAAGCCTCCAGTAAGAAAGGTATGTTTTTCCACATTTTATCACGGACTTGGAGGGCCGAAAAGGCCTGTTTCTGGCTGTATATATATGATATGATATGATGATAGCAAGGAACTAGAGTAAAGGAATTTTTATGCTTCATTCTTAAAATTTTACATGCTATCGTCTCATTTATCTTGCCTTAATTTGCAAGTCTGTTGGATTTTCGTTCATAATGGTAGTGCATTACCAACAATGCACCAGATTTTTAATATTTTAAGATTCTAATGCACTGTTGCAAAATGTTGCAGTACTCTAACAAACTGCTTTATCTAGATAAGTAGTAATTATTTGCAGTGTGCTGTTGACCTTCCATTTCCAATTGGGTTGTGATAAGAGGTAAAATCTTTCCATCTGCCTACCACTGGAAGATGGTGTCTTGCTAAGGCCAGCTCATAATCTTTGTGTTGTTCCCATCAATGGATTGATCTCTGACTTTGGTGGAAGAGCAAGGAAAATGTTCAATTTCTGAACGAACATGCCCTTTTGGAGTTACACAAAATCTAAAAGCTGATGTAATAGAAAATGTTACAATTTAATTGAAGTAAAAGTATTTTACAGTTATTGTTGTACTCCAACATGCTCTATATATCTAAACAATATCTACCTAGATGCATTTCACAAAATGCTGGAGTAACTCAGCAGGTCAGGCAGCATCTCAGGACAGAAGGAATGGGTGACGTTTCGGGTCGAGACCCTTCTTGAGACTCCATCATCTACCTAGATGCTTTACTGCATGCCAGCCAATATAACTGTTTTTTCTCGCAGTTTGTACAGGAAAAAGAAATCTTATCAGAAGATGATCAAGTTTTTCTTATGAAACAACAGGTAAAATATTTCATATTCAAATAGCAACAACTGTAGTACTGCAAATCTAAAATAAGAATGGAATATCCTGGAAAAGTAAAAAAATCAGGCCACAGCTGTGAAGAGAGAGTAAGATTGCGGTGAATCTCCTCGACCCCTTCCTACATATTGGCATCCTCCATATAACTGGTTGACCAAAACTGCACAGTATTCCAAGTGTGGTCACGTACAACTTGTACAGCTGCATCATGATGTAACAACTTATGTACTCAATGTGCTGACCGATGAAAGGCAAGCATGCCAAACGCCTTCTTCACCACCCTGTCCACCCGCTCGCCACTCTTAGCAAACCCTGCACCACTACTCCCACATCTCAGTTTGGCAACATTCTCCAGGGCTCCACCATTTACTGTGCAGGTCTTGCTTTGGTCTGACATACCAAAGGACAAAACCATACTTGTCAGAGTAAAAGCCCATTTACCATTCTTTGGCCCATCTTCCCAACTGATCAAGATCCTGGTGCAAACTTGGATCTCCTTCCTCATTATCCACTGATGGCATACAATTTTGGTGTTATCTGCAAATTTACGACATTGTTAACTACATTGTCACCAAATCATTCATGTAGATAACAAACAACAATGGGCCCAGCATTGACTCCTGCTGTTCCCCTGGTTTTCCAAGCTGAAAAAACAATATTCTGCGGTGTAAAATACTGGACCTAGAAAATTTATATCTATTATCGGTTTTTAGAATAAAATTGAACCACTCTAATGTTTTCAGTTGGATATGTGCAGCCTGAGCTGCACTTTCACAGGGGCCAACAATTGTTTTCTAGTGAATTAAAATGGGTTGAGATGTTAATTTGAGTAACAAACATTAGCCTGAAAAATCTGTTGGGTAGGCACCACCAAAATCTTATGGGTGCTGATTAACATCCTCTCCAAAGCCTTCACATCATTCGATCTCAACTGCAACTCCATTTGTAGCCTACCCAAAGTTTAATACGCCTGCAACATGACTTCCCAAATTTTATACTCAATATCCCCACCAAAGAAGGCATACCTCTTTACCCTATTTGTTTACCACTTTCAAGGAGCTATGGGCTTGCACCCCAAGAACCACTTCTGCAAATCAATGCTCTGAAAGCTCCATCAAGTTATTATATACTTTCCTTGTACATTTCACCTCCTAAAGTGTAACACCTCACACTTGTCCAGATTAAAGTCCCTCTGCCATTTGTCCATCCATATGTCCAACTGTTTCATATCCTGCTGAATCCTTTGATAACCTTTCTCACTATCCACAAGCTGCTGGTTTTTGTGTTGTCGGTGAACTTGCTAATAAGCCCAGCTACAATATATATTAATCACAAACAAGATCCAGCACTGAACCTTGTGGAACCCCATTGGTCACAAACCTCCAAACAAAATAAGACCCCTCTACTCTGATCAAGCCAATTTTAAATACAATCTACCAAGTCTTCATAAATCTCATATACTAAATTAGCCTATCATGAGGGCTTTGTCAAAAGCCTTACCCAAGTCCATGTATACAACATCCACCGCCCTATCCTCATTAATCATCTTCATCACCTCATTAAAACTTGATCAAATTTTGAAGGCCGTGTGTTGAAATACTATTCGTGATTTTACACTCTTTAAAGTTTCAAATTTTTGAGGGTTGACAACGAGAAGTAGAATGGTAGAATTTGCTCCTCACGCCAAATTGGGAGTTGTTAACACAGAAAAGGACTATTCTAAAATACAAGATTATTTTTTATAATACAAAATTATATTTTAAATAATTATATTATATATATACAAAATTATAATACAAAATTATGTTTTCAGAATGGGTCTGTAAAGGACAGATTTACAAAATAGATAATGAGACAACTCCTTCAAAATAATGAAGCCAGATAAATGAATGAGGGAGAAGGGAACATAAATAGATATCTAAAAGATCACTTGGTTCAGGCAAGTCTTTGTAGATAGGAGAGTCATGCAGAATGTAAACACTGACATGAACAGATTGGCTGAATGGTTTGCTTATTTCTATAGCTACCAAAATAAAAACAAAGAGTGAAAGTGCTGTGATATTTGGCTTACTATTACTTGTTGTTAGAAAATATTAGCATGAGGGAATATAAACGAAAATAACATCACTAAAATTGTATCTTTTTATATTGGTAGCTAAGGAAATGCAAACCTTTTGGATTCCTGATACAATTATAATGTTATTTTCATTTTCAGTCTTTCTTAGCAAAACAACCACCTCTTTCAACTGGAAGACCATTAGTAAGTACATATCTTGGAATTTTACACATTTGTGTTTTGCTTTTGATAATCAATGCATCTTTTTCAGTGCCCTACGTTCTCCAGATACTGGAAGATTACGATTTATTTGCATCCAAAGAGACTCTTCAACACTGCTATCGTATCTGACAGCGCATTATTCATTCCTGCCAATCATTTTAAAAACTGGCCCCTCACATCCCCTTTAAACATTCACCCTCTGATCTTAAAACTATCTCCTCTGGTCTTTGACTTTTCCGCCCAAGGGAGGTTGTTCTAACTGTCTACTCTTATCTATGCCTCTCACAATATTTCTATCCTATCTCCCCTTCACTTCTGAAGCTCCAAAGAAAACAGTCCAAGTTTGTCCAATCTCTCTTTATAGCTAATATTATCTAATCCAGGCAGCATTTTGGTAAAACTCTTCTACACCTTATTCAAAACCTCCACGTCCTTCCTGTAGTGGGAGAATCAGAACTGCACCCAATACTCAAAATGCCTTACTTTGCTCCCAATTTGCAAATTTGGGCTGTATAACTTTTGATTTAGAAAGATGTAGAAAATTGATTTGCTCGAGTTAAATTTAGTTAAGGTTTAGTTGCTCTGCAGAAAACAAAATAACTTGAACACTGCAAAGTGTTAGGAGCAATTCTCATCATGTAATTAAATTGGCAAGTTCAAATTGAAACAATTTGCCAGAAATCTACATGTCTAATATTCTGCCAATAGTATAGTGATAAATCCACAGACCAAGTAGTGTAGGGCGACGTAATCATATTGCTCACACATTAAGGAAGAAAAATTGAACACAATTTACAATCCTTCTGATCACTATCCTGTGATTCACTGAATACGCATGGCTATATGGCTATAATGTCTATAATGGCAATCGATAACTAAAGTAGGATCAATTTTGACTAAGACGCTTTTTTCTGCCTCATTATCAAAAAACATACCAACAATTAACCTAGTGACCTGGGAATAAGTCACTGACTATGCAACACAATGCTGCAAAGGAATCAATATATTTGGGAGAAGAGAGGGATTCTTGCTATTGAGGGCGTGCAGCGTAGGTTTACTAGGTTAATTCCCGGAATGGCGGGACTGTCATATGTTGAAAGACTGGAGCGACTAGGCTTGTATACACTGGAATTTAGAAGGATGAGAAAAGATCTTATCGAAATGTATAAGATTATTAAGGGGTTGGACACGTTAGAGGCAGGAAACATGTTCCCAATGTTGGGGGAGTCCAGAACAAGGGGCCACAGTTTAAGAATAAGGGGTAGGCCATTTAGAACTGAGATGAGGAAAAACTTTTTCAGTCAGAGAGTTGTGAATCTGTGGAATTCTCTGCCTCAGAAGGCAGTGGAGGCCAATTCTCTGAATGCATTCAAGAGAGAGCTAGATAGAGCTCTTAAGGATAGCGGAGTCAGGGGTATGGGGAGAAGGCAGGAACGGAATACTGATTGAGAATGATCAGCCATGATCACATTGAATGGTGGTGCTGGCTCGAAGGGCCAAATGGCCTCCTCCTGCACCTATTGTCTATTGAAGGGCCGAATGGCCTTTTCCTGCACCTATTGTCTATTTTAGAAGACATATGTGCAGAATTGTAAATGGTGGCATTTGATATTTTGGTACTGTTCATTTGTAATTTGGAGACTAAAATGTTACTGCCACAAAGCCTGCCAGATGCCAGCTTCGTTGTGGATATATAAATCAAGTTATGCCATGTTTGATGCATATGCTAGTCGTCTGTGCATGTAAACATTGGCTTTGTTTTCTCTTCTTTCCCTGATTGTCTCTGGAAAAAACTGTTCCAAACACTTAAGTTTAAAATAAAAATTATTTGCATGATTGCCATGCCTTCAGGCACTGAGATCTTAACCTTGGCAATCAGCACCAGGTGTCAAGCATTATCCCTGCCGCTCTTGTTACTCCCAATGAGCACAGTCCCAAATTCTAATACTCCCAAAGTTTGCGATATTCTTACCCAAATCTCCACCAATGCTCCCAAGGCTAACATTGTTTCGGTATTCTGCTTCCATTTCCCTCAACAAATTGATCATGGACCTGGAGAGTCATAGAATCAGATAGCATGGAAACATGTCCTTCAGCTCAACTTGCCCATGCTGACCAAGATCCCATCTACATTAGTCCCACCTGCCTGCGCTTAGCCCATAACCCTCTAAACCGTTCCTATCCATCTACCTGTCCAAATGTCTTTCGAGGTCAATTAGTTCCCTCCCAGAACATCTACACTACTTTCTGGCAATCAAGAGATTTAACCTTTGCACCATGTTATGTTAAAATGATGCCTAAAATCCAGGGTTTCACATGTCTTCACGTTTGAGTTTGGGCTGTCTACACTACATGGAAAGCATCTAAAAATACACATTTCAGAATTTTTAGGCTCATGTGTTCACCTGCAAAATTGAAATTTCTTCCATAGAAGCTTTAAGGTAGAATTTTTTTTGTTCGTTTCTGCAGTTTGTTATATACTCTGAAATTTTGTTTTGTTTTGTTAAGGACTCGTCAACAAGAGTTGCTGGAGGTTCACCAAGAACGCCAAGCCGATCTGGAAGTGCCAATGTTGTTAATGTAACTCCTATTCCTTCAGGAAACAAAAAAATTGATCCTAATATAAAAGGTACTGTGTACTTAAATTTTTGGGCATAACAAAGTCATATGTTCGGACAGCACAGAAACGGGCTGTTCGGCCCATCACATCCATGCTGGCTTTCTTTTGGCTATCTACACTAATCGCATTTGCCTGCCATGATCATATTGAATGGCGGTGCAGGCTCGAAGGGCCGAATGGCCTACTCCTGCACCTAGTTTCTATAGAACTGTGTCCTTCTATGCTTTGCATATTTAAGTGCCAGTCAAAATTCCTCTTCAACGTAATAATTGTATCTAATTCCACCAACTCTTCTGGTAGCATGTTCCAGATATCAACCTCTCTCTGTAAAATAACTTGCTCCTCCGATTCTCTTCAAAACTCTCACCTTAATTGTATGCTCTCTTGATACCCCTACCATGCAAAAATGATTTTGTCTACCTTAATTCTGCCCCTCATAATCATGATACTTCGATTAGGTCACCTATCATCCTCATTTGCTCCAGGGAAAATAAGCCCAACCTGTCCAATCTCTACCCAGGCAACATCCTGGTGAAGCACCTCTGCACTCTCTCCGGCACACCTTTCCCACAGTGTGGCCAACAGGACAGCTACAATTGTCCAACTGGAACCAAACCAAAATATTATAATCTTGCATCATAATGGCCCAACTATATCTTGACCTATATTCCATATACTAATATACCTATGTTTTGCACTTCAGGGAACTTTGTACCTAGGGCCCCTCTGTCTCCTTCAACATTTCTGTGGAGTTCAGAAAGGGTTTAAAGGGATATGGGCCAAATATAGGCAAAATGGTCTTAACTTAGCAATGGCCTTTTTCTGTGCTGTTTGACTCTGACTTCACAGAATAAATTCTGTTTCTCTTTCCACAGATGCCACCTGACCTGCTGAGTATTTGTAACACTTTTTGTGCTGAATTAAGTTGTTTATAATTCCATAAAATTCTTTTTACCATTTACCATTTCTAATTTAGAATAACCCCCTTTGTTTTGTATTTTGCACTTCCAGGAGCTGCAAGTGAAGGTGTTCTAGCAAATTTCTTCAACAGTCTTCTGAGCAAAAAGACCGTCTCTCCTGGAGGAAGTCCTAGTAATTTACAGGGTTCTGTAAAGAAAGGTGGTAAGTAATTGATATTCTATTTAAGTAATTGATATTCTATTTAATAGGATCCATATATTGTGATAACAGTTGGATGATTTTTTTATTAGATCGGATATTTTGTACAAATTAACATATTGTAAAAGATTTGTACAAATTCACTAGTAATAAACATTCAAAAGGTGTATGCAGCATAAGCTCGCAAATATGTTAATATTATTGGGATTTTTACATTAATGAAATAGAGCATCTTTAGGTGATTTTTGTTTAAAAATATTCCTGCATTTGAATCCTGCGCACTGGGTATCCCTTTAAAAAATATATATATATTATTTCCTTTTCTGGCCACATGACACACACGCTTACTAATCGTGCATACCAACACACAAATTTACTGATGCCACTGACTTGGAGAAGTGAAAGGAGAGTGCTTTCAACATCAAAATATGAGCCTGAGCTGAAAGGTTACTATTTTTAAAAAAATCTCACTCCCAGTTCTCTTTCTGCCCATCCACTTGTACCTTTTGCTTCGAAGGGACACTTTAATTGATAATTAACCTACTCCTGAAATGTGTTGAATGTTTTAAATGAAGATGTAAAATAAAAGTATGCTGACAGGGTTGAAGAACATAAACAGCCAAAGAGAGGCAGGAACTGTTAGATACAGCAGACAAGCACCTTTTCAGCACCACTTGTACACCAGGTGGACTGATTGCATCTTGATGCCGTGGCCCATCTTGCTAACCTTTGTCCATCTCAACCCCATTCCATGCCAGCCGTTCTATTTGTTCTGACTTTCCAATTTCATCCTATATTGCCACCACTCCTCCATCCATATCCTCTATTCCTAGTAACCTTCACTAACTATGTCCCTAATATTGTTACGCAATCCATTCTGTTTCAGCCTTCAGAGAAAAAAAGAAAGCTGTCCCAAATAAAATACAATTCTCTTATCTTGTTTGGCCCTGTATTATTTCTATAGTTGTATGTAATAGACTGTGTTTGATTGTTTGTGTCCATGTAAACCTTCTCTGGGTCCTATCTATGCTGTCCCACTGGTATGATTCCTGTTTTCCCTTCAGTTGTGAACGTTAAACTTTGACAACTCTGGCGTTGAACAAGCTACATTATTTGCAACTCATGGGTTTGAATTCATGGGTTAGTCATGACATCATTGTCCTTGTCATACAGAAGGTTTCAAGGGTTTGGTCATTCACACTCTCAAATTCTCATGGTTGGAATGAGTTGGTTGTGCAAGTTGCTTTTTAAGGAGCAAATGTAGTATTGAAAAAATCTTAATTCATTCAGAATGACTTTCTGCTGCTCTAAAGCAGATAAACATTGCATTTGCAGTAAAGATATTGCTCACTCCGCAGTAAACAAATTACTCTAATATTAGAGTATTATTAGAGTATTTCCTGCAGAACTGGACTGAGAGGCAAATAATAATTAACGTTACGGTTCTTTTAATCTTTTTACAGTTTTTGTGAATTTACTTGGGAATATGTATTGAACTGTAAAAACATTGCATGTTTATTTTTAGAAATGGCTAAACTTCTGAATTAGTACACTATAAACTATACCAGACAAAGGGCAGTGATTTCCATTAAATTTATTTATTTTAACAAAATGGCAATTTCATCAAAGAGCGAATCAAAAATCATTGAGAATAATTGGAATACAAGATCAATTTATTTTTCCCATGATTGCAACAGGTGTGGGCATCAGACTAAACCAGGGTCATTTAATTTGCAGCTTAAAGATTGAAAGATCCTTATACAAAACAAAGAAAATTAGGCTTCAAACTTTAGTCAAATTGGAAAAGTGGCCAACATAACTCTTCTTCCTCTGTATTAATGAGACTCAGTAAGTTTCAGCTATCAGTTCTTCAAATCTGATTCATGGTTACAATAAAGGGCAAATTAACTCCAAATTATAAAATTCCCTTGTGGAAATACCCACCAGATTTGTGATTAAGAATGTAGCATACTTTGTTGCAAAGTTTGCTCCAATATACAATTTGCAGGCTGTGAGGTTTTAGCCGCACATTGCCCTATGTGATCCATGGGCCAACCAATATAGACAATAGACAATAGGTACAGGAGTAGGCCATTCAGCCCTTCGAGCCAGCACCGCCATTCAATGCGATCATGGCTGATCACTCTCAGTACCCCGTTCCTGCCTTCTCCCCATACCCCCTCACTCCGCTATCCTTAAGAGCTCTATCCAGCTCTCTCTTGAAAGCATCCAACAAACTGGCCTCCACTGCCTTCTGAGGCAGAGAATTCTACACCTTCACCACTCTCTGACTGAAAAAGTTCTTCCTCGTCTCCGTTCTAAATGGCCTACCCCTTATTCTTAAACTGTGGCCCCTTGTTCTGGACTCCCCCAACATTGGGAACATGTTTCCTGCCTCTAATGTGTCCAATCCCCTAATTATCTTATATGTTTCAATAAGATCCCCCCTCATTCCAGTGTATACAAGCCCAATCGCTCCAGCCTTTCAACATACGACAGTCCCGCCATTCCGGGAATTAACCTAGTGAACCTACGCTGCACGCCCTCCATAGCAAGAATATCCTTCCTCAAATTTGGAGACCAAAACTGCACACAGTACTCCAGGTGCGGTCTCACCAGGGCCCGGTACAACTGTAGAAGGACCTCTTTGCTCCTATACTCAACTCCTCTTGTTACGAAGGCCAACATTCCATTGGCTTTCTTCACTGCCTGCTGTACCTGCATGCTTCCTTTCATTGACTGATGCACTAGGACACCCAGATCTTGTTGAACTCCCCCTCCTCCTAACTCCTCCTAATATGTACCTTTGTGTTGATGATGTGATGCTGCCACTGTATTTATAATACGCCTACTCAGAATTTATTATTTCTCGGGATTGCTTTAATTCCCACAGTTGCAACCCACCACCAAATCTGCATTTTCTATGGCCATCCAACTTTTTGTCATGGATTATCAGTACTGTATTTATGCGCTCTGATTGTCACCTACTTTCACAGACCGCTTTCTTCCAAAACCAAGATTTTAAAACCCTTTCGGTTGCACCTTCACCAAATATGTTTGAAAATGCCTTCAGCAAATATATCCTGCTCGAGATTAAAGAACATTTAACACAAATGAACCAATTTTTTTGCTTGTGTGTAAATTAATCTATGGTTTAATTGTCCACTGCCCTAATTCCTCCATGGTTCTTCATATCGTCAACAAATTGAAAGATTCTGGCTCCAGAAAATGTATCGAAGATATTGTTTATGATCCCAGGGGAATTACACTAGTGATCCAATTTAATTTGTAACTTCTTGAATTTGACATTTACTATCTAAAGCCCAATACATTCATGTTCTAATTTTCTTCTTGTTCTGTATGTGGTGACAGTTGCTGCAAGTTGCTGGCCTCATTAAGGTCAGTGTTTTGCTAAAGCTTTCGGAATCGTGAAGATCACATAAATTACCTTTCTTCCATGTTGGCTGAGCATGCCCATTTTCATTTTGCTACTGCTCTAATGTCATTCCTGCTTGAGATTATTCATAAAAGAAACCCACATTAGTCGATTCATAGAAAATAAATGATTGGCACAGGTGATATATATTTATCTTTTACTTAAATTGCAGTGTTCCGCTTCCAATTGCATGTGAAGGTTTGATCTGATGTGAAGAAGAAAGTTGTCCCAGATTTTAATTAATGTGTACGTCAGCCATTAAAAGGAAATAGTATTTTTCTTTACAGCAGTTTTTGTGTTAAATATCATCACAGAAAATCAGAGCACTTATAATGGTACATGGTGCTGACAATTAATTGAGTTTTGTATGCACTAGAACTATTTCATATCATATCATATATATACAGCCGGAAACAGGCCTTTTCGGCCCACCAAGTCCGCGCCACCCAGTGATCCCCGTACATTAACACTATCCTACACCCACTAGGGACAATTTTTACATTTACCCAGCCAATTAACCTACATACCTGTACGTCTTTGGAGTGTGGGAGGAAACCAAAGATCTCGGAGAAAACCCACGCAGATCACAGGGAGAACGTACAAACTCCTTACAGTGCAGCACCCGTAGTCAGGATCGAACCTGAGTCTCCGGCGCTGCATTCGCTGTAAAGCAGCAACTCTACCGCTGTGCTACCGTGCCGCCCTTGCCAGAAGCTAATGTTTAATTGAATGCTCCTGGATTAGATGTGTACAGGACAATGTGATTGGATAAAATTCCTTGACATCCAAAACATCACATTTCAGAATCTAGCCCTACTAGTATTGGTTTTCTACGGTAAAACTTTGATTAAAAGTAATTACACAAGTGGAAATAATCATGAATGCCATTAATTTTCTAAAGCACAAACCAATCAAACTGGAAAGCAGAATAAACTATCTGAAATTTCAGGAACCACGGCAAATTTGAGTGGCCATAAGTTAAGCAAGCTCAGGCCTAGAAATTTGTCCATGCAATGTGTTTTGAAATAGGTGATACACAGAAGAAAATGTGTTTGAATGCAATTTTTGTTCTTTTCTATGGGAATTAATGCAGTTGTTAAGGATGGATATTTGGCCAAAAAAAAATCAGGAACCAACGGAATAGATGGGGGAAATGCAGAGTCTGTCACCCAGAGTAAGGGAATCTGGAACCAGAGGACAAAGGCTTAAGGTGATGGGGAAAGATTTAATAGGAACCTGAGGGGCAACTTTTATACACAAATTATGGTAGGTATATGGAACGAGCTGCCAGAGGAAATGGGTGAGGCAGGTAAATCACAATGTTCAGAAAACGTTTGGACAAGTACATGGAGAGGATGGTTTTAGAAGGATATATGGGCCAAACGTAGATGAGGCATGTTGGTCAGCGTGAGCAAGTTGAACTGAAGGGCCTAATGTAGCGCTGTATGACTCTATGACACAAATTGCTATTTATTTGATGTTGGATTGCCCTAATGACATCATAGTGGTAGTACTGTAATGCCCAAATTTGGTTCTTGCGAGAGTTTTATACACTTTCATTTGAATCACAACCGACCTTGTTCTCCAACAGAATAAAACAGGGTTTCGGCATGTTTAAGACTCAATCTGAAAGATTGTGTTTTTCTGTTCTACGGTCACAGGTAGAGCGCTTCACAATTCTCCACAAAACAAATCTCAAATAAACTGACCCAGACTGCGATCCCAGTCATGACATCAAAGTGGCCAAAAATCCAAGAGGAAATCTTGCAGGAAGAGATGGTTTATTTTATATCAGATTTCTTTTTTAATCTGATGGAAGACATTTGAGAATGGAGGTGCATATGGCAGGAAGCTGCCAGGGATGTGTGTATTAGGGCACAAATGCTAAATCTTGCAGTCATTTGCCCTTTTTGTGGTGTGAATGACCTGGGTTCAATCCTGACCTCGGAGTCTGTGTGAAGTGTGCATGTTCTCCATGCCCCTGGGTGCTCCAGTTTCTTCCCACATCCCAAAAATGTAGCATTTGATGAATGGCGGAATTGAAAAGGGAGGGGTGATTACTACAATTGCAGGGTTGATGAAAATAAATGATTAATGTAGGATTAGTATAAATGGCTAGTTAAAAGGTTGGAACAGACTTGTTGGGCCAAAGGGCCTCTTTCAATGCTGTAGCATTCTCTCGTAGATGTTTTGCTAATATTTTATTGAAGAGGACCTTGAACTTTATCAAAATGTTATTATAATTTTAAGTTAAGATCACAAGAATTTTTTTTCAATCTTTAAGAGCAATAATTAGATCCAACCTTGCTGGTTACTGAGCTGATACTTGAGGCATTCCACTTCATAACAAGACAGTGGGTGCTATTTTAGGACATGGTGGACACTGGCAAGGCCTTAAAGAGCCTGGAGCTTTTCCTTTAAGTACTATTGTCCTTGTGGTTGTGTCCCACAATCATGCAAGGTGCATAATTCCAGGATATTGTGATAACGGGCAGAGATGGCCCATCTAAATTGTATGAATGAATGATACTTTATTGTCACATGTGACAAGTCACAGTGAGATTCTTTGTTTTGCATACCCACGGTACGCAAAGAGTCGCCTACAAACTATTCCATTTTAACACAAAATATTCCATTTGTGGTCCCCTTAATGCTCGTCGGTTCCCCCACGCTAAGCAGATTGGAAAATTTAGATTAAATTTTAATGACGCTGCTGTAATTTACTTCATTTGGTTGAGTTTGCAATAAAGCCCAATAACATTGCATTGGTAAGTTGCTGCAGTGCATTATGTAGCCATGGTGTATTAGTAGAAAAGATACATAATGAATTTGGAGCCTGAAATCCTCATGTTTTTTCCATTAGTACAGCCAGCACCGCCATTCAATGTGCTCATGGCTGATCATCCACAATTAGTACATTACCATTCAAGTTTCTCCAAAACAGTTTTTGTAGAGGTTGCATAATCTCCCATGAACCCTTCCATGTGAGTAGAAAGGATTCCATCACATTTTGTCTTGAGCCTTGTAGCTGGAGATCTCTGAGGACTCGGGTGAAATTAGCTCGCTGCTGGGTACTCTGTTTCGGCCTTAATCCTGTGGCCATTATAAAGAATCTTAAAACTGAGAGGCTTTACCTGAAAATTTAGTGACAGCCCTCCTGGTCAGAGAGCTTCATTATAATCAAAACTTGAAATGCTATCTTTCTGAGTCGCTAGGAAACCAAAAGCTAAAAGTCAACAGATCCAGGGAGATAGAATCTGTCTCGAATCAGATCTAATGAGAAAGTTATCTTATTTCAACCACATAAATTACTTTTATAATTTTCTGGTTCGAGTAAACTAACTGACCAGCATGAACATGTGGCAATTTTTGTTTACAAAATCAAGGCTGTCCAAAATCTTTTTTTTCTATAAATAAATCAGCTTATTCATTTGTATTTGTCTCTGCCTTTATGAAAGTTTTAATTGATCTATCAGAAAATTGGAAAGCACACATTCTATATAACATTGTGGTGTCTAACTTGGCCTTCAAGCAATATTACTTCATGTTATCTTCCTGGATCATAAGAGATGCAGATTCATTGTTGAGAATTCATAGGCTTAACAAATTTAGAAGAAAAAATTATCTAGTGCAGACCAACTTCTTTGTTCTAATGATGTATCAAAATGTATCACAGCAAGATTCATGCCTCACACATTTCATTGTAAGTTCTGTCACTTTCCAGGAATTGTTTTTTGTCACTAACTAATGCCTTTGACTTCTGGAGCATGATGCATGCAGAATGGTGTAAACATTTTTTGGTGGGTGGTGGAGGGAGTAGATGAAAAAAATGAATTTTGTGAATGCTTGCTAGAAATTTGGAAAATATGTGGTGGTGATGGCCTATTTAGAATACATGGATACATAGACAATAGGTGCAGGAGTAGGCCATTCGGCCCTTCGAGCCAGCACCGCCATTCAATGTGCTCATGACTGATCATCCACAATTAGTACATTACCATTCAAGTTTCTCCAAAACAGTTTTTGTAGAGGTTGCATAATCTCCCAGTGATTTCCATCTTGCACCCATTGGAAAAACACGTTCCCATTCAGAAGGGGCTCAGCTTTGCAGAATATGCCTTTGTGCTATTTAAAGAGTCATGAAATGCTAATGATATCACAACAAATAGGATGCAGAATTATTTTGTTCTTCAGTCCATCGTAGGACCAATAAACATTTCTCAGACATGCACAAAATAACCACAGCTGCAGAAAAAAAGTTCATCTCGGGGCAAAAAGACTATTAAAAATAGCTCTGTATCAGCCGTGAGCCAGAAAGTAGTTACTGCTACCAGTACACACTAAAAATAAATTCAGTTCGTGTTTGGCTTCCTTATTCATGTTACATCTGCCAGTTTCATTTTGATTTAGTTTAAGTACATTTAGTGTGCTGCAATTTTAGCATTTTTGAGATATCACTTTAATTCTTGATCAATAATTTGTATAGATCAGTTTTAAGAATTACATTTTTGATTCATTATGTGTAATTAGTAATCTTCCTCGATATTATAAAAATAATAGTCCGTGTGAACATATGAGTTTGAGTCCAGGCCATTTGTAAAATACTTCAGCCAACACTGCATGTCAAATTTCTGCAGTAGCACAACTTACTGTCTACTTCCGTTAATTTACTGCACCAAATTTTGTTTCGTCAATTGATTTAATAATCAAGTGTGGAAAATTCAGTCGCAGGAGTAGGAGACATGGTGGTGCTGCACTGTCTCGGCTCTAGTGCGCTAGGTTTGATCTTTGTACAGATTGCGCGTCCTCTCCGTGACCAGATTGGTTACCTCAGAGTACTTCAGTTACCTCCCAAGTTCTAAAGATGTGTGGGTAAATAGTTTAATTGTTTACAGTAAATGTTCCTAAGATGTAGATGAGTGTATAATCTGAGCTAGGGGAATTGTTTTTATTTTTAAAAAGTGGGGGGAAATAAAATGTGACACAAGAGACAGCTGATGCTGGAATCTTGAGCAAAAAACAGGTTGGAGGTACTTGGACAGCATCTGTGGAAAGAATGGAAGGATGGCGTTGGCATCCTTCAGGCCAAAATGGATTGATATAAATGGGTGCTTGATTGATGTTGTGGGTTTCCTTCCTTTCATTATCTATCATCGTGACTCTTGAGATACACTGGATTACCTACTTTAAAATGTCCCCGCTATTCAGTGTACCAGGACTATTCAGACCAATATAGAGTAGTCGTAGAGTCATACAGTAGGGAAACATGCCTTAAGCCTGACTCATCCATGCTGACCATAATGTCCCATCTAAGCTAATACCATTTGCAGGCATTTGGCACATGTCATTCTAAACCTTCCCTATCCATGTACCAGTGACCCTGTCTGAAGAAGAGTCTCGACCCGAAACATCATCTATTCCTTTTTTCTAGAGATGCTGCCTGATCTGCTGAGTTACTCCAGTTTTTGTGTCTATCTTTGATTTAAACCAGCATCTGCAGTTCCTTACTACACATGTATCTGTGCAAGGGTCTTTTAAATTTTATTGTACCTGCCTCAACTCCCTCCTCTGGCAGCTCATTCCATATACCCACTGAGTGGGAAAAGTTGCCTCTAGGGTTCCTATTAAATCTTCCCTACATTAAACATATGTCCTCTGGTTCTTGATTCCCATACTCTGGGTGAAAGACTATGTGCATCCACCCTATCCTCAATTCCCTGCATAATTTTATACACCTCTATAAGATCACCCCTCAGACACCAAATTGGTGCAGTAAAGTAATGGAAGTAGACATCCAAGGAATAAAGTCCTAGTTTGTCTGACCTCTCCCTGTAGCTCAGGTCCTCAAGTCCTGGTAACGTAAATGTTGTCTGCGATATTTCCAGCTTAATGGCATCCTTCCTATAGTTGGTCAAAATTGAACACAATACTCTAAATGCAGCCTCATCAACATCTTGTACAACTGTAGCATAATGTCAGTGAAGGCCAGGGTACCAAAAGCTTTCTTTACCACCCTTTCTACCTGTGCTGCCACTTTCAGGGAACTGTGAACCTTTACACCTAGATTTCTCTGTTCTACAATATTCTGCAGAGCCCTACCATTCACAATGAAGGCCCTGCCCTGATTTGACACCTCAAAATGCAGCACCTCATCCTTTCTTGCATTAAACTCCATTAGCCATTCTTAACCCCATTTTCCCAGCTGATCAAGATCCTGCAGTAATTTTCGATAACCATCTTCACTATCTACAATACCACCTACTTTATTGTCATCTGCAAACTTACTAATCAGTTACTTACTAATAAGTTTCACTTTAACACAATAGCGATGTAGAGGATTGGGAATTATATAATCCTCTGTTATTTACGTTTGCCTCTTTAATTTTGCTATCCAAAAGTTCATAGTTTTGTTTCAGTTGCATCAGTGGCAGTGGAGAAATGTAGTTCTGAATGCAAAACATTACACATTTGAAATCAGAAACAAACAGAAAATACTGCAAACCCACATCATGCAATAAAGGCAAAGGAGGTAAAGTGGCTGGGGCAATAAATGCCCTTTCATCGGAACTGACAAAACATTAAACTAAGTGGTCGCTCTTACTTTCCCCAGCAATTGTCTGACATGCCAAGTGTCCCCCAGAATACATTTGACTATTTAAATGGATACGTGTTCCAATTTTAATCAAAAATGCTACCCACAATCTGCAAATGAACGGAAAAGTATTATTTTATAAAGTTTTTTTATATCAGTAAATTGAGTAACTTTGTTCTCCACATGATGGAGTAGATGCACAGAGTATTTTACCCAGAGGAGTGGTATCAAAAACTGGAGGACATGCAGTGCATTCAGAAAGTATTCAGACCCCTTCACTTTTTCCACATTTTGTTACGTTACAGCCTTATTTTAAAATGGATTAAATTCTTTTTTTTCATCAATCTACAAATAACACCTCGTAATAAAAAATTGAAAACAGGTGTTTGCAAAGTAATTAAAAAGAAATAACTGAAATATCATATTTACATATTTATTCAGACCCTTTACTCAGTACTTTGTTGAGGCACCTCTGGAAATGATTACAGCCTCAAGTATACTTGGGTATGACGCTACAAGCTTGGCACACCTGTATTTGGGTTATTTCTCCCATTCTCTGCAGATCCTTTCAAGCTCTGTCAGGTTGGATGGGGAGCGTCGATGCACAGTTATTTTCAGGTCCCTCCAGAGATGTTCGATCGGGTTCAAGTCCGGGCTCTGGCTGGGCCACTCAAGGACATTCACAGACTTGTCACGAAGCCACTCCTGCGTGGTCTTGGCAGTGTGCTTAGGGTCGTTGTCCTGTTGGAAGGTGAACCTCCGCCCCAGTCTGAGGTCCAGAGCCCTCTGGAGCAGGTTTTCATTAAAGATCTCTCTGTACTTTGCTCCGTTCATCTTTCCCTCGATCCTGACTAGTCTCCTAGTTCCTGCCGCTGAAAAACATCCCCACAGCATGATGCTGCCACCACCGTGCTTCACCATAAGTATGGTATTGGCCAGGTGATGAGCGGTGCCTGGTTTCTTCCAAACATGACGCTTGGCATTCAGGCCAAAGAGTTCCATCTTGGTTTCATCAGACCCGAGAATCTTATTTCTCATGGTCTAAGAGTACTTTAGGTGCCTTTTAGCAAACTCCAAACAGGCTGTTATGTGCCTTTTACTGAGGAGTGGCTTCCGTCTGACCACTACTATAAAGGCCTGATTGGTGGAGTGTTGCAGATATAGTTGTCCTTCTGGAAGGTTCTCTCATCTTCACAGAGGAACTCTGGAGCTCTGTCAGAGTGACCATTAGGTTCTTGGTCACCTCCCTGACCAAGGCCCTTCTCCCCTGATTGCTCAGTTTGGCCGGGTGGCCAGCTCTATGCAGAGTCATGGTGGTTCCAAAGTTCTTCCATTTAAGAATGACGGAGGCCACTGTGCTCTTTGGGATCTGCAATGCTGCAGAAATTGTTTTATACCCTTCCCCAGATCTGTGTCTCGACACAATCCTGTCTCGGAGGTCTACGGACAATTCCTTCGTCTTCATGGCTTGGTTTTTGCTCTGACGTGCACTGTCAACAGTGGGACCTTATATAGACAGGTGTGTGCCTTTCCAAATCATGTCCAACCAATTTAATTTACCACTGGTGGACTCCAATCAAGTTGTAGAAACATCTCAAGGATAATGAATGGAAACGGGATGAACTTAAGCTCAATTTTGAGTGTCATAGCAAAGGGTCTGAATACTTGTGTAAATGTGATATTTCAGTTATTTCTTTTTAATTACTTTGCAAAAATTTCTAAACACCTGTGTTTGCTTCTTCATTCTGGGGTATTGTGTGTAGATTGATGATATTTTTTTTTTAAAGAATTGAATCCATTTTAAAATAAGGCTGTAACGTAACAAAATGTGGAAAAAGTGAACGAGTCTGAATACTTTCTGAATGCGCACTGTAGCTTGAAGGTGAGGGGAGAAAGATTTAATTGGAACCTGAGGGACAACGTTTTTACACAAAGGGTGGAAGGTATATGGAACGAGCTGCCAGAGGAGGTAGTTGAGGCAGGTACTATCACAACAACATTAAAAGACATTTGGACAGGTACATGGATAGAATAGGTTTCGAAGGATATGGGCCTTATGCAGGTAGGTGGGACTAGTAAAGATGTGGAATGTTGATCGACATGGGCCAGTTGGGCCGAAGAGCCTGTTTCCATGTTGTATGACTCTTCACTTTGGGTTATCTGTGAAACTCATTCATGCTTGTATTAGATTCCAGTGCAATTTATAGACCAAATTCCTCAGTATCAAGCAATATAGGATAAAGTTTGATTAAACGTCATTTGTAAAGTTCGCACAAATCTTGGGGAATCACTTCATAAGGTTCAGACTTTGGATGTTTTTAGACTAGGTAAATAGAGATATGCTGTAATAGAAATAAGGCAATGTTGGCTTAACTGAATGAGGTGGCATTTGAAATCAAATGTTCTAACATAGTACAAAAAGTTCAAAGGTGAAAGAGCAAAATTTGTAAAGCTTTCCTGATAGTCGAAGAGGGATATTTTTGTAATGACACAAAAATTCACGAACTTTAGTTATACAGCGGGGTCAGAATGACCTGTTGGTATAAATGTTTTTTGAAACGGAATTAAAAAACATCTTGCTGATTCGTTAGTTGTATTTATTAAGAATCTTGTTACTGTACTGGAATACCATAGGAAAACATCATTTGATGTAATACTAATAATCCATCTGGAACCACCTGTTTCTAATACCACAGCACCGCCACCCAGTTCTTTAATTATAAATTTCCCCATTATATATGATTGGTTATATAGTAAACAATGTCTGTGGCCAGTTACAGTAAATCTATCCCTAAGTTAATTATTAAGCCTTGAGTGCACTGGGCATCACCGGAATGGAGAGGAGAAGAGCCATCAAGAACACCACAAAGGCAGCGGAGAAAGCCTCGAGATGGCTCTGGATCAGGAGAAGAGGTCCATGGGGAGGAGTGAATGCCACCTGAACACAAGTCGTGGTCTGATCAACCACGGCTGGATCGCCTGGGCGAGGGTGTCTGATGTTGAAAGACCCGAAACACCCAATGACCCCAGGTTACATCACTGATGATGTGTTCAGGCGCATCAAGTGGAGGAAAAGCTATTTATAAATTATCAGTAGCACTTCTATGTTTCTTACTCCAAATGGAAGTAATTTCAGATTATTCTCATAACTAATAATTATATTTTATTAGCAATTCATTAATATTATTAAGGGAAAATGAAATATTTCTTCCTAACCATCTTGATAATATTTATTTCACAACTGTTATAGGACAATCTTTGTTTCATAGTTCTTGACAAAATATCTAATTAGATTAAATTCTATAAGAAATCCCTCAATCTCAATTTTCCCTTAAGCTATCACTTTGGCACTTCCTTGAGAGTAAAGCCACTTGTACAGAGTAAACTAAAAAAGTGCTCAACTCTGAAAGGTTGCTAAGTGATTTTCTTCCCTGATTATTTGCTTAATCAGTACAGGATTTATAAATTGGTCCAAACTTAATTTTTTTAATGTGCATGAGACCAGAGATTATTTATTTTTAAACATGCTTAGAATTAAACGTTGCAAATAAAAACTTTCACTACATCATGATACTTAAACTGTTGTGAATTAAATTTGATGACATGGGTCAAATAGAGACTGTTTTGCTTCTGACGCTCTTAAATTATTGTAATTACAAAATGCCCCAACCCAAAACATCACAGTCCAGATGCTGCCTGACCCATTGAGTTCCTCCGGCATTTGTTCTAATCAAAATGTATTACTGCTTCTAAACAATAAATGGCTTTGTGAGCATCTATATCTCATTATGCCTTCATCAGATTCAAACATAATCTTCTCATTTTGTTTCCAACCAAACTATCACAAGATCTCCGTTCTAACTATTTGTACGGATATTTATTTTTTCCCCCTTGAAAGCAAATTGAGTTCTATAATTAAAATGTAATTTTGTTATCAATATCTATGACTATTAATTTTCACAAGATGCCAAACCATTGTTTAAAGGTGTTCAGCTTCTCAAAGAAAAAAAAAAGACTAACACAGTCAGTGTTTGGGCCCACTACTTATCTAATATCTTAGTCATTGCACTTATTTAAATTCACATTATTAAGATATTTGGTTACTTCCTTTTAATTTCTTTAATTTAATTACTTCTTTGTATAAAATTCCAGCCTTGCCCAGATCATCTCAAATTTTCTTTGAATCACTAATTCAACTTGAAAATGTCAATATTATTTTCTGATCTTAAGTTGCTGAGAGATTTCCAGTTTCTGCTGCATTTAGAGCAAATTAATCTAATTTTGAGTAAATGATTCAGCTAGAATATCTGGTGAGTTGCAGTTTTTAAGATCAGTTCCACAAATCTCAGTTCCACAAATCTCAGTTGACGCTTTCCAAGTCTGAAGAAGGGTCTCGACCCGAAACGCCACCCTTTTCTTCCCTCCAGAGATGCTGCCTGTCCCGCTGAGTTACTCCAGCTTTTTATGTCTATCCACAAATCTATTCTTATTCTTGCAAATGTAGAAATAAGGAACTTCAGATGCTAATTTACAGTGGGGGTGGTTAGGAGGGTGGACAGGTGGTTGAACAAAGGCCACAGGTGATAAGCATAAGAGTTGCAAATTCTGAAGCCAGAGGAAGGAATGTAGGTGGAAAGTGAGGGAGAGGGGAGAAATGGGTGTGAGTCCAAGTTGGGCTGTGAGAAGAGAGGAGGGGAAAAAAAGGTGATGGGAAGGATTCACTTGGTTACCTAAAATTAGAAAATTCAATGTTTGTACTGTTGAGTTATAAGCTACCCAGTAGGAATTTGAGGTGCTGTTTTTTTCCAGTTTGCTTGTGGCCTCGCTCTGGCAAAGGATCGGCAAGAGACCAAGCATGGACTCGGGAAAAGTTTGGATTCAGTCCTCCAAGGCCTACTTGATTTCCCAAATGCTAACCATTTTAACCCCTCTCCACATTCCCATACTGACCTTTCTGTCCTTGGCCTCCTCCGTAAGGTTGCATGACGGATTAACGAACTACCTGAAGGAAATCCAAGTGTTTTCCAAGAAGTGCCTTAAGAAACCATGGTCAACAAGATTGTTTATACGTACACAGTTGATTTACGTGTGACATCACCTGGAGGATAAACCACATACTAGTTTTGAGTGGTGTGGTTTGAATCTGTCTGTTCCTCGTCAGCATTTATATATTTAAAGCTCACTTGGACAAAGGAAGAATCAAGCATATGGATCATACACAGGCAATAAGATTTGTTTACCATGACATTCTGTTTGGCACAGATTTTGTGGGCCAAAGCGCCTGTTTCTGTGCTGTACTGATCTATGTTCTACCACGAAAAGGACTGAGGTAGATACAACCACAAAATTCTCTTTATATATTTGTTGAGCTCTAATATGAGTTGTATTCTGAGGAATAATCGCATAACTCTGTCCTCTTCCTATTAAATTCAGTATGAGCATAAACAGAAGAGAACCTGACCAAAAATTCGTCTGACACAAAGTTTCATGAATATAGTTTATAAAAGACCAAATGCTCAAGGAAATTCTTAGTGATCACTGATAATGTTTCTTTATTAAAATAACTAAACTTGCAACAATGATTACAGTCACTATTTAATCTATTTTTCTTGTTGCTAACAGAGATTATAACAATATCTCCCTTTCCTATTTATAGGTCATAAACCCGTGTTAACAGATGTACAGGCAGAACTGGACAGAATTGCACGCAAGCCAGAAGCTGTATCTCCAACCCATACATCCATAGCAGAAGACAAAGCATCCTGAAGAAAAGCTACTCGTGTGACTTTTATACCGTATTGTTGGCTTTGCCTTTCCTTTTTCCTTCAGAACATGTGCTGAGTATCACAGGCTGTTTTTGAAGTATACTGGACTACCACGTTCGATGAGTTGTTCGTTGTATGTGCAGAAACTATTGAGAGGGAGTTTGCTGCAAAAATGATTCTATTGATGTGTTTTCTGAGAGGAAAATAATGAGATGAACTTAATTATTGGACTTTGCATCTCTTTGTTCAATAATGCTAATTTGCAGCCAGTTTGGGCGAGTTATTTATATTTCCCAGGTGTTCAAAAGGGAAATGTCAGATTCAAATCGTAACTATGGTGCCTAGAACACACTGTATCTAACTGTTTTGCTGGCTGGAGGCAGAGCAGGAATCCAGGCTATTAAAATCAACTTTTCACAAACTTGCATCCCAACAGTACTGCCTCAAATATGAATTGCTGGTGGCCAAACATAAAAAGTGTGCTGAACAGAAGTACTCTTTAAAAATCCTGAACAATGTGGTGAAATGCCTGCTTTTTGTATCGTAGCCTGTTACTTGTAAACTGCAGTGTTGAATTTGAAGAAAGGGGGCAGTGGTCAGTCACCCAAGGAATGTACAATACATCAACTTGAACTCTGTATCCTTTGTTCTGGTTGTTATATGGTACTACCTTCACTCATTTCTGTCTGGTTCCTGTATTGTGCTGTTTCTAATTACAGAAAGATGTAAGGATTGTCATCCTTCAATAAAGTTGTATTTATTCTCTTCAGCGGATCTAAATTATGTCAGTCTTTTATTTAGAAAAAGTAAATCAATGTAATTCACAAATGGTTGTTGTCTGCACACAAAGTTTGGCTCTCCTTTAGGAGGGCATCTTTCATTTGATGTTTTCGGCCTCCAGGAACGAACACGTGGATGTGCTCCAAACAATAATTCAAAAATGTATTCCTCGCCTAGTACGTCATTTTTGTAAGTGTGTAGGATTTAATTTTTATCCTATTTAATTGTTTTTAAGTTCTGAGATAGCAGGCCCAGAAAATGAAGAATTATTTCCGACAGTGGAAATGGAAGAACATTAAAAATCATTTTCTTTAGATCAAACGAATGCTCGCTGGATCAAATTTTCTGCATACTAGTACCAATTAAAGATGATCCTATTTATGTTGGCAATATGGCTGCTTTGTAAAGGCATTGCTCGTGCATGGAAATGTCTGAAACAAACCAATGCACTGCTGTTGAGGGTGCAGGCAAAATATTCCAAAGTCATTCATCCTGGGTGCAGTGTTCCATTCCACATTTATGGGGAAAAAATAGATACATTAAATTTACTATCAGTGATTGAGAGATTTTGAGGGGGGTATGGAGTGATGGAGTACTCCAGAGTACTTGGAGTGCTCTGCTAAAGAGGGTAGTGGAAGCAGATTCACTAAGCAGATTGTCCCCATCTTACAATTCACCAGGGTTCTGTTTCCTATATTCTTTTAAACACACTGGAACCTAATTTTTTTATATTCCCTTTAATCTCATTAGGGCCCCATTTCTCATATTTCTTTTGAACTCACTGGGGCCCCATCTCATGCATTCCCTTTATATTCTTTTGAATACAATACAATATATATTGTCATTGTACAAGTACAACGAGATTAAGAATGCTACTTCCAAATCGATGCTATAGAATAAATAAATCACGGAGAAAACTAAAACAACAAAGGGAGGGGGGGAAAAAAGGAAACGGGGTAAAGTGCAATAAAGGTTCATGGTAGTGGAGGACAGGTGGAGGCCCATTTTCACTGTCTGAGGACGCTCCGTCAGGAAATTCAGGATCCTTTGCATATTGACGAGCTGAGGCCTAGCTGGTGGAGTTTGGAGTTGAGCTTAGTGTGGATGACAGTATTGAAGGCAGAGCTATAGTCTATAAATAGCATCCTCACATATGTGCCCTGTCTCTCCAGGCGGGTCAGGACGGTATGAAGAGCCATAGAGATGGCGTTCTCTGGATCTATTTGCTCTGAAGGGGAACTGATGTGGGTCTAGTGAGGCAGGGATGATGGCTTTGATGTAGGAGAGGACCAACCTTTCAAAGCAATTCATTACTATCGGTGTGAGGGCAACCGGTCGGTAGTCGTTCAGATTGCTGATGTTTGCTTTTTTCGGCACCGGCACTATGGTGGCTGACTTCGGGACCGTTGTCAGAGATAGAGACAGATTGAAGATCCTTGTAAATACCTCAGCCTTACAGCGCCAGACCCGGGTTCGATACTGACTATGGGAGTTTGTACCTTCTCCCTATGGCTGCGTGGGTTTTCTTCGGGTGCCCCGGTTTCCTCCAGCACTCCAAAGATGTACAGGTTTGTCGGTTAATTGGCTTCTGTAAAATTGTAAATTGTCCCTAGTGTGTAAGATAGTGTTAGTGTACAGGGTGATCACTGGTCAATAGACAATAGGTGCATGGTCGGCGCAGTCTCGGTGGGCCATAGGGCCTGTTTCCACACTATCTCTAAAATAAAGTAAACTAAAGTATCTAAAAGTAACTATAGTTTAAACTCCTACCACGTGATATTGAGATGCTAAGTCTGAGGTGGAAACTTCTCAAATACTTGAAAAGTATATTTCCCAGGAAGTCACAGACACAGAAGTAGCAACGTTGTTCTGTGCAGAAAATGTGATTACACTATTAACGTATAGAATCAATAACAGAATTAATGTAGAAAACCACGCACTCTGTTTTCTTTACATATTTTTTTTGAAGAAAGTTGATTTTTTAAATTAAAATATTGCAAAAGTTTTGTTTAGTTTATTGTCATGTACCAAGGTACAATGAAAAGCTTTTGTTGCGTGCTAACCAGTCAATGGAAAGACAATACATGATTACAATTGAGCCATTCACAGTGCACAGATATGCAGAGGAGGTTTTGAAGGGGTGGGGACGGAAGAATGCAGGGGTTGAGAATAGCTCTGATAATAAAGCATAACATAAGAGCATCAGTAAGGAATTAGTATAAATATGAATAGGGATTAAGGAATAAAAGGACAAGAAACAAAATTTAGGATAGTTAAAAATGAAAAGTTGGGTCTCTCATGTGCTAAAGGACAGCAATATCCTTATGAAACAGATATCATTGGAAAAGAAACATGAATCTGCAAATGTTTGATAAAATGGTAGGCACAAAATGCTGGAGTAACTCAGCGGGTCAGGCAGCATCTCGGGAGAGAAAGAATGGATGACGTTTCGGGTTGAGACCCTTCTTCAGACTGAATTTATCACCCTGTTTACGCCACAGTCTTTTGTAGTATGCTAATCAATAGGAACACTAGAGGTTGAAGTCTAAAGGCAATATATTGACATTCCTTGTTACTGGTCTTTGCCACATGATGGTCCACTTAATATCTGGTCAAGGTCCCCAGGGACAGTTCAATGTCAGTGATGTCAGACTTGGGACTCGCACAATTCCAGACCAAGGCGCCAGAGACCAGCTCATGGACAGGTCTTTCACAAGCCCGAGCAACGATGTTAAAGAGTTATTTCTCAGGGCTTGCTCATCATGCAGGGTGAGCTGTTGGATTCTTTGAATGTCTTCCTGGACCAATCTTTCTTCCTAGACATGTGTATGTGTTCATGAACTTAAGGGATTCTCACGCTAACCACAGCTGTGAAGGACAGTGGTTTTGGAGGCAGGATTGTTGGTAAATGTGTCCAGCTTCCTGATTTAGGGCAGACTTCAATTTGCCCTCTGAACAGCTATCTTTTTTGATAAACTTTGAATTGTTTTTACAATTTAATGGTCAGATATCAGTCTGGCAAACAAGAAGGACAGTCTAAATCTAGCTATTTGGACAAAATCACTTACATCTTGCATTTTCTTCATGATGGCAATCAAATCAACCTTAACTAATGGATAATAGTACAACAGATTAATTTCAGTTCAAACTAGTATCAAGCAAAGCTGCGTCGTTGTTCAACATATCTGGCAGCATCACACTTCCAACAAGCCTCCCACTGGAGCGGAACTATCTTACAGGATAAATGGGAAATTGTTCAACCATGTATCTCCACTCGAGAGCCAGTTACCTCAACCTTAATGATTGAAATGCAGTAGGTAATCAATGCTGCATTTCAATACACACACTCTGAGGCCAAGCTCCGAGTCTTTGATGAAGAGTTCACCAAAGCGTTTTTTTTTTCTCATTTATTTACTTTTTAAGATGTGCAAACTTCTAGCAAAGTCAGCATTTTTTACTTCTAATTGCCCTTGAAAAGGTAATCATATCATATCATATCATATATATACAGCCGGAAACAGGCCTTTTCGGCCCACCAAGTCCGTGCCGCCCAGCGATCCCCGTGAATTGTCTTCTAGAAGTGGTGTGATCCTTCTGGTGAACATACATTGGTACCTTGCTTAGGTCTCAGGCACACTCAGCAGAAAGATAGCACTAATGGAATAAGTGGAAAAATAAATCATTGTCGCATTACATAGAGACCCTTATTGATAGTGCTGCATTATATAGAGCTAGAACATAAAGCATTACAGCACAGGCCGTTTGTTCCACCATGTCGGTGCTGACCATGAGTGGGAGGAGTTGGCTGCGCCTAACGGCTGCGGCTCTCTGGCAGTCTGTTGTCTTTTTTTCTTTTTTTTTGTTTGTGTCGGTGTTGGGATGGTTTTTGTTTCTGTTTTTGGCTGTGTATGTGTGGTGGGGGTGTGTGGTGGGGGTGTGGGGTGGGGTGGGGGGGGGGGGAACCTTTATTTTATTAGGTCTCTTCCCCGGGGCGCGGCTCGGCTGCGGGCCTTAACATTGCCGGCGCAGCTCGGCTGCGGGACGTTTCAGTGCCCGGTGCGGCTCGGCTGCGGGCCTTAACATTGCCGGCGCAGCTCGGCCGCGGGACGTTTCAGTGCCCGGTGCGGCTCGGCCGCTGGACTTAACATCGCCCGGTGCGGCCGCGGGACGTTTCAGTGCCCGGTGCGGCTCGGCCGCGGGACGTTTCAGTGCCCGGTGCGGCTCGGCCGCTGGACTTAACATCGCCCGGTGTGGCCGCGGGACGTTTCAGTGCCCGGTGTGGCCGCGGGACGTTTCAGTGCCCGGTGCGGCTCGGCCGCGGGACGTTTCAGTGCCCGGTGTGGCTTGGCCGCTGGACTTAACATCGCCCGGTGTGGCCGCGGGACGTTTCAGTGCCCGGTGTGGCCGCGGGACGTTTCAGTGCCCGGTGCGGCTCGGCCGCGGGACGTTTCAGTGCCCGGTGTGGCTTGGCCGCTGGACTTAACATCGCCCGGTGTGGCCGCGGGACGTTTCAGTGCCCGGTGTGGCCGCGGGACGTTTCAGTGCCCGGTGCGGCTCGGCCGCGGGACGTTTCAATGCCCGGTGCGGCTTGGCCGCTGGACTTAACATCGCCCGGTGTGGCCGCGGGACGTTTCAGTGCCCGGTGCGGCTTGGCCGCTGGACTTAACATCGTCAGCGCTGTTCGGCCGCGGGACGTTTCAGTGCCCGGTGCGGCTCGGCCGTTGGACTTAACATCGCCCGGTGTGGCCGCGGGACGTTTCGGTGCCCGGGGCGGCTCGGCCGGGGGGCCTTCCATCCCCTTGCGGGGGCTGTGCGTGTCGTTTGCCTCGGTAGGGGTCGAGCTGCCTGTCCGTGGGTGCGGGGGGAAGAGAGGGGAAGTTTTGTTGCCTCCATCACAGTGAGGGGGTGTTTGGAGTCACTGTGATGGATGTTTGTGTTGGGGTCGGGTGTCCTGTGTTCTTTTCTTTTTGCTGTATTTTGTGTGACTGCTGAAATTTCGCTCGGTGTTGTGCCGAGTGACAATAAAGTGTTGTTATGTTATGTTATGTTATGTTATGATGCCAAATTAAACTAATCCTATCTGGTTGAACGTGATCCATATTCTTCCACTCCCTGCATATTCATGTGCATGTTTTAAATTCCTTTTAGATATTACTGTTGTATCTGCTTCTACCACCTCCCTGGCAGCAGATTCCAAGCACCTACTACTTTCTGTGTAAAAAACAGAACTGCATACAATACTACAAATGTGACCTAACCAACAATTTATACAGCTGCAACATGACTTCCCAACTTTTATAATTAATGTTGACTGATGGCATGTCATATGCCTTCTTTATCACCCTATCTACATGTGTGCCACTTTCAGGGAGCTATGGATTTGCACCCTCTCTGTACATTAATGCCTACCATTTACTGTATACTTTCCTCTTACATTTAACATGCAACATCTTGCACTTGTGTGTCAAACTCCATCACTATTTCTCTGCTCGTATTTCCAACTGGTCTATATGACATCCTTTGGCAACTTTCCTCACTATCCAGAACTCCACCATTTTTTGTGTTCTCTGCAAACTTACTAATTAGCCCAACAACATTTTCATTGAAGTCCTTTATATATATCACAACCAACTGAGATCCCAGCATAGGTCATAGTTCTCCAGTCAGAATACCGCCCCTTCAACGTGTAGTATAAGAAAATAACTGCAGATGCTGGTACAAATTGAAGGTATTTATTCACAAAATGCTGGAGTAACTCAGCAGGTCAGGCAGCATCTCAGGAGAGAAGGAATGGGTGACGTTTCGGGTCGAGACCCTTCTTCAGACTGATGTCAGGGGGGCGGGGCAAAGGAAGGATATAGGTGGAGACAGGAAGATAGAGGGAGATCTGGGAAGGGGGAGGGGAAGAGAGGGACAGAGGAACTATCTAAAGTTGGAGAAGTCGATGTTCATACCACTGGGCTGCAAGCTGCCCAGGCGAAATATGAGGTGCTGTTCCTCCAATTACCGGTGGGCCTCACTATGGCACTGGAGGAGGCCCATGACAGATAGGTCAGACTAGGAATGGGAGGGGGAGTTGAAGTGCTCGGCCACCGGGAGATCAGATTGGCCAATGCGGACCTTTCTGTGGCCATGCCAATTGTAGACCATAAGGCCATAAGACATAGGAGCAGAATTAGGCCATTTGGCACATCGAGTTTGCTTTGCCATTTGATCATGGCTGATCTATTTTTTCCTCTCAACCCCCTTCTCCTGCCTTAGACTGTAAACTTTGATGCCCTTACAAATCAAAAACCTATCAATTTCTGCTTTAAAAATACCCAATGACTTGGCTTCCACAGCTGTCTGTGGCAATGAATTCCACAGATTCACCACCCTCTGGCTAAAGAAATTCCTTTTCGTCTCCATTCTAAAGGTACGTCCTTTCATTCTGAGGCTGTGTCCTCTGGTCCTCGACTTCCACTATTGGAAATATCCCCTCCACATCCATGCTATCCAGTTTAGTTTAGTTTAGTTTATTATTGTCACGTATACTCAGGTACAGTGAAAAGCTTTTGGTGTGCGCTGTCCAAGAAAAGGCTATACCTGATTGCAGGCCTTTCATTTTGCATCCAATCTACCAAATCACCGTGAATTCCATGTGTCTTAATCTCTTGGACCATACGGCACTCACAGCGTTGCTGGTGTGAGACACCCTAGCCTGCCCGCTGCTGTGCTGGGAAGTCAGGTATAGGGAACTTGGCTCAAATACAGCAACAAACTACCCAAATAAAGCCTAAGGAGACTGCCTGTGTATCTAGATCCTACAGTCTCACTGTAGTTGAATGAGGAGATAAAATTGGCGTGTCAAAAATGTAATGCTACGGTGGTTATGGGAGATTTCAACATGCAGGTAGACTGGGAAAATCAGGTTGGAAATGGACCCCAGGAAAGAGAGTTTGTAGAGTGCCTTCGAGATGGATTCTTAGAACAGCTTGTACTGGAGCCTACCAGGGAGAAGGCAATTCTGGATTTAGTGTTGTGTAATGATCCTGATCTGATAAGGGGACTAGAGGTAAAAGAGCCATTAGGAGGCAGTGATCACAACATGATAAGTTTTACTCTGCAAATGGAAAGGCAGAAGGGAAAATCGGAAGTGTCAGTATTACAGTATAGCAAAGGGGATTACAGAGGCATGAGGCAGGAGCTGGCCAAAATTGACTGGAAGGAGGCCCTAGCAGGGAAGACGGTAGAACAGCAATGGCAGGTATTCCTGGGAATAATGCAGAGGTTGCAGGATCAATTTATTCCAAAGAGGTGGGAAGACTCTAAGGGGAGTAAGAGACACCTGTGGCTGACAAGGGAAGTCAGGGACAGCATAAAAATTAAGGAGAGGAAGTATAACATAGCAAAGAAGAGTGGGAAGACAGAGGATTGGGACTCTTTTAAAGAGCAACAAAAGTTAACTAAAAAGGCAATACGGGGAGAAAAGATGAGGTACGAGGGTAAACTAGCCAATAATATAAAGGAGGATAGCAAAAGTTTTTTTAGGTACGTGAAGAGGAAAAAAATAGTCAAGGCAAATGTGGGTCCCTTGAAGACAGAAGCAGGGGAATTTATTATGGGGAACAAAGAAATGGCAGACGAGTTAAACCGTTACTTTGGATCTGTCTTCACTGAGGAAGATACACACAATCTCCCAAATGTTCTAGGGGCCGGAGAACCTAGGGTGATGGAGGAACTGAAGGAAATCCACATTAGGCAGGAAATGGTTTTGGGTAGACTGATGGGACTGAAGGCTGATAAATCCCCAGGGCCTGATGGTCTGCATCCCAGGGTACTTAAGGAGGTGGCTCTAGAAATAGTGGAAGCATTGGAGATCATTTTTCAATGTTCTATAGATTCAGGATCAGTTCCTGTGGATTGGAGGATAGCAAATGTTATCCCACTTTTTAAGAAAGGAGGGAGAGAGAAAACGGGTAATTATCTGACATCAGTGGTGGGGAAGATGCTGGAGTCAATTATAAAAGACGAAATTGCTGAGCATTTGGATAGCAGTAACAGGATCATTCCGAGTCAGCATGGATTTACGAAGGGGAAATCATGCTTGACAAATCTACTGGAATTTTTTGAGGATGTAACTAGGAAAATTGACAGGGGAGAGTCAGTGGATGTGGTGTACCTCGACTTTCAGAAAGCCTTCGACAAGGTCCCACATAGGAGATTAGTGGGCAAAATTAGGGCACATGGTATTGGGGGTAGGGTACTGACATGGATAGAAAATTGGTTGACAGACAGAAAGCAAAGAGTGGGGATAAATGGGTCCCTTTCGGAATGGCAGGCAGTGACCAGTGGGGTACCGCAAGGTTCGGTGCTGGGACCCCAGCTATTTACGATATACATTAATGACTTAGACGAAGGGATTAAAAGTACCATTAGCAAATTTGCAGATGATACTAAGCTGGGGGGTAGTGTGAATTGTGAGGAAGATGCAATAAGGCTGCAGGGTGACTTGGACAGGTTGTGTGAGTGGGCTGACACATGGCAGTTGCAGTTTAATGTAGATAAGTGTGAGTAAGAATAGAAAGGCAGATTATTATCTGAATGGTGTCAAGTTAGGAGGAGGGGGAGTTCAACGAGATCTGGGTGTCCTAGTGCATCAGTCAATGAAAGGAAGCATGCATGTACAGCAGGCAGTGAAGAAAGCCAATGGAATGTTGGCCTTCGTAACAAGAGGAGTTGAGTATAGGAGCAAAGAGGTCCTTCTACAGTTGTACCGGGCCCTGGTGAGACCGCACCTGGAGTACTGTGTGCAGTTTTGGTCTCCAAATTTGAGGAAGGATATTCTTGCTATGGAGGGCGTGCAGCGTAGGTTCACTAGGTTAATTCCCGGAATGGCGGGACTGTCGTATGTTGAAAGGCTGGAGCGATTGGGCTTGTATACACTGGAATTTAGAAGGATGAGGGGGGATCTTATTGAAACATATAAGATAATTAGGGGATTGTACACATTAGAGGCAGGAAACATGTTCCCAATGTTGGGGGAGTCCAGAACAAGGGGCCACGGTTTAAGAATAAGGGGTAGGCCATTTAGAACAGAGATAAGGAATAACTTTTTCAGTCAGAGAGTGGTGAAGGTGTGGAATTCTCTGCCTCAGAAGGCAGTGGAGGCCAGTTCGTTGGATGCTTTCAAGAGAGAGCTGGATAGAGCTCTTAAGGATAGCAGAGTGAGGGGGTATGGGGAGAAGGCAGGAACGGGGTACTGATTGAGAGTGATCAGCCATGATCGCATTGATTGGCGGTGCTGGCTCGAAGGGCTGAATGGCCTACTCCTGCACCTATTGTCTATTGTCTATTATCATCTCTTGTGGGGAGCTGCAGCCTCTACTCTAATGCAACAGAAAATGCTGGGAACACACATTAGGTCAAACAGCACCTGTGGAAAGAGAAACAGAGTTAATGTTTCAAGTCCAAAATACTTCATCACCACAGGGAAAGAAAGGAAACACAGTAGCTGTTGCAGAGAGTGAGTAGGGTTGATAGGAACAAGGGGATATCTTTGATAGGGAGAAGCCAGAATTGCTGTTTTTTAAATGAAAGCACATGGTTGACAATTTGATAAAAGCAGTAAAAAAAACCAAGGGGATTTGTAAAAGCTGTGGGAAATGCGTAGAAGGTCAAGCAGTTTCATTGGTGGGAGAAAAACTGGTTTATAACCCACATGGATAACCCACAGATTGCCTGGTTCTGATGCATATTTTGAGGTGCATTTCTCTCCAACTGTCCTCATTCACCTGTCAAGGTGATAGCTTCATGATGTCAGGACGGAGCCGATGGTGTTGGAGCCCTATGTCTCAGTGCTGAGGGGCCACATACAGCTCATCCTAGTGTGTCCAACACCAAACCAACAGAAACCGTCTGCACGCCAAGTTGTGGGCGTTTTATTGCCACTAGAGGGCAGGGCTTTGAGCAGGGTTCCTATCATGCAGAAATGGGGAGAGCATAAGTTCACACTGAGCTGTTAGCACTAGTCTTGACCCTGACCTCTGACGCAGATTAAGCAGATGTGACAGGGGTGCATCCCTGTGACTATTTGGATTGGCCAAAATGAACCAGCGTAATTTTGACCAGCACTAAACAGGGTAGTTGTGTATGCCTGTGGAGTCCGTGGGTAGCAAGTTCCCTAAATTAAATGCCACAATGGTAAACTGGAGACATATTGGTGAGCTGGATCTGGCCGGTGGTTCCCTTGTGCATGCCTTTTCTTTTTGGTGATAAAGATTACAAGTTTGGGAGGTGCTATTGGAATAACTGCAAGTAATTGCAGTGCCTTTTGTTGATGATTCACACTGCACCAGTGGTGGAGGGAGTGGTATATGGGATGCTAATCAAATGGCCTGCTTCGTCCTGTGTGGTTAGACACAAAAAGCTGTAGTAAATCAGCGGGTCTGAAGCATCTCTAGAGAAAAGGAATCGGTGACGTTTCGGGTGAAGACCCGAAAAGTCACCTATTCCGTTTCTCCAGAAATGCTGTCTGACCTGCTGAGTTACTTCAACTTTTTGTGCCTATCCGGTTTAAACCAGTATCTGCAGTTCCTTCCTACACATTGTCAATGCGTGCTGGGTTTTTTGAGGGATGTTGGTGCTGCACCGATTCGGGCAAGTGGCGAGCATTCCACAACAGTCCAGTGGCGCGGCTGGTAGAGCTGCTGCCTCACAGTGCCAGAAACCCAGGTTCGATCCTAACCTCTGGTGCTGTATGTGTAAACTTTGCAGAATCTCCCTGTGATGATGTGGGTTTCCTCCAGGTGCTCTAGTTTCCTCCCACGTATATATGAGCTAGTAGATTAATTGGCATCTGTAAATTTCCCCTACTGATTGGGGAATGGATGGGGAAGTGGAAATAACATAGAACTGGTATTATCGTTAGTCAGCATGGTGTTGATTGGGTGAAAAGCCTGATTCTATGCTACATCTCTAAAAATATAACACTTCTCAGAATCAGAATAGCCTTTATTGTCATCCAGAAAACATGTCTTTTGGACGAAATTCCGTTACCCACAGTCCAAAAATAAGAGCAATAAAAATAAGCAATAACACACACAATCACAAACCAACACAAAACAAAAAAAAGAAACATCCATCAAAGTGAGTCTCCTCCAGTCACCTCCTCACTGTGATGGAAGGCCAGAATGTATTTCTTCTTCCCTGCCGTCTTCTCCAGCGGTCAGGCTGTTTGAAGTTGCCATGTCGGGGCGGTCGTGGCTCCCAACATTGAAGGCCCAGCCGGCGGAGAAATTCCAGGCTGTGCCGAAAGGTCCGCAGCGGGCCAACCCAAGCCCCGCGATTTGGCGCGGGCGAAGATGCTGCCGCTGCCAGAGCTCCCGATATCGGCCCCCACCCAGGAGCCTGCGAGCTTCCGATATCCACGCGGCCCGCGGCCCGAAGCCTCCGAAGGCGAGTCGCAGCCGCACTCCCAGCACCACCACAGCCTCCAAAGGTAGCCAGCTCCGCAGATGGTAAGTCCGGTCCGTGGGCTCTGCGAAGCAGAGCCCCAGGTGGTCCCAGCTGGAGGCCGCCAGCTCCAGGCGTTTGGCCGATGGTAGGCCGCAGCATGACCGGAGACACGACCAGAAACAAACGTCGGGTCTCTGTTCGGAAGAGATAATTTTATAGTTCCCCCCCCCCCACACATAGTACACAACCACAAAAAACACTACATCACATCTAAACACTACAATTTAGACAAAAAACACAAAAGACAAATGGACTGCAGGTGAGCCGCAGCTGCTGCACAGCGCCGCCACTTTCTGATTTGTGTCTTGTAGATGTTGGAAAGACCCTGGATTTTCAAGAGGTGAATCACTCACCTGCTCTTGCAGCCATGTTAATCTCGCAAATGGTCCGACTGATTTTCTGGTCAATCCATGATGACCACTCCCTTCCCCGTCCTCTTCACTCCACCCTCCCCCCCTCTCCCCCCAATGTTGATGTAGGGGACTGTCAATGCTAATTAGTTAGATTCCTTTAGGAAATTTCATGTCATATCCACTGTTGCAGAAGATACATTGGGTCATGGAGCCCCTGCTGCTCCCAGGTCTTTCTATTTACAATGTAAACTGGCGTGGCCACATCAAGAGCCTCACCCCAATGTTAGAATGCAGCATTGACACCCCTTCATATAGCCCTTTTTAAAGTACAACCACAATCACAAATCAAATTAAAAAAAAATTGAAACAAGCCACGTGCAATGAAATGATCCCTAAGCTCCTGAAACTGTCACACCTGTTGGAACATTATGTGGCATCGGTGTTATTGTTGTATGTCTATCTAAGCCTCAACAGTTTAACTCTCTCTTTCCATTGTTTCTAGCATTGTCTGATTTCCACCAGGTGCAGATTTTATTGATGTTACCGACGGAGGAGTTCCCCTGAATCAGCCACCTGCCCAGTGAAGCATATTGAAATCGGTCAGAGCAGCATGTGCAGTTCCTTCTTACACAGAGCAGGATGCGGATCGGTTTCCAACAAATACATTCAGCGTCTTTGTTTTGTAGTCCAGCCAAGAAGAGTTAAAAATCTTCATCCTCCCTATCCGAAGGATTTTACATCCAAGCACTTACATCCGAGATGTACAGAGAATTGACCCGGTACTTTGTAGACTGGTGCCAGTGGAACCACCTCCAGATCAACGCGGGGAAAACCAGGGAGATGGTGCTGATCACCAACGGTGATGAAACAAACTACAGAGCGGAGATGCAGAACCTGGCGGACTGGTGCTCTGATAACAACCTGTCCCTAAATACCTCCAAGACCAAGGAGCTGATCATCAACTTCCATAGGTCACACAACAGGGAATACGCCCCGATCCTTATCAATGGGGTCAGTGAGGAGAGAGTGTCCACCTTCAAGTTTCTGGGCACTCACATTTCGGAGGACCTAACATGGTCCACTAACACTGCTGCGCTGGTCAAGAAGGCGCAGCAACGATTGTTCTACCTAAAAACACTGAAAAGGTCTGGTCTACTCCAACAGCTGCTGATGACCTTCTACCGCTGCACCATAGAGAGCATCCTAACACATGGCATCCCTGTGTGGTATCTCAGCTGCACGGGGGCAGAGAGGAAAGCTCTTCAGCGGGTAGTCTATAGAGCTCAGAAGACTATCGGAACACAGCTACCAGCCTTGGAGGGCATCTACAACACACGATGCCTCAGAAAAGCCTCCAGCATTCACTCCTCACACCACTGCAATAGTCTGTTCGAACTTCTACCATCAGACAGACGCTACAAGACCTTCTACGCCCACACCCCCAGACTCAGGAACAGCTTCATCCCCAGGGCCATAGCTGCCATGAACCGGTGTCATAGCTGCTGAGCCGGATGGTCACATCGCACAGTGAACCAGCACAGATCTACTTGCACTGTATACTGTTTTAAAACTGTTTCTAATTTGTTTCATAGGGTTGTTTAAATTAATACTCATTAGCTAATTAATTTATTGCATCGTATGGGAGGCACATTCCCAATCTCGTTGTACCCCTGTACAATGACAATAAAGATGTATTGCATTGTATTGTGTGGACTTCCGCAGGCGCAGCCACGCCCACTCGATACTGGTGAACATCCAGGGAATGGACATTGAAAGAGTGGACTCTTATAAGTACCTGGGTGATTACCTGAACAATAAACTGGACTGGACTGATAATAGTAATGCACTGTATAAGAAAGGCCAGAGCAGACTGTACCTGCTGAGGAGACTCAGGTCCTTTGGAATGCAGGGGGCACTCCTGAGGACCACCTTCGACACTGTGGTGGCATCAGCCATTTTCTATGGAGTGGTCTGCTGGAGCAGCAGCATCTCAACTGCTGACAGGAAGAGACTTGATAAACTGATCAAGAAGGCCAGCTCTATCCTGGCATGTCCCCTCGACTCAGTGCAGGCGGTGGGAGAGAGGAGGATGATGGCAAAGCTATCATCACTGCTGGACGATTCCTCCCACCCCATGCAGGACACTGTCACTGCACTGAGCAGCTCCTTCAGTGACAGACTCCTTCACCCCAAGTGTGTGAAGGAGAGATATCGAAGGTCCTTCCTTCCTGCTGCCGTCAGACTACACAACCAGCTCTGCTCCCAGCAGACCAGTAAATAAAGATAATTACCGCTATTTTAATTTTTTAATGAATGCTTATTTATTTTTGCTATCCACTTTGTTGCTGTAATCCTGAAAATTTCCCCGTTGTGGGACGAATAAAGTACTTTATTATTATTATTAAATTATATTATTATTATTATTATTATTATTAAAAGCCCACCGTGTTGCATCAGGAAAATGAAACCTCAGACAAGTTTAAGCAGAAATGTGGAGTTGTGGTTTTCTGACAAATCAACCATGACATTTATTGAGCGGCCTACGCCAGTCCTATTCCTCATTCGCACATATGTAACTCTAAACCAATTGCATCACGTAGCGTCAGCACTGCTGCTTCAGAGAAAGTCCCCAACTTGTCCCGACCCAGGCAGAGAGAGAGTCAGAGTCACACAGATCCGTTTCCATTGGGTTGTGTGCGAGCTCTCCGGGACCAGCGCATGATCAATCCCCGGGGCGGGGGGTAGTCCATGTAGGTGGGCGTCAGTGGAGAGTCCAGGCAGGTGGGCGTCAGTGGAGAGTACAGGCTGCAGAAAGTCCCGCTGGAGGTCGGGCTTCCTCACTCTCGGCTCCTCTATTGCACGAAACTGAAACAAGGAAGTGAAGCGCGAGAGAGAGAGAGAGAGAGAGAGGAAGGAGTGTGCGTGGATTGGAGCAGTTTGCTGTGGCTGGGGAGGGGGAAGGGAAGGGAAGACGAGACGAGACGAGACGCCAAGGAGGAGCGTCGCCAGCCTCTGCTGTGGGCGACCAGCCGGTGCTGTGGGCGACCAGCCAGCCGGTGAGCGGAGCGGAGCGGGGGACTCACACCCGCTGCTGGTCTGCGGGGAAAGGAGGGTGGGAGTTTGCGGACTTTGGCTACACGGGCGGTGTCGGGCTCCGACCCCTCCCCTCCTCTACTCACCCCTCCCCTCCTACTCTCCCCTACCCTACTCTCCCCTCCCCTCCTACCCCCTCCTACTCTCCCCTCCCCTACTCTACTCTCCCCTCCCCTCCTCTACTCACCCCGCCCCTCCTCTACTCACCCCTCCCCTCCCCTCCCCTCCCCTCCTCTACTCACCCCTCCCCTCCTACTCTCCCCTACTCTACTCTCCCCTCCCCTCCTCTACTCACCCCTCCCCTCCTACTCTCCCCTCCCCTACTCTACTCTCCCCTCCCCTCCTCTACTCACCCCTCCCCTCCTACTCTCCCCTCCCCTACTCTCCCCTCCCCTACTCCCCTCCCCTCCTCTACTCTCCCCCTCCCCCTCCTCTACTCTCCCCCTCCCCCTCCCCCTCCCCCTCCCCTCCCCTCCTCCTCTCCCCTCCCCTCCTCCTCTCCCCTACCCTACTCTCCCCTACCCTACTCTCCCCTCCTCTACTCTACCCTACTCTCCCCTCCCCTCCCCTCCCCTACTCCCCTCCTCTCCCCTCCCCTACTCCCCTCCTCTCCCCTCCCCTCCTACTCTCCTCTCCCCTACCCTACTCTACTCTCCCCTCCTCTACTCTACCCTACTCTCCCCTACCCTACTCTCCCCTCCCCCTACCCTACCCTCCCCTCCCCCTACCCTACTCTCCCCTCCCCTACCCTACTCTCCCCTCCCCTACCCTACTCTCCCCTCCCCTACCCTACTCTCCCCTCCCCCTACCCTACTCTCCCCTCCTCTACTCTCCCCTCCCCTACTCTCCCCCTACCCTACTCTCCCCCTCCCCTACTCTCCCCCTCCCCTACTCTCCCCCTCCCCTACTCTCCCCCTCCCCTCCTCTCCCCCTCCCCTCCTCTCCCCCTCCCCCCCCCTCCTCTCCCCCTCCCCCCCCCTCCTCTCCCCCTCCCCCCCCCTCCTCTCCCCCTCCCCCCCCCTCCTCTCCCCCTCCCCCCCCCTCCTCTCCCCCTCCCCCCCCCTCCTCTCCCCCTCCCCCCCCCTCCCCCCCCCTCCTCTCCCCCTCCCCTACTCTCCCCCTCCCCCTCCCCTACTCTCCCCCTCCCCTACTCTCCCCCTCCCCTACTCTCCCCCTCCCCTACTCTCCCCTACCCTACTCTCCTCTCCCCTACCCTCCTCTCCCCTCCCCTACTCTCCCCTACTCTACTCTCCCCTACCCTACTCTCCCCTCCCCTACCCTACTCTCCTCTCCTCTCCCCACCCCAGTCAGCGGGCGATCATCCGTGAACTTTGTGCCCCCCCGGAGTTAACAAACATTATAATAAAACCAGCCGGGCGAGGGATGCTTATAGAGACCGGGCGAGGCCGGGTGATGATGATCATGATGCGGATTTGTTTTAACAGAGGGGGGAACCTTCACTTTCCCAATTGATCGTCACCCCCCCATTCCAGGAAAGTCTGTGCTGTGTTGTGACGTTTGCTTTTCCCAAAACCAAAGCTACCGGTGATCGATCGTTTAGTGGGAATTTTTGCTCTTTGTTTGCAGAGCAGAGGAAGTGGTTTATTTAGGGTGTGCGTGTTGGAGGCGACGCCTCTTTAATACTCAGCCACACAATGCCGCAGCGCGAAACACCGGGGGAGAACGGAGCAATGGAGGGGGAGCAGGTCTATGGACACACCACCGTGCCCATCCAGGGAGCCGGGTACCTCTGCAGCTGCAGCTACTTCAACAAACCCCGGTGCATCGTGAAGCTGTTGGAAGTGGTGAGTGCGTCCTTTGAGTCGAAGCAACCGGTTGCGCGTTTTTATCGGCCTTGTGCTGCTCAAGAATAGACACATCCAACGTTGCAGATTTAGCCTGGAGGATTTGACGTAGAACTTCATCCAGGTGGAGCAATATTCTGTTTTTGTGACTAATATTCTGTTTTCATTATACAAAACTAAAGTTCAGGAGTTGTGTAAGGGAAGATGAGGTTGCCAACTTTAAGATGCGTTCATGCACAAACCTGTTTACTTCTAGAAATACATGTCTACATTCTCACAAAAATAAAATATCTCCAGTGTTGTCCAAACTGGCCATATGCTGTAAAGTACTGATATCAGGGTGGAAGGTCCCGTTTCTGAGGTCCCAGATAAAATTGTTATTCCTGATAATGGTATGTGACTGTTTTGTAAGGACATTATATGCTTATTTGCTGTATTGGGGATGATGCCTTTTGATGGAAGGGTAGGATTTGATCCCAGTTGCTGAAACCGCAAATTAAAAGTGTGATGTCAAAGACTCTTCAAAGGGATGTGGGCAGGTTGAGTGAGTGGGCAAAGTTATGGCAGATATGGGGAAAATGTGAAATTGCTATGTGGGGAGATTGCGACATTTTTATGCTAAGAACATAATAGTTTATGCTAAGAAAATAATAATTTTTTAGTGTACTGAGGGAGCTTGGTGTGCAGATTCATGTCAAACAAAATGTAAATGCAACTGATATTAGGAAGACAATATATTAACTTTATTGTAAGAGGGCAAGAACACAAAAATAGAAGATAGACACAAAATACTGGAGTAACTCAGTGGGACAGACAGCATCTCCGGCGAGAAGGAATAGGTGATGTTTCGAGTCGGGAGAGTCTATGTTGTAATTATGTAGAGCTTGGAGATCACACTACTTTGTAGATCTGTTGCTTTACAGATCCAGTGACCTGGATTTGATCCTGACCTCAGGTGCTGTCTGCGTGGAACTTGCGTATTTTCCCTGATCAGTGGGTTTCCCCTGGGCTCTCTGATTTCCTCCCACATTGCAAAAAATTGTGGATTGATAACCACTGTAAATAACCCCCAATGTGTGGCAGAATCTAGGGAATGTTGGGGGGATGCTGATGGTTACAGAGCAAAATTAGTGGAGGAATGGGATTATTCTGTGAGCCAGCATTGGGTCGAAATGGCCTCCAATGACACATGGAATACTTTGTGCCCTCTTGGACTCTATATTTCTCTTTGGATGGTTCAAATGTGGATTTCCAGGATTAATTCCTGGGGTGAGGAGATTGTCCTCTGAGGAGAGAATGAGTACGATTGATTTAAACTCGGAATGAGTTTAGAAGAAATGAGAGATGATCTCATTCTATCATTTGTAGACAGGTTGATGCTGAGAGGATGATTTCTCTAGTTGGAAAATCTAGAATTAGGTAGTGTAGAGGCACAGATCAATGGTCATAAGGGCATAAGTGAAAGGAGCACAATTAGGCCATTTGGCCCTTCAAGTCTACTCCGCCAGTCAATCATGGTTGATCTATCTCTCCTAACCCCATTCACCTGCCTTCTCCCCATAACCTCTGATGCCCGTACTACTGGTACTGTATGAGACAAGGGGGGATATTTTCACAGGATTGTAAATCTTCAGCATTTTCAACCCCTAAGGGCTATGGGTATTCATTTGAGTATATCCAAGGCTGAGATTGGTTAAATTCTTTGGACACTAAGAATATGTGGGATGGATCTGAGGCACAGAATTAGCTCTGACCTCGCTGTATGAGAAAGCAGGTTCAAGTGGCTTCTATTTCTTGTGTTCTTTTGATTACAGAGTTTAGGTGAGCTGCCATGCACCTGCAGCCTGGGGCTGCTAATTTGCCAGGTGCCGTGACTGTGGGGTCAGTGATTGCTGCAGTTCATTTTGCAGATGGCATGCTGTAGCTGCAATGTGGAGGGAGTAAAGTTTTATGGTGGTGAATCTGGAATGCAATACCCAAGAGAGCTGTGGAAGCTCAGTAATGGTGTGTATTTAAGAATAATTATATTTTAGAAATAAGAGGTGTGAAAGAATGAGAAATGTACAAAGTTCCTGTGGAAAACTTGGCGCATCGTAGATGTGGGGTTGATTATTTCCCCAGCTGGCATGTCACATTCTCAAAATAAAGGGTCAGTCGTGATTTTTATTCCACCTTGAGTTGGCAAAATCTTTGGCATTTTCTGCACAAATTGATTGTAGAGGCTTGGTCACGAGGACAATGATAATTTTTTTGTTTAGATATGAAGGAATTCAAAAGCTATGGGAGTTAGTGCAAGAACATGATGCTGGAGATAAGCAATCAGTCAGGATCTTATGGAATCCCAGATAATCAAGCAGGTCTTTTTCATCTGGAGCTAAAATTTATGAATATTGTTGGAGCTGTGCTCATCCAAGTAAGTGTGGAATATTTCATTGTAATTATGCCAACTGGTTTGTAGATGATAGGAAAGTGTTTGAAAACTGAAGTTTGTGACTGGTCCTATCCTGTCTGATCAATTTGAACCAAGGCTTATTAGATTCTTGATTGTGAAGGATTTAGTCGTGATAATGTTGTTGGTTTGAGGAGGTCATGCATTGGCTTTTCGCTGACTGGTTTGCATGCAACAAAAGCTTTTCACTCTACCTCGGTACATGTGGCAATAAACTAAACTGAACTGGTCAGTGGCTTGGACACGTTTGTCCCTTTTCACCAGTAGCAGCCTGAACACGAGATCTTCCTGCGCATAAAAAGGATCTGCTTTGGTACTTGGAGAATTGAGATTTATTATCCTAACATTTTGTGTGTCAGTCGCAGAAGATTTCCAATACAATCATTGCCAAGAACTTTGTTCCATGGCTTATATTTGCTGTCATGTGCTGCTGTCAGTTGACTCTTTGTAGACTAATGCAGAATCTTCCATTCCGCATTCATGAGTGAGCAAACAAAGCTCGTGTTTGACAGCGTAGGGTATTGCTCAAATGAATGCACAAGATTGTTGCTAGATAGGAAAGTTTTTTATGTTAAATGGAGCTCGGGTGAACTACTGTACGGTGAGGTTTGGGTAGAAAGTTAAATAAACTGCTGGAGGTCGAGTAGCATGTGTAGAGGCAAGGGGACAGTCGATCTATCAAGCTGAGACCCTGCAATAGGACTGGATAGAGAGGGTTGCAAAGCGGAAGATGAACTTTCAAATGCAGTGCTGCATTCTGCCATGAACAGCGTTGAATTGGTGGATTGGTCCATGGTGAAGGAGTTATCAACCAACCAAAAAGGGTACATGCCTCCATCATATTCTTAATCAGTGGTCTGTAGAGGCATGGCAAAGAAGTCAATTCAACTGTTCCCCAACTGGAAACCATGATGAACCGTAAGATCCACTTCCAAGTGAACACCAAGTCTGAGGTATTCAAACCCGGTGATGCCGACCTGTCGAGGTACAACCCTGACAAAGCCATCTGTTGCAAAAGGTCCGTGGCAGGCATCACCTGTATGACACTATAAACATCTCTCGAGCATCTGGATAACAAGAATATCTGCACCAGGCTCCTATTTATTTACTATAGCTCTGTCTTCAACACCATAATTCCAACCAAACTTTTCTCCAAATTCCTGCACCCAGGACTCAGCACTGTCTCCACAACTGGACCCTCAATTTCCTGACCCATAGATCGCAGTCAGTACGGATAGGCGAGAAAATATCCTCCAGGATAATTCTCAGCCCCTTGCCATACACTCTGTACACTTACAACTGTGCGGACAAGTTCTGCTCTAACTCCATTCACAGGTTTGCAGATTTCATCAGCATAGTGACCCGGGTCTTGATGAACAATGTCGAGATTGAGTTCATGAAGGAGAGGGAGGGCTTAGTAGCATAGTGTCAAAATAACAATATCTCGATGTCGGCAAAATGAAGGAACTGGTCATTGACCAGGAAATTCAGTGGAGTACATGCCCCAGTTGCCATCAATGGTCCAGAAGATGAGATGGTCCATAGCTTCAAGCTTCTGGGTATAAATTTCACGAACAATTTGTCCTGAACTAGCTACATAAAAGCTGCAGCCAAGACAATGCACCAATGACTGACTCTGTCTTCTCAGAAGGCTAAGAACATTTGAATTGTCTTTAATTACTCGTACTAATTTCTGCAGATGCACCATAGAAAGCATCCTATACAGTTGCAACATGGCTTTTTAAGGTAACTTGTGCGTAAGTCTGCAAGAATTTACAGAGAAAAGACACAAATTTCAAAAGTCCGGGAGCAGAGCAAGGACGCCCGTTGGCTGAGCACTAAAGTAAGTGCCAATCACAGTTGAGCAGGCAGTTTAAAAAGAGCGCCAAAAGGAAGCTAGTAGTCAATTTCAAAAGTCCGGGAGCAGAGCAAGGACGCCCGTTGGCTGAGCACTAAAGTAAGTGCCAATCACAGTTGAGCAGGCAGTTTAAAAAGAGCGCCAAAAGGAAGCTAGTAGTCAATTTCAAAAGTCCGGGAGCAGAGCAAGGACGCCCGTTGGCTGAGCACTAAAGTAAGTGCCAATCACAGTTGAGCAGGCAGTTTAAAAAGAGCGCCAAAAGGAAGCTAGTAGTCAATTTCAAAAGTCCGGGAGCAGAGCAAGGACGCCCGTTGGCTGAGCACTAAAGTAAGTGCCAATCACAGTTGAGCAGGCAGTTTAAAAAGAGCGCCAAAAGGAAGCTAGTAGTCAATTTCAAAAGTCCGGGAGCAGAGCAAGGACGCCCGTTGGCTGAGCACTAAAGTAAGTGCCAATCACAGTTGAGCAGGCAGTTTAAAAAGAGCGCCAAAAGGAAGCTAGTAGTCAATTTCAAAAGTCCGGGAGCAGAGCAAGGACGCCCGTTGGCTGAGCACTAAAGTAAGTGCCAATCACAGTTGAGCAGGCAGTTTAAAAAGAGCGCCAAAAGGAAGCTAGTAGTCAATTTCAAAAGTCCGGGAGCAGAGCAAGGACGCCCGTTGGCTGAGCACTAAAGTAAGTGCCAATCACAGTTGAGCAGGCAGTTTAAAAAGAGCGCCAAAAGGAAGCTAGTAGTCAATTTCAAAAGTCCGGGAGCAGAGCAAGGACGCCCGTTGGCTGAGCACTAAAGTAAGTGCCAATCACAGTTGAGCAGGCAGTTTAAAAAGAGCGCCAAAAGGAAGCTAGTAGTCAATTTCAAAAGTCCGGGAGCAGAGCAAGGACGCCCGTTGGCTGAGCACTAAAGTAAGTGCCAATCACAGTTGAGCAGGCAGTTTAAAAAGAGCGCCAAAAGGAAGCTAGTAGTCAATTTCAAAAGTCCGGGAGCAGAGCAAGGACGCCCGTTGGCTGAGCACTAAAGTAAGTGCCAATCACAGTTGAGCAGGCAGTTTAAAAAGAGCGCCAAAAGGAAGCTAGTAGTCAATTTCAAAAGTCCGGGAGCAGAGCAAGGACGCCCGTTGGCTGAGCACTAAAGTAAGTGCCAATCACAGTTGAGCAGGCAGTTTAAAAAGAGCGCCAAAAGGAAGCTAGTAGTCAATTTCAAAAGTCCGGGAGCAGAGCAAGGACGCCCGTTGGCTGAGCACTAAAGTAAGTGCCAATCACAGTTGAGCAGGCAGTTTAAAAAGAGCGCCAAAAGGAAGCTAGTAGTCAATTTCAAAAGTCCGGGAGCAGAGCAAGGACGCCCGTTGGCTGAGCACTAAAGTAAGTGCCAATCACAGTTGAGCAGGCAGTTTAAAAAGAGCGCCAAAAGGAAGCTAGTAGTCAATTTCAAAAGTCCGGGAGCAGAGCAAGGACGCCCGTTGGCTGAGCACTAAAGTAAGTGCCAATCACAGTTGAGCAGGCAGTTTAAAAAGAGCGCCAAAAGGAAGCTAGTAGTCAATTTCAAAAGTCCGGGAGCAGAGCAAGGACGCCCGTTGGCTGAGCACTAAAGTAAGTGCCAATCACAGTTGAGCAGGCAGTTTAAAAAGAGCGCCAAAAGGAAGCTAGTAGTCAATTTCAAAAGTCCGGGAGCAGAGCAAGGACGCCCGTTGGCTGAGCACTAAAGTAAGTGCCAATCACAGTTGAGCAGGCAGTTTAAAAAGAGCGCCAAAAGGAAGCTAGTAGTCAATTTCAAAAGTCCGGGAGCAGAGCAAGGACGCCCGTTGGCTGAGCACTAAAGTAAGTGCCAATCACAGTTGAGCAGGCAGTTTAAAAAGAGCGCCAAAAGGAAGCTAGTAGTCAATTTCAAAAGTCCGGGAGCAGAGCAAGGACGCCCGTTGGCTGAGCACTAAAGTAAGTGCCAATCACAGTTGAGCAGGCAGTTTAAAAAGAGCGCCAAAAGGAAGCTAGTAGTCAATTTCAAAAGTCCGGGAGCAGAGCAAGGACGCCCGTTGGCTGAGCACTAAAGTAAGTGCCAATCACAGTTGAGCAGGCAGTTTAAAAAGAGCGCCAAAAGGAAGCTAGTAGTCAATTTCAAAAGTCCGGGAGCAGAGCAAGGACGCCCGTTGGCTGAGCACTAAAGTAAGTGCCAATCACAGTTGAGCAGGCAGTTTAAAAAGAGCGCCAAAAGGAAGCTAGTAGTCAATTTCAAAAGTCCGGGAGCAGAGCAAGGACGCCCGTTGGCTGAGCACTAAAGTAAGTGCCAGTTTAAGTGAGGAGTCAGGTAAATTGGACAATCAGGCAATTTAATTGGTAATATAAGCAATACTTGCAAAAGGGTGCAGCCCAGTGAGGGAAGTGCCCAGTGAGAAAAGTGCGAGTCTTTGGCTGCGAGTCTTTGGCTGCGAGTCTTCGGCGAGGAGGCTGAGGTGAGGAGGATACCATTGTTTTAAGCCAGAGCTGGTTATAGGCACAAGGTGATGGCGGAAAAGTTGGTGCGGTGTGTTTCCTGCAGGATGTGGGAAGACAGGGACGTCGCTGGAGCTTCTGGGAGCTACACCTGCAAGAACTGTGTCCAGGTGCAGCTCCTGAAGGGACGTGTGGTGGAGTTGCAGAGGCAGTTGGATGACCTCAGGGCCATCCGAGAATGCGAGAGTTTCCTCGACAGGACCTATTGTGAGGCTGTCACGCCAAGGGTCCAGGTCGAGCGAAGGTGGGAGACTGTTTCAGGGGGGAGTGGACGTGGACTACAGGAGACCCCGGTGGCTGTGCCTATTGCAAATAGGTATACCCTCTTGGGAACTGTCGGGGCAGAAGACGTTTCCAGTCCGAGTGGCGGACCTGTTGGCAAGGATACTCGACAGGGGAGGCCGAAGTCTGGAAGAGCCGTAGTGGTCGGTGACTCCATAGTCCGAGGGACGGACAGAAGATTCTGTGGCAGCAGGAGGGACTTGAGGATGGTCTGTTGCCTCCCTGGTGCCAGGGTTCAACACATCACAGACCGGCTTCAGAAAATCCTAGTGAGGGAAGGCGATCAACCTGAAGTCGTTGTGCACGTGGGCACGAATGACGTCGGGCGGAAGAGGAAGGAGGTGCTACAGCGGGAGTTTAGAGAGTTGGGAAAAGCACTGAGAAGTAGGACGTCGAAGGTGGTTATCTCTGGACTGCTACCGGTACCTCGTGCTGGTGAGGCCAGGAACAGAGAGATAGAGGGTATGAATTTATGGCTGAGGGGCTGGTGCAGAGAGCAGGGATTTCGATTTCTGGACCACTGGGATCTCTTCTGGGCTAGGGGTGACTTGTACAAAAGGGACGGGTTGCATCTTAACAGCAGGGGGACAAACATTCTGGCAGGCAGGTTTGCTAGTGTGACACCTGTGGCTTTAAACTAAGTAGTGGGGGGGAGGGGTTAACAAATTGTGAATATGAAGATGAGGTAAAAGGGAATACAGGAGATATTGCAAAAGACTCTCGGAAGAATGGGAACAGAAGTTCTAGAGCGGAAAAGAAATTAAGGGCAGGGCCAATTGTGAACGATGTGAGAGAGGAGGTAAATACAGAAGTTAAAGTGTTGTACTTAAATGCGCGTAGTATAAAAAATAAAGTGGATGAGCTTGAGGCTCAGTTAGTCATGGGCAAGTATGATGTTGTAGGGATCACTGAGACATGGTTACAAGAGGACCAGGGCTGGGAACTGAATATCCAGGGGTACACAACGTATAGAAAAGACAGACAGGTGGGCAGAGGGGGTGGGGTTGCTCTGATGGTAAGGAATGATATTCATTCCCTTGCAAGGGGTGACATAGAATCAGGAGATGTTGAATCAGTATGGATAGAAATGAGAAATTGTAAGGGTAAAAAGACCCTAATGGGAGTTATCTATAGGCCCCCAAACAGTAGCCTCGACATAGGGTGCAAGTTGAATCAGGAGATAAAATTGGCGTGTCAAAAATGTGATGCTACTGTGGTTATGGGAGATTTCAACATGCAGGTAGACTGGGAAAATCAGGTTGGAAATGGACCCCAGGAAAGAGAGTTTGTAGAGTGCCTTCGAGATGGATTCTTAGAACAGCTTGTACTGGAGCCTACCAGGGAGAAGGCAATTCTGGATTTAGTGTTGTGTAATGATCCTGATCTGATAAGGGGACTAGAGGTAAAAGAGCCATTAGGAGGCAGTGATCACAACATGATAAGTTTTACTCTGCAAATGGAAAGGCAGAAGGGAAAATCGGAAGTGTCGGTATTACAGTATAGCAAAGGGGATTACAGAGGCATGAGGCGGGAGCTGGCCAAAATTGATTGGAAGGAGGCCCTAGCAGGGAAGACGGTAGAACAGCAATGGCAGGTATTCCTGGGAATAATGCAGAGGTTGCAGGATCAATTTATTCCAAAGAGGTGGAAAGACTCTAAGGGGAGTAAGAGACACCTGTGGCTGACGAGGGAAGTCAGGGACAGCATAAAAATTAAGGAGAGGAAGTATAACATAGCAAAGAAGAGTGGGAAGACAGAGGATTGGGACTCTTTTAAAGAGCAACAAAAGTTAACTAAAAAGGCAATACGGGGAGAAAAGATGAGGTACGAGGGTAAACTAGCCAATAATATAAAGGAGGATAGCAAAAGTTTTTTTAGGTACGTGAAGAGGAAAAAAATAGTCAAGGCAAATGTGGGTCCCTTGAAGACAGAAGCAGGGGAATTTATTATGGGGAACAAAGAAATGGCAGACGAGTTAAACCGTTACTTTGGATCTGTCTTCACTGAGGAAGATACACACAATCTCCCAAATGTTCTAGGGGCCGGAGAACCTAGGGTGATGGAGGAACTGAAGGAAATCCACATTAGGCAGGAAATGGTTTTGGGTAGACTGATGGGACTGAAGGCTGATAAATCCCCAGGGCCTGATGGTCTGCATCCCAGAGTACTTAAGGAGGTGGCTCTAGAAATAGTGGAAGCATTGGAGATCATTTTTCAATGTTCTATAGATTCAGGATCAGTTCCTGTGGATTGGAGGATAGCAAATGTTATCCCACTTTTTAAGAAAGGAGGGAGAGAGAAAACGGGTAATTATAGACCAGTTAGTCTGACATCAGTGGTGGGGAAGATGCTGGAGTCAATTATAAAAGACGAAATTGCTGAGCATTTGGATAGCAGTAACGGGATCATTCCGAGTCAGCATGGATTTACGAAGGGGAAATCATGCTTGACAAATCTACTGGAATTTTTTGAGGATGTAACTAGGAAAATTGACAAGGGAGAGTCAGTGGATGTGGTGTACCTCGACTTTCAGAAAGCCTTCGACAAGGTCCCACATAGGAGATTAGTGGGCAAAATTAGGGCACATGGTATTGGGGGTAGGGTACTGACATGGATAGAAAATTGGTTGACAGACAGAAAGCAAAGAGTGGGGATAAATGGGTCCCTTTCGGAATGGCAGGCAGTGACCAGTGGGGTACCGCAAGGTTCGGTGCTGGGACCCCAGCTATTTACGATATACATTAATGACTTAGACGAAGGGATTAAAAGTACCATTAGCAAATTTGCAGATGATACTAAGTTGGGGGGTAGTGTGAATTGTGAGGAAGATGCAATAAGGCTGCAGGGTGACTTGGACAGGTTGTGTGAGTGGGCGGATACATGGCAGATGCAGTTTAATGTAGATAAGTGTGAGGTTATTCACTTTGGAAGTAAGAATAGAAAGGCAGATTATTATCTGAATGGTGTCAAGTTAGGAGGAGGGGGAGTTCAACGAGATCTGGGTGTCCTAGTGCATCAGTCAATGAAAGGAAGCATGCAGGTTCAGCAGGCAGTGAAGAAAGCCAATGGAATGTTGGCCTTCGTAACAAGAGGAGTTGAGTATAGGAGCAAAGAGGTCCTTCTACAGTTGTACCGGGCCCTGGTGAGACCGCACCTGGAGTACTGTGTGCAGTTTTGGTCTCCAAATTTGAGGAAGGATGTTCTTGCTATGGAGGGCGTGCAGCGTAGGTTCACTAGGTTAATTCCCGGAATGGCGGGACTGTCGTATGTTGAAAGGCTGGAGCGATTGGGCTTGTATACACTGGAATTTAGAAGGATGAGGGGGGATCTTATTGAAACATATAAGATAATTAGGGGATTGGACACATTAGAGGCAGATAACATGTTCCCAATGTTGGGGGAGTCCAGAACAAGGGGCCACAGTTTGAGAATAAGGGGTAGGCCATTTAGAACGGAGATGAGGAAGAACTTTTTCAGTCAGAGAGTGGTGAAGGTGTGGAATTCTCTGCCTCAGAGGGCAGTGGAGGCCAGTTCGTTGGATGCTTTCAAGAGAGAGCTGGATAGAGCTCTTAAGGATAGCGGAGTGAGGGGGTATGGGGAGAAGGCAGGAACGGGGTACTGATTGAGAGTGATCAGCCATGATCGCATTGAATGGCGGTGCTGGCTCGAAGGGCTGAATGGCCTACTCCTGCACCTATTGTCTATTGTCTAAATTGCTGGAGTAACAGCTGATCAGGGGGTATGGGGGGAAGGCAGGAACAGGGTACTGATTGAGAATGATCAGCCATGATCACATTGAATGGCGGTGCTGGCTCGAAGGGCCGAATGGCCTCCTCCTGCACCTATTGTCTATTGGTCATGTAACGTTCCTGTAGAACATGGATAGGTGAAGTTTTGGGTCAATACTGTTCTTCAGAGTCCTAGCTCTCAAGAGATGCCGCCTGACCTACTGAGTTACTCCAGTCCTTTGATTTTTTTTGTAAACCAGTATCTGCAATCCTTTGTTACTAAAAAAAAATTGCAGAGAACCGTGGAAACAATCTAGTCCACTGCACAAATCAGCCCCACTATCTCCCCCCACCCTTCAGACTCCATCTATACTTAATGCTGTTTCAGGCAAGCAGCCATTATAATCAAAGACTGCTCACATCCCCTCTTCTGTTAGGCAGTATATATAAAAGCTTGAAAACGTACCACCAGATTTGAGTACTGCTTCTTCCCCACCGTTATCAGCTCTTGAACAGATCTCTCGTATGCTAGGGATGAATTCACTATCTTCCAATCAATGTTGTTGTGGTCCTTGCATTTATTTAACTTTTTCCATGACTATAACACTATACTGCATTCTGTATAGATTTTTTCTTTTGCACTATCTGGTATACTCGTGTGGCATGATTTGCCCGGATAGCTGTGTACATGTGACAATAACAAACCAATGAACAAAGTAATTTAGTAAGATATCCAATATCACTTAAATTTGTATTCAAAAACTTCTTTGTATTCGATCAGTGATGTGTAAAGCAACACAAGGGCTTGTAAACAAAAAGTAAAGTTAAAGATTTTTTAATTTGTTTTCTGATGATAATGTTCTTTGGCAGTGAGTGTGTCAAAGGTTGGGAAACTTCCATGTGTGAGCTTGGTCCATGAGTTAACTGATTGGATCAGTAAAAATAGTAGTTGGATTTGGTGTGCAGTTGCTAAGGATGGGGAATAATTATCCTGCAAATCCCATGCGAATGTCACTTGAGAGCTTGGTTAAGATTCCCCACCCCTTCCTTCCATTATGTGAATAGCCAGCCAAAACATGGGAACTCCCATGAAGCAATTCAGAGCTATCGAAGCAGTGCGAGTCTTTATCTTCCAAACAGGAAAGAAGAAAATGGGAGGGGTAGAGAAATTTAACATCTAACGGGAAATTTGAAAATATGCAATTTGGATCTCCAGGGAAATATACTGGGAGTATTAACATAGGAATTTGTTTAAATTCTTTGGTTTAGTTATAAATTAGACTAGACGGGCGTGGTCTCGTTATGTCTAAATCTCTCCTGCGGGCACGGCAACCCCCGTTAGGTGCAACCCTCCCCCAACTGATCCAAAACTGTCCGGCAACCCTCCCCCAATGACGATCAGTGGACCCATTGCCGGCCGCGGAATGGAAACCTCCTGCAGCGGCAGCTCGGCGGCGAACAGGGGCGACGGCCATCTTGTTTGACCCTCTGCCGCCGCGCTGCATCACGGGAGGAAGGTCATGTGCAGGGTACTCTGGGACAGGCGCCGGTCCTCCCGGCAGAGGGGGGGGCGCGCATTTATTAAAGTTTAAGTTAATTGTTTATAAAATGTAACAAAACTTGCTATTTGCCAACCCCAGGACAATGGTGAGTAAGGTGGGCCAAAAATTGTCGCACTGTCGTGTGCTGTTTTGGCTGTATCTCGCGATCAAACCAACAAATATGTATACAAACATGCAAGATGAGTTTTAGTAATATATACTAGATGGGCGTGGGTCCAAATCTCGTCTGCGGGCGCTCCTGCGGGTGCAGTTACCCCGTTGGGTTCAAACCTCTCCTGCGGGCCCGGCAACCCTCCGTGCAAACCTCTCCTGTGGCCAGCAGCAGGAGAGCTCTCCTCACCACTCCCCCCCCCCCCTCTTATTGGCTGCCACCTGTCACTCGTGCAGGTCCCGCCCGCTCCGAGCGGCAACCTTCCCCCAACTGCGCACGTGCGGATGCGGCGGCCATTAAGTATTACATTTGAAAAAGTGTTTGGCGCCCGTCTTACGTAAGTATTAAAGTTTAAAAAGTGATTTTTAAATCTCTCCTGCGGGCCCTGGAACCCTCCGTGCAAAACCTCTCCCATTGGGTGCAAGCCTCTCCTGCGGGCCCGGTAACCCTCCCCCAACTGACGATCCGTGGACCCATTGCCGGCCGGGTAGTGTCCCCCGGGGCTGTGGGCGGGTGAGGGAGGACAGGGAAGGGGAGAGGGAGCCACTCACGTCGGCCCCGGGCGTCCATCGCGTCGGCCAGAGGGAGCCGTGGACCTGTTGGGTGGAAACCTCTCCTGCCGCTGATGCTCGGCAGAGACGCCCATGTTGATTGACCCTCTGCCACCGTGCTGCACCATGGGAGGAAGGTCATGTGCGGGGCACGCCCGTCCTCCCGGCGGGGGTTTGGGGGGGAGCACATTTATTAAAGTTTATTAAGTTAATTGTTTTTAACAAAACGAGTTATTGACAACGCGGGGGGAATGGTGTGTAAGGTGGGCCTAAAATTGTTGCGCTATTGTGGACCGTTTTGGCTGTATTTCGAGAACAAATCTATCCACAAACACAAACAAGATGAGAGTTTTAGTAATATAGAAGATAGATAGATGGCACATCAGTAACATCATAACATTATGATGTGTAATGTCTTGTCAGCTCCACTGATGATAACATAACTACTTATAAACACAATTTTCTTAATGAATTTATGCAGGTTATTCTCATTTTACTGCATTCTATGTACTCTTTGTTATCAGTGTTACGGGGGTTAGGAATACTCACATTTCAGCAACTTTGATTTTCTGGGATAAAGTTTATGAAGGGTTCTTCTGAAGTAAATATTAGTTTTGCTGTTGATCAAGACAAAACAGACAAAATAAGCATACAATGAATTAAAGACCAAACTGCAATATTCCATAGGAAAACCTGCTAAAGTGAAGTCTAAGGAAACACTTTATTAAACTGACCCTCATCTATGTACGTATCAAGGTGGTTGCGGAGCAGGTCAGAAGAATGGGATTAAAGTGAGAGAAAAATGGTGGATCAGACAGAATGAACCACGGTATATGTTTATTTAATACAGTGGTGTAATTCTGTCTTTACAATAGGATTAATGTTGTAGAATGATATGCGGCTTCTGTTTATTCTACAATCTGGATTTTCTTGTGCTGATTGACTACAGATTTTCTAATTTTGGTTCATGCATGCAATCAACTCCCAAGTTGATCCTATAACGCCACTAAATACTTATACAATTGTAAGCACCAAGCTTTCATTAAATCATACCTATAAAATCAATAAACATACCAAAACACTTTCACAAGAAATATTCCAATTTAACCATAAAACCTTACAATTGCCTATGTCCTACTTGTTGATAATATCCGCTACTAAGCAAATTATAACATAACATTCCTCCATGCTTCCTACAATAGCTGATATGCCCTTGCTTTTCTCAGATATTAATTTTCCTTCCAATCTGGCATCATCAATCCTCCACTAACAAAAATCTTTGACTCCTTTGCCCATGTTAGCCTACCATCTAATCTTCAATGTCCCTTTCCCTTCCAAGCTCTTTGAACAGTTGGGACATATTCCAAATAATTGTTTTCTGAATAATTCTATTGGTATGTAAACTCTGTTAGTTCCTTGAATTTGTCAAGTATCTGTTAATATCTTTTGAATGTTTTGTGGTTGCCAAGTTAAGCTATGTGGCCTTTATGTTCTCCATAAGAAATCCGGAGCAATGCCATGACAGAGATATAGTCATAGAGTTGTATAGCACGGAAACCGGACCATCCATGCCGACTAGTTTGCCCATCTACACGCTTCCCATTTGCCTGTATTTGGCCCATAGGCCTCTAAACCTTTCCTAGCCCTGTATCCATTTGTGTCTTTTAAATGTTGTTATAGTTCCTGCCTCAACTACCTCCTCTGCCTGCTTGTCTATGTTCACAAATTAAATATGTATAATTCCACAACTCCTATCTGACATATGCTTCCATCCATGATCAATACGGCATTCAGATGACGCATGCTTTTATTTGCACCAGCACTTCCACCTGCAGCTGATGATGTTCCACCAGTTATCTATCATGTATAAAATCATGAGAGGAATAGATCGGCTAGATGCACAGAGTCTCTTGCCCAGAGTAGGAAACTCGAGGACCAGAGGACATAGGTTTAAGGTGAAGGGGAAAAGATTTAATTGGAATCTTTTTCACACAAAGGGTGGTAGGTGTATGGAACAAGCTGCCAGAGGAGGTAGTTGAGGCAGGGACTATCCCAACATTTAAGAAACAGTTGGACAGATACGTGGATAGGACAGGTTTGGAGGGATATGGACCAGACGAGGCAGGTGGGACTAGTGTAGTTGGGACATGTCGGCCGGTGTGGGCAAGTGGGGCTGAAGGGCCTGTTGCCACACTATCACTATCCATTGAGTCCATTCAAATCTGACTCTGCTCCATATCCCTGATCTCATTGCATCCCATCATTCACCTCCACTGTCCAGCAAACCTTACTATTAACACCTTCAACTGCAGGTGGCCCCCAGACCAAACCCAACTGTGCTCTTTTAAATGAGCTTTAACTCTTGGGTGCCACATTTTCCTTGGTTCAAATACATGTTCCTACACACAGAAAACCAGAGTGTGTGTCTGTTTGTAATAAATTGATCATGGGTTGGAGAATGTGCCAGAATGGAGTTGGGGAACTGTACATATTTATTTAATTTGTGTACAGAAGAAGAAACTTGCTAAATCTGTCGGTACAGCAAACATTTGGTTTCTTGTGGTGCCTCCTGTTGCATGTTACTGCAGATACTCCTGTTTCGAAAAAGTTGGTCACTTTAGCAAAGCATTGTGGACTGTAGTCAATTTCTTGCATTGAGATATTTCAGGTACAGAAAAGAAATCATAAATCAATGCTGCGCATTAACCTTTACAAACTCTTACAATGCCTTTCTCTGCTTATCATAGAAACATAGAAAATATGTGCAGGGGTAGGCCATTCAGCCCTTCGAGCAAGCATCGCCATGCAATATGATCATGGCTGATCACCTAAAATCAGTACCCCGTTCCGGTTTTTCCTCTTATCCCTTGATTCCTTTAGCCCTCAGAGCTAAATCTAACTCGCTCTTGAAAACATCCTGTGAATTGGCCTCCACTGCCTTCTGTGGCAGAGAATTCCACAGATTCACAATTCTCTAGGAGAAAAGGTTTTTCCTCGTCTCAGTCCCAAATGGCCTACCCCTTATTCTTAAACTGTGGCCCCTGGTTCTGTACTCCCCCAACATTTTTCCTGCATCTACCCTGTCCAATCCTCTAAGAATTTTTTTGTTTCTATAAGATCCCCTCTCATCCTTCTAAATTCCAGTGAATATAAGCCCAGTTGACCCATTCTTTTATCATACGTCAGCCCGCCATCCTGGGAATTAAACTGGTGAACCTACGTTGCACTCCCTCAATAACAATAATGTCCTTCCTGAAATTAGGAGACCAAAATTGCACACAATACTCCAGGTGCTGTTTCACCAGGGCCCTGTACAACTGCTGTAGGACCTCCTTGCTCCTAAACTCAAATCCGCTTGCAATGAAGGCCAACATGCCATTAGCTTTCTTCACTGCCTGCTGTACCTGCATGCTTACTTTTAGTGACTGATGTAGAAGCACACCCACGTCGGTTGCACCTCCCCTTCTCCTAATCTGACACCATTCAGATAATAATCTGCCTTCCTGTTCTTGCCACCAAAGTGGATAACCTCACATTTATCCACATGAAACTGCATCAGCCATGCTTCTGCCCACTCACCCAACCTATCCAGGTCGCCCTGCAGCCTCATAGCATCCTGCTCGCAGCTCACACTGCCACCCAGCTTTGTGTCATCCGCAAACTTAGAGATGGTACATTTAATTCTCTCGTCTAAATCATGAATATATATTGTAAACAACTGGGGTCCCAACACCAGGCCTTGCAGCACCCCACTAGTCACTGCCTGCCATCCTGAAAAGGACCCATTAATTCCTACTCTTTGCTTCCTGTCTGTCAACCAGTTCTCTGTCCATGTCAATACCCTACCCCCAATGTCATGTGCTCTAATTTTGCACACTAATCTCTTGTGTGGGACCTTGTCAAAGGCTTTTTGAAAGAAACAAATCTACCACATCCACTGGCTCTCCCTTTTCCATTCTACTTGTTACATCCTCAAAAAATTCCAGAAGATTAATCAAGCATGATTTCCCCTTCATAAATCCATGCTGACTTTGACCGATCCCGTCACTGGTTTCCAAATCCGCTGCTGTAACATCTTTAATAATCGACCAGCATCTTCCCCACTACCAATGTAAGGCTAACTGGTCGATAATTTCCCGTTTTCTCTCCCCCTCCTTTCTTAAAAAGTGGAGTTACATTGGCTATCCTCCAGTTCACAGGAACTGATCGATCCATAGTCGAGAGAACATTTAAAAATGATCACCAATGCATCCACAATTTCTCGAGCCACCTCCTTGAGTACTCTTGAGTACAGACTGTCGGGCCCTGAGAATTTATCTGCCTTCAGTCTGAATTGGTTACCTAAAACCATTTTCTGACTAATGTGGATTCCCTTCAGTTTCTCCCTCCCACTAGATCCTTGGTCCCCTAGTATTTCTGGGAGATTGGTTCTGTCTTCACTCAGGAAGACACAAACAAAGTACTCGTTTAATTGTTTTGACATTTCCTTGTTTCCCAATGTAAATTCCCCTGTCTCTGACTGCAAGGGACCTACATTTGTCTTCACTATTCTTTTCCTTTTTACATACCTAAAGAAACATTTACTGTCAGTTTTTATATTCCCCGCAAGCTTTCTTTCATGCTCTCCCCCCCCCCCCCCCCCCCCTCCTCTTAATTAACCCCTTTGTCCTCCTCTGTTGAGTTCTAAATTTCCAGTCCTCCAGTTTGCCGCTTCTTCTGACCAATTTATATGCCTCTTCCTTGGCTTTAACTATCCTTGACTTCCCTCGTCAGCCACGTTTGAGCCGCCTTCCCAGTTTTATTTTTTCGCCAGACAGGGATGAACAATTTCTGGAGTTCATCCATGCAGTCTTTAAATCTTTGCCATTGCATCTCCACTGCCAACCCTTTAAGTATAAGTTGCCAGTCTATCCTAGCCAATTCCCATCTCATACCTTTAAACTTTCTTTTATTCAAGTTCAGGACCCCAGTCTCTGAATTAACCGTGTCACTCTCCATCCTAATGCAGAATTCCACCATATTATGGTCACTGTTGCACAAGGGGCCTCGAGCAACAAGATCGCTAACTAATCAGTCTATACCCAGTCTAGGATGGCCTGCCCTCTAATTGGTTCCTCTACATATTGGTTTAAAAACCTATCCCGTATACATTTTAAGAAATCCTCCTCCTCAGCACTGTTACCAATTTGGTTGGCTAAATCTATATGTAGATTAAAGTCACCCATGACAACCACTGTACCTTTGTTACACACATCCCTAATTTCCTGCTTGATGCTATCCCCAACCTCCCTGCTGCTGTTTGGTGGTCTGTATACCACTTCACAAGCGTTTTCTGCCCTTGGCTATTTCGCAGTTCTACCCATACCGATTCTACAGCATCCAAGCTAATGTCTCTCCTTGCTATTGCATTAATCTCCTCTTTAACCAGCAATATCACCCCACCTCCTCTTCGTTTCTGTCTATCCTTCCTGAATATCAGATACTCCTGCATGTTTATCTCCCAGCCTTAGTCACCCTGGAGCCATGTCTCCGTAATTCCAACATCAATATCATATCCCTAACTACTAACTGCACATTCAATTCATCCACCTTATTTTGAATGCTCCTCGCACTAAGGCAAAAAGCTTTCAGGTTAGTTTTTCTTATCTCCCTTCTACCTTTTGCTTCTGTCCTCCTATTATGGCCCTCAGTCTCCTTGCATTGGGTGCCGTCCCCCTGCCCTGTTAGTTTAAACATGACCTTTCCTAACTCTCTTTCCCGTTAGCTGCACAGATAAGCGCCCACGTTGTTGACTCCACCCCCCACTTTTTAGTTGTAAAAGCCAATAGGGTTCTTAGTTTCATATTTTATTTCATTTGCAAACAGCCGGAGTCCAAATATTAGCCCCAATTTACAGAAGAGGACTTGGTCAATTCCTATTCTAGATTGCTATCCAATGATCCGTTAAAGGTATACACATTGTGGACGCAAATGACATTAGGCTCGGCAAGGATTCCTATCGTGCCAAATATCCTGCACATGTTCTCTATTTGGATTTTTGTATGAATGTGGGCAGCTGGGACAAGATAATGTTATTTAACTATTGATTGTAGAACTGGGAATGAGAGAAAATTGTCAAAATAACTGAATCTTGATTTGGTTGCATATTTAGCAGCGTTTACAAGATTTAACACTGTTCCGTATTTGGCATTTCTTTTTGAGGGGAAAATTCAGTGCGCTTGGTATTGGTGGTTTCTGATGACTTTGTAAAGTTGTGGTTACAACCTGTACTTTTATAGGCCGCAAAAGATAAACAAAACCTAACTAATTAATTCTTCAAACGAGTGGCAGTTCAGACACAGCAAGTGTGTAGTGCTCACCAAATGACTTTTATCACGGATGCAAAAGTAAACTCACAGTTTTGGACTAAAATGTATGTGAACATTACAGCTCCTTAGGGATGTAGCATATTTTTGACTGTGAAGTTGAAATTAATGGACTTTCATTCACCAGCTGGTGTGTAGTACATCTGAATATTGGGTTGAGAGTGGGTGTTTGTATAACGCTGCATCAGGATGTTTGAATTGTGCTTGTGAATCTTGGAACAGTTTGCTTGCTCCATAAGAGACTGCTCTGCTTTTCTTAAACAGCTGATCATTGTGTTCCATCTACAGCTGCCGTGTATCCTTCTTCAAATGTCTGTTTTAATTTTGGCATTCCCTTATTTTGCAAATATATTGGTTACACACCACCTATTTGACCGGAGATGTATCAGAATAAACACTCTTAACTCATGGTAATGTCAGGACCTTAATTGTATGGGTAGACTGCATTGACGCATTGCATTCCCTTGAGTTTAGATAGTTTATTTTATATTAAAGGATTTGAGGCTGTAGTTGAGTTACCAGGTGTAAGAAATTTTGGTTATTTGGAGAGATTGGAGAAGCTGGATTATTTTTGTTGCAACATAGAATATTAAATCTAGAGTTGAAAATCAAGGGTTTGATAATCTGAAGTGATCGGCAAAATAATCGATGTTGACTTAAGCTTGTTTCTTCTCAGTGAATCTACTGTTCCTGAAAGGCTGATGACAATAGTTTTAATAATCTTAGAAAGGGGATTGATAAATATTTAAAGGGGAAATTATTTGCGCAGTCATGGCGAAAGTGTGAGGTGTTGGAATGAATTAAACACCTCTGCTAACAGGCCAAATGATCTCGAACTTTATTCCATGTTATTGATCAGATAAATACAAGAGCTGGTGGGGAAATCCAGAACAGTTTTTGTTTAAAATGTAGCCCATTCAGAAACATTTTCCACATGCATAGAAATTGGAAGTTGCTAATTGTCTGCACCATAAATCTGTGGATGGAGGCCAGTTGACATTTTTAGAATTTATATATTTTTTTGTTACGTACAAGTATTGAAAAAGATGGATAGAATTTTTATGGCATGGAGGGAAACCATTTGTCTCTTGAGCTCATGCTGATTTCTAGCAGAGCTATCTTGTCAGCCCCAACTCTCTGCTATTCCCTAGAACCCTGTTACATTTATCCATATCAAGTGCGTATTCGGTCCCCTTTTGAGGAATTGGTTATTCTTTTCATCGCCTTCACAGGCAATGAATTCCCGATGCCAATTGGACTGAATTGAATGTTTATTTTTCCACATTCTCCTTGTACATACTGTGTTCCCAGTCTTTGAGACTTCCACAAATGGGAACATCTTCTGTTTACCCCATCTAAATGATCTAATCTTATACATTCTAACCAAATATCTTCCCACTCCTTGTTCCAAGGATCAGCCACAGGTAGGTAACTAGTGCGATGCAGTGATGTGACTGGGGAAAAAGGACGCTGTCACAGTTACCTGTAATGTTTTTTTCCACTGTACTGTGTGATAGTTTATACTTGACTCCACTCCATTGTATTATAATAAGGAGCTAAAAGGTAGTTCACTTGCAAGGGGAAGAGGCTTTTTCATCACTGTATGTGTACGAAGCTGCGATTGATTTAAACTGCACCAGCTTAATGCGGCAGTGGGTGGGATGTAGAATTAGGGAACTAAAGTTCACAATTTCTAGATCTACTCAGCAGTTGGCATTTTGGATTTTAAGTACATTGGAGTTTGCCTCCTTTAGTCAGAAAGTTCATAACCCAGTATGCATTGCCTAAGTAACTTGGTGAGCATTGCTTTCGTCTTTTAGATGCAAGTCTGAGAGTTAATGACCCAGTGGACAAGAGTGCATAATCAAGGTTGGCACTTTAATGGAGAGCTGCTTTGTTTGGGTTGAGCTTAGGGGAGCTCTGGCTTCCTACATGAGTGGAAATTTCAAATTATGCTGCAGGATCATTAGAACAATTCTCAATTTCCCTAAACAACATCGCCAAACACATGAATATTAATCCCTGGTCAACTTGTACTTTCCCCTGCAACCGCAGGAGATGCAACACCTGTCCCTTTATCTCCCCCCTGGACTCCATCTAAGGATCCAAACAGTCTTTCCAAGTGAGGCAGAGGTTTACTTGCACCTCCTCCAAACTCATCTACTGTATCCGCTGTTCCAAGTGTCAACTTCTCTACATTGACGAGACCAAGCGCAGGCTCGGCGATCGTTTCGCTGAATACATCCACTCAGTCCATCTTAACTTACCTGATCTCTTGATTGCTCAGCACTTCAAACTCCCCCTTCCATTCCCAACCGGACCTTTCTGTCCTGGGCCTCCTCCATTGTCAGAGTGAGGCCCAGCACAAATTGGAGGAACAGCACCTCGTATTTCACTTGGGTAGTTTACACCCAAGCGATATGAACATTGAATTCTCTAACTTCAAATAGCCCTTGCTTTCCCTCTCTATCCCCTCCCCCTTCCCAGTTCTCCCACCAGTCTTACTGTCTCCGACTACATTCTATCTTTGTCCCGCCCACACCCCTGACATCAGGGTCTCGACCCGAAACGTCATCCATTCCTTCTCTCCAGAGATGCTGCCTGGCCCGCTGATTACTCCAGCATTTTGTGTCTACCATGAATATTAATTAACGTCTTCGTATTTCAAACAGTTCTATCTGCATTAATTTGCTGTCATAATTACTATATTATTGCTGTGACATAAAATAATTGGTTACCTGGGATCACCAACATTCCTTGGATTAAATTGGTACTAATTTTTTTAATGGGATCAAGCCTTCCTGAGATGTCGCCTGACCCACTGAGTTACTCCCGCACTTTGTGTCTTTTTTGTAAACCAGCACCTGCAGTTCCTTGGGTCTACTAATTTTATCTAGTGAGTAAATAATTATTGGTAATTTGTACCACCATCTGCAGTTATTTTCTTATACAAATAATTATTGGTGCTGTTCAGCTCCTGTCTTTCATCTGCTAAACAAACCTATCAGTATAGGTACAAAATCTAGGGTTATAGTGTCCATTGCACTAATATTTGCAAAGTCTTGATGAGTTTTGAAATATAAGAGCTACCACAGCCAGCTTCCTTTGGATGAGTGTCATTCATTTTATGCTTGAGTCAACTCCATTATATTAGTATAATGAGCTTTAGTATAGTTTGCTTGCAAAGGGAAGAGATTCAGTATTTTTTCCTGGATGCATGCGTCCTTGCATACATTCACCATACGGACTGCTGTTTCTCAAAAACTTAGATTGACACCACCTTATCAATAAACAATAGCTTTGCTAATGATTCCAAGATTCCAAAAATAAACAAAAAATCCTCTCCCAAGCTCTAGTCATTGGTGTCTTAATCATCAGAGTTGGAGGGGATTGCCATCAGTCAGAAAGGTCGCAATATGGACTTGAGGAAGGTGGCCCATTCAGTTTAAGGATGACTGTACACAAGGAGACCAGACCCAGGCACTTCTGCAGTCTCTCGTTACAAAAATAGCTGATATGAACTTTCATATCCTGTCATAAGCAACCTGTTCATCCAGAGTCAAGTCAAGAGTGTTTAATTGTCATATGTATCGACAACGGAACAGTGCAATTCTTACTGTTTGGTTGCATACTGTCTCCTTGCTTGGATGACAAATAACTGTAAAGTCCCAAAATACTAAAGACCTGAAGTGCTAACTTTGCAGAAAGGTTACCTTATTTTAGAGGTCAAGGTCTCTTTTTCGCCCTTCCGAATATTATGGACATGGGTTAGAGTCAGAAGCTGGGTATCCGGTGTCCAGTAATCTAAATGAAATATCTTTATTTGTCATTCAAAACAAGTTTGAACAAAATCTTGACCCTTCCCAGTCATTCCATTATCAGGAAGTATAGGTCAGGAGGTGAATGGAATACTCTACTTGTATCATTCCAACAAAGCTTACGAAGATTAACACTATTCATGAACATTGCTGGACTGCAAAGATAGCCCATGTTAAAAATTCACTCCCTCCATTACTGGACCAGTCTTAATCAACAGCCATCTTATGGTGCCACTCACCACTGCTACTTCCAAAGTATTTCCCAAGCCCATAACATTCACTATCTTGAAGGACAAGTGGGAGGTTCAGGGAGATGGGGTGTTTTCTGGGAATGTTACCAGCTGCAAGTTTTCCAACAAGTTCCACGTTATCTTGGAAATGTATCATTGTTCCTTCATTGATGCAACATTGACATTCCTAGAATTCTCTACTAAACAATGGCGTTGAAGTACCTTGGTAACAGGACTGCAATAGTCCAAAAAGTTTGCTCCTCGTTATTTTTTAAAGGCTATTTAGGGTTGGGCAAGAAGTCCTGTCACTGGTGCCTGCGTTCTATCAAAATTAACAAGGGAAACCAGCTACCTTTACTCACAGATTTTTCTCGCATTTGCTGACTGGAGCAGACTCCTGTTCAGAACTATGCGTATCTTCATTCTAGTGCAGCCCATCCCTCAGCAGAAGATTCAACATAAAAATAAAACCTTGACAAAGTCATTTATCCTTTCTGTAAATATCTTTGTGATGGTACGACCAGTTGAAACACGTTTTATTTCACAGACTCCTAATCAAATGCTGCTGATCGGTTTGTCAACTTTGCTCCCATTACCATGAGATTAAGAAAGAATGGTGACATGATTGGTCATTTGCATATATTGTGCTGGGCTGAGTTTATTTGACATCTGCAATCTGGTATCTGCTGGTGATAATATATCTGAGTCCTCTGCACAGTGGAAGAAAACGTTAACTGGGTGAGCACCAGGGAAGCCACGTGCTGCATGATCGCACAGAAATATTATAACATAATCGAACCGTCACTGCATCTTGAATCAATTCTTTCCACCACTCAAAGGTATTTCTTGCTTTGCACAAGTAGTGGCAAGATAACAGCCCTAATATTTGTCGATGAAAAGGATTTAAAAAACTCTTTTTTTTTTTTTAAAGGCAAAGTTTGATAGAAAAGGTTTTAAGTCTAACATGGGCAGGACCTACACAGTGAATGGCAGGGCTCTGGGTAGTGTTGTAGAGCAGAGGGATCTAGGAGTGCAGGTGCATAGTTCCTTGAAGGTGGAGTCGCAGGTAGATAGGGTGGTCAAAGACGCATTTGGCACATTGGCCTTCATCAGTCAGAGTATTGAGTATAGAAGTGGGAGGTCATGTTGCAGTTTTATACGATGTTGGTGAGGCCGCATTTAGAATATTGTGTTCAGTTCTGGCACCATGTTATAGAAAATATGTTGTCAAGCTGGAAAGGGTACAGAGATGATTTACAAGGATGTTACCTGGGCTAGAGGGTGTGAGCTATTGGGAGAGGTTGAGTAGGCTAGGACTCTATTCCTTGGAGCACTTGAGGATGAGGAGTGATCTTGTAGAGGTGTATAAATCATCAGGGGTGATCTTTTTCACGCAAAGGGTGGTGGGGGTAGGAAACAAGTTGCCAGAGGAGGTAGTAGAGGCAGGGACTATCCCAACATTTAAGTAACAGTTGGACAGGTACATGGATAGGACAAGTTTGGAGGGATACGGACCAAACACTGGCAGGTGGGACTAGTGTAACTGGGACATGTTGGCCGGTGTGGGCAAGTTGGGCCAAAGGGCCTGTTTCCAGACTGTATCACTCTATGACTCTAGTCTATGACTCTATGACATAAAATATGTATGTGTATGAATGTATTTGCTTTCAGATGTTGTCATGCAGCATTCAATTTTCCTTTGTTTATTTAATTATAGTTTAAAATCATCATCTTGATCAACAATTTAAACAAAACACTGAGCAGTTGGAGTTCACACTTTTATTCTGAGCCTGTGTTGCTCTTTGATTTTGATTTATTTTTGACACGTTAAGCCCATCATATGAGTAACCATAATGAATATAGGAGCTGAGGGAAACCAGGATAAAACTGGAAATAATGTTTAAGTGCGATTATTCTTGAAAGCACGGGGGCTGAGCTTAGAATTTGCACTGCACTCTTTCAGGTTCTTGAAACATAGAAGGCAGTACAGAAAATATTTTTTTGGTCGCAATATATATTTTTGGTTGTAAACCAATTTGGTAAATAATAGCTGCAGCACTTCATTATCTGCATCTATACAAACAGTTGACAGTTTAATGATGAAACTCGTTGGGTAAGTAGAGTACACCACAAGCGCAGCGGTAGAGTTGCAGCTTTACAGCGAATGCAGCGCCGGAGACTCAGGTTCGATCCTGACTACGGGTGCTGCACTGTAAGGAGTTTGTACGTTCTCCCCGTGACCTGCGTGGGTTTTCTCCGAGATCTTCGGTTTCCTCCCACACTCCAAAGACGTACAGGTATGTAGGTTAATTGGCTGGGTAAATGTAAAAATTGTCCCTAGTGGGTGTAGGATAGTGTTAATGTGCGGGGATCGCTGGGCGGCACGGACTTGGAGGGCCGAAAAGGCCTGTTTCCGGCTGTATATATATGATATGATATGATAAGAGTAAACAGCAGTTGTGTGACTCCTGTTTATGAATGCTTAAAAAAATGCATCTGTTGAACACACAGACTTTGCTGCTTTGATTTCTGTCATTCTAGTTAATGCTTTGAAGAGGTAACCCTCAGGTTTCGGAGGAATGGGGCTTCCATTTGAAGAAAACGAGTCTTGTCGCAATTTTCTGTAACACAGAGCTGCATCTTTTGTGCATGGGCCAAGAAGCACAAGCCGCACAAAAATAGCTTGTTTATTTACCCCTTTCATGCAAGTTATGTTAGAACACATTGTAAGATGTATCTAAAAACTTTGGGTAGTGATTTGACAAATTCTGTAAGAGTGAATTTCAGTTATCAGAATGACCATAACGCAGGGGTGGCCTGAATGTTCCAGCTTCTTGTGGTGAACTTTCAGCTATTTTCATCATCCCGTCATCCTCTCTTGCCAGAAAACTGAAAATGCAACTTTTCTTTGATTACATTTTTCTTCTGAAATGTTAGAGTTGTGGCTGTGCCTGGCTTTAGTCCCTGCCTTTCTCCTGCAGTTGTCATCAACAAATTTAGTGAATCGTGCAGTCCGTGTTTGGGCATTGTTGACAATGTAACAGGAGCTGGTTACTGCACACTGTGCACATCTTCCCTGCTGGTTAATCATAAATGGGAATAAATGTTTCACTGGCACATTGTTACTATGAAGCATATTTCAGAGCATTATTGTTAAAACACCTATTTATCTCACACATTCCTTGCTATTGATAGAAACAGAACTATAGAACACCAAGCACTAATTAACAAATAACTAGTCATCTAATAAAACTTGCGATATTGAAGGCAGTACGAAAGGTATTGTACCTAACAAACCTTTTTTTGTTGCAAACCTAATTGGTAAATAACGGGGCAGGAGCAAAGGTAACAATTTTCCCCCTTCAGTTATGCAAGAAGATCCACAGAACAGCATAATTGGTCTGTGCTCGTCTTTACGTTCAATATATTAAAAGCAGTGATTTTTGTACCTACAGTGGGGATCACCACCGTAAACTTTGCTGTAACTCAACGAGAAACATTTCGCTTTTGTTCCTTGTTTGTATTTTAGACAAGGGGTAGGGGATAGAGAGGAGAAGCAGGGACTACCTGAAGTTAGAGAAGTCAATGTTCAAACCGTTGGGGTGTAAACTGCCCAAGCAAAATGGGTGCTGTTCCTCCAATTTGCACTGGGGCTCACTCTGACAATGGAGGAGGCCCAGGTCAGAGTGAGGCCCAGTGCAAATTGGAGGAACAGCACCTCATATCTCGCTTGGGCAGTTTACACCCCAGCGGTTTGAACATTGACTTCTCTAACTTCAGGTAGTCCCTGCTTCCCCTCTCTATCCCCTACCCCATTCCCAGTTCTCCCACCAGTCTTCCTGTCTCCGACTACATCCTATCTTTGTCCCGCCCCCTCCCCTGACATCAGTCTGAAGAAGGGTCTTGACCCGAAACATCACCCATTTCTTCTCTCCCGAGATCTTGTCTGACCCGCTGAGTTACTCCAGCATTTTGTGTCTACCTTTGATTTAAACCAGCATCTGTAGTTTTGTTTCCTTCAACCACAACCTCGTTTACAACATCGTATTCTTTGTTGAAGACAAATGTAAACTAATTATTTATGCCTTCTGCCATGCGTAGACTGTTTTTGTAGACTCTGATCAGCAACACCTTGCAGACCTCTTCATTACGATCATCTCCCCTTGCCACCAGTTTCCTATGTTGTATTTTTAAAATTCCTTTTCATCTTCATTGCTACTCTTTTCTCAATGTAGTCACTTCTCTCGTGTTCTCTTCTTACTTCTCTAATCTTTCATCAAATAGGATTTGAATCCTGCTCTATTTTCTTCTTGATCATCCACAGACCTCTAACTTTAATTTCCATACCTCCTCCCTCATGGGAATGTACCAAGACTGAAGCATATACATTCTACTTTTAAGGCCATCTGTTGTTCAATTAGTTTTGCCTGCCAATCTTTGCCTTACTTTGCCTGAGCCAAATCAGTTCTCATTCCAATGAAATTGGTCCTTCTCCTGTTAACTACTTTAACCTTGGAGAGGTTACATCCTTTTCCTTAACTTTTCTAAACTTCATGACACGGTGATCACCATTTCTTGAATGTATTCCTTATTGAGTTTTGTTTATTGTCACATTTACTGAGGTACAGTGGAAAAACTTGATGCTTCCTTCACTTGGTCTGGATCATTTTCTAAAACCAAAATTGTTAATCCTGTCTTCCTTGTTGGGGCACGTACACGTTGATTAAGAATATTCTCCTGAATAACTTTAAAAAATGCATTTGGACAGGCACATGGATAGGAAAACGTTAGAGAGATATCGGCCAAAAGTGGGCAGGGGACTAGTGTAGATGGGGCATCTTAGTCGATATGGGCAAGTTGGGCTGGAGGGCCTGTTTCCGTGCTGTATGACTCTAACTTCTGACATTGTCTCTTGTGTTAATATTACTACTGTCCCTAACTATTTGTACATTATTGGTTACTTGCTGCTAAGGAAGTGTAGAGATGAAAATTCAAATCTCTCTACAGCATTTGTGGAATCAAATTGTTACTTTCCTCTTCATCCCATCCCCAAATTCTAGATCCTTTTCCTTAACTTTGGTATTGATGACAAGACAAAATTACCAGATTGTTGCAATGCCCATCAAGTTCACTAATATCCTTCAAGAAAGGAAATCTGCCATACCTGCCTTGATATGACTCTGACTCAACGCCAAGTGCTTGACCTTTCAGGGATGCTCTGAAATGACCTAACAAGTCGAGTGATTCTATCAGAGGTACAGCTGTAGCGCTGCTGCCTTGTGACTCCTTGTGACCCAGATTTGCTCTTGACATTTGGAGCTGTCATGTGAAATTTGCATATTCTCCCTGTGACCGCGTGAGTTTCTATGGGGTGTTCTAATTGCATCCCACATCTCAAAAATGTGCTGGTAAGTTAATTAGTTACATTAATTTATCCATTTAGTGTAGGTTAGTGGCAACCCTTGAAGAGCGTTTGGATCTGATGGTGCACCTGGTCATGTTCTAAAAACCTGCGTGAACCAACTTGCTACAGTTTTTGCAGACATCTTCAACCTTTCATTACTGAGGTCTAAGGTTCCCACCTGCCTTAAAAGGCCATCAATAATACCAGTGCCAAAGAAGGGTAAAGAAGAGTAAACGGACCGTTCGCACAGCTGAGAAGGTTGTTGGCTGCAACCTTCCCCCCATTTTTCGAACTGTACACTGCAAGGGCCAGGAAGCGAGCGGGCAAGATCATCTCTGACCCCTCTCACCCTGGCCACAAACTCTTTGAAGCACTTCCTTCTGGAAGGCAACTCCGGACTGTCAAAGCATCCACAGCCAGACATAAAAACAGCTTTTTTCCACAAGTGATAGTTCTACTCAATAACCAAAGTCTGTAGTCTCTTTTTTGCTCTGGTTTATTTTCACCATTTTATGTTTAGACCGTAATGGTGTATCCTTATTGTTTTGATGTGTTTATTGTTTTGATGTGTTTATGCTTTATTCTTAATTGTTAACTGTATGTTTGTGTTGTCATTTGTGAGCGGAGCACCAAGGCACATTCCTTGTATATGCATACTTGGCCAATAAACGTATTCATTCATTCATTCATTCATTCATTCATTCATTCATTCATTCATTCAAGTGACATGCCCCAATGACTATCTATCGATGGCACGAACATCGTAAAGTGCTTTGTGGTGGTAAGTGCTTTGATAGCTTGGTCAACTATCTTAGTAAGAGCCTGGACCCACTACAATTTTCTTTCTGCCACAACAGATCGAGGGGGGGGGGGGTGATCTCGCTGTTCTCCGCTGCACTAGATCACTAAGGCAATAAAACACATACGTCAGGCTGTTGTTCAATATCATCAACCCCTCCAAACTTGTTACCAAGCTCGGGGAACTGGATTTCTACTTATCCATTTGCAACTGGGTCCTCACTGGAATTTAGAAGGATGAGAGGAGATCTTATCGAAACGTATAAGATTATTAAGGGGTTGGACATGTTAGAGGCCGGAAACATGTTCCCAATGTTGGGGGAGTCCAGAACCAGGGGCCACAGTTTAAGAATAAGGGGTAGGCCATTTAGAACAGAGATGAGGAAAAACTTTTTTAGTCAGAGAGTTGTGAATCTGTGGAATTCTCTGCCTCAGAGGGCAGTGGAGGCCAATTCTCTGAATACATTCAAGAGAGAGCTAGATAGAGCTCATAAGGATAGCGGAGTCAGGGGGTATGGGGAGAAGGCAGGAACGGGGTACTGATTGAGAATGATCAGCCATGATCACATTGAATGGCGGTGCTGGCTCGAAGGGCCGAATGGCCTACTCCTGCACCTATTGTCTATTGTCAACTTCCTCATAAACAGCACACAATCGGTACAAATTGGCAACAACACCACCTCCTTGATAACCATTCACACAGGAGCTCCTGACGGCTGTGTTTTCAGTCACTTTATACCTATAACTGTGTAGCTGGACACTGTTCCAACTCCATCTTTAAATTCACCGATGGCACCATTGTTGGGCAAATTATGGGTCATGGTGAGTCAGAGTATATGAGTGAGATTGTTCGTCTTTGCTATCTATTGAGCGCTATGTTTACAAACCTGTTGTGCTGCAGCAAGAAAGAATTTCATTGTTCCATTTCAGTGCATATGACAATTAAACACGACTTGAAAGATTCGAAGGGGAATCCATAAGCATTTGAGAGGAAATTGTAGAACAAGGAAGTAATGAGGCAGGGGGAATTGGACAAGAAGGGTTGATCTGTTGGGCTGAATGGCCTCTACTATTCCAATAGGTAACATCATTTGCTGCCCCACAAGATGAGCAAGGAAACCTTCACCTGATTTCCTTTAACTATCCTCCCTTTTATGTTTTATCCCCCCACCGATAAAAGGAGTGGGTAATTTGAAAAACCATCATCTACATGGCTGACCAAGCAGTCCAAGTCCTGAGGAATATAGCTACAAACTGGGTCAGCGCACAGATCTTTGGAGATAACGTCCTGTCATCATATAGAGGACACCCTCCAGTATGTATGGCAGTACTATCTTGCTGAGGTGGGAAAACTTCAGACAGATCTGGTAGCTCTAAACTGGGCATCAGTGAAGTGATGTGAACTGTCATTGTGCACATTTCCGTTGCCAATCACAATATCATGGCCTAGCATGTACCATCACAGTCAGACCAAAGGATTGAACCCGAGTAAGTTAAACAGCTAATGGGATGAAGCAGTTTCAAGTATCTCCACGTTCTCAACAATGGTAGGACCCAGTACATGGCTGCTAGAAAAAAAGACTCAGACATTCCCCCATTAGTCTCCAGGCAAATCTATTTGCTCCATCTGAATTTGGGAAAGGCTGAGAACACTGAAACAGGGAGCATTTGTAAATGTGATCTTGCTCTTAGCTGGGCATAGGGGTGTGGTCTAATGCACTCTGCAATTACATGCAAATAAACGGCAAACAAAACAGTTGGAAAATAACAGCAGTGTGTAATTATCAGTGAACATCACTTTCATCTTGCGATGGTAGGAAGGTCATTGATAAAGCCTGTAAAGATGTTTAGGCCATCAAACTGAGAAACAGCTGCATGGATCCCGTGGCAGCAATAAGAGCTCCAAGCAGATTATACATTTTTAAATATAAAAATGTTGAGCCCTGCATCTGCTGAATTTTCTTTTTCTTTTTCTCTAATAACCCGAATAAAAAAATAACTTCTCTGTCTCTGGTAACTTTTTTCAGTGGTCGTTAGACCCATATCTGTTTTTTCCATCCCAGCAACCCCGCTAATGCTACACCGCTTATCTCATCTCCAGTGTAATTAATCGATTTTTGACATTGTTGCACTTGCACAACATGGTTGAGCAATAGATGAAAATGATGCCGAAAGCTCTTAACGTGCTAGATGGCAGTCATTCAATATTTGTCAACTCTAAAGGCACAGTTCAGGGTCGCCTCTGGCTTTGGTTGCTCTGATGTTAAAAAAAAGAGCAAGATGCCAAGCATGAGTGGACACCAAAAGATCGTCTGGGCCATCAGACATGCTGCAGTGTACCACGTTGTATTTCATGTACTTAAATTCTTTAACTAGAAAGCACTAGGTTATGGATGTATAAGAAAATAACTGCAGATGCTGGTACAAATCGAAGGTATTTATTCACAAAATGCTGGAGTAACTCAGCAGATCAGGCAGCATCTCAGGAGAGAAGGAATGGGTGACGTTTCGGGTCGAGACCCTTCTTCAGACTGATGTCAGGGGGGCGGGACAAAGGAAGGATATAGGTGGAGACAGGAAGATAGAGGGGGATCTGGGAAGGAGGAGGAGGAGAAGAGAGGGACAGAGGAACTATCTAAAGTTGGAGAAGTCGATGTTCATACCACTGGGCTGCAAACTGCCCAGGCGAAATATGAGGTGCTGTTCCTCCAATTTCCGGTGGGCCTGTTATGGATGTGGCTTTTTAGCTACTGGTGGCGGACGCGATGTATCTCAATAATACATCCTTGTGGAGTTAAGAGTATTTTATTGACACATGCACCAGGAATGGAACAATCAAACTCTTACTCCTGCAGCTTTACAAGCACATTAAAGGCAACACCATAACAAATAATATGCACAACTTAATCCATATATAATAAACAATAATTCAATTAATTATCAGTTATATTAGATAAATGGATCAAAGTCCATAGTAGTAGGTACTGAGGTGGGATTGTGCAGGGTGGTTCAAGAGCCTGATGGTTGATGGAAAGAAGTTTGCCTTGAACTTGGAGGTAACGGTTCCCACGCTCCTGTACCACCTTCCTAGTAGTAGCAGCGAGATGAGAGCAGGGGCAGTGTGTGTGGGCTTTTGTTATTGGATGCCTTTTTGAGGCAGTTCTTCCTCTAGATCCTTTGGTGGGGAGGATGTACCTGTATTTTCAAAACTGAAGAGAGCGGTAATCTCAATGACATGTTCCCTATATGTATGGAACTTGACATATTAGAACTGAGAAGCATATAATCTGGTAGTGAGTGTGTAACTAATTAGTATTGATGTACAGAGAGAAATATCTTTGGGGCAGATGGAGAGGTGGGATTGTGGAACCTTGGAGCAGTTTCCACATATTGAAATGAAATTAAGAGATATGAAAACGGGAACTGAGTTAAATGATCATCCATTCTCCTTTTGAATGGCAGATGGATGACTTGCATGCTGGTTTCAAGAGAAAAATGGTCAGATGCACAGAAATGAGCTTTTGTTTTTATGTTAAATTTCCAAGCATGTGACAGGACTTTTAAGTTGTGCAATGGTACAATTTTATTGGTGATGGGAATTAATTATGACAGAGAAGGAGGCCACCCAACCCAGTCTACACTAGTTCCAAGAGTACCCCCATTCTCCCACAAATTTTCCCAGTAACTATTTACATCACAGTGCCTTCAATTCTCTGCCTTACCAAGCTTCCATCGCGCACCTACAAATTGGGAGCAATTTACTATTGGTTGGTTTATTAGTGTCACGTGTACCATGATGCAGTGAAAGAACTGGGTGCTATCCAGTCAAATCATGCTATACATGAGCACAATCAAGCCATGTGCAGGTACAACAGGTAGTACAAAGAGAAAAATACCAGAATGCAGAATATAGTCAGTTATAGCATGTTTCAACATTATAGGGTTTAGAATAGTTAGTTGTTAGTTGAGGAAAGATGATATCTAACCAATTAGTTGAGGAAAGATGATATCTAACCAATTTGATTGACTTATTTGAGGAGATACTTAGAGCATTGAGGAGGGCATTGTGTTTGATGTAGTCTACATGGATTTTAGCATGTCCTATTGGCAAAGTCCAACATGGTACACTGATCAAAAATATAAAGAGTCCTGGATTAAGTGGCTCTAGAGAGGTTGGTTTGACCTTTGAGCACTTGCATGCTATCCCCATGACATTAGGTTTCTGCCAGGCCCTTTGGTTCATAACTGTACAAAACCAGTCACTGCAAAACTCCACTGTCTGGTTTCAGTATTTCTTACAACCTGTGTTGTGCAGAAAAAGGGCAACTGTTGCAATTCAATCTGTTTGGTGGGGAGTTTGAGGGACTTTTTAAATATAAAGCCATTTTTGGAAATATTTGTGTTATTTGAATATGGTATCACTTCATTTTGTACTGGGATTTTTTTCAGAATATTAGAATATGGTTTCAGGGAATTACCACACAGGGCCATTTTGTATTTGGCTTATTAAGTGGACTGAGTGAAGATGGAACATGGTCAGTATAAAGAGGAGAGATGGGGGTTGGTAAGTGGTAGGTGACTGAGATGGGGTGAAGGGTGCTGGGCAGATGGGGGACTGTTGGAGTTGGAAGACAGGCAGGAGTAATAGGTGGAAGCAAATAGAATCAGTCTGAAGAAGGGTCTCGACCCGAAACGTCACCCATTCCTTCTCTCCCGAGATGCTGCCTGACCTGCTGAGTTACTCCAGCATTTTGTGAATAAATAGAACCAGGGGAGAGAAGGGTGAAGGTGAAAACAGCTCTAGAGGATGATAAGTAGAAGCACAAAGGTTATGAGTGTCAGAATCAGACAAGTAAGGAAGGTGATAATTGGAACCATTAACAGAGAGATGAAGGACAGATGGAACCAGATAGAGAACTTCTGGTGGGTGAAATGTGTGGATAGAAGGTGGATTGAGCCAGGAGGGGGAGGAAGCAAATATTGGTGCTGGGAATTATGGGAAAGGGACCAAAAATGGGAGAACTGGAAGTGGATCAGAAGGGGAGAGAGGGAGCACAGAAGAGGGCGTTGCAGCCTTACAACGCTAGAGACCTGGGCTTGATCCTAACTATGGGCGCTGTCTGCACTGAGTTTGCACATTCTCACTGTGACTGCATGGGTGTTCTCCAGGTGCTCTGGTTCCTCCTACGTTCCAAAGACGTGCAGGTTTGTAGGTTAATTGGTATCGGTAAGTTGTAAAAAATTGTCCCTAGTCAGTTGGATAGTGTTAGTGTATGGGATGATCACTGGTTGGCGATTCCTTTATTGAAGGAAGCAGAGGGTGATGGTAGAAGGTTGTTTTTTGGATTGGAGGCCTGTGATTAGTGGTGTATCTCAGAGTTTGGTGCTGGGCCAATTTCTATTTGTCAGCTACATCAATGAGAACATACAAGGCATGATTAGCAAGTTTGCAAATGACACTGAGGAAGATGGTATTGTAGATAGTGAAGATGGTTGTCATAAATTCAAGGCCCCCTCAGCCCTTGACGCCATGGAGTGCCTGCCGACCATGGATGAGTTAGATGGAGAGCCGACGGTAGAAGAGCTTAGCAAGGCCATTGACAGCCTGGCCTCAGGCAAGGCCCCAGGCAGCGATGGGATTCCCCCTGACCTGATCAAGCACTGCAAGACTACCTTACTGCTTCCTTTGCATGAAGTCCTCTGCCAGTGCTGGCAAGAAGGAGCTGTACCGCAGGACATGAGGGATGCCACGATCATTACCCTCTACAAGAACAAGGGTGAGAAAAGCGACTGCAACAACTACAGAGGCATCTCCCTCCTCAACATCATCGACAAGGTCTTTGCTCGGGTCATCTTGATCCACCTGCAGAAGCTGGCAGAACGTGTCTCCCCAGAGTCACAGTGCGGTTTCCGAGTTGGAAGGTCAACAGTAAACATGGTCTTCTCCCTTCGCCAGCTCCAGGAGAAGTGCAGAGAACAGCGGATGCCCCTGTATATTGCTTTCATTGTCCTCACCAAGGCGTTTGACTTCGTCAGCAGAGATGGCCTATTCAAGGCTCTCCCAAAGATAGGCTGCCCACCAAAACTGCAGAGCACGATTGAATCCTTCCACATTAACAAGAAGGGGACAGTGCAGTTCAATGGCAGTTTCTCGGAGCCCTTCGACATCCGCAGTGGCGTCAAACAAGGCTGCAACCTCGCTCCCACACTCTTTGGGATTTTCTTCGCTCTGCTCCTGAAACATGCCTTCGGCACCGCAACAGAGGGGATCTACCAGCGTACTAGATCAGACGGCAAGCTCTTCCACCTTACCCGCCTCTGAGCCAAGACAAAAGTACGTGAAGCTCTCATCAGAGACATGTTGTTCGCCGATGACGCAGCAGTTGTGTCCCACACCCAGCGGGAACTACAGTCACTGATGGACCGCTTCTATCGGGCTTGCAAGGACTTTGGGCTAGCCATCAGCCTGAAGAAGACGAACGTCCTGGGACAGGATACAGAGGCACTGCCTGTCATCACCATCGACGACTACGAACTCGATGCCGTCCATCAGTTCACGTACCTCGGCTCCACCATCACCGACAACCTCTCCTTGGACACAGAGATTGACAAGAGCATCGGGAAGGCAGCTACAACTCGAGTGTGGACCAGTCCAAAGCTGACAGTGAAGACAAAGATAGCAGTCTACAACGCCTGTGTCAACAGCACGCTGCTGTACGGCAGTGAGACATGGACTACATATGCCAGACTGGAGAGAAGACTTAACACCTTCCACCTTAGAAGCATCTGCCGTATCCTGGGTATATCCTGGCAAGCCAGAGTGTCCAACGGCTAGATTCTGTCTCGCGCTGGCCTTCCGAGCATGTACACCTTACTCAGGCAGCGCAGGCTGCGGTGGCAGGGGCATGTCCACCGCATGGAGGATGGCCGTATTCCAAAAGACATCCTCTATGGGGAGCTAACATCTGGGAGGAGAACCATCGGCCGCCGCCAGCTACGTTACAAGGATGTCTACAAGAGAGATTTGAAGGTGCTCAACATCGATGTGGAGTCCTGGGAGAGCCTTGCAACTGACCGTACAAGGTGGAGAGGTGGATCAGTGGGCAGGTGGACTGAGGAATGGTTGATGGAATTTAATGCAGAAGTGCGAGGTGTGTGGGAGGTGCAGAAGCACGAGGTGTGAAGTTTAACCAGGGCAGGACCTACACAGTGAATGGCAGGGCTCTGGGGACCATTGCAGAGCAGCGGGATCTTGGAGTAGAGGTGTATAGTACCTTGAAAGTGACTTCACTGGTGGATGGGGTGGACAAGAAGGCTTTTGGCACATTGGCCTTCCTCAGTCAGAGTATTGAATATAAAAGTTGGGAGGTCATGTTACAGTTGTACAAGACATTTGTTGAGGCTGCATTTAGAATATTTTGGTCATCATATAGGGAAGATTTTGTCAAGCTGGAAAGGTGCAGAGAAAATTTGAGGATGTTGTGACCCTGAGCTGTAGAGAGAGAGGTTGAGCAGTCTAGGACTTTATCCCTTGGATCACAGGTGGATGAGGGGTGATTTAATAGAGATATAGAGTCTCCAAAATCATGAGAGGAATAGATAGGATAAATGCACTGTACTCAGGGTAGGGGAATCAAGAACCAGAGGACACAGGTTTAAGGAGAAGGGAGGAAGTTTTAATAGGAACCTGAGGGGCATCTTTTTTTACACAAAGGGTAGTAGTTACATGGACGAGCTGCCAGAAGTGGTAGTTGAGGCAGGTACTATTACAATGTTAAAAAAAAATTGCACAGGTACATGGAGAGGATGGGTTTAGAGGGATATGGGCCAAATGCAGTCAGGTGTGACTAGAGTAGATGGGGCATCTTGGACGGTGTAGGCAATTTGGGCTGAAGGACCCATTTCTCTGCTGTATTACTCTATTAAACTTATTGACTTCCACAATAACCTGGTCAATACCTTTTCCCTCTCCATTTCCAAGGATGCCACCACTTTCTCCCAATTTCTCAATTTCTGCTTTATCTTCTATGAAGATGAAGCTGCCTTTTTCAGGACATCTGAATGCCCTCTTTTCCTGGAAATGTTCTATCTCATACTGTGGTTGAGTCCTCTCTCACATTTCCTCCATTTCCTATATCTCTGCTCACACTCTCCCTCCTTCAGAATAGAGATAGTGTTCCCTTACTCCTCTCCTTTCACCCACCTACCTCCATGTCCAGCACATCATCCGTCGTCATTTTCCCCAACTACAATGGGATCCTACCACAAATCACATCTCCTCACCACTTTTTTCTGTCTTCTGCAGGGGCAACTCTCTTCATGAGTTTCAATCTGTCAGAACACATGGACAATTCCTTGCCGCCTCCCCCTCACTGATTATTCTGGTTGACCCACCAGGTCCACCAACAGTTTCTTTTTGCTCTAGATTTCAGCATCTGCAGCTCTCCTGTCGCCAGTTAATTTTGTGTTGTTTGTGCATTTGAAGTGTGGGCTTGGCTGCATGAGCATCAACAATGTTGGCTGCCACATACTGGAGTTGATTTAAAATGCAATGGTTCCGTTCTGTTAGAAAGAATTTCCTGTGTGTGTCACTGACATTATGTGTGGTATTTCCCATCTCTTCTCCTTCATCAAAAGTGGTCATGACTCATTTTTCAGTTAGTGGAAAGTTATTATTTAATCATGCCACTAACAGTTAAAATAAATCATGAGCTGAAATTACCTTTCCGATATGCCAGCCTTTGGAAGGGCAGTAACAATGTGTCCTTATATTGTGCATGTCTGATCCACCTCATTCCATAATTGGTTCTGTTCAACAAAACCACTTTCGTTATTTGGTACCATACCATAGCATCTCGCAATGAAGTCAATCCTGAGTGTTCTGATAGAGAATAGGGCAGCACAGTGGCACACTTGGTGTCTTACAGCATCCGAGGGCATGGTTAGATCCTGACTGCGGATGCTTGTCTGCATGGTTTGTACGTTTCCCCTGTGACCTGCGTGGGTTTTCTCCGGGATCCCCGGTTTATTCCCTCACTCCAAAGACATACTCCAACGATTTGTAGGTTAATTGGCTTGGTATATTTGTAAATTGTCCCTAGTGTGTAGGATAGTGTTAATGTGCGGGGATCACTGGTCGGTGCGGACGAAGGGCCAAAGGGCCTTTTTCCACGCTGTATCTCTAAATTAAACTAAACTAAAGAAGTCAAGAATTTCTTCACAGATACGGATTATGGTGCACTTCAGGGCTATCCAAATCCTTGGATACGTGCCTTCTGTTGTTTAGGTGTGGCTGATGTCAACAGATTGTAGTCATTGTCAATATGTAAGCTTTGTCCTGCCTCGTCTCTCTTCCAGTTTTTTCTTCACCAGCATTCAGTCTCAAGAAAGGTCCTGACCCAAAATGTCACACATCCATGTTCTCCAGAGATGCTGCCTGACCTGCTGAGATACTCAAGCACTTTGTGTCTTTAGATAGTAGTCTCCAAGTGCTCGGGCACGCAATGCTTTGACACATTTAGTTACAACCATGGCCACCTTTAAGTCCATGGTGGCTAACCAAATGTTATGCTTATGCAAACAAGGTTTAGATTTTTGACCTGATGGTCCAGTAAAGAGGTAAAAAAAATGAACATGGAACAGTACAGCACTGGAAAAGGCCCTTCAGCCCCACAATATTTAATGCCTACTTAAACTAATCCCTCCTGCCCGCATGTGATCCATATCCCTTTTAGAGATACAGTGTGGAAACGGGCCCTTCAACACACCAAGTTCACGCCAACCAACGATCCCTATGTACTAGTTCTATCCCACGCTTTGGGGACAATTTACAAAACTCAATTAACCTACAAACCTGCATGTGTTTGGAATGTGAGAGGAAACCCATGCAGTCACATGGAGAACGTGTTAACTCCATACAGACAGCACCTGTAGTCAGGATCAAACCCGGGTCTCTGGCGCTGTAACAGAGCAACTCTCCCGATGTGCCATTGTGCCATTCTATCTAAATGCCTCTTAAATACTATTAATGTTTCTGCTTCCACCATCACAGCTGACAGCACATTCAAGGCATCTAAAGCTATTAAGTTGACAACTTCAACAAATTGAACACGGTTTAAAGAAATGATAATCTATGTATTTGCACCAGGTGGTGCTATATGCCATAAAGTATCATAATTTCTTTCTTTAAACAAAATTACTATAACGTGCATAAAATAACTTCCATAAATAAATGCATGCCCTGTTTTTTTGTAGGTCCCCTCAAACATATATGTAGGTTAATTGGCTGGGTAAATGTAAAAATTGTCCCTAGTGGGTGTAGGATAGTGTTAATGTACGGGGATCACTGGGCGGCACGGACTTGGTGGGCCGAAAAGGCCTGTTTCCGGCTGTATATATATGATATGATATGATATGATACTTGTTTTATGGTTAATGCTTTGTTTTGAAGGTGTTGGCTCACCTATTCTAGTTTTCTCCAACTTTAAAAGTTTGTATCAAGTTATACCCCTGCCACAGCTTTGAAATTGCACTAACCGTATCACAAACAACATTCACCGAGATTTTATTTTATTGTCTTCTTCTGGCCCTCTGTAGCCTTTAACATGATATGAGCACACCAATGCCTTTCTTTTGTACCCACATGGGTACCCATGTGCCCATATGACTGACGCTTTAATCGATGTTATGCCCACACGCCACCTTTACCACTTTAACTAATTGTGCTGGCAATTTCATAAATCCTTGGATTTCTAAACTAAGGTCCCTCTGTCCTTTAATATTCCCTTAGGCCATTGTGCGTCCTACACTTTTCTGGTCCTTCCGAGGTCCATCACTTGTCATACTTATCAGGATGAAATTCCATTTACCAATATTCTGTTAATCCTATCAATTGATCCATATCATTCTTCACTCTGCCAATATTATCCTCACTAAAAAATAAACATTCTGTTGTTCATGTTATCTGCAGACTAAATAACCTTATTTTCTGCATCCATTCCCAAATCATTAATGTAAATAACACACAGCAAGGATCCGAGTACAGACCCTTGTACACGAAGAGCCTCAAACGTTTAATCTCAAAAGCTACCCCCCCCCCCCCCAACTATTGCCCTTTGCTTCCTGTTATTAAGCCAATTTTGGACCCAATGTGCTATCTTAGCTTACAAAAAAATGACCTTAATTCCTCAGCGCTTCACTTGGGAGCCGTGAACCCACTAACAGTACTTCAAACCATTTTGAGTAATTGGTCACTTGAGTAACTGGACATTTGAATTAGATAATGCTTCATTCCCAAGTTGAAAAAGGTATATGTGCACTCTCTAGGAGGCTGACCATTCCATGATAAATCAAGCATGCGTTGATATTGCCTCTCTATTGTGGTCAATATCCTGTGAAAGCTTCAGAAACTACAGCATCAATGTGGGCCGTGCCTCAGCGATGGGCACAAATAGTCTGGATATTCCATTGCAATGTTCATTTTCAGTAATAACCTCCTAATGTTCGTTCTTAAAACAAACTTGTGGTTAGTTTGTGCTAATGCCTCATCTAAAAAAAAAAAACACTTTTCCCTGCTGATAACCACTTTTGCATCAGCCCAACAGCTCACTAGGTATATTTACTGACAAGTACATCAGGTCATTGTGTGGCTCTGGCAATCTTTTCAGATGGAACAGCAGGAATTGCATGCTGATGATCAACAGCAGTAACAAACGGGTTCCATTTTCACAAAGGTCCATGTTAATGATGTCCAATGATGAAAATACACATAATCTGGTAATCACAAAAGTGCAAAAATAATAAAGGAACAATTACTAAAGGTAGAGATAGAAAGAAACTAGTTTTGACATTTGTAGAAACTAAACTTGTATAAATACGTTAGGCTCTTGAATCTAATATGGGGTGCTCACTCATATATAGGGGTGTCATTAAGTTAGATCTTTGTAACCTGCAGGTGGCCTGTATTTACATCACAGCATAACTTGCAAGTTGTATATTTGTCTTAATTTCTCTTTTGCTTTGTGCCCTGAATAGGTCTTTTCGTTTTTGGCCTTTGTTCTGGAGGAGGTGGTGGCATCCTGCGAGATCTGTCATGCACTTTACTTCTTTGAGTTTGTCAGCTGCAGTGCCTTCTTCCTGACTTTTCTCTTGTTAATTATATTGACCACGTCTCTGAAAGAAAAAGTGAGCAGAGTCAACTGGCAAAAAGTGGTAAGTATAACGATTTAACAAAGTTTTTGTTTTAGCGTGGTAAATTTGTGGTGATGTTGATGTGATTCTTAGTCTTTCTGTCTATGATGCTGCTTCCATGTACTTGCTCGGCCCTAATCAAATGAACATGGATCACAATCACAAACATAAGCAAACTTCAGGCTAGATCATGAAATTTGTTTCAAGAAGCAATTGAGCACGTGGGATGGGCCCCAGTAAATTCCCAAGAGTGGCATTAATCATAAGGTCATAAGGAATAGAAGTAGAATTAGGCCATTCGACCCATCAAGTCTACTCTGCCATTCAATCATAGCTGATCAATCTCTCCCTCCTCACCCCATTTTCCTGCCTTCTCCCCATAACCTCTGACACCTGTACTAATCAAGAATCAATCTATCTCTACCTTAAAAATATCCACTGACTTGGCCTCCACAGCCTTCAGTGGCGAAGAATTCCACAGATTTACCACCCTCTGATTAAAGAAATTTCTCCTCATCTCTTTCCTAAAAGAACGTCCTTTAATACTGAGGCAATTACCTTTAGTCCTAGACTCTCCCACTAGTGGAAACTAGTATTAGCCAGTGTCCACAAACTGTTTCAATGCATCTACATTTATTCAATTAGAGATGGTGAGGAATATTTCTTTAACCTATTGATTAGGAGCAGAACTAATCCAAGCTATTTATTGCTGCATCAGCCTACTTTTTCAAATGTCATAAAAATGATGAAAGATGATCTGTCTTTTTCACCAGTAAGCTACAGTCTTTTTCCCCCCAGTCTTGGACCACTTACCTGTGGGCCTAATCTGACAGCAGTTTTCTTCAGGCTTTGGTCAATAGTGGTGCCATCAAGTTACTCTGTATAATAGCTATTTCATTTTCTCAACTATATTACATACCCCTCTCTTGCTGTACTTAATATTTCACATATTTGGTGTTCACCGTGGAGGAATATAATGCATCCGAGGGAGAATAGTACTAATCTATCAGAAGCCGAAGGTTTCGCTGTCCACGTTATATTCTATTCTATAATACCTTATGCAACCCAGAGTCACCAAAGCTCCCAAGGCCCACTAAAGCCATGCTTCTCTGCTCTCACCTTTGGGTCTGAACTCCCATTGGATCAGATAAGCTCAAGATGCTAGTTATGTGTACAGGATGTTGGCTGAACCGTACGTTTCTATAACAGCGTGCTGTTTTGCTCATTATGGGCAGCTCTATCAATTTTGTTATATCTTTGTCATGTCAGGTGCCATACAGTTGATGCCTGGCAGTCTATCGGGTATTGAATAGAGCAGTTTCTTTTTTTTAAATCACTCATTATTGTTGGAATGAGACATTGGTCAAGAAAAATACCCAGCATCATTCAATATTTGTTTCTTTCTGAAGATTTTCCATAAACTCATTTTCTGATGTGTGCCCACTGGAGGATTTACAATATCATATATTGTACGCATCTCCAAATATAGCAGAAGCCCTGAAACCATTTTCTTTAACCTACAAAAAAATGGTATGCTGACAGTGAATGAAAGGAAATGATTCATCACTTCCTTTGAAATACAGCAGGAAATTGCAATCACAATAGTCTTTCAGTTATAGTTTGTTTGGTCTTCAATTTAATGTCTCTGCTCCTTGTATTGCACATTAAAACCCAGACAAATGTCTTCTTGTGGATATGTATTAATAAAAGAAAGCATGCTAGTAACATAAGCGTGATGGATAGTTGAACCCCACCTGCAATATTTAGGTGCAGTATTTAATAGCTGCTGAGCTACATGGATGATCCAAATCAAAGTTTACAGGGAGGTTTTGCTTGCTCTGTTTTTCAGCATTTTTCAGATGCAAAAATCAAGAGCAGGATTCTTTAATCTGGAGAACAGATTTATTTACCTTTTTTTAACCTTCCTCAACCACTTCCTCCAGTAACTCATTGCATTTACATCCTACCCTCTGCAGAAAAAGTTGCCTCTTGGGTTTCTAGTGATTTTCTCTCATCTAAAACCTCTGCCTGCGAGATCTTGATTTCCCCCCATCCTTGTGGGCATATAGGTATAGGTAGACCAGTATATAATTGAGAATGCAATCTTAAAATTCCTTCTCGCTTCCATGGCGGGTGAAAAAGTTAATAAAACAAATTCACTACAAAAATGCTCCCTTTACTACAAAATTCAAAAGCTCTTGCATTGAAGCAGAATTGAAGTGCTGTGTGTGTCTCATCCCATTTTTTTTTTAAAAGGCAAAATAATTAGTTGACAAACCTCTCCCCTGCTGGATCCCAAATGTGTGCACAAGCTCACTTTGCTGTCTGATAACCATTACATCTGGTTCAGCTACATTTTTTTGTGCAGTGGTAGAGGTGTCAGAGTTCCTCTGAAGTAGGGTAAAATGCTAAAACATCAATCTTAAGCCCCCTTGAGTGCATTACTCACTGGCCCAAATCCCAAGAATAGAATTTGTTGAAAATTGTCAAGATTGGCTTCTCCCATGTCTCCTCTTAAAAATGAGCAGGTTACTGATTGAAAGCATTCTTCTGCATTCTTTATAGTTTTCTCCTTGAATGTTTAGATGCGGTTCGATGTTCAAATGTCTTGTTTTGTTTAAAACAAATTGCAAAAAGTGGAGCAGATAGCAGAAAGTTAACCAAATAAATATTTACGTAAAATTCTGAATTTTGGACATCAAAATTATGAATTTGTAAAATCAAATGTTGGGAGGTCTGGCGTTTTGTTAGCCTTCCCTATTACATGCTCCACTTCTATGCCAGGTTTCTAGTTTTATGCACAAATATCTCCAAATTCTCATTGTGCTGCAGGTTTTCTCCAATTAAACTATTTTTCTCGTATTGTTCTTATCAAAATGAGCAACTTCGCATTTTTCCTGACCATGGACCATTTGCTGATTTATTGCCCATCCATTCAACCCATCAATATCTTATTTAAAAACGTTGTATATTACTTGCAATTCGCCTTTCCACCTATTTTTAACATCCACAAATTTGGCTACCATATATTTGTTCTCTTCCTCCATCTTTTACACATCTCGTAAACTGTTGTCTTCAATAATTCATCCTTCTTCAATGCTATGAGTATTATTAAGGAGAAAAGCCTGCTTTGTTAAGGGGAGATCCAGCTAATTTTTCAAAGACTTACCAAGTGTGTCAATGTGGATGGTGTGATTGTTGTATTTGGACATGAGTAAGGCCTTTGAAAATACCCTACATTAGACTGGTTCAAATGCTAAGAGTCCATAGAATCCAGGACAGTTTCATAATTATATTAGCAATAGGAGGCACAAGGTAATGGTTCTGGGGTTTTTAGGATTAGAAGCTCCTAATCAATGATGTATTGCAGGTATTGGTAATGAAACCCTTGCATTTTGTTATCTACATTAGTGATCTGGATTTGAATGTTGGAGGTAAAATTTATCTACCCATGTCAGCTGACATTAGAATTGATATTGGTGATGAGAATATTCTTCGGACTACAGAATTATGTTGATGTGTTGATGAGATGAATAGAGAAATGACAAATGGAATTTGGTCTTGAAAACCTGAAGTGATGCATTTTGTAAGGACCAATAAAGCTAGATAAAAACAATGTATGGTGGGACCCTGGGAAGTACTGAGGCTGGGCAGTATCCAAGGATCCTTGAAGGCAGCAACATGGGTAGCTAATGTTGTTAAAGCGGCATGCGGAATACCTGCCTTCTTACCTGGGCTGACTCAAGGAACTGAAGATGTTGGTTTACAACAAAAAAAACAGTACAGGAATAATGCAGCATGTCGGACATCTCTGGAAAACATGGTTAGGAGAAGGGTCCCAACTAGAAATGTCATCTATCTTTCCTGGTTGACCTGCTGAGTTACTCCAGCATTTTGTCTCTTTTTAAAAAAAGTTAAATGGTGTTAGCCACTGGGAAAGTTCTAAAGTCGTTGTTTGGTACCAATGGCTGGGGTGTGTTCTGCTGGTGGTTTTGGAGTTGCTTTAGACTGAGATCAGTTTGAGGGCGTTACTGCAATATGAACCGCAAACGAGCTTTTGTAATCCAGATGGGTTGGGTTTGTTTGACTTGCAAAGTTGCAAGGGCTGAGACGGCAGTAAGTGAAAATTACTTATTTGTTGATCTCATAATAAAAATAAGACTTTCACAAGATAGTGTTATGTAACATGGGACTTCTTTTGTTTAAAAGGCTTGTAATAAAGTTTGTACAAGGATAATAAATCCTAATTTAAATGCCACAATACTACCAATGCAAACCCGTGTGATAACTAATTATTGTTACTTCAATTCATGGAGGATATCACTATAATATTGAGAGGACACGGGTTTAAGGTGATTGAGCACAAACAAATGTAGTTACAATGCTAACCCTTTTATAAAATCTGGTTAGAATTTGGATAGTCCAAGGGTGGGTGCAGATTCACCAGTATTTTTAAAAAAAAATTGTTTAAATGCATGTTGGGGGGGGGGGGGGGGGGAGGGGGAATACAATTGTAGAGTTAAAGTGAGTAAAGATCTAATTGGTTTGTTCCTCAAAAGATCCGGCCTCTATATGCTGTGCTATTTCATGGTTTAAAGCTGCCTCAATGAGTTGTATTGCTTGTTAGCCATTACTGTCTCAGTTCTGGAGTGTAAAGGAGCAGCCATATTTTTCCAACCTATTAATGAAAATAGAACTTGGTAATGATGTTCCATGAGCTGTACTCCTGGTCTATCGAAGTGGTGGAGGTAACAGGATTAGAATATGCCATTAAAGAATGCTTGGGAGTTATTGCAGTCTATTTTGAAAATAATGCATCAGTGGTAGAGAATGGATGCCCACGCTCGCAAGCTGCATTGGTCCAAATTGAATTTTGGGTTGAGCATTGTTGAAACTGCCTTCATCCATGTTGTTGGCTTGTGCCTTGCACTTGGTGGAAAGGCTTTGTCTCTGGAAGATGAGTTGCTTACTGCAGGACTTAAGCTGTCATTGTGTTTATATGGCTGGTCTTGTTGGACAGAGTCAAGATGGCCATGGCCATTGAATCTGCTGTTCAACCCCAATTTGGGTTACTTCAACCAAGAATTACAAGACCCTGCCACAGGTTTGGAAAAACTGAGTGGCAGATCCTCACAGATCTTTCGTTCTGTTGCAAAACTCTGTGGTGTCTCTTGGGCCATGGATGTGCTAGTATTGCCCTGGAGAATCTATCTCTGCAATTCTATGGTTGACCTGGAAACTAGGAAAAAAGCAAATTCAGTTATTTTATTACTTATTGGTGTTATAATGTGCTTTTAATTAAATTACCTTTTTATTCAAAGGAAAGTTATAGATTTTCTAGTAGTTGCTGTCAGCATCTTACAAACTGCTTAAAAAGCTCCTCGCTCTGCCTTTAGTTAGACCACTTCAAATGCAGGGTGTTGATACTTTACTTGCAAGAACGCATTGTTCTTTGGACATTGGAGTGCCACTTCCATTCTAGGTTAGGATACACAATTGAATCTTGTGGTGGGGGTGGGGGGTGGCAGTTGAGTCCAGGCAGCAAATTGAATTGAGACATTTAGTCACATGTTTCTGGTCAGTGTGGTCTTCTAAGATACTAAGATACCAAGAATTGATGTCTGTGATGATAGCCATTGAATGCCAAGGATTGGTAATGATTATTATCCAGCATTTATTTGGTGCAATTGTTACATATCATTTTCGTATAGGCATGAATTATTTTCCTAACTAAGGAATTAAAGTGTAATCTGCAGGAATGATAAGTTTTGTTTTATGTGAAGACGAAAGCTAGCTGAGGAAATTTTTAGTTTGAAGTAGAAGTTTCAACTTCACTTGCATCCTGAGCAATGCAAAATGGCTAGTTTTGTCACATTTCAAATGAATACAGTTTAGATTTAAAATAATACATTTGTACTGTTTCATTCATAATTTGCGACTGATTTTGACATAATTGGGACTGCGCCTGACATAGATGACGCTCAAACCAATGCTTGTTTGCATGAAGGATTTTCTGTTTGAAATCTTGTGTCCTGGAGCTAACAGTAATTTCTTGCAATTCTTGGTAACATCTGCTGATAGTCACCAGTTCTATTTTTTTAAAAATAAAGTCTGAATTCTCCTGCAAATTCCAACTAATACATGCTCAGTGGGTTAACAATTTTTAACTGGCTCTGGAATTTTTTTAACGCAAAATGAGCTTCCATTTTACTCACAGGATTTCCTAATTGTCAAAATCCCACTCCCTAATATTTATCTTTAACCATTACAATTCTTCCTGCAGACTTTTCCATTGCTGCTTGCATTCCACTCCATTCAATAGACAATAGACAATAGGTGCAGGAGTAGGCCATTCAGCCCTTCGAGCCAGCACCGCCATTCAATGCGATCATGGCTGATCACTCTCAATCAGTACCCCGTTCCTGCCTTCTCCCCATACCCCCTCACTCCGCTATCCTTAAGAGCTCTATCCAGCTCTCTCTTGAAAGCATCCAAACGAACTGGCCATTGTACTGGCGAACAACGTACAACGAACTGGCCATTTGTTCCATTGTAGTTAACCCTATTTTTGGTGGAAAGATCAAGGGTATGGTGACAGATCAGTTAATATATAGAATTATTTAGTGATAGTTTCCATCTCTTTTGACCTTGCAAAGTGCTTAAAAGTCTTCACAAACTAAATGTAAATGCTTCCTTTTGAGAAACCTTAAACTCCTACACTCTGCTCCCTCCCACACTCTCTTCATAAGTTCATGGGAGCAGAAGTAGGCCATTCGGCCCATCAAGTCCATTCAATCATGACTGCTAGAAAACTGAAGTCAATAATAAGACTCTTGGGCCTGGAGAGTAAATATCCAGGGAAAAAGAAGGTGCGGGTGTCTGAGAACCATGACATCAGGCTCGAGAGCAGCTTTGTCTCACCAACCAATAGACTTATTAACCAGAACCCTACCTCAGCAACTGTTTACTGTGGACTTTGTGCTATGTACTTCAGTTTGCACTCTGGTTTTGTAGAATTATTGATAATTTATTGCAATTTTGATTATTGTATATCTATTTGTTGCATATGATGTGCCTGAAGAGTGGCAGTAAGTAAGAATTTCATTGTTGCATCTCAAGTGCATTTGATAATTAAACATGCTTGACTCTTCCCAACCCCAGCTTCAGTCCTCTATCACTTGTATTGTATCCCCTCTGGGCTATGTCCACCTACCACCCATGCACTTCATCCACCAGCTCCTATCCCATATCTTGTACCTTTCCCCCTTGGTCTCTTGTAATGTTTTCCATTATCCCATTCCTTACTTATCATATTCCAGCATTGGTAGCCTTTTTTGAGTTCCACGCTGATCACCCTCCAGCAACTGTCTCAACCTTCACCCTCTCCTTCCTGCCCCACCTCCAGCCTTTTTTACTTGCCTTTTATTTGCTTCCACTACTGTCTGCATGTAAATATTCCAACTCCATCTCTCTCTCTCTCGCTCTTTTCCTCTCTCTCTTTTTCTCTCTCTCTTTTTCTCTCTCTCTTTTTAACTCTCTCTCTTTTTCACTCTCTCTCTTTTTCACTCTCTCTCTTTTTCACTCTCTCTCTTTTTCACTCTCTCTCTTTTTCTCTCTCTCTCTTTTTCTCTCTTTTTCTCTCTCTCTTTTTCTTTCTCTCTCTTTTTCTCCCTCTTTCTTTTTTTTCTCTCTCTCTTTTTCTCTCTCTCTCTCTCCCCCCCCCCCATTCTCTTTATGCGGGTGATCTTCCCTCTACACTCCCTCTGCAGGTTCTTGACCCAAAATATCCAATCCCTCCCAACCTCTGTGGTGGAACTTAAACTAACTGGATTGGTGACTTGTTGAATTAAACATGAGGGCCAGTGTAAACCATCCTTTAAAAAGGCACAGATTAATACATTAAACATTGATTAGTTCAGATAAATCATGTTTGACTAATCATTGAGTTTTTCCCAAGGAGAGAGATCCTCAATGAGGGCAGCATATTTGACACAGCACAAAGAGGACGTTGACGGGAAACATAATTGATGTGTATAACGCCCTAGATAAGTTCCAAATGGGAAAACCTATTTTATGTAGCAGGAGGTATAAGAAGATAACTGCAGATGCTGGTACAATTCGAAGATATTTATTCAATGCTGGAGTAACTCAGCAGGTCAGGCAGCATCTCAGGAGAGAAGGAGTCAGACTGAGTCTGAACAGTATAACAGAACATAACAGAGCTTTATTTGTCGTTCGGTACCGAAGTACCGAACGAAACTACATAGCAGTCATAGAAAAAAAAAAGAACACAAGACACATAGCCCCAACACAAACGTCCATCACAGTGACTCCAAACACCCCCTCACTGTGATGGAGGCAACAAAACTTCCCCTCTCTTCCCCACGCCCACGGACAGACAGCTCGTCCCCGACCGACCCGCACAGTCCCCGCACCGGGCGCTGAAACGTCTCGCGGCCGAACCGGGCGATGAAAGGCCCGCGACCAAGCCTTGCGCAGCTAAGTCCCGCAGCCGAGCCGCACCAGCGGTGAAAAGTCCCGCAGCCGAGCCGCGCCGGGCGGTGTTAAGTCCCGCAGCCGAGTTGCACCGGGCGGTGTTAAGCCCCGCAGCCGAGCTGCACCGGGCGATGTAAGTCCAGCGGCCAAGCCGCACCGGGATGCAAAGTCCCGCAGCCGAGCTGCACCGGGCGGTGTTAAGTCCCGCAGCCGAGCTGCACCAGGCGATGTAAAGTCCCGCAGCCGAGTTGCACCGGGCGGTGTTAAGCCCCGCAGCCGAGCTGCACCGGGCGATGTAAGTCCAGCGGCCAAGCCGCACCGGGATGTAAAGTCCAGCGGCCAAGCCGCACCGGAATGTAAAGTCCAGCGGCCGAGCCGCACCGGGGGATGTTAGGCCCCGCAGCCGAGCCGCACCCCGCGCCGTGAGGAAGAGAAAAGTTCCCCACACCCACCCCCCACACACCACCACCCCCCACACACCACCACCCCCTCCCACACATACACAACCAAAAAAATATATATAAAAATCATCCCAACACCGACACTCAACAAAAAAAAGACGGACAGACTGCTAGTCAGCCGCTGCCGTTAGGCGCCGCCACGTGATCTCGACCCGAAACGTCACCCATTCCTTCTCTCCTGAGATGCTGCCTGACCTGCTGAGTTACTCCAGCATTTTGTGAATAAATACCTTCGTTCTGCAGCAGGAGAGTCAGAACAATGGCACATAGATTTAAAGTAAATTGGTATAAATATGGGATTGTGGATTGTAATCTTCTCCAAGAGTGTGGCAGAGGTCCTGCAGAGGTAGACAAAGTCATAGTCATAGAGTCTCACAGCATGGAACTAGGCCCTATGACTCAACTTGCTCACACCGGCCAACATGTCCCATCTACACTAGTCCCACTTGCCCATAGTTTTGCCCATATCCCTCTAAACCTGTCTTATCCATGTACCTGTCTAAATGTTTCTTAAACGTTGGGATAGTACCTGCCTCAACTACCTCCGGCAGCTCGTTCCATATGCCCACCACCCTTTGTGTGAAAAAGTTACCTCTCAGGTTCCCATTAAATCTTTCCCCCTCACCTTAAATACAGAAATCAATTCCTTTAAAAAGGACAGTACTTGCGTGTGTGCTTGAAGAACTGCACCTTGCAGCCTTCTAGTCTTGAAAGTTATGATGAGACTGGGATGATTTTAATTTGAGACAGAATGGGCTGAATGGCCTCCTGTGATGTAAATTTTCAATTTTGTCCTAATATGCCTAAATGGAAGTCAATGTCTGTTTTGTTCAAATGCTGCAGAAAAGTGCTGTGAAATAATTTACTAAGAGAACGTTCAGTATAATAAAGTTGTTATCATAGCTAGAGTCATAGAGTCTTCCAGCGTGGAAACAGGTCCATCAGCCTAACTTGCCCACACCTGCTAACATGTCCCATCTAAATGTCTAAATGTTTCTTAAATGCTGCAATAGAACCTGACTCAACTAGCTTCTCTGGCAGCTCCTTCCATACGTCTAACCTCGTTAGCGTGAAAAGGTTACCCCTTGGGTCCCTATTAAATCTTTCCCCCTCACCATAAACCTATACCCTCTAGTTCTCGATTCCCCTTTGGGCAAGAGACTGTGCGTCTACCTAATCTATTCCTCTCATGATTTTGTACACCTCTACAAGATCACCCCTCATCCTCCTGTGCTCCAAGTCCTAGCCTGCTCAACCCTTCCCTATAGCTCAGAGCCTCGAGTCCTAGCAATATCCTCATAAAACTTCTCTGCACCCTTTCCAGCTTGACAACATCTTTCCTATAACATGGTGAACACGATACTCTAAATATGGCTTCACCAACGTCTTATGCGACTACACATGACCTACCAACCTCTTTCCTCAATGCCCTGACTGATGAAGGTCAATGTGCAAAACAACTTTTTGACCACCCTATCTACCTGCGATGTCACTTTCAATGAACTATGTACCGATACTCCTAGATCCCTCTGCCCTACAACTCTCCCCAAAGCCCTACTGTTAACTGTGTAGGTCCTGCCCATTTTAGACTTCCCAAAATGCAACAGCTCGCATTTCTCTATTAAGTTCCATTAACCATTCCTCAGTCCACCTGCCCAGCAGATCAAGATTAAGATGTTATGTCATTTTCATTTCCCTGTCCTGTAGCTGAATACTTTGGGTTTAGTAAAGGCACAAGATGCTGTTGAAGCTGGACTCAGGAGTTTAAAAGAAAAAGCAGCTGGAGGAACTCAGTTGGTCAAACAGCATCCGTGGAGACAAAGGAATGGCCAACGTTTCAGGTCGAGAAACCATGTATCAGGACTGGGAGTGCAGTGGAATGATAGCCAGTGTATAGAAGTGAGAGGGAGGGGTGAGGAAGAGGCTAGTAGGTGATGGTGAAACTGGACAGGGAGGTGGGGGAGAGGGCAAAGGAATGATAGAACTGGGTGGAGGAGAGGATAGGAAACATGAACCAAGAGATATCACCATAGCTTTACTACCAATTATGGTACTGACAGGGGATGTGCAAAACTTAAGGGCTGAAAACTTGTGGTTTTTGATAAAGGTTTTGGTTCTTAGGACGCTGTAGCAGGAAGTGCACCTGTTCATTTGAGTGGGTTGCTTGCAGAAAAAACAAAGAGGAACTATGTTTTGTAGTTACTATTTTTGAAATGAAAATTTCCTGGGGGCGTGTGTCTCGTATCTTTATCCTCCCACTGTCATGATGCCCTTTTCCTCTTTCTGAGTGATTCTGAGGGGGGGGGGGGGTGCAATGAGACCTGGGTGTGCTTGTACATCAGTCACTGAAAGTAAGCATGCAGCAAGCAGGCAGTGAAGAAAGCTAATGGCATGTTGGCCTTCATTGCAAGAGGATTTGAGCTTAGGAGCAAAGACCTACTGCAGTTGTACAGGGCCCTGGTGAGACCACACCTGGAGTATTGTGTGCAGTTTTGGTCTCCTAATTTGAGGAAGGACATTATTGCTATTGAAGAAGTGCAGCATAGGTTCATGTGTCCAGAGAGTTACAAAAGTAGCACAACAATGTAATGGTAGCAATGGTTTACAGGACAGCATCGCAATGCTTGCAATTTGTAAAACTTTGAGGATTTTTCACTTTTGAACATGTTTGAAGCTTCCATCGAACTCCAAGTCTTTCCCTCCCCCACCTGGTAAAAATGCTTAATGAACTTATTAAATGGAGTGGTTCTGAATGGTTAATCATTTCATGACGGATTGCTCTGAACATTGAAACTCGTGTCGTTTTCTCCCATATTATTTCAGAAGCAAGCCTCCAGAAATCTCAGTTATTTAGAACAAAGGAAAATGAAAATTTTAAAAATCCATTGGTCAATTAGTCTTTTTGTTCTCTTCTTGCCAAAAGAATGAAAGGAGAATAGATGCTTTTTTTTTAAGATGGAATATTAGATGTGATATGGTTCCCAAAACTGTATTTTGAAGTAAAATGTACTTGAGAGAATGAATTAAATATTTGAAAAAATTAAAGGGTATGAGAATTAGGAGAATCTGGTAAACAACATAAATATGTTAACTGATGATTAAACACTACTTTATAAGGATAAACACGTGAGAAATAATTGGTTCAGCTTTTTAGCATAATTTGATGTGAAAGTAGCTGTAAGAAAGTAACTGCTTTTTTAAAAATGGGAAATTATTAAATCGTCTGCTTCCAAAGGTGGTTTCTAATTTGGATATTCAGTTAAACCAACCATGCAAGCTGACAAACTGATAGTTGCATTGAGCTATTTCTTGGATAGCCTCTTAAAATATTGAGTTTCTTGAATTAGAAATGTTCATTAGTCATCGGAGCAGAATTAGGCCATTCAGCCCACCAAGTCTACCCTGCCATTCAAGCATGGCTGATCGATCTTTCCCTCTCAATCCCATTCTCCTGCCTTCTCCCTGTAACCTTTGACACCTTTATTAACCAAGACCCATTCAATCTATGCTTTAAAAATACCCAAGGACTTGGCCCTCGCAGCCTTCTGTGACAGATTCACTACCCTCTGGCTAAAGAAATTCCTCCTCATCACCTTTCTAAAGTAAATCGTTTTATTCCAAGGTTTGCTCTGGTTCTAGACTCTCCCACTAGTGGAAACATCCTCTCTACATCTACTCTATCCAGGCCTTTCATTATTTGGTAAGTGCCAATGTGATCCTCGCATATCTTTCTAAACTCCATTGAGCACAGTCCAAAAGCCATCAAACACTCATCGTACATTAACCCAATGATCCCCAGGATCATTATTACCCATCAGCGGTCGCATACAGCATGCAATCCTCCGACATTTTCACTACCTTCCACCCTTTTTGTTTTTTGCAGAGATCATTCCCATCGCAACTCCCTGGTTAACTCATCTCTTCCCACCCAAACCACACCCTCCCCAGGCACCTTCCCCAGCAACCGCAGGAGATGCAACACCTGTACCTCCACTCTCGACTCTGTCTCACCTGAAAGGGCTTTTGGGGCACCTGGACAGAGGTTCACTTCACCTCCTCCAACCTCATCTTCTGTACCTGCTGTTCCAGGTGTGGACTCCTATATATCGGCGAGGCAAAGCGTGGACTTGGCAATCATTTCGCTGAACACCTTCCCTCAGTCCATGTGATCTCCCAGTTGCCAAACATTTTAACTCCCATTCCCATACTGACCTTTCTGTCCTGGGCCTCCTCCATTGCCAGCGAGGCCAAACATAAATGGGAGGAACAGCACCTCGTATTTCTCTTGGGCAGCTTACAACCCAGGTATGAATATTGATTTCCCTAACTTTAAATAATCCTTGCATCCCCTCTCTTCACCTTTCCCAAACCCTAGCCGTTGTGCAATTTTAATGTCATCCCGTTGAGTTCCACTGTCTGCATAACCCATTATCACCTATCCCACAGCCAACAGTGGACCATTGTGGACGGCACATTTACTTAATTATCATTGATTTTTGCATATCTTCCATTCATTTCTCCTAAGTACCGTCTATATCTCACGTTCCCCTTTCCCATGACTCTCAGTCTGAAGAATGGTCTCGGCCCGAAACATCACCTATTCCTTTTCTCCAGAGATGCTGCCTGACCCACTGAGTTGCTCCAGCTTTCTGTGTCTGTCTTCAGTGTAAACCAGCATCTGCAGTTCCTCCCAACACATCAATCTTGTAAACCTCCTCTGGACCCTCTCCAATGCCAGCACATCCTTCCTTGGATATGCGGTCCAAAACTGCTCACAATACTCCAAATGCGATCTGACAAGTGCCTTATCAAGCCTCAGCATTACATCCCTGCTTTTATATTCTAGTCCTCTCAAAATGAATGCAAACATGCCATTTGCCTTCCTTATTCAACCTGCAAGTTACCTTTCCGCACACTTTGCTACGCTGTATTCCATCTGCCACTTCTTTGCCCACTCTCCCAACCTGACCATGTCTTTCTGCAAATTTCTTGCTTCCTCGACATTACCTGCCCCTCCACCTATCTTTGTATCATCTGCAAACTTGGCTACAAAGCCATGAATTCCATCATCCAAATCATTGATGTACAACATGAAGAGTAGACGACACAGTATGGACCACTGCGGAACACCAGTGATCTCCAGCAGGCAACCAGAAAAAAAACCTTTATTTCCACTCTTTGCCTTCTGCCATGCAGCCTATCTTATGTCCATGCTAGTATCTCCCCTCTAATACCATGGCCGCTAATCTTAATTAGCAGCCTCATGTGTTGCACTTTATTAAAGGCTTTCTGAAAATCCGAGTATAAAATCCGATAGTCGTTTCAGGTTCCATCATCTGACTCGAGAAGTATCTAAAGAAGGGTCCTGATCTGAAACATCCTCCTTCCATTCCCTCCACATCTGCTACCTGACCTGTTGAGTTACCCAAGTACTGTGTGAGATACTCAGCTAGACTTGCATTGTTTGGGATTATTTAATGCTGCAATTTCCTAAAGAGCCAGAAGGAGCTGGAGGGGACCTCTCAACTCTTTAAATCCTAGAATATAGAAAAGTACAGCACTGGAACACGTCCTTCGGACCATAATTTCCACGCCGAACATGATACCAATGTTAAACAAATCTCTTCTGCCTGCACATATCCATATCTCTCCATTGCCTGCATAATCCATGTGCTTATCCAATACTCTTAAATGTCACGATTGTACCTGCCTCCGCCACCACCCCTGGGAGCGAGTTTCAGGCACCCACCACTCTCTGCAAAAACCTTGTTGCTGTTCCACAACTTAACTTTGATGTGCTACCTATGAAGAGAACACATAGAAACTAATTGTTATGTCCAGAACCACAAAGTTGGGGATGAGGGAGAGGAATGGAATTCTTGGTGGCACAGAAGGCAGAAGCTGTGGTCATCCTGACTTTAGTTGAAGGAAATTTCTCTTCCTTCATTACATGATGTTAAATATACAGTCTGATAATGTGGAAACTGTGCCATTCTGGCTTGGTATGGATGATGGAGGTAGAATTGTATTGATATGCATGTGAAAACTATCCGAGTATTTTCTGATGATTTTAGTTGAGAGTCAAAATGTTGGTAAGGAATAGAAGGAGGCTGGGTGTGGCTCTTTTAGGGAACCAAAAAGGAAAATGTGTTAGCATCAGTAATCTCTGAGCCAAAAAATGGTTTGTTATAAGTGGGTGGAAAATTTTGGAAACTTATAAAACCTGAATATTCTGTTTCAAAGTTTTACAGAATAGCATAAAATGATTCACATATGTTTTCTCATAGTTCTCATAGTTCCTTCAATTTATAATAGTAAGCGTAATTGTTAAGAAACACGATTGAAAGAATTGTTACAATACAGGTAGTTCTGCTATAACAGATAAAAGAAATTGGCTATAATGAGGTTGGATTTGGGATACTACATGCATTTAACATGTTGCATTGGTTATAACATGGTCAAGACCAGGAAAACCTGTTTACATCTGTGTTTTGAAGGTAACTATAGCCTGTTCTAATACAATTAGATTTTTCTATAATGCATGCTTTCTCAGGAATGTAACAATCTCATTATAGCAGAACTAACCTGTAGCTAAAGATTTTTCTTGAAAACCAGCACCAGGTAAATAAAGTGGACATTGCAGGATTAGATGTAGAAGAGGTTAAGAAAAAACTATTAAAATATTTCTAATAATCTACCAAATATTGTAATGAGATTAAAGTCTCTGTCAGTATTGTATCGTCCAAAGAGTTGTATGATTGGACTTGCAGCAATCAATTTATTTACAGAGATGATGGGCACTAAGGCATATTCTCTAGAAAATACAATACGTTTTTACAGTAAGAAGGTAGTTGCATATAAATGATATGCGTAAACTCAATCTTGGTGCATCTCAAGTTGAGTGACTGAATCACTTTCACTCCAGCTAGGAATAATGCTGACACATTTAAATAGCCCAAATAGAACTGATGGTGAGCAGGACAGTAGTGAGAGGGAAGAGGTTTATAATGCATAAGCTTTGATTTACCGTCTTGTCTAATTCTAATGCTTTTTCACTGTCCCTTCTTGATAGAACGCTCGTTGATTAAGACACTTGAAATTCACGTGATGTCATTTTTTTTTCTTCACAGGACTTTTGTTACACTTGTGTGATAGCATCATTTTTCTTGATTGCCTGTGTGGTATTTGCAGCCAAGAATGGGGGATCTCATGTCGAGAAAGCTGCTGTTGTAAGTTTTGCCATTATTTTCACTTCTCCTTGTGTTGTCATTAACACCAATGAATGCTAATTGGGAAACAAACCCATGAGAATCGGTGGCCCTCAACTGATTAGTCTCCACATTAGATAGACACAAAATGCTGGAGTAACTCAGTGGGACAGGCAGCATCTCTGGAGAGAAGAAATGGGTGATGTTTCGGATCGAGACCCTTCTTCAGACTAGTTAGGGGAAAGGAAATGAGAGATATAGACAGTGATGTAGAGAGAAATAGAACTATTGAATGAAAGATATGCAAAAAAGTGACGATGATAAAGGAAACAGGCCATTTATTAGCTGTTTGCTAAGTGAGAATGGGAACCTGGTGTGACTTGTTGGGGGCAGGATGGAGGGAGAGGGAGTGCAGGGGTTACTTGAAGTTGGAGAAATGAATATTCATACCACTGGGTTGTAAGCTGCCCAAGCGAAATATGAGATGCTGTTCCTCCAATTTGCGATTAGCCTCACTCTGACAATGGAGGAGGCCTAGGACAGAAAGATCAGTGTGGGAATGGAAAGAGAAATTAAAGTGTTTAGTAACCGGGAGATCAGGTAGGTCCAGGCTGACTGAGCGACGGTGACATTAGTTCAGTTCGCAAATGTGTCTCTCAGGAGGTTGTTGGTCCAAGACCCACTCCAGATTCTTGAGCTCAAAAATCTAGGCACCGCTGTAGCCATTAAAATATAGCACTGCCTGCCATCTTAAATGGATGTAAACACAGCACTCTTTTGAAAAATGAATGTTATGCTTTGTTTCCCTGCTGATACTTATTCCTTAATCAGCATCAAAAAATCAAATTAGTCACTTATTATTAAATTTTTATTAAAGAGAATTTGCTAAGTGCAAATTGGCTGTGCTGTTTCCTACTGTACCAAAGGGACATTAAAGCCAATTAAGTGTTTCTTGATGCATGTTGGAATGAATATCTAGTCAGTGAAAGTCGATTTACTTTTAAATATCAATCTAGTTGGGAATATCAGCAGACTCTGATTCCCCAAACTACTATCTGTTGAATTAAATTCAAGAAAGAGATAAATGAGCCTCACTGTGAGGATCATTTTCCGGAGTTGACCTGGTCTAGGTTCTTTTATTCGGTCAGGCCCTTCAATCCCAAAAGGCCAAGGATAGACTGTGATTGGTGCTCAGCCTGCCTCTGAACAATTAGATCAAGTTGCTTGCACCGTTTATTTCACCACATGTAGCTTATTATATTTCAAGTTGCCTCGTTTCTGGATTGGCAGAAAGAAGTTTGAGGTGAGATTCCCATTTTGTTTGTTTTTACTTTTCTAGGCATTTGGATTCCTGGCTACTTTTGCCTTCGTGGTGGATATTGTGCTGTGTTTGAAAGACAAGGAATGGCCCATGAGCAAAAAAGAAACAATCCAAGCTGAGACCCCAAGAGACCCCAAAACTGTGAAAGGAGAGACAGAACCACTGAATGAGTCTGGAGCTGTACCTGTCTGAGCCACAAAGGCAAACATTTTTTTTTACAACTTTACCTATTTTGTGTACATTTGTATTTTGAATACTCAGACTTGACCCAACAGAGTAGCAACAAACTGTTCAGAGATTTCTTATTCTCTTTGGCCTTCCTGGCAAGTGTTTATTTTACCGTGGGGGACTCCTTGACATGATACAAAGTCCTTTCTCTCATTTACCCGTGTTTCCTTTATGTATATTTTTAATAGACTGCACTGTATGCAGATGGGATAAGATTAATGATCTTTATCTGTGGTAACATGTGTTGATGGCCCCTTGGACTGAAGCTTCTTCCTATTATAAAGCATGTTTACTTTTTTGGGAAGCTCAAATTTAAGTTACTTCCTGAATCATATATTTGTGCTTTTTCAAATCAAACATTATATAAAATATACAATCCAATTTGTTTTTAACAATCTTTAAAAGAAAATGACAGAGTGAGTATATTAATTTTCACTGTATTCTTCCCCAAATTATTTAGTTTGCTGGAAGCAATAATATTTAATTATCGTCTTGTAGATCAGAAATAGACAGTGCTTATTATTCAGCTGAAGTGTATGAAAGAGCATCTGATAACTTGTAAGAGTCGTAGAGCATTGCAGCCATATGAAGAACCAAAGTTTTTGAACTTAAGCATATGGCTGTCCTGGTTAATGGCTGAATTGATTAGTTGGCATTCAGCAAGATATTAATTGTATGGTAAAATAAACTTTAATATTTCAATATATTTTACCCTCTGCAAAACATACACAGGAACTTTGTTATCCTACTAAAGTATCACAATTAATCTAATGGTCAAACCTTTAGTTTCTGATTACCTAATTAGAGAATTGAGGTATCATTTAGGGCTGACCCTGTATCTGAATTAGTTTTGTTAGCATAATTTTATTGAACACATCAGCCAGCCTGGTTTGGCATATAACTTTAAAATTCCATCATTTACTGGGTGTAATGCTGTTGTGCATTCAAATTTTCTGCAGCAAAAGCTACATGGAAATTCTTTAAGTGGCAGTTAGACACTAATTTTTATGAGGTAACCTGAGGCAATAGTAGGAAGTTGTCTTTATTCAAGAACTACCACAATGAAACATATTGCAGAATATTTGACCTAGTCAGTGGTGTATGAATATAGTTCTTGTGATGTCCTCATGGGCTGATCTACATGGAATTGAGATAGACCAGCCAACATAACAATACTCCATAGTTAATGTATAACTTTTTTAACTAATATATTTACTCGTATGTTACTGAGAGCTTGTGGGTGAAGAAGTAACCTGCTACTGGCCCATATAGGGAATGTAGTTAGTAAAATCAGTGGAACGTCATAAAAATCATGGATACCAAGTATGCTTTAAAATATGTTCAAAAGCAACAAGTCCACATGTGTCAATAAATCAACGCTGCATAAGACTTGATTAGAAAGTGTGATGTGTAAAAGCAGAAATGCAATGAAATGAGCAGCTCTTTTAGTGATGTGTGTTAACAAAGAGACTTCAGAATTTGATTATTTACAGATAAATAAGTTTATAATCTGACTGATGTAAGGATTACATATTTACCATGTATTTTAAAATCTAATAAATTGTTGCTTTGAAAACCGACCTTGTAGATTTGCCCTCGGCAAAATATCCTGTTCACAAATATAGGTGTTCCTGTTTCTAATTATTCTACATCGACCAAAATTTGTTTTTCCATGGAGTAACCTACTTTCAGCATTCCAAAAGGAATTGAATACATTGGCATTTTTTTCTGATATTTTACAAAAATAAATGCTGTTCTTTTCTGTAGGTAAACCTCCACCATAAAAATCTATTGTTGTGTAATTTTCTCAGACCTGCAGTGTAATAGAAAAACTACCAATTATTTTAAATATAATCCCCCCCCGCCCCCATTCTCCCGTTGTTGAAATGAACAGCTGTCCTGGGTTAAATATAAAGAAACAAAATGTGGTTGCCTCCGACTTGTCTGTCCACTTGTTATTGAGCAATGCTTTTTGTTATGGAGCGATGCTTTAAACTGAGATAGGGTAAACATGGTATTTTTTTATTGAATGTCATTGGATTTAAAATATTATAAATCTGGCATAGCAGATTCTGCTGTGGCTTTATACATTGTATACGCGTGTACATACATTTTGCTGTTACATGTCTCAAAGCAATCTGAAGAAACACTATTGAATATTCAATATGATTAACAATGTTTTGTTAGAATTTTCATGCATATGGTGAAAGCAAACTTCTAGTGAGGGGCTTTAGGGGCTTTGTCTTTAACTAGCAAAAATATAACTTGTAACAAATGTGCATGTTCCAAAATTCATGAGGATTAATTTGCAGCATTGTGGTGTAGCAGTTAGTGCTGTTGCCTCAATTCCAGAGACCCAAGCTTAACCTTAACATCAGGTGTTGTCTGTGCAGAATTTGTGCATTTTGTGACAATGTGGGTTTCCTCTGGTTGCTTCAGTTTCCTTTTACATTGCACGATCAAGTAACCTCTGTAAATTATCCCTTGGTGTACAACAATGGCAAAAACAATCAAAAGGGGGTTGGTGTGAGAGATGTGATGCAAGGGTTGGTTTTCTTCTCCAAATGCCGGCACAGACTAAATGGCTACATTTTCACTATTGGTAAAAATAAGTTTTGTGTCATGTCTTTATGACTAATCTTATGACACCGATATTGACCATATTGATTTATTAATTACAGTTTAATGTTGTTGTAATTAGTAGGTTTTGGATCTTCCCCTTTGTTGTGAATCTGACTACACATTCAAAAATAGGAACTTTAATGTCTCCTTCCCTTTTACAAATTGATGCATATTAAATTCATATTTGGCACTCTTCCAGCTATTCTGCCCCCCACCCCCACCATCATTGTGAATCAGGGTTCCAACCCAAAACATCACCTATCCACGATTTCCAGGAATGTGTCTTTTTTTCATATTAAATTCTTGGTTGTTGAAGGGGCATATTGTTTCTGTGAGTGAGGGTCAGTGCTGTCGTCTATCAAATCACAATCATGTATCGCTGTTCAGTCATAAAAAAATATTTTGTGGGATCCGAGGAAGGAATCTGACTCTGCTATTGTGGTGAGATGATGTGTGGCCCTGTGTAGATTGTCTCTAGTTTGAGGTCTCGGTCAGCTTCAGCCTAAATTGGAGTCCAAGGAGCAGGAGAGAAACTGTCTTTTTTTTTTTAAAGTGTCATTAGCAGGAAGAGCAACTAGTCTTTGGCTTCATGGTGAATATCAATGGATTATAATGCTGCTATGTTGCAGGTGGGAAATGTGTAGTTATTTCATGTAGGCTGTCAAGGTTATGCTGTGACTTAATTGCACTATTGCATAGCTAGTTTTATTGTGAATCGCAGTTTCTTCCAACTTTAAGATTAAATTCAGAATTGGTACATAGCTTTGGTTGGGCAACAGGTAAATCAGCAAATAAAGATTTTGATATTGATGGAGAATGATTGGAAGCTATGTCTAATATTAATTCATTTTAGATTTTGATGAATTTATATCATCAGTAGCTTTAGAACTAAATGGCAATGATATTTAAATCCACATCTGGATAATTGGTCCTGGATTGAGTTAATTTGATTTTTGGATTGAATATGAAGAATTGCTGTTGAAATGATAATTGACTAAATCATTTGCTATTAGAAAATACTACATGTGCTAATTGTTTTTAACAAAAAATAGTTGCTTGTATATCAAACAAGATTGAATAATATTGCAATGGAAAAGATTTAGAGTAGTGAACCATTTTGGTTCCATGAAGATTCTAAGATTTACATGGCTCTCATTACCAATAATGTACATCTATTGATGGATCAAAGGTTTGCTGGATTCTCATGAGTTATCCTTAAGTTTATAATTGTACATTCATAATCTTTTTTTAATTGTGTTGGGGAAATGATTTTAGATGTCAATATTTTTATTTGCTCACTTTGTACTTAAGCAATTTTATTGATACCAATTCCTTAAAATCACACTACTTCTGCTTGTTATCAGGAAATAAGTTTGCAATGGTGACACATTCAGTCTATGGGCATACATGTGTATTGTAAAATGTAGTAGGCACATTGCTATGCAGATGCAAAGATTTATTGGGTCCATATAAATTCCAATAATACATATTTGGGATATTTTAATAAGGTTGTGCTTCAACTATGATTATGTATAATTTTTTTTACACATGCTCATGTTTCTTTGTACCTCTAATTCAAATGAATAAAACTCCTTAAAATTGTGTGACTTCTGTGCGCTTTTTGTCAGGTCACTGGGAAACAAGGGAGGTGGGGTAAATCAGATAGCCCATCATTTTTAATCCATCTCTGAAATCAGTACAGAAATTCATCCAGGAAATATAGCTGATACCAGTTTGCTTCTGTGTTGGTAAGAGCAACAGAATAGTCACTTGCTTCCCCAAGCAGGAAATGCCACTCCTCAGGAATCTGTAGACTGCAAAGTGAAAAAGACCAGCCTTGATAGAGATTATGTGTGGCCAGCAGCCAACCAGACTCCAGTTGTATCTGAAGGCAATAAAAGCCCAGTAGACTTGACAGGCAGAGATCCTAAATTGTGAAACGGCAATTAGGCCATTCAGCCCATCGTGTCTGTACCACCATGATGCCAAACTAAGATAATCCCATCTTCCTGCATGTGGTTTGTATCCCTCCAATTATGCCCTCTACTATTTGACATTTCCACTCTGAGATAAAGACTCTGACTGTCGATCATATCCATGCCTCTCATCATTTTATATATTTCAGCTTACCCCATGGCTTCCAGTGCTCCCCTCCCCAAAAACATGTGGCCTGTCTAAGGTGGAGGTGTTGCATTGCTTGTCAGGGAAGATATCACAGCAGTGCTCTGGCAGGATAGATTTGAAGGCTCGACTAGGGAGGCTGTTTGGGTGGAACTCAGAAATGAGAAAGGCTTAGCAACACTTATTGGGGTGTATTATAGACCGCCAAACGGGGAACGAGAATTGGAAGAGCAAATATGTAAGGAGATAGCAGATATTAGTAGTAAGCACAGAGTAGTGATTGTGGGTGATTTCAATTTTCCACACATAGACTGGGAATCACATTCTGTAAAAGGGCTGGATGGTTTGGAGTTTGTAAAATGTGTGCAGGATAGTTTTTTGCAGCAATACGTAGAGGTACCTACCAGAGAAGGGGCAGTGTTGGACCTCCTGTTGGGAAATGAGACGGGTCAGGTGACGGAGGTATGTGTTGAGGAGCACTTTGGGTCCAGTGATCACAATGCCATTAGTTTCAATATAATTATGGAGAAGGTCAAATCTGGACCAAGGGTTGAGATTTTGGATTGGAGAAAGGCTAACTTTGAGGAGATGAGAAAGGATTTAAAAGGAGTGAAATGGAACTTTTTGTTTTATGAAAAGGATATAATAGAGAAATGGAGGATATTTAAAGGTGAAATTTTGAGAGTACAGAGTCTTTATGTCCCTGTTCGGTGGAAAGGAAAGAATAATAAGTTGAAAGAGCCGTGGTTTTCCAGGGAAATTGGACACTTGGTTCGGAAAAAGAGGGAGATATACAATAAATATAAGCGGCAGGGAGTAAATAAGGTTCTTGAGGAATATAAAGAATGTAAAAGGAATCTTAAGAAGGAAATTAGAAAAGCAAAAAAAAGATACGAGGGTTTCTACAGATATGTCAATAGCAAAAGGATAGCGAGGGAAAAAATTGGTCCATTAGAGAGTCAGAGTGGACAGCTATGTGCTGAGCCGGAAGAAATGGGGGAGATATTAAACAATTTCTTTTTTTCGGTATTCACCAAGGAGAAGGATATTGAATTATGTGAGGTAAGCGAAACAAGTAGAGTAGTGATGGAAATTAGGAGGATTAAAGAAGAGGAGGTACGGACACTTTAAAAAAATATAAAAGTGGATAAGTCTCCAGGTCCTGACAGGATATTCCCTAGGACATTGAGGGAAGTTAGTGCAGAAATAGCAGGGGCTATGACGGAAATATTTCAAACGTCATTAGAAACGGGGATGGTGCCGGAAGATTGGCGCATTGCGCATGTTGTGCCCTTGTTTAAAAAAGGTTCTAAAAGTAAACCTAGCAATTATAGACCTGTTAGTTTGACGTCTGTGGTGGGAAAATTAATGGAAAAGATACTTAGGGACAATATATATAAACATATGGATAAACAAGGCCTGATTAGGAACAGTCAACATGGATTTGTGCCTGGAAGGTCATGTTTGACTAATCTTCTTGAATTTTTTGAAGAGGTTACCAGGGAAATTGATGAGGGCAAGGCTGTGGATGTTGTCTATATGGACTTCAGTAAGGCATTTGACAAAGTTCCACATGGAAGGTTGATTAAGAAGGTTAAATCGTTGGGTATTAATAGTGAAGTTGCAAGATGGATTCAACAATGGCTGAATGGGAGATACCAGAGGGTAATGGTTGACAACTGTATGTTGGGAAGAGAGGGGAAGTTTTTGTTGCCTCCATCACAGTGAGGGGGTGTTTGGAGTCACTGTGATGGATGTTTGTGTTGGGGTCGGGTGTCCTGTGTTCTTTTCTTTTTGCTGTATTTTGTGTGACTGCTGAAATTTCGCTCGGTGTTGTGCCGAGTGACAATAAAGTGTTGTTATGTCAGGTTGGAGGCCAGTGTCTAGTGGAGTACCCCAAGGATCTGTGTTGGGTCAGCTGTTGTTTGTCATTTACATCAATGATCTGGATGATGGTGTGGCAAATTGGATTAGTAAGTATGCAGATGATACTAAGATAGGTGGTGTAGTTAATAATGAAGTAGATTTTCAAAGTCTACAGAGAGACTTGGGCCTTTTGGAAGGGTGGGCTGAAAGATGGCAGATGGAGTTTAATGCTGATAAGTGTGAGGTGCTGCATTTTGGTAGGACAAATCAAAATAGGACGTACAGGGTAAATGGTAGGGAATTGAGGAATGCAGTGGAACAGAGGGATCTGGGAATAACTGTGCATTGTTACCTGAAGGTGGAATCTCATGTGGATAGGGTGGTGAAGAAGGCGTTTGGAATGCTTGCCTTTATAAATCAGAGCATCGAATATAGAAGTTGGGATGTAATGTTAAAATTGTACAAGGCATTGGTGAGGCCGAATCTGGAATATGGTGTGCAGTTCTGGTCGCCAAATTATAGGAAGGATGTCAACAAAATAGAGAGAGTACAGAGGAGATGTTGCCTGGGTTTCAGCACTTAAGCTACAGAGAGAGATTGAACAGGTTGGGTCTTTATTCTTTGGAGCGCAGAAGGTTAAGGGGGGACTTGATAGAGGTTTTTTAAATTTTAAGAGGGACGGACAGAGTTGACGTGGGTAGGCTTTTCCCTTTGAGAGTGGGGAAGATTCAAACAAGGGGACATAACTTCAGAATTAAGGGACAAAAGTTTAGGGGTAACATGAGGGGTAACTTCTTTACTCAGAGGGTGGTGGCGGTGTGGAATGAGCTTCCGGTGGAAGTGGTGGAGGCAGGCTCGATTTTATTATTTAAGAGTAAATTGGATAGGTATATGGATGGGAGGGGATTGGAGGGTTATGGTCTGAGAGCAGGTAGATGGGACTAGGTCGGAGAAAGTGTTCGGCATGGACTAGAAGGGCCAAACTGGCCTGTTTCCGTGCTGTAATTGTTATATGGTTATATTATATGGTTAATATGGCCCGAACATGTCTGAAGAAGGGTCTCGACCCAAAACGTCATCCATTCCTTCTCTCCAGAGATGCTGCCAGCCCCGCTGAGTTACTCCAGCTTTTTGTGTCTATCTTCGGTTTAAACCAGCATCTGCATTTCCTTCTTACAAATTTTGATGCAACATGGCCCCGATCACTGAAATCAAGCATACTGAATGCCATTTTTAGCACCCTGTTCAAGTGTTACCACTTTTAGGGAGCTATGTACTTGCAACCTAAAATTCCTCTGTACAGCAGTGTTCCACATTATCTAGTGCCCCAAGTGCTTTTCTATGTGAAGGATAAAGGAAATCTAGTTTATGTGGTGCACTTGGACTTTCAGAAGCTGTCACAAAAAAAATCAAAATAGAGTTTTATACTGCAAGTAATGTACTGCCATGGATTGATTAAGGGGCAGAAAACAATAGGAATAAATGGGTATTTTGTGCTGGGGAGGCTGTTATTATTATCATATCTTAAATAAGTGTTGACATCCAAGCTAATCTCAATGAAGATATGAGTGGTGTATTGAAGTTTATCCTATGATACGATACAACTTTATTTATCCCAGGAGTGAAATTGGTCTGCCAACAGTCATAAAACACAAGAAGATACATGAAATTAAAGTGACGAGTGGAAGGTCCAGGATAGGGGGTGTGCAAAGACGGGGGGGGGGGGGGGGTCAGTCTACCCCATGACAGAAAGGGGAGGAGGATGGCCACAGGGGAAAAGGATCTCCTGTGGCGTTCTGTGCTGCATCTTGATGGAACCAGTCTGTAGCTGAAAGTGCGCCTCAGGTTGACCAGTGTGTCATGGATGGGTTGAGCTGTATTGTCCAAGATGCTCCACTGTCTTCCTGATGAGCTTGTTGATTCTGTTGGCGTCCGCAACCTTCGCCCTACAATCCCGGCACACGACAGCGAAGAAGATTGTACTGACCCCCCATTGATAGAACATCTGCAGCATCTTACTGCAGATGTTGAAAGAGCAGAACCTCCTCAGAAAGTAGACGGCTCTGCCCCTTCTTATGCAGTGCCTCAGCATTCCTGCACCAGTCCAGTTTACTCTCCAGGTAAACAAGGTACTTGTCCTCCTCGGTAAACTGGACATCTACACCATTGATGGAGATGGGTGTTCCTCTCCTCCTAAAGTTCACTGCTAATTCCTTAGTCTTGTTGGTGTTGAGCTGCAGGTGATTCAGCCCACACCACTCCACAAACACCTCAGTATTCAGCTTCCCTCCCCTCCCCTCACTGATGCAGCCCACAATTGCAGTCATCCGAAAACCTCTGCAGGTGGCAGGAATCCAAGTTATATCTGCAGTCTGAGGTGTAGATGGTGAACTAGACGGGAGAGAGGACCATCCCTTGTGGGGCCCCTGTGTTGCTCACTATCAGGTCCGAGACACCGTTTTGTAGCCTGACATACTGTGGTCGTCCAGTCAGGTAGTTGATGATCCAGGACACCAATGGAGCATCCGCCCGCATCTTTGTCAGTTTGCGCCCTACTGTTGATGCAAATTATCCATGATGGTTCAATGGCAGATGAATGAATGACAGATTTTTTTTTTTTAAAGAAAAGGTTGTCAGCTTTGTAGACAGTGTAATATTTTGCAAATGGTGGGAGATTGAAAGATGTTTACATTTAGAGGCACCAGGGACCTTTGGACATTCTAATTTAAGGCAGTGAAATTAAATGCACTGGAATTTGAGTGCAAAAGTAATGATGTCTTATTAATTATATATGGTCCTGGTGAAACATCATCTGGAATAATATGTACATTTCTGGGATCTGTTTCTGAAAAAAAGATATTGCAGTGGAGGAAGACCAGTTGAAGTTCTCTAAATTCCTGGAATGGTGACTTGGGGAGATCAAGAGAAATGGAGCAGACTGGCTCTATACTCTACAGTTTGGAATATGTTCTCAATGAATCTCTAAGTAAATTCCTGAAATGGTGATTTCATCAGATCAAGAGAAATTGAGTGGACTGGATCTATGCTCGCTACATGTTCTCAGTGAACCCATTTTTTAAAAAATGGGCTCATCACAGTAGATACGATGTTGATGTTTATGAATTCCCTACCCCAAATGGCTGGAAGCTTGGTCAGCATGTGCTTTAATTATCTTAATATCCAAGACAGTGGTAGCATTTGGTATATGAAGATGTGTAGTGTGTATATCTTACCAAGATAAAAAGACAATATCAAAGGAGGCAGTATGAATGGACTGATTAAGGTCTTGACAACCTGAAACACTAACACTGATTCTGTATCTGCAGATGGAGCAGCTGCTTTCAGAAACATCCCCTCTGTTACAGGCTCTGAACAGTCCTTCCATTAGATTAGGAGACTGTCTGTTTCATTTCCCCCATTGTGGTCATTGGACCTTGTCTATGGAACTGGTGTGCTATAATGCTGAGAACTGCATTCTATATCTTCCCCTTTGGTCTATCTGTTACACTTGACTTTAACTTCATTGTATTTATGTACAGTATATCTGATCTGTGTGGATAGCATGCAAAACACAGCTTTTCACAACATTTTTGGAGCATTATAAGTACATGTGAAGATAATAAAACCAAAATCTAAAAGTTGCTGCCTGACCTGAATGTTCCCAGGATTTTCTGTTCACTATTTGACTGACCTGTTTTTATTTATTTTTTGTTATGGTACTGCTATCAAATTAGGTTGCTGTTCACAATGTGGTCTCCCCCACATCACAAAGGCAATTCAAAGGTTACATGCAGGTAAGAGAATTGGGTTGAGAGGGAAAAATAGATCAGCCTTGATTGAATGGCAGAGTAGATTCAATGGGCTGGATAGCAGTAACAGGATCATTCCGAGTCAGCATGGACTTACGAAGGGGAAATCATGCTTGACAAATCTACTGGAATTTTTTGAGGATGTAACTAGGAAAATTGACAGGGGAGAGTCAGTGGATGTGGTGTACCTCGACTTTCAGAAAGCCTTCGACAAGGTCCCACATAGGAGATTAGTGGGCAAAATTAGAGCACATGGTATTGGGGGTAGGGTACTGACATGGATAGAAAATGGGTTGACAGACAGAAAGCAAAGAGTGGGGATAAATGGGTCCCTTTCGGAATGGCAGGCAGTGACCAGTGGGATACCGCAAGGTTCGGTGCTGGGACCCCAGCTATTTACGATATACATTAATGACTTAGATGAAGGGATTAAAAGTACCATTAGCAAATTTGCAGATGATACTAAGCTGGGGGGTAGTGTGAATTGTGAGGAAGATGCAATAAGGCTGCAGGGTGACTTGGACAGGTTGTGTGAGTGGGCGGATACATGGCAGATGCAGTTTAATGTAGATAAGTGTGAGGTTATTCACTTTGGAAGTAAGAATAGAATGGCAGATTATTATCTGAATGGTGTCAAGTTAGGAAGAGGGGATGTTCAACGCGATCTGGGTGTCCTAGTGCATCAGTCACTGAAAGGAAGCATGCAGGTACAGCAGGCAGTGAAGAAAGCCAATGGAATGTTGGCCTTCGTAACAAGAGGAGTTGAGTATAGGAGCAAAGAGGTCCTTCTACAGTTGTACCGGGCCCTGGTGAGACCGCACCTGGAGTACTGTGTGCAGTTTTGGTCTCCAAATTTGAGGAAGGATATTCTTGCTATTGAGGGCGTGCAGCGTAGGTTCACTAGGTTGATTCCCGGAATGGCGGGACTGTCGTATGTTGAAAGGCTGGAGCAATTAGGCTTGTATACACTGGAATTTAGAAGGATGAGGGGGGATCTTATTGAAACATATAAGATAATTAGGGGATTGGACACATTAGAGGCAGCAAACATGTTCCCAATGTTGGGGGAGTCCAGAACAAGGGGCCACAGTTTAAGAATAAGGGGTAGGCCATTTAGAACGGAGATGAGGAAGAACTTTTTCAGTCAGAGAGTGGTGAAGGTGTGGAATTCTCTGCCTCAGAAGGTAGTGGAGGCCAGTTCGTTGGATGCTTTCAAGAGAGAGCTGGATAGAGCTCAAGGATAGCGGAGTGAGGGGGTATGGGGAGAAGGCAGGAACGGGGTACTGATTGAGAGTGATCAGCCATGATCGCATTGAATGGCGGTGCTGGCTCGAAGGGCTGAATGGCCTACTCCTGCACCTATTGTCTATTGTCTGGCCTAATTCTGCTCCCGTGCCTTATGGTGTAATGGTCAACTCTAATGAAAGATTGCAGAATTGTAATTGCATTGAAGACTACATTTAGACATTGAAACTGCCAGCCTGAGTAGAGCAATACAGTCAGTGCCTATTTCCACTGAACATTACTAATTTTGATATTAAGCGTTGTGCATATGTATATCTAACCTCAGTTTGCAGATGCTGCAAAACTAAGATATGTAGTACACAATCAGAATAACAACAGATTACAGAAATCTGGTGAAATGGGCAAAAGCAGGGAAGAGTGGATTTAAAGGTCAAGTGATATATTTTAGTGTAAAGACGAATGTGGTAATATAACATGATTTAAAAGGAACACAGACAGCTGTAGATACATCTTTGAGGTAATACTACAACTTGAGAAAACTTAAAACCATGAAACTGGTAAGCTTTTTAAATAGAGGAACAAAAGCACAAACAAACAATGGGAAATTATGCTAAGACTGAGTCTTCCAAAGATCGTAGTGGATCTCGGTGCATCGCCCCGAAATCAAACGGCTTGAAATCCTCGCCAGGTATCGTAGCTTATTGCGGTCGCTGTCACATGCTGTCCCCAGGTTTGATAGGTTCTCTTAAGATACATTTAAAAGCACATAGTATTAAAATAAGTAAAGTCATTTCAAAATACCATAAAATGCTTGTGTTTAACCAATTTATTTACCGTCAGTACATTTGACAGGTAGATTAGAGGCAACAGTTTGACGGTCAGGTAAGCGTGGGAATTTTCGCGATGTTTTTGGCCTCAGCCATTACATTTAAAGTGGGCTCCAAACCCGGATATTCAACCCAGAAACCAGATATGCATCTCCCGTACATTTTCAAAGAGTGCCCACACACTTTTCACAAAAATGCACTGAACCACTTTAATTTTTTTTTTAATACAGCTATTAGTAAACTGGAAGTAAATCCAGTTTATTCCTTGTTACAGTGAAGCTTGGTTTTTAAATAACCCATACAAGGTGTTATAGTTCAAAACTCAAGTACTTACCGACTTGTCAGTGATTTCAGCGAAAACCGGGACGCTGGAGAAGCATTGACAGCATGGGAATTTCGCGATGTTTCAAAAGACGCTGTAATCTCGACCTGACTCGGCATTGTCGCGATCATTGTCGTCGGGTAAAAGAAAAGTTTGGCGATCTGCTACTACTTAGGCGATCTTTTTACCGACTGTCAAAGTGGGACAGGAACTGTTCGCCTAAGTTGAACTGTTTCAGGTCAAAGACTCTTTTCCATTCTAATTCTGGCCCAGTAACCAGAGGGTGAAAATTTATGATTAGCAACAAGGGAACACTGTTACACATTTGTGATCTGGATACCCTGCCAGAAAGTAAGATGGAAGTAGGTTCTATAATAATGTTTTAAGTGAAGAAACACTTGAAATCAATAAAGTGCACAGAGATATGGGAAAACACTACAAAAAAAATCCAGAAAGTGCCAGAAATACACAGGTCAGGCCCCACTTGATAAAAGATCATCAACCCAAAACATAACTTATTTATCCCTCCCCAGATGCTACCTGACCTGACTAATATTTACGGTACTTTCCATTTTATTTCAGATTACTAGCTTCTGCATTCTTTATTTTATACTGACAGTGAAAGGTTGGCTTTTGGACAAGAGGAAAACACAATTATGATTCCAGGTTCCCACTCACTGACAAGGAATTACAAAGTATAATTATAGGTATATTACTGGCAGGATCAGGCTTGCAAACAGCTTGGCCTCTTTTGTTTCAATGCCATCAAATGAAGAAGTGGTGATAAATAGGTTGGAAAGGATACAGAAAAAAAAGTTTATTTTATTTACAAGGCATCTTTCCATACAGTACGTCATCATGCACAAGAACACATATTGAAACTAAAGTCAGCCAGGCAGGTTTCCTGCCTGGCACAAAATGTCAAAAACTTATGTCAGCATGTCAAAAATAAAATGGTACTTTCAAACCACGGAGGATTTTTACTGGCAGTTTTAAAGGTGTGAACACTAAAGCATTCTAAAGATTGGTTAACTTTTACATATTTAATGAACAAATTGCACTTGCAACAAAAATGCAATGTGGTAATGGACACAAGCAACTGCTGGAATCTGGAGCAAAAACAAAATGATGAAGTCAGGCAGCATCTGTAGAGTTTAAATTCATGACTGCATCAGGAATGAAGGAGATAGATAGGAATGGGGCACGATTAGGTTGAAGGCTGTAGAGGGAAGATCTGTAATGTGATGAGATCTGTGATGGTTATGGGAGACAATGGCGTTGGTGGGGACATGTGCCTGAGAGAGCTGTCCGAGTATTGCCATCCAGCTTCTACACAGTAGAGGACATTCCACCAGACCACAATGGCACTGTGCTCGCTTGTGGGTTTGGGATTGGTACCAAGCGTGTAAAGAGTTGTGTGTTTGGAAGGGTTAAGGTTCAAGTGGGCAAGAGAATGGAAAAGTCAAGGTGGTTGATATTACCTTAGGGAGGGAGGTAAATGTGGTGGGAGAAAGAGGCTCAGAGTAGAGGGGGAAGGGAGAAGATTTGAAGATAGTGTTGGAGACTCAAGTGACTACGGATGCTGGGATCTGGAGCAACAAACAATCTGCTGGAAGAACTTAGCAGTTCAGGGCTCATCTGTTTATATCTCATCAAAGGAATATTGAGCGCTTTGCTTTGGGACTGCATCAGTACTATGGTATAACGCTAGTAAAACAGAATGAAGTCATGTATCTTTTAAGCTTTTATATAAAATATTTTGTTCATCTTGTCTTTGGTACAATTTTACATTAGCTAATTTATCAAATATAAAAATAATTAACTTCTTAAGACAAATGACAACATTATCAAGCACATTTTTGCATAGTTAATATAAATTGAATCTTCTGATCTCAAGGGTGAACACAACTGAGTCTCTGGATATATGAATCCGATGAAACTGCTGCCAATTTTTGACACTGATCAGTTATACAGTAACAGCTGTAAAGAAACAAAAAAATAAAATAAATTTGTATCTATTCACTGAATACTTGTACGTTTATTAAAAAGACTAAGAAATTGCACTACCCTTAAAGGAATGTGTACAAACCATAGATCCTTGCATGTTTTGTAATTAATGCAGCAAAGAAAAGAGGCCAGCTTATAATCAAATTGACACCAATACTTTTCCCAAATAGACTGCTTAGAGGTGGAGGATTCTCTAGATGACGAAATTATAGAAACATACAGCAGAGAAACAGGTCCGTTTGCCTATTTCAGCCATGCCAAACCATAAAGCCTATGTACACAAATTCCATCTGCATACATTAGACCCATCTCTCGATACTTTTCCTATCCAAGTATTTGTCCAACTGCCTTTTTTCGCTCATCTTAAGACTGAGTCCTCTAGTCTTATAGCCCTGTCCTGGGAACAAGATTGACTATATCCCTGGTAATGTTCTCAACCTCTACAAGGTCAACCCTCAGCCTCCGTAGTACCAGTGAAAATAAACCCAGTCTATTCTCTTAACTACATTCTTCCATTCCAGGTAACCTCCTGGTGAATCTTTTCTGCACGCTCTAGGGTTATCCCATCCTTCCTGTAGAGCAGCAACAAGAACTGCACAATATTCTCAGTGAGGTCCGACTAATTTTTTTCTGCATTTGCAACATGACAAATCCTGGCTTATGAAGGCAACCCTACCAAATGCCGCCTTCACCACTCTATATCAATCCGAATCACTATTTTCAGGGAGCTGCAGAATTGCACCCGAAGTTCTGTCCATACATCAATGCATCCAAGATATCAACCATTTCATCTAAATGTCCCACGAGAATCTGACCTCCCAGAGTGCATTCTCTCACACTTGTCTGGATTAAATTCCATCGGCCACTGTTACACCCAATTTTCCAGCTGATCTATGTCCCACTATCTCCTGCAACAAACTTTTTGTTATCTACCATCCCACTAATTAGTCTGAAAACTAATCATACCACATATTCCTATCCAAGTCATTTATACTTATATTTACAAACAAAAGTCATAAGGTCATAGGGAAGACGAGTAGAATTAGGCCATTCGGCCCATCAAGTCTACTCCAAGTTTACTATAAACCCACTGACTCGCACAGCTATCTGGACTACACTTCTTCCCACCCGGTCCCCTGCAAAAAGTCTATTCCCCTACTCCCAATTCCTCCGTCTACGCCGCATCTGCGCCCGGGATGAGGTGCTTCACACTAGGGCTTCCGAGATGTCCTCGTTCTTCAGAAAACGGGGCTTCCCCTCCTCCATTATAGATGAGGCTCTCACTAGGGCTTCTTCTACATCCCGCAGCTCCGCTCTTGCTCCACCTCCCCCCACTCGCATCAAGGACAGAATCCCGCTCGTTCTCACCTTCCACCCCACCAGCCAGCGGATACAAAATATCATCCACCAACATTTCCATCACCTACAACGGGACCCCACCACTGGCCATATCTTCCCATTCCCTCCCCTCTCTGCGTTCCGCAGAGACCGTTCCCTCCGTAACTCCCTGGTCCACTCGTCCCTTCCTACCCAAACCACCCCAACCCCGGGCACTTTCCCCTGCAACCGCACGAGATGCAACACCTGTCCCTTTACCTCCTCCCTCAACTCCATCCAAGGACCCAAACAGTCTTTCCAGGTGAGACAAAGGTTCACCTGCACCTCCTCCAACCTCATCTATTGCATCCGCTGCACTAGATGTCAACTTATTTACATCGGCGAAACCAAGCGCAGGCTCGGCGATCGCTTCGCTGAACACCTGCGCTCGGTCCGCATTAACCAAACTGATCACCCGGTGGCCGAGCACTTCAACTCCCCCTCCCATTCCCAGTCTGACCTTTCTGTCATGGGCCTCCTCCAGTGCCATAGTGAGGCCCACTGTAAATTGGAGGAACAGCACCTCATATTTCGCCTGGGCAGTTTGCAGCCCAGTGGTATGAAGATCGACTTCTCCAACTTTAGATAGTTCCTCTGTCCCTCCCTTCCCCTCCTCCTTCCCAGATCTCCCTCTATCTTCCTGTCTCCACCTATATCCTTCCTTTGTCCCGCCCCCTGACATCAGTCTGAAGAAGGGTCTTGACCCGAAACGTCACCCATTCCTTCTCTGCTGAGATGCTGCCTGATCTGCTGAGTTACTCCAGCATTTTGTGAATAAATCGATTTGTACCAGCATCTGCAGTTATTTTCTTATACTACTCCATTCAATCATGGCTGATCTATCTTTCCCTCCTAACCCCATTCTCCTGCCTTCCTCCCATAACCTGACACCTGTACAAATCAAGAATCCATCTCTGCCTTAAAAAATCCACTAACGGCCGCTACAGCAAAGAATTTCACAGATTCACCACCCTCTGACTAAAGAAATTTATCCTCATCTCCCTCCTAAAAGTCCTTTAATTCTGAGGCTATGACCTAGACTCTTCCACTAATGGAAACATCCTCCCCACATCCACTCTATCCAAGTCTTTCACTATTCTGTATGTTTCAATGAGGTCCCGCCTCATTCTTCTAAACTCCAGCGAGTACAGGCCCAGTGCCAACAAACACTCAACCTACTCATTCCTAGGATCATTCTTGTAAACCTCCCCTGGACCCTCTCCAGCACATCCTTCCTTGGATATGGTGCCCAAAATTGCTCACAACATTCCAAATGCGGCCTTACCAGCAGCACCTTAGCCCTAGCACTAATCCCAGCGGTACACCACTTCTTACTAATTTTCAGTCAGAAAAACACCCATTCACTACTATTTTCACCGAGCAATTTTGCATCCATTTTTCTAAAATGCCTTGAATTCCATCTGCCTTAATCTTATGGAAGAGCCTTACATATATCTCCCCCTAACACCCCAAAGAAAATATTCAAACAAGGATAATTAAATTCTAAAATTCAGGTTGTACAAATCTCTGCCACTTGTAAGACTTTAGTCTCTGCAAAGTCACGTTGAAATAAATACATTGATGAACTTAGACAAGTGAGATAACTAATTTCAGAAAGGAAAAACCTGGTTTAGACAAATGGTGTCGTGCCACAGTAAAAGGAATTTCTAGCCTGCATTATCCAAAATGGGATTAGTCTATATTTAGCCAATATTCATAATTAATTACTTTAAACATTACATCAATTTGCCCAATCTTATATATCTGATATATCCGAGAAGACTGTGGGAAGCTTGAGAAGAAATTGCAGGCACCCTGGCTGAGATGTATGAATTATTTACAGGTGAGGCGTAAGTAAACTGAAGGGTGGTGAACTTTATTTAAGAAGGGCTACAAGGAAAAGCCTGGGAATTATAGACCAGTGTGCCTAACATCTGTTATAGGTTTGTTACCAGAGAGTATTCTGATGTATATGCATTTAGATAGACAGGGATTGATTAGGGATAGTCAGTATGGCTTTGTACAAGGGAAATCATCTCACAAATCTGATTGGGTTTTTTTTATGAGACCAATAAAGTTGACGAGGGCAGAACCATATACTTTGTATATATGGATTTCAGCAAGACATTTAGTAAGGTTTCGCATGGTATGCTGCTCTGTAAAGTTAGATTGCATGGGAGTCAGGGAGAGCTAGCCAACTGGATAGAAAACTGGCTTCATGGAAAGAAGCAGAGGGTGATGGTGGAAAGTTGTTTTCTGGACTGGAAGCCTATGACCAGTGGTGCCTCAGGGATCGGTGTTGGGCCCATTGCTGTCTGTAGTTTATGTCAATGATTTGGATGAGAATGTACAAGACATGATTAGTAAGTTTGCAGATGACATCAAAGTGGGTGCCGTCGTAGATAGTGAAGATGATTTTCAAAAGTTATAGCTGGATTTTGATCAGTTGGGCAAATGGGCCAAGGAATGGTTAATGGAGTTTAATGCGGATAGGAGTGAGGTGTTATGTTTTGGGAAGTCACACTAGGGCAGGACCTTCATAGTGAATGTCAGGGCTAGTGCCAACAAACAGTAAAGGGATCTAGGAGCGCAAGTACATAGTTCCTTGAAAGTGGCTTCACAGGTAGACAGGGTGGCCAAGAAGGCTTTCGGCACATTGGCCTTCATCAGCATAGAAGTGGGATGTAATGTTGCAGTTGTAAAATAGGTTGGTGGGGCCACATTTGGTGTATTGTAGAAACAAGGAACTGCAGATGCTGGTTTACATAAAGTGGCACAAAATGTTGGAGTCTCTTTGGAGTATCGTGTTCAGTTTTAGTCACCCTGTTATAGGAAAGATGTTGTAAAGCTGGAAAGAGTGCAGGATGTTGCCTGGACTTGGGGGCCTAAGATATAGGGAGAGGTTGGGCAGGCTGTAACTTTATTCCTTGGAGTGCAGAAGGATGAAGGGTGATCCTATGGAGATGTTTAAGATGATGAGGGGAATAGATGGGGTAGATATAGAGAGTTTTTTACACAGAGTAGGGGAATAAAGAATCAGAGGACAAGTTTAAGGTGAGGGGAAAGATTTAAAAGGAACCTGAGGGGCAACATTTTCCACATGAAGGGTGGTGGGTATATACAACAAGCTATCAGAGGGGTAACTGAGGCAGATACTATTAACAACATTGGAAAAGATATTTGGACAGGTACATGGATAGGAAAGATTTAGAGGGATATGGGCCAAACATGGACAGGTGGGACTAGTGTAACTGAGGTATCTTGATTGGCACGGGCAAGTTGTATCAAAGGACATTTCTATGCTGTATGACTCTAGGAAAACTATTTTCCAAGAATTCCCACTGTGGTATTAATAATTATTTACAATTTTAAAGTCCATGCATGATATTTTGATACTTACGAGAGCAGCATAAATTATAAGACTGCTGCTTGTCTATAGAATACGATGTTTCTGTCAACTAGTGTCCAGTAGGAAGGAACGTGGCATAAATGTTAAGTTGGGAATAGCTGAGATGGTGACAGTCATTATGTTTAAGCCTGCCAGAATGTGTTATCCTGATCACATCAGAGTGATCACTTGAACAAGATAGTCCATCGTAAGACAAGTCGTCACCTACAATGTGGTGTGTTTGACCAGGGTGAAATTGGTAGATGGGTGGTGCAGGTTTGGGGATGGGGGGTGAAATAACAGGATTATGAAGGAAAAATTGCTTTTATGTTTCCACATCTGAAAGCTTCCTTACTTGCTGGTTGAGGAACACGCCACATCTTGTAGGACTGCCAGGCCCCAACACCGTATAGAATTGTTGATGCGAAGCCGAAGAACTACAAAATGGAACAGAGATCAGGAATCATTATTCTTAATCATGCCCTCATCTTCCAATCAAGTCTGCTCGGAGTTGATTGAACTTAAACAGAACCTTTTTTAGGGACCAGACGATTGGTTTCAACAGTCAAGTCTGGAAGGAGAAAGAAATTCAGTCTCCTCCTCCATCCGACCATCATCTAACAGCAGTTTGATAATGGAAGCAGTATGGACTATATCAAATCAAAAAAAGAGAGACTGCCAATGCTGGAACCCAGAATAGAAACAGAATGCTGTTAAGCAACAGTTAATACCAATTAACTCAACAGTTGTAAGCAGATGGGGCAGAGATGATGGGCAGAAGGAACCAGGGGGAGGTACAGGTGTTACAACTTCAGTTGTGGAGAAAAACTGCGACAGGTGGTGTGTAGGAGGGATGAATAGTCCCTGGGATGTTAATAGAGCTGGTGGAAATGGCGGAACATGGTGTTTAATGTGGAGGCTGGTTAGGTGAAAGGCAAAGCCAAGGGAACTCCACTGCTGTTCTGTCTGCAAAGGGGGGCATCATAACATGGAAAAATATGTGAGGGTTCCATTATCAAAGACAGAAGTGAAGCCATGCTTCTGGAAGGACAACCCAGAAGGCATCATCTTGAGAATGGATGTGGCAGAGACAGAGAAATTGACAAAAAGGGATGGCATTCTCCACCCGCCTCACCATCATCCAGGGACCTAATTAGCTCTTCTGGCTGAGGCAGTGGTTCACCCGCACCTACTCCAAACCGAAAGCCGGCAAACATCAAGTTTCAGGCTGAAGCATAAGTCACTTTTATAATACCAAGAAATGTTCAACACGGTGGGAATATACAACAGCTAGGAAATGATCCCATTATAGGAGAGAAAATTAGGTTGGTTGAGTGGGGGTGGGGGTGCAAAAACATTGTAAACACAAGGTAAAAAAATTGAAAATGAAGAGACTGCAAATTTTTGAGTTGTTCATGATATTTATATTAACATTTGAAATTCATTCTAATGTTCATCCTGTCATCTGGATGGGTTGATCAAACTTAAGTACAGAGTCTGCAGAACAACTGTTCAACAACCAAGATAGACACAAAGTGCTGGAGTGACTCAACGGGTCAGGCAGCATCTCTGGAGAAAGGGAATAGATGACTTTTGGGGTCAAGACCCTTCTTCAACATCCATTTAATTTGATGTGGCTCATAATGCTACTCTTTGGTATCTCTTAATTAACTAAAAGTTGCTTTGAAATATATCAACTCACGGGTAGTTTACCGGTGCATTACAACAAGCAGTTTTGCAAATCAGTGTCCTACATTCTCCAACATGAGGGAACACTAATTCATGATGTTTCAAGATTCCAGTGGGTGGCGCCGTTCATGGCAGCCTCACCAACAGCCTGTCTCGTCTTTTTCTTCTTTTGCTGTTTTGGTCTGTGTTTCCTTGTATGATTTTAGTGTACTTTTAGTTTTTGTATTATGTGGGGGTGGGGGGTTTGGGGGAAACCTTTTTTAAAATTCTCTTTCCTCAACAGAGATGCGACATTTTCATCGTATCTCCATCTGCACTGCGGCTTTAACATCGTGGAGCTGGCTTTCCCTTTGTTAGAGATTGACTGTGGCAGCTCTAACCGCAGGAGCTTCAACTGCCCCGATCGCGGGAGCTTCAATCGACAACTGCGGGAGTTTCGACTGCCCCGATCGCGGGAGGAAAGGAGGAAAGAAAGTATAAGTTATTTGCCTTCCATCACAGTGGGGAATGTGAGGTCGCCGAAAAAACAAGATGGACATGCTGCCTGCGCTGGCGTGGACTCGGAGGGAGTGCTGTGAGTGCAGTGATCTCGGTGTTTGCGGGGACATGGCTCCATGAGGAGTCTAGTGTGAGTGGGGACGGCTTTCTGACTGTTCGGGTGGACAGGGACTGCAGAGAGAGTGACGGCGGTCGGTACAACTCTGGTCACATCACGGTGAAGGAGCGTGTGTGTGGCCCGTACATTGAACTGACGGCTGTAGGTCCCCACTTATGCTGTGTGCCCTGGTGGCTGTTTAAGTTTATGTTTAATTTTTATGTGGTTATGTATCTTGTTGCTTTTTTGTATGACTGTTGGCAAATCAAATTCCTTGTATGTTTACATACTTGGCTAATAAATGTATTACAATTTTAAATACAAAGAGAGCAAAAATATTTCTTACCACTCCAGCTGCTAATCCAGCAAAGCCATACGCCTTGGTTGCTCCGATAATTGACGCAACCAATATCAGAATGGTCGCAATGACATAGTGCAGAAACTCCTTCATAAAAATCAGAATATTGTAAGCACACAGATCGAAAATGATTATGAAATTATATTGCATTATGAGATACATACAATAGTACAACACAGGAACAGGCCCTTCAGCAATGCCTGCATTGAACATGATGCCATGTTAAACTAGTTTAATTTTATTGTCACGTGTATCGAGGTACAGCGAAAAGCTTTGGTTGCACGCTATCCAGTCAGCAGAAGAATCATGCACGATTGCAATCAAGCTGGTCACAGTGTAGAGATAAACTGATCTCCACTGTCTGCGGTGATCCATATCCCTCCATTTCCTGCACGTTCATGTGCCTATCTAAAAGCTTTAATGCTACTACTTGATGCCACCACTACTTCTGGCACAGCACTGCAGGCACCCATCACTCTGTACAAAAATGCTTGCCCGGCACATCTCTTTTTAAACTTTTCCCCCTTGGTTCTTAAATCTATGCTCTCTAGTCTTTGACATTTCCACCCTGGGGAAATGGTTATGATTGTCTACCCTTCCTATGCCTCTCATAACTTCATATTCTTCTATCTCCCCTCAACCTCTGATGCTGCTGAGAAAGTAATTCACGTTTGTCACAGCCTCTCATTACATCCAATACTCTCTAATCCTTTCAGCATTCTGTTAAATCATCACACATCACAGACAGAGGTCCTGACACATGATCCCTGTAGAACACCACTGGTCATAGAACTCCAGTTAGAGTAACATCCTTCCACCAATACCCTCTGTCCTTTATGGTTTTTGAATCCAAAAAAACAATTTACCATGGATCACATGCATCTTAATACTCTGGATAAACCTACCAGGAGATACATAATGCAATAAAAGTAAATAGTTGAAGAAACAAGGAATTGCAGATGCTGGTTTACAAAAAGAAATTGCTGGAGTAATTCAGCACGTTACACAGCATCTCTGCAGAGCACGGATAGGTAACATTTCAAGTTGGGAACCTTTTTCAGACTGATTGCAGTGGTAGAGGGGCAAAAGCTGGAAAAGAAATGGGGCAGGACAAAGCCTGGCAACTGATAGATGGATACAGGCGAGGGAATTTTTGACAGGCAAATGGTTGGACAAAGACTACAGATGATGAAAAGATAAAAAGGTGCGAGGTAAGGATAGCAGAGGTAAAAATTGTGAAGCCGGGTGAAGGAAAATACGTTGAAGGGAAGGGGCAGGGGAGAAATGGGTGCAAGTCCATGTGAAGCACAGGGAAGAAAGAGGAAAAATAAAAATTAATTATCACCTATCCACGTTCTCCAGAGATTCTGGCAGATGTGCGGGTTACTCCAGCACTTTGGGTTTTTTATTTGCTTTAATGTTAATGATTATAAACAGTATAGGAATACTTCCCAAAAACAGCAAAATTAGGTTGACATGGTGAAAAAGTTATTGTAAAATCTGATATATTAATTCTAAAATGTTGCACTATAGTCTTTAATAAGCAGCATTAAGTGGGTGCTGCATGACTAGAGGTGCAGTCTTTTGGATGTGGCAGTGAAGTATCTTTCAAGTGGACAGTAAACTCCTATGATATTATTCCAAAAAGTGTAGGTGTTTTCCTAGTATTCCAGATAATACTTATCCTCCCAAAATAGACAAAACAAATTACCCGGTTATTTATCTCAATGATATGCACAATCCTGTTGTATAATGCCATACATTAAAACATGCTTCTGAAGTTTGGGACAACTGGCTTATGAAAGACATTTTATAATATGTAAATTATCCTTCATCTCTCAAACATTTTTTCTTGTAAAAATTAGATAACATTTTATGCCAGCTTCGCAAATTTATTTTCAGGCTGGCGTTTCCAATAGAACTGGTCAATGTTAATCAAATTAATGCAAGGAACCCAATGTACATGGGAATATACTCACAACAAAAATTCACAACAATAAATTCACTTGTGAATCATTAGAATTTAAACTTACTGTTAGTGGCCAGTGTATGCAAGTCATCTTTTGGTGAAGTCTTGTTAGGTAAATCATGTAAAATACCAAAACCATAATAAAAAACCAGATGGTGACAACTTCAAAATAGCGGTATGTTGAGTAATGAGTCCAGTCCGAACATGTTATACACAGGAATGCTATGAATATCACCACCTGAAAAAAAATATATATATCAATGTATTAAACCAAATAAACATTCTTGAAACACACATGTAACGCTGGAAACTGAATAAAATGATGGAATTTCACAATATTTTCAATCTATAAAGTTTTTTGTTTTTTTTTGCTTTTGCCAGATCAAAAAGCTGGAACTTGGTGAAGAGGTTACAACCCAGAATGTTGCTGGTCAACATAGTCTGTGGAAACAAAGTGGTTACTTGGTGGTAGTTTCACTAATCTTAAACATCATATTTTCATACCAAGGCCACACAGTAATGAGTGGGACTGCCTCACAGTTCCAGGGTCCCAAGGTTCTATTCAGACCTTAAATACTATCTACATGGAGTATCCACACTCGCTTCTTGACCACATGCATTTACTCCCACATCCCAAAGATATCCTGGAATGAGGAAAGGGCTACTGAAAATAACCATTTGTGTAGGCAAGTGGAAAAGGAATCAAAAGTGAGTTGACTGACATATAACCATATAACAACTACAGCACGGAAACAGGCCCGTTCGGCCCTACCAGTCCACGCCGACCACTCTCTCTGACCTAGTCTCATCTACCTGCTCTCAGACCATAACCCTCCAATCCCCTCTCATCCATATACCTATCCAATTTACTCTTAAATAATAAAATCGAGCCTGCCTCCACCACTTCCACCGGAAGCCCATTCCATACAGCCACCACCCTCTGAGTAAAGAAATTACCCCTCATGTTACCCCTAAACTTTTGTCCCTCAATTCTAAAGTTATGTCCCCTTGTTGGAATCTTCCCCACTCTCAAGGGGAAAAGCCTACCCACGTCAACTCTGTCCGTCCCTCTTAAAATTTAAAAAACCTCTAAGTCCCCCCTCAACCTTCTACGCTCCAAAGAATAAAGACCCAACCTGTTCAACCTCTCTCTGTAGCTTAAGTGCTGAAACCCAGGCAACATTCTAGTAAATCTCCTCTGTACCCTCTCCATTTTGTCGACATCCTTCCTATAATTTGGCGACCAGAACTGCACACCATACTCCAGATTCGGCCTCACCAATGCCCTGTACAATTTTAACATTACATCCCAACTTCTATATTCGATGCTCTGATTTATAAAGGCAAGCATACCAAACGCCTTCTTCACCACCCTATCCACATGAGATTCCACCTTCAGGGAACAATGCACAGTTATTCCCAGATCCCTCTGTTCCACTGCATTCCTGCATTCCTCAATTCTCTACCATTTACCCTGTACGTCCTATTTTGATTTGTCCTACCAAAATGCAGCACCTCACACTTATCAGCATTAAACTCCATCTGCCATCTTTCAGCCCACCCTTCCAAAAGGCCCAAGTCTCTCTGTAGACTTTGAAACTCTACTTCATTATTAACTACACCACCTATCTTAGTATCATCTGCATATTTACTAATCCAATTTGCCACACCATCATCCAGATCATTAATGTAAATGACAAACAACGGTAGACCCAACACAAATCCTTGGGGTACTCCACTAGACACTGGCCTCCAACCTGACATACAGTTGTCAACCATTACCCTCTGGTATCTCCCATTCAGCCATTGTTGAATCCATCTTGCAACCTCACTATTAATACCCAACGATTTAACCTTCTTAATCAACCTACCATGTGGAACCTTGTCAAATGCCTTACTGAAGTCCATATAGACATGCTAGAGAAATCTGTGAGAGAGGAGAGGCAGGACAAAGCATGGCAGATAATAATCTCTCACTCTACTCTCTTGATCTCATTGTCTCTATTACAGGGAAAAATTAACGACTGACGGCTACAATAAACCTACCGACTCCCAGTGTTATCTGGACTACACTTCCTCCCATCCTGCCTCTTGCACAGACGTCATTCCCCATTTTCAATTCCTCCATCTCCACCACATCTGCTACCATGATGAGGCTTTCTATTCCTTCTTTAATAAACATGGTTCCCCCCCCCCCCCCCCCCCGTCACAGATGGATCCCTCACACACGCCGTCTCAGCGTCCCCTAGTTCTGATCACGTTTCCCCCTCCCCTCAGTCAAAACAAGGATAGACTTCCCCTGGTCCTCACCTTCCACCCCACCAGCCTTCACAACGAACATCATCCTCCAACATTTCCACCACCTCCAAAGTGATCCTACCACCAGTCACATCTTCCCATTGCCACCACTTTCCACCTTCTGCAGAGATCACTCCCTCCACAGCTCCTTGGTTCAATAATATCCTCCCACCCAAACCACCCATTCCCCAGGTACTTACCCCTGCAACTGCAGGAGATGCAAGACCTGTCCTTATACCTCCACCTTTATCCAGGGACCCCAGCAGTCCCTGTGAGACAGAGGTTCACCTGCCCCTCCTCTAACGTCATCTACTGCATCCGGTGTCCTGATGTGGCCTCCTATACATCGGCGAGACAAAGCGTAGAGTCTGTGACCACTTCTATCCTGGCCATAACCAGAGTGAGGCCACACGCAAACTGGAGGGACAGCACCTCGTATCCCACTTGGGCAGCTCAGAAGCCAATGGACTGAATATTGATATATTAACCTCTTGCATCTCGACCCTCCTCCCCCTCCCCATTCTCCCTCCCTTTCTCTTCCCCCATCCCCTCCTCTGTGCCCCATCTGGGCTCGTATCCATTTCTGCCCTCCCCTTCCTTCCTCTGGTTTCACAATGCAATTCTTCAATCAGTCTGTCTTACACCTTCTGCTTTTATTTCTGGCCTTGTTCCAACCAGCTGCCTATTAACCCCCCCCCCCTCGCCTGTGTCCATCTATAACCTGCCACACTTTGTCCTGCCTCTCCACTCACAGCTTTCTTCCCCCCCCCATCTTACAATCAGTAAGGGTCCCAACACAAAACACCATGTTGTCCAGTAATGCTGCATGACCCACTGAATTTACTCCAGCACTTTGTATCCTTTTTTGAAGATATCTGCGCTTGTTCTCCTGAGGGGTCCGAATGTCCACTATGAATTATAGAGGGTCATTTGCAAAGCTGTGTGCAGGAAGAGGAGATGTATTAATTTAATCCAGAAATAAAAATAGAAAATATGGGGAATATTCGGCAGGTCAGACAGTATCCAATTCTGAAGATGGAACACAGATTTGAAATGTGAGGTTAGTTTCTTTCTCCACAGATGCTCCACCTTCAGCATTTTGTGTTTATTTTTGATTTCCTGGACATGCTTAAAAAAAATTTTTTAGACTATATTTCCCCTGTGAAGACATCCGGCATAGACTGATGATCACTAATACCGTTAATGTCTAGAGAGAAGATGCACTGTAATTGCCAAGGGCTGGCATGATGTAGCAGATTGGGAGATTAGCAACATTGGACAGCTTTACTCGAGAACTAAATATTCTAGAGCATTTGTCATTGACCTCCAATTTCTTGATGGCTTCCAACCCCAATTTCCAATTGACAAAGCAAATTAGACTTCATTTCTGTTACTGAAATTATGAACTTTGTGATTATTACCTTTAAATATAATTACAATTTGCATAATATATCATTTATCTTGGTTTAAGTTAATTTTAATCACTTATATCTAGTTCACCACTGGCTCCTTAACATGCACCAAAAGCATGACCAATGAAGTACAAATATAACCACTGCAAGTTATTCATTACTTATAATGAATATTGTAATTTGTTAACTATTAAAAAGAATAATTGATAGGTAACCAAGAGAAAGTTGGATTTTTGCTCAAGGATAAAGGAGGGAATTTATGCTTGGGAGTCAGAGGATGTAGGCAAGGTACTCAATGAATATTTAGCACCTGTATTCACCAAGGAGAAAGATATGGAGGACAGCAAGATGAGCATGGGGAATACTAATATGCTGGGGCAAGTTAAAATCAAGGAGAGTAGTGTTGAAGTTCTTGAAGAGCATTAAGGTGGATAAATCCCCAGGCCTTGATGGAATCTATCCGTGATTATTGAGAGGCGAGAGAGAAGATTGCAAGAGCCTTGGCAAACATCTTTGTATCTTATCTAGTCATAAGCGAGATCCTGGAGGAGTAGAGAGTAGCCAAAGTTGTTCCTTTGTTTAAAATGGGAATGAGAGATAATCCAGAAAATTATGAACGGGAAACTTCATGTCAGTGGTCAAGAAGCTTGTGGAGAGGATTCTTTAGGATAGGATTTACTTTCATTTGTAAGAGAATGGGCCAATTAGGGATATATGACTTTTCCCACTGCAGGTGGCAAGGCTATTTCCACGAGAAGCCACGTCTTACAAACATGCTTGAGTTTATGAAGAAATTATGATGGTAATCGATGAGGGTAGGGCAGTGGATGTTGTCTACATGAATTTCAGTAACGAATTTGATAAAGTCCCTCCTGGCAGGCTGATCCATAGGATTAAGATACATGGGATTCAGAGACTTGGACATGAATGTAGATGGGTTAGTGCGTAAGTTTCTAGACAATGTGGAAGGTTGTTGAAATATAAAGCAGGAGAGATCAGTTACAGAAATGGATGAAGAAATGGCAGATGGAGTGTAATCCAGGCGTGAAGTATCACACTTCGGTGGTCAAATGTAAGGGGAAAGTATACAGATAATGGCAAGACCCTTTATAACATAAATGTACAGTGCAATCTTTGGATTCTAAGTCTATAGCTCCCTGGCAGTGGCACCAAAAGTAGATAGAATGGTCAAGAATATGTTTGGCTCCATTGGTCAGGGCATTGAGTATAAAAGTAAGGAAGTCACAATGCAGCTTTGTAAGACTTTGGTTAGGCTGCATTTGGAGTATTGCCTGCAAGTCTGGTACACTATTGTAGGAATGATGTGGAGACTTGAGAGGCTGGTATAACCAGAGACTTGATGTCAAGTGTCCTGGCAGGCTTTGGGAGTATGCTGCTAACTAGAGGAGAAAGAAATGCTGGGACCAGTAGAACAAAGAAGCACTCTGAGAATGGTCACGTGATTTGCATCTGGTGAGAGCAGAGCTGAAGGCAACTACATGGCTATGTAGTATGGCCTTGAGAAGATAAGGTGTCTGGGAATGGCCATTTTGCAAAGGGACTGTATGATGAGAATGAAAATATGAACAGGCACCATATTTCTCTAGCCTGATAAGGAACAAAGGGATGTTTTGTTTAATCAGCCCTTTGGGGAAATGACAACTTGAACTGATTGACTTCAGAGTCGTGAGAGCCTTTGGCTAGAACAAAGGATTCCATTAGACGATGGGAAAAAAAATAATGTGAAAGCATGGCATTCTGAAACTTTGGCTATGACAGCCCGGGGACAACCATCGCAAGGAAGAGGGACCCAAGTTCGAAGCTCAGAGAAGCCTAACCCCTCCCAACGGAGTGAATCTGGCCAATTCATTCATACAAGTAACATCCGAGTCCAAGTCATAAGTTTTGTGATTACGTTTAAGAAGTGGTAAGTTGGATAGTAAAACAAATGAGAAGTTATTAAAAGTCAATGGTTTGCATGCAGGCTTAAGTAACTCATGTGTTAATAAAGATTAAGTTGTACTAAACCTTGGTTTACAGTCTTTTGTTCCACACATCAGTTGATTTACTACAGAGGTTATAGGGTCAACACTGGAGAAGGTATTTACGAGAATATGGCCATGATTAGGAGGTATCAGCTATAAGGGGAGGTTGAACAAACAGACTGTTTTCTCTGGAGGTTTGAGGACAGGAGACCTGATCGAAGCATATAAAATTATGAGAAACATAGATAGGGTAGAGAGTCAGAACCATTTTTCCCCAGGGTGGAAATGTAAAAGTCTAAAGGGCATTGCTTCAAGTTGAGAGGGACATAATTTAATGGAAATGTGCGGGGCAAGATTTTATTTTACAGAGTTGTTCTGTCTGGAACGTGCTACTTGGGATGGTGGTGAAGGCAGACATGATGATGGTATTTAAGAGGCTTTTGGGCAGACACATGGACACACACAAAATGGAGGCACATGGATCACATTGATGTAGAGGTTGGTTTAATTTGGCATTATGTTCGGCGTGGACATTGAGAGTCACAGGGCCTATTCCTATGTTGTACTGTTCTAAGTTCTAAGCAGCTGAAGTGTTGTTCAAAAACTTCTTACTGGCCTCACCATCAAAAATGATAGGCCCATCCTCTTCCTGGATAATCAGGAAAGGTCTTGTAAACATTGTCTACACCCAGAGAACAAATCTGTTCAAATATGTTACATTTCGTTTTGCTGTCCCCATGTTATCAGTCCAGGCATTTGCTGTCACATAAACAGACCCCAATGCTTTGTGCTACTGGTGGAGACATCATTATAAACAGTTATAATTTGTTCCTACTAATCCTATTTTATTATACCTCGTAAATATATAGATCTTTTATTAATTACACATAATTAATTTGGATATCTATTAAAAGTGGACCCTGACACGTTATCCACCTCTAGTGAATACAAATAGACCCAAAACTAAATCAAAACTGAATAAAGTTTGGAATCCTGTAATTAAATATCTCCAGAAGTCTGATGAAACTGGAAGAAAGAAAGATTGGTGTTTTCTGGGCCATGCTCATTAAGACTACAGAGTAAACTCTGTGGTAGAGCATTCCTTGCAACTGAAACAGCTATACACATGATAAAAAAATTTGAACAATGTCAATTTTAAAATACAGCTACAGAACATTTTCTTAAAAATACAGATTCTGCTCTTTAGAAGGTAAAAAAAAGTGACAAAACCCAAATGTGCAAGTAAAACCCATTTTGATTTAAAAAAAAGAACATCTAAAAGACAGACAGGTGCATACCTTATTCAATAAGACGCAAAGGAAGTTGAATAATCCTAAAGAATCGGTCGCACGTTAAACAGCCTTGGCTCAAAACACTAACCAAAAACTAGATAAATAGTAGGAACTTGATGAAAGTGAATAAGAAAAAATAACTAATACAACTTCTTTGTACAACGGTTGTTTTTTGTAAGCATGGTAAAAATTGTAAACTGGTGTTGGCAGAAGTGATCTCCTTCAGAAATGAATGCACAAGGAACTGCAGATACTGGATTCTTGAGCAAAACAAAGTGCTGGAGAAACTCAGCAGGTTAGGCAGCATCTGTGGGGGTAATAGATAGGGGGGAGGTATGGTGGCGCAGCGGTAGAGTTGCTGCCTTACAGCACCAGTGACCCGGGTTCAATCCTGACTATGGGTGCTTGTCCGTACGGAGTTTGTACGTTCGCCTTGTGACCTGCGTAGACTTTCTCCTGGATCTCCGGTTTCCTCCCACACTCGAAAGATGTACAGGTTTGTAGGTTAATTGGCTTGGTAAAATTGTAAATTGTCCTTGGAATGTGTATTGGATAGTGTTAGCGTGTGGGGATCACTGGTCAGCGCGGACTCGGTGGGCCGAAGGGCCTGTTCCCATGCTGTATCTCTAAACCAAATTAAGATGACATTTCCATTCCCGAAACATCACTTATCCATTCCCTCCACAGATGCTTCCTGACCCACCGAGTCCCTTCAGCACTTTGTGCTTTGCACCATCAGAAATGAATCAAATTAAATGCCATTTGATGGAAACTTGAGACATTTGACCTCAGATCTAACTGTGTCAAGCCACCAATTCATCAGGGCCTTAAAAACCAACTTACCAGGCATAAACTAGTGCAATTTAATAAATATATATATTTAATGTTTTATCATCAATTCTATCAGACAAACAGACCATTATATTGCAAGCATACATTGTGCACCTGGATACAAATTCCATTGTACTTCGGTGTTAAGCTTACAGTTGTGGTTTGGGTTATGCAGGTTATTTCAAGAGCTGGTTTCTGGAAGGAAGCTGTTCTTGAACCTGCAGACAATGGTTCCCAGACTCTTGTATCTTCTTCCCAATAGTAGTGGCGAGATGACAGCACCAGGATTGTGTGGGTCTTAGATGTTATTAGCTGCCTTCATGAGGTAACACGTCCTGTAAATCCTGATGATGGTCAATACCCTTGAGCGACCAGGCATTGTCCACCACTTTCTGCAGCTGCTTTCATTTTTGGGCGTTCGTTTGAGTTACCAAACCAAGTCATGATGAAATCAGTCAGTATGCTCTCTACAGTACACTTGTATTAGTTCAATGGAGTATTTAACAGTGTGCCATACCTCCGAGGAAGTGGAAGCATTGATGAACTTTCTCATGGTTGCATCAATGTGCTTGGCCCATCAGCAATCGATCCACTGAAGGCAGGTCCACGGTCCCTCAGCTTCCCATCCTTGGTCTTGCTATTACAGAGCAAGGTTATTGTTCTAGCACCACTCAACTAAATTAGTGATCTTCATCCTGTACTCTGAACTCATTATTACCCGTTATTCATCCAACAATCAGCAAATTTAAAGATGGTGTTGGAGATGTGCCTGGCTACAGAGTCATGGGGTTAGAGAGAGTAGAGCAAGAGGAAGTAGGGATCCAGTTGAACATGGACGAATGGAGAATCGGTTCCCCGAATTTGACAATAACTTTTGTTTTAGATTTTAGATTTTTTTTTTTAGATTTAGAGATTTAGAGATACAGTGCAGAAACAGGCCCTTCGGCCCACCGATTCCGCGCCGCCCAGCGATCCCCGCACACACTAGGGACAATTTTTACATTTTACCCAGTCAATTAACCTACATACCTGTACGTCTTTGGAGTCACTGTGGTCAATAAACAACATAGACCCAAAATGCTGGAGGAACTCAGCGGGACAGGCAGCATCTCTGGAGAGAAGGAATGGGTGATGTTTTGGGTCGAGACCCTTCTTCAGACCATTTCTTCTCTCACTACCCATTCCTTCTCTCCAGAGATGTTGCCTGTCCCTGCTGAGTTACTCCAGCAATTTGTGTCTATCTTTGATTTAAATCAGCATCTGCAGTTCCTCCTACACATTTTGTCAATAAACACCACCCTGACTTATGTGTTCTTGTTGTCCAAGTAGTCCAGCGCACAGGGGTGAGCCAGTAAGATCACCTCTGCTGTCATTCAGTTATGGCAGTAGGCAAATTGGAGTACGTTCATATCCTCACTAAGGCATCAGTTAATGTGTCATAACCAAACTCTGGAAGGATTGCATCACAACAGACACGAGTGCCACCAGTCTTGAGGCATATCACTTTGTTCTTCTTAGGCACTGATGTTATGGCTACCCCAACGAGCTGCGAACCAGCCCAGAGAGGTTGCCGGCGAGCATAGCCTCTGCTCACCCTATGCACCAGAGGGGAGGAAGTCAGACAGAGGGCTGGTAAGCAGACCGGCCTATCTTAACTGCAGGCCCAGCTTGCCCAGAGAGGGAAGGCCGCCAAGCCAATAGGGAATCGGAGAGGAGATGGCGATGGACGCTGGACAAAAGAACCAGGGGGTCTTACCTTCCGCAACCTCGAGGTCGGCTGCGGGAGGTGTCCTCCAGGAACGAGGGGTGGAGAGGCCCAGGCGTGGAGGGGGACATCAGATCGCAGGATGATCGAAATGGAGGTGACAGATGCAATGGGCTTTGTGGCCAGCTGCAGCTGGGACTGAAAAATGGCACCAAAAGGTCATACTGTAACCCTGTATGGCCAGATTTGGATACAGTAGATTTGGTCCTCAGGAGATTGCAAACCTCTTGGTTCATCCAAGCCTTGACCAATAGTATTAACTTGCTCCTCCAGCATCGAGAGTACCCATACTGAAAATAATGCCTGAACACGCACATGGTTAAAAAAAAAGATACTGGATAACATTAAACTGGAACATTTGAGACTATTGTGCTACAGGGAACTAGAACCTCTATGGAACATTGCAACAAATAGACAAAGGAAAGTTAAGCTGAATTTCTGAATTATTATCCTGCCTAAAGTACCCATTGTACTTGGGTTCTTTTCACAACACAATTCCCTCATGAATAAGTGCCTTTGTTGGTGTTCATGCTAGATCCTGAACAACAGATGAGAAACTGGATGAGGTGACAGAGATAGAGAGCAGCAAGCCATACAAGCATTTAAGCACAAGGTTACGACTGCCAGATTTGAAATGCCATTCTTTTATCACCCACATCCTGACTAACCAAATTAGCTGCCCACAAACTAAAATTCTAATTAGTGTGGAAACAGGCCCATTGGCCCTACTTGCCCACAACGTCAAAAATGTCCTATCTACACTAGTCTCACCTGCCTACATTTGGCCCATATCCCTCTAAACCTATCCTATCCATGTACCCATCTACATGTTTCTTCAAGTTGCTATAGTACCTGCCTCAACTACCTCCTCAGGTAGCTCGTTCCATATACCCACCACCATTTGTGTAAAAACCTTCGGTTTCCTATTAAATCCCACCCTCCACAATCCAATGTGCTCTGGTTCTCGATTCCCCTACTCTGAGCACGAGACTCTGCGTTTACCCAATCTATTCCTCTCATTATTTTGTACACCAATAAAATCATCCCTTATCCCCCTGCGCTCCAAGGAACACAGTCCTAGCCTGCTCAACCACTCGCTATAGCTCAGGCCCTCGAGTCCTGGTAACATCCTTATAAATCTTCTCTGCACCCTTTCCAGCTTGACACCATCTTTCCTAAGGTTGTGCCCAAAACTGAACGCAATACTTTAAATGCGGTATCACCAACAACGTCTTATACAACTACATCATGACCTCCCAACTTCTATACTCAATGCTCTAACTGATGAAGGCCAACATGTCAAAAGCCCTTTTGATCACCCTATCTACCTGTGATGTCACTTTCAAGGAACTGTGTACCAGCACCCCTCGATCCCTCTTCTCTACAACACCCCTCAGAGCGCTATCATTCACTGTGTTGGCCCTGCCCAAAATGCAACATCTCACATTTGTTTTAAATTCCATCAACCATTCATCACCCCACCTGGCCTATCAATGAAGATCCTGCTGCAATTTTTGACAACCATCTTTTCTATCTACAACATCACCCACTTTAGTGTCATCTGCAAACTTGCTAATCATGCCAGGTACGTTCTCATCCAAATCATTCATAGTAGATGACAAACAGCAACGGGTCCAGCACTGAACCCTGAGGCACACCACTAGTCACAGGCCTCCAGTCTGAAAAGCAACCTTCCACCATCACCCTCTGCTTCCTTCCACAAAGCCAATTTTCTATCCAATCAGCTATCTTGCCTTGGATCCCATGCACTCTAACCTTCCAGAGCAGCCTACCATGTGGAACCTTGTCGAATGCCTTGTTGAAAACCATATACACAATGTCTACACCTCTGCCCTCATCAACCTTTTAGATGACATCATAAAAAAAACTCAAAGTTGTGAGACGTGACCTTAAACATATAAAACAATGCTGACTATCCCTAATCAGCCCTTGTCCCCATCTCTATCACTATATCCATTATATATAAACCTATTCAGCATTTAGGTCCTCTTCAATCCAGCAATGATTCACTTCCAGAACTTTATCTTTGTCCCTTGGTGCACCTCATCTTCCCTTCATCACATTATTTGAAATGGAAAATTTGGAATTTTCTTTAGAAACACATCTGCCTCAGCTCTTTCAAATCCTTATTAAAAGCCCACTGCTTATCAATCTTTCCTCTGGCTAAGAATCCAATTTCATCCAATCATACCACCAAACCGCCATGGAATTGCATTTTCTGACGAGAGGCATTATTCTCTTCATTTGCTGTTCTCCAATACTTGTCTTTAATAAATGTAGTTGAATCCTATGAAACCCAATCACATTTGATATTGGGATTTTACAATTTCAGGAGCAGTTTTATCCAACCCCACTGCCTCTATGCTATTCTGACATGATTGCAACACTGGCTAATTTCCTTCAAGTTGCAAAGCTACTCTGGAAGATCCTATGACATGTCCTCGTCTCTATTTTGAGTGTTTCCCCTTTAATATCATCCTCACAGTCTTCCCTCCATCCAAGCTTCAGGTCTATGTTTCAATGTTCATTTTTCTTCACTCTTGGGCTGAGGACCACAAGACAATTTCATTCATTACAGATAATTTAAGAGCCAAGAGAATTTATTTGCCTTATGCACTGGATATAAATCAGTGGAACAGAGGGATATGGGAATAACTGTGCATTGTTCCCTAAAGGTGGAATCTCATGTGGATAGGGTGGTGAAGAAGGCATTTGGTATGCTTGCCTTTATAAATCAGAGCATCGAATATAGAAGTTGGGATGTAATGTTAAAATTGTACAGGGCATTGGTGAGGCCGAATCTGGAGTATGGTGTGCAGTTCTGGTCGCCAAATTATAGGAAGGATGTCGACAAAATGGAGAGGGTACAGAGGAGATTTACTAGAATGTTGCCTGGGTTTCAGCACTTAAGCTACAGAGATAGGTTGAACAGGTTGGGTCTTTATTCTTTGGAGCGTAGAAGGTTGAGGGGGGACTTGATAGAGGTTTTTAAAATTTTAAGAGGGACGGACAGAGTTGACGTGGGTAGGCTTTTCCCTTTGAGAGTGGGGAAGATTCCAACAAGGGGACATAGCTTCAGAATTAAGGGACAAAAGTTTAGGGGTAACATGAGGGGCAACTTCTTTACTCAGAGGGTGGTGGCTGTATGGAATGAGCTTCCGGTGGAAGTGGTGGAGGCAGGCTCGATTTTATTATTTAAGAGTAAATTGGATAGGTATATGGATGGGAGGGGATTGGAGGATTATGGTCTGAGAGCAGGTAGATGAGACTAGGTCAGAGAAAGTGGTCGGCGTGGACTGGTAGGGCCGATTTCCGTGCTGTAATTGTTATATATAATTATATTATATGATATGAACCGGAACAATGTAATCCTGCTTGCTGCAGCTTTACAGGCACATTGGTTGCAATAACAAATAAACATAGAATATTTATCAGTTATTCTAAGTAAACCAGACTACTGCAAAAACCAAAGTACGCAGAACAACCATAGTAGTGTGTAGTCTATAGTAGTTTGGTGCTAAGTTTGGGTTGTGGTTAGGGTTGTGCTGGGTAGTTTGAGAGCCTGATGGTTGATGAGAAAAGCTGCACTTAAACATGGAGCTAAGTTCTCAGGCTCCTGTACCTTCTTCCCAATGGTAGCAGCAAGAGGGTCTGACCAGGATGGTGAGGGTCTGATATTAGTTGTCTTCTTAAGACAGCATTTCCTGTTGATCCCTTACATGATGGGGAGGTGATGATACATGATGGATACCATCTTCTGCTGCCTCCTTAATTCTTCACCATTCGAGTTAATGAATCAGGCCATGATGCAACCAGTTAGTATGCTCTCATTGAACACCTGTAGAAGTTAGACACAAAGTGCTGGAGTAATTCAGCAGGTCAGGCAGCATCTCAGGAGAAATGCCTGACCCGTTGAGTTACTCCAGCATTTTGGGCCTACCTTCGATTTAAACCAGCATCTGCAGTTTTTTTCCTACACCTGTAGAAGTTTGATATGCCAAAACTTCTTCAGATTTTTGATGAGCTTGAAGCATTTGTGAGCTCTCTTTGTGATTGCATCAGTCAGCTAGGTCGAGGACAGATGATTGGAGATGTGCACGTCCAAGAACTTGAAGATGTTGCCTCACTCCATCGTCATCCTGCCAGTGAAGCCAGAGGCATGGACCTTTAAGTTTTCCTTCCTGAAATCAACAATCAGCTCCTTGGTCTTGCTAACATTAAGAACAAGGTTACTGCTCTGACATCACTCAACCGGATTATTAATCTTCCCCCCTCATTACCTGTTGTTCATCAAACAACAATGGCATTGTCAGTGAATTTGTAGGTGTGCCTACCTATATGGTCATATGTTTAGAGAGAATAGAGAATGCAGCTTTGGGGCGGTGTGCCAATGAGGATGTCATGGACAGGATCTAGTTGTATATTGAGAAACAGGAAATGAGTTTATAAAGGATGATGGTGTTGACAATAGACAATAGGTGCAGGAGTAGGCCATTCGGCCCTTCGAGCCAGCACCGCCATTCAATGTGATCATGGCTGATCATTCTCAATCAGTACCCCGTTCCTGCTTTCTCCCCATACCCCCTGACTCCGCTATCCTTAAATGCTCTATCTAGCTCTCTCTTGAATGTATTCAGAGAATTGGCCTCCACTGCCCTCTGAGGCAGAGAAGGCAGTTGAATGCTGAGCTGTAGTCGATGAACAATAGCCTGATATACATGATTGTGCAAACATAAGGGTCTGCAGATGCTAGTTTACGGAGAGACAAAGTACTGGAGTACCTCAGTGGGTCCGGTAGCATCTCCGGATGACACAAACATGCAACGTTTTGCATTGGCAACTTCTTCAGACTGATTGTAGCGCAATGGAGAAAGCTGGAAGAGAGGTGGAGATAGGACCTCTCTTGTCTGGCAAGTGATAGGTGGATACGGGTGAGACGTCTTGACTGGCAGATGGTTGGGCAAATCCCAGAGATGAGGAAAAATGTTTTTACCCAGAGAGTTGTGAATTTGTGGAATTCTTTGCCTCAGAAGGCAGTGAAGGCCGATTCACTGCATGCATTCAAAAGAGAGTTAGATGGAGCTCTTAGGACTAGTGGAATCATGGGGTATGGGGAGAAGGCAGGAACGGGGTACTGATTGCAGATGATCAGCCATGATCACTTTGAATGGTGGTGCTGGCTCGAAGTGCCTACTCCTGCATCTATTGTCTATGTGTCTATTAAAAGACAAAAGACTAAGAAATAAAGAGTGAAGGGGCATGAAATGTGAAGGCAGAGGAAGGGTGGAAGAGGATGGGGGTGGAGGAAGGGCAGTGGGTTTGTAGGGGGCTTCACTTGGGCAATGGAGGAGGCTCGGGACAGGTCAGGATGGGAATGTGAAGGGGAGTTCCCAAGTGCAAGGATGTTTGTTGATACGGTCATCTGGACTACACTTGGTCTCACCAATGTAAAGGAGACCACATCAGAAGCACCAAATGCAGTAGAAGTTGGAGGAGGTGCATGTGAATCACTTTCTCACCTTTCCCCTTCCACCTTTCCTCTCTGGCCTATGTTCAGCCATCTGCCAATCATCCCCCCCATCACCTATCACTTGCCTGGTTTTGCCCTGCCCCCACCCCTCTTCCAGCTGCCCCCACCCCTCTTCCAGCTTCCCCCCCCCCCCCCACACTATAGTCTGAAGATCCTCAACCTGAAACGACACCTATCCATGTTCTCCAGAGATGCTGCCTGACTGTTAACTGCTCCAGCGTGCCTGTGTTCTGTGTGGTTCAGTACAGAGTAGAGAGCTAGAGAAACTGCAAGATCACAGAACATTGTGATCGTGGGCGAATGAAGTGGGTCCAGGTCATTCCGAAGGTAGGAGTTGATTTGCACCATAACCAACCACAGGAAACACTTCTTCACAACCGATGAGAGTGGCAGATTCTTGGGCACCCGTACCACGAATGTCCTTTTAAAACAGGTGGGGACCTCGGCCAGTAGGTTGAAGACGTCTGTGAAAACTCCAGCCAGTTGGTCCACGTAGGTTTGAAGAACACGTCCAGACACCCCATCAGTGCAGGATGCTTTCCATTGTTTCACCCTCATGAAAGATCTTCTGAGATTAGCCTACAAGCTAGTTGGGGTTGAAATACTCCAAATATGCAAGTAACATGGAATTGGCGAGAAACAGCTCTCACTGCAGTTGCCACCATAAACAATGGATGAATGGGGAGGAGGCAGGAACGGGGTACTGATTGAGAATGATCAGCCACGATCACATTATAGACAATAGGTGCAGGAGGCCATTCGGTCCTTCGAGGCACCGCCATTCAATGTGATCATGGCTGATCGTTCTCAATCAGTACCCCGTTCCTGCCTTCTCCCCATACCCCCTGACTCCACTATCCTTAAGAGCTCTATCCAGCTCTCTCTTGAATGCATTCAGAGAATTGGCCTCCACTACCTTCTGAGGCAGAGAATTCCACAGATTCACAACTCTCTGACTGAAAAGGTTTTTCCTCATCTCAGTTCTAAATGGCCTACCCCTTATTCTTAAACCGTGGCCCCTTGTTCTGGACTCCCCCAACATTGGGAATAAGTTTCCTGCCTCTAACGTGTCCAACCCCTTAATAATCTTATACGTTTCGATTGAATGGTGGTGCTGGCTCGAAGGGCCGAATGTCCTCCTCCTGCACCTATTGTCTGTTGAATCAAAAGACTCATTTCCGGATCTGCACCTTACCCAACATATTTTCTATAAATAACTTTCGAACGAATTGGCCACATCCGAAAGTAGGCGCGGACGAAGGGTCTTACTTCGATCGGAAACTTTTATGGCTTTCGACAAGTGCTGCCGGACTCACTGAGTGTTGCAGATGTTTATTTATCGTGCTGCCTGTTGCAGGGGGCGGCCACGTCCCACGCGGAGACGGCCGTGCTCTGCTCTGCTCCACTGTTCACCACAAGTGCAAACTAGTTCAATCATCATCGCGCCTAATTGGGAAATAAAGAGCCGCTAAAATAATAACGGCCTGGTTAATGGTGAAGGATCTCGACCCGAAACGAAACGTCACCCATTCCCTTTCTCCAGAGCTACTGTCTGTCTGACCCGCTGAGTTACGCCAGCACTGTGTGTGTGTGTGTGTGTGTGTGTGTGTGTGTGTGTGTGTTCAGTGTAAACCACCATCTACAGTTCCTTCTGACATAAATAATAACGGGCTTGTTCTCGAGGTTGGTCCGGAAACTTCGTGCAATGGAACAAGATTGAATCACGAAAGGGGCCGCGCGTCAATCTTTCCCATTCCAACATAACGCGAACAAAAATCACTTTAACAAACCAAAAGTTTGGTTAACAAGGCAAGGGTGCCTTGGCTTCGGTGATGATGCTAAACATAGAACGTTTTATTAGAATTTTAGACTTTAAAATCACATTTTGAAAAACTTAAAAAGAGTTTTCAAAATGTTCCCGTTATACAAGGTTTTCTGGTCGGGTCTTTAAGTAATAGTTGGATAAATGAAAGTGAAACGTTTCATCCTGGGTGGGTGCAGGGGTGAAGTCGCATCAACCATTTGGTGGCATGCACAAATGCCAAGTTTTCAAACACATGCTAGTAGACGACATGGTCATGGGTGCGGACCCAGAGAAAGAACGGTGCTTACCACTTGCACAATCTTCAAGATGCCTGCGAACGACCTTGCATAGTTTAAATCCAAGAAGCCGCTGCCGCTGCCGCCGCCGCCGCCGCCGCCACCGCCCCTGGACCCTGCAGCCACCTTGTCCGCCATCCTCTTTCCGAGCCTCAAACTCCGGGGAACCTCTTCACTGTGAGCGGCTGCACCGCCCTCTCTCCGCTTGATGGGCGGGCCGTCGCCCTCGCACTTTGCTCGCCAAACACCGCCTGCAAATGGGCGCCAGGCGCGCAGACACCCACCAGTTGGTCGGCAGCTGCAAGCGGCTAACCCGGGGTTGTGCAGACCCACCACTTCACAGGGGGGGGCCGGAGGAACACTAACTGCAGTGTTTCCGAGAACGTGGACAGGCTGCATGAGATATAGCCCAGCTGTTGACGGCTGTGCAGGAGGAAACAGACAGACAGAGAGACAGACAGCCGCGAGTAGTGTAAGAAAATAACTGCAGATGCTGGTACACATCGATTTATTCACAAAATGCTGGAGTAACTCAGCAGGTCAGGCAGCATCTCGGGAGAGAAGGAATGGGTGACGTTTCGGGTCGAGACCCTTCTTCAGACTGTCAGGCGTAATCCCTACCCCTCAGTGCGAGAAATAACGCGCGGGGTGGAAAACAGGGGCAGTTCCAATAGGCGTGAATGACTGTTCACAAGGGCTTGTCACATTGTGGACTGCAATGCACACAGGGGCTAAATATATTGCACCGGTCACAGTTATTTATGTAAACTAATGATGTGATAACTTAAGACTGCTTCACACGTGTGTGTGTGTAGAATGTCTCTAATTTACCAAGAACTAGTTGTGGACTTTCTCGCCAGCCTGCTGATTGTGGGGAGATCAGGAGGAGAGTCGACAGTCAGAAGCACGTCGGTGCTTGTTCAAAAAGGCAACAAGTCCCACCCTCAAACCCCCATACTGTCTCAATTACATGCACCTTGGAGGAATGCTGTCCGGGAATGGCAGCACGGGACAAAGGCTGGGGTGGGTGGGCGGGCAGGAGTGCATCGAAATGTTTAAGTGATGTAGTCATGGAGCGGAGCAAGATGAACCACTCCGTCGAGAATCGCCGACACTGAAGTGTATGTAGTCCGCAAAGGAGCCATTTTAGTAAGGAAACACCTCTGCCTCTCGCAGTGTATCAGTGTTGTGGGGGAACGACAGTATGTGTGATGATACCATTAAAATGCAGAAAATATGTTGTTTTTTTAATTTTTAAATGTTTTCCCCCTGTTTAATTTTAATTATTTCTTTCTGTTTCTGCCCATTTCCCTCCCATCCTTTCTCCCCAGCCCCCTCTTTTGTGCAGTTTCCCTTGTATTGCTCAAACACAAATTTAACTTATTTACACATATATATATATATATATATATATATATATGAATGTGGGGGTGTGTTTATGTGTGAGAGGCAAGATAGATATAAATAGATCTCAAAGTTCCTTATCGTGGATCAGAAGCAACTTTGATTGCAAGCAACGCTCTATTTCTCTCTTCATCTTATTTTTCACATGATGTACTTAAACCATAAAGACGATTTGATCTTTATGGTTTATGTATATGCATATATATATATATATATATATATATAGACACACAAATATATATCTCTAGTTTCTTTCTTGCGATTTCCTCTAATTATTTGTTTAGCAACCTTTTTCTTTCAATCTCTCTATATCTATCTCTATCTATCGATCTCTATATATACCATGTGCTGAGAAGTGTGTACATGACATATATATATATATCAGTCATACACACACTTCTCAGCACCTGGTTCTCCCTATCATGATCACTTCTCTCTCCCATACATTTCATTAGGGCCTACCCATACACATTCACAATCAGTGACATCAAACTTATTTCCAGAAATCCCAATATTGTGAATAAAATAACTATGAACACATGTCAAGATATTTTTTCATTCTATATTAGTGTAATAAAATGTAATGCATACATACCTACACTGATACAGAATTGCTAGCTTTTGACATGAATAATGTACATTGCTACCATAGTTTAGTTTTGAATTTAACATATAATTGAGGGGGTCAGTGCAATATAGTGCTAACCCTCACTTTTGTGAAAAATGAGTTACATGCATTAACACGATCCTTACCCACTACCATACAACCTGTAAAAATGTCATACTTAAATTCAATCAATAAGTTGGTCAAATAACATAGGCATTTTCTTGGTTTTTTTGTGATTTATGGATTTTTCAAATATGAATATCTCATAATGACGCATTTGTGGGTCAGCAGTATATTGCACCAACCCCCTCAATTTTAAATCATTCAAAAATGAACTTCATAAACAGGGATAACACTTTTTATTTCAGTCATTCATGGTAAGATTTACATCATTTTGTGTGCGAGATATACAGGGTTGCACTGTTTCGCATATCAGCTAACCAATGAAAAGATCAGGTCCTGATTTATACCAGCTCTTCACCTCCCCCCCCCCCCCCCCCCCTTGTCTGAAGAAGGGTCCAAACCTGAAACATCACCCATCCTTTTTCTCCAGAGATGTTGTCTGACCCAGTTGGAGAGGCTAGATGCAGGAAGATTGTTCCCGATGTTGGGGGAGTCCAGAACCAGGGGTCACAGCTTAAGGATAAGGGGGAAGTCTTTTAGGACCGAGATGAGAAAACATTTCTTCACACAGAGAGTGGTGAGTCAGTGGAATTCTCTGCCACAGAAGGTAGTTGAGGCCAGTTCATTGGCTATATTTAAGAGGGAGTTAGATGTGGCCCTTTTTGCTAAAGGGATCAGGGGGTATGGAGAGAAGGCAGGTACAGGCTACTGAGCTGGATGATCAGCCATGATCATATTGAATGGCGGTGCAGGCTCGAAGGGCCGAATGGCCTACTCCTGCACCTATTTTCTATGTTTCTATTTACTCCTATTGAATTAGATTTATGCTTCTGTACCACATCAGGCAACATTGGTAATTTTAGTGGCTGTCAAGGGTTTTTAACTAATCAATTCAAATTTTCTTAGCTCTTAAGTATTAAGTTAAATGTCTTTTCAATTATATTGTGGCTACAGTAGAGTTCTATTGTTTGCAAATGCCTAATCTCTGCTTCCATGACTTTTTAAAATAAAACAAAAAGAGATACAGCTCGTGGTGAAATTAAAATTAACAGATAAAGCAAAGAAGAAGAGTTCATTAAATATAATCAATTGGCCAGATACAGACAGAGTGGATCTCTAGTGAAAATGAGAAACTAGTGCGACTTGGGTGGGGGAGGGATAGAGAGAGAGGGAATGCCCGGGCTACCTGAAGCGAGAGAAATCAATATTCATACCACTGGGCTGTAAGCTGCCCAAGTGAAATATGAGATGCTGTGCCTCCATTTTGCCTTTAGCCTCCGACAATGGAGGAGACCGAGGACAGAATGGAAAGGAGAATAAAAGTGTCAAGCAACCAGGAGATCAGGTTGGTTCACATGAGCTGAGCGAAGGTGTTCCGCGAAATGATCGCCCAGTCTGCGTTTGGTCTCGCCGATGTATAAGAGTCCACATCTTGAACAACGGATATAGTAGATGAATTTGTAGGAGGTGCAAGTGAACCACTGCCTAACCTGAAAGGACTGTCGGAGTCCCTGGACTGAGTCGAGGGAGGAGGTATAGCGACAGGTGATGCAACTTCTGCGGTTGCAGAGGAAGATACCTGGGGAGGGGGTGGTTTGGGTGGGAAGGGATGTTAACCAGGGAGTTGCGGAGGGAACGGTCTCTGCGGAAGGCGGAAAGGGGTGGAGGTGGGAAAATGTGGCTAGTGGTGGGATCCCGTTGGAGGTGGCGGAAATTTCAGAGGATTATGTGTTGTATGAAACGGCTGATGGGGTGGAAGGTAAGGACTAAGGGGACTCTTGTCTCTTGCGACTAGCGGGATGGGGAGCAAGGATGGAGCTGTGGGGTACCGAGGAATCACGAATGAGGGCCTATTCTATGATGGGGGAGGGGAACCCCCATTCCTGAAAGAATGAGGACATCTCGGATGTTCTAGCATGGAACACCTCATCTTGGGTGCAGATGCGGCGTAGACAGAGGAATTGGGAGTAGGGGACAGTCTTTGCAGGAAGCAGGGTGGGAAGAAGTGTAGTCGAGATAGACAATAGACAATAGACAATAGGTGCAGGAGTAGGCCATTCAGCCCTTCGAGCCAGCACCGCCATTCAATGCGATCATGGCTGATCACTATCAATCAGTACCCCGTTCCTGCCTTCTCCCCATACCCCCTCACTCCGCTATCCTTAAGAGCTCTATCCAGCTCTCTCTTGAAAGCATCCAACGAACTGGCCTCCACTGCCTTCTGAGGCAGAGAATTCCACACCTTCACCACCCTCTGACTGAAAAAGTTCTTCCTCATCTCCGTTCTAAATGGCCTACCCCTTATTCTCAAACTGTGGCCCCTTGTTCTGGACTCCCCCAACATTGGGAACATGTTATCTGCCTCTAATGTGTCCAATCCCCTAATTATCTTATATGTTTCAATAAGATCCCCCCTCATCCTTCTAGATAGTTGTTGGAGTCAGTGCGTTTGCAATAGATGTCAGTTAATAGTCTATTTCTTGTGATGGAGACTGTGAGATCAAGAAAGGGGAAGGAGGTGACGGAGATGGTTCAAGTAAATTTAAGTGCAGGATGAAAATTGGTGGTGAGGTTGATAAAGTCCTTGAGTTCCGCATGGGTGCAGGAGGTAGTACCGATGCAGTCATCAATGTAATGGAGATAGAGTTCGGGGATAGGACCAGTGTATGCGTGGAACAGGGATTGTTCAACATACCCTACAAAGAGGCAGGCATAGCTGGGGCCCATGCTGGTGCCCATAGCTACGCCTTGGACTTAAAGCAAGTGGGAGGAAAGGAGAAGTTGTTAAGGGTGAGGACCAGCTCCGCTAGGCGGAGTAAAGTGTTAGTAGAGGGAGATTGGATGGTTCTGCAGTCAAATGCTAGAGGGATACAAGGAAATACTTTTTTAACTCGGGCAGAAGTCAGGGTTTGGTATTTGCTGCTTCTAAGGTTAAGACAATTAGTGCTTTCAAGAGGGAATTGCATAAACACGTGAAAGTAATTTGCAAGCCTCTGGGGAAAGATCAGGGGAACATGACTAATGGATTTTTTCCAGCAAGAGCTGATACAAACTCAATTGCGCTGAATATCATTCTGTGCCATGTAACTGCTTGATTCTGAACATGTGAGGAGGATTAGTAGTTTAAAAAATGGTCATTGTGTATAACATAATCCCTTTTCCCTTAGAGTAGGTCAGGTTTTGCCATCGCTCTTGTAGGGCCTCCTATATATTGGCTGATGAAACTTTCCTGAACACACTTGACAACTTCCACTCCATCTAAATCCTTGCCACTTTCACAATCCCACTCTATATTGGGACATTTAAAATTTCCTATGGCAACCTTATTCGGCTTGCAGCTGTCTGTAATCTCCTTGAATAATTTGTTCTTTCATTTCTCATGGACTATTTGGGAGGCCTATAGTACAATCCTCTTTATTTCTCAGCTCCACCCATTATAGCCTCTCTGCAGAAACCCTCCTCGACAGGAACACTAACTTAATCCCTCTAAGATTGAACCAAATATACTAATCTTCATTACACTTTAGGCTCCAAACTGAATTTTCAATCATCTATTTGCCCTGTCACCCAACCAACCACTTAAATCCTAACTTCACAAACACCCTAAGCTCTTCAAAGGAGGAACAGCCTTTAACCACGTCACAAAACAATCCATTAATAGGAGGAGCCAGCGCTGCCCTCACAGCTGCGGCTTGCCTGCAGTTTGTTGTCTTTTGTGTTTTTGTTGTTTTTGTCTTAATTGTAGTTTAAATATGATGTAGTGTTTGTGGTTGTGTGTTATGGGGGGGGGGGGGGGGGGGACTGTAACATTGTCTCTCCCGAACGGAGACCCGACCTTTGTTTTCTGTGTCGTGTCTCCATTCCCGCTGCGGCCTACCACCAGCCATGCACCTGGAGCTGGCGGCCTCCGGCTGGGACCACCTGGGCTCTGGTTCGCAAAGCCCGCGGCCCAGACTTACCACCTGCGGCGCTGGCTGCCTTCGGATGCTGCGGGAGCAGCTGCGACTCGTCTCCGGAGGCTTCGGTGTGGGCCGTCGGAAGTCCGCAGACCCCTGGGTGGGGGCCGACATCGGGAGCTCCGGCAGCGGCAGCGTCTTCGCCCGCCCCGAATCGCGGGGCTTGGGTTGGCCCGCCGCGGACCTTTCACCATCCGGCGCGGCCTGAAATAGGCCGCGGGATTTTCTCTGCCCGGCGGGGGCTTCAATGTCGGGAGCCCCGACGTGGCAACTTCAACAGCCTGACCGCGGGAGAAGACGGCAGGGAAGAGAAAAAGACATTCTGGCCTTCCATCACAGTGAGGTGGGACTGGAGGAGACTCACTGTGATGGATGTTACTTTTGTTTGGTGTTGGTTTATGATTGTATGTGTTATTGCATTTTTATTGATTATTCTTATTGTTGAACTGCGGGTAATTTTTCATTTCACTGCACATTTATGTGTATGTGACAAATAAATTGACTATTGACTATAATCTCAGTCAATCTATATGTAGTATATGGGTTCTTTATTAATAAAATAATCTAAATCTATAGTATAGTGTGATATAGATTTGTAAACAGTGGACAGGGTGGATTCCTGATCTGCAGAGTATGAGTTGTTTTCTTGGTATGCAGTTGGTTAGAGGTGATTCAACTGGGCACATCAAGAGTAAGAGATGATGGAGAGGCTAATGGGAAACCAAATCCCTGATTGTTATCATTTAATCCTCCCACCTCATTGCTGGCTGGTCGGCATTTATTGCTCAGCTCCAAATGCTCCCAGGCCAAGTGGCTTGCCAAGCTGCTTCAGGGGCATTTAAAGGTTATTATGTTACTGAGAGTCCAGTGTCGCAAATGGGTCACACAGGGCAAGGATGGCAGATTTTACTCCCTTAAGAACATTTGTGAATAAGACTGATGTTTAAACTCACTCTATTCATTTCATAATTACATTAATAGGGAATTCGCTCTCCACCCTTCTTCCCAGGTTTTATTTAATTCAATTAATTTTTCTAACTGCTGTAGTGTAATTTTGATTCATGACACCAACATTAATGGATTCTTGTCCTATAACTATTATGCCAGCAGACCTCCTTATTCAACATTGCCACATAATCCTCAAGCCTTCACTGTATATACTCCATCTGCATCCATGATGCTGAAGTCGAGATAAGATCATAAGAGATAGGAGCAGAACTAGGTAATTTGGCCCATCAAGTCTACGCCATTCAATTATGGCTGATATTTCTCTCCCTCCTAACCCCATTCTCCTGCCTTCTCCTCATAACCTCTGACACCCGAGGTTCACCTGATCGAGAACTTCAGGTTTCCAGATGTAAATATCACCAGCAATTTTTCCTAAACCAAACACATTGAAGCTATGGCCAAGAAAGCACACCAACACCTCTACTTCCTCAGAAGACTAAAGAAATTTTGCATGGCTCCAATGACTCTTACCAATTGCTACAGATGCACAATAAAAAGCATCCTATCTGGATGCATCAATTTGGTTTGTAACTGCTCTACCCAAGACCACAAGAAATTGCAGAGAGCTGCAGACTTGGCCCAGAACTTCACTCAAACAAACCACCAGCCTCTCATCCCCCATCAACCATATCTACACCTCACGTTGCCTTGGGAAAGCAATAAACATAATCAAGAACCATTCCCACTCCAGTCATTCATTTCCATCTCCAATCAGGCAGATGATACAAAACATTAAGGGTTATACAAAACTGTTTCCTTGCTGTTATCAAACAACTGAAAGGACCTCTCATGTGTTAAGGATGTAGTCCCCATCTGCCATTCTACCTCATTGTGGCCCTTGCACTTTTTTAATCTGCACTTTCTCTATTGTTTTAACACTATATTAGACACACAGTTTCCTTCTTTTTGCACTACCTGTTGTACTCAAGTATGGTTTGATTGTACTCATGGTATGATTTGTCTTGAATGCATCCAAAGGAAAGTTTTTCACTGTATCTCAGTGTAGGTGACAATAATAAACATAAATAAAATATATATATATAAACGTTGCATGGGGAAATGCTCGATTACAGTTAATGCAAGGATTGACAAGGGCCTTCATTTGTGGAATGAAGATATAGAAATGCAAAACACAGGTGGAGATATATAAAGTGATGCATTGTTTTATTGAAAATCAATAGATTATGTAATTATAAACAAACTACCAGTGAGCAAGAACATTGATTAGGTTATGACAAATTCAATTTTTTTAGTTTAGTTTAGAGATACAGTGTGGAAACAGGCCGCTCGGCCCGTCAGGTCCGTGCCAAGGACAATGACACAAGTTCTATCCTAGACACTAGGATATAGAGTCTTTGTAATGCGGGAGGAAAGTGGAGCACCCGGAGAAAACCCACACAGAGAGAAAGCACAAACTCTGCACATGTAGTCAGGAATGAACCCAGCTCTCTGGTGCTCTAACTCTACCGTAGACTCTACTGTTGCGCCACTGTGCCACGCAAATGGAGAACAGTTGATTAAACCAAAGTAGACATAAAACAAATGAGTAAATTTTTGCTTGCAGAATATACATATGCATGGTTGGGAAGATAGATGCAGGAAACAATCAACAAAAATTCTGGGAAAATATTTAATAAGGAGAGCAATCTCAATTTAACATGCAATTATTTCAAGAGGTGCACCAAGATGATACAAATGTTTTCATATTTTCTTGACTTGAGGTTTGTTGCTCAAGTTTATTTAAATCTTTAACAATTTGAAATAACCATACAAATTTTCAGTTTGCATCCAATATATGATTAATAATATTTAATATCACATTAGTTTGATGCAAGTACCTCATTTGCAATCACCATTTGACCATGAATTAAGTATTGAAGCTCGAAATTTGGAAATATTTATTTAATCTCCACACAGGAAAACATTATACAATACAGTAAATAAAGCCGCAACATGATATTGCCTATTGAAAGACTACCTTCCTCTTTTTAAAAAACTTGCAACTATCAAGATCAATGTACAATGTGACATTTAGTATCATTTCACAAAGAAATATACAAAGTAAATTTTTGGATCTTTGAGGACTATTAAAGGCATTAGGAAAGGATTGCTTTGGTTGTTATATTTTCAAAGAAGGGCATCTTATGAAATCAGTACCATCAAAAGTACTAATTGTTACATTTTATTTTAAAAGCAATTCAATAAACATTTTATCAAAGGTGGCTTCCATTTATAGTAACATTCGAATCAACAAAGTCATTTCAGTTGAAATGCAACACTTGTATTATTTGTTTGTTAAAATGTGGACAACTTTATTTTTCTGCTACATCAACTGTGTCCTTTAAAGCCCTGGGTTGTAAAGTTGCTCCCTATTATAGAATTGAAACTCACAGGGCAGGAAAAAGGATCACTACCCAATAATCTCAGTTTAGGCACATTTAAAAGGGATGCTGGTAACAATCTTACAATTGGCCCCTTTCAGCACCACAATAAGTAAATATGCAATGTAAAACTCCAAAAGGAACAAGGAGAGTCTTTGTTTTATTCCTGACCTTTCATTCAAGATTAGAGAAAATACCATTGAGTGAGGGCATTATCTAGCCTTCTTTTTTAAAGGCATGATAAGGATGTTATTTATGACCATATTCATTTAAATCATGGGCAGATGGGAAATGTTCACATCATTTTGCAAAAACATGGCAATATAACAGTCAAAGCCACAAGTAGTGAGCCACAATATATAAAACATTCCAATTATTAATAAAGCAGCACATCAGAATAAAAGCAGTCAATAACAGATTTACAAAATCATAAAATTCAGAATGTGAAATGTTTATTGTTTCATCCATTTAAAAGGTCATAACCAGTTCCTTTAACTCAATGGTAACTTTTCTGGCTATAATTAAGATGTCAAGTTTGTTGTGAGTTTGGTGATCTTGGTGGGACAGAAGTGGACAACTGCTGCAGCTCTATGGAATTATAACTCAAGAAAATAGTAGGAGCTCCTAGAAGGGAGCAGAAGGTGAAAAGCAAAGAGAAATAAACCCAAACATTTGTCTTTACAACTTGCACAAAACTAAAATTAAATATTCCATTCAGTATCATAAATAAATCTTTTCACAGACATAATTATAATAGACACTGAACCAAGTAAGCACATTAACAGATCTTCGCATTTCTTAGTTCACACCACATTTCCTTGGTTCACACTACATTTCCTCTATTTACCAACATGTTCCCTTGGAATATTAGCCATTCAAGGCCCTTGGTCCCTTGATCTCCAGGTCTGGAAACTAAAATATGCATTGCCAGAGTAACAGAGAGTGACCATGAAAGCAAAAACCTGTAAAGAGGAAAATGAAACATACTTTAATTCACTTCATCCTATTAAAAATCCACTGCTTTTGGCTTATAATTACATATTTTGAATGATTGTAAATGTACTGAAATATTACGAATGGTAATGAATTTCCCATAAATACTCCCAATGAACTGCACACACCCATGTTGCGAAGGCAAAAGTTTAAGACTAAAGAACTCAATTCTGTTAACCTTGTTTCATTCCTTTAACCTTGTTACATTGTAAATTATCCCTCCCTTAATGTGAGTAGGTGGTAAAAGAATCAAAAAGGGGTTGATCGACATGATTGATTGAAAAGGACTGTTGCAAGGTTGCAGGAGGAGACGGCGAAGAAGCCTGATAAGATTGCTTTGCTTAGCGATAACATGGACCCATTAGGCCAAAAGGATCAAGCTGTAGGTCAGAAGTATCGAGATTGATGGCACCTATTTCACGTTAAGTTTTTCTTCTTTTTGGTGCTAACATAGGACGTGTTAAAGTGACAGGTACAATTTAACTTAACAAGAGAAGAATTGTTATGCAGAAACAAAAACCATTAAAAAGTATCTGATTTGCAATTGACTGGTTGACAAACAGCTGAAAAGGTAACCAAAGGTGAAAAAACTATCGTTCATTTTGACATTTGTTTCAACATTACATTTGCTAATTCATGTGTGATTTTTAAACTGTTTGGCTCTTGTTTACACCTAAAACAGTGCATTAGTCCTAGAGGAAAAAGGATAGAATTAAGGGATACACTTACTGTGGAAGCAATCCAGCAATTGTTGTCTGTCGCTTTTTTAGCTTGGTTTATAGAAACCACATCCACAATTGAGGCTAAGAGGTACAACAAAGCAGCACTGGCATTAAAACTCAAACCCTGCAGTTAAAACACACAATATTACCATTCTTAACAACGAGATTAACACTATTATATAATCCTCTGCAGAAACGGGAGGAGAAAACTTTGTATCAAAGTCATAGAATCAGAATTGTACAGCACAGAAACGGAGCCTTTAGCCAACCACATCGGCGAGTCCAAGCACAGACTGGCGATCGTTTCACTGAACACCTTCACTCAGTCCGCCTGGGCCTACGCAATCTCCCAGTGGCCAAACACTTTAACTCCCCTTCCCAATCGCATACTGACCTTTCTGTTCTGGGCCTCCTCCACTGTCAAGAGTGAGGCCAAATGCAAATTGGCAGAACAGCACCTCTTATTTCGCTTGGGCAGCTTACAACCCAGCGGTATGAATATTGATTTCTCCAATTTCAAGTAGCACTTGTTTCTCTCTCTCTCTATCCGTCCCCCACCCTAGTTTTCCTACTAGTTTCATTGCCCTGATTAGTTTTACTGTTTGTATGCCTCATCCAACAATGAATGATTGTACATTTCATTAATCATTGTCTATTTTGATGTCTTTTTCACAAATTACATGTTCTTTGTACCCTTTCATATCTTGGTTCCCTCGTCCTTGACTCTCACTCTGGAGAGAAGGAATGGGTGATGTTTGGGTCGAGACTCTTCTTCGGAGATGCTGCCTGTCCTGCTGAGTTACTCCAGCATTTGTGTCTATCTTCAGTGTAAACCGGCATCTGCAGTTCCTTCCTACACATCCATCATAATCTTTATGCCCATCTATACTAATCCCATTTGCCCACATTAGATCTGTACACTTCTATGCCTTGCCTATTCAACTGCCTGTCCTAATATCTCCTAAACACAGATTGATTTTGATTCCACCTCCTTCTCTGGCAGCATTTTCCTGATATCAACCACTCAGTACATAAATAAATACTCCATCAGTCCCCTTTAAAAGTCCTTACTCTCACCTTAGACCTATGTCCTCTTGTTTATGACACCCCTACAATGAGAAAAATATTCTGACAATCAAAGATTTCTATACCTTCTACTCATCAAGTAACCCCTCAGTCTCCTTCCTTCCAGGAAAAATAAGCCCAGCCTATCCGATCTCTCCCGATAACTAATGTTCTCCTGTCCAGGGAACATCCTGATGAATCTCCTCTGCACTATTTTCAGAGCAACTAAATGTTTCCTATCTGTCACAATCAGAATGGCAGGCAATATTCCATGTACAGTCGAACCAATGTTTTGTAAGATTGCAACATAGCCTCCCAATTTTATATTTTACTCCTTGACCTACAAAGGCATGCATGACATATGACTTCACCACCCTATTGACCTATGTTGGCATTTTCAAGGAACAATGTATTTGGAAACCCTTCGTACCATAGCTAAAATCAAACCTTTCCTCCAATTCGACGACACTGAAAAAATCATTCACGCTTTCATTTCCTCCCACCTAGACTACTGCAACTCCCTATACACTGGGATCAGCCAATCATCCCTGTCCCGCCTGCAACTGGTCCAAAACGCTGCAGCGAGACTCCTGACGGGTACCCGTAAAAGGGACCACATCATGCCGATTCTGGCCTCTCTCCACTGGCTCCCTGTACGGTACAGAATCAACTTCAAGCTACTCCTATTCACATATAAAGCCCTAAATGAACATTTACCCCCCCCTACATCAAAAATCTTCTAACCCACCTCTCTAACTTCAGGTCCCTCAGGTCGGCCGACTTGGGGCTACTCACTATCCCGCGGTCTAGGCTTAAGCTCAGGGGTGACCACGCTTTTGCGGTTGCAGCTCCTAGACTGTGGAACAGCATCCCTCTCCCCATCAGAACTGCCCCCTCCATCGACTCCTTTAAGTCCAAGCTCAAAACATATTTCTACTCCCTAGCATTTGAGGCCCATTGAGGAGGAGCTGTGAACTGTTTTGTATGTGCTGTTATGTTTGTGTGCTACTGTATGTTTCATTTTTTCCTTAGTACCTAATCAGATGTACAGCACTTTGGTCAACGTGGGTTGTTTTTAAATGTGCTATACAAATAAAATTGACTTGACTTGACTTGACTAAATTCCATCTGTTCAACAACATTATTTAGTGCTTTATTAATTACTGTATCTCATACCCCTCTGTGATTTACCAAAGTACATCAACTTGGACATTAGGAATAAAATACCATCTGCCATTGTTCCTCCCAGCTGCGCTTCTGATCTATAGCTTGACGTAGCCTTCCACAATCTTGCTTCCTCAACATCCATGACATCACCCTCATCTTCATACATACAAATTATACCTCCTACATTCTTAACCGTTGTTAATAAATACTACAAACAAAGCTCTCAGCACTGAACCCTGAAGTACACTGCTGGTCGGATTCCAATAAGTAAAGCATTTTTCCACTACTACCCTCTGCCTCTTCACCAAGCCAATTTTTGAGTGAATTAGCTAGCTAGTTTTGGATCCCACATGCCTTGGGCTTATTGATCAGCCTGCCATGTGAGACCATGTTGAATATCTTGCTAAAGTCTGCCACCCTGCCCCCAATCTTCTTAGATACATCCTCAAAAATAAATTCATACTAATATCATCACTTTTATATATTCAGTTTTTTGTTTAATGGATTATGGATCCTAAATAACTATGATATAAGCATTGTAACTTACTTTGGCAAATAGAACATTTATTATCTAATGACAAGGTCCCCAGATAACAACTGAGAAAACCTGATCACTTTAAATCTGTTTTTATACACTATTGGTTGAGGAGTAAATGTTGTCCATGACTCCTTTAAGTCCAGGCTCAAAACCTATTTCTACTCCCTAGCGTTTGAGGCCCTCTGAGGGGGTGCTGTGAACTGTTTATGTATGTGCTGTTATGTTTGTGTGCCATTGTATGTTCGTTCTTAGTACCTGAACTGATGTACAGCACTTTGGTCAACGTGGGTTGTTTTTAAATGTGCTATACAAATAAAATTGACTTGACTTGACTGGCTGTATGCCAAATATAGACATGGAAAGCTGTAGTAACTCAGCGAGTCAGATAGCATCTCTGGAAAAAAGGAATAGGTGACATTTCGGGTCAAGACCCTTCTTCAGACTGAGAGTCAGGGGAAAGGGAAACAAGAGATATAGACGGTGATGTAGAGAGATATAGAACAAATGAATGAAAGATATGCAAAAGAGTAATGATGGTAAAGGAAACAGGCCATTGTTAGCTGTTTCTGGTGAGAACGAGTACAGACAATGAGACTCAACAAGATGACTTTGAAGCTGTACGACTTGGGTGGGGGACGGTTGGAGAGAGAGGGAATGCAGAGGTTACTTGATGTTAGAGAAATTAATATCCATACCACTGGGTTTTAAGCTGTCCACGCGAAATATGAGATGCTATTCCTCCAATTTGCATTTGGCCTCACTCTGACATTGGCTGTATGCCATCTTTATTATCAATGAACTACTTTTGTATGCATTGAATAAACATGATATGGTATTCTGCTTACAATACAAGACTTCTTGCACAGTCCAACAATGGCTTCCTACCATTGTTTTAAATTAATCTCAGTTAAAACAAAAATAGCACAAAAGCAGATTGGAGCCTTCGAGCTCAAGGAACCAAAATTTAACCCGTGATCCTGTTTCTGACAGATGTACGTCTGTGTCATGAGAAGGCAGAATCCAGTTTAGCAGTAGGGCTCCAATAAAAACACCTGCTGTCCTAGGCCTCCTCCATTGTCAGAGTGAGGCTAAACGCAAATTGGAGGAACAGCATCTCATTTTTCGCTTGGGCAGCTTACAACTCAGTGCAGTGGTACGAATATTGATTTCTCCAACTTCAAGTAACCTCTCTCCCTCCATTGCTTCTCCACCCAAGTCGTACAAGCTTCTCATTATCAAACTGCTAACAATGGCCTGTTTCATTTACCATCATTACTTTTTTGCATATCTTTCATTCATTTGTTCTATATCTCTCTACTTCACCATCTATATCTCTCGTCTCCCTTTCCCCTGATTCGAATCTGAAGGTCTGGACCCGAAACATCACCCATTCCTTCTCTCCAGAGATGCTGCCTGTCCCGCTGAGTTACTCCAGCATTTTGTTTCTATCACCTGATCACATTCATCTTCTGAGCTCATTGGGCATCGTACACAATGTAACCATTATCCTAACATGATCAGTATGTTTAGCATAGCAGGCGAGGGAAAAAAGAGTAAGGTGTAAACTTGAATTTAGGAATAAGTAAGTCCAAATCAACAGGCCACTCACCACCGTTGTCCACGGTATCTGAGGAATCTTCGTATACACCATGGTGATGTAGAAGATTAAAAAGAAGACTGTGAGCACCCAATAAAAGACAGCCACAAACATCACCCAACCAAAGGCAGAGACGGAGAAGTACTCTGTACTGGCTATTAGTATCCACACCAGCAGTCCAAATACCTGAGGGGAAAAAAAGATGTCCATTTAAAAAACAAATCATTTAGGTACAAGACCTCTGGCTCATTATTACCCTGCCCCTGTCTGGATTTGAGCTGGGTTTAATTTTTTGGTTTTAATTCACTCAGTTACACAATAATATTTATAATTCATTTGATAAAAACAAGAGTCGGAGCTCACAATCCTTCCCAAGAAACGATCATCTTTGATGACCATTTCATGAAATTTCTCTTTACTCTTTTACATTTACTCTTTATATTCCAGGTATAAATAGAGATCTATAATTGTGCTACATTTCCTCATGTCATTTATTTATACCAAACTGCCTATAACCTAATAAGGAAGAATAAAAAGTAACTGAAAAAAAAGAATTAAAGTAATGAATGGCTGTTTTTTAGTATTGACTAGACCAAGTGGACCCGTTGGGCCCATTCCTCGTAGAGGGGGAACAGGGAAGGGGAGAGGGTGTCATCACCGAGTGAGCCCTGGACTCAAAGCCTCTCCTGTATTGGTGTAGCACCCTCAACCACCCCCCACTCAATCCCCCCGTATCCCCCCCTCCTCCCCCACTGACCCACTCCATCCTCCTACCCCACCCCCACTTGATCTCCCCTGCCCCCACCCCCACTCCCCCAGCCCTGCTTCCACCCCCATTCCCCCCTCCCAACCCCTATTCCCCCCTCCCCTGACCCCCACCTCCCTCCCCTCCCCCCACCCCCACTCTCCCCTCCTCCCCACCCCCACTCTCTACTGCCCCCCACTGTCCCCCTTCCCCCACCCCCACTGTTCCATGTACACCGTCCTGTTTCCTGAAGACGATGACTGGTTCCTTCATTTTGCTGGCATTCAGGGAAAGATTGTTGTCTAGACCCCATGATACGAATCTGCTTCCTGTATTCTGTCTTGCCATGATTCGAGATCCAGCCAACTGTCATCTGCAAATTCGTAAACGGAGTTGAAACATATTTTGGCTGTGCCATTAAGAGTATACGAGTAGAGAAAGGGACTGAGAATGTACCTTTGTGCAGCACCAATGATGAGAATTATTGTAGAGGATGTTTTGGTGCCTATCTTTACTGATGTTGGACAATGAGTCAGGAAATTGAAGATCCAGCTGACAGAGGGCTGCCGAGTCCTTGGATCCAGTTCAGAGAAAACTGCTGAGTTGTAGATCCAAAGGTTTGGAGACAAATTTGGTTGGAATTATGGTCATAGAGGCTGAGCTATAGTAAATAAACGGGAATCTGACATAGATGTCCTTGCTATTCAAATGGTCCAAGGATGAGTGTAGAAACACGAAGAGGCACCTGTTGCAAAGTTACACAAATTGCAGTGATTCAAGGCAGTCTGGAAGGTTGGAGTCAAAGTGCACCTTGACCAGTCCCTTGAGGCACTTCATGATAGTGGATATCAGAGCCACCTGACAGTAGTCACTTAGGTATGCTATATTGCCTTTCACCAGGATGAAAGTGGTCCTTCTAAAGCAGATGAGACCCCCAGAATTCAGCTGTGAGAGGTTAAAGATGTCTGTGAATACTCCTGCCATCTGGTCCATGCAGGTTCTGATGACATGGCTGGAGACACCATCTGAGCCAGTTGTTTTTCACAGGTTCACTCTTTGGAAGGCCTATCTGCCATCTGTGACAGTGACAAACAGGGGGCTTTTTCTGGTAGGCTGCCAGTGACTAGTGGAGTTCCGCAAGGATCGGTGCTCAGGCAGCTACTCTTCACATTGTATATTAATGATTTGGACAAGGGGATCGAAGGCTTTGTGGCAAAGTTTGCGGATTATACGAAAATAGGTGGAGGGGCGGTTAGTGTAGAGAAAGCAGAGACTCTGCAGAAGTACTTGGACAGGTTGGGAGAGTGGGCAGAGAAGTGGAGATGGAATATAGTGTAGCAAAGTGTGGAGTCATGCATTTTGGTAGTAGGAATAAAAGCATAGACTTTTTTAAATGGGGTGAGAATCCAGATATCGGAGGTGGAAAGGGACTTTTGGAGTGCTGGTGCAGGATTCCCCAAAAGTTAACCTGCAAGTCAAATCGGTAGTAAAGAAAGCAAACTCAATGCTAGCATTTATTTCAAGAGGGCTTGTATACAAAAACAGGGATGTAATTGAGGCTCTAAGGCGCTGGTAAGGCCGCATTTGGAATATTGTGAGCAATTTTGGGCACCAAATCTGAGGAAGGATGTGCTGGCTCTGGAGAGGGTCCAGAGGAGGTTCACAAGAATGATCCCAGGAATTAGTAGGTTAACCTATGATGAGCGTTTGTCGGCAATGAGCTTGTACTTGCTGGAGTTTATAAGAATGAGGGGGGACTTCATTGAAACATACAGAATAGCGAAAGGCTTGGATAGAGTGGATGTGGAGAGCATGTTTCCACTAGTGGGAGAGTATCGGACTAGAGGTCATAGCCTCAAAATTAAATGCATTCTTCTGGGCAGGAGATGAGGAGAAGTTTCTTCAGTCAGAGGGTGGTGAATCTGTGGAATTCTTTGCCACAGAAGGCTGTGGAGGTCAAGTCAGTGGATATTTTTAAGGCAGAGATAGATTCTTGATTAGCACAGGTGTCAGAGGTTATGGGGAGAAGGCAGGAGAATGGGGTTAGGAGGGAGAGATAAATCAGCCATAATTGAATGGTGGAGTAGACTTGATGGGCCGAATGGCCTAATTCTACTCCTATTCCTTATGACCATGGGTACAGGGCTCCCGGGGCTGTCATGGCAAGTGATGACCAACCTCTATGTTCAAGTCCCTGACTAATGAAGATCAATGTGCCAAAAGCTTTCTGCACAACCCTATCTAGCTACAAAGCCACTTTCAGAGAACTATGTACTTGTACTCCTCTGCTCGATAACACTTCACTGGGCCCTACCATTCACTGTGCCCTGGTTTAACTTCCCAAAATGTAACGTCTTGGGCTTATCTGAATTATACTCAATTTTTCATCCAGAAGGGAGACCCTGTCTGGAACAAGCTGCCAGAAGAAGTTATAGAACCAAATACAATGACAACTTTCAAAAGATATTTGCAACTTACAATAAAGGTGTTTTGTGGAATATGGCCCAAAGGCAGGCAACCAGGATTAATCCAAAATGACAACTTGGTCAGCATGGACAAGTTGGGACAAAGTAGCTAGTAGCTTTATCTACAGATTTGGAAAGTGTGGGCTAAGAAGCTTAACAGAATTGCTGCAGTGTTTTATGTGGATGGCACATACTTGCAGCCACAATGCACTGACAGTGGAGGGAATGAATGCTTAGGGTATTGAGCGGAGTGCTTATAAAGCTACTTTACTCTGGACATGTTGAGCATTGTGAATAACTTAACAGCTGCACTCATCCAGACATGCAGCGTAGTCCATCACATTCCAGTCTGGCATTCTGCTCGTATCATTAATCCTAGTGCAATAAGGAGCATACATGAGCACAGCAGGGATAGGATTTCCCATCTGACTGCTTCCGCAGCAAATGTTTGCAAGCTCTTCAACCACAAGAGAAAACAGTTAACTGTTCTACAATTGGAAGGACTGTAGAACAGAAATCTTAAAACTTATAATCAACAATTGAATAATTAGGGAGATAACATGAACTGCCAGGCCCAGAAGAGTCTCTGGGTACGATTGTAGTAAGCCAAGTATTATTCATTGCATAGAGACAGAAGAGACTGGTATGGTTCCAGAATAAGTCACAATCTGAAACGTTAACTGTCCATTTCCCGCCATATATGTTGCCCAACCTGGCGAGTCCTGCAGCTTATTATTTGTTGTGTGGTAGTTGAACTTCTGTAATTTTTACTTCTTTTTGGAATTAAAAAAAATTATTCTCCTGAATATTGCAAACAGAAGGGTCTTTTATAGTAATTCTGTGAAATTACAATTTCAATCTTGAATAATTTCAAGATTATTTTCTCCCTACTGTAGTACCTTATTCTCCACACTGTGCGTCACTGTAACACATTTTATGAAATAATCTCTGATGTAGCATTCCACCTACAGCCACACCTTCTGTCTGCAACCATGTACTGAAATAGTGAAACCTCTCTAATCAGAAATAGCACTATGACAATATAATTGCAAGGCTATTTAAATCAAGATATTTTGTATCAATTTTGTCCATCAACTTCTCTCCTCTCCATACCAATGCCACATTGCTGAATCTTGATCCTGGCGATGTAACTGTGCAAAATCAGTGGATAAACAGAAGTAGATACGCTGGTGTGCTTTCTTGACCACCACCCCAATAAAGAATATGGATGGCAGGATAGGTTGCTGATGATATGGGTGCCTAGGAACCTGAAGCTGTCGACCATCTCTACAACAGCTCTGTTGATGAGGAACAAGGTTGTGTTCACCTCCTGCTTCCTTAGGTCAACAAGCAACTATTTCAACTTGGGGCAGATTGTTGCCCTGATACCATGACACAAGGTTCTCAATATCTTCTTTGTATTTTGTCACATTGTTGTTGATACAGCCGACAACAGTAATATCAGTCTGAAGAAGGGTCTCGACCCGAAACGTCACCCATTCCTTCTCTCCCGAGATGCTGCCTGACCTGCTGAGTTACTCCAGCATTTTGTGAATAAATCGATTTGTACCAGCATCTGCAGTTATTTTCTTATACAGTAATATAAATCAGTGAATTTAAAAATCAGAAAAATGTTGATACAAGGAACTGCAGATGCAGATTCACAAAAAATCTCAAAGTGCCGGAGTAACTCATCAGACCTAGCAGCATCTTTGAAGAATATGGATACGTGACACTTTGGGTCGAACCATTCTGCAGACTCTTCAGAGATGCTGAGTTACACCAGTACTTTATGTTTTTTTTAATTATAAACCAGCATCTGTAGTTCCGTGTTTCTTCAGGGTTCACTAGCATAGAAGGGTCCCGACCCAAAACATCACCTATCCTTGCTCTCCAGAATTGCTGCCTGACCCGCTGAGATACTCCACCACGATGTACTTTTTAAAATTTAAAGACTAAATATTTTGTTCACTCAGCACCTTTTCGTGTATATTGGAGTCAAAGGCAATCTACAATGAGCATTTAAAGCACTGGTGAAGTACTATCAATGCTGCCTCTGCAAAATTCTCCAAATCAATTGGCCAGACAAGCAGTCCCCATCTTCTCATGCTCCCATCTAGGTGAAAGTTCACAATATAATCAGACAATCCACCCACCCATCCCAATCAGTTCCTGTCCCATCTGTGATCCCACCTGGAGTACATTCGCCACTTCAGACTTGACCCCAGGGAACTCTAAGGATGAGTAACATGCATATAAATTTCAGATAGTTTCAGTAGTTTTCAGTATTTCCTAATTTGGCTCTGTGATGATCACTACTTAGCCTCCAACAATTCACTGCATTTTCAATAAATAGCGTGATCAACACTGGAACGTGAAAGAATCTGGTTTCACAAAAGTCAGCACAAACATAAAAAGGATGTGAAATATGTTCAAAGAATCAGTGACAAACGGAAAAGCAGGAGCAATAGTGGGCTAAATAAAAACTGCCATGGTTTAAGGTTAATGAACCATTGTTTTTTTCTCCCTCCCCTATTCAGGGAAGCAGATGAATCAAGGAACTGCTTACAACAACAACTTCACCATTTATCATCCAACCAATTTTGCCTTTTAACTACATTTAATTTATTTAAATACAGAAACGCAAATTTGTGATGCTTGAAAAAGCCAAGTAAATTTCCACTGGACTAAAACTAATTGAAGTAAATTTTACAGATCACTAACCTTGAAGAATTACATTTACGACAACATTCAAGCCGTAAAAGAACATTGTGTTCAGAAGCTGTGTGCAACTCTTAAGCTTTAGACAATGGTCAGCATTTCAGATCAATGAACAGAATGATCAATGATCAGAGCTGTTGAAGCTTTATTTGTTTTAAGGTGATTTGATTGCAGAGATCTGAAAGGCTCTTTGTACTGTGAATTCTCAGAGTGAAGCGAGGAATTTATTTTGTGGTCAGTAGAGCAACTGTAAGAATCATTTGTAGCAAAGAAGGGTCTTGACCCAAAATGTCACCTATTCCTTTTCTCTAGAGATGCTGCCTGACCCGCTGAGTTACTCCAGCTTTTTGTGTCTATCCCTAGTTTAAATATTGGGTGGTCAATACAAGTTTCAGAACAGGTTTATTATTTATTTTTTTAAAAAGCAACTTAATACGAAGTCACAAAATACTTAATCATTAAATTGTTTGGGGGGGGGGGGGGGGAGATTTGCTTTTAGCTCCTAATCTGTGGATGTTCCAAGGACACCAATATCTATGACAGACTGCAATTTAATTAATCTTCTGCGAGTCTGAACTCCATAGAGGGAGACGACTTCAGGAACAGCCTATACATTACATTTTTCCCCAGATGTTTATTAGACAATAGACAATAGGTGCAGGAGTAGGCCATTCGGCCCTTCGAGCCAGCACCACCATTCAATGTGATCATGGCTGATCATTCTCAATCAGTTATTAAACCATTAGCAGAGTGCTTATGTGAACCAGCAACAGGAACATATGTGTATGGAGGACATATTATTACGGTCACTATTCGCATGGCTCAATTGACATGGACTCTCACATGAATCAACGGCTCAAGGCTTCCAGCTCCATTTCTGATAAACCATTCTGGGTTAACAGTTCCCACGGTACAACAGCTAATAATTGATGCTGATAAATAGGAGCATGATCATTAGAAATTGGCTGATATTTATCAGCATCTATTAAGTATATGACCTGAAAGCAAAAGATAAGTGCATTTACATAATCATGAACTTGAAATAAATCATAATATTCTTCAAAATTGGTTTTCTCTCACAAGGCATTAGCCAGTAGCTAACTGCTATTTCATTAACAGTGATTTGGCATCCAATCATTCTTCTCTGGTTATTTCTTGTGTATCAGACATACCCTGGCAGTTCCAAAGAAGAAAAAGAGCACTGGTGTCAAAGAGGGGTATGGTGGAATAGTCACAGCAGCATGGTAAGGAAGGACTGTATAAATGCCAGGACCAGAAGATAAATTCCTCTCAGCACTCTGAGAATTCATCTCAAGAAACATCTTCAGATCCCTTCAAGCAAAACTGCCTTAAGACAAATAAAGTTTTAACATCTCTGATCATAAATCTTTGATGTTAAGTTTCGCTTTCACAGAGAGTAAATGCCAATTTTCAGTGAAACACACAAGGCATCTTCATCTGCAGACAGGTCGATTGTAATCATGGATTGTATTATCTTTCCACTGACTGGTTAGCACACAAAAGCTTTTCACTGTACCTCAGTACACGTGACAATAAACTAAACTCATCTTCGCACTGAAGTTACAGAAATATTTAGTGCCCATTACTGCCCAGTAGGGCTGGAACCTGGGAAACAGGCTACCCCTGTCTCTACTCACACCAGTGTGCTGTCCATTCACATCAGCTGAGCAGATACAAAATAAGAGCCATCCTGGTTTAATAGTGAAGAGCTCTGCTGGCTTCCTACAGAAGATTATGCTACCGTTGTTATGACAATGGTCTGCAATACAAACTCAGCAGGTATGGGGACTGTTTAGGAAGGAAATACAGAAGATAGACACAAAAAGCTGAAGTAACTCAGCGGGTCAGACAGCATCTCTGGAGAAAAGGAAGAGGTGACGTTTTGGGTTGAGACTCTTCTTCAGACCTCTATATCTCTAGAGATGGATGGGATTGCAAGATACAGCGTGGAAATAGGTCCTTTGGCCCACCAAGTCCTCGGCAACCATCGTCACCCATTCACACTAGTTCTGTGTTATCCCACTTTAGCATCCATTCCTGCACACAAACGGAGATTTACAGAGGCCAATTAACCTACACACCCACATGCCTTTGAGATGAGGGAGGAAACTGGAGAACCCGGAGGAAATCTGCAGTCACAGGGAGGACATACAACCTTCACACAACCAGTATCCAAGGTCAGAATCGAACCTGGGTGTCTGGCGCCGTGAAGCAGCAGCTCTACCGGCTGCACTACTGATTATGCCGCTCCACAGACCTATCCCAGGTTAAGAGAGGAGACTATAGGGGGCTTGATGAGGATCATTGTATCCCTCTAACCACAGAAAAGATCCCAGAGGACTAGAGGGTAGCCAATGTTGTTCCTTTGTTTAACAAGGGAAGTAGAGGTAATCTAGGAAATTAGTCTAGCGAGTCTCCTGTCAATGGTAAGGAAGCTGCTAGAAAGGATTTTTAGGGACAGGATTTACTTGCATTCAGAAGAGATTGTGATAAGTATGGACAAAGCTTGGTTTTGCTCACAGTAAGTCGTATTACACTAACTTGATTGTTTTTTTTTCTTTAAGTGACAAGGGTGATTGATAGGGATAGGGCAATGGATGTTGTCTGCGTGTATTTTAATAAAGCGTTTGATAAATTCCCTCATGACCGGCTGATCAAGAAGATTAACAATCATGGGATCCACGATGACTTGCTCATTCGGATTCAGAAATGGCTGACTTATAGAAGAGGGCTGTAAGTGTTATTCTGGCTGGCAGTCTGTGACCAGTGGTATTCCGCAATAATCTGTGCTGGGACCTCGGCTGTTTGTGATACCTATAAACTACTTCAAAGCAAACATAGATGGTTTGATTAGTAAGTTTGCAGACACCACCAAAATTCCTCACCACAGTGAGGAAGGCCATCAAATGATACAGCAGGATATAGATCGGTTACAAACATGGACGTAGAAACGGCAGATGGGAGTTTAATCCGAGTAAATATGAGGTGTAACACTCTGGGAGGTCGAATATAAGTGGAAACTATACAGTTAATAGCAACCCTTCAGAGCACTAATGTACAGAGGGATATTGGGGTCCAAGTCCACAGCTCCCTGAAAGTGGTAACACAAGTAGATGGAACGGTACAGAAAGCATATGGTATGCTTGCCTTCATCAGTTGTGGCATCAAGTATAGAGTCAGGATATTATGGTACAGTTTTATAAACGTTTAGTTTGACTCTATTTGGAGTATTGTGCGCAGCTCTGGTCATCCCATTACATAATGGATGTGGAAGCTTTAGAGGGTTTACCAGAATGTTGAAACGAGGAACTGCAGATGCTGGTTAGTACACAAAAGGACACAAAGTGCTGGTGTAACTCAGCATATCAGATAGCATCTCTGGAGAACAAGGATAGTTAACGTTTCAAGTCGAGACCCGTCTTCAGAATGTCAGAACAGAACACATTCCTAGGTTCTACCTTTATAAAGGCAAAGGGTAATCAAGGTGAGCCAGGAAAAAAAAATGTTGAAGAATGGGCTTTGCCTGACTGAATCTTTTGAGAGAGTACCTTAGGCCTGAAATGTAAACTTTGATTCTCTATTCACAGCAGTTTTCTGACTGGCTGTGCGTTTCTAGTGCATTCTGTTTTTATAACAAGGACTATCAATGAGGGCAGGGATTTGATATAGTTGGTCTACATGGATTTTAGTAGGGCACCTGACAAGGTTTCACATGACAGATTGATAAAAAAGTGAAAGCAGACATGAATCACCAGTAAGATGGGTTTACAAAAAAAATCTCAGTGGCTAAAAATCAGGGGAAATAGTTCAGAGACATTGTATGCAGCAGAGTTGCAAACAAGACCCTTGCTCTTCACGATGTGCATAAATGCTTTGGATTTATATGCTGGGCCTGCAATTAAAAAGTTCAAAATGATGCCAACATCATCAGTGAGGAGTTAGTGTAGCAGAAAGCTGGTGGCTAAAGGAAATTATTAAATGTAGCAGTTAGTTCAGCACAAAAGTCACACACACACATAACACCCCCCCCCCCCCCCCCCTCACCCATGACCTTGGTTGCACGAAAAGGTTAGCGACTGGAATGTTATAATTATGAGGTGGTAATGGGTAGGCTGGATTCTTTTTGGGGGGACAGAGAGCAAGGACAGATTATACTGTGGTAGATAAAAATAATTAATTTACTTTTGCAAATAAATCAGTAACTGGAGGGTCATGTTCATTAGTAAAAAGTTTAGTTTAGTTTTAGTTTAGAGATACAGTGCGGAAACAGGCCTTTCAGTCCACCAGGTCCACACTGTCCTGTGATCCCCGTACACTAACACTATCCTACACACTCGGGACTAATTACAACTTTTACTGAAGCCAATAAACCTACACGTCTTTGGAGTGTGTGAGGAAACTGGGGCACCCGAAGAAAGCCCACGCGGCCACAGGGAGAATGGACAAACTCCGCACAGCCAGCACCCAGTAGTCAGGATTGACCCCAGGTCTCTGGAGCTGTAAGGCAGCAACTCTACCACTGTGCCACCCTTCGATTAGAGAGGAATTGGGAACATTTATATCACACAATGAATATTGGAGGTCTAGAACTCATTGTGCAAAAGGGTGAAGGAGGCAGAAATCAACCCTTGACACATAAGCCACTCATGTAACACAATGGTAATACTCTCCAAAATGGGTTTTGGGGAGGGAATCGACAATTGGCCACCACTGCTTCTCATAGAGAATCCTAATTAATGGGGGGGGGGGGGGGGGAATAAAGTTTCCTGATCAAATTCAAAATCAGGTAATATGCTTCCTCTTCTCTACTTGTACTGAGCCTTTTGCCGATCCCATCAGGAATGATGGAGCCAAGAGAGGAACAATGATCTCATGTAGCAGTGGTGCTACGGTCAAAGCCTCCCTGTGCAAGCATGACATTGTCGTCTTCTACCAATATCTACTGTTGAATCAAGGAGTACTGCGAGCGGCTTGAAGTCAGCTCAGGGGCACAGGAATTCTGACTCCACTAACCTAGGCCTAGAACGGGTGTCAGAGGTTATGGGGAGAAAGCAGGAGAATGGGGTTAGGAGGGAGAGATAGATCAGCCATGATTGAATGGCAGACTCGATTCGACGGCCACTTGACCTAATTCTGCTCCTGTTACTTAAGATCTTATGAACCTGGATACACAAACAGTAGTATCCACAGTGTTGCAAATGATGAGTCTGTCATGGCATCCGTCTCTCGTACAAACGTTTGAGTAGAAGCACACCTTTGGTCCACAATTCAATGTTGGATGGTTCTCCAAGCAAAGTCATTTGTCAAACTGTCAAAGTCATTTGTTAAAAACTTTAATCACTAAAGATTTCAAATTAGCACGATGGTCTTTTTTGAGCTAATGCTGAGAATGGTCCTTCTATCAGATCCTTCATGTGTGGCCAGTGTGAGTGCTGGCCTCTTGGCAACTGCACTATCAATTGGAACCTCATCCATCCCCTTGTGGAACGTGAATTTGCCAAGGAGACCTGGAAAGAGATGCTTGGGCTTTGTGTTGTACAGAGCAGCCTGTCCAGCACCACATAAGTTTCAGAGCACAACAGGCTGTTTCCACAGTCCACACCCAGATAAACAAACAATTATCTTGTGGGTGATATGCTTAATCTGCCGGGTGGCACTTCGATGGAGGCCTCGCCTGCAGTCTATCTGTCCCTTTCGTCTTTTTTTGTTATTTTTAGTGAGTTTTAAAAGTATTCGTTAATGTTCTCTGGTTTGTTTTATGTGGGGGGGTGGGCAGAGGGGTCGGGGGAAACTTTTTCTCAATCTCTTACCTTGCCGGAGATGCGATTGTTTTCCGGATCGTATCTCCGGTCACTCTGCTGCCTAACATTCGGAGCTGGAGGCCTTTCTCGGGACTGACTTTGAGACCTCACAGCGGGGCGTGGACTTACCATCAGAGCGTATGATCCCTTGCCTGGGATCGGCGCTCCAACTGCGGCCCGCGGACTTTAACATCAAGGAGCTTACAGTCTCTGGTTGAGACCTACAACGGGAAGCTCCAAAAGTTGCACGACGTTTGACTAGCCCTGACCCGGGGTCAGATTGCCCGACATGAGGGAACTGAGATTCCCCCCCCCCCCCCCGCGATGCAGGAGCTTGATCGCCCCGAAGAGGAAGGTCCACCGCCGGCTACAGGAGTAAGAACGTCCTGTCAACCGAAGGTTAGAGCCCCCAACTGCTGGAGGACAAAGGAGGGAGAGACTGAACTTTTTTTTCACCTTCCATCACAGTGAGGAAAGTGGAGGAGCCACTGTGGTGGATGTTTATGTTAAAATGTATTTTGTTTTCTGTTGCTTTTTATTGGTATGATTGTATGGCAAATGAAATTCCTATGTTGCAAAACATACTTGGCTAATAAAGTATGATTATGATTAGCCTGTATATGTTTTCCACCACCAAAGTGTTACAGTTCTCAGAAAGTACCATTCTGTAAGAATTGAAGTTATGCTGATACAAATGCAAATCTTGCATGTAACTAGAATGTCTTCTCTGTGAACGTACTATTGTATTTGAAAATGTTATGAACATTTTGAAAACAATGTATTCCTTCATTTGTTTTATTAAAACTATAAATGCAAAGCAGCATATGGTGCCATGCATAGACTCTCATAGACTTTCACAGTTATGAAAGTGTTGGGATATATAATCTGTTGTATGCATCTTTTTTCAATATTTGTCATGATGTATTGGATTGCATAAAGAATACATTCTCAATTGGCTAGGAATGACGCAATTAATTGCTCATTTATTAAAATTATACCCTTTCCGGGGCCTGTTGGCACAACAGCTACGTAAATGGCCAGGCTTCGCAATAATAATGTTGAAGTCAATTCTGCACATCTTTCCTACTAATTTGGGTTAATGTTTAATAGATTGTAAAAGTTACACAGCTGTGATGGAAAAAATACTGCTTAGCAACTGAATATTAATGGGCCATCTATAGTTCAGTTCAGTGCAAAATTCAGTTCACGCCAGCTAATTGCAAAGTTCAAACACTATTTCCATGTTTTAACGTGGCAGTGTCTTCTCCGGTGCTCTCAACTGTTCCTCATTAAAGACAATTACTGGGAATTGTTAATATTGTTTCCGTACTTGTGCATTAGGCATGCTGACAGCAAATATGTACACAATACCCAACTTCTACATAAAACTGCATGCTAGGGTGCTCAGATAACTTGGTTAACAGTATCAATAACAGGTTAACTCATCCAGGCCCAGTATTCACCAAGTTAACTGACATTAACAATTTATTTTACTTCCACTGGCTGTGGAAGTAAAAGGGAGTACAGAGAAAGGGATCGGTTGACAAACTCAATGAGATTAATCAGCCTGATACACTTAACGGGGAGAGGAGTCCAAGAGCAGCTAAAGCACTGTATGCCAGCAAATTGTTTGACATTTCAGGGAAGACGAACTAAGCAAGGAAAATTAGAACACAAAAAATAGAAACAAGAGTAGGTCACCAAGACCTTCAAGCCTGCCCTTCCATTCAATATGACCATGGACAATCTACTCGCACATCTTCTGTACCAGTTCCCCAAAATCTTTAATTTTTCATTCAAATATCCTCCTTAAATAAATCTATCTATCTTGAGCAGAAACAAGGACAGGCATGTTGTTTAAGTAAATACAAAGTGCTAGAGGAACTCAGCGGGTCAGGCAGCATCTGTAGAGGGAATGGACGGTCGATGTTTCGGGTCGGAATCCATAACGTCACTTATTCAATCATCCAATGCTGCCTGACCCGCTGAGTTCCTCCAGCACTTTATGTTTTGTTCAATATTCCATCATCTTGAACAAGACCTCATTTTGGGTATGTGAATGACATGGCCTGCCCAGAGAGTTGACTGAGGAAAAACTACAGATGTTGGACAAGAATTGACATTGGTTCACCTATCCTTCCAGTGAATTTAGAGGTTTGCAAAGACCTGCCCTGGTGATATTTTGTAGTGCCTTGAGGTTTCTGCTAGAGATAGTCCAAGTCTCCAAAGCACGAAGGAGGAAGGGATCACACCTGCTCCATTGGCCATAGGTTTCGATCAACAAATATCCTCTGTAATAATACATACATAAATATTGGGCTGGATTATCGATGGTGGCACAGTAGCGCGGTGGTAGAGTTGCTGCCTTACAGCGCTTTCAGTGCCAGAGACCCTGGTTCGATCCAGACAGTGGGTGCTGTCTGTAAGGAGTTTGCACTTTCTCCCCATGACCGCGTGGGTTTTCTCAGAGATCTTCTATTTCCTCTCACATTCCAAAGACGTACAGGTTTGTAGGTTAATTGGCGTTCTATATTTAAATTGTTTTAATTGTCCCTAGTGTGCAGGGATCACTGGACGGTGCGGGCTCGGTGGGCCGAAGGGCCTGTTTCCGCGCTGCATCTCTAAAGCAAACTACCCAACCCACTGACAAAGTAATTACTGATGTTTTTCTCATCAGGTAGGGAAAAGGTTGAACCGAGGAAATCACTCAACCACTTGGTGCCTTCCACTCTCAGCGTCACTAATTGAGGAAGGGTCTTCTGGTGTTTCACATCATGGGAGACATACACCAGCAGTGATATAGGTTCCACTGAATTTGTTTTGTGCATTTAAGTTGCACAGGATGTCGAGAGGCCCTGCTTCAAGCCTGCAAATTGATGATAATTCACATCATTCTGTAATGATGTCCTGTAAACTTGTACTCCTATCTCTGTCTATCCTACTGCATACAATGTGGTGACTGCACATCTCACCAGACAAAGTCATCAATTGATGATCACAGGAACAAAAAAAAAGAATTGCTTCAATGCCTTTGAGACAACTGCAGTGTACAGCTGGCCAGGATTATGAAGGGCTTTTGGTTATTGCCAGTCCATTAATCATCACTGTATAAAACCTCCACGGTTGCCTGAAAAATGTTTCTTATTAATGAAGTGCATTTGCGAAAGTTATTGTTTAGTTTTATTATAACTTTGAACGAGTTTTAAATGTTGTTCACATTGAACAGATGTCCTCTGCTGCAACTCCCTTATATCCTATTGCCATCAAATGGTTGGCCAAATTACAACCCCACCCGTCTTTACCTGTGTTGCTAACATACAGCACATAAAATGAACAAATTATACCTTCAGCATTATTCATTATCTTTGGAGATTTCAGAGGAATATTGAAAATCATGCTGTTTGTAGGCTGGGAGTAATGGAGATAAGGAGAGGCAAGGCCAAGAGTCAGCCCCATGGCACTTCAGATAGTTGAAAATATGCCCAATAAGAAGCCAAGAGAAAGGATGAAAAATAGGCCATTTGGCCCTTCCAATCTGTGCTGTTATTCATTAAGATCATGGCTGAACATCAACTGCCATTCTCCTTGACTCTCCCCATATCCCTTAATATGCAGAAATATATCATTAAATGAAATCAATTAATGCAGGGTAGAAAAGTGAGGAATCACTACTCTCTCTGTGAAGAAATCTCTTCTCATCTCAGCTCTAACTAGCCCACAACTTATTCTGAGGCTGTGACCTCTATTCTCAAATCATCAGCAAGGGGAAGTACATTCCCTTCTTCCAGCTCTGTACAATTTCTGCAAGTTTGAAATTACATCCCTCATTCTCAATCCAGAGAAAGGAGCCCTAGTCCACTCAGCTTCTCTTTGTAGGACAAACCTGCCATCTCTGGAACCAGTCCAGTGAACATCACTCCTGGAACAGAAGTTCAAAATCAAGATGTGTAGGAAGGAACTCCAGATGCTGATTTACACCGAAGGTAAACACAAAATGCTGGAGTACTCAGCGGGACAGGCAGCATCTCTGGAGAGAAGGAATGGGTGACACCACCCATTCCTTCTCTCCAGAGATGCTGCCTGTCCCGTTGAGTTACTCCAGCATTTTGTGTTTACCTTCGGTGCAAAATCATGATGACCATGCACAGCTAAATTGGGTAGGCAAATATTTCAGCGTCCACAATTCCGCAGGTACAAGGAGGAGTTTATGCTCCTGCAACTGTTTATTGGCACAAATAAAGAGCTAGAGATTGGGCAGGACTTACAGTGCCCTCCATAATGTTTGGGACAAGGACCCCTCATTTATATGCCTTGGTACTCCACAATTTGAGATTTGTAATAGAAAAAAAATTGCCTGTGGTTAATTAGTGCACATTGTCAGATTTTAATAAAGGCAATTTTCATACATTTTGGTTTCACCATGTAGAAATTACAGCAATGTTTATACATAGTCCCCCCCATTTCAGGGCACCATAATGTTTGGGGCACAACAATGTCATGTAAGTGAAAGTAGTCATGTTTAATATTTTGTTGCATATCCTTTGCATGCAATGACTGCTAGAAGTCTGTGATTCATGAACATCACCAGTTGCTGGGTGTCTTCTCTGGTGATGCTCTGCCAGGCCTGTATTGCAGCCATCTTTAGCTTATGCTTGTTTTGGGGGCTTGTGTCCTTCAGTTTTCTCTTCAGCATATAAAAGGCATGCTCAATTGGGTTCAGATCGGGGGATTGACTTGGTTACTCAGGCCGGCGGTTCATTCTACAGCAAGACAATTATCCAAAACATACTGCTAAAGCAACAAAGGAGTTTTTTCAAAGCTAAAAAATGGTAAATTCTTGAGTGGCCAAGTCAATCACCCAATCTGAACTCAATTGAGCAAGCCTTTTATATGCTGAAGCGAAAACTGAAGGGGACTAACCCCCAAAACAAGCATAAGCTAAAGATGGCTGCAGTACAGGCCTGGCAGAGCATCACCAGAGAATACATCCAGCAACTGGTGATGTCCATGAATCGCAGACTTCAAGCAGTCATTGCTGTCATGATGATGATTCATGATGTTATATGCAAATATCGTGACGTGTGTATCAGGTGACCGGAGAGAGGGGGAGTGTGCTTGCTGTGTGTGCTGGATGATGCAAGGCCTGGAAAATCGCAGTCACGTAGAAGAAATAAACATAGGAACTAAGTAATGTAACTCACAGATTGCGTCTCTCTACATCTCCATTAGCTTGTGGCTATATAGGAGTCACTCTATGATGATGAATACCTGCGGTCCTCATGTACTCAGCAGACGTCTCGGACACAAACTGTGGTCCATTGTCGGAGTACAATGTAACAGGCAATCCAAGTCTAGCGAAAATCTCTGCTAATCCCTGTTCAGTCTTTTCTGCTGTTGTTGACTTCATCACCACATATTCATAGTATCTGCTGTAGTAGTCTACCACTACCATAATTGATTCACCTGTTGGAAGTGGTCCTCGAAAGTCAACAGCTACGTCGACCCATGGTCCTGTTGGCAAATTTGTACTTCTAATTGGTTCTGGTGGGTCGCTCCTGCTTGTGATTTGGCATCCGTGGCAAGTCCTGACAAATTTTTCGGCATCTCTGTCACAACCTGGCCACCACACTTTGCTCCGCAAATTTTGTTTGGTACCAACGATGCCTAAATGTCCCTCATGAGCTAATGACACGATCCTTGCTCGTAGTGCCTGCAGAATCACCAATCTGTTACCTCTAAGCACACACTGACCAATCACACAAAATTCATATTTTATGGGAACATATGCTTTGTAAGGGCATTGGTCCCATTGCCTACTATAAATACGCTTTCTGATATCTTTAAGTTCAGGATCATGTTCTGATTCCCTTTCGACTTCCCTCGTTGTCACGGCTCTTGGCGTTAACTGAATTGCAACAAAGCGCACAAAGTTCTCTGCTTCCATCCCTAGAGTGGATGTTACTCTCAGCTGTTCATCCTTCAACAGTCTCGACTGCGTGTCCACAATGTTTGCTTTTGCAGCAATGTGGACTACTTTGTACGTGTACTGTTGGAGTCTCAGCACCCAGCGTTCTATTCTGGCACAGGGCTTGGACCTTGTTGAATAGATCACTTCCAGCGGCTTGTGATCTGTAACAAGTTCAAATTCAATACCGTACAAGTAAGCATGGAACATTTCACAGGCCCACACTAGTCCCAGTGCTTCTTTCTCCGTTTGAGAATACCTTCTTTCCACGCTGGTGAAAGATCGACTGGCATATGCTATGATTCTGGGTCCATCGGCATGTGTCTGTACCAGCACAGCCCTCAAACCAACTGGACTAGCATGTGCTGTGACTTTTGTTGGTGCAGCTGGAACATAATATCGAAGGGTTTCTGCACTCATTAGGCTCTGTTTCAGGGTATTGAAAGCCTGTCTCTGTTCATTTCCAAAATGGAACGGTATGTCTTTCCTGGTCAACTTTCTCAGCGGATCTGCCAGTGTAGCAAAACTTGGGATAAACTTTGCACAGTAATTGACCAGTCCTAGAAAGCTCCTCATCTGGGTTGCATTCTGAGGTTCATGTGCATCTGCAACATCTTTCACTTTAGCCTTTGCCGGGTTCAGCCCTTCACTTGTGAGTCTGTGTCCCATGAAATCCATCTCAGAGACGCCAAACTTGCACTTGTCCTCATTCACAGCGAGACCTGCTTTTTGAAGTCTAGTCAACACTAGCTTCAATCTCCTGTCATGCTCTTCACGAATTGATGCATGGACGATGATGTCATCTGATATGTTTGCTGCTCCAGGTACCCCTTGAATCACTCTGTGGATTTCATACTGATAAATCTCAGGGACAGCATTGATTCCAAACATCAACCTTTTGTACCGATACAATCTGCAGTGAGTGACAAATGTTGTCACCTCTCTTGACTCTGGATGTAATTCCAATTGATGATATCCCCACTTGAGATCAATTTTGGAGAACACTTTACTGGATGATAACTCTTGTAGAACTTCCTCGATTGTCGGAATTGGGTGACTTTCTCTGATTATTGCTTCATTGGCTCTCATGTCCACACACAGTCTGATATCATTATTGGGTTTCGGCACTATCACTACTGGACTCACCCATGGTGTTGAATGTTCAACTGGCTCTATAATGTCCTGATCAATTAACTCCTTGATTTTAGTTTCTACTTTTCCACGAAGTCCAAATGGCGTTCTCCGCACTGGTTGTGCTATTGGCTTAACAGTTACATCACTGGCTAACTTCACTTGACGGCCTTTCAATTTTCCAACTCCTTGGAATACTGAGTGAAATTCCTGCTTCATGTCATCATACGACTGCACTGAATTGACATGCACTGCGATGTGAAGCATTCCCAGCTCTCGAGCTGTATTTCTGCTGAGCAGGGGTTCTCCTTTCTCCTCTATCACCACGAATTCTGCAACAGCTTTTCTATCTCCGACTTCTACGTTAGCCGTGAAACATCCAAGTCTGCAACGGTTCAGTTGTGGTGTATGGATATAACGTCCTATTACACCTCCTTGACGTGCACTTGATTTTCTGCTGTTTCAAGCATTGTATGCCAGCCATACAATGTTGTATCGAGGAGCGGTAGCAGGGCGACAGTCAAGTCTCCAGAAGATGTTAAGTACAAGAGGAATGTATCAAATGTAAAAAAGTTACAGACTCTGATGTTCTTGTGCCAGCTGGTAGATCACAACGTGAAAGGAGAGTTCCCAAAAGATACGACGATTTTGGTGTTATAGACTATAGTTATAGTTTGTTTAGGAATTATATGATATTGTTTAGAGGCAAAGGAAACTTACAAGTTATTATTTGTATATTTGTATTAAGGGGAAAAAATAACATAATGAGTAAAGAATTGTTTAATTGGGGGGAAAGAACACAGTAATTGTAATTTAAAGTTTAATTCTGGTAAAGGATGTCATGATGATGATTCATGATGTTGATATGCAAATATCGTGACGTGTGTATCAGGTGACCGGAGAGCGGGGGAGTGTGCTTGCTGTGTGTGCTGGATGATGAAAGGCCTGGAAAGTCACAGTCACGTAGAAGAAATAAACATAGGTGTAGCAGCCAGCTTCTCGTCTATCTCAATTAGCTCCCAAGCTGCCACTTGCATAGACCGGGTCAGCGATAAGCGTAATAACTCGAAGAACTAATAACAGAGATCCTCCCAGACGTTTAATAGTTAGTCTTCTTTATTTGAAGGTGCAATAAACATATTGGCATATCTCTTGTCATCGACTGGTTATTAATTGCTAGGTAAAATTCCATATCTTACCACAGTCTATGCGATCGATACGAATTGCCAGATATAACTTCGACACAGTTTGTATTAATCTTCTAGTTAATAAAACTTACAGGCGATTACATCATGGCTGATAAATCTTTTGGCGGAGCTTCTAGCTGACCCTGTCAGCACCTCCCAGCTCACCCACTATGCCCGCACGTACCCAACTGCCCGTACTCTGGCTCCGCCCAGCCCCTACGCAAGCATTGCATTAACTCTATAGTGTCCAAACTACAGCAGAATACAAGGTAGTGATATTAATAAGCAAAAATAACTAATAACTGCAAAATGGCTCATACAATAGGAACTAAGTAATGTAACTCACACAGATTGTGTCTGCTTCATTATTACACATCTGAGACGGAGATGTGACAATTGCATGCAAAGGATATGCAACAAAATACTAATCATGACTACTTTCATTTACATGACATTGCTGTGCCCTGAAATGGGGGCACTATGTATAAACACTGCTGTAATTTCTACATGGTGAAACCAAAATGTATAAAAATGGCCTTTATTAAAATCTGACAATGTGCACTTTAACCACATGTAATTTTTTCTATTACAAATCTCAACTTGTGGAGGACAGAGGCAAATAAATAAATGATTGGTCTTTGTCCCAAACATTATGGTGGGCACTGTAACAGCAAACATCGTTTATTTGAAGGAACCACAAACTATATAAACAGAACTCAGTATGACTAAAACAGCAACGATAAAAATACCGTTGTGGCGCGTCGAGAGAGGCTCCCAAGGGTCGGGCCATACCATACCACTACCGACCCCTCGGCACGGGAATGGACCAGTCCAGGGGGGCGGTCCTGGACTAGGTATATAAGAACAAGGTTTTGGGCGCGAAGCTATCCCAGCAGACTCGACCCGTCTGATAACTGAGTAATAAATCAAACGCCCCAAAATACCCGGCTCCTTGCCTTTATTTCGGGCCTCTTTCGACGCGCCACACCGTGTCTGATAAAAGCACAGTGAATATTCCAACAGTATGATCAGTATTTCCATTCTGTAAAGGGATGTTATTGTATGCAACCTACCCCAGCTTACATCATGTCAGGGGAAGCTGTGGCTTGGAACATACATCCCACCCATAGATTTTTCTTATAACCCACCCATCCCCACTGTCACATTTAGCCCCTACCCTGCCAAGGAACCAGAAGAATCCCCATAGTAAAATTAACAATTTTGTTGTGGCATTAACGAGAGTAAAGATGCCACCAGCCCACTCCTAAATTTGGCATAACTAAGTACCACCAAGGCATTGGTCGTCTGTGTTCTTCACTCTCAATCCCGATGTATGGTTTCGACCCAAAACCTCAACAATTCCTATTTGTTCACCAGATATTGTTGGATCAGCTGAGTTTCCCCAGCACATTGTTTTCTTACTTGAGATTCCAGCATCTGCACTCTGTGGCATCACCAAAATGTACACATCCTGTTCCTTGCTGTGAACAGGTGGGAGCAGCACCAGATACCTGCAACCTTCACAAGTTCAAAAGTTATAGAAACATAGAAAATAGGTGCAGGAGTAGGCCATTCGGTCCTTCAAGTCAACACCGCCATTCAATATGATCATGATTGATCATCCTAAATCAGTACCCCTTCCTACCATCTCCCCATATCCCTTGATTCCATTAGCCCTAAGAGCTATCTAACTCAAATGACTCATAGGAGTAGAATTAGGCCATTCGGCCCATCATGTCTACTCCGCCATTCAATCATGGTTGATCTCTGCCTCCTAATCCCATTTTCCTGCCTTCGGTGACTAGTGGGGTTCCGCAGGGGTCGGTGCTGGGACCCCAGCTGTTTACAATTTATATAAATGACTTAGAGGAGGGGACCAAGTGTAATATATCCAGGTTCGCAGATGACACAAAAATGGGAGGAAAAGCAGGGAGTGAGGAGGATAGAAAAAGCCTGCAAAAGGATATAGATAAGCTAGGAGAGTGGGCAGCGACTTGGCAGATGAAATTTAATACTGATAAATGTGAAGTTATGCATTTTGGAAAAAAAAATCATAAAGCAAGTTATTTTCTAAATGGGGAGGAGCTGCGTGGTAATACAACGCAAAGGGACCTGGGGGTACTAGTACAGGAATCACAAAAAGTTAGTATGCAGGTGCAGCAAGTGATTAGGAAGGCCAATGGAGTCTTAGCCTTTATTGCCAGGGGGATAGAGTATAAAAGTAGGGAGATTTATTCACAAAATGCTGGAGTAACTCAGCAGGTCAGGCAGCATCTCGGGAGAGAAGGAATGGGTGACGTTTCGGGTCCGAAACGTCACCCATTCCTTCTCTCCCGAGATGCTGCCTGACCTGCTGAGTTACTCCAGCATTTTGTGAATAAATCAATTTGTACCAGCATCTGCAGTTATTTTCTTATAATAAAAGTAGGGAGGTTTTGCTGTAGCTGTATACAGTATTGGTAAGACCGCATTTGGAATACTGTGTGTAGTTTTGGTGTCCATATTTAAGAAAGGATGTATTTGCTCTGGAGGCAGTGCAGAGAAGGTTTACACGGTTAATTCCAGGGATGAGGGGGTTGACATATGAGGAAAGGTTAAGTAGGTTGGGACTTTTCTCATTGGGGTTCAGAAGAATGAGAGGCGATCTTATTGAAACTTATAAGATCGTGAGGGGCCTTGATCGGGTGGATGCGCTAAAGATGTTTCCGATGATCGGGGAGACCAGAACTAGGGGGCATAGTCTTCGAATAAAAGGGGGCTCTTTTAAAACTGAGATGAGGAGAAACTTCTTCACTCAGAGGGTGGTTAGTCTGTGGAATTCGCTGCCTCAGGGAGCTGTGGAAGCAGGAACGTTAAATAAATTTAAAACGGAAATAGATTGTTTTTTAATAGACATGGGAATTAGGGGTTACGGGGAGCGGGCAGGGAAGTGGACATGAGCTATTGTTAGTATAGTAAGACCTGAGTAATCTCCTGGACAAGTTTCGATCGCCTAGCTTGGGGTCGGAGAGGAATTTCCCGGATTTTTTCCCCAAATTGGCCTGGGTTTTTATCCGTTTTTTAAAACTCTCCCAGGAGATCACACGGTTCTTTTGGGTGGGAAGAAGGGCGATAGTGGGAAGGGGGTTGGGGTAGGATCAGCCATGATCGTATTGAATGGCGGAGCGGGCTCGAGGGGCCGGTTGGCCTACTCCTGCTCCTATTTTCTTGTGTTCTTGCGTTCTCCCCATAACCCTTGATACCCATTCTAATCCAGAATTTGTCTATCTCTGCCTCAAAAATATCCACTGACTGTGCCTCCACAGCCTTCTGTGCCAATGAGTTCCACAGGTTAACTACCCTCTGACTAAAGAAGTTCCTCCTCACCTCCTTTCTAAAAGAGCACCCTTTAATTCTGAGGCTATGACCTAGACTCTCCCACCAGTGGAAACATCCTTTTCACAACCTGCATGTTATTCAGCAAAACCTCACAATAGACAGAGCTAACTAATTTCCCAAATAACAGTTCAGGTCAAAGCTCAATGATTGGCACAGGACAATTAAACAGTGAACAGGATGAGGTGGTTCTAAGAACATACCTTCCGTAAACAATGATGGATCCCAGCATGTGCTTCATTACAAATATCTTGCTCACTATGGTGGGTTTCATGATGATCACTTGGCTCCAGATCTCATTCTAGTCTTGCAGCTGTAAGAGCTGGATTTCAGAGAACGCAAGTAGAAGCAGGAGCAGTGTGAATTGAGGACCAGAGGACATAGGTTTAAGAGGAAATAAAATGTTCCGAATTTGCTCTGCTATTCCTCAGGTTCATGATCACCCTTCCATCTCAGCACCATTTTCCAGCACTATCCCGATATCCCTTGATTCCTTAATGCCCAGAAACCTATCAAAATTTTGAATGAACATCAAACACCAAACTTCAACAGTCCTCTGGGTTAGAGAATTATAAAGGCTCATCTCCCTTTTATGGAAAAGGTTTCACCTTATTTAATTCCCAAATACACTCTCCCCAAATCTTAAACCATTCTGCTTGACCCTTGACAACTCAACCAGTAGAAACATCTTCCCTGCATCCAGCCTGGCATTAATTATTTTGAACACTTCAATGAGATCTTCCCTTCATTCAATCTCTCCTCATTCAACAAATCTGCCATTCCTGGAATCTATTGAATTTTCAATATATCTCTCTATGATTCCTCAGAGAGAGTAGGGAGGCTGCTTAAAAAAAAAAGTAGGTATGGCATAGAGGGTCCACAAACTATCACTGGCAGATAAGAATGAGAAAAATCCCAGCATGAGAAAGAGCAGACTAAAGGTGCAATCCTTTAATGGAACCAGAGCATGTTTGTGAGGTCTTTCATGAATAGTTCTCATATTCACAAAGGAAAAGGACAGATAAGAGGTATCCCAATGAGGAGATTGCTGGGGCCCTGACAGAGATATTCCAGTCTATGCTGGCCATGAGTATCTAATTTCGAAAGATAGCAAATGCGATTGTTATATTCAAGAAGAGCAGTAGAGGTAAGCCAGGTAATTATAGACAAGACGGTCTAATATCAGCAGCCGGGAAATTATGAGAAACAAATATGAAGAACAGGATTAATTCACACTTAAAAAGGAAAGGGGATTATTCAGAGATGGTTTGGATTTGTCAGTGGGAAACTGAGTTTTCTTTGAGGAGATGACATAGTGTACTGATGTGGGAAGTGCTTTACTTTGACTTCAGCAAAGCCTTTGACAAGGTCTTGCATGGGAAGCTAGTCCGAGGTTAGAGCCCATGAGATCCAAGGCAAGTTGGCAAATTAGATCCAAAATTGGCATCGTAATAGAAGTCAGTGAGGTGGATGATTTATTTTGTGAATGGAAGCCTGTGACTAGTGGTGTCGCACAAGGGTTGGTACTGGGACCATTACAATTTAGGAGGTATACTTAGTAAGTTGCTAGATTATAGAAATTGATGGTGTTAATAGTGATAGTTAATAGTTAATGGTGGTGTTAGTAGTCTAAGTCAACATAATTATATTGAACAGCTGGTGAATTGGGCAGGACAACAGCAGATGGAATACAAGTTTGATAAGTGAGAGGTGGTGCAGTTTAGAAGATCAAATAAGAGGAGCACAAATATTATTAATGGCAAGGCCCTAGAGAATGTGGCAGATCAAACAGACATTGTATACAAGCTCAAAGATCCACAAAAGTATTAGCACAGGCAGATGGGGTGATAAAGAAGGCATGCAGGACGCTTGCTTTCATTTCCTGGGCATGGAGTACAAGAACAGAAGGCCTCGGTACAACTTTGTAAAACATTGGTTAGCCGCAGTTGAAATATTATATGCAGTGCTGGTCATCACACCACAGGAAGGCTATGATTATGCTGGAGTTTTCATGCACTGGAGTGCATCAGTTATTGCAAGAGATTGGACTTCTTCTCTTTGGAGCAAAGTATGCTGGTGGTGGGGGTGGGGAAAACCACTTTATAGACATATTTTAAATGATAAGAGGTATAAATAAGGCAGGTGGCAAGAAATATTTTCCCTTGGCAGTTTTTAAGGCATGGAGGAAATTGTTTACAGAGAATCCGAGGAAGAATTTTTCAACCAAGGCTGTAAACTGCAATGCACTGCCCGAGAACCTGATGGCGGTACGTGTTCTCACATTTAAGAGGAATCCAAATGAGTACATGGATATGCAAGGCATTGTATACTATGGATGTAGTGCTGGTAAAATTGGATTAGTATAGATACGTACTTGATATTCGTCATTGACATGCTGGGCAGAAGGATTTCGATTTGTGCTGTGATTATGATGCTAATTCTCAGGACTCTGAGCGAGATATTCATTCTGCGACAAATACAGGTCAAAATTACAGTTTCATATATTGCTCACATCTATTAAATTGTGGTTGACACTTATACCTCATTTCTGTAATTGACTTCATGGATGTTGCTAAGATAGAAACATAGAAAATAGGTGCAGGAGGAGGCCATTCGGCCCTTCGAGCCAGCACCGCCATTCATTGTGATCATAGCTGATCGTCCCCAATCAATACCCCGTGCCTGCCTTCTCCCCATATCCCTTGATTCCACTAGCCCCTAGAGCTCTATCTAACTCTCTCTTAAATCCATCCAGTGATTTGGCTTCCACTGCCCTCTGTGACAGAGAATTCCAAGATAATTATACACGATGTCAGTCATCTTTCCCACCTCCGTGATGAAGAGAACTCCAATGCCTTTGTTTCAAAAATAAACGCCCCCCCAACTCAAGGCATCCCCAGTTCATCCACACTGCACGCCTGTTGCCGATATTTCAATATAGCTGCACAGTTGCAGTGTTCTTTTCAAACAAGTGACGCACTTCTTATGATTCATTGCAAACATAATAATTAATACACTATAAATAAGTCAGCTGCCTGGGGATGCATTTCCTGATATGGGGTTTTGTCAAACCCAATACAAGAAATAAAAGTGAGGACATTTGCATCATTACTTTGTGCCTATTCACAAACAATCAGAAACAAACCAGGTGCTCAGAAAATCAACGATTAGGACTTTAATGAGCTAATTTTCAGAAGCAGATATTTAAGTATTATTTTACCAAGAAAGGGAAAGGTTTTGACATGTGTATAGGTGAAAATACTTAAAGGTTAAGGAATGGGTGACGTTTCGGGTCTGACGAAGTGTTTGAACCCGAAACGTCACCCATTCCTCCTCTCCAGAGATGCTGACTGTCCCGCTGAGTTACTCCAATATTTTGAGTCTATCTTTGGTTTAATCCAGCATCTGCAGTTTCTTCCTACACATACATTTTTTGGAATCCATATATGCCCTTTTAAGCAGATTTGAGCTATTTTAAATTTTTCATTTTGCCTTCACCAGCCTGTTATGTTATTCCGCTTCGCACAAAATCAGTACATTCTGGTAGATTAAGGATATAGTACCATTGTAAAATTAGTATTCGAGGACTTGGACCATGCTTTGAAACCCACCACAGCAGCTGGGGAACTTAAATAGAATGAGTAATTTAAAGGTGTCACAATATCAGCAATGGTGACTATAAAAATCGCAGGATTGTTGCTAAAACCCATCAGCTTCACAAATGCCATTCATCTGTGATGGAAAATGCCATCCTTACAGTATCTGGCCTTTGCATTAGTGGACAAACAGTATAGTTTCAGTCATAACTGCCCTCTTAAACAGCTAATCAAGCGAAGGTTCAGAATTCCTGGTCAATGATGCCCACATCTGCAAAGTGACTCCATTCCACTGATATCAGCAAGCCTAAAGCACATCCCTAAGGGTTCTTCATGCGAACTGTTGATAAATGAGATTTGATTAATATTTGTTGGAATCTATTTCGTGGAAATATTGCTGCCCTAGCCAGTCTGTAATCAGCATTCTTATTGCACATCAGAAGGTGATGCAGCTACCTGTGCGATCATTGCACACATTTATTAGAACAATGATAACCCATTCCTATTCCCTTTCCTTGAAAGGTTGGTGAGGAAGCTGCCTTGTTGAACCATTGCAATACTTCTGATCAAGGCTGTTCAGGGAGTGTCACAATTTAGACCTAATGACTGTGAAGGAATGTTTGAATTAGAGTAATAGCGTGAAACAGTGTGGAAACATGCCCTTCAGCCCAACTTGCCCACACCAGCCACCATGTCCCAGCTACGCTAGTCCCACCTACCCACGTTTAGTCCATATCCCTCCAAACCAGTCCTAGCCATGTACCCGTCCAACTGTTTCTTAAATGTTGAGATAGTCCCTGCCTCTACTACCTCCTCTGACAGCTTGTTCCACACACCCACCATGCTTTGTATAAAAAAAATTACCGCTTGGATTCCTATTAAACCTTTTCCCCCTCACCTTAAACCTATGTGCTCTGGTCCTCAATTCACCTACTCTGAGCAAGAGACTCTATGCATCTACCTGATCTATTCCTCCCATGATTTTAAACACCTCTACAAAATCATCCCTCATCCTCCTGGGTTCCAAGGAATAGAGTCCCAGCCTACTCAACCTCTCCCTATAGCTCACACCCTCTAGCCCTGGCAACGTCCTCGTAAATCCTCAAGTTGGAGAGGATCTTGCAGATGGTGACATTCTACTGGGTCTGCTGACTTTACCCTTCGCTGATGAAAAAACTTCAGCAAGTACGTGTTTGTGGACATCCCACATACTAGCCACCATCAGCCTGAAGTGGAAAGAGGAAAATGTGGATTGGGTGGGCTGCTTTATCCTTGACGGTATCAAATTGTTGAATATTGTTGGAACTGCATTAGAGTGAACAAGTGGAGAGCTCGGGAATTGTAGATTATGGAAAACCTTTGGGGAGTCATGAAATGATTTCAACAATAAAGATTTCTCTTGAGTTCCCATTGGCTTCAGTAGGGCAGCTGGACCAGGCTGATGAGCCCAAGAGATTAGCACAGAGGTGATGCTGGAGAGAGATGGTTGAATGAGACTGTGCGGCAGAAGGACAATGAGTAAATGCATTACAAACATAGAAAATAGGTGCAGGAGGAGGCCATTCGGCCCTTTGAGCCAGCACCGCCATTCATTGTGATCATGGCTGATCATCCACAATCAGTAACCCATGCCTGCCATCTCCCCATATCCCTTGATTCCACTAGACCCTAGAGCTCTATCTAACTCTCTCTTAAATTCATCCAGTGATTTGGCCTCCACTGCCCTCTGTGGCAGAGAATTCCACAAATTCACAATTCTCTGGGTGAAAAAGTTCCTTCTCACCTCAGTTTTAAATGCCCCCCCCCTTTATTCTAAGACTGTGGCCCCTGGTTCTGGACTCCCCCAACATTGGGAACATTTTTCCTGCATCTAGCTTGTCCAGTCCTTTTATAATGTTATATGTCTCTATAAGATCCCCTCTCATCCTTCTAAACTCCAGTGAATACAAGTCTAGTCTTTTCAATCTTTCCTCATTTGACAGTCCCGCCATCCCAGGGATCAATCTCGTGAACCTACGCTGCACTGCCTGAATTACAAGGGTGTCCTTCCTCAAATTAGGAGACCAAAACTGTACACAATACTCCAGATGTGGTCTTACCAGAGCCCTATACAACTGCAGAAGAACCTCTTTACTCCTATACTAAAATTAAAGAAGATGCATTAAAGAAGATGCTTCCATGTTATTCTCCCAGAAGGGGATGGAACTTGCTCATGGAGCTTCCCTCTAAATTGCACAGATTAGTCAACAACTAGTGTACTTTGGAAAAAACGCAACCCAATTTCTCCCAGTGATACCCTAAATGATCATTACTCAGTAAAGAACGCAACTATGTGCATATCCAAAGTGGAAAATTGTGATCCACATAAGATCCATTCTTGCCAGTGGGTGCTCTGTTGAATTTCCAGAAGGGGGTATTTTCAACCCATCAACCAGAATAATAACATTCCTGGATTCATCATTTTTCATGAACATGATGCTGAAAACAACATGATTTCTTGGCACTTTTTCAAACTGAGGAGCAGTTTCAACAACTTTCCCCTGATCTAATGACACAGCTATTTTTCTTCACATTCAACAGCAAAAACAGCTTTGAATGGGATACAATAACAATTGTGCCCATTCACAATGGAGGATCATATTCCATGCCCATCCAATTGTTGACGGCATTGTCCAATGCAGATTATGCAATGACACTGGGGAGAATTAAGAAAATATTGCAGTGACACTCTGAGTAACCAGTCTTACAACATAACTGCCTGTTTGCACCCAATATCATAGAGAGAGAACCAGAGATCAAGTGGTAGAAATAACAAACTGCAGATGCTGGTTAATACACAAAAGGAAACAAAGTGCAGGAGTAACTCATCAGGTCTGGAGAACATGGATAGGTGATGTTTTGGGTCAAAACCCTTCTTCAGTCATCAGTCCTAGGCAAGAATAACCAATGTCAGCACGAGCTGCTAATGGCTAAAGCAAAATCACCACGATTATAACAACATCACATGATCTGCCACCCTCCTTTATGTTCTTCTGACTTGCAGTGCCTTTACCAGAATGATTATCCATAACGATCACCGTGTACTCTTTAACCCTATCCACTTTAGTGCCTGCCAGTTTTCTCTCAATTGTCCACTTTTCGCCAACAAAATCCATCCATTAGTATTCTCTGGCATTGTCCCTACTTCCTTTAAAAGAGTAATCATTAATCCACCACAACCTAAATTACTTCTCCCAGAAGCCTGACCTCACTGTTAACATCATTGCCTGGAGCTGAAGCACTGCGAGAAGTGGTTTGTGTATTCAGATCACATGTTTTGTGCCAAATCTCTCAGATACGCCAATATAATTCAGTCAACTGTGTTGCAGAGTATTGTTTTCTTTGGGTTCCAGCAGCTTCTGACCAAATATTTACTTTTAATTCATTGCAAATATACTGTAGACAGAAGATATTCAAAGGTTTATTAAAATTCACATTTCATATAAACATTTAATAAAGCTGTCTTGGCAAGAGGAAAAACATCTGATTGTATGCCAGTTGTGCTATTTTTGTTCCAACGATCCTGATGCAAGTCCTCCAACCACCCTCTCACCCGCAAAATGTAGAATTTCAAACCTGCAAATTATGAGCTGTACTTTCAGAAAAGAAAATGGCAAATCATGTTTATTGAAAGTATGGCATCAATTTTGAACTTCTCACATTTATGAGTGAGCAAAAGAAAGGTATTGGTTTATTATTGTCGTTTGAACTGAGATACATTAAAAAACTTTTGTTTTCCACACTATCCATGTAAATAATATCGTACGACTACTATCATACCATACATCAGTACTATCATACCATGTACAACAGGTGGTTTAAAAAGACAAAGAAAACAGACTGCAGAATATAGTGTTACATCTAGAGAAAAGTGCAGATAAAAAAGTGCAAGTGCTGCAACAAGGTAGATTGGGAGATCAGGAATAAACCCTTAGCATATGATAAATCCATTCAAGTCTGATAACAATAGGGAAGAAGCTGTTCTTGAATCTAGTAGTGTTTTCATGCTTTTTTTGTCTCTGCCTGATGGGAGAGGGGAGCAGAGAGAATAATGTGGGTCTGAGTAGTCCTTGGTTATACGGGCAGATTGTCCCAGGCAGCATGAAGTATAGACATAAAATCACACAGCATGAAAACAGGTTCATTGGCATAACTCATCTATGCCAACCAAGATGCCCATCCAAAACTAAATTCCTCTAATTTTCCTTATTTCGTCCATATCCCTCTGAACCTTTCCTATCCATGTCCAAGTACATTTTAAATGTTGTTATTGTGCCTACTTTAAATGCCCCCTTGGGCAGCTCATTCCATATACCCATCACCATTGGAGTGAAGAAATTGCCCTTCAGGTTCCTATCATATTTTGCCCAACTCGACTTAAACCACTGTTTGTGGTGGGGAAAAGATTGTGTACTCACTCTACTTATTCCCCTCATGATTTTATACACTCTAAGATCACCCTCAGTCTCCTGTGCTCCACGGAACAAAGTCCTAGCTTGCTCAGCCTCTCCCTGTAGCTCAGACCCTCAAACCCTACAACATCCTATAAAATATCCCTGCATTCGTTTCACCTTAATTACATTCTTCCCATAACTGCGTGACCAAAACTGTAACATAGTACTCCAAATGTGGCCTCACCAACATAATTTACAACTGTAACATAACATCCCAACTTCTAGATTACACTTCCCTCAGCAACTTCCCAGTTAACTCATCCCACCCAAACCAGCCCCTCCCCAGGTACTTTCCCCTGCAACCACAGGAGATGTAATGACTGATTGAGGAAGGTGATGGAGAGGGCCGTTTACCTCCCACAATTCCCAACTACGACGTGGCCCTTATTTGTAGAAGGCGTTAGAGCTACTGCCTCAACTCCAGCAACCTAGATTTGAAACTTCAGATGCCACCTGTATGGAATTTGCATGTTTTCCGTGATGATACGGATTTCATCCTGGTGCTTCGATTTCCTTCCACGTCATTGGCCACTATAATTCACACCCAGTGCAAAAGAGTGTAGCAACTTCTTGGGGGAGCTGATAGGATTATGAGGAAATAAACTGGGATTAATGTAAATGGGTGCAATCAGCATGGATTTAGTGAACTGATTCCATGCTGTGTAACTTCTTCCCTTGTTACAATAGGACAGACCATCCCCCACCTAAAGTAAAGAATGGTGAATTACAAGATAAAGAATTACGGAGAGAGGCAAAGAGAAAGACGGTGGTACGAAGTAGGGAATCAGTTGTTTTTTTAAAAGCAACACTGACTTTAGGACAGATAATAACATGTTCTACTTCTTTGCCCTGATGCGTGAAAGACCAACCGGTAATATATTTAAAAGTTTCACCTTGCGCATATAGTTCTTGGAAATGATTTCCATTGCAAATTCGTTGGACTATTTTTACACCTACTGTGAACTGCCTGGGGAAGCGCTCGTTTTATTGGTCTCTCGCGTCAAGTGTGATCGTGGCAGAAGCTGTCAGCATTCGGGATTAGATTGGACAAATGAATGAAGGAAAGTCGCACCAAAACTAGGCGAGCAACGCTGGTTAGAAAACAAGGTGATAAGGACTGTGCGGCTGATGTGCTTGCTGGTGTGACCCAGCAGCGTGCTCACTAAACCTCAATTGGGAAGGGAGAAATGGACATTAAATAACTGAAATGCCCCTAAATTAAGATTTAAATGTAACTAAACTGAGGATGTATTCATGTGTACGGGGCTGCTTTAGTTACCCCAAACCCAGTTCAAATTGAGATGTCACTCTGTTTCCATTCACCATATGGCGAGTCGCAGGTCACCGAAGACCATTTACAGTTGCCACCAAATATAAAGCTGTAAAGATTAGCCCCGACAGGTCCGAGGACACCTCGGTCCTTTTAAGTTCTGCCCAGCTCGTCGCTTCTTCCAACGGGACCACAAGTAAACATTTAGCCTTGCCGCCCACACTTACAATCTCGGCGACCATCAGGAGCCCGGGGATGGTCCTGAGGAATGCCCGGTCACAGCTCCTGGCCGACGAGCCGAAGGACGCGGTGTAGGTGCTGCTCGTCGTGCTGATGGTCCGCGGCCGGTCTTCCATCTTCGAAAAAGCACCAGCCGTTAAACTTTGGAAACTTGCGCCGACGTGTTGCCTCGGGAGGGAGCCGGCTGCCGGCAGCTGGAGTTCAGGGCTCCGGCAAGTCCATGCTGTCGGCTGGGAGGCGGCGGACTGCGCTCCCCCAGGTGGCCGTGTGCGCACCAGGTAACCTCGGCAGCCCTCCCTCCGCCCGCCCAGTGCATGCACACACCTCCCTCCCTCCGCCCGCCCAGTGCATGCACACACCTCCCTCCCTCCGCCCGCCCAATGCATGCACACCCCTCCGCCCGCCCAGTGCATGCACACACCTCCCTCCCTCCGCCCGCCCAATGCATGCACACACCCCGACAAGGCGACACATGGCAACATCGCTCATCGCCTCTTAAAGACACAGTCCACTCAATGTCTGATGGCAACTGCAGATGTTGGAATCTTGCGTGGAACACAAAAGTGCTGGAGTAACTCAGCAGGCCAGGCAGCATCCGCAGAGGACATGGATAGGCGACCTTTCGGGTCGCTTCAGGTTGGTTATTGTCACATGTACCGAGGTACAGTACAAAGCTTTATTTTAAATACTATCCAATCAGATCACATAAATACAACCTCGTCAAATTAGATACAATATTGTTATAGAGTGCAGAATATATTTCCTAGCGTGGTGTAACAGCTCCATACACAATGTCCAATGTCTGCAATGGGTAGGGATGAATTGGACAGTACCCTGGTTTATGGAAGGGCCGTACAGAAGCCTGATAACAGAGGAGAAGAAACTACTCCCAAGCCTGGGGGTGTGCACTTTCAAGCTTCTATACCATCGGGGCACTTCTTCTCAGATGTAGGTCGGAAGGGACTGGATAAAGGCGGTGGGGGGAAGGGAGTGAAAGATTGTGGGGGGTATGGGGGCAGGGGACAACAAGATACAATAGAAATGGTTTCGATCTGCCAGGGCAGTCCACTGCATGTCTCTTTAACACTAATTCTCTGTGTTATCTCCTACTGTAAATCACTGCTGTGATACTGTTTAATGCAATTCTGCATAGAGTTTACAAATTCCTACAGCGTGACCTAAACGTTCAGTTTTCTCAGTACATTAGGATGCCAAAAATCAAACTTATGATAAGGTCAGGCATTTTATACAATACAATACAATACAATATATCTTTATTGTCATTGTACAGGGGTACAACAAGATTGGGAATGCGCCTCCCATACGATGCAATAATTTAATTAGCTAGTCAGTATTAATTTAAACAACAACAACCCAACGAAACAAATTGTAACAGTTTTAAGACAGAATAAAGTGCAAGTAGATCTGTGCCGGATCACTGTGCGTTATGACCATCCTGCTCAGCAGGACCGGTTCATAGCAGCTATGGCCCTGGGGATGAAGCTGACTTAGCAGTTTATGTCATTCCTTGAAGAGATATTTTTTGGTTTGTTGACACTTCGGTGCACAAAAGGTCACAGCATGGAGGTCAGGCAGCATCTGAACAAGGAATGGACAGGTGATGTTTCAGGTCAGCACCCTTCTTCAGACCTGAAACATCGTCTATCTATTCCCTCCACAGATGCTGAAGATTCCAGCATCTGCAGTTCCTTGTGTCAACATAGTGGTCGTTAAAAAAACTCCCATTGTCTCCTCTTGGAAGTGTGACCTGGAACACATGGCAAGCTAAACCTTATACAACTCTAAATGTTCATCAGGATAGAACAACAACAGCACAGCAGTAAAGAATTAGTACAATACTAGTAGAGTTTAATTAAAACCACACAGTTCCTTTACTTCCTCGGAATCACTGGGTTATTCTCCCAGATCAAAATACAATACATAGAGGGGGAAATTTGAAATGAAAACCATTGATTCATTCTGTTAATACAAAACATGCCAGGGAACTAAATTGTAAGTGCAGAAGTGTTAAATATTCAGGTATTTTGTTTTCAAATCATTTAGGTAAATTGTAATGTCTCCGGGCTACTATTTTATTCAGCCAATGCCTGAAGGAGAATAGGGAGATAAAAGGAATCTTTGAATTAAATGAACCCATTGATGCTTCTGTTATGAGGAATCTGAACACAATAGATTCCCTGAGGCAGATTCAATCACCTGTATTCAGTTTAGTTTATTGTCACGTGTATCGAGGTACAGTGAAAAGCTTTTGTTGCGTATTTGACTGGGCAGTTCTGTTATAACTCCAGGATACAGTTTACGATGGGCTTCATATCATATCATATCATATATATACAGCCGGGAACAGGCCTTTTCGGCCCACCAAGTCCGTGCCGCCCAGCGATCCCCGTACATTAACACTATCCTACACCCACTAGGGACAATTTTTTTTTTTTACATTTACCCAGCCAATTAACCTACATACCTGTACATCTTTGGAGTGTGGGAGGAAACCGAAGATCTCGGAGAAAACCCACGCAGGTCACGGGGAGAACGTACAAACTCCTTACAGTGCAGCACCCGTAGTCAGGATCAAACCTGAGTCTCCGGCGCTGCATTCGCTGTAAAGCAGCAACTCTACCGCTGCGCTACCGTGGGCTTGTTGCCAGTTTAGTGATGGCAGTGAGAATGGTAGTCAATGCACTTTCTTCCCATCATACATCGCTTTACTGTTCATTTTTAAACAAGTCACAATGTTCCTAGGGATATTGATGGATGAGTTTGAAACATTGTTTAATAAAAAGGATCCCACTGCAAGATATTAAATATAGATCCATACCTTGATGTGAGCTAAAAAGGTTTGGATGTTCAAAATCTTATTCTCATATGCTGTGAAATGTTTGCCTTTTATACAACCTGATTTCATTTCATTTCATGTTATGATTAATTGACTGGAAGTTTAAGAATATAATAAAAAGTGGATTATACTGCCTTGTGCCTGTTCTTTCATTCAATATAATCATGGCTCATTTTCTTAGTCAGTGTTACTCTTCTACCCAAACTTTGTAACAAAGAGTCATTTGGCACAGAAACAACGTATCTATGCTGACAATCTTTTGATTTTCTATACAAGATTGTATCTATTGCTGTGTTAAATGTATTCAATGATTGCGTTTCTTGGGAAGAGAATTCCAGAGAATCACTGACCTCTGGGTGAATACATTTCTTTTCATATCAGCCTTGAAGGACTGATCCTTTATTCTGAGACCATGGCTCATAGTTTCTCTACAGTCGGGGACAACCCATCCATTAAAATTACCTCGATCTTTACAATTATTTCTCTCATCTAATTTCCTTTCTCTTGTACCAAATATTCTGGTTATTGCCAAAGTATTTTACGCTTCAGTTTTTTCCCTTCTTGTTCTTATGAGGGCCCTATTCCATTCTGAATTTAAGATGTCAAGTACTCTTGTTGGACAGGCAAATCCGCACATGTGGGCTGTAGGGGGCACTTAGAAGAAGGACCAGGAGATAGCCAAAAGACTGTGAATATTGAAAGGTTATTCCACCACGGTGACATCACATCTGAACCTGATTGCACCATCATCAAATCTGCACCAATGATACCTTTGCAGCGCCTAGTCAGGGGACAGATGATTTTTTGGATTATTTCTGATAATCATTGGGAATGGTATGAATACAGAATGAATTTTGGGCAAATTATATCCTAACATACACTTCCCCATCCAGCATCTGCATGGTCCTTATCACTCTTTCTTCTACCACTCCATAACAAATGGATTGCCAATTAATCCTGGAAATCTATCGCCCAGCTCTTACATCTTGCTACTTCTCACCCCACCATCATTAGAACGGGTGCCAGGGGTTATGGGGAGAAGGCAGGAGAATGGGATTAGGAGGGAGAGATAGATCAGCCATGATTGAATGGCATAGACTTGATGGGCCGATTGACCTAATTCTGCTCCTATCACTTATGACCTTATGTTGATCTTAAAATATCTACCTGCTTTTTTTTCTCTGTTCTCTTATACATGGCATAATTGCAACTGCCGTTTACTTTGCCCAAGCTCTGTAGAAAAACATTTAGCCAGAATTTATTGAATAATGACAAGATACATGAATTGCGGCCGAATTCAAAAGTACAACGATGGCTATCAACAAACGTATCCGGTTGTATCGCAATCAGAAGCCCTGGATGACAAAGGATGTCAGGTCTCTCCTCAAGGACTGTAACACCGCCTTCAGGTCTAGTGATAGAGCTCCATACAGTGCTGCTAGAACCAACCTGAAGAGAGGCATCAAGGATGCCAAAGCATCCTACAAGAGGAAGATTGAGGACCACTTTACCAACAATGACCCACGGCGGGTATGGCAAGGCATCCAGCACATCACCAACAACAAGACCAGCAACCGCACGACTGCCGACAGCGATGCCTCGCTGGCAGAGGAACTTAACTGTTTCTTTGCTCGTTTCGAGGTGAAAGCTGCAGTGGCAGACATAACACCCTCTCCAGCACCTGACAGCAACACCTTCACTGTGCAGGAGTATGATGTTAAGCGCGTGCTCAGAGCAGTGAATCCCAGGAAAGCTGCAGGCCCCGATGGTGTGACGGGCAGAGTGCTGAGGGAATGTGCAGACCAATTATCTGAGGTCTTCACAAAAATCTTCAACCTGTCCCTTTTAAAATCCACCATCCCTCCCTGCCTGAAGTCCGCCACAATCATCCCACTGCCGAAAAAGTCTGTCATCAGCGGCCTTAACGACTACCGTCCGGTAGCACTCACACCGGTCATCACAAAGTGCTTCGAGAGATTGGTCCTGCAGCACATCAAAGCCAGCCTCCCACCCACCTTCGACCCATACCAGTTTGCCTACAGAGCAAATAGGTCTACAGGGGATGCCATCGACACTGCTCTTCACACTGCACTGACCCACCTTGAACACCAGGGGAGCTATGTGAGGATGCTCTTCCTCGACTTCAGCTCTGCCTTTAACACGGTCATCCCGAGCAGACTGGTCACCAAACTTTCTGACCTTGGATTTTCCCAAACCATCTGCCAATGGATCAAGGACTTCCTGACCAACCACCCCCAGACCGTCAAAATAGGCCCTCACCTCTCCTCCACCATTACACTGAGCACCGGCTCACCACAGGGCTGTGTGTTGAACCCCATCCTTTACTCCCTCTACACTCACGACTGCGCCCCCACCCATCCCACCAACACCATCATCAAGTTCGCGGATGACACGACTGTGGTTGGACTCATCTCAGGAGGAGATGAGACAGCCTACAGGGATGAAATCCAAAGGCTGGCAGCATGGTGTTCAGTGAACAATCTTGTCCTGAACTCCTCCAAAACAAAGGAACTCATAATAGACTTCAGGAAAACCAGTGCAGAATACGACCCACTCTACATCAATGGGGTCTGTGTGGAAAGGGTACCCGCTTTCAGGTTCCTGGGTACGCACATCGCAGAGGATCTTACCTGGTCTACCAACACCATCACCACAGTGAAGAAGGCACAGCAGAGACTCCACTTCCTGAGGATCCTCAGGAAAACCAACCTGCAGGAGAAGCTCATGATGTCATTCTATCGCTGCTCCATCGAGAGTGTGTTGGCATACTGTATAACCACATGGTATGCCAGCTGCTCAGAAAAGGACAGGAAGGCCCTTCAGAGGGTCATCACGATGGCCCAGAAGATTATCGGCTGCTCACTGCCCTCCCTGGAGCACCTGTTCAGCCTACGCTGCCTCAGTAGAGCAGGCAAAATAATAAAAGATCCATCCCACCCCGGCCACCGTCTGTTTGTTCATCTGCCCTCTGGTCGACGTTTCAGGTCGATCAAATCCCGAACAAACAGACTTAAGAACAGTTTTTACCCCAGGGCCATACGAGAACTGAACACTACCTTCTGCACTAGGCAACACTGTTAAAACTTTTGTACTTAATATAATTGTATTTATTTGTTTTTGCATTTATTGCATATATGTTTTTACGCACCGTCAGGATTGGCTATTTTTTAATTTCGTTGTACTCATTGCAATGACAATAAATGAATATTATTATTATTATTATTATTATTATTTAAGAGTTCCTAGGTTGTGAAAGGTGTTATATAAATGCAGGTCCCTTACTTTATCCCACTGGGTCAGGAGATGCACCAAATGTACAAGCTGATACAAAATAATTTGTGACAGGCCTGGAATAAAAGGTGCGATTTTACTGATTGATTCACTAACAAGACAGTGGCTGAACACATCCAGTTTGCTGTTGGGAAAAATACATTCACAATTCACGGGGATCTTATCGAAACGTATAAGATTATTAAGGGTTGGACACGTTAGAGGCAGGAAACATGTTCCCAATGTTGGGGGAGTCCAGAACAAGGGCACACAGTTTAAGAATAAGGGGTAGGCCATTTAGAACTGAGATGAGGAAAAACATTTTCAGTCAGAGAGTTGTGAATCTGTGGAATTCTCTGCCTCAGAAGGCAGTGGAGGCCAATTCTCTGAATGCATTCAATAAAGAGCTAGATAGAGCTCTTAATGATAGCGGAGTCAGGGGGTATGGGGAGAAGGCAGGAACGGGATACTGATTGAGAATGATCAGCCATGATCACATTGAATGGTGGTGCTGGCTCGAAGGGCCGAATGACCTCCTCCTGCACCTATTGTCTATTTACTAAATGGGCAGCTGTGCTGCACGCAACAAATGGATAGCATATCTGATCTCAGCTGAATGTGTCAATCTGAGCCAAATGATAGAAAAGCTGAGTACAAATGAACTCAGTGACCTAGGAGCAGGATGAGATAAAAATCAAGAGTGTTCCCAATCCCCATTACTGTTCAGTTTCTCCTGTTCAATGTATTGGTACATGGACACAGACACAGGCAGATCAGAATGTTAAGGTCATCAACCTGAAATATTAATCAATTCTTTCCTCACAGACACTGCCTAATCTGATGGATATTTCCAGCATTCCTTTTTTAATATTATATTTTGCTTTTGCACATACTTGTAGTTACACACAGCGGTCCCCAACTTCAAAAGGCATACTGCCTCTCAGCTCCAAAATTTGTACATCATTAGCAACCCGTTGGACTACATTCTGGACAGTATCAATCAAAAATAGAACAACACTTGTAAAATTTGGAAAGGTTTTGTCCTGGAATTTTTCCTCAATATAAAAGTTCTAATATTAATATCATGCTACTCGCCTACAGAATTCAATATGGTTAATCTATAAAAGGTACTTATGCAGCACAACGTGATGTCTCCATTACTCCCATGCTGAACAAAACCCTATTATCTACCTCAGAGGGTTAAATAACATCTCCCTTGAAGTTTACTAGATTATGCCTCAATTACTTTACAATTTCTTTTGTATGACTTTTAAGTTCATGCATTTTGTCAATCATCCTGATTCATTAGTCATGTTTCTAAGTAGCTATAATAATTCAGGGGTCAAGGAGAGGGAATGGAGGTCAATTTAAAACACTGGGTCCCATTCACAGCAAATCAATAAGATCCAAAGTTTTAAAAGATCTGTCACTAATTGACAGGTTGTAATTCAAAACCATTGGAAATCAAATAGTTTCTGGCTTCATATTCCCTAGTAATATGTCACCTGTGATGTAAACCATGCACTACTATTCCAGATTTGATCCTTGGCCCGTGCTGAACTAGTTGATGTTAACAGCGATCGATGCTTTGTTTCCACGGTTGCTCACGTTTTCTCTGGGCAAGGATGGAGCCAGCAGTCAGAATTCTCCCTCTGCTACTGGGCCAGGACCTGCCATCTGGTAATTCTGGCAAATATCACAGGGGGGCAAAGGGAGGTTGGTCTTTGTGCAAAATGAAATCAAACAGCAAAGGTAATCAATGTCAAAATAACACTCTTTCTGCTCCCTGATAATTTTCTCTTTAATTTGATCTGATTTTATGACGTTACTATGCTGTTAAATCACACAAAGCCAAGCTGCATCTTTTAATGACTCCACTTCGGGCTGATGTGCTTTAAATACCGTATTAGTCCCAGTCATGGAAGTGAACACATGCACACCAACTGTGAGAACTCCTTGTAATCAGATATTATCCACAGTTAATGCTGTGAACTGTGAGGTGCTGAGGGTGGGGGTCGGGGGTCGGAGGTCGGGGGGGGGGGAATCGTGCTTGGAGACCTATGGCAATCATAATAAACCAAAACATCAGAAAGAAAATAAGAATTTTCTGAACATGATTCAATGTTGTTCACATTCCGTTAGATTTGAAGGGATAGGACACACTTCTCATTTAATAATAGAGCAATATCAAGTTAAAAAGGTCACATAAGAAGCTTTCTGATTCATCATAGGATGTAACAGCGAAGTTATATTTAGTCAAGAAACAGCAGTTAATGCTGTTGCCTCATAGCTTCAGTAATACTAACCTCCAGTGCTGCCCTTGTGAAGTTTGCACAACCTTTCTGTGAACTTGTAAGTTTTTTCACTTTGCTCTGCGTTTCTCTCACATCCCGAAGGCATGCTGCAGATTAATTTTTTACGGCAAATTTTCCCTGGTGTTGGATTGCAGCACAATGCAACACAATGGAATTGATTACAGGGAAACAACCAAGACAAGCCAGCAAAGGTCTGATGGGCTGAGTGGCTGCCTATGTGGTAATATGTGTGGGATCAGCTGATTGCTGCATGTCATATAGGGGCTTCACATGCAAGAAAAATTAGGTTTTAGAAAAGATACTATACTTGCCCCATCGATGATTCTTGGTAGAAGGAAGTCAGGACAAGTAAAAGCGTGAAATATACGATACAATAGAACTTTATTTAACCCAGGAGGGAAATTGTTCTGCCAACAGTCATAAAACACAAGATATATGAAACAAGAAATTAAAGTGATGATTGGAAACTCCAGGATTGGGGATGTGCAAAGATTGGGTGGTGGTGGGGGGGGGGGAGTCAGTCTCAGTCTACCCCACGACAGAAGGGGGAGGAGTTGTACAGTTTGATAGCCACAGGGAAAAAGGATCTCATGTGGCGTTCTGTGCTGCATCTTGGTGGAACCAGCCTGTTGCTGAAGGTGCTTCTCAGGTTGACCAGTGTGTCATGGAGCGGGTGAGCTGCATTGTCCAAGATGCTCCGCAGTTTGAGGAGCATCCTCCTCTCCAAGACTACCTCCAATCAATCCAACTCCACCCCCCCCCCCCCCCCCCCCCCCCCACCCCAGATGGAGCCAGCCTTCCTGATGAGCTTGTTATGCCATATACTATATGAAAGGAAGTAAGGATGGAAATTACTTTCTGTGGCCAGTGTTTCTAGGAAATGATGATATTGTAGCACTGTTCAAAGGGACAAGGTTAAAATGAAAACGACAAACTAAACAACTTGTCATTTCAGGTGCAATAAACCAAAACAAGACAAATTGGTTTTCGGTAGAGTAGGGGGTAATAAATAATAGCATGCATGGATTGATTGAAGGCAAATCATATTTGACTGATGACTGAGTTTGCCAATGAAAGGATATAAAGTTAAAGCATTTTAATTAGTATGGTTGGTCTGTAAATGAACTTCAAATAGTTTTCAACAAAGTGCCACAAATTAGACTTATTATCTTTGAAGGCAACAGAATAAATTTGAGTAAGAAGTAATTGCAGATGCTGGTTTAAACCGAAGATAGACACAAAAAGCTGGAGTAACTCACCGGGACAGGCAGCATCTCTGGAGAGAAGGAATGGGTGACATTTCGGGTCGAGACCCTTCTTCAGACTCAAAACATTCCACATTCCTTCTGTCGCTCTGAGTTACTCCTGCTTTTTGTGTCTATCTTCAGAAAAAATGTGAGGCACCTTTTTTTAGAAGGATATGGGATCCTGGGCAATACTGTTTTCTTATAGTTTCCATATCAATGCTATTACTTCTGAAATATATCACAAAGTGCTTTACCACCTATAAGATAGTTATTTGAAATGTAGTCACTGGTTTCGAGGGAAACACAGCATCCACTTTACAGATACAAAATAGTGATGTGATAAGGGGCAGAAAATCTGGTATCCTAACCTTGTTATCTCAGATTTCAACATTCACTTCACCTTCCTCCCCCTTCCCCAGTTAGATAGAGCTCTAGGGGCTAGTGGAATCAAGGGATATGGGGAGAAGACAGGCACAGGTTACTGATTGTGGATGATCAACCATAATCACAATGAATGGTGGTGCTGGCTCAAAGGGCCAAATGGCCTCCCTCCTACACCTATGTTCTGTTTCCATGTATTCTAGCACTGAGGGCAATTTACATTATTCAATCAAACAATCAAACTACACGTGTGTGATATGGGGGGAAGCTGCCCCCATGTGGTCATAGGGAGAATGTGCAAACTCCACACAAACAGCACCAGAGGTCAGGATTGCACCTGAGTCACTGGAGCTATGAGGTTGTGACTTGTACTAGGTGTCCCACAGTGGTTATGGTGGCTTTTAGATTGAGAAAACATTTGACCAGGTTTGTTAACTGAACTTTCTCGCCCAAGAATGTGGGAGTGATTGAAACAATGGTACTGATGTGTTGAAGGAGAGTCTGGACAAGGTGGTGAAGGGTTCACTGATGTGGGGAAAGATGAGTGTGGATGATTGCATAACCTGGTTAGGCTAACCGGCCTCTTTCTGTGACTTATATCCTATGTATTCCCATAGAACAGTGATGGGATCATATCATATCATATATATACAGCTGGAAACAGGCCTTTTCAGCCCTCCAAGTCCGTGCCGCCCAGTGATCCCCGCACATTAACACTATCCTACACCCACTAGGGACAATTTTTACATTTACCCAGCCAATTAACCTACATACCTGTACGTCTTTGGAGTGTGGGAGGAAACCGAAGATCTCGGAGAAAACCCACGCAGGTCACGGGATCTTTTAAGTCCACTCAGGAGGCAGCAATGGTTAACATTCCAGCCAGACTAGGGTGTAAAAGAAATAAGTTATGCTGAACCTTTAGAGGTTAGACCTCAATTGAATATGATATTCTTTTCTGGGAACCTCTTTAGGAAGGGTGGCAAGATGAAGGTGAATATTGATAGAAATGTACTTGGAATGAGCGATGGGGAGATTGTAAAAGCCGATTGTTTGGAAGGACGTGTGTTGGACCTGCAACCTGAATCTGGCTTTGATGTGGGGCCCAGTCACACCCTTAATTACAACTCAGATCGCATCAGCACATAAACAAAATCTCAAGCGAATCTCTTGAACAAGTTGATTCATTTGCGACTCATGTGTACGCTGGAGAGCATTCCTGAGTGAGAGAGAGCTGAACAATATTCCACTATTCCAAAAATCTTCTAGTCGTTTAAGGTATTTGCCTTGCAACAGTTACACATCTTTTCTACAGTTTCACAATAAATCATGAAGTTCGAGTTCTTCTTAACTTGGGATTATGTAGGATGTTGGGATTATGTAGGGATTATGATTGTGTAGGAAGGAACTGCAGGTGCTGGTTTACACCAAGTGAGGCCCAACGCAAATTGGAGGAACAGCACATCATATTTTGCTTGGACAGCTTACAATCCAGTAGTATAAATAGATGGTGCCTGACCTGCTGAGTTACTCCAGCATTTTGTGAATAAATACCTTCGATTTGTACCAGCATCTGCAGTTATCTTCTTATAGTATAAATATTGATTTCTCTAACTTCAAGTAACTCTTGCTTTCCCTCTCTCTCCATCCCTCCCCAAAGTTCTCTGACTAGTTTCACTGTCCTCCTGATTAAACTTTACTGATTGTATGCCTCGTTGTCATCTTCCCCATAGCTAACAATGAACCATTCTACGTTTCCTTATCATCAACGGCTTTGATCGTTTTCATACTTTACCCTTCCATATCGCTAGATTCCCTCTCCCCTGGCTCACAGTCTGAAGAAGGGTCTCGACCTGAAACATCACCCACTCCTTCTCTCCAGAGCTGCTGCCTGTCCTGCTGAGTTACTCCAGCATTTTGTGTCTATTTTGGGACTGTAATCAGAGATTGGTGAATCTGTGGAATTTTTTGCCTCAGAAGTCTGTGAAGGCCATCAATGGATATTTTTAAGGCAGGGATGGATAGATTCTCGATTAGTAGGTGTTGGAGGTTATGAGGAGAAGGCAGAATGGAGTTAGGAGAGATAGATCAGCCATGATTGAATGGCGGCGTAGACCTGATGGGCCGAATGGCCTAATTCTACTCCTATCACTTAGGTCCTTATGATCTTATGTAATTACCTGACAGCAGTTACCTGACAGCAGTTCTCTCACGTTCTTGTAGACAATTACTCCTCCTTTGTGGGCCTGCTCTCCTGATGTCTTGCTTATTCCGTGAATAATCCTACATTCCAACTCCTATATAGCTGCATAGTTCTAATTATCTCTGCCTTGCAGTCTAAGCATTTTGCTACTCTAATTATTGCTCTTTTCTAACAGGAACCTTTGTTACCTTTACTAAAGTAGCTTCATTTTCCATCATCATCTAGCTGCCCTTACTACAAACTTTCTCTATTTTCTTATGATTTCTGGCGATTCCTTCTTAACTGATGTTCTTCTTGAAGAAGTTTGGGGTTAAATTTGGGGATATAAGTAGTGCTCAAATCAAGAATTGTTTTGATGGAGTGACTAAACAGTTACTGAAACTAACCCGAGATTGTTCAGCGTGCGAGTGTGAGAGTGCAGGTCACTGAGTGTACTTACTGCTGTGTATCCAGTTCCACGACTCTCAGATACAGTAGGAGATGTTACTGGACTAACAATTCAGAAGTTTGCACTGATGACCTATTGGCCCAAGTTCAAAATGTCACCATGGCAACTGATTAATTCAAATTCAATTAATTACATAAACCTGCAATTAAAAAACTAGCGATGATATGGCCATCATGTGATTATGGGTCCACAGTAACATCTTAAATAGCCTAACATGCCATTGACTGCAAAGGCAATTGGGAAAGGACAAATAATTTTTCAGCATTTCCTTTGTCACAATGATGTATAAAACACAAAGATGGGTGTCTACAGCACACAGACTTAAGGCATGGCAAAAGAGTACAAGGTGACATGAGGAAAGACGATTTGCATACAGTGCCCAAGGGGGGGTTTTGAACACAGATTCAATAATTAAGGTCAAAAAAAGATCAAGTGTGGCTTTATTCTGAAAATGTGGGGAAAGAGCAAAAAAAAAGGGTGAAAATGCAATCTTTCATGTTTCCATTCGCAGAACATTTCATTTTCTTAGAAATTATAGAATTATTTCACTTTGTGAATTGTAGAGGGCCGAAGATATGAACTGCTTATTTATATAAGAGGCAATGCAAGTAAGATTAAAAGCATGCAACACAAAAGATAAATTGTATAATTCACCTCTATTTTCGTTGTTGCCGCAATGACGGTCAGTATTCAGGATTAAACGAGGCAGACAAGTAAAAGGAATGAAGAGATATGGAATCATTTTCTTCCCCTAACAAATAATTACATAGTGATCACTTGACTGCATGTTGCAACTTTGATGCATTTCCATATTTAATGAAAAAGGAATTCGATTCTTTTATTTTTAATTTTGTTATATATTGAATCTTTAATTTTGTGGAAATAATACAAGTATATTGCAAATTATAACATTTTAAATGGGGAAATTGAATGTTTTTTGTGTTTTTTTACGTCATGAAACATCGGATTGTTGCAAAGAGCTTTGTGTTGTTTGAGGTCTTGAACATTTCTTCCTGCTGTGCATTCCATGTAATGTGTTACTCCAAAAAAAAAATCAGCATAATTAAAATCTTTATTTTAAGATATTAGTTTACAATTATGATATTCCACAGATTATATCTGATGAAATGTTTCACAATTACATTGCCATTTCCCAGTAGTGTTAAAAAGTTAAGAAATTACATTTGTAAAACATCTTAATTCATAATTTAAATGTTTTCACAATTCAATTTTTGTTATTTCTAGCAGTATCACAAATTCATTGCACACCTTACTTATTTGGCAGTGCTTTAAGATTTGCTCTCTCTATTGGGAGAGTTTGTTCTCAGTTGGAGACATTTGTCACTTCTTCAGATCTACGCTCTCACACAAGGAAGTGTACTGGATTCTGTTTATCACAATTCTCTGATTATCACAATTCTTATAGAAGAATCTTGTTCTGTTAATGAATCCAAAAGGTGTTTGAAAACAAAGTAAAATTGTTCTAGAAGTATAAACCTAAGCCTTATGTAAAAGGAAGCTTATCAATCACAAGTATTATATTGCTGGAGTAACTCAGCAGGTAAGGCAGCACCTCTGGAGAAAAGGATTAGGTGACATTTCAGGTTGAAACCTTTCTTCAGACTGAGTGGCAGGGGAGAGGTATGAAAAGGTTCTGAAAAAATCAGATCCGGCATCGATGTCCAAGGAAAGATGGAGCCCACAATGGTCCATGATTGGCTGTGGAAGAGGTAATAATGAATGGATATGTGGATGTGAACTGTGGAACTGGCAGGACGACTAGGGTGGGGGAGGGGCAGAGAAAGAGAGAGAGAGAGAGGGGTTACTTAAAATTAGAGAAATCTATTACCACTAGGTTGTAAGCTGCCCAAGCGAAATGAGAGGTGCTGTTCCTCCAATTTGCATGTTGCCACACTGACAGTGGAGGAGGCCCAGGCCAGAAAGATCGGAAAGAAAGGAAGGGAAATTAAAATGTTTGCCAACTGGGAGATCACATAGGTCAAGGCGGACTGAGCGTGGTGTTCAATGAAATGATCGCCCAGTCTGCACTTGGTTGTGCCGATGTATCGGATTCTACACTGAGAACGGATACAGTAGATGATATTGGAGGAGGTGCAAGTGAACCTCTGCCTCATCTGAAAGGACTGTCGAGGTCCCTGGATGGAGTTGAGGGAGGAGATATAGGGACAGGTGTTGCATCTCCTGCAGTTGCATGGGAATGTACCTGGGGAGGGGGTAGTTTGGGTGGGAAGGGACGAGTGAACCAGGGAGTTGCAGAGGGAACGATCTGTGCGGAAAGTGGAAAGGGGTGGAGATGGGAAGATGTGACTGGTGGTGGGATCCCGTTGGAGGTGGCGAAGTTGTCAGAGGATGATGTGCTATATGCGACGGATGGTGGGGTGGTAGGCAAGGACTAAGGGGACTCTGCCTCTGTTGCAACTTGGGAGAGGGGCAGCAAGAGCGGAGGTATGGGAGACTGAGATGTGTGAGGGCCTCATCCATGATAGAAGAGATTCCTAAAGATATCTCGGAGTCCTGGTATAGAACACCTCATCTTGGGCACATATGTGGAGGAGACGGAGGAATTGGGAGTAGGGGACGACATCTTTGCAGGAGACAGGGTGGTCCAGATGGTTGTGGGAGTCAGTAAGTTTGTAATAGATGTCAGTCGATAGTCTAAGTCCTATGATGGAGAAGGTGAGATCAAGAACGGGGAGGGAGGTATCGGAGATGGTCCAAGTAAATTGAATGCAGTATGGAAATTGGTAGTGAGGTTAATGAGGTCCATGAGTTCTGCATGGTTGCAGGAGGTAGCCCCGATGAAGTCATCAATGTGGCAGAGATAAAGTTCGGGGACAGGGCCAGCAAATCCCTGGAACAGGGATTGTTCGACATACCTTACAAAGAGGCAGGCATACAGTGCCCTCCATAATGTTTGGGACAAAGACCCATCATTTATTTATTTGCCTCGGTACTCCACAATTTGAGATTTGTAATAGAAAAAAAATCACACGTGGTTAAAGTACACATTGTCAGATTTTAATAATGGCCATTTATATACATTTTGGTTTCACCATGTTGAAAATAAAGCAGTGTTTATACTGTAGCTGGGGCCCATGCAAATGCGCATGGCTACGCCTTGGACTTGGAGGAAGTAGTAGGAGTCAAAGGAGAAGTTGTTGAGAGTGAGGACCAGCTCTGTTAAGTGGAGGAGATTGTTCATAGAGGGGAAAATGGCTGGTTCTGCGGTCAAGGGAGAAATGGAAGGCTCCAAGGCCTTCCTTATGGGGGATGGAGGTGGAGAGTGACTGAGAGTCCATAGTAAAGATGAGGGAACAGGAAAACGGAAGTCATTAAAGAAATGCAAGGCGTGTGAGGTGGCTTGGACATGTCACGAGGGAATTGACCAGGAGGGATAGGATGGAATCAAGGTACATGGTAATAATTTCAGTGGGACTGGAGCAGGCAGAAACAATGGGTCTGCCAGGGCAGTTCTGTCAAATCCTCACCTTGATCCGAATATAACAAACACAAGTCAAGGACACTGAACACAGGCAGATTAATTCCGCCATTCCATTACATCCCGACAACACGAGTCCTGTGACCTTTCTGACTCATAGTAACACGTGATACATTTAAATGCGACGTCAGTTATCATGACAAGTTCCATTTATGGGTTTTGGGGAGAAGGTAAAACTGGGCCGTGCGGGGCTGAGGAATAAGGTTGGAGGCTGTGGAGGACAGACAGCTGGAAGTGATAAAATCAGAGATAGTCAATGAGGTTATGCCGGAAGTGATAAAATCAGAATGGTCTGCAAGATTATATTTATTGATGCACTGTCAGCTCTACTAGGTATTTCCATTTTCCGGAAGCATAGATCATGGAACAACAATGCACAGGAACAAGCCCTTTAGCCCACAATGTCTGTGCCAAATATGATGCCAAATTGAACATGATCTTTTCCCTGCATATGATCCACATCCCTCCGTTCCCTGTCAATTCAAGTGCCTATCTAAAGAAATAACAGTATTGTATCTGCTTCCACCACTACCCCTGAACCTATTTTAGATTTATAGCCTATAGGCTGCAAATAGACTGGCTTCTTTTTAAACATTTAATAATCCCTTCCCCTAAATTTCTGCACTTTACGGCTTAAGGGAAGTGCCCCATCTACTCACTTCAGTTCATTTTTCATATGCCAGACAAGAGACTTTGTGCCTGTATTTACCAATGTTCCAACATATAGCCCTTCTAAAAGAAATTAATGTAAGGAGACTGAAAGCAGGATTGCTCACTAATTTTATTTCCATTCCTACCCTTGGAACCCCAGGAAAATTGCTGTCCTTCAATGCCACTGCCGCTCTCAAAGGAATGGGGAGCTGTTGTCACTATTGTTTATGTCAACTCAATATTGAAGAATTTGAAACCTTCTTGGTGTAAAAGAATTAGTAGCATAATATCACTGCATATACCCACCCAGTGATTCAGCCACTTCAGGTACCATTTCTATGCAATTTCTTTATATATAAGATTCAGAATTTTCAGGCCAACACACTATTCCTCCCTTTCATAATACTTATATGTCAGATTTTTGCAGTAAGAACATTATTCTTCCTGGCCATGATTTATTATGCTAGATAAACTGAATTCAATTAGGCTTCAGACTTTCAGTAAAAACAGTCTGACAACTCTGGGTAAAATACAATCAAGAAGTCTACAAACAAAAAAGCTATACTGTAAACCTGACAAGTTACCCAATCTTCCCAAATGTGAAAAAATTAAATTCTCCTGAATCTCAGTGTTCATAATTGGAATCTACCATCTTCATTTGCTTTGGAACATCTGCTAATTTAATCTAGTTAGCAATTGGTCATACAGAATAAATGCACTTTTAGCTTTGAATTTGGCTTGCGATCTAAGGCAGAATGGTAATGTGGCCCTTTTAGTTGATTTTAACGGTCTGATCCTGTGATCCCTTCTGATACTATATCTTATATGCATGGTTTGCAGACTTTGCCAGATTTAGCTACAATGCTGCTTTAGTGAAGACTACCGATAATGGGCTCAGAAATAAGGCACTCAATGGATCTCGTTCATTCACATCTGAAGTGCAGAAAAAAAGTGAACTTACTGCAGAGGTAGTTGAACAAGTTTTTTTTTTTAAGTGCAGTTAATGTTGCTTCCCTAAATTTATACAGCTGATTTTCTCTTGCAAAAGTCAACTAATTATTTTCCTCAGGTTTTCAGCCTAGCATTCATTAAGTCACTTGCTAACTGCTTCCTCCCTTGCAGCAGTCAGGAAGGGCATCATGGGGTCCACCTCTGATCCACGCACTTGCGCAATGAGCTACTAACAATGCAGCATATTTTTCAAGAAAATGAGGCCACTTCCCCACAGATAGGTTAGTTCTAATGCATGATGTAATGATTTTGTTCCAGTAGCGATGGTTTTCAAGTCAAAACGAGGAAACAAATAATCCTCCAAGATTTGCTGAGTATCTCACAAGGCCACTGCTTAAGATTTTCTCATTGACTTTTACTGGCCACAAGGACCCACAACTAATACCCTAATCACAATTCTTCTTAAAAACCTAACCATAGTATTTTCCTCCTCTCTTCAACCGTTGTATTTAAGTTATTAAGCTATTAAAAGCTAAGTTGTCTTTAAGCTATTAAATGTTGAAATGTTATCTCTGTGACTGTAATTAGCATATCTGTTCTTGCTCACTCTCACTCGCTCTCAGTTTCTAAAGCATGCCTTTGACCTAGTTCAACAATTTGCTGCATTATCAGCATTTTCATTTTACAGCACGACTAATCAGCTTTTTGGTCTGTTGTGTGCTGTGGAAATAGGCCGGTAAATTTTCAAAATTCCAATGCACAGCAGACTCTTACAGATCTGCTTAACTCAAAGCTATTGATGCATTGTGAATTGATGTGCAAATAAGACTGCTGCTATTGTAATGAGAAGCAGTAGTACTGACACTCTCCAAGTGCTAGTTTGGCCTACCAAGATGGGAAGTGGTCCACAGCAGGGGAGACCCAAACCTTTGTTGCTAAAGGAGCAATCATGTACCTCATAGGCCAGGTTTATGAAAACCGCACTTGCTTCTTCATACAGAGGGTGGTGAATATCTGGAACGAACTGCCAGAGGTGACAGAAGAGTCAATAGTTAAAGGATGCAAGGACAAGTACATGGATCGGAAAGGCATGGAGGGATACGTGCCTAATGCAGACAAATGGTCTCTGGGTCTGATGAAGGGTTCCCATCCAAAACATCATTTGTCCATTCCCTCCACCGATGCTGTCTGACCTATTCAGTTCTTGTAATTTGTTTCTTTGCTCAAGATTCTACCTTTCATCTCCAGACCCCATTTCTTCATTGCATGCTTCTATGATTTGGTCACCTCTGACCCTGAATCTCTTTTGCCACTCTCTTCACCGGATGTGAGAGTGGCTTCCTGACAAGTTCACCAGATACAAATACAGTCTGGTCTATGAATTATCATTCAGGACCAGACATCAGAAGATGTCTTCCCACCGGCCAGGTTACTCTCAAGTGTCAATGATTAAAATCAGCTATGTGATCATTTAAAAGTATGAGACAGGAGGGCCAGGTAGCGCAGCTCCAGCGACCTGGGTTCAGTCCTGACCTCCGGTGTTGTCTAGACAGAGGTTGTGCATTGTGCGAATTTCTGCCAGGTGCTTTAGTTTCCTCCTACACTCCATACAGGTGCAGGCTGACAGGCCACAGTAAACTGTACTTAGTGTGGGTGTGGTAGGAGATACAGAAAAAAGTTGATTGGCACGTGTGTTAGAAAAGACTGCAGGGGAAATAAGTGAGGGAATGTGATTACAGTACTGTGAAAACGAGTACGGGCCTGATGGGCCAAATGGCCAGCTACATTTTAAGACAATTATGTTATGAATACAATTAAGCTTCAAATTAAGTGATGCTGGCTGCATTATGGAGGCAGGGTAAGAGCAAGGGACTGCCTTGTAGTTAGGAAACCTGGCAGAATGATTTTCCCTTAGGTTTCAGGACAGGATTTAATTTTGTCCATTTTGAGACTGCAGAGGGTAGCTATTGAGCAGGGCAGTGTTTGGGATAGGCTAATGATCAGGGAGTAGAAATAAGGGATGAGGAGACTGAATCATGGGGCCATACACTGGGGACAATAAATCGCTTTGGAAGTGGTCAGTGCTGTGGATAGATCAGCAGGGTCGGGTTGGTGAGAGATTGCAGTGGTTAAGTACATCTTAGAAATGTAGTCCCATATTTTGCAATTTTTGACTTTATAAATATTGTATCAAGGGATTAAGTGCACAAACTTTTGGAATGCTGCTTAGAGCCACGACCTTCTGCATCAGAGGTTAGTTAACTATCATTAGGAAGTAACACTTTAAGATTATATGACACATCAAAAGTATAAAAGTAACAAAACTGACCCATCTGAGACAGTTTATTTGCATCTCTCCAGGAAAACTGATTATGTTTTGGGCTGAAACGTCCAATAAGCCAGGTGTGCAATTCAGTACAGTTAACATCAACATGCTCATAATTATAGAAACTCTTTAAAGTATGGATTTTCACACATTATAGTATTAAAAATAACTAATAAAACTGACATTTCTAAAAAAAATTAAGGTTCAACACTATTCTGTAGTCAAGTGACAGAGTTAGTGATACCTGATATTCCACGAGCAATCTGATGCTTGAACTTGTTGGTCGACAATACCCAATAACTAAATTTGGTTTTGCATAAATGTTTGCTCAAATTTCATGCCAACCGTCAGCTGCAGTGTTTCCATTATAAATAGGCACTCAGATTAACAATCCTTAAGTCGTTTGTTCAGGATGGCATTTTTAACTGAATATTCATCTCTGTCCACCACAAATTTGCAAACATTAACTGGCAATATAATGGAATCTCCATTGATATGACCGATTCATGTCACACAATCTACTTCATAGCAATCTAGTCAAGCATAATCTCGTTAGTTAGTGATCCACACGTCAATATTGCGTATTAGCCCCATGCACGAGGAACACCATAAGTAATCCATGATAATGCAATTTTACATGTGTTCTGGATGGCTCTGCAGGCAGGCTATGAATTCTCCCACTGGCTTGCTTTCATAGCAAATTTGATACACTGCTGTGAACATAGGGAACCTATAACAAGAAAAGCAAAAATTGTATGGGTATGTGCCAGTTCAAGAGGAAATAGTGGGGGAAGAATAGGGGAAGCCATCTGGTGGTGGATTGGGAACATGCATCACAAGGACAAACATCTATATACCAAAACTAATTTGTTCGTATGTTTGTTCCTGAACTACAGCAAAAACGGTACACAATAGTGCAATAATTTTAGGCCCACCTTACTCACCATCGTCCCTTTGGTGCTAATGGGAGAAGTTTTATTGAAATTGGTGTTATATTTTTTAAGTTATTCATATTTAAAAGTTTAAATCTATCTCCTAGGGAGGGAGGGGGGGAAGATAAGGGGGGTTGAGGGGGATGAAGTGGGGGAAGAAGGGGGGGAGGGGAGGAGGGAGGAGGGAGGGGTTGGAGGGGAGGAGGGAGGGGTTGGAGGGGAGGGGGAGGGGGGAGGAGAAGGTGCTGCACCAATGCAGGGGCGGTTTGGGCACAACGGGTCTAGTATATATTAAAAGGTTTACAAGTGCCAAGTCAAAATACTCAAACTTAGAGTCATGGAGTCATACAGCATGGAAACAGGACCTTCAGCCCAGCTCATTCATGCTACTGAGATGTCCCATTTAAGCTAGTAGGAAAAAAACTGCAGATGCTGGTTTATATCGAAGGTAGAAACAAAATGCTGGAGTAACTCAGCGGGTCAGGCAGCATCTCGGGAGAGAAGGAATAGGTGAAGGTCTGAAGAAGGGTCTCGACCCGAAACGTCACCCATTCCTTCTCTCCCGAGATGCTGCCTGTCCCACTGAGTTACTCCAGCATTTTGTGTCTACGCCCCATTTAAGCTAGTTTGCCCTCATTTAGACAATAGGTGCAGGAGGAGGCCATTCGGCCCTTCGAGCCAGCACCACCATTCAATGTGATCATGATTGATCATTCCCAATCTGTACCCCGTTCCTGCCTTCTCCCCATACCCCCTGACTCCGCTATCCTTAAGAGCTCTATCCAGCTCTATCTTGAAAGCACTCAGAGAATTTGGCCTCCACCGCCTTCTGAGGCAGAAAATTCCACAGATTTACAACTCTCTGACTGAAAATGTTTTTCCTCATCTCCGTTCTAAATGGCCTACCCCTTATTCTTAAACTGTGGCCCCTGGTTCTGGACTCCCCCAACACTGGGAACATGTTTCCTGCCTCTAACGTGTCCGACCCCTTAATAATCTTATATGTTTCAATAAGATTCCCTCTCATCCTAAATTCCAGTATATACAAGCCTAGTCGATCCAGTCTTTCAACATACGACAGTCCCGCCATTCCGGGAATTAACCTAGTAAACCTACACTGAATGCCCTCAATAGCAAGAATATCCTTCCTCAAATGTGGAGACCAAAACTGCACACAGTACTCCAGGTGCAGTCTCACCAGGGCCCTGTACAACTGCAGAAGGACCTCTTTGCTCCTATACTCAACTCCCCTTGTTATGAAGGCCAACATTCCATTGGCTTTCTTCACTGCCTGCTGTACTTGCATGCTTCCTTTCAGTGACTGATGCACTAGGACACCCAGATCTCATTGTACGTCCCCTTTTCCTAACTTGACACCATTTAGATAATAATCTGCCTTCCTATTCTTACCACCAAAGTGGATAACCTCACACTTATCCACATTAAACTGCATCTGCCATGCAACCTCCCATTCACACAACCTGTCCAAGTCACCCTGCAACCTCATAGCATCTTCCTCACAGTTCACACTGCCACCCAGCTTTGTGTCATCTGCAAATTTGCTCATGTTACTTTTAATCCCTCCATCCAAGCATTAATATATATTGTAAATAGCTGCAGTCCCAGCACCAAGCTTTGCGGTACCCCACTAGTCACTGCCTGCCATTCTGAAAGAGCCACATTTATCCCCACTCTTTGCTTTCCGTCTGCCAACCAATTTTCTATCCATGTCAGTACCCTACCCCCAATACCATGTGCTCTAACTTTGCTCACTAATCTCCTATGTGGGACCTTGTCGAAGGCTTTCTGAAAGTCAAGGTACACCACATCCACTGGCACTCCCCTGTCCATTTTCCTAATTACATCCTCAAAAAATTCCAGAAGATTAGTCAAGCATGATTTCCCCTTCGTAAATCCATGCTGACTCAGAACGATCCTGTTACTGCTATCCAGTAACAATCCTGTTACTGCTGGTCCATATCCCTTTGAACCTTTCCTAGCAATGTATCTGTCCAAACTTCTATTAAATGTTGTCATTTTACCTCCTACAACTACTTCCACTTGCAGCTGGTCCCATATACCTACCACACTCTGTGCAAAAAGTTGCCCCTCAAGTTCCTATCTTTCCCCTCTCACCATACACCTATGTTCTTTATACTCCATGCATTTACCCTGTCCATTTCCCTCATGATTTTATATACCTCTATAAGATTACCCCTCAGCCTCTTGTTCTCCAAGGAATAAAGTAATATCCTGGCCCACCGCTCCCTATAGCTCAGACCCTTGATTCCTTACACCATCCTTAGGAATCTTTTCTGCACTCTTTCCAGATTTAAAGGCACCTTTCCTATAGCAGGATGATCAAAACCAAAACACAATACTACCAAAGTAGACACAAAATGCTGGAGTAACTCAGTGGACAAGCAGCATCTCTGGAGAGAAGGAATGGGTGACCTTTCAGGTAGAGACTGAAGAAGGTTCTCAATAGACAATAGGTGCAGGAGGAGGCCATTCGGCCCTTCGAGCCAGCACCGCCATTCAATGTGATCATGGCTGATCATTCTCAATCAGTACCCCATTCCTGCCTTCTCCCCATACCCCCTGACTCCGCTATCCTTAAGAGCTCTATCTAGCTCTCTCTTGAATGCATTCAGAGAATTGGCCTCCACTGCCTTCTGAGGCAGAGAATTCCACAGATTCACAACTCTCTGACTGAAAAAGTTTTTCCTCATCTCAGTTCTAAATGGCCTACCCCTTATTCTTAAACTGTGGCCCCTGGTTCTGGACTCCCCCAACATTGGGAACGTTTCCAGCCTCTAACGTGTCCAACCCCTTAATAATCTTATATGTTTCGATGATCTCCTCTCATCCTTCTAAATTCCAATGTATACAAGCCTAGTCGCTCCAGTCTTTCAACATATGACAGTCCCGCCATTCCGGGAATTAACCTAGTAAACCTACGCTGCACGCCCTCAATAGCAAGAATATTCTTCCTCGCCCGAATCGTCACCCATTCCTTCTCTCCAGAGATGCTGCCTGTCCCGCCGAGTTACTCCAGAATTTTGTGCCTATCTTAGGTGTCAACTAGCATCTGCAGTTCCTCCCAACACAATAATTCCAAAAGCAGCTTTATCAATTTCTGTTCATGTTAAAAGCAATCTAGCTTTAAATTACATGCAAGATAACTTGGGTCCAGATTGATGTCCAACATGAAGAATGTGAAGTTATTTAACATAAGATATACAAGCAGTAGTGCTCTAGCCCAGCTTGCCTGCTCCATCATTCAATAAACCCTGACTGATTTTATACATAAGCACCACTCACGGCATTATCCTCATCACCACATATCCCCTTAATATCTAAACATCTATTTCATCTGGGTCTGGATTATACTCAGAAACTCAGCCTCCAGGGCCCTTTCAAAAATTCACCACAGTAATGCAAGGATTACAACAGGGCTTAACTAAAAGGCAATTATCTGCGAACAGTCCCTATGTCCAGCAAGCAGCCTCGCTTAGGAAAACAATTAGGTTCAATTAGAACCAGTAAATCATGAAGCCTTAAATCATGTGGCCTCGAATTATGTAGCTGGAAAAGCCCATAGAGATAAGATGAGCTTGTTTTCCTTCTCAGAGACGACCAAGACCAGTTCAGTGCATGATGTACGGAATAATCCTTGTTTTGAGTATTAGGAGGATAGCTAATCTTAAAATGTAGCTGGCTGTTGTCTGAAAGAGGCATGGACTTGTTGCTTGTATTCTGCAAATGAGCTCATTAGACTTCTCCTCAGACTGGGATCCCAAAATGTGTCAGGATCCTCGAGTTCTCCAGACCACCCATTGCTAGCCAGAGACCCTAACAGACAGAAGACCATGGGACTCGTTGCCTTTTTGAGGTTTCAATAAATGTATTGTTTTTAACTTTATAAATGTTCCTTCCATTTGGCCCTGGTGAGTGAGTACTGATGAGGGAGACAAAAGCGCGTCGTCCACTTTGGACCCTTGAATTATCATTTTCGGCTGTTTACTTCTACTAACTTGCTGCCTTGGTTAATAGACATTTGTAAGAAGATGGAACTTTAGCTGATTTCCATTCCTAAATCCAGACAATTGAGACCCATTGAAAACTAATCTTATCACTGATGCTTACCTTTCCAGATTTTTTACAATTATTTACTACATTAATAATAAAATTTGAATACAGAACTCTACTCAATTCTAATTTTTAATTTTGTTTAATTATAAACAATTATCCTTTTCAAAAAAATTAACAATATCTACAATTCACAAAATGCTGGAGTAACTCAGCAGGTCAGGCAGCATCTCAGGAGAGAAGGAATGGGTGACGTTTCGGGTCGAGACCCTTCTTCAGACATCACCCGAATCGTCACCCATTCCTTCTCTCCTGAGATGCTGCCTGACCTGCTGAGTTACTCCAGCATTTTGTGAATAAATACCTTCGATTTGTACCAGCATCTGCAGTTATTTTCTTACACAACAATATCTACAATATTTTGAAATTATGAAAATTAAATTCTGATTCAGTGACCTCCATCTTACTGTTCTAATACCAACATGATACATGATGTTGTTAGTGAATACAATTGCAGAGAAAAAATTAAACTCTATTGTGAATCTCAGAAACTACTGATCAAATTAAATTGCACAGTAACATATTTTTGCTTTCTATTCTACATTTTCTTTGACCTCTATTCCCTTTATCCTGTTTTCACACCTTACACTTCCTTATCCATATACCGCTCATTCCCCTGACATCAGTCTGAAAGGTCGCGACCCAAAATGTCACCCATTCCTACTCTCCAGTGATGCTGCCTGTCCGCTGAAAGAACCGGCATCTGCAGTTGCTTCCTAAAAATATTTTTGCCCTGTACCCACTCCATTACGTTTAATAAGACCCAGTTATTTTGCATTAATTGCCTTTTAAACAAATAAGAAATTAATCTGTTCCATTTATGGGAAGCCAAATAGTAATTAACTGTATAATTGACATCTATGTGACAATTATTTATGCAGTCAAAAATCTTCTCTGCTGTACAACGTTATTTCCTCATGGCAAATATCCTTTGAGATAAAAACGATGAAATTTTAAGTTTCAACTTTTTCTTCTTCATTCTCTCTCTCTACCCAATCTTTGGTTCTTTGCCTGTACTGCTTGATATTTCTCTTAGCACCTCCCCATTTCTAAGCTGTAAACTCCCGTTAGTTGTGGTCTTGCATTGCATTCATGGATGTCTCAGATGAACTGCTGCCTCAAAATGTTGTGTTTAAAGTTGCAATTCCAGTGAGTCAGATCGTAACATATATTTGTACAGAAAAAAATTGCGATTGAGCAAGCTCACACAGAAAGAGGTTGTCTATTCAAGAAACACGTATTTATACAGTGCTTTTTACTTTCAGGAAGTGCCTCCCAAAGATTTACTTCAGGGAAAATTAACATTTATCCTGAATACAGACCGTTCGAATTGGAAATCTGTCTATTATTTTGAAGTTATTGAGAAATGCGTAAAGATCACAGGTAGAACTAACATCATCCAGTTTCAAGGGTTGACATATGATCATTGATAGATTATTGATTAGTACGGGTGTCAGGGGTTATGGGGAGAAAGCAGGAGAATGTTAGGAGGGAAAGATAGATCATCCATGATTGAATGGCGGAGTAAACTTGATGGGCCGAATGGCCCAATTCTGCTCCTATCACTTATGAACTTTTTGTACAGTTAAACAATTGCTGTGTTTTTAATGTGTTATGTAGAGAAATACTTCAGCAGCCTCCTTGAATAGCATGTCAAGATAAACTGATGGCATCGAGCAGCACAGTGGCGCAATGGTAGAGTTGCAGCCTTACAACGCCAGAGACCTGGGTTCGATCCCGACTGCAGCTGCTGACTGTATGAAGTTTAGCTGACTCTCTGTATGGAGCGCAGAGAGACACGTTCTCCCTGTGTCTGTGTATGTTTTCCCAGGGTGCTTCGGTTTCCTCCCACACTCCAAAGAAGGGCAAGGTTGGAGTTAATTGATTTTGGTAAAAATTGAAAATTGTGTCTAGTGTGCAGGAGAGTGTGTATGTATGGGAATCGCTGGTCGGCGCAGACTCGATGGACTGAAAGGCCTGTTTCCGCACTGTATCTCCAAACGAAACTAAACAGAAGCTGAAGTACTAAGAAGCAGTGTAGAAAGACTGGGAAGTTTGTGCGGTCAATGTTCACAGAACACGAATCAGCCAAGTCCAGCATTTTACATACAGGATGTCAGCAAGGGTGGTGGGGGTTGAAGAGAGACAACACTGAAGCATCCAAAGAAAGGAGGATATAGTTACACAGACAACAGCCCAATAAATGAGCAAGAAACAGGTAAAGGTGACTTACTTATCCACCATTGATCTTTGTTTCAGAATGTGGTACACTTCTGCTGATGTCTTAGGTCCTTGCAGCTTCTGGCCATTCAGCATCTCCTGTTCCAGCTGTTCAATGGTCTGAGAAGCAAATCATCCTTTTTAAAAAACTTTTGTGCTTTCAATGACTGAACAACATTTAGACAGTTATTGAATATAACTCTACAAACATTACAGAGTCAAATTATAAATAATATAGGTAGGGTAGACTGTTGGAACCCATTACCCAAGATAGAAATATTGAATAATAAAGGACATAGGTTTAATGCGAGAGGGGCAAAGTTTAAAGGAGATATGTAGGGCAAGTTTTTATTTTTACACACCGAAGGTGATGAATGCATGAAACGCACTGCTGGGGGTGATGGTGGAGGAAGATACAATAATGGCATTTAAAAGAGACTATGGATGTGGATATGCAGGGAATGGATGGATATGGATTATGTGCAGGCAGGTAAGGGTTGGTATCATGCTCAGCACAGACATTGAGGGACAAGAGGCCTGTTCCTGTGTGGTATGATTCTATGTTCTGTCAATAAGCTGGAAATATTTAAATAGGTTTCACATATTTTTCCCATCGAAATCCTTTTGAAGCCATCATTTCTTTCTTGCTTATACTTCTAGTTATCTTTCTCAAATAGGAACTTTTCGAAAGATTCCTGACAGGGGACAGAATCGAGGGATAGACATCACTGGCACCACCTTGCACATGGTGACCAGAGAGAAGAAACTCTGGATAATTTACCCTTCATTAACATTTTCCCTACTACCATTCCGGAAAAAACCACGAAATTAAGGAACATAAGATCAACCCTTTTTCTACATGCATATTGAACTGTGCGTTTAAACAGAATATGCATACAGGTCCTCCCGCGGTTACTGCAGGCTCTGCTTGTAAGAATTACTCCTGTCACAAACAGTTTGCTGGTCTTAAATGCAGATGCAAATCAAGTTTCCACACAGCAGATGTCTGCAGAGGTGGGTTATCCCATAGATGGAGTTCCGCAGTTCCACCAGTCTGGGTGGAACCACTTCTCTTCACGTTGTATATTAATGATTTGCATAAGGGGATTGGTGACTTTGTGGCCAAGTTTGCAGGATAGATGGAGGGGCAGGCATTGAAGAGGAAGCATGGGCTCTGCAGAAGGACTTGGGCAGGTTAGGAGAGTGGCCAGAGAAGTGGCAGGTGAAATTCAGTGTAGCAAAGTGTGGAGTCATGCACTTTGGTAATAAGAATAAAGGTGTAGATTATTTTCAAAATGGAGAGAGAATCCAGAAATCATAGGTGCAGAGGGACTTGGGAGCTGGTGCAGGATTCCCAAAATGTTAATTTGCAAGTCGAATTGGTAGTAAGGAAGGCAAGTTCAATGCTAGCATTTATATCAAGAGGACAAGAATAAAAAACAGATATGTAATGCTGAGGCTCAATAAGGCGCTGGTCAAGCCGCATTTGGAGTACTGCGAACAAATTTGGGCCCCATATCAGAGGAAGGATGTGCTGCTTCCAGGAATGAGTGGGTTAACATATGATGAACGTTTGACAGCACTGGGCCTCTTACTCACTGGAGTTTAGAAGGTTGAGGGGGGACCTCATTGAAACTGACAGAATAATGAAAGGCATAGATAGAGTGGGTGTGGAAAGGATATTTCCATTGGTGGGAGAGTCTAGGGCCAGAGGTCACAGCCTCAGAATTAAAGGGCGCTCTTTTAGAAATGAGGTGAGGAGGAACTTCTTCAGTCAGAGGGCAGTTAATCTGTGGAACTCATTGCCACAGAGAGCTGTGGAGGCCGTCAGTGGATATTTTAAAAGTAGAGATAGACAAATTCTTGATTAGAACGGGTGTTCTTTAAAAGATTCTACTACAGATATGTTTTAAATGCCATTGATAATTTTTACAAGGACACGTTTTACAGATAGGATTCGCAAAATCGACATTAATGTGTCAGCTGGAACATGTTCTTTTTGGGGACTATAAGGCCAAATTCTGGCTAAAGTCAGCCTGCAACCACACGACAGCTGGGAAATCCACTGCATCGGTCTCCCGATGCATGTTCATACATATGGGCTATACACAAATACACATAATAGTCAATAAAATCCTTCCTTACCTTTCCCGTTTTTACGAAAGCCTCTGCAATCTTACGGTTCCGCCCTCCGTAGCAGGTTGTGATGACATCCGCAATACCACAACTTTCTAGAAATGTTGCAATAGAAACGCTTCCTTTGCAAAAGATTTTGGCAAATGCAATCATCTCCATCAAACCCAGGCGAATCACAGCAGCTTTCGTGTTATCCCCACAAAGCAGCCCATCACAGAAACCAGCACCAACTGCAACAATGTTCTGTCAAAGAGTAATATTGCCATTTTATAGAGGTGCAGATTCTAAATTTAAGGTAACAATCAGGTTTTCAAGAAGTTTCATTATCCATTATTAAGGTGGTCATGCTCAATGAATGGCCTCAATGTCAATAAATGTCAAACATAGAAACATAGAAAAATAGGTGGAGTAGGCCATTCGGCCCTTCGAGCCAGCACCGCCATTCAATATGATCATGGCTGATCATCTAAAATCAATAACCTGTTCCTGCTTTTCCCCCATATCCCTTGTTTCCTTTAGCCTGAAGAGCTAAATCTAACCCTCTCTTGAAAACATCCAGTGAATTGGCCTCCACTGCCTGCTGTGGCAGAGAATTCCACAGATTCACAACTCTCTGGATAAAGAGGTTTTGCCTCATCTCAGTCCTAAATGGCCTTCCCCCTTATTCTTAAACTGTGAAGCCTGGTTCTGGACTCCCGCGACATCGGGAACATTTTCCTGCATCTAGCTTGTCCAATCCTTTAAGAATTTTATATGTTTCTATCCCTCTCATCCTAAATTCCAGTAAATACAAGCCCGGTCGACCCATTCTTTCATCACATGTCAGTCCCGCAATCCTGGTAATTAATCTGGTGAACCTATGCTGCACTCCCTCAATAGCAATAATGTCCTTCCTCAAATTAGGAGACCAAAACTGCACACAATACTCTAGGTGCAATCTCACCAGGGCTCTGTACAACTGCAATAGGATCTCCTTGCTCCTAAACTCAAATCCTCTCACAATGAAGGCCAACATGCCATTAGCTTTCTTCACTGCCTGCTGTACGTGCATGCTTACTTTCAGTGACTGATGTACAAGCACACACAGGTCTTGTTGCACCTCCCCTTTTCCTCATCAGACACCATTCAGATAATAATCTGCCATCCTGTTCTTGCCACCAAAGTGGATAACCTCACATTTATCCACATTGTACTGCATCTGCCCACTCACCCAACCTATCCAAGTCACCCTGCAGCCTCATAGCATCCTCCTCGCAGCTCACACTGCCACCTAGCTGTGTCATCCGCAAACTTGGAGATGTCACATTTAATTCCCTCGTCTAAATCGTTAATATATATTGTAAATAACTGGGGTCCTAGCACCAATCCTTGCGGCACCCCACTAGTCACTGCTTGCCATTCTGAAAAGGACCCATTAATTCCTACTCTTTGCTTCGTGTCTGCCAACCAGTCAATACCCTACCCTCAATACCATGTGCTCTAATTTTGCACACTAATCTCTTGTGTGGGACCTTGTCAAAGGCTTTTTGAAAGTCCAGATATACCACATCCACTGGCTCTTCCTTATTCATTCTACTTGTTACATCCTCAAAAAAATCCAGAAGATTAGTCAAGCATGCATTCCCATTCATAAATCCTTGCTGACTTTGACCAATCCTGTCACTGTTTTCGAAATATGCTGCTATAACATCTTTAACAATCGACTCAAGCATCTTCCCCATCACTGATGTAAGGCTAACTAGTCTATAATCCCCCGTTTTCTCTCTCCCTCCTTTCTTAAAAAGTGGGGTTACATCAGCTACCCTCGTTAATATAGTCGAGAAAACATTGGAAAATGATCACCAATGCATCCACGATTTAGGGCCACTTCCTTGCTTACTCTGGGATGCAGACCATCAGGCCCTGGAGATTTATCTGCCTTCAGTCCCAACAGGTTCCCTAACACCATTTTCTGATTAATGTGGATTCTCTTCAGTTCCTCCCTCCCACTAGATTCTCGGTCCCCTAGTATTTCTGGGAGATTGTTTGTGTCTTCCTTAATGAAGACAGAACCAAAGTACTCGTTTAACTGTTTTGCCATTTCCTTGTTTCCCCATTGTAAAGTCACTGCTTCTGATTGTAAGGGATCTACATTTGTCTTCACTAATCTTTTCCTGTTTACATATCTAAAGAAGCTTTTAGAGTCAGTTTTTATATTCCCTGCAGCTCTCTTTCATGCTCTTTCCCTCCCCCCCCTCTTAATGAACCCCTTTGACCTCCTCTGTTGTTCTAAATTTTTCCCAGTCCTCTGGTTTGCTGCTTCTTCGTGCCAATTTATATGCCTTTTCCTTGGATTTAACACTATCCTTGATTTCCCTCGTTAGCCACGGTCGAGCTGCCTTCCCCATTTTATTTTTTCGCCAGACAGGGATGAACAATTTTTGTTCATCCATGCGGTCTTTAAATCTTTGCCATTGCATCTCCACTGTCAACCCTTTAACTATGATTTGCCAGTCTATCCTAGCCAATTCCTGTCTCATACCTTCAAAGTCTCTTTTCTTTAAGTTCAGGACCCTAGTCTCTGAATTAACCGTGTCACTCTCCACCCTAATGCAGAATTCCACCATATTATGGTTACTGTTGCCCAAGGGGCTTTGCACAACAAGATCGCAAACTAATCCTTCCTCATTACACAATACCCAGTCTAGGATGGCCTGTCCTCTAGTCGGTTCTTCTACATATTGGTTTAAAAAAACATCTTGTATACATTCCAGGAAATCCTCCTGCTCAACGCTATAACCAATTTGGTTGGCCCAATACATATGTAGATTAAAGTCACCCATGTAACTGCTGTACCTTTGCAGCACGCATGCCTCTTTTCCCAAAGCTCTTCTCAGAAACTCATATTCAGTACAAATTTCAAAATTAGTCTACATTAAAATGGGAGCCAATACACTACATTTAAAGTGGAATGACTGATAAAAAGGCAATTATGGATGGGCAATAAATGCTGACCTAGCTTCATCGATTATGCGATTCTGTCACAAGCTCTTCAGCATGTTGGGGACCAGCTCAACTTCTGGCTGGGATGGCATAAAGCAAGGATGAGGAGCTCAGAACTATGGCTAACTAGGCCTGCAGGGGAATGGTCCTGCAAGCTGCAGCCAGCAAACTGGCTCCCGTCTTATTTCATTGGCTGATAGTCTGGGCTTGGAATTGGTTGAGCAAACATTGGTACAATATGGACACAGGAAGAACATCTCTCTGCCCACAGAATTCTCCCCCTTGTCAATAACAATCTCTTAAGGGCCACTGCTGGTTCACCTGCTTGCAGCCCGACACATCTGGGCAAATCACACGCCATCCATATTCACCCACCAATAGCAATTAAAATTGTACAACCGGCCAGGACCCTAATTAAACAGTTAAGCATCCTTGCACTAAACAGGTCACTTCTCTGAATAATCACACCAGGTAGCCCTTAAACATCAGTGGTGTGATCAAGATTCCCGTATTCTCAAATGGCAGCCATTTGCATTTAAGGCAAGAAATGAGCAGCCAAAAGTTACGTGACAGTTAAACATATTTGATTGTGGGCGATTTGCAACGTCACTCAAACATGCTCACTGATTACTTATACAGGTTTTCATGTGGAGGTTTCACTGGGTCAGAACAGGCATCAAGGTGATTTGGCCCATCTTACTCCAGTGATAGAAATATTAAGTGTAGTAACAAAAGGTAGACACAAAATGCTGGAGTAACTCAGCGGGATAGGCATTCCTGGAGAGAAGGAATGGGTGACGTTTCGGGTCGAGACCCTTCTTCAGACTTAAGTGTAGTAACAACAGCTTAGAATTATATAACATCTTTAACACAGAACATATCCCAAGGTTTTCATGAAATATAAGTAAAATATAAAAAGTAAAGGTTGGGAATGGAGGGGTAAACAAGAGAACACATTTTGGTCGAAATCAAGGAATTTTTAGAGGTATTTTATATGGAGATAGAAAGGACATCTTAGGAAGGAAGGAAGTTCTAATGATGTGGATCCAACCAGGAGCATAATCAAAGTAATGAAGTTTAAAGTTAGTAAACATATGTAATAATTCAATTAATTCAAAAATGTAAATTACCCGTAGCTCATCTTGTTCCCATAAAGCTTTTCTGCTTATTGAAAAAAATGTAAATCATTGAATTTGCGACACAGCCAACCTGGCACAGGTTCAGCAGCTAGCTTCCCCAGCGAAACAGATAAATAACATTAATGGTTTATATTTTAGATAGTAGATTTTTTAAGGGTCTTAGCTTCAAGCTCTCATCATCGAGCATATCAGGCAGAAGCTGTTTTAAATACAAGATTTCACTCCCAGCATTCAGAGATGGATAATTATCCATTATAAGGTGGCACATGTCGCTATGGTAATGTTTAGCGATCAGATCATGGATATGATCTCCATACCACCTTGATGTCCATGTTTATATACAAATGAAATTGGAATGATTCAAATCTTTTTTTTAAACACTATAACATGCTTTCTTACCTTTAATGCACCACAGAGTTCTACTGTTTCCGCATCATCCACTACTGTTATCCGAAAATTGGATGTCTGTAAGAGCTCTTTGAATATGTTTCCATTCTGCACATTCTTGCTGCCTGGTAGAAGAAATGTCTGTTACTTTGTGCTTCTAAGTAACAACATTAATTTCTACTGCTGCCCTTGAACATCAAAAACAATTCCTGCAAACAGTGAACGTTTAATCATTTCACAGTGGCCTCTCCGGGATCATTCTCGTAAACCTTCTTTGGAACCCTCTCCTAAGTCAACACATCCTTCCTCAGTAATGTGGCCCAAAACTGCTCACAATATCTCAAATGTTGTCTCACCAGCTCCAGATAAAGCCTCGGCATTACATCCTTACATACACGTATTGACTTCTAAATTCTTAACAAATTAATGAACCTTTCCCTAACAGTTCAGCCAGCTAATCCAAGAAAGAGCTGACAAATATAAATTACTAAATTGCGGTCACCAATTTTTAGATAATTCTCGATTTTATTGGTATTTGTTTATTATTGTCACGTGTACCAAGATAGAGCAAAAACCTTTCTTTGTGAACTATCCAATTAAATCATATGATACACGAGTACAATCAAGCCGTATACAACAGTAGAAAAACAAAATACCAGAGTGCTGAATAGTGTTGCAGCACTGCAGTTGCAGAGAAAAGATACAGCATCCACAAGGAAGTAGGTTGGATGATTGAAACTACATCCTAGTTTATGGGAGGACCATTCAGTGGTCTGATAATAGTGGGGAAGAAACTATTCCTGTATCTGGTGTTACATGCTTTGAAGCTTTTGTATCTTCTACCTGATGGGAAAGGGGAGAAGAGGGAATGACCGGTGTGAAAATGGCTTGATTATGTTGGCTGCTGTCCTGAAGCAGCGTGAAATACAGATAGAGTCAATGGGAGAGGCTGGTCTGTGTAATGGTTACATCCACAGTTTCTTGTGGTCATTTCTTGTGGTCTTGGGGAAAGCTGTTGCTAAACCAGGCTGTGATGCATCAGGTACATCTAGAAAAATTGGAAAGAGTTGTGGGAGACATGCTGGATTTCTTAATCTTCTGAGGAAGTGGAGGCATTGGCGTACTCATTTGGCCGTAGCTTCAATGTGTTTGGTCCAGGACAAATTGTGACATTTATGCTAAGAAACATTGAAGCTCTCAACCATCTCCACTTCAGCACCATTGACACCAACTGGGATGTGTACCCTACCTCGCAACCTTAAGTTAATAACTAGTTCATTCATCTTGCTGACATCAAGGGTGATGCTGTTGTCATGACATGATGTCATATATTGACATGATGTCATATCATGACACTAAGTTCGCTCCTTCCTGTACTCCCTTGTTATTGTTTGAGATCTGGCCCAGCACAGTGATGTTATCTCAATTGAGTTAGAGCATAATTTGGCCACACATTCATGAGTGTTTAGGAAGTATAGTAAGGGGCTGAAACGCATCCTTGTGGGGGACCGATGTTTAAATTTATCATGGGGGAATTTTTTTTTTTGTGCCTATTTTCAGTGATTGTGGTCTATGGTTTTTGATATTCGTTCCTGATTGGTGATTTAATAAACTACAGAATGTTTTGGTGATTTTATAAACTACAGATCTACACAATGATTTTTTTAGTGTTCCCACATTGCAAAACAGTTCACACCAGTTACTTAACAGTGCCACAGTATGTAGCAGAGTTCAGCAATCCAAAAGTGCAGCGATTTACCGATTGTAGTTTCACAGAATTTATCTGCTGCTACTTCATTGGCTATATTGGCACCCATTAATACGCTGACATCAATTTTCATTTTTTCCCTGATTATATCAGAAATCAGTTTTAATCCTTCAGGCCCTTCATCAATTCCCTGAAATTAAAAAAATAAACAAAATAGCAAATATTTGTATACAGCAATACAAAATTAAAAGCATTTTGCAACAGATTTGTAATTTATTTAATTACAAAGTAATCATAAGATCATAAGTAATAGGAGTAGAATTAGGCCATCCGGCCCATCAAGTCTACTCCGCCATTCAATCATGGCTGATAGATACATAGCCAATAGGTGCAGGAGTAGGCCATTCGGTCCTTTGAGCCAGCACCGCCATTCAATGTGATCATGCCTGATCATCCACAATCAGTACCTCATTCCTGCCTTCTCCCCATACCCCTTGATTCCATCAGCCCTAAGAACTCTATCTAACTCTCTCTTGAATGAATGCAGTGAATCAGCCTCCACTGCCTTCTGAGGCAGAGAATTCCACAAATTCACAACTCTCTGTGAAAAAGTTTTTCCTCATCTCAGTTCTAAATGGCCTACCCCTTATTCTTAAACTTTGGCCCTGGTTCTGGACTCCCCCAACATCAGGAACATGTTTCCTACATCTAGCGTGTCCAATCCCCTAATAATTTTATATGTTTCTATAAGATCCCCTCTCATCCTTTTAAATTCCAGTGAACACAAGCCCAGTCGCACCATTCTTTCATCACATGACTGTCCCGCTATCCCGGGAATTAACCTGGTGAATCTATGCTGTGTAGCACGAATATCCTTCCTCAAATTAGGAGACCAAAACTGCACACAATACTCCAGGTCTCACCAGGGCCCTGTACAACTGCAGAAGGATCTATCTCTCCGTCCTAACCCCATTCTCCTGGCTTCTCCCCATAACCTCTGACAGCCTCTAAAGGGAGGTTTTGCAATGATGTTATTTTTTGGCCATTTTAAATAAGCCAGTGAATGAAAAAAAATAGCACTGTCGGACTCCAATAATTATTAATTTTGTCTTCGTATACGATACAAAATATAGATTTTATGTCAGTGTATTTTGAAAAAAATGCATAGTGCAGTACGTGTTCACATGCAAGATGTAAAGCACCATTTGTATATCCAAATTTATTAGCCACTTTGATAATAATCCAGAGAAAGCAGTTCCAGTCTCATTTTATATACAATTAGCACAATAAGAACCACTCGTAGCTTCCTACCCATTAGAGGAAGAAGGCACTTTGGCACCATTATTAACATAGGGAAATTTATAATCCCATCACTTCACCAGCACATTAATTTATTATCTATTCAATACACTGGTTTAGTTTAAGTGGAACAAAGTCCAAAGGAATAGATAATCAAGGTATGATAATAAAGATTTGAATCTTCGAAATGACATCCCAAACAATGTTCTTTCAAATCTGAAGGAGAATAAATCAGGAATGAACTCAGCTAAAAACCAACAAGTGAAGTAAATAATTTGAGGTTTATAATTACCACAGGCTGAATGAAACTCACCAAGTTTCTAAACCCAATCTCTTTCCCACATCTCGTTAACTAGAATTAGCATGAAAACCAAGAGAGTGAAAGATCATTTGCAAATATTTAAGTACCTTGATAAGACTTATGCCAAGAGCGTTCTGCGGCACTTGATTAACAATTTCATCACATAATTTGCGGATAAATTGGTGAGGCACAACAAAAACTAGCAAATCTGCACCACGTACAGCATCCTTTAGATCCGCAATAGCAACCTATGATAAAATGACAAGAGATTTAGGAAGTAATCAAATAAAATGATACTCATTTACAGGCAAAACCATATCTTTTTTACATTATAACTGAAAACATGTTCATTGGATTCTAGATGCATGTGCTCAAACATAGAGGCATTTTCTTTTTGCTTGAACACATCATAGAAACAGTAGACCATTCATGTGATATCTGTTCAAGTTTAATGAATTGAAATTCTTTCAGGTTTTTAGGCGGTGCAATTGGATATCTTGTGAACAAACCTTATTTTTGTATATCGCAGCATGGCCCCATGTGTACACAAGCAGATGCATTGGAGGGACACCAATCTACATAAACTGCACAACTAACAGTAATTCACTCACTTCTCTTAGAAACATAGAAAAATTAGGGGCTGGAATAGGCCATTCGGCCCTTTGAGCCAGCACCACCATTCAATATGATCATAGCTGATTATGTAAAATCAGTACCCCGTTCCTGCCTTTTCTCCATATCCCTTGATTCCTTTAGCCCGAAGAGTGAAATCTAACTCGCTCTTGAAAACATCCAGTGAATCGGCCTCCACTGCCTTCAGTGACAGAGAATTCTACAGATTCACAACTCTCTGGGTGAAGAAGTTTTTCTTCTAAATGGCCTACCCCTTAATCTTAAACTGTGACCCCTGGTTCTGGACTCTCCCAACATTGGGAACATTTTTCCTGCATCTAGCCTTTAAGAATTTTATATGTTTCTATAAGATCTCCTCTCAGCCTTCTTAATTCTAGTGAATACAATCCCAGTCGACCCATTCTTTCATCATAAGTCAGTCCCGTCATCCCGGGAATTAACCTGGTGAACCTACGCTGCACTCCCTCAATAGTAATAATGTTCTTATAAATGTGAAGTTATCCACTTTGGTGGCAAGAACACGAAGGCAGATTATTATCTGAATGGTGTCATTAGGAAAAGGGGAAGTACAACGAGATCTGGGTGTCCTTGTACATCAGTCACTGAAAGTAAGCATGCAGGTACAGCAGGCAGTTAAGAAAGCTGATGGCATGTTGGCATTCATTGTGAGAGGATTTGAGTTTAGGACCAATGAGGTCCTACTGCAGTTGTACAGGGCCCTGGTGAGACCGCACCTGGAGTATTGTGTGCAGTTTTGGTCGCCAAATTTGAGGAAGAATATTCTTGCTATTGAGGGAGTGCAGCGTAGGTTCACGAGGTTAATTCCCGGGATGGCGGGACTGTCATATGTTGAAAGAATGGAGCGACTGGGTTTGTATACAATGGAATTTAGAAGGATGAGAGGAAATCTTATTGAGGGATTGGACACTCTAGAGGCAGGAAATATGTTACCAGTGTTGGGGGAGTCCAAAAACAGGGGCCACAGTTTAAGAATAAGGGGTGGGCCATTTAGAACGGAGATGAGGAAAAACGTTTTCACCCAGAGAGTTATGAATCTGTGGAATTCTCTGCCTCAGAAGGCAGTGGAAGCCGATTCTCTGGATGCTTTCAAGAGAGAGTTGGATAGAGCTCTTAAAGATAGCGGAGTCAAGGAATTATGGGGAGAAGGCAGGGACGGGGTACTGATTGTGGATAATCAGCCATGAAGGTGAATGGCGGTGCTGGTTCAAAGGGCCGAATGGCCTACTCCTGCACCTATCGTCTTGTCTATCTCTTTTTTAAACACAATTTTAAACATGTTGTCTTTCTAAATTCTTTCAGGTCTGATGAAAGGTATGGTCCACCGTTTAATGAATGCTGTGATCCTGTTTGGAACCATTTAGAATCATAGACTCAGACAATCTGAAATCAGGCCCTTCAGTCCACCGAGTCTATGCTGATCATCAAGTGCCCCTTCAATAATGTTAAGCATTTAACTTTCGATGATAACAAGTCCGATGATAATAAGTTTTGTCAATGTATTAAAAAGTTTGAATGAAGAACAATTCATCAGCGATGTATTTTCTGACTATTACCTTACCACATTTTCAGGCAGCTTATATCCAGGCAGATATTTAACATTCTCATGTTCTTGGTTTATGATTTCAGTTAACTTCCTGTTATTAATCATCTCTTCAAAGACCCACATATTGACTGTTGTCGCAAATTTTGTGATTTTCTGGACATTCTTTCCAATTATTTTCGCAATTGCACAGCCCCTGTGGAAACACAAACCATTACGTAAAACGAGAAACACAAACTTCTTTTTGATCTTCACTATCCACCTCTTCTGAACAATTTGACAGAGATACTTGTGCAGCATCGAGATTTTGCAAAGTGACCACAAAATCACAAGATAAGTGATTTTTCCTTTGAAATTCACAAAGGTTCTCCATCCCCCTTCACATCAGTCCAGTGGAGCATTACATGGCAGCATTGGGCCATACAGGTCAGAAACATTCCAGTTTAGTGTGACAATGATAAGTTGGGCTGACGGTCGGGAACTTCAATTGGCTTTGGTATCCAAAACTGCTTGGAGCGCAGGGGGAGGGAAAATAGAGAACAGAACTAACTCAGGTTCTCTGACTGCTAAGTGTGTGGACACTGGGCGAGAAGGAACTGACTGCGATGATGCTCACAGTCAAATTGACTGGCAATACTCACTGTCCAGTCTCGCATGTTGAATGGCCACGTGGGCAAGGTAGTGGTGGCGCTGCCAAAAGTAGAACTTTGCTGTAGAATGATTCATTTCCTTCAAGAGAAATGGGGTAAAGGGAGAAAACCAAAAGGAAAAGTGGAGAAGGGGAAAAATAAAGTCATGTAATAGTTAAGATTACAGAATAGTTTAATTCTACCTGGAACATAGAAACTAAAATTAATTCCCTCCATTTCCACATGACTGCAGCATATAGTCAATTCCTTTCAAAAACCTTCACCTGAGTTGAGTGCTGCCGGGCAGATGTATGTTCATAAATAAGAGGATGATGACATGGCAACTTGTCACATCTTGTAGAATGGAACACTTCTTATTTAGCTCAATGCACCGAACTGAGAGTCTCTATTTTCTACCATGTACAGGCTATCCCCACGTCACTATATCTAATGTCAACTATAAATCTTCCAGCTTCCAAAATCAGATGATGTTCAGCCTTTTCTAGAAAAAAAAGTGCAATTAGCTTGCACACAATTTCCTTCAAATTATGACCTCCACCTCAATCTCCTAATCTCACTCACTTGCAGTAGTCCACTCCCAAAAGACCCACCAAAAGTTTGTATGGAGTTTATATGTTCTCCCTGTGACCGCATGGGTTTTCTCCTGGTGCCCTGGTTTACTCCCACATTCCAGCGACGTACAGGTTTGTAAATGAATTGGCTCCTAGAAATAGCCCCTAGTGTGTAAGATAGATAATCGTTGGTTGGCACAGACTCATTTGGCTGAAGGGCCCGTTTCCATGCAGCATCTCTAAACAAAGGAAGTAAGTCATAACTCTCTAACACCTCGTCATATCTCATCTCCCTCTGAACTAGGACTCGACCTCTGAATATCACACTAATGCCTCCAATTAGCACACTGGCCATAATTCACCTGATCTTCCCACCACAACCTCTAATCTAAAATAAATTGTTGGTGTTTATGAAATGCACAACATACAGAGATCCTTCAGGCCAAATGGCCAAATTCTGTGCTACATCATTCAATGTAACAAGTAAACTCTGATAATATGGCCAAACATTTTATGTTCCTCAAGAAAAGAGGAATATCCGGACACTGCTAAACCTATACATTCTGACAATGTTGTTTGATGAAGTGCATTTCCTGCAATATTAACTGGAGTTCTTTTGATATACTGAGAAAGCACTAACAGGAAGGTATTCACAGAGCACTTGTGGAATCAAAAAATCAAGAATGCAGAGGTAAAGTCATAATTTTGTAAATCAGTTAAATTATGCAGAGATTTATAGTGTCCAGCAAACCAATTGCTCATTTATAAGTGAGTCACCATAGCTAATAAGATGTTCTGTGATCTTGCAGGTTTGCTGCAGTGACCTTTCATTACTGAGAAATAGCTGAGGACAGGGTCTACATTGCCAAACCGAAAGGTTAACAACCATCAGTAAATAAATGAGGAGTGGCATTAGTTGCATAGGTTGAGTGAAGATAGGTCAACAACAGATTACAGAGATTTCATCACCTCTTATCAACTATTGCAACTAATATTGCAAAATGCAAATTTCTGGATATATTATGAAAAAGAAACTCCATAAGATTCAAAAGGAAAATGAGTTAGAAGATGCTGTTAGTCATAATGTGCAAATACATAAAATATTCATTTAACATTTAACTATCCATTATTTTAATTAAAGTATTTAACCAAATTATTTGAGTCTATAAAGTTCAGCAACAACTGAATTATTTTTACTTTAATATTGCAAATACATGTAACTATTCTTTCTGGATAGCCATTTTTGATCAGGGTCTGTAGAATGGTCTCGACCCGAAACGTCACCCATTCCTTCTCCCCAGAGATGCTGCCAGACCCGCTGTTACTCCAGCATTTTGTGTCTACCTTCGATTTAAATCAGCATCTGTAGTTTTTTTCCTGCACATACTCACTATCTGTTTTGAATGAAAATTAACACGTGGCACTGTATAAAATGTAACCAACCAATTCTCATGTAATGGTCAGAAGAAACAATTCCAGTTTCAGGAAACTGTTTCTATATAATATAATATAATATAGTAATGGTTTCTAAATGAAGGCTATTCTCCAGCAAATTATATCAATCTTTTCTCCTTTAAATTTTCGCAGCTGGATAATGAAAATACGAACGCAGCTGTTTTCCACAATCAGCAAAACTGCACAAGCTGCTATGAACCAACTCAATTAGAAAGTCTAGTAGAATATAATGTACTTTGAAAAAATTGAGTTAAAAATGTTCCTTGAAAAATTAAGACTGGTGTATGATTAATATAGCTGCAAATGAATTTACCATGAAAGTATTTAAAATCTGTCAATCGAAGACATTTTTAAATTGACTTTAACAAAATTGAATGGAATCTTTCCTAATTATTGTGGAATTAATTGTCATTTAGTAAATTAAAACAATTAAATTCAAAAACCTTTAAAGCATTCCTATTACTACATGTAACCTGAAGAACCAGCTTCATTATTTTTGAGATGTTCCCTGAAGACTGACAGCAATTAGTGGAAAATCACACAGAATTGTAGAATTACCATTCAGTCCCTTGAGTGTATGCTAGCTCTCCGGCAGAACAATTTAGGTAGACCACTATCACTTATTTCCTACGGAGATTCCCAGGAGCAGCAGGCTTCAAAGAGCGGATTTGGCTCTGGTCAGGAGTTCTTTTTTTAATCCAGTTCAGATGATTGCAGCAATTTGACATACACTGAACGTGATTTAAGCTACAAGCACTGGAAATGTTTGCCTCACTTATATCAACTTCTAACCATTTCTATACTCTTGTACGGAATATTTTTAGTTTTGGAGATACAACATTGACACAGGCCCCTCGGCCCACAGGGTGCAAGTCGACCAATGATCACCGGTACTAGGGACAATAATAAAAAAATAACAGAAGCCAATTAACCCTCCTGAATATCCGCAAGATCACGGAAGCCAATCTGCAGCCAATTCAATGCACACCATTTAATATTAAAGAATGATTGGGGGCATTGGGTACAGCCAATGCTATGGACCAGGCATCATGCCAGGTGTAGTTCCAACAATCTGCACTCTAGAACTAGCTGCACATTCTAATCAAACCATTCCAGTACAGTTACAACAGTGGCATCTTTTCAACTGTGTAGGTAGAAGGATAGATGCCAGTGTTTCGCGAAAAAAGAGGCTAAATCCATACCAGCTGATTACCACCCAATCAGTCAACTCTAAATTATCAGTAAAGTGATGGAAGATATCATCAACCATACTGTGTGGTGGTGTTTTGCTCGCTATTGGCAAACAGTTGTGAGATGACACGAATAAATAAACCATACTAATAGGTGGAACTTCCTCACCAAATAATGTGCTTACTTACCGCAACCCAGTTTGGATTCTGACACACCACTTTGCTCTAGACCTTATCACAGCCTTGGTCTAAACATGGACCAAAGAGTTATATTCCACAGATCAGGACTTCAATGTTATATCTTTACACTAAATATTATACCCTTTATCCTTCATCTATGCACAGTGGATGGTTTGATGGTATAGTCTTTTCTTTGACTGGATAGCATGCAAACAAAACCTTTTCACTGTACCTCGGTACACATGACAATAATAAACTAATCTAAAGCTGTGACTGTCCTTCGCATCAATATAGCATTTGACCTAGTGTAAAATCAATGTGCTGCGATAAAGCTGAAATCAATAACCATCAAAGGAGAATGGTTGTGACTGTTGGAGATGAACCAGGACATCGCAGCATGCTTTTCTCAAGGTGATGTCCTCGTCAGAACCACCTTCAACTGTTTCATCAATGATCTTCCTTCCATCAGAATGTCAGAAGTAGGGATGTGGCATGATCAAGTCCATTTGCAATTACTCTGCACATGGACAAATCCCTGGCTGCATGCAGCAAGACCGTGACTACATTCGTAAAAGACTATAAATGGTGAGTCATTTTATACTAGGCAATGACCATCTGCAACAGAAATCTAATTGTTTACCCATGACATTCAATATCATTGACATCACTGAGTTCCCCACCATCAATATCCTGGTGTTTATCAGTGACCAATAAGAACAGCCATGTACATTATGTAGATACAAAAATGTGCTAGAGTCAGGGGATTCTGTGGCAGATGACTCATCTGAAACCCCAAAAGCCCTTTCAGAATCTCCAAGATGTAAGTCAGCAGCATTATGGATTATTTCCCACGTACCTGGATGAATGCAGATCCAATAACACCGAAGGCCACTCAACACCATCCAAGTTCACTTGATTGATACAACTTCCAACATTATGAAGCTTCATTTCCTCCACCAGTGCACAGTGGTTGCAATATGTACCATCTCTAAAATACCACATTTACTCTCCCAGACTATTCTGATAGCATCTCCCAAAGCACCACCTGAACCACTATGACAGACCTGGGCTTCAGGCGTGAGGAATACAACCACCTGCAAGTACCTCTCCAAGATGCAAACCATGTTGCCTTGCAAACATATCATTGCTCCTTAATCATTGCTAGGTCTAAATCCTAGAGCTCCCTCCCCACTATGCGAGAACCTTCACCAGTGGTTCAAGATGGTGGTCCTTCTCAATGCCCATTTGGAGATTGGAAATAAATACTGGCCTTGCCAATGATGCCCAGATCCCCCCCCCCCCCATCACCCCTAAAACAAAAGGTGAAAGTAAAAGATCAAATGTGTTGACCCTAAATATCTTTCCTTACCTCCCCACCCATTAAAAATATTCCATCTTTCCTTTCTACTTTCCTACCATTATCTAGGGCTGTTTAGAGAACCATATATGGTACTAAGGAGGCCAAAAAGAAGTGACAGGTGGAATTTTGCGATGAGATTTTAAATATATATATTTTATTAGTAACTCAAAGATATAAAAGATGAATATTTCCAAATGAATATATAAAGATGAATAATTACAGCAAAGTATCCATATTACTGCAGTTTACACCACAAACTGTGAAACCAAACAAAAGAACAAGGACTGGTCAAGATACGCCATGTGTCTGTTGACTGCAAACCCGTAGCTTATCATTAATATCGTCCATGCCTTTTGCAATTATATTCCAAATTAATAATAACCATAGCTGTTATTTTACCAGTGCATTACAAACAAACTCAGAAAAACACTTCTGTTTAACCAAGCCTCTGATAGTTAATTCATTATATTATGTATTTTTCTGTATTAAGTTGATACTTCATTTGTGAAAAAAGGAAACCGATGCCAAAACTGCATGTATATGGTTCTACTCTCGTGCCATTTGATTTATTTTTCACAGTCAGCACTATGAAGTGAATACTGTACTGTGACATTTGCTGTTGGCTCACAACTGCCTCTGTCACTCTGCCCAACCCTGTCAAGTTTTTAAATGTTAGCTCTCTACAAAGACTGTGGAAGAATACAAACCTCAAACCAGATTAGACCTCAAACCAGATTAGAAATTTTAATTCCTCATACAAAGAACAAAATATGTATTATAAACCACTGCTTTAAAACAATAGTATTTTTCGTTAAAAATAGTGCTTTTATAAAATTGTGCATATTGTCATTGTGCATAAGCATATTGTGCATATTGTGCATAAGCATATTGTCTGACCATAAATGTTTCATGTAATATTTTAAAGATCATAATTATCAACCTTGGTTTATACAAACTGGCAATTTTCTCAAAGTGATATTTTGTTTCACACAACTGAAGTAAATCAAATCTTTCTTAAATTCATAATCATAAATTCATCAAAATATTTAGAGAGAATAAAAATGTTATTTTGGTTTCTGGAGTATCTAATCTGCAAAGAGAGAAGTGATCTTGAATTTATTGATGTGCCTCGTAATCAGCTGAGGTTACCTTCAAAACCTTTAGTCTACACACCAAAGAGCTGTAACGTTGCAAATAACCAACTGGTTCTCTCTGCACGGTGTTGGAACTGAAACAGAATTCAAGGAACTCCCCCAAAATGACAACAAATAAAGTTTGCGTGTTAAACATTAAGTCTATTAGCATGTCCATCACACGTTCTTATTGGTTTAATAATACACATTTACATATAGGCAGATGGAGGTTAATCCAGACAAGTACGAGGTGTTGCAATTAGTAAAGTCAAATGCAAGAGGAAAGTATGCAGTAATTGCAAGACCCCAAGTCAGATTTTGTACAATGGGATCTTGGAGTGCAAACCCATGGCTTCCAAAAAAAGCAACACAAGTAGATAAGGTGTTAAAGAAGGTATACCACACGCTTGCCTTCATTGGTCAGGGCATTGGGTAGCAAAGTGTGAACTCATGTGGCAGACGTAAAAAAATTTGGTTAGGTCACATGGACAATAAGATCGCATATTTCAGGTAGTTGTTCATCGACTACATCTCAGAGTTCAACACTATTAACCCCTCTGAACTTATCATCAAAGGACACTGTGTCTCTGCCCCTCCCAAATGCAACTGGATCCCTAACTGCCTTATTGCTGCACCACAATCAGTACAAATTTGCAGCAATGCTACCTCCTAGGTGACCATCAACACAAGAGCATCTCAAGGCTAGATGTTCAGTCCCCTGATCTATTCTCTCCAAACCGATGACTTTTGTAGCCAGGCACAGCTCCAAAGCCATCTTTAAATTTGCTGATGATATCACCAATAATGTACGAATAATAGGTAACAATGAGTTAGAGTACAGGAGGGAGATAGATAATCTGATTGTTGTTCTGGTACCATTCAACCTGGCTCTCAATGTTAGCAAGGCAAAGGGGATGATTGTTGACTTCAGGAAGAAAAGCCAAACATCCATGAACCTGTCTTCATTGATGGGACAGTGGAAGAGAGAGTCAATAGTTTCAAGTTCCTGATGTACATATCTCTGAAGACCTGTCCTGGGCCCAGCACTTTGATGCAATCATAAAGAAAACTCATCAACATCTCTCCTTCCTTAGAAGATTGAGGAGAGTCAGTATGTCACCGAATACTCATCAATGTCATTGAATCTCTATAGGCATACAGTAGAGACCATACTGGTTGGTTGCATCACAATCTGGGTCATAATTCAAAAACCCAGGAACGATGGAGGCTGCAGAAAGTGATGGACGTTGCCTGGTCTATCATGTGTATTGACTTCCCCACCATCGAAGGAATCAAAAAGGGGCACTGCCTCAAAAAGGCAGATAATTAAATACCCACACCACTCTGGCCATACTCTCATCTTGCTACACTATTAAGAAGGCACAAAACACGAGAACCATGCTTCCAGGTTACCACAAGTTCACAAGTTATACGAGTAGAATTAGGCCATTCAGCCCATTAGTCCACTCCCCCATTCAATCATGGCTGATCTCTGCCTCCTAATCCCATTTTCCTGCCTTTTCCCCATAACCCTTGACAGCTGTTCTAATCAAGAATTTGTCTATCTCTGCCTTAAAAATATCCACTGACGGCCTCCATAGCCCCCTGGGGCAATGAGTTCCACAGATTAACTACCCTCTGACTGACGAAGTTCCTCCTCATCTCCTTTCTAAAAGAGTGCCCTTTAATTCTAAGGCTATGACCTCTGGTCCTAGACTCTCCCACCAGTGGAAACATTTTTTCCACATTTACTCTATGTCTTTCATTATTCTGTAAGTTTCAATGAGGTCCTATCAGGCTCTTGAACACTGCACAACATTAACCACAACCCTACCTCAGCAACTATGATCTACTATAGACTTTGTTTTGGTTGCACAACATACATCAGTTTTGCTCTATTAAGGCCTTGGTACCTAGTATGACATTATTAATTTATTGTTTTATTTGTTTGTGTGTTATACTGTTAATGCACCTGCAAAGCTGCACCAAATAAGAATGTCATAGTCCCATTGCCAGCACATATTAAGCACTCTTGATTCTTGTTTGAAATATTGTGGTCAGAAGTGGAAGCTTTGAAGAGGATACAGAAAAGGTTCACAAACATAAAAGAGTATTGGCTATAAGGAGAGGTTGGACAAACTTGAATTGTTTTCTCTGGCATCTCAGTGGCTGAGGGGAGACCTGATCGAAGTTTATAAAATAATGAGGCATAGATAGTCAGTCTTTTTCCCAGGGTGGAAATGTAAATACTAGAAGGCATAGCTTTAAGGTGAGAGTGAGAAAGTTTAAAGGAGATGTTCAAGCCAAGTTTATTATTACTCAGAATGGTAGGGAAGTGGTGGAAACAGTGATGTTTAAAAGGCAATGGGGATGGAGGTACATGGATCATAGGGATGTGATAAGGGACCTCAATGGAAACCGGATTTGATAAGGGAACTCAAGCAAAAGGAACCATTGGTAGGTAGCGACCACAATATGACAAGTTTTAATCTGCAATTTGAGAGGGAGAAGGTGATATTGGATGTGTTGGTATTGCAGAGGGAGGAGCTGGCCAAAGTTGACTGGAAAGGGACTGGAATCCTGCCTGAAATTCAAGACATTCAGGGGGTGGAGTTAGTGGAGTGGCTATTACTATGGAGAAGGTGCTTGGGAAGCTGAAAGGGCTGAAGGTGGATAAGTCACCTGGACCATATGGACTGCACCCAAGGGTTCTGAAAGAGGTGGCTTTAGAGATTGTGAAGGCATTGATAGTGATATTTCAAGAATCACTAGAGTTAGGAGTGGTCTCAGATGATTGAGAAAATGCCAATATTACCCCACTGCATAAAAAGGGAGCAAGGCATGATAGTGGGGACTGTAGGTTGGTTAATCTGACTTTGGTGGTTGGTAAGGTTTTAGAGCCTATTAAAAAGGATGAGGTTATGGAGTACTTAGAAGTTCACAATAAAATAGGCTGAAGTCAGTATGGCTTTGTGAAGGGGAGGTCTTGCTTGACAAATTTCCTGAAATTCTTTGAAGAAGTGAATAGCAGGAAAGACAAAGGAGAGTCAGTAGATGTTGTTTACTGAGATTTTCAGAAAGCCTTTGATAAGGTGCCAGACATGAGTGTGCTAAGGAAGGTCAGAGCTCACGGTATCAAAGGGCAGATACAAGCATGGATAGCAAGTTGGCTGGATGACAGAAGACAAAGAGTATCAATAAAGTGGGCTTTTTCTGGTTGGCTGCCAGTGACTAGTGGAGTTCCACAAGGGTCGGTACTGGGGCCTTTACTCTTCATGTTGTATATTAATGATTTGGACAAGGGGATTGAAGGCTTTGTGGCAAAGTTTGTAAAATAGGTGCAGGGGCAGGTAGTGTTGAGCAGGGACTCTGCAGGACTTGGACAGGTTGGGAGAATGGGCAGATAAGTGGCAGATGGAATATAGTGTAGCATAGGGTGGAGTCATGCATTTTGGTAGTAGGATTAAGGGCATAGACTATATTCTAAATGGGGTGAAAATCCAGTAATCGGAGGTGCAAAGGGTCTTGGGAGTGCTGGTGCAGGATTACCAAAAAGTGAATCTGCAAGTCGAATTGGTAGTTAAGAAAGCAAACTCATTTATTTCACGAGGGCTTACAAAAACAGGGATGCAATGTTGAGGCTCTACAAGGCGCTGGTAAGGCCGCATTTGGAATATCATGAGCAATTTTGGGCACCAAATCTGAGGAAGGATGTGCTGGCTCTGGAGAGGGTCCAGAGAAGGTTTACAAGAATGATCCCAGGAATGAGTAGGTTAACCTATGATGAGTGTTTGTCGGCACTGGGCCTGTACTCACTGGAGTTTAGAAGAATGTGGGGGGATCTCATTTAAACATACAGAACAGTGAAAGGCTTGGATAGAGTGGATGTGGAGAAGATGTTTCCATTAGTGGGAGAGTCTAGGGCTAGAGATCAGAGCCTCAGAATTAAAAACATTCTTTTAGGAAGGAGATAAGGCAAAATTTCTTTGGTCAGATGGTGGTGAATCTGTGGAATTCTTTGCTCCAGAAGGCTGCGGAGGCCAAGTCAGTGGATATTTTTAAGGCAGAGATAGATAGATTCTTGATTAGTACACGTGTCAAAGGTTATGGGGAGAAGTCAGGAGAATGGGAATAGGAGGGAGAGATAGATCAGCCATGATTGAATGGCAGAGTAGACTTGATGGGCTGAACGGCCTAATTCTACTCCTATCTCTTATGACCTTGTGTGTGGGCAAAGGAGATTCGTTTTTTTGGCATCATGGTCAGCACAGGCGCTGTGGGCTGAAGACCCCTTTTCTGTACTGTACTGTTCCCATGTTTTATTACTATTGAAAAAAAATATCATGTATTTTAATTAATTTTCTGAAAATATGACATTTGAGAGCAGCTGCCAATCTTTCTACTGTACTGCTAAATCTGCCCAGCACCTTTTCATCAAATGGTTGAATCAGAAGGAATCTGAGCTGTGAATCAACGATCAGTGGCAAACTAGTGTGAAAACAAACCATGAGGAATGTGGATGTGTTCATTGCTTTCAGCGAGAACCCACCTGTCATTTGCAAGAATCAATCTGGTAATCAAAAAAGTTTAAATAACCAGGCAATCACGTTAACGATTTTCAGAAAGACCAGAAATTCAAATGCCAGGATTGTAGAAATGAAATGCTCTTTCTTATCACGATCACTGTAGCAATGTTTTGTTTCTTTTGTACGTAAACGTCGTTTTAATTCAAGTTCTGGTGCAGACACTTAAAGCTTCTGCGAGCTAGCTGAAAGTATCTGCACTGCTAAATTCAGCTCTCAGATCCCACTAATATAAACCTGGCCACAAGCCAATGGCTCCAAAGTTGATCAAAACAGGCTGCACGACAGATAATACAATACTTTGAGATTGTTGACAATGTGGCTTTGTCTATTGGGAAGCGACTTGATAAACTCACACGAGCACAACGAAATATAGGCTCACACCCACAATTTCTCACATTAATCCAACCAAACAACTAACTTGCTATTTTCTATTTGACATTAGAGTAAACACCGGTGCAACTTCGAGTAGGTACATCAGCTCTGTAAGTATGGTTGTAAAATTGGCTTTGAGGAAATAATTGCAGCCTTTAACCCACTGATTAAGATCTTCTCAGATTCACCCTGACATGGTGGGTTAAGGCTTCATTTCTCTCTCTGCTAAGATTACGCCGAGGGAAAGGTTGACCCTACACTTGAAATGTCAAAATGTCAATTCAAAGTTGGCAAGTGCATTAAAATATCTTATCCCTATATAGGCATGCAACAGGGGAAATTCGTTGTCAGGACATTCTGGACAGTTAAATGACCACATTCCGGGCAAAATACAATGTCACACAGCATCAAAATGAAACCCTGCCCTAGATAACGGGAATAAAAAAGGACGACCCATTACTAAACTGAACACAAACGATGCAACGACACCCCTCTCCAACAGTGACTTGCGCTGCCGGTAGCACCGTAGCTCGCAACAACGACACGGTCACAGTCACCTGACTCACCAATTTCCAGAGCCAATAATACACACTTTCAGAGGTGCAGCCATTTGCGAGCGAGTGGTTTGAAGCGACAGCTCGGAGATTTGCTTCTGACTCCGTCCCGGTGCAGAGAGAGTGAAAGCGCCTGGACGTCAGCAGATGGCACTGAGCATGAGCACCACCCTCACCCCCACCCCCACCCCCACCCCCAGCCCCGCCCCTGGTCGGCTGACGATGCTCCTCCCTCTGCGGCGCCGGCCGGCCGGCTGCAGGTGGTGCGGGGAAGGGCGCATGTATCTGTGCGAGGTGCTGTGTCTGTGCGAGGTGCTGTGTCTGTGCGAGGTGCTGTGTCTGTGCGAGGTGCTGTGTCTGTGCGAGGTGCTGTACCTGACTGACAGTGTGGGCTTTGCTGCATCAGCTCTTTCTTATTGACAGGAAATTCGTTGTCAGGACATTCTGGACAGTTAAATGACCACATAGCTTTGTATCTAACCGCGTATAATGTATCTTTTTTCCCCTTTTCTACCCAGGTTCTCTTGACAGCTTTGTCCCGTAACCACCTCTTCCAGCTTTCTTCACCCCCTTACTACAATCAGTCTGAAGAAACGTCGCCCAATTCTGTTCTCCGGAGATAGTGCCCGCACCCGCTGAGTTATTCCAGCACTTTGTGGCTTTTGAAAACCAGCGTCTGCACACCATAGCGTCTTCTCCTTCCTTGTAGCTTTGTTCTGGCAGGGAAGGAGTTTGTTTTAAAATGTCTTCATCAGAAACAAAACTTAAAATGCCTGATCATGATGTAATCAGCTCCTGCAGTACCCACTGATTGTGGAAGGCCACAAGTACACAAATGGACATATGATACACTTTATTCATCCCCGGAGGGAAATTGACCTGCCAACAGTCGCAACACACAACACCACAACAAGATACACAAACTTGTGGGGGGGAAAGAAAAGGACAAGTGACTGTTGGATGGCTACCATCTGGCCTTCCATCACAGTGAGGAGGTGACTGGAGGAGACTGACTCACTGTGATGGATGTTTCTTTTTTTGTTTTGTGTTGGTTTGTGATTGTGTGTGTTATTGCTTATTTTTATTGCTCTTATTGTTGGACTGTGAGTAACGGAATTTTGTCCAAAAGACTTGTTTTTTTGGATGCCAATAAAGGTTATTCTGATTCTGCACAGTGCCTTCGCTGGAACAAATGAACAAACAAACAAACACAGACTTATCCCCATGGCAGAGGATACTAAACTTGAGTGCCCCCCTCCTCCACCACACCAGGTCCCCCTTTGTTCTCCCAACTTCCCTCACAAAGGTTCCCCATGCCGGGTCCCCATTGTCTTCCCCCCCTTCCCCCACACCGGGTCCCCATTGTCTCCCCCCCCCCCCCCCCCCTTCCCCCACACCGGGTCCCCATTGTCTCCCCCCCCCCCCCTCCCCTCCTGCTGGTGCCGCCGATGTCCCGTTGCTGTCAAGGCTCAAGCTGCCGCCGACGAGGCTCCCATCGGCGCCGCTGCTGAGGCCCCTTCAGCCCAGACGGGCCTTGCCACCCGGCTTCTCCGCAGTTCCCTGGGAGGCCTGTGTAGAGCGTCTGGGCTACCGGGGTGCATCGACGCCACAGTTTGGCGGGTGGATCGGGCCAGCGAGGCTCCTCGGGGCATTCCCGCCATGCTGTTCCTTCTTCACTGATGCCAGTGCACCAACAAAACCTTGCAAATAAGGCAGGCAGGCAATCAGGAAGGACAGAATACCTTACAAATCCCCCATCTGGTCAACAGGCTGTGAATAGCCAGAGTGGCCAAACGCAGTCTGATGTGATTCTCCAAACCTTTCCTTCCTCAACCTGTCCATCCCTCTCTGCACCAGGTCTCCCAAAGATCGGGAGCGTGGAATTGAAGAGCACCTTTTTTCAAATACTCAAACTAGGGCTGCAACCGCACACATTCCAAATAACTGTAAGAAAGAACTGCAGATGTTGGTTTAATCCGAAGATAGACACAAAAAGCTGGAGTAGCTCAGCGGGACAGGCAGCATTTCTGGAGAGAAGGAATGGGTGACGTTTCAGATCGAGATTCGTCTTCGGACTGGTTAAGGATAAGGGAAACTAGATATAGACGGTGATGTGAAGAGATAAAGAACAATGAATGATAGATATGCAATAAAGTAAACGATGATAAAGGAAAAGGGCCATTGTAAGCTGTTTGTAGGGTGAAAATGAGAAGCTAGTGCAACTTGGGTGGGGGAGGGATAGAGAGAGAGGGAATGCCGGGGCTACCTGAAGTGAGAGAAATCAAATTTCATACCACTGAGCGGTAAGCTGTCCAAGTGAAATATGAGGTGCTGTTCCTCTATTTTGCGTTTAACCTCACTCTGACAATGGAGGAGACCAAGGACAGAAAGGTCTGTGTAGGAATGGGAAGGAGAATTGAAGTGTCCAGCAACTGGGAGATCAGGTTGGGTCATGCAGGCTGCGCGAAATGATCGCCCAGTCTGCGTTTGGTGTCGCCGATGTACAAGAGTCCACCTCTTGAACAATGCATACAGTAGATGAGGTTGGAGGAGGCGCAAGTGTACGTCTGCCTAACCTGTAAGGACTGTCAGGGTCCCTGAACAGAGTCGAGGGAGGGTGTTGCATCTTCAGCGGTTGCAGGAGAAGGTACCCATATAAATGGGTTGTGTGGATTTGTCCAAGCCTCAGAATGTACAGGGAACATGGGAACACTTGAAAAATCTGTTGCACAGGATTGTTCTACGTAATACTTTCCATCTTGTGTTCTGATATGAAGGGGAAGATTTCCATGCAGAGGCACAATCACTAGAGAAACCTTTTAAGAACAGACGTGGGGAAAAAAATAGTTTAATGGACTGCAGACTCTTATGGACTCTTCCCTTCCTGTGAAAGGGAAGAGTGTACAGGACACCACTCTAGAGTGTGGAATACCAGAGGGGAGCATTTCAATAGTCAAGTGGGAATGAGATTCTTACTTGTTGCAGCTTTACTGCACATTTTTCCAAGAGTCAGCTCAGGTGTAGCAGATCTTGATAAAGGTGCTGGCTCGAAAGGGCCGAATGGCCTCCTCCTGCACCTATTGTCTATTGTCTATTAGCTATTCCAATCTTTGCCTCAGACCACTTTCTCATTCTCTCCCCATACCCCTTATTGTTTAAATGTTCTCTGTCTCTACCTGGCCTCTGACACTGGGGTAAAGAGAGTTTCTCAGTCAGTGGACAATAAAGATCCTCTTCAGCAGCCTCTTTTACTGAAATTATATTCCTGACATCTAGATACCCTGAATAGGGGGGGGGGGGAATCCTGCTCAGAGATGCTCAAATTTATTTCATATATTAACCACTTCATTCCAGGAATCAAATTAGTGAATCTTTGCTGTTTTCAACATAATTATATCCTGCCTTAAATATAATGACTGTTAAAGTATACAATAGAACATAGAGCTGTACACCACAGAACCTGTCTTTCAACCTACAACATCTGTGCTGAACATGATCCATCAAATTAATCCCTTCTGCCTGCACGTGACCCATATCCCTTCATTCCCTGCATGTTTATTGGCTTGTGGAAATGCCTCTTTGGGTCTGCCTCTAATGGTTCTGTAATGATTTCCACAGATTGGTGGATAGTAAATCTGGTCCTGCTGTTTTAAAGGGAAAGTGGAAGAAAATAGGAACTATTGATTAGAGAGGCATCATTGGTTAGAAAATAATCTGACTGAGCAGGGTGGATGTCGACTGACAAGAATAAAATCATGTTGTTCTTTGAGATTGTATCTAGTAAACTGGATGAGGGAGAACTGTAAATGTGATGTATCTATTTCTTCAGAAAGCTTCTGATAAAAATTCCACACAAAACATCAGTGAACACTTGCAATTGAGTAACATTCTAATGTGGATTGCAAGTTGGTCAGCAGATAACAAACAAAGAATGGCTTTTTGTGTCTATCTTTGGTGTAAACCAGCATCTGCAGTTCCTTCCTACACATAAAGAATAGCAATAAATGGGCTCTATTTAGGTTGGCAGGTGTTTGGGCTCCAACTGTTTAAAATCTATTTCAATAATTTGAGAAGACCAAATGCTGTTCACAAAATACTAAGTGATTAGTATGTAAAAGACCTTCAAAGAAATATAGACAAGCTAAATGAATAGGCAACAATGTTACAGATGGATGTGGAATAATGTGAAATTATCCACTTTGGTAGGAAGCAAATCAGTTTTTTTGTAAATGGTGAGAGAGGGGATTGTTAACGTTCACGAGGACCTGGATATATATACAAATCTCAAGAAACTAACATGCAGGTCCAACAGGCAATTAGGAAGTTAAAATATATATATGTTTTACTTTATTTGAGTAGAAGAGTAATAATTTGATGCTATGATAATATCTGGACCTTAATGAGATCTTACCTGAAGTATTGTTAAAATATTTGTCTCCTTTCCCAAGGATGGATAGATTTCCTATGGTGGGAATGCAACAGAGATTCAACAAACTAGTTGCCGGAATGGTGGGTGTGTAACATGAGGACAGATCAAATAGATTAATTCTGTATTCTCTAGAGTTTCGAAGAATGAGAGGTAACTTCATTGAAACACAGAATTCAAATAGATGTTAAGAGCTTGGAAACTAATTTCCCCTGTATAAGGAATCAAGAAGGGACAGGTAGTCTTGGACTGAAATGCAGAAAGCTTTCTTTATTCAGAGGGCAGTGAATTTATGGAATTTTCTTTGCTTGAGACCTGTGTAGGCACAGTTATGATTGCAATTGAAACAGATCAAGAGATATTAAAGGTATCACAGGGTAAAGGACAGAATGGGAAATGCAGCTGTTGGATCAACCAAGATCTTTATGAATGGTAGGACAAGCTCAATGGGATGAAAGGCCTATTTCTGCTCCTGTTTCTGATAGTCCAGTTATGTTTTATATATTTTTAATGTTCTCCTTCACCTGTTTCCTACCCACCCATCCCATCTAGTCCCCTTTCTGTCTCTGTCAAGCAAGTCCCTGTTATTGCACTAACCTATTTCTCAATCTTCCTCTGCTACACTGCTTTCACAATCTTCCCAATTAATCTGAAGGAAAGGCAGGGAACTGTTCAGCCATTTCTGCCTCCACTTAGTAACCTAGCTACAATATGCAGATACTGTTTGCATATTTTTAGTTTAGAGATACAGTGCAGAAACAGGCCCTTTGGCCCACTGGGTCTGCGCTGACTAGCGATCCCTGCACATTAACACTATCCTACGCAATAGTGACAATTTACATTTCTACAAGCCAATTAACCTACAAACCTGTACGTCTTTGGAGTGGGAGGAAACTGAAGATCACGGGGCAAACCCACGTAGTCATGGGGAGAACGTACAAACTCCGTACAGACAGCACCCATAGTCGGGATCGAACCCAGAATTCCGGCGCTTTAAGGCAGCAACTCTACCGCTGCACCACCGTTGCACCACCGTGCTGCACCTTTTATGTGCACTTTAAGAAGCCAAGCTCCAAAATGTACTTAGGAGGTTTGGCCTTTCACTAAATATCTGAAAGACAATTGTCCTTCAACCTGCCACATTGCAGAACATTATTCCCAATAATCAAGATGCCTAACAAGACCCAGGCCAATGTGGATTACTTCCCATGTCTTAGGAACCACTTTTCAGCAAGGCTGTCAGTAAAGACGAAATTCGGCACCATCAGCCCACATGGTCTTTGACTCTCTGAAGATCGTACTCCCAGCACGAATCTAGTGATTTGCTGAGCAGCAGTGATCCCTGCTCTCCTGTATGTGCCGGAGGCTTGGATGACATACAAGTCAAAGCACTGAAGGAGTGTTGCCAATGCTGCCTCTGCAAAATCCTCCTAATCCACTGGCAGGATTGGTATGTCCCTTTACAGGCAACAAGGCTCTGGTCAGACTCGGCTGGCTTTTATAGGCAGTCTGTGCCACACACCAGGCTCCTGAAACAAACCTCTATATTGAGTTTTGTCACAGCAAGAGATTTTCAGGAGGACATAGAAAAAAGCTTCAAGTTTGTCACCAAACCCTTCCAGAAACAATTTACAGGGAATTCCTGTCTCATAATCTTTCAAACAGAGGGGCTCTAGGCTCTCCTGCAGAAGCACCAAGGTAATAGTGCAAGCAGTGGAAGGATTGCCTGGATTAGAGGGTTTCAGCTACAGGGAGAGGTTGGATGGACTTGGATTGTTTTCATTGGAACGTTGAAGGTGAGGGGAGATTTGATATAAAATGTGAGAGGCATAGATAGGGTAGATGGTCAGATCTTTTTCCCAGGGTGGAAATGCCCAATGCTAGAGGGCATAGCTATCAGGTGAGAGGGGGGAATGTTTAATGAATAAGTACCGGGCAAGTCTTTAATGACCGTTGGTCCTTGAATGCGCTGCCAAGGGTGGTGGAGGCGGATACCATAGTGGTATTTATGCATCTATTTGATAGGCACATGGAAGCACAGGGAATAGAGGGATATGGATCATGTGCAGGCAGATGAGATCAGTTCAGCTAAGCATTATGTTTGGCACAAACATTGTGGGCTGAAGGGCCTGTTCCTGCGCAGGGATTCTATGTGCTATGATTGTATAATAATCCAGTCATGCCATGCACCACTCCCTGTACCCATCAGCCTAAATGGGAGAATATTTTCAGTGCAGATGGACCATTGTTGGAAAATATATTCAAAGACTGCTATACTGGCTGAGTGAGGCACAATTTGCACACTCACACCAGACCAGCAGGTCTATTGTAAGTCCAAGCCAGTGTGCTTTAAAAAGTACAGTTTGAATGGGATCATCTGGAACAATGTGGAGTGCTGGAGGAAATCAACTGGAGTGATGAGCCACAACAAGAGTGGTTGTTCCCACAGGGGGAAAAAAAATGTGCTGCTGCAGGAAGTCCACTAAGTCACACTGCATGGAAATGAATAACATTTGCTGCTTGTTTTGCAAGACCTGTTTACAGTTAGCAGAATTGAAAGTGTTCGCATAATTGGGCCTAACCCGTGCTGTGCACAGCTGAATGAAAAACAAAAACAGTCAGCAATATCTGACCATCAGTGTGTACAAAGGGCATGCTCTGTGGAGTCTAGACATCACCATTTTCTAAGCTAGAGTGGATAATATCTTGCAAGGAGTGGAGCATTGCCAGTATAGCCAGATGATTTGTTGATTGCCTCAAGCATAGAAAAAAATCTTCTGATTTGCGTGAAATGTTCAGATCACATGAACACAAGCTGAAGTTAAAGCAAAGCATAATGCATATTTTTGTAAAGAGAATGATGTCTTGCTTTGAAGCTTAATGTTAATGACATACTATCAATGAAAAGTAGACACCATCACCAAAGGTCAAAATATAAAACAGCCAAAATCATTTCTGAGGATGCTGCTGAATTAAATGCAATCCCTTCCAGATTTTGTTAGCAAGCATACAGTGTGGATTCATTTGTTGAAAAAGAATGTGATGACTGTGGAACACGATGCATAAAGTGCATACAAGTGCAAGAGAACATTAGCAATTTAAATGTTTTTGTTCATCATGATAATACAACCAAAGTCACTGAAGTTGGCATGTGAAATGTCAGGTTATAATATGGGAACAGTAATAAGTCATGTAATGGATAATGGGCAAGGGAAAACACAGTGCATAGCAAGGATTGAGTGCATAAACAAGGAACTGCAGATGCTGGAATCTTGAGCAAACAACAAAGTTTGTGTTAATCAAGACAGATCCATAAACCCAGTAAACAAATGGTAAGTAACTACTAACAAAATTAGATGCCGGTTCAGCAATACCTACTTCAGTGGTATGAAGAATGCAAAGAAGGGCAACCGTTCTTTCGCTGTGCAACTACACAATTCAGTACAGGTATGGAGAATTGAGGGTCATAATTTCAAAGATTTCAAGTCAGCCATTCAGACAGAGATAAAACAAAATTTCCAATAGAGCTGTGGATGTTGAGTACCCGAGTGTCCCTTTGTGTTAATGGTTTGGGTTGAGACCCTGCATCGGGACCGAGAGGGAAAGGGTAAGATTGCCAACATGCGGGGGGAGGCTGGTAAGCAATGTGCAACCAGATGAGAGGGAGATGATGGGCAGGTGGAACAGGTAGGGGAGGGGGAGGGGGAAAGATGAACAAAAGGAGAAGAAAACTAGGTGGATAGGTGGGCGTGTGTGGGAGAAGAACACAAGGGGTGTGAATCATCTGAAATTGGAAAATTCAATATTCATGTCATCTAAGCTGTAAGTTCAAAAGTTGTAGGAGCTGAATTAGGCCTTTTGGCCCATCCTCTGCCATTCAATCACAGCAGATCCATCTTTCCTTCTCAGCCCCATTTTTCTGCCTTCTCCCCAGAACCCTTGACACCCTTACTAATCAAGAACCTATTGTAGGATCTGCTGAATCCCACGACAGAAAGCAAAGAACAAATGACACTTAGCTGAGCCAGGCACCTCGTGTCACGTTTATTCCAGAAGCCCCTTTTACATACATTCTCACCAATCATAAGCGGTGTGTAGATAAGACCAATTAGTGCGTCTGATCTTGGAGTTGTTATTGAGCTCTTGTGGCTGGACCTTCTCGTGAGGCTGCTGGCGAGTCGCCAGCGGTGACAGGCTGTATGCAAAACCAACGTGGGCGTGAAGGCGCCACACTATCAATCTCCACCTTACAAAATATTCATTGACCTCCACATCCTTCTGTGGCAATGAATTCCACAGATTCACCACCCTCTGACTAAAGAAATTCCTCCTCATCTTTCTAAAGGTACATCCTTTTATCCTGAGGCTATGGCCTCTGGTTCAAGACTCTCCTACTAGTGGAAACATCCTCTCGATATCCACTCTATCCAGGCCTTTCACTATTCGGTTAGTTTGAATAAGGTTTCCCCTCATCGTTCTAAACTCCAGTGAGTACAGGCCCAAGCTACCAAAGGGGAATACATGACGTTGTTCTTCCAATTTTCCCTTGACCTCTCCTTAGCAAAGAAATAGGTTGAGGATAGACTGGTTGGCGTGGGATCGTAAGTTGGGATGAAACATAACCAGAAGCTCAAGATGGCTGTGGTGGACAGAGAGCAGGTGCCTCACGATATGGTCGTTGTTGCAAGAAGCTTCATTTATTGACACTCTTTGGATACTGACCTTGAATCTCTGGTAAGCAAATGCAGCATTGGCCTAAATTGTCAGAACAACCACCAAACACCCTTTTGTAGCCAAGCATGGCCCACGAGGGCCTCTCAGAGAACACTTTATTTGCTGTGAAAATGGGAATGGCAATGTTCTGGTATGGATCAATATTCACTCAAAGTATAGTGGGATATTGAAAGTTCAGGCCAAACATATTAATACAATGATAAAAGAGAGGGCAAACAAATCCAAGGAGGCATGGAAGTCAAGGAATATCATGGGTTGGATAAAAAGAAAAAAAGGTAACCAATGGTAGGTTTGGAAAGGCATACTGGAAAGGCCCAATAAGAGAATAGAAAATGTAATAGGGTATTAGAAAAGTAATTAGGACTAATGGTATAAAATAGAAATGTCGGGCAAGATTGTGAAAAAAATCCCAAAGCATTCTTTGTCCATTTAAATGAGTAACCAGGGATAGAATGGGGCCATTGTGGGCTTTACTGTAGACTTTAGAGATACAGTGTGAAAACAGGCCCTTCGGCCCACCAAGTCTGCACCAACAAGCAGTCATCCTGACCACTAGCACTATCCTACACACTCAGGACCATTTACAATTTTACCAAAGTCAATTAACGCACAAACCTGTGTCTTTGGAGTGTGGCAGGAAACCAGAGATCCCAGAGAAAACCCACACAGTCACGGGGATACTGACCTTGAATCTCTGGTAAGCAAATGCAGCATTGGCCTAAATTGTCAGAACAACCACCAAACACCCTTTTGTAGCCAAGCATGGCCCATGAGGGCCTCTCAGAGAACACTTTATTTGCTGTGAAAATGGGAATGGCAATGTTCTGGTATGGATCAATATTCACTCAAAGTATAGTGGGATATTGAAAGTTCAGGCCAAACATATTAATACAATGATAAAAGAGAGGGCAAACAAATCCAAGGAGGCATGGAAGTCAAGGAATATCATGGGTTGGATAAAAAGAAAAAAAGGTAACCAATGGTAGGTTTGGAAAGGCATACTGGAAAGGCCCAATAAGAGAATAGAAAATGTAGTAGGGTATTAGAAAAGTAATTAGGACTAATGGTATAAAATAGAAATGTCGGGCAAGATTGTGAAAAAAATCCCAAAGCATTCTTTGTCCATTTAAATGAGTAACCAGGGATAGAATGGGGCCATTGTGGGCTTTACTGTAGACTTTAGAGATACAGTGTGAAAACAGGCCCTTCGGCCCACCAAGTCTGCACCAACAAGCAGTCATCCTGACCACTAGCACTATCCTACACACTCAGGACCATTTACAATTTTACCAAAGTCAATTAACGCACAAACCTGTGTCTTTGGAGTGTGGCAGGAAACCAGAGATCCCAGAGAAAACCCACACAGTCACGGGGATACTGACCTTGAATCTCTGGTAAGCAAATGCAGCATTGGCCTAAATTGTCAGAACAACCACCAAACACCCTTTTGTAGCCAAGCATGGCCCATGAGGGCCTCTCAGAGAACACTATTTGCTGTGAAAATGGGAATGGCAATGTTCTGGTATGGATCAATATTCACTCAAAGTATAGTGGGATATTGAAAGTTCAGGCCAAACATATTAATACAATGATAAAAGAGAGGGCAAACAAATCCAAGGAGGCATGGAAGTCAAGGAATATCATGGGTTGGATAAAAAGAAAAAAAGGTAACCAATGGTAGGTTTGGAAAGGCATACTGGAAAGGCCCAATAAGAGAATAGAAAATGTAGTAGGGTATTAGAAAAGTAATTAGGACTAATGGTATAAAATAGAAATGTCGGGCAAGATTGTGAAAAAAATCCCAAAGCATTCTTTGTCCATTTAAATGAGTAACCAGGGATAGAATGGGGCCATTGTGGGCTTTACTGTAGACTTTAGAGATACAGTGTGAAAACAGGCCCTTCGGCCCACCAAGTCTGCACCAACAAGCAGTCATCCTGACCACTAGCACTATCCTACACACTCAGGACCATTTACAATTTTACCAAAGTCAATTAACGCACAAACCTGTGTCTTTGGAGTGTGGCAGGAAACCAGAGATCCCAGAGAAAACCCACACAGTCACGGGGAGAACGTACAAACCCCATACAGGCAACGTCCGTAGTCAGGATCAAACCCGGGTGTCTGATGTCAAAAATGTCACAACAACATTAATCTGAAGACAGCAGTTCAAATTAAAATCAACGTTCTTGACACAGTAGTAAGAAAAGGGGCACACAAATAACAGGTAGGAACTATAGTGGAGAATTATGGAAGAATTTGTTGGCAAAATCCAGTGTTCAGCTATATCAAAAGATCTCTACAAGAGATGAAAAAAAGACAGAAATTGCTGGAAAAACGCAGCAGGTCAGGCAGCATCCCTGGAAAACTGGATGTGACTTTTCGAGTCTGGACCCTTTTTTCCCCTTTTTATTCCTTTTTTAGGTGCAGGAGTAGGCCATTCGGCCCATCGAGCCAGCACCGTCATTCACTGTGATCATGGCTGATCATGCACAATCAGTACCCGGTTGCTGCCTACTCCCCATATCCCCTGACTCCGCTATCATTAAGAGCTCTATCTAACTCTCTCTTGAAAGCATCCAGAGAATTGGCCTCCACTGCCTTCTGAGGCAGAGAATTCCACAGCTTCACGACTCTCTGAGTGAAAAAGTTCTTCCTCATCTAAATGGCCTACCCCTTATTCTTAATCTGTGGGCCCTGGTTCGGGACTCCCCCAACATCTGGAACATGTTTCCTGCCTCTAGCGTTTCCAATCCCTTAATGATCATATGTTTTAATAAGATCCCCTCTCATCCTTCTAAATTCCAGTGTATACAAGCCCAGTCGCTCCAGTCTTTCAACATATGACAGTCCCACCATTCCGGGAATTAACCTCATGAACCTACGCTGCACTCCTTCATAGCAAGAATGTCCTTCCTCAAGTTTGGAGACCAAAACTGCACACAGTACTCCAGGTGCGGTCTCACTAGGGCCCTGTACAACTGCAGAAGGACCTCTTTGCTCCTATACTCAACTCCCCTTGTTACGAAGGCCAACATTCCATTGGCTTTCTTCACTGCCTGCTGTACCTGCATGCTTCCTTTCAGTGACTGATGCACTGATCTCGTTGCACTTCCCCTTTTCCTAACTTGACACCATTCAAATAATAATCTGCCTTCCTGTTCTTACCACCAAAGTGGATAATCACACTTATCCACATTAAACTGCATCTGCCATGCATCCGCCCACTCACACAACCTATCCAAAGTCACCCTGCAACCTCATAGCATCTTCCTCGCAGTTCACACTGCCACCCAGCTTTGTGTCATCTGCAAATTTGCTAATGTTACTTTTAATCCCTTCATCCAAGTCATTGATGTATATTGTAAATAGCTGCGGTCCCAGCACCGAGCCTTGCGGTACCCCACTAGTCACTGCCTGCCATTCTGAAAGGGACCCATTTATCCCCACTCTTTGCTTTCTGTCTGTCAACCAATTTTCTATCCATGTCAGTATCCTACCTCCAATACCATATGCTCTAATTTTGCCCACTAATCTCCTATGTGGGACCTTGTTGAAGGCTTTCTGAAAGTCAAGATACACTACATCCACCGACTCTCCCCTGTCCATTTTCCTAGTTACATCCTCAAAAAATTCCAGAAGATTAGTCAAGCATGATTTCCCCTTCATAAATCCATGCTGACTCGGAACGATCCTGTTACTGCTATCCAAATGCTCTATAATTTCCTATTTTCTCTCTCCCTCCTTTCTTAAAAAGTGGGATAACATTAGCTACCTTCCAATCCACAGGAACTGATCCTGAATCTATAGAACATTGGAAAATGATCACCAATGCGTCCACGATTTCTAGAGCCATCTCCTTCTTCAAACATTGTGGGCAGTGGGGGGGGGGGGGGGGGGGGGTGTTGGGGGCAGATAGGAAAGAAAGCTAAAAGAGAGAGGCAGAACAAAGCTTGGCATGTAATAGGAGAACACAGGAGTTTTTTTATTTGATAGGCAGATGGTAGGACAAAGGCCAGAGATGAAACAAAAAGGTGTGAGGCAAAAGGACTGAATAGTTGTGAAACCAGAGGAAAGGAATGTAAAGGGGAATAGGTGCCACACAAGGTGGGGCACTGGGGGGTGGGGGAGGGGGAGGGGCGGGGAATTAGAGGTTAAAGGTCTGTTAGATGTTACCTAAAATTGTAGAATTCAATGAATGTTCATACCATTAGGTTGTAAGGTACTCAAGCGGAATATGAAGTGCTGTTCCTCCAGTTTGCATGTGGCTTCATTCTGGCAATGGTGGAGGCCCAGGACTGCAAGGTCAGTATGGGAAAGATAGACATAAAGTGCTAGAGTAACTCAGCGGGTCAGGCAGAATCCCGAAAGAAAAAAGATGGGTGACATTTCTGGTTGGGGACCTGACCCAAAATGCTATCAATCCTTTTTCTCCAGAGATTCTGTCTGACCCGCTGAGTTACTGCGGCAACTTGTGTCTATCTTTGGTATAAACAGCATGTGCAGTTCTTTGTTTCTTCATTAAGGTCAGTATGGGAATGGGAAGGGGAGCTAAAATGGTTAGCAACAGGGAGGCCTTGGCGAGCCGAGCGCAATTGTTTGGTGAAACGGTCGCTGAGTCTATGCCTGGCCTCACCAATATGCATGAGGCCACATCAGGAACAAGAGAAGAAGGATCCAACACAAAACATCACTTATCCATATTCTCCAGAGATTCTGCCTGACCTACTGAGTTACTCCAGCACGTTGTGTCTTCTTTTGTGAACCTGCATCTGCAGTTGCTTGTTTCTACCAGAGATGAACCAAGTATGGTGGGCAAAATACTGAATCATGAATTTGTGTATGGGATAATCCAGTGCAGATCTCACGAAACTGCAATATCAATTCCAAGCTAGTCTGACAATGAATCAGAACCTTCTTGGGATTAAAATTTGAAACCAAACAGTCTGAAAGTGAATTCAACACCAATACCTTCAAGGAGATGGGAAGACACAAAAGCTGTTTAGTGGGGCAGATTTATTGAAGTTGCTATTTAAAAGGCAAAACCATTAATTGTTATGTGAAATTGATATATTGATGTTACATATCACAGTGATGAAATTCAAAAGGAATGTAGGCAAAACACCTATCTTGGGAAAATAAAAAGGGAAAGCAGTAAAGATGCATCAATACACGTGGTTTTACTCTTCGCACCACAATGTATACATCTGAAGTGATCCTGGCGAACAGAAAAGTTATGTGGTGTGCTTGCTTTGAACTGTGTGAACAATAACACTGACCGGAACCAGCAAACTGCAACAAGAACTCAATGACATAATGTATAAATAGGTTTAGCATTCTGTTTTGTAAATAAACCACTACCTCTTTTGATGAATGCATTAGTGAAGGTATTGCATGTGCAAATCATTGGCTCCAGTTAAGAGGAGAAAATACATACGGTTTTCTCTCACCTTTTAAATAAAAGGAACTTTGAAAAAAACGGATAGATTTTGACAGATCCGGCTTGATGCCATTTGTAGATTGTAGATTCAATCTACAATTGTAGATTCACAATTGTAGATTCAAAGATGAAAGTCTTACTTTGCAAATAATTGCAGTCCCATTATATTCCTATCAGTGAGGCTATTCAACTAATGCAATTTTTATAGATTTAACACTACTATAAAAATTCAGCATTTGAGACAGTCGCCAGCAAAGCAGATTTAGGAATGGTGATTTTTTTACTGGAATAGGAGTTTGAGACAAAAGCAATTGCTTTTTATCTTCCCAATATCAAATTGGAGAAAATGGGCAGCAGCATAGTGGCATAGCAGTAGAGATGCTGCCTTAGTGCGCCAGAGACCCGGGTTCAATTCTGCCTATTGGTGCTGACTGTATGGAGTTTGTATGTTCTCCCTGTGACCGTGTAGGTTTTCCCCAGGTCCACTTTCCTCCCACCTTCAAACGATGTGCGGGTTTATGGGTTAATTGGCTTCTGTAAATTGTCCCTAGTGTGTAGGATAGAACTAGTATATGGGCGATTGCTGGTTGGTGCAGACACGATGGCCCGAAGGGCCTGTTTCCACGCTGTATCTCTAAACTAAACTGAACTAAAAATCTTGGGTCATCCAAGACTGGATGTTGTTCAAGCAGCCATCGCATACAACACATAATCCTCCAACATTTTCACCACCTCCAACAGGATCCCAACACTAGTCACTTCTTCCCATCTCCAACCCTTACAGCCTTCTGCAGAGGCCTGGACCAACCTGATCTCCCGATTGCTGGACACTTTAATTCTCCTTCCCATTTCCACACTGCCCTTTCTGTCCTAGGAATCCTCCATTATCAGAGTGAGGTTAAACGCAAATTGGAGGAACAGCATCTCATATTTTGCTTGGGCAGCTTACAGCCCAGTGATATGAATATTGATTTCTCTAACTCCAAGTAACAATAGACAATAGACAATAGACCCCGGTATTCCCTCTCTCTCTCTATCCCTCCCCCACCCAAGTAGCACCGACTTCTCATTTTCACCCAACAAACAGCTAATAATGGCCTGCTTCCTTTATCATCGTTACTTTTTTGCATATCTTTCATTCATTGTTCTTTATCTCTCTACATCATCATCTATACCTCTCGTTTCCCTTTCCCCTTACTAGTCTGAAGAAGGGTCTTGACCCGAAACGTCACCCATTCTTTCTCTCCTGAGATGCTGCCTGTCCAGCTGAGTTACTCCAGCTTTTTGTGTCTAATATAGTTACAGCAACTGGCATAGTTTAATAACTACTAACATGTGTGCCCCTTTGTCTTATTCTGCTATTCTGCCAAGTATCAAAACACTGCAAATGGCTTGATTGTAATCATGTATTGTCTTCCTGCTAACTGGATAGCATGCAACAAAAGCTTTTCACTGTACCTCAGTACACGTGACAATAAACTAAACTGAACTGAATTGGGTCAAGGCTGATCCCCATTTTAACTTCATCTACTTGGAATTTCATAGTGAGGGGATTTGAATATAGGAGCATGGAGGTCCTGCTGCAGTTGTACAGGGCCCTGGTGAGACCACACCTGGAGTATTATGTGCAGTTTGGGTCTCCTAATTTGAGGAAGGACATTCTTGCTATTGAGGCAGCGCAACGTAGGTTCACCAGGTTTGGCGGGACTGACATATGATGAAAAAATGGGTCGGCAGGGATTTAGAAGGATGAGAGGAGATCTTATAGAAACATAAAATTCTTAAAGGATTGGACAGACTAGATGCAGGAAAATTGTTCCCGATGTTGTGGGAGTCCAGAACCAGGGGTCACTGTTTAAGAATAAGGGATAGGCCATTTAGGACTGAGATGAGGAAAAACGTTTTCACCCAGAGAATTATGAATCTGTGGAATTCTTTGCCACAGAAGGCAGTGGAGGCCAATTCACTGGATGTTTTCAAGAGAGAGTTAGATTTAGCTCTTGGGGCTAATGGAATCAACGGATATGGGGGAAAAAGCAGGAACGGGTTCTAGATTTTCAATACAATAGACAATAGATAGACAATAGGTGCAGGAGTAGGCCATTTGGCCCTTCGAACCAGCACCGCCATCCACCATGATCATGGCTGATCATCCACAATCAATGCCATTTGTATGGGGAAACATTTCCTGATTTAAATTCCTTTGTGCTCTCTTATTCTGGATTTCCCTGCACCTGATGTTTCTTTTTATCCACGAGTTCTAATCCCTCAAGAATGTGGACACATTCAACCTTGAAACTTAAAGTTCCCCAAATCAAGTTTATGTCACCTGACATAATGTAATCCTTGAAGCTCTGGTATTATTCTGCTGAATTTGGTTTAAGCAGCAAATTTTAAAATGTGCAGCCATTGCATCTTACTGTGTTCATACAGTCAGTAATGCCTCCACAAGTTTAATTATTTTAAATAAATGAATGGAAATTTACTTTGCAGTATCCTCCACAAAACAACATATTGCTGGGAGGGATTGGGGATGCCACTGATTTTTCCAGACAGTGGAAGCTTGCTGGGAGTGAATTAACCATTCCTTCATGCTTTCAATATGAATGGAAAATATATTGCCTCAGGTTGGAGATAATAGGTCATAAATAGTCTTATTGAAGCTAACGGACTGAATTGTACATTTTAGCCAAAAATTCTTTGAAGTCAAAATTGAATAAAGGAATGTATTAACGCCTTCCAAATAAGATGAATAATCATAAAATAAAGTAATAGGATATGGAATTTTAAATGTTTGCTGGTGCAATATTCCAGTACAGAATATCAACATTAATGTGTTGGTTACAAAAAAGTGCTGTGAAATATATACAACTGCGTTCTGATATCCCCAAGGAATATTTAATAAAAAATATCCCTGGATGAATTATAATGTTGTCATTGATTTTCTCATTCAGGTCATGCTGCGAATCTCTAAGACAAATCCCAAGCATATTGCAACATTCATCAGTACAATCGTTGGACTGTTATACTGCCACATCCTATGATACATGCAGCTATGCACTTTCAAAGGATGGGATCAAAAGAATGAAAGGATTGGGTGGAGTGATTATTCATTGAGTTACGTGGAAGAACGGAAGGAGCTGGGTGCAGCAGTCTTTATACTGTGGCCAAGAAGGCAACTAAACATAAATCCATTTGATTCCTGCATGGATGTCTGCTATAGAAAATAACATTATTTGTACTTTTTCATTGTACTTTTTTGCATATCTTTCATATTGTTCTTTATCTCTCTTTTTGATCTCTCGTTTCCCTTATCCCTAACCAGCCTGAAGAAGGGTCATGACCCGAAATGTCACCCTTTCCTTCTCTCCAGAGATGCTGCCTGTCCCGCTGAGTTACTCCAGCATTTTGTGTTTATCTTTGGTTTAGACCAGCATCTGCAGTTCCTTCCGACACAATCATGACAACATAATTTCTGCTGGTTTCCATTACAACCATCTCCTGAGTAAATTTGTTATTCGGTGTTAGAAGAAGCATAAAATAAATGAAAACATCCCTATTGCTGATGTGCCCTTGGACAAAGAAAGCCTTCGACAAGGTCCCACATAGGAGATTAGTGGGCAAAATTAGGGCACATGGTATTGGGGGTAGGGTACTGACATGGATAGAAAATTGGTTGACAGACAGAAAGCAAAGAGTGGGGATAAATGGGGCCCTTTCGGAATGGCAGGCAGTGACCAGTGGGGTACCGCAAGGTTCGGTGCTGGGACCCCAGCTATTTACGATATACATTAATGACTTAGACGAAGGGATTAAAAGTACCATTAGCAAATTTGCAGATGATACTAAGCTGGGGGGTAATGTGAATTGTGAGGAAGATGCAATAAGGCTGCAGGGTGACTTGGACAGGTTGTGTGAGTGGGCGGATACATGGCAGATGCAGTTTAATGTAGATAAGTGTGAGGTTATTCACTTTGGAAGTAAGAATAGAAAGGCAGATTATTATCTGAATGGTGTCAAGTTAGGAGGAGGGGGAGTTCAACGAGATCTGGGTGTCCTAGTGCATCAGTCAATGAAAGGAAGCATGCAGGTACAGCAGGCAGTGAAGAAAGCCAATGGAATGTTGGCCTTCGTAACAAGAGGAGTTGAGTATAGGAGCAAAGAGGTCCTTCTACAGTTGTACCGGGCCCTGGTGAGACCGCACCTGGAGTACTGTGTGCAGTTTTGGTCTCCAAATTTGAGGAAGGATATTCTTGCTATGGAGGGCGTGCAGCGTAGGTTCACTAGGTTAATTCCCGGAATGGCGGGACTGTCGTATGTTGAAAGGCTGGAGCGATTGGGCTTGTATACACTGGAATTTAGAAGGATGAGGGGGGATCTTATTGAAACATATAAGATAATTAGGGGATTGGACACATTAGAGGCAGGAAACATGTTCCCAATGTTGGGGGAGTCCAGAACAAGGGGCCACAGTTTAGGAATAAGGGGTAGGCCATTTAGAACGGAGATGAGGAAGAACTTTTTCAGAGAGTGGTGAAGGTGTGGAATTCTCTGCCTCAGAAGGCAGTGGAGGCCTGTTCATTGGATGCTTTCAAGAGAGAGCTGGATAGAGCTCTTAGGGATAGCGGAGTGAGGGGGTATGGGGAGAAGGCAGGAACGGGGTACTGATTGAGAGTGATCAGCCATGATCGCATTGAATGGCGGTGCTGGCTCGAAGGGCTGAATGGCCTACTCCTGCACCTATTGTCTATTGTCTATAGTCTATTGACACTGTACATATACAGGCATTTCTTAGTCATTTGTAATAATAAAATAGATCAATAAGGGTAAGGTGCTATCTGTAGGATTTTTATATTAATCGATGTTGACACAAGTTAAGGTACAAAATATCTTATCTAGTAATGAGTTAAATTTTAACATGGTTAAACATTCATTAAGGGCAACCATAAGGGCATGGGTTTAAAGTAATCAATAGAAAAGTTAGAAAGATCTGTGAGTCAGGAACTCTGCCTGAAATTGGCCGGAAAAGGCAGCAAGGTCAAAGACTGAGAACTGTTTAGAACTCAGCAAAGGAGGTCCAGGTCCAAGGAGTAACTCATTGCGACCTTTGCACTTACATTTACCTGCACTCTCCCAGTAGCTGTAACACTATATTCTGCACTCGTTTTCCTTTCTCTTTTTGCATTACCTGTTGTATTTGGTTATAGTTACATTGTACTCATGTATACCTGGATAACATGCAACAACAAAAAATTTTGCTCTGTACCAATTCAATAATTGAATAAGTACTTTTGTTCTGTTTTCACAAAGGAGAGCATAAATAACCAGTGAATGGGAGGAACTGAAGAAAATCAATATCATTGGGGAAATTATGATCCGGAAACTAATGAGACTAAAGTCCGTATCTAAATATATAAGGAAATTACCTTAAAATATGGTTGCATTGGTAATTATATTTCAGCATTCTTTGAGCTCGGGACCAGTTCCCTCAAATTGAGGGGTAGCTGTTGTATAAAAAAAAAGGGGGGAAAAAAGGAGCAGTTACATTGCGCAGTTACATTGTCATTGATAGTGGCGGGATTGCTAGAGTGTGTTATGAAAGATGTAATAGCAGAGCATTTGGAAAACAGTGCTGGGTCAGTCAAATGTCAATATGAATTTACAAAGAGAATTCCCTCCCCCATCTGACTCCATCAATCAATCAACCCCTCCTCATTTAGATTCACCTATCATCTGCCACCTAATGCCTCACCTCCTCACCATATAATCTCTATCTCCCATCCATTCTTTCAGTCTAGATGAAGTGTCTTGACCTGAAACATCAACGGTCCATTTCCCTTGTGAAATTTACTGGATTTTTTTGACATATCTAGTAAATTATATTGAGAAGAACTAGTGGACGTGGTGCATTTGGGTTTTCTGAAGGCTTTAACAAGGACCCACACAGAAGTGCACAAAATTAAAGCACATGCAAATACTATAAGAGCATAAAAGGGGAATGAGGGACTCAGGATGGGAGATAAGTGTGGGAAGGAGGGGAGTAGAACAGTGACAGGAGTGGGGGTGGGAGATATTGGTAGAACTGGTTGCACACCTCGGTGAGGGGGCAGAGAGCAGAGTAAAAAGAGAGGTGTTAGGGGCATTAGAAAATTCAATGGTCTTACTTTTGGGTTGTAAACTACCCAACCTGGCAATGTCCCAATCTGGTGCTGTTCCTCCAGTTTGCATGTGGCATCAATCTGGCAATGGAGGAGGCCTAGGGCGGAAAGGTCGATATTTGAATGAGAAGGGGAGTTACAGTGGTTTGCTACCAGGAAATCCATCAGATCTTGGCAGGGAACACAACTCACACTTTGTTCTCATAATGGTAGGTGTTTGAGGAACTCCTTATGAGGAAAGCTGAGAATTTTCAGAAGTGAAGAGAGTATGGGTGAGAGAGGTATCAAGGGGCAGATAGACGAATGAGTGAGGGGAATTGTTTTTCTGTCACTTCAGATCAAATGTTACATTGACCCTTCATGTAAAGTTTTATTGATCCAAAGGTAGCCAAGGGAACAGAATGTAAAAATAGCAGGAAGTGTGACTTTAAATGTCACAGTGCTATTGTAAACAAAAGGCGCTGGATGGACCTTGCACCATTCATTATTTAGAAGCAGTTTGCCATTTCCATATTGAACAACCGTTCTACAACAGATCTACAGTAAGTAGTGCATTTCTTATTAAATAAACTCTTTTACAAACTGTCTGAATTGAAAGTGAAATGTGAGAATCCAGCTCAGATTTTGAATGTATTTTCTTGAATGTTATGATACAATGATGTTTTAATTCAGTTAGGCCTCGCTCTCGAGAAACAATTAACCAGCTATTGAAAAAGGAACAAGTCATATGTGGACATAATGGAACAACCTGCGCCAGCTAATATTCCAGCACAGCCACTCAATTCAGGAACCCACTTGGAGCATTCTCAGGACAGACTTCATTGGGACCACCCTCCAGATTACCCACCGCCAGGGTACACACCCCAGGGTAACTCGCATCAGGGGCACCTGCCAAATGAACCATATCAAGTCTTCACAGGGCCTCCTGCCACATCTCTGGATGATGCACCTCCAGAGTATCAAAATGAATTTGCCAATGAAACAGCGAAGAACTTTTCAGACACAGTCATAAGGAGAGGTAAGTCAGTCTCTTCTATCCTGATGAAGAAGCAATGCCTTGTGTAGCTAAAATCATGAGGCAGTGTGATCTCGAGTTAATATTTTAATTGTGAATCTATAAAATCATCCAAAAATCACAAACTTTGTAGTTATTACGTTTTACAATGTTTTAAAGATGCAGTATGGAAACAGACTCGTCGGTCCACCAAATCCACGCCAACCATCAATCACCTGTTCACACCAGATTGATGTTATCCCATTTTCTCCCACTCCTACATTCCTTATGGTAATGCCCAATGTAAAAATTCCATCAGCACAAAATTCCAGAGACAACAGCAGAGAGTCAGGAGCAGAAGCTATTGATGGAGATAACTGGTATTTTTATGTTAGATTTGGAAAAATCACCAAAGGAAAACTGAGGAAAATTATTGGAGAAGATAATGCGTCAGCTATAGTTCAGTTTAGTTTATTGTCACGTGTTCAGAGGTGCAGTGAAAAACTTGTGTTTGGAGAATGAAGAAGGATTGATGAGAGAGGAGTTAGAATCTAGGGTGGCTCTAAACACCTCACAAAATCAAGGATATTTTGAAAGCGTTTTTACTCCTCAAACAAAACTAATAAATATTATCATTTATTTTTCCCACAGCTTTTGTTAGAAAAGTGTTTCTCATATTAATGGTTCAATTGTTAATCACCATAGCAATAATCTGCACGTTTCTTTATTGGTAAGTATCTTTCTTACTTACAAAGGTGTTCACATGAGACATAATATTGCATTGTACAGTTTTAAACTGGAAGAAATTTGTTGTCCAAATTTGATACCGTGTTCCTCAATTTTGATTACCCCGATAAGCCTCTTTTTCATAAACTGTCTGATTATGAAAGTGGCTTGTAATGAATGGCGATAGTTAAATAGCTTTCCATAAAACATTGAAGAAATTTTGTTCCAGGATCTATGTGGGCTCATCATGCTTCTACTTAAGATTCAACAGCATTACTATCAATGAGCCTCTACCTGTCAATAGACTAAGGGTCACAATTAATCAGAAGCCTAATTGGGCTAGACACAAAAATGCTATGGATACAAGAAGTTGTTAATCATGAATGAGTCTGCAAAATATAATGTGTTGAGTAGACCCAAGGGCAGAGAAGACACGAGAATCAGGAGTAAGATTTCATTAGAATCTTGATAAACAGTCCATGCCATCCTCAGTAGTCAGCAGAGTGATCAGCAGGCACCATGACAGTTATTCCTGACTTCCCAAAGCTGTTTAACTATCTATCATGAGCGCATTGGAGGTTTCGCCATCATCGAGGGCAAGATAGTTAATTAATGCACTATCTATCACATTCGTGACATTATTTTTCTCCACCACTGGCACTTTACAACTGCAATATGTATCATGTATGACATGCATTGCAACAAGTCATCAAGACTTCTTCAGTTCTTTCCCTCAAACCCTTTACCAACATTATTCACAATCGGTTTGAAGAAGGGTTTCAAACCGAAACATCACCCATTCCTGCTCTCCAGAGATGCTGCCTGTCCTGCTGAGTTACTCCAGCGTTTTGTGTCTTTATTCACAATCATATCCTTCATTCACACAAACATCCCACCCTCTCAACTAGCTTGTTTCCCACTCACTCCGTCTGCTCATTCATCAACACACTCCTCCCCTCAGATCTCCTCCACCAAGTTCCCATCTGCACACTCCACCTTCCTTTCCTATCAGATTCCATCATCTGCAGCCCCTTGTTACCTCCAGTCACGACCCAGCCTCTGTCTCCATCTCTGTCCTTCCCTCCCCTATCTGACTCCATCAACCAATCAACCCCTCCTCATTTAGATTCACCTATCATCTGCCACCTAATGCCTCACCTCCTCGCCTTATAATCTCTATCTCCCATCCATTCTTTCAGTCTAGATGAAGTGTCTTGACCTGAAGCATCAACGGTCCATTTCCCTCCATGGATGCAGCCTGACCCACTCAGGTTCACCAGTAGTTTTTTTTTTCACCTTCACAAATGGTGGGTTGGAATATCATCTCCTTCAATTCACACCCAACCAACAGATATCTATCATTGCTGTTGGGTCAAAGTCCAAAAATATTCCATCTGGCAGGATTGTGGGAAACTTTTAAGAAACTCAAGAAGCCACTCACTAGGGGTAACTAGGGATAGGTTGTAGCGGGGTTGGATGTGAAATAAGGCTAGATGCCAGGTGAATATCGAGAAGGCAGTTTAATAATGACTGCTCCCTTCGCCGCTACGAGACGGACAAAGGACTGTCCTAAACCCCTCCAAGGAAACCCCGTAGCCTGGGGCCATCCCAGACTTGTCCATCCAGTGCAGAGAGGCTCGACCCAGGGAGTGGCCTAATCCCCAGGAGCTGCCACAAGGTGAAAGTGCTGGTCTTGTTATCCATACCACATCCTGTGACAAAGTAAAAGATGATTCCAACTTATAATTCTCAACTTCTTATTCACAAAGTCATAGGTAATTAGGCTGGCAAAACCTGATTAGCCTTCCACATGTACATTTGCAAGAGATGTGGATCTCTGTCTGATTTTGTCACCCTCTGCTGCTGACAAATCCCTGGCAAGATCTCAGTTGTTGGGGGATATGTCTATTACGGAAGGCCATCAAGCCACCACAGACAGGTGTAGAAAATATATCAAATTCAAATCTTAATCTGACAATATAGCCCTGTCCCAAGTCCACTGCTTCTTAGGAACTTGAATCATAAAGACCGAAAATTAACACCCAGGCTTGATTCCACTTCTCTGTTGATTTATCTGGAAAGGGACCTGCATTAAAATTAAAATTTGAGTGGTCAATATATTGGATGAAACAAAAATGCTGGAAATACTTAGCGGACTTGGAAAAGATAAAAGAGGTCTTGGACCCTTGTTTGAGGCCATGGACCCTTTGACATCACTTGCATCTTTGGATACATAGCCTCACCTTCATCAGTAAGGGTGCAGAAGAGTCAGGAGGTCATGTTACAACTATATAAACTTTGGTTCGGCCGCTTTGGTGTAATGTGTGTGGTTTCATCCAGAGGGTGGTGGGTATGTGGAACGAGCTGCCAGAGGAGGTAGTTGGGGCAGGTACTATAACAACACTTAAAAGACATTTGGACAGGAATGGTTTAGAGGGATATGGCCAAAATACTGGCAGGTGGGAATAATATAGATAGGGCACCTTGGTTGGCATGGGCAAGTTGATCTGAAGGGCCCATTTCCATGCTAAATGACTCTATGACTCATGGTCAGAACACACAAAGAGCCTTTACCTGTGCTGTACTGTTTATTATTCCATGTAAGGTCATAAGTGATAGGAGCAGAATTAGGCCATCAAGTTTACTCTGCCATTCAATCATGGCTGATCTATCTCTCCCTCCTAACCCCATTCTCCTGCCTTCTCTTCATAACCCCTGACATCCATACTAATCAAGAATCTATCTATCTCTGCCTTAAAAATATCCATTGACGGCCTCCACAGCCTTCTGTGGCATATAGATCTATCTTCTTAGTATCCATTCATTCAAAAGAAAATCATGTCTCATACTTTTTCTCATATTTACTTGTGGCTAAGAAGGTAGCCAATTGACCCATCGAGTCTCTGTTGGCTCTAAAGGCCACCCCTTTATTCTGCTTCTCTGTTATTTGATTCTCTCATGCATCCTCATAGACACCCCACTGAATCTCCTATCACCTGCCCACCTTGGAGGCAATTTGCAGTAACCAATTTATCTTCTCTTGACCTTTCAACCTCAGACCACCACAATCCCCACTGAGGCCAATGGGTTCATTTATCTTAGACTGTAACAGCAGAGAATCTGAGAGACTATTCCCAAAGGGTAAACAAGTATACCGTATGCTTTACGTACCACCTAATCATTAAGGGCACTGTGGATATACACCACAAAATCCCTCTGCAGGTCATAGAAACATAGAAACATAGAAAATAGGTGCAGGAGTAGGCCATTCGGCCCTTCGAGCCTGCACCACCATTCAATATGATCATGGCTGATCATCCAGCTCAGTAGCCTGTACCTGCCTTCTCTCCATACCCCCTGATCCCTTTAGCAAAAAGGGCCACATCTAACTCCCTCTTAAATATAGCCAATGAACTGGCCTCAACTACCTTCTGTGGTAGTTGCCATTTCACCTCCATTTCACATTTGACCTCCTAAAGTGTGACATCACACTTTTCTGGACTAATCTCCAACGGCCATTTCTCCGCCCATATTTCTAACTGTTCCATATCATGCTGAATACATTGGCAGCCTTCCTCACCATACACAACCCTGCCACATGAAATTAATACATATTTGACAATGTGGAACTTTATCTTGGACAAGCCATCAAGGCAGCATTGATAATGCCAGAGTTAACAAACAATGATAAGTAGAAACGTCTTTGTTTGATACCAGTATATAAATTAAAAACAGTAATATAATAGATGAAGTTAGATTACAATGTGTAATATTTATGATTATATAGCCTGGATTATGTTGAGTAATGCCAGCCATTCCGCATAGAACTGGAAGTCCAACTGTGGAAATCATGATGAGATTCCCCAGTGAAGAGCATCTAACTTACATCTAGCTCTCCTTAAGTATACTTTATATTTGTTTTCTTTTGACTGGCATAGTAATAGATTCTTCATTTCTATTAATGCATTTTCTGTCATAGATGCATCCTTCTCTGTATGTTAGAACAAGACCTTTCTACATTGATTGGACACATAATAATTGGACAATTGCAACCAAAAAAATTCAGAAAGATATAAATCTAAACTAAGGATTGAAGGAATGCTGTATCAAAATATCTGTAATTTTCCAAAAAGCCATCCCAGTTCTATTGATTAATGACAAGTGTGAGAAAAATTAACTCTTTGTTTCTGATAAAGTCCCCGCTAGAAAGCACTAGTTTTTGTTTTGGCTGGTTGTTCACCTGCTCCCCAGTTTTTCAGGTACTTGCAAAGAAATCTCTCACAAATAATGTATGGCAAAGTATTGTTCCCCTCAGCAAACAGTTACTATGGCTCTTTTTTTTATTTTCTAGCGAAGCCCTGAATGTGTGGGTAACCAAAAGTTATTGGTTTGCATATGCCTTGATGTAAGTATCATGTAAGAAGCTTATTTACTTGCCTACTGCTTATGTTCAGTATCTTTATGGTGTCTCTCTTTCTGTTCCAGGCCTGCCATCTTCATTTTAATCATTACCTTATCATGCTGTGATGGTGTACGACGGAAAGCTCCATGGAACTTTGTGATTCTTTTATTATTTGTAAGTTATTAAATCAAAGAGTTACTCAAAATATTTAAGTTGTTGCCATTTCTCTGTAGACTGTTCTTAATTCAATTTGTTAACACTATTTTTTGGCATTTGAGTCAGATAGATGCCCAGCCAACTCCAATCGTTGGAAACAGTTCCTTGGGAAATTCAAGGTTGAGTTCATCACTTTTATGGACGTCTGATCAAATTCATGTGGACTGCAGATGAAACTAGTTTGCACCATCAAGTAATAGTGGGCGCAGAATTGAGGGGAATGATTTACAAAAGGAGCATTTGTAGTTATCAAATGTATCCGATTTCCCACTTTATTGGCACCATTCTGTTTCATATTTCTGGAGAGATATTTTGAGTGATGTATTTGAATCTGCCTTCAACTCCAGCCATGGGGAGAGCAGTCATGTCCTCTTCTTTATTGCCATCTGTCCTCTCACACAACTGCATAGCCTGGGACTTACTTGCTAGGATCAATGTCCATGAGGATGGCGGCAGCAATGCCTCCACTGAAATTTATTTCAAATTTACCTCAAGCGAAATCCACATTTTCTACCCTTTTCACCTACAGACTATTCTGGAAGGTTTGATGTTAGGAGCAGTTTCAGTGTAAGTCTATATTTTGCTTGAAACACATTTGCTTGAAACACCTTTTGTATTCAATAAAGGCTTGGAGGTAATTCCAATTGAAACATTTAAATTATAACTTTTGTCTCTACTGCTCTTCAGTTCCTTTGGTGCTGATGCGGTGATGTGGGCCGTGGGTGCTACTGCGTTTGTGTCATTAGGACTGACAATATTTGCTCTGCAATCCAAGGTACAATTTACAACCCTTGCCAGGTTTTTTGTTGGGCTCAGTTGCTCTTTGCTGAAATCTGAATGGATGTGTTTGTTTTTTTTCCAGTGGGATTTGACCAAGGGACGTGGAATGTTGCTTGTGCTACTACTGGTGTTATTATCATTTGGAATTTTATGTGCCATAATACAATCATATGTAAGTCCATGTGTTAAAACTATAGTTTTTATTACTTATATGGATGTGGGGCTGCTGCAAGGCCAGCATTTATTGCCTGAACCCGATTGCTCTTGAGAAGGCAGCTGTCAGCCGTAATAAAATGGCTGCAGTCTATTCATACTTGAATTACACATAAGTTTTGTATTTGATAATTTCCTGTGGAAAGATGAGAGAAATATAGTTTCATTTTGGCTTACCTTGACTACTGTTTATGTCTAAGAGGAATTTAGACATCTTGATCGAGGATAGCATTTCCCTTTTGGTCGATGCTAAGGTGACGTTATTTGGTTATGCCATCAGCAGGGACCAATCACGTACCAATATTCATATTCATGGAATCACGCCAGCCGATCATGATTGACCAGCAGCTACATAGAACAGTACAGCGCAGGAACAGGCCCTTCGGCCCACTATGTCCATGCTGAACATGATGCCAAGTTAAATTAATCTCCTCTTATCAGAATGTAATCCATATCCCTTCAAGTCAAGTCAAATTTATTTGTCACATACACATACACGATGTGCAGTGAAATGAAAGTGGCAATGCCTGCGGGTTGTGCACAAAAAGAATTACAGTTACAGCATATAAATAAAGTTAATAAGTTACTATTAATGTCGACAAAAATTTAGTCTCTGGGGTTATAAAAGTTGACAGTCCTGATGGCCTGTGGGAAGAAGCTCCCGTCTCATCCTCTCCGTTTTCACAGCGTGACAGCGGAGGCGTTTCCCTGATCGTAGCATCTGGAACAGTCCGTTACTGGGGTGGCAGGGGTCCCTCATGATCTTGCTTGCTCTGGATCTGCACCTCCTGATGTATAGGTCCTGCAGGGGGATGAGTGTAGTTCCCATGGTGCGTTCTGCCGAACGCACTACTCTCTGCAGGGCCATCCTGTCCTGGGCAGAGCTGTTCCCAAACCAGACTGTAATGTTGCCGGACAGGATGCTCTCTACAGCCCCAGAGTAGAAGCAATGAAGGATCCTCAGAGACACTCTGAATTTCCTCAGTTGTTTAAGGTGGTAAAGGCGCTGCTTAGCCTTACCCACCAGTGCGGCAATGTGCATTGCCCATGTCAGATCCTCTGCGATGCGGACTCCCAAGTATTTAAAACTGGTCACCCTATCCACAATAGACCCATTTATCTCCAGTGGCGTGTACGTCCTTGGATGTTTAGCCCTATTGAAGTCCACAATCAGCTCCTTTGTTTTAGTGACATTCAAGAGGAGGCTATTGTCCTGACACCAGAGTGCCAGATCAGCCACCTCCTCCCGGTAGGCCTTCTCATCGTTGTTGGAGATCCGGCCCACCACCACAGTGTCATCAGCAAACTTGATGATGGAGTTTGAGCTGAACCTGGCCCCACAGTCATGTGTGTACAGGGAGTACAGCAGGGGGCTAAGGACGCAGCCCTGGGGGGATCCTATGTTCAGGGTGAGGGAGCTAGATGTGTGTTCCCCCATCCTGACCACTTGGGGCCTGGCAGTGAGAAATTCCAGGACCCAGGCACACAGAGGGGTGCTAAGCCCCAGTTCATTTTCTGCAATATTCATGTACTTCCCAAAAGCCTGCAAAATGCCACTATTGTATCTGCCTCCACCACCACTCCTGGCAGTGAGTTCCAGGAATCCACCACTCTGTGTATAAATACTTGCCCCGCACCATTGTAGCGACTTTTCATTATGCTTGCCCAATTAGACTTTAAATTCCGTTGCAATATTTTAAAACAATTAACTTTCCCTTATTCAGCTTCAAATTATGTTTTTATCTCTGCCTTTTTCCAGTCTGCCCTACATTTGTTTCGGGCCTTCACCACATGACCAGGCCAAATATTTTGGCAACACGTGGAGTTTTGGAGCTAATTATCTCCAAAATGCCACAATAAAAAAATTAGAGAATAAAATCAGCAAGGATAATGATAAATAATGTTAAAAATTTACTGAGAGGCTTGCCAACCACGTAATTGTAGAGGAATTTTATGATAACCGCTGCAATTGAAAATTTATAAAAGTTAGACTTTTAAAATATCAAGAATAATGTAGATCTCAGCACAAAGTTTAATCAGGAGAGAAACTAGAAAACTGGAGCATCCATTTATCAAAATGGATAATCCTGATACTAATCTGCAGGTCAATGAGTAATTTTTACTAAATTACTTTACAAACACAATGGTACTGCCAACCAAAAGCACGTCAAGAGCTTGAGCAGACAGGTATCTAGAGCCCACGTGTGTAGGAAGGAACTGCAGATACTGGTTTAATCCGAAGTAGACACAAAATGTTGAGTATTATCGAATAATTCACTGCGTCTATTACAAACCCACTGACTCCCACAACTATCTCGACTACACTTCTTCCCACCCTGCTTCCTGCAAAGACTGTTCCTTCCTCCCAATTCCTCTGTCTACGCCGCATCTGCGCCCAAGATGAGGTGTTCCACACCAGGACATCCGAGATGTCCTCATTCTTTAGGGAATGGGGGTTCCCATCTCCCATCAGAGATGAGGCCCTCACTCGTGTCTCCTCGGTACCTCGCAGCTCCGCCCTTGCTCTCCCTCCATCTATTCGCAACAGGGACAGAGTCCCCCTAGCCCTTACCTTTCACCCCATCAACCATCACATACATAACTCTCTGACATTTTTGGCACCTCGAACGGGATCCCACCACGATTCATATCTTCCCATCTCCACCTCTTTCCGCCTTCCGCAAAGACTGTTCCCTCCACATATCCCTGGTTAACTCATCCCTTCCCACCCACACCACACCCTCCCAAGGTACCTTCCCCTGCAACCGCAGGAGATGCAACACTTATCTCTATGCCTCGTCCCGCGACTCTGTCCAGGGACCCCGACAGTCCTTTCAGGTTAGGCAGAGGTTCACTTGCACTTCCTTCAACCTCATCTACTGTAACCGTTGTTCAAGATGTGGACTCTTATACATCGGCGTGATAAAACGTAGACTGTGCGATCGTTTCGCTGAACACCTTCACTTAGCCCGCCTGAATCTCTCAGTTCCAAACACTTTAATTCCCCTTCCCATTCCCATCCTAACCTTTGTGACCTGGGCCTCCTCCATTGTCAGAGTGAGGCTAATCGCAAATTGGAGGAACAGCATCTCATATTTCGCTTGGGCAGCTTACAACCCATTGGTATGAATATTGATTTCTCTAACTTCAAGTAACCCCTGCATTCCTTCTCTCCCCATCCCGCCCCCACCCAAGTCACAACAGGTTCTCGTTCTCACCTCGCAAACAGCTGTGGCCTGTTTCCTTTATCATCGTTACTTTTTTGCATATCTTTCATTCATTTGTTCTCTATCTCTGTGCATTATTGTCTATATCTCTCATTTCCTTTTCCCTAGACTAGTCTGAAGAAAGGTCTCGACCCGAAACATCACCCATTCCTTCTCTCCAGAGATGCTGCCCGTCCTGCTGAGTTACTCCAGCTTTTTGTGTCTATCTTCAGTATCTGGAGCCCTACAGATTTTTTACATCTATTGAAAATTAGAGGAGTCTGTTGCTCTCTGTAAAGATATCCATTATGCATTCAGTGGTGCAATGCTCTGGGCTGGAATTGCAAAGTTAACCATTAGAAGGCACTCCCACTCTCCCCTCTGTGCAAACCTACGAGCAAAAAAAAAAGGTGTAAATATTGTATGAATTCTAATCGTTTTGTTTTCCTTACAGTGGCTCCAAATAGTTTATGCCTCAATAGGAACATTGATATTTTCTGTTGTAAGTATATTTAAATCTTTGTCTTTTCAGCTTACAAGAATTTTGCAGTTTTTCCACGCAACTGTATAATACAAATCTGGCTAAGGACCAGCTTCACCCAGGAAAATATCTCCAATTCTGTTAAGAGAATGTTGTAGCTAAGACAAGGCATTATGAACACGGCGGTCTAAACCTTCTTTCCGTAGGCCATATCTTTTTACAAACCTCTGGATGTCTGTTTTGTATTTTTCCAAGATCCAATTTGCTTCTTTATGGTTTTCTGGTCTAAATTCACCTCTGCAGTCAGTCTCAATGCAAGGTCATTGATCTGAAATGTTGGCTCTATTTCTCTCTCTGCTGCGTGACCTCCTAAATATTTCCAAAAATGTTTTGCTGCAGTGCAGATTTTCGGCATCTGCGACATTTTAGTTTTGGGTTGAGGACTTATTTTTCCTACTTTCTTTTGGGATTGCTTATTAAAGAAACATAATCTTAAATTATCTTAATTTGCAAAATGAACATGACATATCTTTATGTGATTTGCAGTATGATTTTTAGTCATAGTCATGCAGCACGAAAATAGGCCCTTTGGCCCAGCTGCCCTTGCCGACCAAGTGGCCCCATCTACACTAGTTCCAACTGCCCGCGTATGGAATATATCCCTCTAAACACGTTCCTATCCATGTATCTTTTAAATGTTGTTATAGTTTCTGCCTCAACTATCTCCACCGGTAGCTCAATCCATACACCCACCACTCATTGTGTGAAAAAGTTACCCTTCAGGTTTCTATTAAATCTTTCCCCCCTCACCTTAAACCTATATCCACTGGTTCTTAATTCCCCTACTCTGCGCAAGAGACTCTGTGCGTCTACCCAATCTATTCCTCACATGATTTTGTACACCTTTATAAGATCACCCTTCATCCTCCTGCACTCCAAGGAATAGAGTCCTAGCCTACTCAACCTCTCCCTACGGCTCAGGCCCTCGAGTCCCGGCAACATCCTCATAAATTTTCTCTGGGTGTTCTCTGAATATGTTCTTACACATTTTATTGCTTTTGTACAGTTTCATTGTACAGGATCTGTCCACACTTGTTGAATTGATTCAACTATCACCCCCAGGCATAGCCTGAAGTTTCTCTACTTCTCCTATGATTGGAGAAGTCCCTGTCCCCTTTCGTCACCCTCTCCACCTCTTTGAACGACCCCTCATTGAATAACTCCTCCTTATTTGCCCCCTACCCCTTTCACTTCCTTCATATAAGTTGAGTAGTTATTTGCACAAGCCCAAGCTCTGCCTGTCTTTCTGTGGAACTGTTTCAGTTTCAGTCCCACTCAGGTTCCCCCTCTCACCACTTGTCGATGACCATCTTGTTGTTGCTTCCTGCTGTTAACTTGAATTAGAGAAGTTCACCACTTTGGGTGCCAACTTCTACCTCCATGTGTACATCTCTGACTCTTCTCATCTTTTTCTTGATTAATTTATAGAGTCATAGAGTGATACAGTGTGGAAACAGGCCCTTTGGCCCAACTTGCCCCACACCGGCCAACATGTCCCAGCTACACTAGCCCCACCTACCTGTGCTTGGTCCATATCCCTCCAAACCTGTCTTATCCATGTACCTGTCTAACTGATTCTTAAACGTTGGGACAGTCACAGCCTCAATTACCTCTTCTGGCAGCTTGTTCCATGCACCCACCACCCTTTGTGTGAAAAAGTTACCTCTCAGATTCCTATTAAATCTTTTCCCCTTCACCTTGAACTATGTCCTCTGATCCTCATTTCTCCTACTCTGGGCAAGAGACTCTGTGCATCTACCCGATCTATTCCTCTAATGATTTTATACACTTTTATAAGATCACCCCTCATCCTCCTGCGCTCCAAGAAATAGAGTCACAGCCTGCTCAACCTCTCCCTATAGCTCACACCCTACAGTCCTGGCGACATCCTCATAAATCTTTTCTGAAACCTTTAAAGCTTGACAATATCTTTCCTCTAACATGGTGCCCAGAACTGAACATAATATTCTAAATGTAGTCTCACCAACGTCGTATACGACTGCAACATGACCTCCCAACTTCTATACTCAATACTCTGAATGATGAAGGCCAATATGCCAAAAGCCTTTTTGACCACCTTATGGTCAAGGTGACTTGACCTTCAAGGAACCTGCACTCCTAGATCCCTCTGCTCCACAACACTCCCCAAAGGCCAACCATTCACTGTGTAGGTCCCGCCCTTGCTAGACGTCCCAAAATGCAACATGTCACACTTCTCTGTATTAAATTCCATCAACCATTCCTCAGCCCACCTGGCCAATCGATCCAGATCCTGCTGCAATCTTTCACAACCATCTTCACTATCTGCTAAACCACCCACTTTTGTATCATCAGCAAACTTGCTAATCTTGCCCTGTATGTTCTCATCCAAATCATTGATGTAGATGCCAATCAGTAACGGGCCCAGCACCGAACCCTGAGGGACACCACTAGTCACAGGCCTCTAGTCCGAGCAACCTTCCACCATCACGCTCTGCTTCCTTCCATGCAGCCAATTTGCTATCCATTCAACTATCTCTCCTTGGATCCTAACCTTCCAGAGCAGCCTACCAATTAGAGGATAGGTTAGTGATTAGTATCCACTACGACCCCAATAATTCCCACAAGTGTGACCTCAAGTCTTGAATGACATATACATTTAATCTTCTGTCCCACTTCCACTATCCTTAGCCTTTTACTGTGTTCCAAAGCAAAAAAATATAGACTCATATTCACAATTAAGCACATTACAGCTGTTTAGATTCAACATCTTCATTTAATCAATATTTCCAGCCTTTTCTGTTTTCTTTACAATTTCATTCACAATATTTTACAATTTCATTCACAATATTTTCATAAATTTGTAAGTTGTAGGAGTAGAATTAGACCATTCAGGCCATCATATCTATTCCGACATTCATCATGGCTGATCTATCGTTCCCTCTCAGTCCCATTCAGTTCAGTTCTGTTCAGTTCAGTTTAGTTTATTGTCACATGAGTCGAGGTATATTGAAAAACTTTTGTTGCGTGCTATCCAGTCAGCAGAAAGACAAGACATGATTACAATTGAGCCATTACAGTGAATAGATACACGATAAGGGAATAATGTTTAGTGAAAGGTTAAGCCAGCAAAGTCCGATCAAGGATAATCCAAGGGTCACCAATAAGAAAGATAGTAGTTCATACTGTTCTCTGGTTGTGGTAGGATGATTCTGTTGCCTGATAACAGCTGGGAAGAAACTGTCCCTGAATCTGGAGGTGTGCGTTTTCACACTTCTGCACCTTTTGCCTGATGGGAAAGGGGAGAAGAGGGAATGGGCAAGATGTGATTCATCCTCGATTGTGCTGCTGGCCTTGCTGAGGTAGCGTGAAGTATATAATAGAGTCAATTGAAGGGAGGTTGGTTTGTGTGATGTCTGGGGTGCATCCACAATTCCCTGCAATTTCCTGCGGTCCTGTATGGAGCTGTTCTCAAACCAAACTGTGAAGCATCCTGATAAAATGCTTTCTATGGTGCATCAGTGGAAGTTGATGAGAGTTACTGCTGAGGGGACATGCTGAACTTCCTAAGCCTTCTAAGGAAGTGGAGGGGTTGGTGTACTTTCTTGGTTGTTGCTTCAATGTGGGTGGTCCAGAGGTTATTGGTGATATTGACTTCTAGGAATTTGAACTTTTTAACTATCTCTACTTCAGCGCCGTCCTGCCTTCTCCCAATAAACCCCTGACACTCTTACTAATTATGTCAAAAATACTTCCTTGGCTGCAAAGTCCTTCAGGTTACCTGCCTCTTATAACAATTGAAACGGCATGGAGGGTTAATAAATTGCAGAGGGTTACGTGAAGTTGAGCCTCTGATGATTTTTTTTAAATCCATAATTTTCAACATGTTGAAATGCTGATGTAAAACTTTTTGTATTTCTTTTTTAGTACCTGGTGATTGACATACAATTAATGCTGGGAGGAAAGCACAGATACAGCCTTAACCCTGAGGAATACATTTTTGCTGCTCTGAACCTTTACCTCGACATTGTGAATCTCTTCTTGTTCATACTTCAACTTGTTGGTCTGAGTCGTTAAGGAATAAAAATGAAGTATGCAGTTGGCTGTAACTATTCATTATTAATGTATTCTCATAGGTTAATTAGTCATGGGAGCAGAAGTAGGCCATTTGGCCCATCCAGTCTACTGTGCCATTCAATCCTAACTGAAGCTAGACCCGAAATGCTGGAGTAACTCAGCGGGACAGGCAGCATCTCTGGAGAGAAGGAATGGGTGATGTTTCGGGTTGAGACCCTTCTTCAGACCATTCATTCATGATTGATCAATCTTTTCCTCTCAACCCCATTCTCCTGCCTTCTCCCCATAACCCGACACTCTTACCAATCAAGTATCTGTCAATCTCTGCCTTAAAAATACCCAATGACTTGACCTCCACAGCTGCCTGTGGCAACAAATTCCACAGATTCACCACCCTCTGACTAAGGAATTTCTTCCTCATCTCCTTTCTAAAGGTATGTTCTTTTATTCTGAGGATCTGCCTTCTGGTTCTAGACTCTGCCACTAGTGGAAACATCCTCTCCACAAAATGACCCAGTCAGGGTAGCATGTTGTGCAACAATACAGTTGCTGCCTTACAGCGCTAGAGACCCGGGTTCAATCCTGACTAAGGGGGGTTTGTGTACGGAGTTTGTACGTTCTCCCTGTGACCGCGTGGGTTTTCTCGGGGTGCTCTGGTTTCCTCCCATACTCCAAAGATGTACATGGTTGCAGGTTAATTGTCCCTAGTGTGTAGGATAGTGCTAGTATATAGGATGACCACTACTTGGCGCAGTCTTGGTGAGCTGAAGGGCCTGTTCCTGCGCTGTATCTCTAAAGTCTAAATAATCCTTGTGTAACAGAACAACAAATATGTAAACTTAGAAAATAAAGTTGTAAACTTAGAAAATAAGGGCGGCGCGGTGGCGCAACGGTAGAGTTGCTGCTTTACAGCGAATGCAGCGCCGGAGACTCAGGTTCGATCCTGACTACGGGTGCTGTACTGTAAGGAGGTTGTACGTTCTCCCCGTGACCTGCGTGGGTTTTCTCCAAGATCTTCGGTTTCCTCCCACACTCCAAAGACGTACAGGTATGTAGGTTAATTGACTGGGTAAATGTAAAAATTGTCCCTAGTGTGTGTAGGATAGTGTTAATGTGCGGGGATCGCTGGGCGGCGCGGACTCGGTGGGCCGAAAAGGCCTGTTTCCGCGCTGTATCTGAAATATGAAAATATGAAATATGAAATAAATGGCATTATGTTTCTTATTGGATCAATATTATGAATATTGGCTGAAGACAAAAATACTGGAGGAACTCGGCGGGTCAGGCAGCATCTGTGGAGGGAATGGATAGATGATGTTTTCTGTCGAGACCCTTCTTCAGACTGATGGAGTGGGGGAGAGAAAGTTGGAAAGGGGAGGTGGGGTGCCAAGTGATAGGTAGATACAGGTGAGGGGGTTGCTTTCATTAGCAGATGGATCGAGATAGTGACAAAGACAAGGGATGAAAAGGAGACAAAAGACATTCAGATAAGAAGAGCAGTGAAATCTAAAGCCAGAGGGAAGGGAATAGAGTCATGGAGTCATATGGTGTGGAATTAGGCCCTTTGGCCCAACTTGTCACCGCCGACCAGCATGCTCTATCCACACTAGTCCCACCTGTCTGCTTTGGCCCATATCTTCTAAACCTATCCTATCCATGTAGCTGTCCAAATGTCTTTTAAACTTTGTGATAGTATCTGCCTTAACTGCCTCCTCTGGTAGCTCGTTCCATATATCCACCACCCTTTGTGTAAAAAACGTTGTTCCACAGGTTCCTATTAAATCTTTTCCCCCTCACCTTAACCCTATGTCCTCTGGTTCTCGATTCCACTACTTTGGGTAAAAGACACTGGACATTTACCAAATCGAATGCCCTCATGGTCTTATACAACTCTAGAACTCCCTCATCCTCCTGCACTCCGAGGGATAAAGTCCTAGCCTGCTCAACTTTTCCCTATAGCTCATGGCCTCGAGTCCAGGCAACATCCTCGTAAATCTTCTCTGCACATTTTCCAGCTTGACAACATCTTTCCTACAACATGGTGAGTAAAACAGAACACAATACTCTAAATGTGGCCTCACTAATGTCTTGCACAACTATGGCATAATCGCCCAACTTCAATACTCAATACTCCGGTTGATGAAGGCCAATGTGCTAAAAATCTCCTTGACCACCCTCAGATGCCACTTTCATGGAACTATGTACCTGCACTCCTAGATCCCTCTGCTCTATAACACTTCCCAGAGCCTTGCCATTCATTGTGAAGGTCCTGCCCTGGGTTGACTTCCCAAAGTGCAACACCTTACACTTATATGTATTAAACTCCATTAACTATTCCTCAGCCCACTTGTCCAACTGATCAAGATCTTGCTGTAATTTTTGATTACCCATATGGGTGGAAGGGGATAATGGATTGGGCAACTTGGAGATGGGAGGGGTGGGAGATGAATGTGAGGGGAGGGGGGGGGAATGAATACAGTGAAGGGGGTGGTGGAAGAAATGTGTGAGCATTGGGAGTAAGGGGGATGGAACTTGAAATTAGAGAATTCAATATGCACACCGTAGGGTTGTAAGCTACCCAAGTGGTATGAGGTGCTGTTATTCCAGTTTGCATGTGGTGTCATTCTGACCGAAGAGGAAGCCAAGGTCAGAAAGCTCTGTATGGGAATGGGGAGAAAAGTTAAAATGTATTCAGGTTATGCCCAATCCCTCACTTTCTTTTTCAGCTTTCTCCCCCCTACTCTATTGGTCTGAAGAAGGGATCCCACCCGAAATGCCATATATCCATTTCCTTCCACAGATTCCGCCTGACCTGCTGAGTTCCTCCAGCAGTCTATTTTTTGCTCAAGATTCCAGTTTCTGCGGTTTCTTGTGGCTCCAGTAATACACAGCGATTTGATATGTCAATATGCAGTATAAAATACAAAAATAGCTTGTGGACTTGGAAAGCTACCTCTCCACAAAACAAATAAAAATAAACATATAAAACGTAGAAACTGGAGACACTGGAGACTGCTGAAGTAGAATCATGACCTGAAACATCAACCATCACTTTGCCTCCACAGATGCTGCTTGATCCGCTGAGTTACTCCAACAGTTTGTTCTATGCTGTTCACTAATTAATGGTATTACAAATTAGCCGTAAAATGTTGCAAATTTGGAAAGTGCCTATGATAGTGAATGGTGAATGTCTTGTGAAAGTGGCTGTGCATATTTCCCAAATAAAAATGTGCTTGATGTTAAAAGTAGATTTTTCCTCCTACATTATTAAAATAAATTCTTGAGATTAACTACTCTTGATCATCATTATAAATTATTATTTATCGATATTCTAAAAGCATTGCTAATTTTTTTATACAATTTGAGATATAAATGATTAATTTATCAATATATTGCTTGGTGTCATTGCAGTATTTTTTCCAAAGTTCTGAGCTTTTTCTTAACTAATAGATTAAAAGTCAAGGTGGGATAACAAATTGAGTTTTCAACTAGAGATTTAGAAATGAAGTCAGCTCAGTTAGAAAGTCTTTGCTGTCAGGAATTTAATCGAAGGGGCTTGGAGCAGGTACATTTGTATTCAGCGTAAGAGTGCAACATTAATTGAAACTTACTGAGAATGGTACAGGAAAAGCTGACGTGTGATATAAACTGGTAAACGGGGATAGCAGGAAAAACTATTAAGGCTAACCTGCAGTGCTGGATTAGAGAGTTGCAATGCAAACTAACTCAAACATTAACATAGTGCTTAAGAGTTGCACTATAACTTGCAGTCACACATGGAATCCCTTATCACAATTAATGTTTAGTTTAGTTTAGAGATGCAGCATGCAAACAGCCCTTCGGCCCATTGAGTCCATGCCAACCATCATTTACTGATACACCGGTTCTACGTGAACCCATTTTCGCATCCTACACACCAGGGGCAATTCACAAAAGCCAATTAATCTACAATTCTGCACATCTTTGGGATGTGGGCGGCAACTGGAGCACCTGGAGGAAACCCATGTGGTCACAGGGAGAACATGCAAGCTCCACACCAACAGCATCTGAGATCAGGATTGGACCTGGGTCTACCTGAGGTAGCAGCTCTACCACTGTGCTTCCCTAATGACAATGAGTTTAGATTATATTCCCATGCACAGTGCACCCTGTGCTCACCTACAGTGCCCTATATAAAAGGCATGCTCAATTGGGTCCAGATCGGGTGATTGACTTGGCCACTCAAGAATTTACCTTTTTTAGCTTTGAAAAACTCCTTTGTTGCTTGAGCAGTATGTTTGGGGTCATTGTCTTGCTGTGGAATGAACTGCCGGCCAATGAGTTTTGAGGCATTTCTTCGAACTTGAGCTGATAGGATGTATCTATACACTTCAGAATTCATTATGCTACTACCATCAGCCGTTGTATCATCAATGAGGTGAGCCAGTACCTTTAACAGCCATACATGCCCAGGCCATAACACCCCCACCACCGTGTTTCACAGATGAGGTGGTATACTTTGGATCTTGGGCAGTTCCTTCTCTCCTCCATACTTTGCTCTTGCCATCACTCTGATATAAGTTAATCTTCGTCTCATCTGTCCACAAGGCCTTTTTTTCCAGAACTCTGGTTGCTCTTTTAAGTACTTCTTGGCAAACTGTAACCTGGCCATCCTATTTTTGCAGCTAGCCAGTGGTTTGCATCTTGCAATATAGCCGCTGTATTTCTGTTCATGAGGTTTTCTGCAGACAGTGGTCATTGACAATTCCACACCTGACTCCTGAAGAGTGTTTCTGATCTGTCAAAACAGCACCTACCCATGTTCTCCAGAGATGCTGCCTGACCTGGTGAGTTATTCCAGCATTTGGTGTATTTTATTCCCAGGGAAAATCTTGCCTGGGTTTCTCACTAAAACAGCCAAACTGAATACAACCTCTTATACAAAAGTGCATAAACTGCTGGAGTAACTCAAAAGATCAGGCAGCATCTCTGGAGAACATAGATTAGTGATGTTTTGGGTCGGGACTCTTCTTCAGACTGATGACAACATCTTATACATTTTTGCACTGATTTATTTACTGTTCCTCTGGCCTGATAGAATGAATATTCATGTCAGCAGTGTTCTTGGCACTCTTTGGCCATGCAATTTGACGGTTGCTGGAGCAACAAGAAATACCACAAGCATTCTAACACAGACTCCCCAGTAAATCATGTGAAGTTATTCAGATAATTCAGGATAACTCTGCCTGTTCATGCAATTTAGGAAGGAAACCACCAAACAGCGCTGTCCTATGATGCCCCTTCATTATTGAGTCTCTCAGCTGCTCTTCCACTTCTCTGCTTTGAGAAGATAAAAATAAATAAATTCCCATTCAAAACCCTGCTGTGCCAAATTGAAGGCACTAATTGATGGAATGGTGGAGCCACATTTACATGCCAAATCATTTAAAAAAAGTTGCTTTCCCAATTGTCTTCTTAAATCTTCTAACAGTCATATGGCAATTATAAATCGTTGGAAATCAAATTTTAAGTGGGTGAACTTTAACTCAGTTTGCACCTGATGTCAGAAGAGAGTCGTAACAAAACACTGGTGTATTCATACTTTTACTGATCAATTGTGCATCACTGATTGTGGCAACACACGTAGATTTAGTGGTATAGAAGCCGTATTGCGTATTCACCTTCATTGGTCAGGGCATTGAATATAAGAGTCAGGCAGTCATGACGTAGCTCTACAGGACTTTGGTTAGGCTGCATTTGGAATATTGCGTGTAATTCTGGTCGCCGCATTACCGGAAGCATACGGAAGTTTGAAAGAGTACATAACAAGTTTACTATAATGCTGCCTGGATTAGAGAATATTAGCAGAGGTTGGACAAATGTTTTTTTTCCAGAACATTGGAAATTGAGGAGAGACGTAATATAAGTTTATAAAAATATGAGAGGTGTAGATAGGGTAGACAGTCAGACCCTTTTCCCCAGAGGAAATGTCAAAGACTAGATGGCATAGTAAGAGGGGAAAAGCTTAAAGGAGATGGAGACACAAGGAACTGCAGATGCTGGTTTATCAAAAAAAAGCACAAAGTGTTGCAGTAACTCAGTGGATCAGGCAGAATCTCAGGAGAACATGCAAAGCTACGTTTTGGGTTGGGTCACTTCTTTAAAGGAGATGTGAGTGGTAAGTCTTTTTACACAGAGAGTGATTGGTGTCTTGAACCCGCTGCCAGATCTGATGGTGGGAGGCTGATACGATAGTGACATTTAAGAGGGTCTTAGATAGATACATGGAAGAACAGTGTATAAAGGGATATGGATAATCTATTCAAGAGAGAATTAGATATAGCTCTTAGGGCCAACAGAATCAAGGGATATGGGGAGAAAGCAGGAACGATATACTGGTTCTGAAGAAGGGTCTCGACCCGAAACGTCATACATTCCTTCTCTCCTGAGATGCTGCCTGACCAGCTGAGTTACTCCAGCATTTTGTGATACCTTCCTACTGGTTTTGGATGATCACCCATGATTATATTGAATGGCGGTGCTGGCTCAAAGGGCCGAATGGCCTACTCCTGCACCTATTTTCTATGTTTCTATGTATAAGCAGATAAAATGTGTACACCACTAGTCACAGGTCTCCAGTCTGAAATATGCCCATCCACCACCATGCTCTGATTCCTTCCATGAAGCCTTTCACAATCACCTTTCACAATCACCATACAAACATTTTAAAACGTAAATAAGAAAAGTCTAACTAACAGCTGATGGCATTCAGTGTCTTGTCACCCTTAAATATGGCCCATTGAAAAGAATGAGTCAGTTGAAATAATCACAACGTGATATTATTTTCTTGATTATTACATCCACTCCCTGGGATTTGATATTTTCAAACAACTTTTATCTTACTGATGCTCTGAAGGTTATTTGAAGGGGTAGTTTCCATGGTAACTAAAAGAACAGCTTCTTCATCATTACAAGATTACTACAATTTAATTTGGTGGATTAATGGGAAATTACATTGATTGGTATTTCCAGAGGTATAATTTAGTTGAAGGTTTTAAACTGCGTCATTTTCTCCAACTGCGCACAAGCACATCTGGTCAGAAGGAAGTCATGCTGGGAAGAAAACCTTGAAAATAATATTGTCGCAAAGTTCAGCAATGGCTAAAACATCTTCACCTATACAATTTTCCATCATGACTGAAGAAATGGTACTCTATTTGTTTCCCCCTACCTATCAATTCCTTATCCATTTATTATTGACATGTATCACCAACATTTTACCAAGTAATTCTGTTCTGATATATAAATTGTTAACTAACAAGAATAATACTGCTTTGTTGCAGTATAAACTAAACTGCTGACAATAATACATGTAAAGGATTGCGTAAAAATATTATTGAAATCATCAAGTTATAGAGACAAGAGAAATGCAGCAGTAATATATGGTCCAACTCGACCAAGATGCTCATCTTAGCTTGATTAGCTAGTCCCATTCACCCGCTTTAAGCCCATCTCTTTTGAAACTCTTCCCATCCATGTACCTGTTCAAATGTTTGCTTATATGCTGTTTTTGCACCTGCCTCAACTACTTCCTCTGACAGCTCATTTCATATACTCACCACCCTTTGTGTGAAAAGGTTGCCCCTGAGATTCCTAATAAATCTTTCCTCTCTTATTTTCTAGTTTTTGATTCCACTTCCCTGGGAAAAGGTCTGTGTGCTTCACCTTATCTACATGTCTTATGATTTTATATGCCTCTATAAGATTACACCTCCTCCTATGCTCCAAGGAACAAAGTCCTATCCTGACCAACCTCTCCATATAACTTAGGCTCTCAATTCCCGACAGCATTTTTGTAACTCTTCTTCACATTCTTTCCAGCATAATGACATATTTCCTATAGTAGGGTAATCAAAACTGTGCACAATACTCACCAATGCACAACTGCAATATAATGCCCCAACACCTGTACCCAGTGCCCTATCTGATGAAGATCAGCATGCCAAATACCTTCTTCTCCCCAGGGCATGACATTTCACTGTGAATGTCCTAAAATGTGACTTCCCAAAATACAACACCTCATTCGCATCTGAATTGAACACAATTTGCCATTCTCCTGCCCACTTATTTAGTAGATCAAGTTTACACCTCAATTTTTGACAACCTTCTTCCTATTTTAATGTCATCTGCAAGCTTACCAATCATGCCTTGTATACTTTCATGCAAGTTGTTCAAATAAATGATGAACAACAATGAACTCCTTCAGGCCTCCACTTCTAAAAACATCCACCATCATCCTTGTTTCCTACCATTAAGTCAATTATACAGTGCCCTCCATAAGTTTGGGACAAAGACCCATCATTTATTTATTTGCCTCTGTACTCCACAATTTGAGATTTGTAATAGAAAAAAATCACATGTCGTTAAAATACACATTGTCAGATTTTTTAAAAGGGTATTTTTATACATTTTGGTTTCACCATGTAGAAATTACAGCAATGTTTATACATACTACCCCCATTTCAGGGCACCATAATGTTTGGGATACATGGCTTCACAGCTGTTTGTAATTGCACAGGTGTGTTTAAATACTTCCTTAATGTTGGTGTTGGATGTTAAACCGAAACTGTTTAGATGTGCTCTTATACTGACGTCACTACCGGTGTACCAGATATAAAATGCATATGAAAACAAAATAAAAGTCTTCTCTTCCGGTTAAGCAACACCGACGTATGAGAGCATGTGTGTTTATACCTCCGAAGAATAAAAGCATAATACCGACTATCCTGCCCTTGAGATGCAAACGCCAACAGGTTATGGGCCCAGGAGGGATGGTGGAAGCCTATGGAACAGATTATGCTTCGACGGAGATGAAAAGAATTATGAATTATGGGAAACAAAGTTTTTAGGCCACCTGCGGCTACAAGGCTTAAAGTCAACAATTCTGAACGAGCCGGCTACCGACGAAGGAGACGACGGGGAAGCCGAGAAAAACGAAAAAGCCTACGCCGAGCTGATACAAGTGCTAGACGACAAAAGTTTGTCGCTCATTATGAGAGAAGTGGCGGACGACGGGAGAAAAGCGTTGCAGCTACTGAGGAGCCATTAGGCGGACACAGGGAAACCGCGAGTGATCGGCCTCTACACCGAGCTGACGTCACTGAAAAAGGCCATAAACGAAAGTGTAACAGAATACATTATTCGTGCAGAAATGGCGATTACAGCACTAAGAAAAGCCGGAGAGACTCTTAGTGACGGGCTGCTGATTGCCATGATTCTGAAAGGCTTGCCAGAGACATTTAAGCCATTTGCCATCCACATAACACAGGGTGATGAGAAGACAACTTTTGGTGAGTTTAAGACCAAGTTGAGAAGCTACGAGAGCACTGAAAGATTTAGCGGCCATATGAGTGACGACAACGTAATGAAAGCAAGAGGCTGGGTGAAAGGACTAAAGGCTCAGAGAAGACATTCACCTGCTACAACTGCGGTCAGACGGGACACAAAGCGTGGGAATGCAGCGGAGAGCGCAGCGGTAAAGAACAGAGACAGTGGTGCAGTTTTTGCAAGAGCCCCACTCATAAGGAGGCAAACTGCAGAAAGAAAAAGCGAGACAACGTGAAACAAGCATCCGACTCCAACGACCACACATTTGCATTCAAAATAAATGACTGCCAGGCAAGTGAAGAGACTCGTAATGGGCTTATGGTCGACACGGGCGCAACGTCACACATAATCACAGACATTGAAAAGTTTAAGAACTTTGATGAGACTTTCCAGCCCGCCAAACACTTCATCGAGTTGGCTGACGGGACAAGGACGAGCGGTGTCGCACAGAGGAAAGGCGAAGCAGAGGTGTACCTGAGAGACAGCGAGGGCCATCGTGTGAGGACGACGCTGAGAAAGGCGTTGTACATCCCATCATTCCCACAGGACATCTTCTCTGTCAAGGCAGCAACGACCACCGGAGCTTCAGTGAACTTTCGCCAAGGCAGCAACGAGCTCATCCACAAGAACGGTACCAAGTTCGACATTAAGGAGTACGACAAACTATACTATCTAAACACTGTAAGTCATAAAACTAATGACGGATGTCACGGGTGTTATGATATTCAAACATGGCACGAGATACTTGGTCACTGTAACTATGATGATGTATCAGTTAGAGAGGGTAACAGAGGGCATGAAAATCAAAGGTAAAGTTGATAAGTCCAAACTCAACTGTGAGGTCTGTATAAAAGGCAAATTTGCACAGAGCAGGAACAGAGAGCCAGATGTAAGGGCTAAAGAAGCACTTGAGTTAGTGCATACTGATTTGGCTGGCCCTATAGAGCCAGAAGCAAAAGATGGATACAAATACATACAAACTTTCACAGATGACTACTCAGGAGAAGTGTTTGTTTACTTCTTGAAAACAAAACGTGACACTATAAAAGCTACAGAAAAGTTCATAGCGGACGCGGCCCCCTATGGAAAAATTAAGTGCATAAGATCTGATAATGGCAGAGTTCACAGCAGCAGATTTCCAATCATTGCTCAGTAGAAATGCCATAAGGCATGAAACCTCCGCACCTTACTCCCCCCATCAAAATGGGACAGCTGAGAGAAACTGGAGAACGCTATTTGAAATGGCAAGGTGCATGCTACTCGAGAGTAACCTACCGAAAGAATTGTGGACATATGCTGTAATGACTGCTGCAGTAATCCGCAACAGATGCTACAACAAACGTGTTGGTCAGACTCCACACTACATGGTGACAGGCAGAAAGCCTAATCTTTCAAAAATGAAGAAGTTTGGATCAGTCTGTTTCTCATACAAACAAGTCAAAAAGAAGTTAGACTCAAGATGTGAAAAAGGGATTTTTGTAGGTTATGACAAAAACAGCCCTGCATACTTAGTCTACTACCCAGAGACAGGGCGAGTTCTCAAAAACAGACTAGTGAAGTTCATAACAAAAAGTGTAACTGAATGCCAAACTCAGACAGATATGGAGATGAGTGATGATGACCATCCTGGGAAGAGATTAACATCCCCCAGACCAAACGCAGAGGTGACTGATCAGAGTCCAGAAGTGACACTGAAGTCACACACGGATACTACTGAGAGTGATAGCAACACTCAAACTGGACAGGGTGAAAATAGTCAGAGCACACGCTATCCTAAGAGAGAAAGGAAAAGCCCACAGTACTTACGAGACTATGAGTGTAAAGTAAAAGAGGATGACCAGATAAATGTAAATGTAGACTACTGCTACAGAGTGATGTATAATGTTCCACAAACCTTCAAAGAAGCTATGAGCTCATCAAAATCTGACATTTGGGCTAAAGCTATGAAGGAGGAAATCAAATCTCTCAAAGAAAATGACACATACACTCTAACCACAATACCACAGGGCAAAAATGCAGTGGGGGGGAAGTGGGTGTTTGCAGTAAAAGAATCTTCAGATAAGACTGAGACATACAAAGCCAGGTATGTTGCAAAGGGGTATAGTCAAGTAGTAGGAATAGATTACAAGGAGACGTTTTCCCCAACAGCTAACATGACATCAGTGCGCAGTCTGATGCAGCTAGCAGCTCAGTACGATTTGGAATTACACCAGATGGATGTGAAAACAGCTTATCTACATGCTCCAATTGATTGTGAGCTGTATATTGAACAACCTGAAGGATTTGAAGTGAAAACAGACACAGGTAAAAAGCTGGTCTGCAAACTTAACAAATCACTGTATGGACTGAAACAGTCAGGACGGAACTGGAACAAGATGCTGCATGATCATCTCAGTAAAAATGGTTTCGCACAAAATCCAGCAGATCACTGCGTGTACAGTAAAGAGACTGAAAATGAGAGACTAATTCTGATCATGTGGGTTGACGACCTAATTATTGCTGCCAGTGATAAAGAATCTCTCAATGGTGTGAAAGAAATGCTAAGTGCAAAGTTTAAAATGAAAGATCTTGGGAAACTTAGACATTTTCTAGGCATTGATTTTTCACAGACAGAGGGAGAAATAAAAATGAACCAAAAGAGGTACATAGCAAAAATACTGGAGAAGTTTGGCATGTCTGACTGTAAAACAAGGTCAACTCCATGTGAACAGAAACAAAACTTTTATGATGATGATGAGCCTGTTAATCCAACACAATACAGGGAAGTGGTAGGCAGCTTGATATATGTAATGACATGTACAAGGCCTGATTTAAGCTGGATTGTCAGTAAACTGTCACAATATCTAGCAGAGCCTAAAGAACAACATAGGATAACTACCAAACATGTGTTGAGGTACTTAAAGGGTACTATAAACCAGGAGCTGTGTTACAAGAAAAGAGAGGAAAAACTCAAACTTGTTGCATACAGTGACGCTGACTGGGCGGCAGATCAAAATGACAGGCGAAGCACAACAGGATATTGTTTTAGTTTGTCTGAAAATGGGCCTGTTATTTCATGGAAATCCAAGAAACAGCAGACAGTAGCCTTATCCACATGTGAAGCCGAATATATGGCAATGGCGGCTACTACACAAGAGAGCTTGTATCTTGTGCAGCTATTGAAAGGAATGGACAAAGATTGCTAGTATGAGCCAGTGAAAATCTTTGAGGACAATCAAGGTGCGATCGCATTATCAAAAAACCCAGTGAACCGACAAAGATGTAAACATATCGACATTAGGTATCATTTCATTCGGTCTGCACTCAGTGATAAGAAAGTAATCATTGAGTATTGTCCAACAGCAGACATGGTTGCAGATATCTTACCTAAGCCTGCAACAAAGTTTAAAACTGAGAAATTCAGGGATTATATGTTTGGAGTGTAAAATCATAACAAAATCTTTTTTTTTTTTTTGGAAAGGTTGAACACTGTAAATGTGTAAAATGTGGTGATACAGAGAATGTAATCAGATTAAGTTATGTTGTATATGTTGTTAAATGTAATGCACAGCATAAGAGCAAGTGGGGGTGTTGGATGTTAAACCGAAACTGTTTAGATGTGCTCTTATACTGACGTCACTACCGGTGTACCAGATATAAAATGCATATGAAAACGTATGAGAGCATGTGTGTTTATTCCTCCGAAGAATAAAAGCATAATACCGACTATCCTGCCCTTGAGATGCAAACGCCAACAGTTGGTATGAGAGCTCTCAGCACCTCGTCTTTCCTCCAGTCTTTCCACCACCTTTGGAAACTTTTATTGCTGTTTATCAACATGAGGACCAAAGTTGTGCCAATGAAAGTCAAAGAGCCCATTATGAGACTGAGAAACAAGAATAAAACTGTTAGAGACATCAGCCAAATCTTAGACTTACCAAAATCAACCATTTGGAACATCATTAAGAAAGAGAACACTGGTGAGCTTACTAATCACAAAGGGACTGTCAGGCCAAGAAAGACCTCCATAGCTGATGATAGAAGAATTCTCTCTATAATAAAGAAAAATCCCCAAGCACCTATCCGACAGATTAGAAACACTTTTCAGGAGTCAGGTGTGGATTTGTCAATAACCACCGACCGCAGAAGACTTCATAAACAGAAATACAGAGGCCACACTGCACGATGCAAACCACTGGTTAGCCGCAAAAATAAGATGGCCAGGTTAGTTTGCCAATAAGTACTTAAGAACAACCACAGTTCTGGAAAAAGGTCTTGTGGACAGATGAGATGAAGATTAACTTATTTCAAAGTGATGGCAAGAGCAAAGTATGGAGGAGAGAAGGTACTGCCCAAGATCCAAAGCATACCACCTCATCTGTGAAACACGATGGTGGGGGTGTTATGGCCAGGGCATGTATGGCTGCTGAAGGTACTGGCTCACTTATCTTCATTGATGATACAACTGCTGATGGTAGTTGCATAATGAATTCTGAAGTGTGTAGACATATTCCATCTGCTCCCTAAGCTTGTCACTCTTACCTTTCACCCTAACAAGAACATTCTGTTCCTGAATTCTTTATAGTGGTTTTTTAAAAGGTACTTGCCAAAAATCCATTTTCCTGCAAATGTTCTAGCCCTTCAACCTTTGCAAGTTCCCACCTAATGCCTCCAAAATTGGCCTTGTCCCAATTTAGGACCTTAACTTACGTCCCAGTTTCCTCTTTCACCATAAATATTTTAAAGCTAATAGAATTATGGTTATTGGTCCCAAAGTCCTCCCCCACTGACGCTTCAGTTACTTGCTCCACTTCATTCCTCAGAGGAGATCGTGTAGTGCCCTCTCTAGTTGGTCCCTCTATATATTAATTGAGGAAGGTTTCTAGGGCACATTCCAGATTCAACCCCAATAAAGCCCTTTGCATTATGGGTGACCCAGTCAATATTAGGGAAGTAAATGTCTCCCACTAATATGACCCTGGTATTCTTTACCGATATCAGTGTTGTGCCCTCTCCAGTAGATCCCTCTGTGTATTGATTGAGAAGGCTTTCTTGGGCACATTTAACAAATTCTACCCCATTAAAATGAGGAGCCTGTAATGCAGTCCCATCAAAGTGATCATCTCCCTGCGGAGCAGATGTGCAGGAAGATTGTAGAGAGCGGTACAAATACGAGGGTCGTAATAGTGGGAGATTTTAACTAACCTAATACTTATATCTAGGTTCACGCATATAGTCTCACAAAACTATAAATTCACTGTTTTTATGCAACTTCATAATTGAATCAAATGCAAGACCATTCACTGGTACGACTGACACTTCTGAATGTACAGAGCGTAGCATACAATTTTGATTCACAAGCCTCCATGCAGATTATTCATCTGTGCTCAAAAGCCCGGGAACAGACATGGATGATATAACTTATCATTAGATTCTTAGGGTGCCCAGCCTTGGCCAAAAACATCAATTAAGTACCAGGAAAGTGGAGTGCCTGCCCTTATGTTCATTTTGGCACTCTTGCGCTCTGATTGTCCAAGTGTGTCGTCTTACTTTTAACAGTTCCTAAGATTCCCGAGATGACACAATGACTGTGCATAGTAGTTCTTGGAGCCCAGAAATTGCTCCATGTGCCCTATACTTTTTATGTATGAATGAAAGTCACTGTTCAATTGCCTTGACTGAAACTAACATTTTAGTTTGCATTTCCTTTTTAAGTACAATTTCAAGGCCAGTCTCTGAAAAAAAAAGTTTATCTCTAACCTGATTCTTTGTTCTATAATAATGAACTTAACAAAAGCCGTTCCCTTTATTAAACTTAAATTGCCTCGCCCACGTAATTTCTAAAAACACCCTCTTCAAGCCTACGCTGAGAATCAAGTGCCCTAAAACTGGATATCACATTGTCCCCTACTCTGGGGAATAATTTTCTTTGTTATGACTTTGTGGCAATATTAGGCACGGTTCTCAGCGTAGTCTTGAAGAGGGTGTTTTTAGAAATTATGTGGGTGAGTAGCTACACCTGCTGTTCTCCAAGAGCTGAGGAATTTGCACCTCATGTGGAAATAACACGCGAGCAGAGAATAGAAAATGCACAGAATGCATTCTGCAGTGCAGGAGAGGAGTGGGTGGGGATATCCACCACCATAACCAATAGCCCAGCTGCTCTAGTTCTGAAAGATACCAGTGCCAGACTGGGTCAGCAGCAGGTGGTGAGAAAACCTATATGAAGCATGAACCCTCCATGACCCTAGTCTCATCAATCCAAGCATTGGTAGGAAATACCACTGCACAGTTCTTGTGGAGCTAAAGTCAATTCTTCTCATAGAAGCATCTCCCAACATCTGTGTATCACAAAATGCTGGAGTAACTCAGCAGGTCAGGCAGCATCTAGGAAAGAGGGAATGGGTGACGTTTTGGATCGAGACCCTTCTTCAGACCAAATCAAGCATATTGTGATACCTTTGATTTGTACCAGCATCTGCAGTTATTTCCCTCCCAACATCTGTGCATTAGTACACTTATGCTCAATTGGTTCAATAGCAAAACTACCACCTCAGTATTCCAGTGGCCAAGGTTTGGTCCTCACCTCCAGTGTGTGGACTTTTTTTATATTCTCCCTTGTGACTGTGGATTTCTCACAGGTGCTCCAGTTTCATCCCACTTCCCAAAGATGTGCTGATAGATAGGTTAATTTGGCCACTGTAAGTTGCCCACAATGTGCAGGTGAATGGTGGAATATGCAGGGATTTGAGGTGAATGTGGGGAGAATTAAAGGGGATTAGTGTAGGATTAGTGTAAATGGATGCTTGATGGTCAGCGTGAACTCAATGTGACAAAGAGCATGTCCGAGCTATGATTCTATGAATCAGAGGGATCCAGAACAGATCGAGCAGCTCATGACTGGGCATCAAGGAAATGCGGTGTGCCAGCAGCAGCAGCAGCAGGGGAATTGAGTTCCATTAAAATGTGTAACTTAATTGCTCAGCATACTGCTCTCTGTATCAGAATTGTCAACTGTATTAAACACAATGTGCAATTATTTCATAGAGGCTTTCAGTTCTTTCAGTCAAAAGTCACACAACTCCAGAGTCTGAAATATTTAGGAATTTATGCATCCTTCCAGTCTTATTCTTGCCCCATTACAGCAGCCACAAAAGCTCAAGTCATGATGTTTTAATATAAGTGATAATTTTACTTAAATATACAGACAGCTGTAAACAATAGCAGCCTGTATTGGCCTGACATGCCAAACGCAATGAACAAAACACCTCAGTGGATTTTCTCTACAGCCAGTTGGTTTCCACATACAAATTTTATTAATATACAAAACTAGGTTCATAATAATGCAATCTGAAAATCTATTTACTGATAGATTTAGCATGTAGTTGGTCCACTTATTTATTTGAAGTGGCTCAATGTATAATTCCACAGAATAAGCTTAGTAGTATTACAGAAGCAGCACCTCATTTATATTCCAAAAGACCATGATCTGCCTTATGTCATAAATAGGTTTTGGCCATAATGGTTTTCACCAACCTGCCAGCCATGAAACTGACATTGTTCTGAATGTTAAGAATCTAGGACTAGTAAGATGTTGCGATAAATATTATTAAAATTTTCATAACATCTTTTCTTTTCATTCCAGCAAGATTTAGATATACTAGATAAAAATGTACAAATTTTAATAACATCTAGTACCCACCCTAGCTATAAACAGTTTGCAATTGATTCCTTCACCGCCATTTCAGGGGTTGGTCCAACACGGGTCCAGATGTACCCCTTCTCGGGTTTGGTTGGAATAATTGGAAAAGGAGTAGATCGTGATTTAAAGTATTCAGAAGGTGCATGACAGATAAACTCAAAATGCTCCATCTTTCTTGGTAAATCTTCCTCTGGTCCTGAAATTATAGAAAAATATTATCATAAATCACTGAAGTAGAATCGTTATTGCAATACAAATTAAAAAGAATGCATCTGCAAAATGTACTTCTTAAGCCTTTTGCTCCTCTAGGGAGCATAGGCCATTGACAAATGTGCTTCACCTCACTCGGTTGTTGGCAGTCCTTTCGAGATATCCCCAGTTGAGCCCACTCCCAGACATTTCTGCCTGGACCCCTCTTCTCCAGCTGTTCCTGGGTGACTTATTTTCCTTTTACCTTGGGGGTTCCATTTCAGGGCTTGCCGGTGATGTTTGTGGCAGGTTTTCTGAGGGTGTGTCCAATCCAACTCCATTTTCTCCTTCGAATTTGTAAGTTAATGGGCTTATTCTTTTCCACAGGTCCACATTGCTTACTTTGTCTCTCCTTTAGTATTCTCCTGAGGCAGGTGTTAATGAATGTTTGCAGCCTGCTTGTTGTGCGTTTTGTTGTTTTCCATGTCTCTGATCCATACAGCATCACCTGCTTCTCATTTGTTAAAGATGCGTGTTTTGGTGTTGATTGAGATATGTTTTGAGGTCCAGATCTTCCATGTTAAACACCACCCTAGCCTTACTGATTCTGCTTTTTATGTCTGCATTTGCCCCTCTGGTGGTGTCCACAACACTGCCGAAGTATGTGTCTACCTCCTCTAGGGCAGTGCTGTGCATGAGGATACGGTTGCTGGTTTTGGAGTGGATCTTCATCACCTGTGTCTTTGCTGTATTGGGTGTAAGACCAAGTTTTGTTGCAGCTTGTAAGAGTCAGTCCATCTTCTCCTGCATTTGTATCTGTGTGTGTGAAAGGAGAGCTATGTCATCTGCAAAGTCAAGGTCATCTAGCTGCTCCCACATTGTCCACTGAATTTCATTTCTTTTCCCTTTACTTGTTTTCATCATGATCCAGTCAATTGCCAGGAGGAACAGGAATGGTGACAGTAGACATCCCTGCTTGACGCCCATCTTGACACTAAAGGCCTGGGAGAGCTGGTCTGCATGCATAACTTTGCAAGGGGTTCCATCATACGAGTTCTTGATTAAATTTAAAGATCTTGGTGGGAAATCCATAGTGGTCCATTAGGCGCCATAGTGTTGTCCTGTCTAAGCTGTCAAACGCTTTCTCAAAGTCGATGAAGTTGATGTACAGGGACGTGTTCCATTCAATAGACTGTTCAATGATGATGCGTAGTGTTGCTATGTGGTCTGTGCATGAGCGATCCTTCCTGAATCCTGCTTGCTGGTCCCGCTGCCTCTTGTCTACAGCTTCCTGAAGACGGTTGAGGATGACACAGTTGAGATTTTTACTGGGTACAGAAAGTAGGGTGATCCCTTGGTAGTTGTTACATTTTCTTAGGTCACCTTTTTTTGGCAGTTTCACAAAGTCAATGGCCTATGCTCCCTAGAGGAGAAAAGGGCTTAAGAAGAACTTCTTCGAAATGCTCTACCCATCAAACTGCAAAATGTACATCAGTCAATAAAAAGGCAAATTTAAAAATATTGTTTCTATAACCTGCTGCCACAAATTGTAAACCCAAATTAAGGCTAATATAACTTCTATAGTAAGGCATAAATCAAATCAATTCTGGAGAGCAGAAATGCTCAATAATAACAATTTTCATGCTTTATTGATTTGAAAATTCCTTTCGTGAGAATGATGCCAAGTCTAAAAAGGTTAGGTTTAGGTTTATTATTGTTAGGTGTACTGAGGTACAGTCAAAAGGTTAGTTTTGCATCCTATCCAATCAGATCAGGTAATACTATATATAAATACAATTGTGTCAAACTCAAGTTTTATAGATAGTGAAAAGGGGAAGATACAGAGTGCAGAATATAGTTCTCAGCATTGTGGCACATTAGTTCCATAGACAAAGTCCAATGTCTGATGTGGGGTGGAGATGAATCGAACAATACCCTAACTTATGGAAGGACCACTCAAGAGGTCTGATAATGGATGGGAAGCAGCTGTTCCTGAGACTGGTGATGCTCACTTTCAAACTTCTCTACCGTCTGCCAGATGATAGCAAGCAGAAGGAAGAGTGGCCAGGATGGAACAAATCTTTGATTATGTTGGCTGCGTTTCCTAAGCGTCGTGAAGTATAGATGGAGTCAATGGTGGGAAATCTGATCTGTGTGATATACTGGCCAGTCTTGGGCAGAAGAGCTGTGATGAAACCCTGTCGTGTGCTTTCTATGGCATTTTCGATATACCTTCTATACATTCCGTACAATTCTTTCAACTTGGATTGCGTGCTTCATGTTCAGTATATGAATTTCATTTCAGCTGCTTTCAGCATTCAAAACCACCTTCAGTTTTGAGTCTGTCCTCTGAAAAATTCTGCTCAATCTGGGATGTCGCTTCAGCAGTGCAAGGAACCTTCAATGTGGCAAGGCCATTCATGCAGAATGCATTCAAGCCACAAATTTAAGTATTGTTGAAATATGCAATTTTTAGCTACCTCTAAACTCCTTCAGTCAGTCCTGCAGGATCAAGGATATTAAGGAGTGATTTGGACCACAATAACATTCATAAGATCATAAGTGATAGGAGCAGAATTAGGCCATTCAGTCCATCAAGTCTACTCCACCGTTCAATCATGGCTGATCTATCTCTCCCTCCTAACCCCATTCTCCTGCCTTCTCCCCATAACCTCTGACACCCGTAGTCATGAGGTCACACACATCCAGATCCTGAACTTTATACTGAGCAGAACTTGGCCAAATGCAATCATTTCAATGCAAATCAGCTATCTCAGACTGGGCAACAACAAGGTCCAGCAACAAGGAGGTCCAAGACAACTGGAGAACCAGGGACAGCTGCATGAACAATGGCAAACACACAAGTGGATATGTGCGCAAGTATCTGTCAGAATACATACACTACATATGAATGCCAAACTGAGCATTTTGCATGGAAGTAGGCTTCCAAATATTGGAATCTGGCTGAGAAGATAACTTCTCTCCATGTAGCACATTTATCTTTAATTCAGTAAATATTACAATGGTACAACATTCACATTATTTGTACCAATAAAGAATAACATGACTGCAGGTTTGAACACTTTATACATACCTAGTATATAGGTTGATGCATCAAACTGGTCCTGGGAACTTGCCTGAGTTGGAATAAGCCATGTAATCACTGCACTCTTCTCACAATATTGATCTTGCACAAATCCTCGTATCTGGGCATAGTAAATCTTTTCATCATCCTCATCCACTACGGACACTATGTCCCCAACCTGGTAATAAATACCCTAGAGAATATTGAAAGAACACACGTCTTTAAAATAAGCAAGAATGCTTCTGAAAAATCTTCAGCTAAACCAATAATACATAGCGGAACCAGACACTCCCAAAAGGTCCAAGATGTGAATGCTGCTTTTATCTAAGTAAGCAGATCTTTTCTGAAGCTATATCTTTGACATAATTTGGGTGCTTGATCATTTTTAGTGAATACACTGTGTAGTTTGGCTTGTTCACCACTTTCCGTGGCCGAATGCACTGCTCTACCATAAATGTTTACATGTGAAGATTAGCTGACTAGCATTTATGAAATCACATTTATCATGCATCATTGTACATTGGAAAAGGAGAGACATTTCATTATGGAGGGGTGAAGGAGAGACATTCCTTGATAAAAATCAAAAGATATGACTTGATAACATCTTTATAAGATAAGGTGAACGAGAAAGGAAACAAAAAAATTGGATAGGATAGAATTTCAAAATAATACTGTCACATCTCAGGTTAAGTCAAAAAGCAAAAAGTCACAGCCATACAGTACAGAAACAGGCCTTTCAGCCCGTGTCATCCGTGTACACCAAAATGCCCCATCTACATTAATCCCTTCATTTAGCCCAGATCCCTCTATTTCTTTCTGATCCGTGTACCTGTCCAGAACAGAGTGATTGTACCTGCCTCCACAACCTCCTCTTCTACCCACTGCCCCATAGGTCTCCTTTAAATATTTCCCCTCTCATCTTAGACCTATGCCTCATACCTTGGGAAAAAGACTGAGACTATCTACATTATTTGTCTCATAATTTTATAAACCTCTACAAGGTCAGCCACCAAGCTTCCTGTGAACATGACAACTAATCCAGCCTATCCAATCTCTCATAGACACAAAAAGCTGGAGTAAGCTGGATAGGCAGCATCTCTGGAGAGAAGGAATGGGTGACGTTTCGGGAGGAGACCCTTCTTCAGACTGGTTAGGGATAAGGGAAACGAGAGATAAAGCACAATGAATGAAAGATGCAAAAAAGTAACGATGATAAAGGAAACAGGCCATTGTTAGCTGTTTCTAGGGTGAAAATGAGAAGCTAATGCGACTTGGGCGGGTGGGGGGATAGAAAGAGAGAGGGAATGCTGGAGCTACCTGAAGTGAGAGAAATCAATATTCATACCACTGGGCTGGAAGCTGCCCAAACACAATATGAGATGCTGTTCCTCCAATTTGCATTTAGCCTCACTCTGACAATGGAGGAGACTGAGGACAGAAAGGTCTGTGTAGGAATGGGAAGGAGAATTAAAGTGCCCAGCAACCGGGAGATCAGGTAGGTTCAGGCGGGCTGAGCAAAGGTTTTTCCCGTAACGAACGCCCAGTCTTCGTTTGGTCTCGCCGACGTATAAGAGTCCACATCTGGGGAGGGGGTGGTTTGGGTAGGAAGGGATGAGTCAACCAGGGAGTTGCAGAGGGAACGGTCTCAGCGGAAGTCGGAAAGGGGTGGAGATGGGAAAATATGGCTCGTGGTGGGATCCCGTTGGAGGTTTTGTCACAGCTCCCTCAGCAGTTGGACTCTACTGTTATACATAATGTTTTAAAAACCCCTTGGATAGCTTACAGGTAAAACGGTATGAACATTGAATTCGCCACTTTTATGTAACTACAATCTTTTCTCCCTTATACCATCCCCCCCCCCACCTCACTTCTTTCTTCCCCACACCCGACCCATGTGTCCCACCTGGACTCACACCTATTTCTCTTCTCCCCTCCCCTTCCACTTATATTCTTTCCTCTAGCTTCACATTTCACAATTATTTTGTCTCACACCTTCTTTCATCTCTTTTATCTATTGTGTCTCACACCTTCTTTGTCCAATCATCTGCAGAACAAAAAAAGCCTCTTCACCTGTATCAACCCATTTACCTGCCAGGTTTTCTTCCCCCCCACCTCCAATCAATCTGAAGGGCCCCGACCCGAAACATCACCTATCCATGTAGACCGGATGAGTTACTCCAGCACTGTGCCTTTTATATTAAAAATCCCTCCCTGGATGTATTTAATAAATTTCATCCCATCTAGCCCCCTTATACTAAGACAACCCAGTCAATATTTGCAAACTTAAAATCACCCACTATTTTTTGCCTATTGCTTTTCTGTCCTACTGCTAATTGTCTGCACATTTGTCTTTCCAAATCCCATTAATAGGAGGCACAGAGTACAATTCCATCGAAGTGAATGACTCTTATTTTTAAATTCTATCTATATATCTTAATTTGCCAACCCCCCGAGGATACCCCCTCCCACGCTCCCGACCGCTGTTATAATGCTCAACCTGATCAGCACTACAACCCCTCCCCTCACTCCCCATCACACCTGGAACTACTATGCCCAGGAACACTGAGCAGTTATTCTTGCCCTTCCTTTAGCGATGTTTTAGTGGTTGTCATATTAACCTAATCGTACGTCCTGATCCACACTTGCAGGTCATCCCACTTATCTGCAAGGCTCCATGCATTCATATAAATGCAGTTCAGCCTACCATTCATCTTATGCTCCCCATCCACTCTGTCTGCTCTGTGCACTTGACTTGCCTGCTCCATTTACTACATTTTATCCCTCCTGCTATGCTGATATTTTGGGTCCCACCCCACCTCCATTACTAGTTTAAACCATTCCAGGTAGCACTGGAAAAACCCACCTAACGGGCGGGATATTGGTTCCAGATTTGGCCCAACCTGTCCTTCTTGTACAGGTTTCTTTGTCCCAGAAGAGATTCTAATTATCCAAATATCTGAATCCCTGCCTTATGAGCTTGCTCCTTTCAGTTGTTGTAGAGTTATACCACACAGAAACAGGCCCTTTGACCCAATTTGCACATGCCGACCAAGAAGTCCCATCTACACTGGCATGTAGATAGCATGCCCACTATCTATTCCATCTTCTAATTTCTAAACTCATTATCTCGTGGTAAGAGTAGTAATATTGAGATTACTATTAAAGAAGTCTTCCTTTTCAGAGTTCTATCTGACTCCCCAAATTCCTTTTGCAGGACCTCATCTCTCTCCTTACTTATACATTAAAGTAGTTAAAATTACTTGGCATCAGGCAGTACACAAACCATACTATATCAATAATACATAACTCCCAATGTGAATATGCCCATGGATCAAAATAACTACTCCAAAACAAGACTGAGAAATCGATTCAACATTTTTCTTAGTCATATAAAATGAATTTGCACATTACTGAAAAATTCTTACCCCATAGAAAATAGATTCAGATGTGATGATTGTGGACACGGAGTCTGGGGCTTTAATTGGCTGCAAAATACAAACGTCTGTCATTATTCTAACTCAGCATATGAAAAATAATGACCAGTAGCTGAAGAGTGATAGATGGTATTAAAGAGTGCAAAAATAACTTATTCCACGCGTAATTATTTTTTCATGATGAACTGTCTTTTTAAAAATGCAAAATATTCTTATTTCCAATCAGGAATTATTGAGCTAAATCACTAGTTTTATGTACAAACTAGAACAGGGTGGACGCGTTGGGCCCAAAGCTCTCCTGCATTGGTGTAGCACCCTCCCTCCCTATCCCCCTACTCACCCACTCCACCCCCCCTTTCTCCTCCTCCTCCCCCCCCTCACCCATTTCATCCCCCCTCAACTCCCCTTATCACTCCCCCTCCACTCTTAGGGACTCTCCGGCACTCCCCCCTTCCCCCCAACTCGACGGCTCAGCAGCAGCTCGACAGCTCAGCAGAGCGGTCAATCGCGGCTGACGGGCAGGGCAGGTGGAAAAGGGATGGGCCGCCCCCCTCTCCTCATTGGCAGTCACTCCTGTCACTCGGGCGGGTCCCATTGTGACATCGAACACAGCTGACGGCCAGGGAGAGCGAGAAAGAGAGGGGCCGCCCCCCCTCATTGTCTGCCACTCGGGCAGGTCCCATTGTGACGTCGAACACGGCTGACGGGCAGGGCAGGTGAAAAAGGGAGGGGGCAAACCCTCCCCCCCCTCGTTGGCCGCCACTCCCGTCACTTGGGCAGGTCCCCCCCTTCGTTGGCCGCCCCACTCCCCCTCATTGGCTGCCGCTCCGGCGGATCCCATTGGGGCGTTGAACACGGCTGATGGGCAGGGCAGGTGGAAAAGGGATTTTTAAAGTTTAAAAAGGTAATTTTTAACATTTAAAAATGTGAAAAACGTTTAAAATATAACAACCATTTGAACCGCAAGACAATGGTGATTAAGGTGGTGCTAAACGTCGCGCTATCGTGTACCGTTTTGGCTGTATTTCAGGAACGTACTAAAATGCAATATATGTACGCATATATAATGAGTTTTAGTAATATTTATTATAGATTTATGCAATACTATAAAATCCTCAACACCTAGCATTTATCTTACAATAAACACATGGATATACAGGGAATGAGGAAAATGGATCACGTACAGGCGGAGATTATTTTAACGGCATCACGATTGGCATGGAATTTGTGGACTTAAGGGCCTGTTCCTGTGCTCTGATAGCTAACAGGTCCTTTTTCTTAAAGTCCACCATTTTTCAATCCAAAACCAAAATATTAAAAATCATATTGTTGATATTATGTTTTGATGCCTTAGCTTTTATCTGCCAAGCTGGTAGGTCAGGCTAGAACCGTATAATATTAGTCAGGCCACAGGAAGAGTTCCGTGTGTAATTCTGGTCTCCAGATGACAGGAGGACAGATAGCACCAGGAAGGGTACAGAGGAGATTTTCTCATATGTTGCCATGATTGGAGAGATATGGTTGTGAGAAGCAGACTAAACTGGGATTATTTTCTTTGGAATAAAAACCAAGCAGAAATTTAATTGAGGAATACAAAATTATGAGCTTAATGATGAAAGGGAACAATAACCCTAAAGGCTACAAATAGCATTGAGAAGTGAGAATAAGATTGAACCATTTTGATTAGAATAGACACATGAATGGCCACCTTCTGTGCCACAGATGCTTATTAAACTACTCTTTATATGAATTGCCCTATTCAATGTCAGTTATTAAATAAAGCAGCATGGCTTACATTTAACCCACAGCACTGTATTGTGTCAAATATTCCGTGAAAAATAGAGGATTAATACCTTTTCTAAAATAAATAATTTCCAGGATAATTAAGCATCATAGTTATACTGTAATTAGTGTTTTCTGGAAGTTTAGTTACCGAAATAACAAAATCAATAAATAAATTACGGGCACATATTTAGACACGATGGCACTCCGTGTACTTTCAGGCTCTTTTACATTCTACTTCTAATAAAGGATTCATTGCCAGCAACTCAGTTTGGAGATTTACTTTAAAGAACAAAGTACATCAAATATCATTGAGTGCTAGATGCGAGAAAAGCTCCCCGAAAGACTGATAAAATATATAATGCACTATTGTCAAATTATGGAACTATTAGGTGGACAATTTGTTTTCTTCCCACCGAATAGCTTTAAATATTCAAAGACTGTACCTTTGAACCGCCTTACATTTTTTAATTTGAATATATGCCTACGGCCCTTTCCTTTGGTAGAAACTTTTTTCTCAGTGGGAGGCATTGGCCTGTATTTTGTGTTCCGTAACCTTGCAGACCGCCTGTGAATTTCTTGCTTTGCCTGTCAAAATACAAAATAGAAATGAAATTAAAAATTAAAGGAAATCAAAAAGAAAGGCACATGAACTGGAAAGTGTTGCTACAGGAGAGGTTGGGATTATCAATGATTCAATTGAAAAAATACTCATGGATGAAGAAGGCATACCTGAGGTCTAAATAAATACTTGACATTAGTCTTTACCAAAATGATAATGCTAGGAAGATACAAGTCAGATTCTAGGTGGCTAAAAACTAAAAGAGGAGCTGCTCAAGAGGCCAGCTGTGCTTAAAGTGGATAAGTCACTTGGTCCGAATGAAATACCTGCCAGGGTACCAAGGAAAATGAGGGAGGAAATTGCAATGGAAATTATCATAATCTTGCACAGATCTATAAATTTAGAGTTGGTGACTAAGGACTGGAAAATCACAAATGTTATACCCCTGGTCAGAAAAATGGAGTAGGTATAAACTTAGTAACTACAGATGTCAGCCTAACCTTGATGTTTGGGAAGTTCTAGAAAGAATAACTCAGGATAGAATTAGTAATCATTTGGACAAGTGCAGATCAATTACAGTAAACCAGCATGAACAGTTAAAGGAAAATCAAGAGAAATGCAGTTTTTATGGAATATACAGTTCAGACTTCCAAAAGGCATTTGATAAAGTGCCATATAATAGTAGTGATGCTGGAAATAAAGGAGCTGTAACACCAAGGAAATTGGCAAAGTAATACCATGTATGGGAAACGGTATTGATAGGTTGTTTAAAAGACTTAAAGGAAAGTTTAGTGTAAAATTGGTCAGTGTGGTCAGTACTAAGAGCACTACTTGCCTTAATGATTTAGTCCTCTGTGTACCGAGCACAATTTCTAAATCTGCAGATGGCACACAAAACTTGGAGGAATATTAACTTTGAGGAGAGTATATATAGGTTGACTGGTAGTGAAGCATTACATCTTGGTTGGATGATTGACGGAAGGCAATATGAACCAAAGGACACAATTCTAAAAAGAGTACGCAGAAATCTCTGGGTATTTGTGCACATTTGGTCTCAAGTGACAAGTGGGTTAAAATAATGCAGCATTCTGGTCTTTATAATGAGACATGGTCTCCAAACTCAGTTAAGATGAACCTTTATTATACTGGTTCAATCACAATTGGTGCACTGAATCCAGATGACAGTATCACCCTATGAAAAACACGAAGACAATCAACTCAGTACAACTTGTCAACTAAACGGTATAAAAAAAACCCAGTAGATGCTGGAATCCTGAGCAAGAAACAAAGATCTGGAGGGATTCAAAGAAAGCTGTGAGGTTGGGCAAGGGCAAAGCCTGGCTAGTGAGAGGTGGATACAGGTGAGGCAGATGGGTAAGTGACAAAGGCTAGTAATGAAAAGGAGACAGAAATGGTATCAAAACAGGAAAGAGTTATGAAATGCAAAGCTGGAGGGAGGGACGTGGATGGAAAGGGACTGATTTGAGGGGAGAGAGAAGGGATCAAAGGGAAATATGGGATTTGGGGATGGGAGACAAGCGTGCGGAAGAGACGAACAGATTATGTTTCGGGCCGGGGCCCTTCTTCATTCTGATGGGAGTCTCCTTCCCAGAAAAACTCTGTGTGGTATGATTCACACTCATTATGTTTACAATGATTGAGCTGGCAATCTGGATCTACTGATAAGATTGCAGTGAGTTTGTACAATTGTACACATTTTACAATTTAATTCCCATTTTTCCCCCACAAAGACATCCATATTTCATTCTAGATCCTCTGTTCTTCCAGATGCAAAACCTCTCCAGGTGTATTAAATTATAGCACAGAAGAAGCCCATCTTCTTAGTGTAGGAAAAACAAGAGCATCGGAGATGTCCTCATTCTTTAGGAAACGGGGGCTCCCCTCTTCCATTTTAGATGAGGCTCTCACTAGGGTCTCCTCAATATCCCGCAGCACTGCTCTTGCTCCCCCTATTCGTAACAAGGACAGAGTCTCCCTTGTCCTCACCTTCCACCCCATCAGCCGTCGCATACAACATTCGGCTCGAAAGGCCGAATGGCCTCCTCCTGCACCTATTGTCTATTGTCTAACATATTATCCTCCCAACATTTTTGCCACCTCCAACGGGATTCCACTGCCACATCTTCCCATCTCCATTCCCTCCGAAACTCTCTGGTCCACTCGTCCCTTCCCACCCAAACCACCCCTTCCCCAGTGTAGATCAGTGCATGTTCCTTTAACATAGTGACCTCACCACTACTAACCACTCCCCATGGTCTCTTGTATAATTGTAGCTTCCCCACCTCCAGCTCGCTCTCTAGTTCCGGTGATGACCACGGACAGCTAGGGCGTAATGTGTGTAGTGCAATTAATAAAGATATTCAGTAAAAGACTCTGCGTACGAGGGACGTCCTTTTACATGGTGTCAGAGCGGTAGACTTGCGTCTCCTGTTTATCGGTTTTTATTTTATTATTTGTTCCTCCCAGTTGTGTCCCCTCCTTCCACTTTGCCATGGCTCCCTCGTGTCGTCGTCCGGACACGCTCGTTTTTGATGGGGACATAGTGCACCGCTGGACTGTCTTCCAGCGGGACTACGAACACTATATTGCGATTGCCCATCCTGATGCAACTTCTGCAGTACGGGCTCACCTGCTCCTCAACCTGGCTGGTCCGGAGGCAATGGAACGCTATGCTTCGTTCGATTTCGTCCCTCCGGAGGACCGCAACGACCCGGTATGTCTCATGGCCAAGTTCACTGCCCTGTGTGATATACCCACCAATAACATTCTTGAGCGTTTTAACTTTTTCACGCGTCGTCAGACTCCGGGGGAGCACGTTGACGCCTTCATTGCTTCTTTGAGGCATATGGCTCGGCGGTGCCGCCTTGAGGCGATCACACCCGACGAGATGATCAGGGACGTCCTGGTCAACGGCCTCCTAAACTCAAAGCTGCGTGACGAGCTCCTGATGAAGCCTGACCTGTCGCTAAAGGACGCCGTGCATGCCGCACGCATGGCCTCTGCTGTTGCCTCAGTATCTCGGCCGGCGTCCCATGACATAAATTTCGCCGGCCGCCGGCGGCTAAATGCCCCGCAGGCCAGGGTCGCCCCCTCCGCGCCCACTACGGTCACCCCTCGCCGATGCCCAAACTGCAACTTCTCGTCACATCAGTTTAACGTTTGCCCAGCGCAGGGCAAAACTTGTAATTCCTGCGGGAAACTGAACCACTTTTCTGCAGCTTGTCGTTCTCGTGGGAGACCTGTCCCTGCTCCTAGAAGGAGTCTAAACAACCTTGCGAACAGTGATAGCGCAACCGGTTCCCTGTACCAACACGAGGAACTCCCCGATCCAGATACAGTGTTTTCGCTTTTGGGTGCACCTGCGTTGATAACGGATCCTTCCGTGCATGTTACTGTCAATGGACACTCCTTCCCTGCGAAGGTCGATACTGGTGCTTTTGCAAATGTTATGTCTGTTGGCCTCTTCGAGCAGATTAGCTCGGGGGAGAGGATTACTCCTGACAACTCCCGCCTTCATGCCTATGGGGGAGGTGTTCTGGTTGCCGTGGGGAAGGAAACGGTTATCTGTACTGTTCTGGAGACCTCTCGGCCCCTCACGTTCCTCCTGCTAGCATCTGACAACGTCACCCTGCTGGGCGCCCGTGCATGCCAGGACTTTGGCTTGGTTTCATTCCACCGCGACATCCACCTGGTGCAGGCCCCCATGGACCCCCTGATCGAGTATCCCGACCGATTTGATGACGTCCTGGGGAAGCTGCCCTGTGCCTACAAGATCGTTGTTGACCCGGGAGTCAACCCGGTGGTTAGACCGGCCCACCGTGTGTCTTTTGCCATGAAGGGCCGCGTGGAGTCCACACTACGTGGCATGGTGGACATGGGCATCCTCAAGGAGGTGAGTGCCCCCACCCAGTGGGTCTCCACCATGGTGGTCGCTGCCAAGAAAGATGCGAGCGAGATCAGGATCTGCATCAACCCAAAAGACCTGAACCTGGCTATCAAGCGCCCGCACTACCCCATGCGGACGGTGGAGGACGTCGCGGCACAGGTCGGTCCAGCCACAGTTTTCTCGGTCCTAGATGCCAAGAGCTCCTTTTGGCAGATCCCTTTGGATGCACGGTCCTCCTTCCTGACCACCTTCAGCACACCTTTTGGCAGGTTCCGTTTCCTCCGCATGCCTTTTGGGATCAACTCAGCAAGCGAGGTTTTCCAGCGTACAATGGAGCAGCTGTTTGCCGGGTTGCCGTGCGCCATCATTGTGGATGACATCCTGGTGTACGGGAGGGACGTCGCTGAGCACGACCGACACCTCCGCCAAGTCCTGGACAGGGCTCGTGAGATCAATCTCAAACTTAATCAACGGAAGTGTCGATTCCGCGTTGAGGAAGTCACCTAAGTTGGCCATGTTTTCACGGCGGGGGGCCTGAAACCAGACCCCGAGAAGACGGCGGCGATCACCGAAATGCCCGCCCCCACTGACGTGCCCGGCCTGCAGCGCTTTCTGGGCATGGTCAACTACTTAGGCAAGTTCATACCCGACCTCAGCGAACTGAGTGCCCCCCTGAGGGAGCTGATCAAGAAGGACAATGCCTGGGTCTGGCTCCCGCACCACCAGTCGACCTTCGTGGCCCTGAAGTCCAGACTCGCACGGACCCCCACTTTGCAGTTTTTCGACCTGAACAGGCCAATTGTCCTCACCTGCGATGCATCTCGGTTTGGCCTTGGTGCTGCCTGCCTGCAGCTCTATGACGACCGGCAGCTGCCCGTCTCCTATGCCTCTCGCACAATGACCCCTGCTGAACAGGGCTACGCCCAGATTGAAAAAGAGCTCCTTGCCGTGGTATTCGCGTGCTCCAAATTCAAAGACTACGTTCTGGGCAACACCTTCACCATCGAAACTGACCACCAACCGCTGGTCTCTATTTTGAAAAAGCCCATCCACGCAGCCTCGTCCCGTTTGCAGCGGATGATGCTGCAGCTTCAGCGCTTTACCTTCGATATCGTGTACCGCAAGGGCAAGGAGATGTTCGTGGCAGACACTTTGTCCCGTGCCCCACTACCTTCCATTTCCCGCCATCCGTACGAATCGGCTGACCTGATGGTGTTGAACGTCAACATCGTTCCATCTTGGCAGATGCAGTCCCTGGTCACACACACTGCCGCTGATCCTGCCCTGCAACAGCTTGAGAGCGTCATCCGCCGTGGCTGGCCTGACCGACGGTCTTCCCTGCCGGCTGGTGCCGTGCCCTACTTCCTGGTTCGGGATGAACTGGTGCTGCACGCGGGCGTGGTGGTGAAGGGTCACAAGGTCGTGGTGCCGGCCGCGCTGCGAGATCACTACTTTCAGACTGCCCACAACGGACACCCCGGGGTGGAGGCCACTTTATCCCAGGCCCAAGCACAATTTTACTGGCCTGGCATGGTTCAGGACATCCGGGACAGGGTATCCGCCTGCGCTGCCTGCAACCGCCTACTACCTCATCAGCAGCGCCAGCCTCTCCTGCAGCAGCCGGCTCCCGAGTTGCCGTGGATGGCTGTTGCCGCCGACATTTTCGAGTGGCGTGGCAAACACTACCTGGTCCTGGTGGACTCCTACTCCAGCTGGTTCGAGGTGGACCTGCTGCCGTCCCTCACGTCTGCTGCCGTCATCGGGAAGCTTCGCCGCCACTTCTCTACCTTTGGTTCCCCGGCATCTCTCCAGTCCGACAACGGGAGCCAGTTTACCAGCGCGGAGTTTGCCGCTTTCGCCACCCTGTGGAACTTTCGCCACATCACCAGCAGCCCCGAGTACCCGCAAAGCAATGGACTTGCAGAGCGCGCTGTCCGCAGCGCGAAGGAACTGATGGAACGTTGTCGGCTTGCCAGTTCTGATTTGTACCTTGCCCTCCTCAACCTCCGCAACATCTCCCGGGACCCCGCGCTCGGTTCCCCTGCCCAGCGCCTCATGTCCCGCACCACTAGACCCCCCATCCCCGTCTCCCAGCAATCCCTGAAACCAACGGCTCACAGCCCTGCCGCTGTCAAGGAGCGCATCATCGAAAAGCAAGTCATTCAGAAGAGCTCCTTTGACAAATCGTCCCGTCCCCTTCCCCCTCTGTTCGCTGGCCAGGTTGTCCGGATGGAGTCCGCCTCGGGTCACCACCGGCTGGCCGTGGTCGTCGGCAATGCTGACTCTCCACGGTCGTACCTGGTTAATTACGAGGGCACCGTGTACCGTCGTACCCGCCAGCACCTGATGCTGGTCAACGAGCCTGCACCGCCTCCCGCGGTCCCGTATTCACCTCCCGTCCAGTCCCCGGTGCCTGATGTGCCTCCTGCTCCCGTCCATCCTCGCGTGCCCCAACCTTCGCCGTCTCGGCTGTCTGTGCCCGGCACGCCCCAGCCCCCTTCACCTCCTTCGCCTGCGCGTTTGCGGGTATCGCCGCCCCGTTCTCCTCCTTCCCCTGGTTCCCCTGCCTCGGTACCCGCACCCGTCCCTGCTCTTCCTTCGGCCGAAGGGGATGGGGGGTTGCGCACCCGCTCTGGGCGACTGGTCAAGCCGCCTGTCCGGTACGGTGGGTACGAGTAGTCTGTGTTGTGCTGCATTCTATCTGCTCCCTGCTTATAGTTTAAGTCTAGCGTATGAGCCGTGGTCGCTCTTGTTTCCAAGAGGAAGGATGTAGATCAGTGCATGTTCCTTTAACATAGTGACCTCACCACTACTAACCACTCCCCATGGTCTCTTGTATAATTGTAGCTTCCCCACCTCCAGCTCGCTCTCTAGTTCCGGTGATGACCACGGACAGCTAGGGCGTAATGTGTGTAGTGCAATTAATAAAGATATTCAGTAAAAGACTCTGCGTACGAGGGACGTCCTTTTACACCCAGGTACTCTCCCCTGCAACCGCAGGAGATGCAACACCCGTCCCTTTACCTCCCCCCTCGACTTCATCCAAGGACCCAGTCTTTCCAGGTGAGGCAGAGGTTCACCTGCACCTCCTCCAACCTCATCTACTGTATCCGCTGTTCCATGTGTCAACTTCTCTACATCGGCGAGACCAAACGCAGGATCGGCAATAGTTTCGCTGAACACCACCGCTCAGTCCGCTTTAATCTACCTGATCTCTCGGTGGCTCAGCACTTCAACTCCCCCTCCCATTCTCAATCTTACCTTTCTGTCCTGGGCCTCCTCCATTGTAAGAGTGAGGTCCAGCGCAAATTGGAGGAACAGCACCTCATATTTCGCTTGGGTAGTTTACACCCCAGTGGTATGAACATTGACTTCTCTAACTTCAGATAGTCCCTGCTTTCCCTCTCTATCCCCTCACCCTTCCCAGTTCTCCCACTAGTCTTCAACTACATTCTATCTTTGTCCCACCCCATCCCCTGACCTCAGTCTGAAGAAGGGTCTCGACCCGAAATGTCACCGATTCCTTCTCTCCAGAGATGCTGCCTGACCCGCTGAGTTACTCCAGCATTTTGTGTCTACCCACCCTCTTAGTGCCGGCTCTCAACTACTGTATTCTGGAACGAATCCCAAAAGCCTGAAACTTCCTTTGTTCCAAAGTTTTACTTCTTTTCCATTTAAAAAAAAAGCAAAGTTCTATTACTGCTTCAAAAATCAGCCAGGTAAAAACATTTTTGTCAACTTTTCAACTCACTCATTTGGATATTAGAATGATCGTAGGATTACACATTTAATTTTAAATCTTAATATGGAGCAGACAATTTGGATGCACAGTGAAAGATGCAGACAAGATTGTGATAAATTTTGATGGGAAGAATTGAGCGATGGTGTTCATTCATGGATGAGCATTGAACAGTTCATTACAGCACAGAAACAGACCCTTCAGCTGGTCATGTCTGTGCCAACCATGATGCCAATTTATAATGTACACTCCTTGTCTGTTCATGTGGCTGTCTAAATGCCTCTCAAATGTTGCTATAGTATTTGCTTCCGCCACTTCCCTTGACAGCACCTTCCAGGCATCTATCAATCTTTGTAAACTTACCTCATACATCTTAGAGTCATACAGCAAGGAAGCAGGCCCTTCGGCCCAATTTGCCTATGCTGACCAAGATGTCCCAAATACACTAATTCCACCTGCCCATGTTTGACCTATATCTCTCTAAATATTTCATATTCATGTATCTCTCAAAGTGGCTTTTAAGTTTAGTTATAGTATCTGCTTCAACTACCTCCTCTGGCAGTTTGTTCCATATACCCACCACTTTGTGAAAAAGTTGCCCCACAGGTTCCTATTAAACCTTTCCCCTCCCACCTTTAAAATTTCCCCTTCTCATAATGAAGCAATGCTCTCTTGCATTTGACATTTCCACCTTGGGGGAAAAAAACCTATCTACCACATCCATGCCTCTCAGGTCATATGTGGCTTAACCAAATTTTTTTTGCAGCTGCAAAATGGCTTCCCAACTCTTCTATTCAAAATCATTTGCTGGGTTAAAGGCAAATATCAGATTGCACGACATTTAAAAGGACTTAACTCGGAAATCCATAAAGCATCCTTCTGTGTGTGCCATAACAATCTATCCGTTTTAAGATGACAAACCTTCGAGCAAATCCTTCTCTCCAGAGATGCTGCCTGACCCGCTGAGTTATTCCAGCATTTTTTTTGTCAACCTTCGAGCAAAACACCCTTTTTATTTAAAAAAAAACATAATGGGAGGGGGCGACCCGAAAATCCTGTTCATTTCCCTCCACATATGCTGCCTGACTCGCTCAATTCCTCTAGCAATGTTAGACACAAAATGCTGGAGTAACTCAACGGGACAGGCAGCATCTCTGGCGAGAAGGAATGGGTGTCGGTTCGAGACTATTCTTCAGACTGGGTATGATTCTTTATACCTCTCTGGCAATGTTTTTGTTTACTCAACATTTCAGCAACTGCGGACTCTTGTGTCTCTATTAAATCCCCCTGGGCCTGGCCCTGCTGAGTTTCTGGAGCAACAGAGGCAGTCCCATCAAGCCGCCCCCCGCCTATTTCCAGGAGGCGAGGAGCCTCCCTTGCAGCGGACCGTCTCTATGCCACTCACCTGCTTCCCACCGCCGTTGCTCTGCTGTGCGGGCGGCGCGGCTCCGGGCGCTCCCGAGGCCGAGCCGGGCCTGGGCCCGGGGCTCTTGGCGGCGCAGTTGTTGCAGACGATCTCGCCCTGGCTGCTCTTCCTCCACATGGCCGACGAGTTGGCCTTGCACACGCTGCACGATGGCTTCAGGCCCAGCGGCATCTTCGACTGCGTCTGGTCCCAGGCAGGATAGCGGTGAAATCAGGGAGGAGGCGCCGCCCGCAGCACCAGAGCCGGTCCTTGCCCAGCTGAAGGCTCGGCCTGACCTCGGCAACGAGCGCCCCCCGCAGACCGGGAGGACTGGCAGCGAGCGGCGCCCTTCAGCCGCGCTCAGCCAAAGCGAGAGCATCAAGTTGTGCTGCCTGACCCCATGAGTGCAACACAAAGTGCTGCAATAACTCATGGGGTTAGGCAGCATAACGGGAGGACATGGATAGACGACACATCGGGTCGGGACCCTTCTTCAGATTGATTGTAAGGGAGAGGGTGGGGGAGGGCACCTGAAAGCTGGAAATATGAAGCGAGGCAAAACCAGGGAAGTGATGGGTGATTAGAGGGTAATTGGCAGAAGGTGGTGGTAACAAGTGGTACAAACTGTATCACTCATTGCCACCTTTTCCACAGCCAACAATGGACCATGGTGGGCTCCACCTATCCTTGCTCATCGTTGATGGTTTTGATTTACTCTTTGCACACCTTTCATACATTGGTTCTCTGTACCTTTTCATATCTATCGTTCCCTTCTTCCCTGACATAGCCTGAAGAAGGGTTTTGACGGGAAATGTGCTGCCTGGCCCGCTGAGTTACTCCAGCTTTTTGTGTCTATCTTTGGAGTAAACCAGCACCTGCAGTTCCTTCTGACACAAGGTTAAGAGGGATATGGGTCAAATGAGACTAGTTCAGTACGGCAACATTGACAATAGGTGCAGGAGTAGGCCATTTGGCCCTTCGATCCAGCGCTCAGCCAAAGCGAGAGCATTTGAGCCTTTCAATGTGATCATGGCAGATCATTCACAATCAGTACCCCGTTCCTGCCTTCCCCCCATACCCCCTGACTCCGCTATCTTTAAGAGCTCTATCTAGCTCTCTCGTGAAAGCATCCAGAGAATTGGCCTCCACTGCCTTCTGAGGCAGAGAATTCCATAGATTTACAACTCTCTGACTGAAAAGGTTTTTCCTCATCTCCGTTCTAAATGGCCTACCCCTTATTCTTAAACTGTGGCCCCTGGTTCTGGACTCCCCCAACATTGGGAACGTGTTTCCTGCCTCTAACGTGTCCAATCCTTTAATAATCTTATATGTTTCAACAAGATCCCCTCTCATCCATCTAAATTCCAGCGTATACAAGCCTAGTCGCTCCAGTCTTCCAACATACGACTGTCCCGCCATTCCGGGAATTAACCTAGTAAAGCTACGCTGCACGCCCTCAATAGCAAGAATATCCTTCCTCAAATTTGGAGACCAAAACTGTACACAGTACTCCAGGTGCGGTCTCACTAGGGCCCTGTATAACTGCAGAAGGACCTCTTTGCTCCTATACTCAACTCCTCGTCATAAAGGCCAACATGCCATTAGCTTTCTTCACTGCCTGCTGTACCTGCATGATAACTTTAAGTGACTGATGAACAAGGACACCCAGATCTCTTTGTACTTCCCCTTTTCCTAACTTGACACCATTCAGATAATAATCTGCCTTCCTGTTCTTTCCACCCAAGTGGATAACCTCACATTTATCCACATTAAACTGCATCTCCCATGCATCCACCCACACACAACCTGTCCAAGTCACCCTGCATCCTCCTCACAGTTCACACTGCCACCCAGCTTTGTGTCATCCGCAAATTTGCTAATGTTACTTTTAATCCTTTCGCCCATTGTCAGCATGGGTGAGTTGTGAGAAGCGCCTATTTCCATGTTAGTCACAGTGTGTAAACAGACCCTTTGGCCCAACTTGCCCACACCAGCCACACTAGTCCCACCTGCCAGCATTTGGTTCATATTCCTCCAAACCTATCCTATCCATGTACCTGTCCAACTGTTTCTTAAATGTTGGGATAGACCCTGCCTCAACTACCTCATCTGGTAGCTTGTTCCATACATCCGCCGCCCTTTGTGTGAAAAAGATTCCTATTAAATTCCCCATCACCTTAAACCTATGCCCTCTGGTCAAGAGATTCTGTGCATCTACCCCAACCTGCACTCCACAGAATAGAGTCCCACCCTACTCAACCTCTGCCCATAGCTCAGACCCTCTAGACCAGGCAATATCCTGTGGTACAGCTCGATGACTATGAATATTTGAAATAGTGTATGAATGACTAAAGTCTGTGTGCATGGACAGCAAATTGGTAAAATGGCAAAGGTTACCTGTACATTCAATTTTATTGCAAGGGGATTGGACTTTGAAAATAGGCAATTGTTATTTGTTACAGTGCAGAGGCAATCCAGAAAAGATTTACTGAACTAATTCTTGGTTAGCAATTTGGTGTAGCAAATAATGAAGGCAGCAGATGGCATCTTGTATTATGTGTGGGGGGGGGGGGGGGGGGGGGGGCAGAGTTTGAAAATAGATTTGTTGTAGCTGCATAAGCATTGAATAAGCCACCAGCTCTGGAGTACAATGTAGAGCTTGGTTCCCTTCTACTGGCAGTGGTGGGAGGTCAGAGGAGAATCACCATGTACCTGGGATGAGAAGGTTGTATTACAGATAGTAAAATAAGTTGGATCAGAATTCTTGGCTTTTATAAAGTCATTGGGTATTTTTAAAGTGTAAATTGAGTTTCCTGAATAGTAAGGGTATCCAAAGTAGGGGAGAAGGCAGGAGAATGGGGTTGAGATGGAAAGATAGATCAGCTATGATTGAATGGGAAAGTTGACTCAATGGGCCAAATGGCCTAATTCTGCTCCTATGACTTATGAATTTGTTTCCACTAATTGGCATAATAGAAACATCTCAACATCTTTAATGAGGGGGAAACCACTTAAAGACGAGGCAAACATTGCAAAGTATGAATCTCTGACATTTTTCATCCTTGAGGCTTGTGGAGGCTAGATCACTAGAAGTATTTAAAGAACTGGGAAGTGAAGAGGAGTGTGACCTAGAACAGATCAGCCACCGTCATATTATACGTAAGGGCAGGCTTGAGGGGCTAGGAGGCTTTTATTTTTTTTTCAACCACCCCAATTCCTCCCACCCCTTCGCCAAACGTCATTAACCCCCAGCACCTCTTCACCTCCTTTTCCTCACCATTACTTTTCCCACCTCCTATAATACCAACTCAGCAGCCCTTTGCAACTCCACAACACTGACGCATTCCATTTTTATTTATTGCAATATTGGTGCACAGCCAATTCACCAAATCAATTCACCATCCGAACACCCTTCCACCCTCTCCCCAACCATGATTTTATCTAATCACCTCTGACTTCTGATGCTGTCTGTATGGAGTTTGCACATTTTCCCTTGGTTCTTGGTCCTCCAAAATATTCCAAATGGAATTTAAACTGGAGATGACGGAGTATGGACTTAAGCAAGAAAGGCTTCTTAGAGAAGAGCTGCCTTAAATTTAGTTGCGTCTGGTTGAATAACTATAGTAGGGTGAGGACTATTCCATGCTTTAATTGTGCGAGGGAAGAATGAATGGCTATCCACATCTGTCTTGATAGCTGGTATCTCAAATTGAATCGAATGCCCTCGTCTACTCCTGATAGGTTTGGTTTTGGTGTAGATGTGGTAATCTATGTCGAGCTGACCATTTAACATTTTGTAAAAACAGGTCAAACGGCGGACTTTACGTCTGTCTTGGAGAGTGTTCCACCCCAATGAATTTAGAAGTTCGGTAACACTCGCTTCTCTCTCATAGATATTTGTAACAAAACGAGCTGCTTGTCTTTGGACACGTTCGATGGAAGAAATGTTTGTAATTGTGTATGGGTCCCATGCTGCAACTGCGTAGTCCAAATGTGGTCTAACAAGGGTGAAGTATAACTTCTCCTTGATAGAAGTTGAACAATGATAAAAGTTGCATCTCAGAAAATTTAGGACACCTGTTGCTTTCACCGTTGCATGATGAGTCTGACCATTCCAACGCATATCGTTCTGTAATTTGATGCCAAGATACTTGGTCTGTTTAGATTCTTCAATGGTGGCACCAAGGATATTATATGATGTTTCACCTGGTTTCCTCCTCCTGGTGACACGCATGGTTTCCCAATTGGAAGGATTGAACTGCATCCCCCATTGTTGTGACCACTCAACCATAGTATCGAGATCTTTTTGGAGCGCATCTTTATTATCAGCTGACTTAATTTGACGATACAGCAAACAATCATCCGGTCATGCTTGTGACTTTTTCATGGATGTCATTAATGCAAAGCAAAAACAGATGAGGGCCCAGTACTGTGCTCTGAGGTGTACCACTTAACACTGAATGCCAATCAGAGCTTTTTCCATTCTCATACACGCGCTGAAGACGTTTTGTTAGAAAACTGGAAATTCATTGTTTCGTGTTGGAACGAACACCGTAGAAGTCAAGCTTCCGAAGCAGTCTCTGGTGTGGGATGACATCAAATGCTTTAGAGAAGTCTAGTACTACTAAATCCGTGACGACGTTGCTGTCAAGGTTCTTGGCCAGGTCATTTGTTGTCAGGACAAGCTGAGACTCGCATGATCTATGCCTCCTAAATGCACGTTGGTTATCAGCAAGTATGCTATGTTTGCTAAGGTGTCTCATCAGATTACTATCGATTATATGCTCCAGTAGTTTGCAGCAAGTGCTTGTTAATGAAACAGGATGATAATTAGCCGGGTTGGTGGTTGAACCCTTCTTAAAGAGGAGTGATGTTAGTCTTCCTCCAATTCAGCGGAACATCACCTGAGTCAAGCGACTGCTGGCAAATGAACCGCAAAACAGGAGCCAGTTCTTCGGCCGCAATCTTAAGGGCTTGATTCTGTATTTGGTCAGGTCCAATAGCTTTTGTTGTATTTATGTTGAGCAGTAACTTCTTTACACCTTGATAGCAAGAGCTTCCTCCAGTGCTCCTCCCACATCGCATTAACATGCAATAAGGCACCAAAACTGGGCACTGTAAAATGGACCTAGAGTGTACGTGTGATAGATTCTGGGGAGAGTTGATGAGAATGTGGAGAGAAAAGGTGGAATTAAAGTTGAATTGATGTAAAAATGTGTGGCCGATGGTCAGAGGAGATCTGGTGCGGCATAATTCTAGGAGCAGAATTAGGCCACTTGGCCCATCAAGTCTACTCTGCCATTCAATCAAGGCTGATCCATCTTTCCTTCTCAACCCCATTCTTCTACCTTCTCCCTATTGTCCCTGACACACCTAATGAAAAGACAAAAGGCTTCTTTCCATGCTGTGTCTTTCTATGACTTTGAAATCTCCAAGTTTGGTGGCCCACTTTAAAACGCACATTAATAAAGTGTTTATTGTGGGACTTCCACACTAGTTGAGCCCCTTGTATCACCTAATTCAATACAAAACAGGACATGATCATTGTATTGGATCAATAGAATCTGCCAGATTAAAGCAAACAAATGTGTTCATCACAATTATCAGAATTCTAAGGTAATTTATAAATACAGCACAGCAGAAATATGGCCTGCCATGTTCCCTCTGCTAACTGCATCCACCTGTGAGCCTTGTTTCAAAGCACATATCTCTATTGGCATGGTTCAACAGATTAAATTATTTGTTGATTAATTTTGGAACTGATTAGTATAAGCCATGCTATACAGGACATTCAGGACAGTTTTCAGTTATTTAAATTTTATTTTTACGGGTAGTGTGTAAGATACCAGTTGAATGCTTATCTGTCAATTTATTTTCAACCGTATGAATGAAAGGATATCAAGTTACCACTTGAATATATATTAAGGAATTTATAAGCATTAAATTAGGATTCTAACACCAAGGCTGATTAACCCGGTTTAGAACAGATTTTATGCTCAGCATAAATGTGCAAGTGAATCAAGGAAAACGGAGCAAAGAAATTAGCCAAACTAGTGTAAATTTAAGCACAATTTGTACCCAGAAAGCCAAAGTGCAACCCCATGGGCAATTGCTTACATACTATGCCGTTCAGTTTTTTAAATTGGTATCAATGTGTATTGGGGAGAAAAATTCAAGATAAGATACCCACTGTTGGATGGTGACCAAGTACACTGAACTCATGCTCATTTAATATTCCTATGACTGCCTCAATTGAGACAAAACCAGTCAGTAGTTTTTAAGGGCACCATTCATCCTCTTCATTCTGACCTGAAAAAAAATCTGAACTGTCAGGTGAGCTTGAAAATGTTGAACAAACTTTAACCACTTCCATTGTGAAAACTCCAGAAATGTGAATTTATTATAAATATTAATTTACAATTGTGTTGATCAAACCTTCATTCATTTCCATGATATTACATTTAAACCAAAGAAAATTGTACTCCAAGGACAGGAAGTAAATACAGGAAATGTAGTTTTCACTGAACCCAATAGCATTAGAACTGAATTTTAGCATTCGGCTTCAGAGGAATAATTGCTAAATTTAAAACTGTTTTCTCGGACCTTAAAAACAAAACGTCACAAATTCAGGTAGATGACCCTGTTAAATAATTTGCTGATATTTATGATTTAAAATTTATCCAATCAATTTTTTACAGTTTGACTGTTAGTTTTAAATGATACTTTGTATTGGCCAAACATCTAAATATTGTATCCTTATATAAAGTGGGAATGTATTAAGTACAGTACTATGAAAGTGCAAATAGTAACAATTCTTTTGAAGATAAATCAAGGTTAACAGTTGGCTTTAGTATTATAAAATTCCCATTGACTAAAAAAAAATAATTCTGAAATGTTTCTGATTTTCAAATTAATCCGACATTTAAAACTTGTAACGGAAAAGATAATTTTGAATCTGAATGACTCATGACCATGCACAGCCAATACACAGAATGGACCATGGTTTAAATTCCACAAATTAAACAATGGTTTTACAAAACCAAAACCCCACAAAACTACTAACTTCATATACAACACTCTTACATAGCTCAACTTTGCAGTACATATTCAATTCCATGTAATATATATCCTTTTTACTTCCAAGATCAAACCAAAATTACTTCAATGCAACACTACTTTGTCAGACAGCGACTCAAGGTAAAAAACAGTCAGTTAAGCAAAACATTCCAAACTTAAACCACTTACTAATCTTGGGCTTTGCATTGCTTATATTTAATAAACTCCAAATTAAAAATTGAATTAAATTATCCGAGTTTGAAAAAAAGCAACTTAATGGTTTAAACTAGCATGATGTTTTCAAAGATAAAAACTTCAGTAATAAAAATTAGCACAATTAGATTTATTTTCCAGACAACAACTGCGTGCTTGGAAAAAACTTGATTATTGTACAACCAAATTTTTAAAATACTGTGAAATCTGCTACTACAAAATTCCACAGAAATGTATCCTATATTCAATGCAAAATGCTCCTCCGAAAACTCCGAAAACAAATGGCAACAATTGTATGATGAATTAATTCGAATCATGTGTTGGTTTGTTCTTAAATCTGATGACTTGATAATATGTGACAACCGACCATGTGGGTAAGGCAAGGCACAATGATAGACTGAGTAGGCTAGACATTGAAGTGAAAGTTGTGGCTTTCATGTGATTTTTACCTTTTTGCCTACAAGGGATGGCTTTGTATTTAATAAATCATAGGCCTACATTTCTTTTACTCAAGACCAGGTGACAGTACTTTTAATCTTTTAATAGAATACTTCCACAACACCCCCTCCCCTACCATACCCCCCTCTCTCCAAGGAAAATATTCTGAATTTACGATAAAGTATCTGAGGAGTTTAAACAGAGTACATTACTCCATTAATCTCCATTTCGAATTCTTTAAAATCAACTGTTTTAAAACAGTAACCACTTAACAAGTCAAAGCGCAAGCCACACCTCTGTAGCAACCTCTGCTACTCGAATTGCAATTTGCATTTGTTTCCATAAAGAGGCCACTTTCAGTAGATGGCTCCAAAGAGGTTTGATTAGTTCAGGCTAGTGCAGGCGCAAGCTGAATACAATAGTTAGATTAAACTGGTTTCAACTGGTTAAGTTTTGGCACCACAAATTCACTTGTGCTCACTTTCCTTCTGCAATCAATTTAGTATTTCAACAGACTCCTCTTTAGTACAATTTCAATGCCTACAACATTGTAGGGTAAGATAGCCTCATGTGTGTGTTTTTATCATCAGTAATTTTACTTTAGATCCTTTAATTACTAGTTAGTATGAAATATCAGATAAAAAGGATCTAACTACTTCATTGAAAATTCAGGTACTGATGCAAGATTAACTGAGATATTCTTTGGAGGACCCAGAACCTTTTGCTATCATTGACAGGTGCTTCAGCACTCCTACACCATGTGCCAGCCTCGGTTCATGCTGATCCAAGCAACAGGGACACAACGCAAGTGACTGCAAAGGGGTATCTATGTTGCTGCAGTTATACTAAATGAATTTGTTCTTCCCATTCATTTGAAGAGTTATTCTGCAGAGAGTCATCATCCAAGACTATTCTACTCCTGCTTTCACTCAGACCCAATGATTCTGGTTCAGATTTTGTAGCATCAGTACTTTCGAAAGAGTAGGCTTCATCAACTTGGGGTCCTCTACCTTCATTCATGACTGTGGCTTCAAACAGTGCATGGTCCTCATGAAGGCTCTGTAACATCTCAAGCCTGCCTGATCCCTGCTCCTCTCCACCGAGTCGCTGTGTATTAACGTCAGCTTCTGAAGATGCAGAAGGAATTAATGCAATGCTCTGAGGGTTCATGTCATGGAACCAGGCCATAATATTACCAAGAAGATTTACATTCATTGCAGGATCTGTATCTGTGGGCTCAGTACCTTCAGATGCAAAGAGTCTAGTGCGTACATCAAAGGAATTACTAAGTCTATTGGGGTAAGGGTCGGTGTTTACACTCAGTCTCATCAGACTGTTCTCCAAATCCATTAACTGTGAATTGCTCAGAGCTCTAGCACTGTCCATGCCTCTCTGAGCAGCATCAAGCCTTGAGGGTAAGGAAGTACCAATGGCCCCTAAAGATGGTTCATTGTTACGGATTTCTTGTGGTTCACCACCCATAGCTAGGGCAGATTCTTGCAGGGATAGCTGGATAGCTAGCAGGATATTTGGGTCGTCATCATCAAGAGAGCTCAAAGCCTAATAAAAAAGAAAACAACAATGTATTATAACAATCTTTACAATGACAGATTTTATCAATAGATTTCACCTGTATATTCATGTATTTATAAATGCATACTAAAATCTATTCAAGCTGACAGAACAGAATGGCATGTTCTATGACCGCACTGTACACTGTCTGCCAAATGCATTGCAGTTACTTGCACAAGTTACTCCAATAGCACCTCCCAAATCTGAAATCTCAAATAGCAAGGTCAAAAGACACAGGGAACACCACCACCTGCAGACTCCCTTCATGTCATACACCATTTAATTGAAAATACACGGACACCCTTCATTGCTTAATAGCCCAAATCGTGAAACTTCTTTCTAATAGCAGCCTGGGATTATCTCACTCGAAGGACTGCAAGGGTTCAAAATGGTGATTCACTGCAACTTTCATGGCAGTTAGAGGTGAGCAGCAAATGCTAGCCTCACCAAGTAAGCATAAAAGGATACTGAATGGCACGGTGGGAAAATTATAATGCTCATCCTGTCTTGCAAGGTACTGCACTTGCCATTACCTTTACAGTAAATTATCAATTTGGGTTGGCCACCAAGGAGACACAGAACTGAGTTTGCACATTTAGTGATATTCATCATTCATATTATAAACATACTTCATCTCAGCTTATCCTGCAAATCGTGCGAGAGAATTGACAGTCACTGTTATTTGTCAAGCTAACAAAACAAAGCTCACGGAGAGAGAGAGAATTGAAAAGAGGACTCCGCACTCAAGTATTAACTTGATGGTTGTGAATCTGTATCAATTTTTATTTAATTGCAGGAATTTAACATATTTAGAAATGTTTTCCATCCTATTCCTTACTGAATGTAATACTTTATGTAGAATGAAAAGTTAGAAAAGTATTAATTTCTTCATAAATTCAAGTTCAATTTACACCTCCACACCTTCGGTTTCTACCACAGTGTGCAAGAAACAGATCTGAACCGGAGTCAGGGGGTGTGGGGAGAAGGCAGGAACAGGGTACTGATTGAGAATGATCAGCCGTGATCACATTGAATGGGGGTGCTGGTTCGAAGGGCCGAATGGCCTCCTCCTGCACCTATTGTCTATTGATTGATTTAATTAAAAAAATCCTTATCTGTTGTGAAAACATAATCAAAGCTACATTACGCAAGGATCATTTTCCGATCAATCTTCCTCAAATGTTAAAAACATTGAAAACAGACTTGCATTCACAATCTCAGTTCAAGTCAAAACTGCTTAAGAGCCATTGACATTTTTTTTTGAGGTTCACTTACTGTGAGATCAGCAACAGCTGATTTGTACACAAGAAATAACATAAACAAAGATGTGAAAATGACCAGATTCGTTTTAAAGATGCAAAATGACCAGATTTGTTTTAAAGATGCAAAAGGAGGGCAAAAACTCCATAGTTCTTTGATATTGTACTGTGCAATTTTTTTATTGGTATTTGGTATTGTTTTATTATTGTCACAAGTATGGAGATACAGTAAAAAAAATTGCATGCTATCTAGTCAAATCATACCATACATGAGTACAATCAAGCCATACAGAAGTACTACGGGTGTTGCAAAGAACAAAATACCAAGAATAGAGAATATAGTGTTATGACATTATAGTGTTAAGCTGCAGGGAAAAGATAGAGTGCATGGTTGCAGTGAGTTAGATTGGGAGATCACCCGTTGTTTATGACAGGCCCGGTCAAGAAGCTGATAATAGCAGGGAAGAAGTTTTTCCAGAATCTGGTGGCACATACTTTTAAGCTTTTGTAACTTCTGCCCGATGGGAGAGAGGACAGGAGAGAATCCATCTCCTCAACCAAAAGTCAGAACATCTAAAAGTGTAGACCTTACAGGATTTCGCTGAATTTGGTTCTTTACTTTTTAAAGATTTAAACATAAGCACGCAAGCTGTTGACTAAAGCAAGAGTGCTAATAACACCCCGTAGTGGCGGCAGTGGAAGAAAAATGAGGAAGTTGACGGCTTTGAATTCACCTCCTACAACCTCAAAGTGTCCTAAAGTTCCGTGATCACGTCATGAAACAGGGCATGTAGTCTTGTGCAGAGGAAAGGAGGGTGACTGCTACAGCAAACAGATTGCCCACTTCATGGTGTGTGATGTTGGTGGAGGTGGTCAAGCGATGACCTTCAGCAGCCAGGTGAGCGGGTGAATTGAGGACTGCCTGTGGCAGCTGCACAGATTGGTAGTGGAAGGAGCGGATGACATTGCTGGGCCAGGCCAACCCCTACATAATCCCATGCCACCACGACACCAGGCCTTAAGGTGAGAATAAAAGAAATTGCACATCTTCTTTGGCCAATATTAGACTTTGAGACATGGAAGTTGCAAGATGGTGCCAGAATGTGGGAAATCTCTGCTTGCTGTTCCAGAAGAGGATCTATTACACTTATCTGTAGTCTGACTGGATCGCATGCAAAACAAGCTTTTCACTGTCTCTATATTCGTTCTCCCCGTGACCTGCGTGGGTTTTCTCCGAGATCTTCGGTTTCCTCCCACACTCCAAAGACGTACGGGTATGTAGGTTAATTTGACTGGGTAAATGTAAAAAATTGTCCCTAGTGTGTGTAGGATAGTGTTAGTGTGCGGGGATCGCTGGGCGGCGCGGACTTGGTGGGCCGAAAAGGCCTGTTTCCACGCTGTATATATATGATATGATATGTATGTACAAATATAAAATCTAAACTAAAAACAGAGCTACTTCTTGTTAAAAGATTATAGATTATAGATTTTTTAACAAAGCAATTGTAATTGTGTAACAGATGTTTTATTAAAATCTTGTTAAAACATGCAGCAAAGCAAAGGTGGTGGATTGAGGATTGCACCAAGACAGGTACCTGCAGAAAGTCCTGGTTCTCAGAATGACTGACAGGGGTATAGTCATGAAGCGAAGAGCTGTGTAGAATACTCATAGATGCTGAACTCACCATGGAAGTACCATGACGCCTGCTGTTGCCTTCCTGGGTATCTGGAAAGAAGCAACAAAATTAATGTATTTGCTGCAATATTCTTGGGTTTAAACATATTTTTATATTAACAAGTTATTTGATTTTTGTTGTATGTAATGACACAAATACTTTTAAAAATCAGGTATCGCCACATTAACAAAGGGGTAGTTTGGGATATAATATAATTGAATTAGGATGTAATATAATGGCCAGTTTTATGGATAGGGAGGATTTTGAGGGATATGGGCCAAATGCAAACTAATGGGACAAGCCCAGAATCCCAAATTGGTCAGAATGGACAAGGTGGACCGAAGGGCCTGTTTCCGTGCTGTGGAGCTCTATGACTCATCCAGGTCAAAACAAATGTGGTTAAAAGTAGCATCCCATTTTCAGCAGATAAGCAACAGTGTAGACAGTGGCTTCATCTGATTTCATGGTTATGATTTCCATTACTAGTGCAAAACAATTAAAATTCCTAGCGGTTACAGAGAGAAATGCATGCAACCAATCACCTAAAATTGGTCTTAAACTGGACAGCACAGGAAACATTTTTTAAAAATCTGCTTTAGTCCAATTAGTTTTCAAAATTGATTTGTGTTAAAAACAATGTTAGAATATTCCAACATGAGCAAGATTTCATAGGTTCCCATTAGAAACTTGCATAGTCCCGATTTTTAATTTATTAAAACAGCAGATAAACCTGGTGTGCTTGTATACTACCCACATACAATATTGGACTCAAACTTGTTTCAATCCTTGTTGTTTGGCTTCAATTGTTATTTACTAGTTAAAGACTGGAAGCTTGGATCCCCAGCAAAAGTAAACTGCATCATTTCCTTTCTTCAGTTCTGCAAGTCTCAAGTTATTGGCTGACTGCGAGGAGCTAACAGCACAATTCGGTTGCTATGCAACCAAGTTTCCAAATAGAACTAGTCCAATGGCATAAAAATTAAATTATTTAGGGGAAATTCAAGGAGGAATATAGTCACAAAATATAATCCACGTGGAGACTTTTAAAATGTTACTCACTGAACAGCATTTCCTAGATTGCTTAAGATACTGTCTTAAATAAACGCAAAATAGAAGCAATTCTTTGTATAAACCTTTGAAATTTAACGTAACAGCAGAAAATACAAAGCTACTGTGCAGTTGCTATTGCAATTGCACAAAATTATGGAGACAAGAGGTATGTTCTAAATTAAACTGACTATTTCTTTTAGAATTTTATGGCCAATATTACCCAAGCCAAGTAACCTCTGACATTACTTCAAGCAGCTTCAACATTACAATATTCGCCAGTGGTGAAGTATCAGTGTGCAAAAATGGCAACTTGCTTGTTTATGGTTACCTATTGTACTCTCACTGGGATCTTCAGGATCTGGTGTGCTACTCCGAAGACTATGCATATCTCGCCGCCGTCTATGCCGTCGCCTGTATTGAAATTCAGCATATTCCTAAATAGAGCAAGCAAACAACAGTTAGAACTAATTATATTATTTTCTGAGTAGCTATGTCTTTAATTTTTTTTTGTAATTTTACACATTCAATGTGTAAATATGAATTTGAGTGCATTAACAAAACACTTGTAAAAGTTCTCTTTCTGTAATTACATTCTCTTGTCAGTAGTGGCACAACTTTACTTCATTAAGTTAGTGCTTCAAGCAACCAGTTATACCGTAGCATTTCTCAACTTCCCTTTTGAATATAAATATATAATATATCACCTAGACTTAGCCCTCCCTTGCTGATCAGAGCCAGATGTGTATTTGTCCTGGTTGCTGCTGCTATTTGCCACTGAGGTGCCAATTAAAATGGTGTAATTTGAAAGGGAGATGGCACAGTAGACTCGCACCACCTGCTTACCTCTCCTGGCAGTCACCCATTTGGATGAACTTGTGATTTGTCATCTCCCTGAAACTACCATCTTTTACCATCTCTGCCTCCTGTATGCGGCCCCAACAGACCCATGGAACCGGGAGGACTTGCAGCAGAACACATAAGGCTAGCCAAGGCTAAAGTGGAACGTTAAAAGGACTTTACATTTTCAGTGCTCATCCCCCTTGTCAAAGCTCTCACAACAAAGGCTCAAAACTGACCACTCAATTTACTTGGAACTCAAACACAGCCACTTGCACTAATGCCGCTCCACTGGAACCAGTCTCCCTTTTATTTGTCCTGAAAAAGCCTACTTTCCATATCACCCGCACTCCTCGTTTTTAAAGCTTTGCAGTCACATATGAACCTACCAGGCCCTTCCCCTAATTATTAATGTTTTTACAATTCTCCTACATTCCTCCTCTTTACAAAAGTACAAAAGGTTTAAATGCACTATGCAACATACACTATGCAAATATAAATACTGACATCACATGCCCAGTTTCCAATTCTTACTTTTCTCATTAGCTACAAGTGGCTTGTAGCTAATCGATTTAGTACCACTGAAACCAAACAATGTCAAGTTAAAAAAGCTAAAGCTTAAATATTCAATTAAGCTTAAATTTAACGTAAAGATAATTTGGTTACATTTGTGACGGTTAAGGATTGTAAAATCAGTTCTTTCAAACAAATTTATCATGTTCCTTTTACCAGCAGTATTTCAATACAATTAGCACAGGTGAACCAACCAAGAATATGATTTATCTTGATGTAGACATGTCAACTTTTCTTTTGGCATTTAATACATTTAACATAGAAAAATTAAATTTGGAGGCATGAGCCTCCAAATTTTGTTGGAATTTCCCCTCTCTTCATCATCTACACAGCTTCCCCATCCTTGCACATGCCTTTCTCTCCACTTCCCACCTCCCCCCACCCAGTTGTTTTCTCCTCTTTCATTTACTCATCATCCACCCATCCCCACTCCACAATTTTCCTTTTGAAACATCTATCTATATTCACCAGAGATGCTGCCTAACTCGTTGAGTTACACTCGTTGAGTTCTTTTTTGTAAACTAGCATCTGCAGTACCTTGTTTTTACATGATCACTCCAATCCATGCTTCTCACCATACCAATCAACCCCTCTTTATCTATTTACCCATCACTTACCAATTCTCCCCCACCCCTTTCTCTCCCCTTTCTCCCAGCTACATCAATTTGACAGGTGTTAAACAGAAATTCAACTGCCCATTTCCCTCCACAGATGCTGCCTGACCAATTAAGTTCCTACACTAGTTTATTTTTTTGCAAAATATTTATTATATCGACGTTAGTCACCCATACATGTGCATTGAAAAAATGCTCCAAAATTATAATAAAAAATGAAATGGCAACAGGACTAAGTAATGAGATTATAAATTAATGTAATTTGCACAACCACAATATGATGGTGCAATATTCTCCCAGACCATTAACATTTTACACTGAAGACAGACACAAAATGCTGGAGTAACTCAGCAGGACAGCAGCATCTCTGGAAAGAAGGAATGGGTGACGTTTCAGACTGGAATCTGAAGAAGGGATTCGACCCGAAACGTCACCCATTCCTTCTCTCCAGAGATGCTGCCTGTCCCGCCGAGTTACTCCAGCATCTTGTGTTTATCTTCGGTTTAAACGAGCATCTGCAGTTCCTTCCTAAACATTTTATACTTGATTAGAAACCAGCTTTACAAATTGAGGAACACTCAGCAACTAACATTTAACATACGTTGTGGGATCAAATTTTTTAAAGGTGTGCAAAAAATCCAAGTGACTGCCTTTCATAGATGACTAGACAAGTAAAGGACATGCATAGAAAGGATTTTGCATCCAATGTTCCAAAGTTGGGTGTTTTGATTTACCAACCTGTTGTGACTCTTCTTGCTCTACAGGTTTCATATGAATAAATCTACATTTGATGCACAATCAGGAAATGTTCCTGTTAATAAGCTTTAATTCTAAGCAAATAATTAATGGATCAGAAAATGATCCTGCAAATTATAGCCTGGATGAATCTAGAACAAATAAATGTTTTTTACATTGCGGTTATAATGGCATCATTCCACAATATGGTAGTGTGCAAGAGTTGCAACATATCTACCATCAATTATTGGAACAGAAGAATTTAAAGGAGCTGTCCTGCACAATAATCGCAGCCGAAACAGGTTATTAAAACCCTTACCTGCAGGCCTTCTATGTCTTGTCCTCCATACCTGCAGGTTGTATTGCATAAAGAAATAAAAGGTAAAAAAAAAAATATTTTTAGAATAGCACAGCCATAAAATATTGGCACCCGGACTACGTGGTCTTTCAGGTTTGGGCACAGAGACAGACAGAAGTCATTAACCACTGTATCTGCCTCCATACCAAGCATAAGGTCAGGCTGCAGGAGTGGAAGTGGCAGCTGAAAATCCTGGCACAGATGAAAGTCTCCTTTTCAATGACAAGTAAAACTAAAGTCTACATCTTTCGATTAAAGATCATCAGCAGCAGAATTGGTGGCACCATTTATTATCATCACCTATTCAGGATAGCTCCTTTAAATAAAGGTCCTCCCAGAAACTCTGCACTGAAAGGGCTATGTTATAACCGCAAGCAGTGTATACCTACCTCAGGTGATGCAAAACCTAAATATTCCCAATCCCAGGTTCCACCAGCAAAACTGTAACAAACAAGTCAAAATTCTGTCAATAAGACAGTGACAGTCACTTAATGTTAAATGAGTTCAGTGGGTAGTCAGTGGTAGTTTTCTAACTAAAATACCAATAACTAATTTATTCAAGGTAAAGCAAGTAAATAATCCCACTTATGAACTAATGTACTATTTTTGGACAATTGAGGATTAATACTGTGAAATAAATATTACTTCCAACTGTTCAGTTATATCAATATTTACCCTTAAAATTGAGTTTATGATAAAAGTTTGAATTTAAGATAACAATTTGAATTTTTTGTTCCATTCAAACAAAAATATCACATTGAGCTCAAGGTTTATTCTTCACCTTTAGGAAAAATCAAAAATAAACTGTTAATAGTTGGTGTCCAATCCAAACCTGCAGTGTTTTTCTCTTTTTTCCTTAATAAATTGTTTTCACAAATGCTATCTGCTGATGTTCAGTATCAATAGCACTTGCATTTGTCCACATTAAAATCCATGAAATGGATGTTAAAAAAGAGAATTGTTATCAGAAAACAATGTTGTTTGAAAATTTTCACCATTTGCAAACCACGAAACACAATTTTGGATTAAAATTGAATTTAACAGCTTTAGTTCAATTAATAGATAACAATAAACTGTTGCCAACATTCAAATTTGAGGAAGGGTGCCTTATTAAAGAAGATTAAATTTAATAACTTAATTCAAAATAGTTCAATTCTTAAACATTCGCATCAGATATTTCAATGGAAATAACCGTTAAGGTAATGCACCGCTGAAGTAGTACCTGCGTCTTTGCACTTCTGGAGAGTCTGCAGGGGCAACGCCACGAGCCACTGAAGCTAGAAATTCTTGTCTTTTCTGTTGAACAAGACACGCTGCTCGGATAATTTTATGACGAGGAGTGCGGAGGTAAGGACGGTTTACTTTCTGGGCTAGATCCTCAGTTACCATCTCTAGGTCTGTCTGTTTAAATAAAGGATGTTTAAAAGATCACTTTATAAGATTATTACAGGGTGCCAAAGATCCAATCATCACAATCCATCATGGAATCATTTGAGAATTATTGAAACTTTACAATATAAAAAGGCTTGATATATATTGGTAAATTATTGTTATTTCAACTTAAAAAAAGAAAAGAAACCCTAGCTAGCATCCCCTTCGATCTTTGTTTCATCTCCAATAATACCACTGAGGGATGAACTAAGTAACTATGATGCAGTCTGAGGAAGATACGAATTGTCATTAAACAATACTCGCATTTTGCTGAGGTATCTTTGGATATTTTTGTGACGAGTTAAACTTCAATTAATACCTTTAAGGGAACGAAACATTTCATATTTTGAATACAATTTAAAATTATTTTCCCAATAAATTAAAAAAGAAATTTGTAAAAGCCAAGGGTTTTCTTTACCTCTGTAATAGATGAAAGCAGATTGTTGCGAGGGAAACTACACGAAGACCTAAAATAGATTCTGGTATAACATTTCATTCCCAACAGTCCTTACACAAAATAATGTTAACATTTTTCTTTAAAGTGACTGTCTATTCATTGAAGAATTGGAGAGCATATTATGATTTTTTTCTTACGCAGTCTCTTGGGATAGATAATTTGCTTCTACTCTATTATCGTGGGTTCCGAGGGGGATAATAAGGACATTTTGGGAACCGTAGACTCTTCCACTGATGGAGCACGTGGTGGCCAATGGGCTACCTGTTAATGAGGAGACCTGTTCTATCCACTACTTACACAGGGCTTCTGCATGCTCCTGATGCATAGCCTCCTGATTCTCATGACCAGCCCATATGCCCCTTCTTCACTTTGAAGGTTCATGGACTAGAGGTTTCCAGAAATCTGTGGGAATATAGCATTTCTTCAAGGAAGCTTTAAGTTTTCTTTGTCCCATGACAAAGCTTGGAATAGTGTGTCTGTTGCAGAATGCCTTTGGCATTAGTAGTAGCATTCCTGTCACAGTAAATGTTCTCATCCTATTCTGGATATCATACGGAGTGCTGACCAGAGCTGCAATTTTAAATGCTGGACTGTCACCCAGTGAAAATGATCATCTGAAGAAGTCTCTTTCCCCTTTTACTATACCCAAGAAGAGTTTTAAACAGCCATGTTGTATGGGACCATCTACCTCATGTGAAAATAGCAGCTCTGAGGGAAGGAGTCTGTATTAACTAGACAGATGCTTGATTGACCTATGAATATTTTCATGATCCTTCACGTCACTTTCTTCAAGCAAAGATTGTGATGGTATGAAAACTATACACACCCTAGAGTCAAAAAGCAAAATATTCCATAAGAAAGAAATCAGGGAAGAAAACCCGGAAAATGCCAAAAAAAAAACACAAAAATTCAAGCAGCAAGGACAGACACAATTGCTACTTTAGGTTGATGTTTTTAATTACTATTGTGTTTTTTATCCATACATGCAGCCAGACTGCTGCATACTTTCAGCATCCCACCAAATCGTTCAACCTGGAAAAATAGTAGCCACTTAGCGATTCATGGCTTTAGTGACCTTCTGTTTGTTCCAACCAAGAATACAGTAAACCTTTGTTTTAATGAACATCTTTCTAATGGGTTTTGGCTATAGCGGACTGAACTAACTACGGCTGCCCACGCTACATCCAGCTCGCGTTGCCTCCCACCCTCTCAGTGCAGCACTGCTGACTCACGCTAGCCGTGCCGGTTGCCCGCCACTTCCCTGCTGCTCACAGTGCCGCCAGCTCAGCTGTTCCTGCCGCTGCCATCAGCACCATCCTGGCCACCCCCGCCATGCTGGCTGCTCCTAGGCCCACACCGGGCGTTCCCACTCCGTGCCTGCTGCTGTCACCACCACCACCCCTTATCTTCACCTACGTTGCTCGCGACCAATTACGACTCCAATCCTCGCCTCTCCCGCCCAGGGATTCCAGGCCCAGATCCAGACCAAGATACTAAACAAGGGGTCCCGTCCCGAAACGTCACCTCTCCATGTACCTTACTCAGTTATAGCAGACAATTGGCAATAATAGAGACCATTTCCTCCCCCCCCCAGTCCATTATAACGAGGGTTTACTATAAACACTAATTGTCACTGTTAATTCAAACTCAACAAGGCTTATTATGCCAAATAACTTGAACAAATAAATAGTAACATGCTGCCTTGCAGATTATTGGTGTTATAACTTTATAGCAATAAAAAAAATCTTGCTTTTCAAAAATGAGATGCTGAATGCTGAAAGTTATCCATTTCAGCAAACGTACCTGCATAAGCTCAAATATTTCCTTCTTTGTGCTTTTAGGTTCCAGAAAAAATCCATAAGGATAGGAGCACTTAAGGATACGCCGTGTTTTCAAGAGTTCAAGTACTGCTTCTTCAATAAAGGTTGTATCAGGAGATACTCCTTCCACTATTAAAATAAAGCAATATACAATACACCCAGTAAAGGTAGTCGATTCTCCTCATGGAGACAAACAACTATACAAAACTGATCAATCTGAGGAATGGAAAAATTGGCAAAATTCAAACGGTTGCAAGATTTGCCCAGTTTATTTCTTTTACGGACTGCATGAACAACCTTATGGCCTTACATGAAGAGCCTTATGGCAACTTAATATTAACAGTAATCAAATATGTGTGAATGAGAATACATCTATTTGTTCTAATTTAGGATTTATTCACCAATAAACTATAGTATTAAAAGTAGTCCTTTCCACCACCAGGACCAGACAAGTCACCAGCCATTAAATATGACCACATCATTGGGTTCTGTGGTGGAAACATTTAATAAAAATAATTAGAATTAGCAGAGGAAATATCAGTTTATAACTCGGCAAAAAAATTACAAAAGAGGGCTATCAGCAAACTTATGAACAAATTAGTCAAAATTAGTCGACTGGGCAGTCATCTCTTTAAATAAACATGTTTTTAGTCAAGGATGTTTTGAGTAGGCAAGAAAATGAAAGGAAATATTGCAGAGATACAATCCAAATTAAGATTAAGGGCATGAATTGACTTTGTTTAACAAGTTTGTTTAACATTACAACATTCGTTAGTTTAGTCTTCAGAGACGTTGAGTGGGATAATGCATAGCAATCTTTCTGCAATACAGAGAGAGAAAATCCAATGTGGAGTTGCTACAGTATCATTGTGGTAGGAGGGTATAATTACAGACCACATTTAAGCAAGATATTCCATAATGTAGTCAATAATTTATATTGGAAAAAAAGATCTCTTGAAGGAACAAAAAAACAAGAAACTTAGATTAAGTACTCTTTCAGAAAGTTGGCAAATGGTTCATAGGTCAAAAGTATCCTTCAGAGCTGTTCTATCATTAAGCTACATTAATCTTGCCAAGTCAGGTCATCATTTCAGGGATCTAATCATTTTATAGAAGCAGATTGATTTATATTTCACTTACCCCCTTTAAGAGCTCTGCTTAGTTGCTCCATCTTTTCTTTGGCAGTTTTCAAAAGACGTTGCTCTAACTGGTAAAGGACAGAAAAAAGCAATCCATTTTTACTTGATTCAAATGCAGCAGCAAGAAAATGTAAATATTCTTTCTACAACATACCTTATAACTATGCTCATGGTTTTTAAATCTTGTATAGTAGTGCATAAATCTGTCCAGTTCCTGGAATTTCTTGTGCTTTTTCTCAGCCTGGAACAGAAAATGCATTTTTCTCCCTAAAATGCATGCTTGATTTGTACTACTTTCAAAATTCAAAGTACCTGCTGACTTTGAACAAAAAAATGTCAACAGATAGCACTTGCAGAATTAATCACAATGAATTCAAAAGGGACTAGAGAGCAAAGACAAGTCGAATATATTTTTATAACTTAAGTTTTTACTAATGGGGATTCTTTTTTGTCAATCATTTTTACAAAGCATATTGTATTGATGTTTTCTGCCAATGTTTGTTCATTTCCCTCACTCCATTACGCTTTCTGACCGTCTTCACCTCCCTCCTTCAGATTGTGACAATAGAATAGTCCCTAGTATCTGGTAGAACGCAATAATGATAAAGCATTTTTACAGCTTCTTCAATACACTAAGAAAATGTAAAGTTTTCCTTTGGTATAATCAAGCTGATAAAAAAAAAGTTATAGACAGACACAAAAAGCTGGAGTAACTCAGCGGGGGCAGGCAGCATCTCTGAAGAGAAGGAATGGGTGACGTTTCGGGTAGAGATCCTTCTTCAGACTGGTTAGGGATAAGGGAAACGAGAGATATCGACGATGATGTGGAGAGATAAAGAACAATGAATAAATGATATGCAAAAAATTAACGATGATAAAGAAAACAAGCGATTGTTAGCTGTTTGTAGGGTGAAAACGAGAAGCTAGTGCGACTTGGGTGGAGGAGGGATAGAGAGAGAGGGAATGCCAGGGCTACCTGAAGTGAGAGAAATGAATATTCATACCACTGGGCTGGAAACGGCCCAAGCGAAATATGAGATGCTGTTCCTTCAATTTGCATTTAGCCTCACTCTGACAATGGAGTAGACCAATGACAGAAAGGTCTGTGTAGGAATGGGAAGGAGAATTAAAGTGTCCGGAAACCGGGAGATCAGGTAGGTTCAGGCGGGTTGAGCAAAGGTGTTCGCGAAACAATCGCCCAGTCTATGTTTGGTCTCGCCAATGTACAAGAGTCCACATCTTGAACAGATACCATAAATGAGGTTGGGGGAGGTGCAAGTGAACCTCTGCCTAACCTGAAAGGACTGTCGGGGAAGTCTGAAGAAGGGTCTCGACCCGAAACGTCACCCATTCCTTCTCTCCCGAGATGCTGCCTGACCTGCTGAGTTACTCCAGCATTTTGTGAATAAATCGATTTGTACCAGCATCTGCAGTTATTTTCTTATAGGACTGTCGGGGTCCCTGGGCAGAGCGACAGGTGTTGCATGTTCTGCAGTTGCAGGGGAAGGTACATGATGAGGGGGTGGTTTGGGTGGGAATGGATGAGTTAACCAGGGAGTTGCAGTGGGAACGGTCTCTGCGGAAGGCGGAAAGGGGTGGAGATGGGAAAATGTGGCTTGTGGTGGGGTCCCCGTTGGAGGTGGCAGAAATTTTTGAGAATTATGTGTTGTATGCGACAGCTAATGGGGTGAAAGGCAAGGACTAGGGGGACTCTGTCCCTGTTGCAACTAGGGGGAGGGAGAGCAAGGGCGGAGCTGTGGGGTACCAAGGAGACACGAGGGCCTCATCTATGATGAGAGAAGGGAACCCCCGTTCCCTAAAGAATGAGGATATCTGAGATGTCCTGGTATGGAACACCTCATCTTGGGCGCAGATGCGGCATAGACGGAGGGATTGGGAGTAGGGAATAGAGTCTTTGCGGGAAGCAGGGTGGGAAGAAGTGTAGTCGAGAAAGTTGTGGGAGTCAGTGGGATTGTAGTCATAGATTGTTTGAAAATTAATAGAAATTGATTGGTTAGGAAGGTTGCCTCAAAACTCAGTATCAGCTGTGACTCCAACAAAGAACGGAGAAGATTCAGAAACTGTTTGTTATGCTTCTGCTTCCATTTGATATGTCCTTCAGATGGCAGAGATAGAAGCCCGAGTAGAGGGACTCAAATATGTAGTGCCAAGAAAGATAGGACTTTAATAAAACAATGCAAAACTGAGGAATGCATAGTGTCAATGCATTAACTTCATTTTATACTTTAAAAGTTGTATTTACCTCAGCTGTCATCTCCTTTGACTGCTCTTCAACCTGCTGGATGACCTCATATCGAGTACATCTATAATAGCCTCCAGTAGATGAACTGTGTTTCTTCCATTCTTCCAGACAAATCCAACAAAAATCATATTTGCACTGTGGAGGAAGAATGTTTTTTCTCTCCTTTTATCCAAGTAAATTTTCTGACAATATTTCTGCAGGTTTGCAATCGAGATAGAAAACGCATGTACTTAAAGTTAATATATTGGGGTGTCATGATGACGCAGCTGTAGAGTTGCTGCCTTACAGCGCTAGGGACCCGGGTTCAATCCTGACTACAGGTGCTGTCTGTACGGAGCTTGTACGTTCTCCCAGTGACCACGTGGGGTTTCTCTGAGATCTTCGGTTTCCTCCCACCCATCGAAAGACGCACAGGTTTGTAGGTTAGTTGGCTTGGTATATTAAATTTTTTTAAATTTCTTATGTTTAGGATAGTGTTGGTGGGCGGGGATCGCTGGTCGGTGTGGACTCGATGGACCGAAGAGCTTTTTTCTACGCTGTACTTCTAAACGAAACAATATTTGAATGAGATGCAGCAACTTTTCCAGTACACCTGTGGAACCATCACTTTCATAGGCTTCAACGTCATTGCAAAAATGACCAATTTGGACCAGGGTCTCAAATTTAACACAAGAAAGGCTCTCCACAGAACTATAATGTTCCATCCCAGGCAACATGCTGGTGAATCTAAGATAGACACAAAATGCTGAACTCAGTGGGACAGGCAGTATCTCTGGAGAGAAGGGTCTTCTCAGTCTGAAGGGCCTCGACCCGAAATGGCACCCATTCCTTCTCTCCAGAGATGCTGCCTGTCCCACTGAGTTACTCCAGCAGTTTGTGTCTACCTTAGATTTACAGCAGCATCTAGTTCTTTCCTACACATGCTGGTGAATTTCCCCTGCAATCATTTCCTTTCTATAGTGTGGTGATCAGAGCTTTACACAGCACTTCAATGTGTGACATAATCCCCAATATTTAATGTCATACCATGACCTCCTTGTTCTTATATTTTATGCCCCAGATAACATGGACAATAGGTGCAGGGGTAGGCCATACGGCCCTTAGAGCCAGCATCACCATTCAATGTTGTCATGGCTGATCATCCACAATTAGTACCCCGTTCCTGCCTTCTCCCCATACCTCTTGATTCGGCTAGCCCTAAGAGCTCTATCTAACTCTCTTTTGAATGCATCCAGTGAATCGGCCTCCACTGCCTTCTGAGGCAGAGAATTCCACAAATTCACAATTCTCTGTGTGAAAAAGTTTTTCCTCATCTCAGTTCTAAATGGCCTACCCCTTATTCTTAAACTGTGGGCCCTGGTTCTGGACTCCCCCAACATTGGGAACATGTTTCCTGCCTCTAATGTGTCCAACCCCTTAATAATCTTATATGTTTCTATAAGATCCCCTCTCATCCTAAATTCCAATGAATACAAGCCCAGTCGCTCCATTCTTTCATCATATGACAGTCCCAGCATCCCGGGAATTAACCACATGAACTAACCTTGTGAACCTACACTGTACTCCCTCAATAGCAAGAATGTCCTTCCTCAAATTAGGAGACCAAAACTGCACACAATACTCCAGGTGTGGTCTCACTAGGGCCCTGTACAACTGAGAAGGACTTCTTTGCTCCAATACTCAACGCCTCTCATCATGAAGGCCAACATACCATTAGCTTTCTTCACTGTCTGTTGCACCTGTATGCTTACTCTCAGTGACTGATGTACTATGACACCCAGATCTCGTTGTACTTCCCCTTTTCCTAACCTGACACCGTTCAGATAATAATCTGCCTTCCCTTTCTTGCCTCCAAAGTGGATAACCTCACATTTATCCACATTATACTGCATCTGCCATGCATCTACCCACTCACCTAACCTGTCCAAGTCACTCTGCATCCTCATAGCATCCTCTCACAGTTCACACTGCTACCCAGCTTTGTGTCATCTGCAATTTTGCTAATGTTACTTTTAATTCCTTTATCTAAATCATCAATGTACATTGTAAATAGCTGCGGTCCCAGCACAGAGCCTTGCACCCTACTAGTCACTGCCTGCCATTCTGAAAGGGACCCGTTAATCCCTACTCTTTGTTTCCTGTCTGCCAACCAGTTTTCTATCCATGTCAATACCCTACCCCAATACCACGTGCTCTAATTTTGCCCAACAATCTCCTGTGTGGGACCTTAAAGGATTTCTGAAAGTCCAGGTTCACTACTTCCACTGGCTCTCCCTTGTCCATTTTACTTGTTACATCCTCCAAAAATTCCAGAAGATTTGCCATGCATGATTTCCCCTTCATAATTCCATGCTGACTCAGACCGATCCTGTTACTGCGATCCAAATGTTACATCTTTGTTACATCCAATATTACATCTTTGATAATGGACTCCAGCATCTTCCCCACCACCGATGTCAAGCTAACTGGTCTATAATTCCCTGTTTTTCTCTCCTCCTTTCTTGACAAGTGGGATAACATTAGCTACCCTCCAATCCACAGGAACTGATCCAGAATCGATAGAACATTGGAAAATAATCACCAATGCTTCCACGATTTCTAGAGCCACCTCCTTGAGTACCCTGGAATGCAGACCATCCGGGCCGGGGGATTTATCAGTCTTTAATCCCATCAGTCTACCCAACACTATTTCCTGACATGTGAAGTTCCTTCAGTTTCTCTGTTACCCAAGGTCCTCTGTCCCCTAGTACATCTGGATAACAAATGACAGCATCTTCTAGGTTCTCTTCACCATGTACAAGGCCACCTTCTGGAAATCTTGAACTTGCACAGTAATGGCCTGTTGTTCATCCATACTCCCTACCATTTATTGTTTTAAGCTTATTAGTCCTCTCAAAATCCACCTTGCACTTATCAGGATTAAGTTTTTGTAAATTAATTCATATTCATTATAATTCCAGCTATTATCAAACAACTGAACCATCCTACCAACAACTCGAGAACAGTCCTGCCCCATTGGAGATAGTCCCATCGGACTATGTTTGATCATACTTTACTGACTTTATCTTGCACCAAACGCTATTCACGTTACTCCCTTTATCATGTATCTGTACACTGTGGATGGCTTGATTGTAATCATGAATTGCCCTTCCGCTGACTGGTTAGCATGCAACAAAAGCTTTTTACTGTACCTCTATGCACGTGACAATAAACTAAACCCACTCTAAATTGAATGTACAACACTCACCTTGGCACACTGCATGTGATTGCAGCCCTCATTCTTTTGAATTGGAGATTTACAGTTGGCACATGGTTTAGAATTAGATAACAGCCAAAGACAGTTGGCAGCATCTTCAAATGCTTCATTTACACCAGCAACTAGTAGAAAACAGAACTTGGTTTGAAAATGGTACGTTAATAACAACTTCAATTACTAAATGCAAAATATTATGCGGAAAGCTCTTGAAGCACGCAGTAATCAGCTAGAATCTGTGAAGGAACTTGATGACTTAAGATCACCTTTGTGAAACATCAGTTTTTTTTCTGTCTTTGCAGATTCTGCCCAAACTATTGTGCATTTCTGGTATGTTTAACAATTCCTATTTCTAATAACAAGAAATTTGATTACATTTGTGACCTACAATTGTTTTAATCTTAGGCTGTTTTCAGTGTTTTACTACACCATACAGTAGTAGTCAGTCAAGTAGATAGGATTGCTTCTTAATGCAAATATACTGAGAAAGAGAAATTGCCCCACAACCACAGGAATAATTTGAAGCCAATTCATCAGATGCCACTGTTACACATTTGTTTTGATCTGCTACACTTGCAACACTCCCAGAAATGCATGTTAGTCAAATGGAATTCAAATACAGATTTTTAATAAAAGTATAATGGAATTTTAAATGTTGGGACACAGAATTTTAGAAAATAAAATAATACTGAATTTGCAGACTTTTGGATAGAAAACAGTCTCTGGTTTTGAATTCTCATTTGATAAACAGACATTATTAAAAGCAGAACATATAGGAAATATTCAGCAGGTCAGGAAACATTTGTGAAGAGAGAAACAAGGTTTAACATTTCCAGAAAAAAAGAGACAAAGTGCCAGAGTAACCCAACAGGTCAGACAGCATCTCTATATTTTTATTTAATACTTTTGGAAGCTATTAAAGCATAAAGTTGGTACCCAGGTCGATAGAGAGGGGAGATATGTTGTCAACGTCATTAATAATACATAACATGCTGCAAAGAATCAGAACAAAGTGAAACAATTGTCTTACGTTCTTCTGGTTTCATTTCTGTAATTTTATGCAGCCAGTTTTTCCATGTTTGACAATCGCAGGGTTCATGGGCTTCTCCTAGACACTCCCTGCAAGACCAAAATGCATTAAGTTTCAAAAGCCATCTGTATATATAAACCAAGGACAGATTTTTTTTTAATAACTATGAAGGACTTTGAAATTGAACTTCAAGAATACTGACAATGATTCATGATCGATTTGTTAAATAGCAGCTCCTCGCATCATTCCTTCAGAAGGATTCTGATTTTATTAATATATTTGAAGGAGCACTGAGCACCAAGGTTTTGTACATAATGAAAATAGAAGTATTGACTTAAAGGAGGAATTCAAGTTAATATAATTGCCTCTTGAAGGGGCCACATGACAACCCCTCTTGTGTAGGAAGGAACTGCAGATGCTGGTTTAAACCGAAGATTGACACAAAATGCTGGAGTAACTTAGCGGGAGAGGCAGCATCTCTGGAGACAAGGAATGGGGGAACGTTTTGGGTCGAGACCCTTCTTCAGACTGAACTGGCTACATCAGTCTGAAGAAGGGTCTCGACCCGAAACATTACCCATTCCTTCTCTCCAGAGATGCTGCCTGTCCCGCTGAGTTACTCCAGCATTTTGTGCCAACCCCTCTTATTTGGAGAATTGTTGAATGTGTAGGATTACTGAAATATAGCCAACTGTGTGGAGGGGAAAAAGGTTTCACAAATGAAGTAGCTAAATGTACAACCGCACAGCAATAGGATTATATTATTCAATGCATTTTAAAAGGTTATGGCAGTACTTTGCACATTTTTACCTTAAATTAAATCCTCAAAATATCTTAACTCATCAATTAATTGCTTTAATGATTTAAAGCTAACAAGATCTGCAGAGGGTACCGACCTGAAACATCACTTATTCCTTTTCTCATGAGATGATGCCTGACCCACTGTGTCACTCCAGCTTTTTGTCTCCATATCAACTGTGATATACAGCATGGAAACACGCTCTTTAGCCCAACTCGTCCATTCCGACCAAGTTACCTAACTGAACTTATCCCACTTGATTACGCATGGCCCACACATCTCCAGACCTCTCCTATCCATGTACCTGTCCAAGACGTCTTTTAAATATAGCAATTTTACCCACCTCCACTACTACTTCTGGCAGATCATGCCATATATATACCATCCTGCAAAGAAGCTACCTCTCAGGTCGATTTAAAATCTTTCACCTCTTACCTTAAAACTATGCCTTCCAATGTTAGACCCTTACACCTGGGGGAAAAGTGTGGCTATTATTTTCTCTCTGCTCCTTCATGATTTTACATACCTCTCTAAGCTCATGCCTCATCCTCCTACGCTCCAGGGCAAAGGCCTTAGCCTATCCAGTCTCCCCATATAACTCCAACCCTCCAGATCCAGTAACATCGTTTTAGATCTATTGTGCACACTTTCCAGTTTTTCCTATAGGCCAAACAAATATGTACACATTACTCCAAATTTGACCTTACTAATGTCTTGCTCAGCTTTAACATGATGACCCAATTCCTGTACTCAATACCCTGAATGTTGTCGGTAAGCATGCCAAATGCTTTCTTTTTCACACTGTCCACCTGTGTCATCATCTTCTCAAAACTATATTTGTGTATCCCTGGGTTACTGTTCTATAACATTGTGCAGAGCCCGACCATTTACTGTGCATGTCCTGCCCCGGTTTGTCTTAGCAAAATGCAACACCTTTCATTTATCTGAATTAAACTCAATCTTCCATTCCTTGGCCCAATGGCCCATTTGTATCAAGCTTCTGTTGTAATGATAGATAATCTTCTTCACATCCACAATACCACCAATTTTAGTGTCACCCACAAATTTACTCAGCATGCCAGCTACCATCACATCCAAATCATTAAATTAAATAATGAACAATAATGCACCAGTACCAATCCCACGTTACAGGTTTCCAGTCTATTAAACAACCTCCAACCATGACCTTCTGTTTCCTACGTAAGCCAATTTTGTATCCAATAGGTTATCCTGGTCTGGATCAATGCGATCTAACCGTGATACTTTATCAAAGGCATTGCTTAAGTCCATGCACAAAATCTTCTTGGTCACCTCTTCAAAAGACGCAATCAAATTGGGAGACATGATTTCCCAGCACAAAGCCATGCTGACTATCCCAAATCAGTCCTTGCCTCTACAAATGCATGTAGATCTTGTTTCTCAGAATCCCCTCTAATAACTTACCCATCACTAATGCAAGGATCACCAGTCTGTAGTTCCCAGGCTTTTCCTTGCAGCTTTTCTTAAATAGAGGCACAAAATTAGTTACCGTCCAATCTACTGGCACCTCACCTGTGGCTATTGATGATAAAGTATCTCTGCCAGTGGCCATGCAATTTTGTTCCTAATTCAATATTTTGCTGAAAACTTGCGCTCAGTCTGCCAAGGCCCTCTGGGCTTTCCGGTTACAAACATTTTAACTCCCATTCCCATTCTGTCCATTCTATCCTAGGCTGCCTCCGTTGCCCTAACGAGGCCACATAAACTGGAGGAACAGCACCTCGTATACCTCTTGGGTAACTTACAACAATTATATGTATGCTCATGACAAAATGAAGTAGAGTCCTGACCCGAAATGTTACCTATCCATGTTTTCCTGAGCTACCGTCTGACCTGCTGAGTTACTTCAGCACTTTGTACCAGAATTTGCAGTTCCTTGTATCTGCAATGTCCTAGGGTACATTTGATCAGGTCCTGTGAATTTATCTATCTTATCTACATGCCTAGATTAAGATTCTCCAAGTAATGAGGAAATGAGCATGGTACAATCGCCACATCTCAATAGACAACAGACAATAGGTGCAGGTGTAGGCCATTCGGCCCTTCGAGCCAACACCAACATTCAATGTGATCATGGCTGATCACTCTCAATCAGTACCCCGTTCCTGCCTTCACCCCATACCCCCTGACTCCGCTATCCTTAAGAGCTCTATCTAGCTCTCTCTTGAATCTCGTATTGAAAACTCAGTTTCCACTTGATGGGTTGATACAATTTAGATTGTGAAATGATCAGACGATGATTTAGTGTCAGCCTTGCGCACTTTTATCAGTTTTTTAAAATGCATAACTGAAGTCAATTAACCATATCCACTGCACTACAAGTAATCCTGACCGTTAAGAATGGAAGAATGCAATAGGAATTGGTTTATCCCATTTGTCCCCTGGAGCTTGCTCTGCCATTCTATAAAAATGCAGTGAGAGAGAAACTATTTTCATTGGCAAAGCAGTCAAGAACTGTTGAACAGGAGTGAAAATGATTGACAAAAGAAACAAAGGTGACATGAGAATATTTTTTTAAATAAACAGTGAGTAGTAATAATTTGCGAATCACCGACAGCAGTAGTAGTGGAAGAAGGTTCAACCACATCTCAAACATCTATATGAAACATTATCAGCATAGTAAAGAAGCGCTGGAAGGCTAATTTCTGTATACTAACCAACAGAAGAGATGTCCTTTTCCACAATCCACTGCGGGTGCACTAAGCAGAGGAAAATTCAACTGGTCCAGCGTAGAACCTGATCTTTGGCAGGTAAGTCTTACTGCTCTCTCACAGCCAGGGGTGGGGCACCATTTGATAACTGGATTATTTTCCACAAACGCCTGAAATAAAATAAAGAATATGAATACACTAAATAGAGTTAATGCAAAAGTATTATATAGCTGAGTAGGTTGCTTTTTAAATTTCAGTTAGATCTGTATCCTGTTTCTCAAGTTGATCAAATGTGTATCCTCAGATAAGAAAGATCCTCCGATCTCAGTAATGGTTTAGAGTAGCCTTTTCATCTTCCAGGTAAAGTTGCAATTGAATTTCCATCAAGAGATTCAACCCAAGCTAATAGTGCAATTTGGGGGAATGCTGCATTGTTGCACTATCTGTAGGACTATATATTATGTTGAGGTCTTGCGTGTGTGGGTGGGAAAAATCCCACATTACTGAAGAAAAACAGAAATTCATCCAGTAATTTGTTCAATATTTTAAAAAAGGATTGAAAAGTAGTAGCGAATTGTGAAGCTGGAGAGTGGGAGGGATATGTAGAGAACCAAAATTGGAGAATTCAATGTTCATACTGTTGGCTTGTAAGCCACCCAAGTAGAATATAAGGAATTGTTCCTCCATTTTGCTTGTGGCCTCATTCTGACAATGGAGGAGGCCTAAGACAGAAAGGTCAACCAAAATTGGAGAATTCAATGTTCATACTGTTGGGTTGTAAGCTACCCAAGTAGAATATAAGGAATTGTTCCTCCATTTTGCTTGTGGCCTCATTCTGACAATGGAGGAGGCCCAAGACAGAAAGGTCAGTATGGGAATGGGAAAAGGAGTTGAAATGGTTAGCAACCAGGAGATCCTGCAGGCCTTTGCGAACAGAATGCAAATACTCTGTGAAATGGTGCCCAAGTCGCTGCTTGGTCTCGCTAGTGTACAGGAGAGCACAATGGGGACACCAGATGCAATAGAGCTACTCTAACACTGTGTCTTCTTTTGTAAACCAGCATCAGTAGTTTCTTGTTTCTACCCTTCTAACTTGATGCGGCGGTCATTTATCTTACTGTGAGGCTGTAGTATAGAAATTGGCAATCAAGTTTCTCAATTTATCATGAACTTCACAGGTTAGAATCAATGGGTCACCTGTGTTGTGAAAGGCAGTTTATAAATGTTATTTCTTTCATATTTCCTTATAATCCTAAATCTTTGAAAGCCATTTAGACAATATTTTTACAACTACTTCTACAAATTATATCTATTCCGGTTAATATATTATAGACACATTTAAATGCAACTTACTAAGGTAGTGTAACTTTATTTCCAGCTGCCTCTCATCAACTGATTATACAACCAGTCACTGGAGAAAGCAAGTGTCTGGAGCAGCCATAATAAAGCAGGAAGCCAAAGATCTAGTTTCTTTCCATAACAGACTGGAAAAGCCATTACCCATTTGAGAGTCTTGGCAGTAGGTGTTTGCATACTTTACAGAGGTACAAGAGAACTTGATGTTCTCTCACTAAATACCATACAGCTGTATTCCAGCAAAGACTAGCAAAGTGGTTGAAGCCAGCAATTCCACGTGATATTTTCTGCTTTAATCATTGCCTGACCAAAATACAGAGTCTTGGGATTTTATCTTTTTTTCATTCGTGCGATATTATTTACAAGACAAATTGTTACCAATCACTGGTAATTGTTTTTGAGTAGGTGATGTTGAGACATCTTAAAATGCTGGACTTTGTTTGGAGAAGGCAGTTCCCAGTCTCAGTACTTAAACTGCATGTTGATAAATAAACTGCAATAATTTCGAAGTCTGGAAAGTGTGGGACTGGTTGGGAAAGTTGATGGTGGAGGGGATGCAGTACACTTGATGGCTTTTGTCTTTTTAGGGGTGGTCGTACAGGTTTGGGTGACATTGCTGAAAGTTGAGTGAGCACAGTGCAGTGAAGGAAGTGATCACATTTGGGGGGTTATCTGCAATCAAACTGGCCATTTTGTTCTGAATGGTGTTGAATTTCATGAGCACAGGCAAGTGGAAATATTCTATCACACTCCTGACCTGTGGGTTGAGAAGGGTAACTTGTCACAGGATACCCTGCTCTTGACTGCTGCAAGTTAACTTTCTTGTTAACAGTGGTCAGATGGCAAGAAATTCAATGATGGCAGTGCAGCTGAATGTTGAAACTGAGTAATTACTCTTTATAAGTTCATAAAACATACAAATGTTATCTGTCATTCAGTCCAAGAAAAATAATTGTTTAGGGCCTGAGGAACACCTGGGATTGAGATATTGATTCCAGAATTATCTCCCAGACACTGAATTTTCCTCCTGATGCCTATTGACATCAGTTATATCAGGTCTCCCTCAATCCATATTTGATCAAATCCTGTCAGACATCAAGGACAGTCTCTCTTTGTTCACTTGAAATTCAGCTCATTGGTCCATTGGAAAATAACTGCTGGAATTGTCAAAACATCCACATGTTACGAAAGATTAAGTTTAAAAAAAACTGAGCAAGGATATCAGTTAGTAGGTTTCTGGAGAAGAGTCTTGACCCGAAACGTCACTCATTCCTTCTATCCAGAGATGCTGCCGGTCCCGCTGAGTTACTCCAGCTTTCTGTGGATATCTATAATAGGTTTTGCCTGACAGTTAAAGTTTTATCATCTTACTGTTAACATAGAACAGTACCCCACTAGGACAGAAACATCGGCCCATAATAACTGTGCCAAACATAATGCCAAGTTAATCTAATGTTCTCTGCCAGCCTGTAGATTGAGAATAGACTGTCTGGACAATAATTAATTAAATAAAATTTCTCTGAATTGCGAAAAGAACATCTGTTCAGTTTTGAGCAATGTCATCCAATCCAAATAAAATAAATCTAAAACTTAAACATTCTGTATATGAAAAACTCATCTACTCACTACATAAAACTCTAAACAGTAAATACTGATTTTTGTTTTCACTAAATCCTTAGAAGGAAAACTAGAAATATGGCATTTAATATTTAAAGAAATAAGAATTTCAGATATTTTTAGATGAAGCTACTTTTTTTATAAATGGGAGGCAGATCATCAGGTGATCAGGTATTACAAAATATTGGCCACAACACAAACAGAATAAGCTCAGCTTTTGCTCATCAGCTATGATAGTTTCATGATATATAATTAACTTTAAAGAGACAATTGGATTTGTCGATATTGTCATCAGATTGGTGCTTTCCCCAAGGCTTCAACAGTCAATTGCAGGATTAAACCATGTCAACACATCAGATTGGTCCTGATATGGTCCTTTGATTTTTACTAACTGAACTCAAGTTGAACATTGGTGACTAATTGGGTTGGAGTCAAGTCGATTGGGGTCAATTTGGATAGAGCTTGGAAATGAGTTTGGGCATTTATTGAAAGGTTACCAATTAGGACTGAGAGAGCCTCAAATGGTCCTGACTTTACCAGACATACAAAAAATAAGCAGGTTTGTAGGTTAATTGGCCTCTAAAGTGCCCTTAGTGTGTAGAGAGTGGATGAGAAAGTGGGACAACAGAACTAATGTGAACAGGTGATTGATGGTTGACATTGACTCGGTGGGCCGAAGGGCCTGTTTCCGTGCTGTGTCTCTAAACCAAACTAATCATATTTCCCCTAAAGTGGTGGAAAATGATTAGTTCTTTGCTCTCCATCCATCCAACAGGATTAAACAACAGCATTGATACTAAATTAAATAGCCAAGATAACTGATGTTAAGCAAATTCTCAAGCCTACCTTAATGTCAAACTGCAAATAGCGTTTGTCCATTTCTCTGGAAACCAAGTTTTCTATGATATCTACAGGAACTAGTTGAAAACAGTCAAAGGCTGGACATATTATATTGTGGGCTTCTCCCTCTTGAATCTTGATGTTCAAAAACCTGCATAAAGCACAATTATTATAAATATGGAAATGATCATGCATTCAATACTCAAAAGATCAAAACAGCAAAAAAACTCAATGGCTTGCATTTGTGCTCATTGCCAATAATTACACTTACACGTAGACCTTCTATGAAGCTTTGCACTGGAATGTGGCAATTGGGAACCAATTTCAGCACAATGTCTCCAGAGAGGATCTGAGACCTGTGTGAATAGGGCAAACATCTTATCCAATCAGATTGAAGATTCATGAAGCACTTGCTTATTTTGACACAGGAGCCCATGTAACCCAAGGACCACGCCGGTTGCTAGCAGAGCAAAACCATCGGTCCCATGGTCACATTTAATGGCAGGACTGGCTCGAAGGGCATGGTGGCCTAGTCCTGCACCAATTTTCTTGTGCTCAAGGGTCCATGCTGATTCCCAGCACAGCAATGTCATCGATCCCATTCCCTCTCTCCTCATTTCCCTGCAAGTTATTCTCTCTCCATGTCCAGCAAATTTCCTTTGATTATTTTGCCACAACTGCACCAAAAGGTACTGTAAACATAGAAAATAGGTGCAGGAGTAGGCCATTCGACCCAGCACCACCATTCAATATGATCATGGCTGATCATACAGAATCAGTACCCTGTTCCTGCTTTCTCCCCATATCCCTTGATTCCGTTAGCCCTATCTAACTCTCTCTTAAATACATCCAGTGAATTGGCCTCCACTGCCTTCTGTGGTAGAGAATTCCAGATTCACAACTCTCTGGGTGAAAAAATATTTCCTCATCTCAGTCCTAAAGGGCCTAGCCCTTATTCTTAAACTGACCCTTGGTTCTAGACTCCCCCAATATGAGGAACATTTTTTCCTGCATCTAGCCTGTCCAATCCCGTAAGAATTTTATATGTTTCTATAAGATCCCCTCTCATCCAGTGAATTATAAGCCCAGTCGATCCATTCTTTCATCATATGTCAGTCCCGCCATCCTGGGAATTAACCTGGTGAACCTATGCTGCACTCGCTCAATAGCAAGAATGTCCTTTCTCAAATTAGGAGACCAAAACTGCACACAATACTCCAGGTGCTGTCTCACCAGGGCCCTGTACAACTGCAGTAGGACATCCTTGCTCCTATACTCGAATCCTCTTGCTATGAAGGACAACATGCCAATAGCTTTCTTCACTGCCTGCTGTACCTGCAGGCTTACTTTCAACATTACCTAACCTGTGTCTGTGGTGCAGTGAAGCAACCGCATGAACTGCTTGTCCAAAGTGCTTCTCGCCAAATCAGGAAAAGTAAGTTATAGTTCTACACCGATCAGCCAAAACATTACGATCACCTGCCTAATATGCTGTTGGTCCTCCGTGTGCCACCAGAACAGCGACGAAGCATGGACTCTACAAGACCCCTGAAGTTGTCCTGTGGTATCTGGCACCAAAACATTAGCAGCAGATCCTACATGTCATGTAAGTTGCGAGGTGGAGCCACCGTGGATCGCAGTTGTCGATCCAGCACATCCCACAGATGCTCAATCGGATTGAGATCTCGAGAATTTGGAGGCCAGGGCACCACCGTGAACACTTCATCATGTTCCTCAAACCATTCCCGAACCATGTGTGCAGTGTGGCAGGGTGCATTATCCTGCTGAAAGAGGCCACTGCCATCAAGGAATACCATTGCAATGAAGGGGTGTACCTGGTCTGCAACGATGTTTAGGTAAGTGACACGTGTCAAATTGACGTCCACATGAATGGTCGGCCCCAGGGTTTCCCAGCAGAACATTCCCCAGAGCATCACACTCCCTCCACCGGCTTGTCGTCTTCCCACAGACGGTTTGGACCAGACGGGATAGCCTTCGTTGTCCTCGCGCATCGATGAGCCTCGGGCGCCCAACACCCTGTCGCCAGTTTGTGGTTTGTCCCTCCTTGGACCACTGTCGGCAGGTACTCACTGGGAGCACCCCACAAGCCTTGCCGTTTTAGTGATGCTCTGACCCAGTCGTCTGGCCATAACTATTTGGCCCTTGTCAAAGTTGCTCAGGTCTTTACTCCTGCCCATTTCTCCTGCATCCAACACATCAACTTCAAGAACTGACTGTTCATCTGTTGCCTAATATATCCCACCCCTTGACAGGTGCCATTGTAACAAGATAACCAATGTTATTCACTTCACCTGTCAATGGTCATAATGTCTCAGCTAGACTTTTGTGAAGAACCATACATTGAGCCAAAGTGATATATTTTTATGTATAGAATGCATCACCTAAAGGATAAAACGATACCCTTTAAATGGCACCACTACATTAGTTGTCAATAATGCTAAATTGTTTAATCAAGATTAATTATTCAAAATGTAATTAGCAATTTTAACTAACTTGGGCAATAAAAATAATATTTTAGTAAAGTGAAGGTTTCAATTCAGCCCTCAGGTTGCAAGCAGGAAACAGTGAATAGGTCAAGCAACATTTGTGGAAAAACAGAGTAACAAGGAACTGCAGTTACAGGTTTTAAAAAAAAAAAGACAAAGTGCTGGAGTAACTCAGCAGGTCAGGCAGCATCTCTGAAAAACATGGGTAGGTGACATTTTGGGCCGGGATCCTTCTTCAGAGATATCAGTGGAAAATGACTTTGACCAAGGCTTTGGTTAGGTACCATAACATTTTTTGATTTGGTGCCAAATTTTGTTTTCCAGCATCCCTAACAACCTTGAAAGGTTTATTCTACTCAAGGCTGAATTATGGAAAAATCTACCATTAACGCCATGTGACAATTATTGTCATCGTGATAAAAGCTATTCTTCTTGGCCTCCAATTCTTTCTGCAGTGTAAACCAACATGGAAAAGCCACTTAAACCACTGCTGTTTCCTGAGAGCTAACCTCAATCTGCCTTAGAAATTCCCTCAATGATCCCGTAGTTCTTAACAGTTCCTAGGCTACAATCCATAGCTTTTGTTGATACTATTTCAGTCTTCCAATTTTACCCCTCTCCTGTGATTTTGCCTTGTCTGATCAGTGTTGACTGTCATTGGCAGGGATCCATAAATGTTCCTGGAACTTGGAGAAACTTGTCTCTTAATTCTTTATATACAGACACTCCCTTACCTACATAAGGGTTACGTCCCGCAGATCCTTGTGCCCATCAGATGTTACACAAATGGAAGTGCTACTGCAAACACGTAAATTTACTCTTCGGCGCAGAGACCACGCGGGTGGGCTCAAAGAATTGCTTACATAAGTGCGAGTTTAAGCGAGTCGGGGAGTGCTCGCAATTACTTGTTAAAGTGGAAACATGGGAAAAACAAACTTCTTTAAAATATTTGGTAGAGTTAATGTGCATATATTTACAACTCCAAAGCATGGAGCAGTAACTCAGAGTTAGAAATTAGGGGATTGTGAAGCATTTTGCATAGAAAAAATAAACAATGATCCTCACCCTTCCCAGCATCCTCTGCAGAATTCATGACCGCAAGGTACATCCACTGGATCTTCAAATACGGAAATGTTGCACATGCAAATCCCACACTGGAAAAATATCACATTATTAAAAGTAATAATTTAAATATGAAATACAACCTTCAGAAGACTGAAAAAATATTTTTCCGCTTTAGTTTATTAATGTCACATTAGTTATTAGAAATAACTAATGTAGTTTAATGCAGATAAGTGCAAGGTGTTGCATTTTGGGAAGTCAAACCAGGGCAGGACCTTCACAGTGAATGATAAGGGTCTGGGGAGTATTGTGGAGCAGAGGAGTCTAAGGGTACAGGCACTTGGTTCCTTGAAAGGGGCGTCACATGTAGATAAGCTGTTGAAGGCGGCTTTCGGTACATTGGCCTTCATCAGTAAGGATTTGAGCACGGTATTGGGGGTAGGGTGCTGATATGGATAGAAAATTGGTTGGCAGACAGGAAACAAAGAGTAGGGATTAACAGGTCCCTTTTTGAAAGGCAGGCAGTGACTAGTGGGGTACCGCAAGGCTCGGTGCTGGGACCGCAGCTATTTACAATATACATGAATGACTGAGATGAAGGGATTAAAAGTAACATTAGCAAATTTGCGGATGACACAAAGCTGGGTGGCAGTGTGAACTATGAAGAGGATGCTGCGAGGATGGCAGAATCTGATGAATAGAATAGCAAATGTTTGGTAAAAAGAAATATTCAAATGAGATGGTGCTGGTGCAGGCCAAGCACCTCGCAACAAGCTGCTGCCCTTGGTGCAGTGGAGCCCGCAGCAGGCAGTGCTGCAGGTGGGACCAAGAACCTCGAGTCTTCAAGCTTCTCTCATGCTTTTAAAGGGAAACGAGGGAGAAGTTTATTGTTGAAAAATTTCACTCGAATGGATCAACACTGGCATTGCAGGATTTGATCGACTCGTATTCTTTTGGAATAGACAATAGACAATAGACAATAGGTGCAGGAGTAGGCCATTCAGCCCTTCGAGCCAGCACCGCCATTCAATGCGATCATGGCTGATCACTCTCAATCAGTACCCCGTTCCTGCCTTCTCCCCATACCCCCTCACTCCGCTATCCTTAAGAGCTCTATCCAGCTCTCTCTTGAAAGCATCCAACGAACTGGCCTCCACTGCCTTCTGAGGCAGAGAATTCCACACCTTCACCACCCTCTGACTGAAAAAGTTCTTCCTCATCTCCGTTCTAAATGGCCTACCCCTTATTCTCAAACTGTGGCCCCTTGTTCTGGACTCCCCCAACATTGGGAACATGTTATCTGCCTCTAATGTGTCCAATCCCCTAATTATCTTATATGTTTCAATAAGATCCCCCCTCATCCTTCTAAATTCCAGTGTATACAAGCCCAATCGCTCCAGCCTTTCAACATACGACAGTCCCGCCATTCCGGGAATTAACCTAGTGAACCTACGTTGCACGCCCTCCATAGCAAGAATATCCTTCCTCAAATTTGGAGACCAAAACTGCACACAGTACTCCAGGTGCGGTCTCACCAGGGCCCGGTACAACTGTAGAAGGACCTCTTTGCTCCTATACTCAACTCCTCTTGTTACGAAGGCCAACATTCCATTGGCTTTCTTCACTGCCTGCTGAACCTGCATGCTTCCTTTCATTGACTGATGCACTAGGACACCCAGATCTCGTTGAACTCCCCCTCCTCCTAACTTGACTATGTTTATGGCGACTGCAATAATAATGCTACATTGAAAGTGTCCAAGTGGAGCCTTTGGCAGATGATGAAAAATAGGCAAGTCCCCATACGGTTTTGGACCAAGACCCTGCCGGAGGTAGCTGCAATTATTGGCCTGCTATTGGGCCCTCCTGGCCACAGAACATCAGATCACCTCCTCGACTGTAATAATGAGACCACACCTGCCCATTATGCAGTGGGTTAAATCCGAGAATGTCACACATAAGGAGGGCCGAGCCCAACGCCAGTCCATTGTGAAATTTCCGGTAGGGCAGAGAAGGGCCCCAAAGGGATGAGTCGTCTGCATGAGCAGGTTATGGGCCTCCCTGCGGACAAAATGGGGGTGATGAGGAGGATGTTCCACTGGAACCCTCCCCCGTCTCATGGGGTAAGCCCTATAATAACTTGTCTCCGGGCCCTGTACAACTGCAGAAGGACCTCTTTGCTCCTATACTCAACTCCTCTTGTTATGAAGGCCAACATTCCATTGGCGTTCTTCACTGCCTGCTGTACCTGCATGCTTACTTTCAATGACTGATGCACCTGGACACGCAGATCTCGTTGTACGTTCCCTTTTCCTAACTTGACACCATTCAGATAATAATCTGCCTTAGCCCTACAGAATCTCATAGCCTTAGATTTCATCATGGCTGAGAAAGGGGCACGTGCTTTGATCGGGCGGGAGTGCTGTACATATATTCCAGATGATTCAGAGAACATCACCAACCTCGCTGACCACATCCAGGAAGCCACGGAGAAGATTCGAAGGGTCAGAGAACAGTACCACGACTACAACTCCCAGGGAGGCTGGTGGCCTTTTGGGATGTTTAGAGGCTGGTAGACAACAGTGGTGCACTGAGTACTGACCATTGGGACAATCCTGTTGGCAATTATATTACTGCGTTGTATGTGCGGATTGGCATCATGACCACGTGGACTTTACTAAAGCCTGTGGGCCAGATGTAACGAGGTAACACCTGTGGGCCGGATGGAACAAGGTAACACCTGTGGGCCGGATAGAACGAGGTAACACCTGTGGGCCGGATGGAACGAGGTAACGCCCGTGGGCCGGATGGAACGAGGTAACACCTGTGGGCCGGATGTGATGAGGCAACGCCTGTGGGCCGGATGTGACGATAACCAGACTGTTTGAAGGGTGGAATTTTATACGAGAATTGTGCCCGAACAGTCTGTGACCCATAGCGCTATGTTTAAACCCCCTAACGTTGGTGATATTGTACATAATTTACAATACAATTGTACACAATTCTCTTTAACCATTTAGTTTTACATCCTCTCAATTTTTTATTGTCCTCTCTGCCAAAGGAGTGTCTTTGGTGATTCGGGTGACCCAGCCTGAAGAAGGGTTTCAACCCGAAAAATCATCTGCCATTTGCCATATGGCAGTCACCTGCCATATGGCAGTCTTGTATGCATTACGGATAGGGAAAGTCAGACTAATTTTAGAACTATTAAAATAGCTAAGATAAATCGTACATACCACAGGTGTATCATCATCAGTTGGCGATAAGCTGAGATCATCAGGAGAGGTGACAGAGGAACGGGTGGTGCGAGGTGTTCGAGGCGAGGGAAGAGTGTCCCATGCATTATAACCACTGGGAGGTGGAATTGGCATCTGAATACCTGAACGTTGGCAACAGTCTTCAGGGTTTAGCATCCAAGCTTCAAGTAATTTTTCTCGATCCCAGTCTAGGAAATCAGAGCAAATACATAACTACATTATTGCACCGAGTTTGCTATTGCTCCTCTGATATTAAAAGTTTTTTTTGAAAAGCAAAACATGCAATGGAAACTGAAACAAATACAGAATGCTGGAAATACTCTGATTAGATGGCTTCTGTCAGAGAGAGAGCAGGCCACTTGTGCCATTCAATCTCTCGGCTGCGTTGTTTCACAGATTCCCTTTGTTCTGCCCCCGCTCTTCAATTTCCGCAACTTTAAAAACGTTTGATTTTTAACATTTGACCTGTTCCAGACCTGCTCCAAAGATTTGGCCTGTAACGTTTTTTCCCCACTCTGCACAGATGCTACCTCAACTACATTGTCCTTTGCTGATATTCCTGCAGCATCTTGCTTGATGACGACTGTTGTAAAATACTTTGTTACTACTTGGGCTGTGCACTCTGCCTCCAAAAGTTAATGTTGTTTGTGCTTTTCAAATTAAACCATCTCTCCTCTTCCAACTTCTTATTCACATGCTGAATAGAATAGTTCTGGATTTATTTTTCTTTGCAGACAATTTTTCCCAATTCTCTTTAACCATTTAGTTTTACATCCTCTCAATTTTTTATTGTCCTCTCTGCCAAAGGAGTGTCTTTGGTGATTCGGGTGACCCAGCCTGAAGAAGGGTTTCAACCCGAAAAATCATCTGCCATTTCCTCCACAGATGTTTCCTGACCTGCCAAGTTTATCTAGCACTTGTTTCTTTGCTCAAGGCTCCAACACCTGCAGTTTCTTCTATGCCAAAGGACGGTACCTTTTCACTTCGTTGAGTCTATTTATGTGATATATTATCTGAAAGTAATCCCAGCCTAAGCAGCTATTTCTCATAACTATAACTAACGATGTGATATCATGATCAACTTTGCATGCTATCACAAATCTCATCAAAACCTTTCTGTACTATGGCAACACAACTTGCGTTATATACATTTTGAGAATATTCAACTGCTTACATTATATTTCAAATATAAGAGACACAGGTAGGGTAGATAAATCAGTTTATTTTACCCACGGTAAAACAGAGGAACATAGGTTTAAGGTGCGATGAAGGTTTTTTTTACAGAGGATTTGAGATGCAAGTTTTTGTTTTAAACAGAGTAGTTGATATTTGGAACTAGCAACTAGAACTATGGAATAAGACAGTCATTATGTTTAAGAGATATTTAGACAAGCACGAATAGGCAAGGCTTAGAGGACGAATCTAATGTAAGCAGATGGGCAAAAAGGTGGGTCTGAATATGGTGGGTTGAAAGCTCTCCAACTGCTACTCCTTCCCTCTAGTCTTTGAAACCAAGTTCCGTAACATCCCTCTTGCATAAACAAATTAAAAAGGAGAAAACCCACACAGTCACGGGGACAACGTACAAACACTCCGTACAGGCAGCACCCGTGGTCGGGATCGAACCCAGGACTCTGTCACTGCAAATGCTGTAAGGCAGCAATTCTACCGCTGCGCCACCATGACGCCCTTGTACATCTTAAAACGTTGGCAGGTATGAAACCAATTGCAATCAAATAAATAACAATTATTCAAGCAATTATTCATGACCCCCTTGACTTTAAATATAAAAGAAGACTTTGGACAACTACAAAGTGCAAAAAAAAAGATAGATTTGTATAACAGCTGTATTTCTTGATTGCTACAAGTTGATTACCATGGGCTCGGAGCAGTGCCTCTGCAGTAAAGAGTGGGGCTTGAAGCATGTCTGCAGTTTCAACTATCAGCATATCCTTGAGCTTCCTCAGGTCCTGTGGCCTTAGTCCTTCATATGCCTTCATATTAGGAGAAAGTTACAATTAATCAAACAAAAACATGTAAAAACTGTATTATGTAAAATTAAGCAACTGCCACAGTTCAATGCAGCGCATATGGGTCATCTATCTATATACTAAAACTCTTGTTTGTTTGTTTCTTCCTGAACTACAGCCAAAACGGTACACGATAGCGCGACAACTTTAGGGCCACCTTGCTCACCGTCGGTCCTCTGGTGCTAATGGAAGAAGTTTCATTGAAATCAGTGTTAAATATTTTTAAAATTATTCACATTTTAAAGTTTAAGTCTATCTCCTGGGGGGGAGGGTGCACCAATGCAGGACAGGTTTGGGCCCAACGGGTCCACTTGGTCTAGTATATATATATATTACTAAACCTCTCATCTTGTGGATATATTTGTTCTGGAAATACAGCCAAAACAGTACACGATGGCACGACAATTTTAGGGACACATTACTCACCACTGTCCTGGGATTCAAATGTTTGTTATATTTTAAAAGTTTCCCACTTTTTAACGTATAAAAAATCAATTTCCCACTTGCCGTGCCCAAGATGGCCACCGGGGGTGGGACTCGCCCGAGTGACGACCAATGAGGGGTGCCTATGATAGCCGCCGGGGCTGGGACCCATCTGAGTGACGGGAGTGGGGGCCAAAGAGGGCGGGGGGTGCCCAAGATGGCCACCGGGGGCGGGATCTGCCCGAGTGACGGGAGTGGCGGTCATTGGGGGGGGGGGGTGAGGAGACCGGAAGAGGCGCGACTCGCCTGCTGCTCAGCTACTAAAGAACGTTTGTAGGAGGCTTGGAATGGGGCTGGGGCCGGGTGACTCCCTCAGGAGGGGTTTGGACCCAACGGGTCCACCTTTTGCTAGTAAACATTAAAGTTAATTCTTCACAAATTTTGAAATTAATTTTAGTATGATAAACAATTTTTAATAAATGCTGGATCAACATTTTAAAACGCTGAAATAAGGCAACACTTTAAAATTGAACAATGACAATTTTTGCATTTCTTAGATTCGGCCAATTTGCTCAAATTTCAACAGCCTTCAAGGAATCAAATGGCACAAAATTATAATGAATACATAATTCAAGCAGTATGATGGAACAAAATGTAAACCTTGTTAAAGATGCACAACAAATGAAAATTACAGCTCTATATTACAGCAAGTTATAATGTTAACAGTTTTACTACATTAATTCATCACCTCGCCTAGGTGAAACACATTAAAATGGAATTTTATCAGTATGTCATCAGTGACACAAATAACTTTAATTATGCTTTCTTAAATGCAAACGTCTAGCAAGTAAAACCTTGGCTGAATGACTGCAAAGGGCAGCATTAAAGTAAAATGTTATGTGTGCAGCAAATGCTACGTGAAAACAGAAAGCACTGATTACATTCAGATTAAATAGCTTCTGTAGAAAGAGAGAGAAAAAAATCACATCTCAGCCCGAAATGTTTTAATTCAATGTCTAGCACCAATGATTAGTCAGAAACCGAGATGGTGCTCCTCTGGCTTGCATTGGACTTTGCTGGTATAAGAATCCAGAGCAAGAGTGAACCAAAATGACAGGTAACTGGAAGCTGTAGGTTCAGGTATGATCGATTTCTAACTTTCCCTAATCGTGTTGAAAGGACATTGGCCTGATACCTTAATTGTTTCACACTCCACAGATGCTGCAGCACCTGCAAAGTATTGAAAACATTTTCTGTTTTTAAATTCAAATACACAGCATTTTTAGTATTAAACATCTTTAGTATTAAGATTAATAAAGAATCTTTAATTAAGTTATTTGTTTTTGCTAAAATATCTGGCCAGGGTCATATTGGTGACAATGAAGCAATCTTGTTTTGTTTCCGAATAGCAAATTGATTTGAAGATATGTCACGGTCACCTGTGACTAATCTATAAAGTTCATTTGTTTCATGTTGAAAGTGACAAATAGTATAAAAACAATACCTCTCTTCGGTCCAAAGCTGCATACTCTGCTTCCACTTCTTCAGCTTCTGGATCTCGTGAAAATACCATCCGTGACTCAAGATTAAGAGCTAGATCCTTATGATGCTGTTTCTCAGCAGAGTCACAGGGTGTGTCTCGGTTTTCATTTTCTGCAAAGAGGTCTGCATCATATTTCACTAAAAGCTGCAATCAATAAAGAATAAAATGCTAGGTTTTCATGCCCATGGTTGAACACAAGGAAAAAGTGCTACTCTGGGGCTGTAGAAAGCATCTTGTCCGGCAACATCTCAATCTGGTTTAGGAACAGCTCTGCCCAGGACAGGATTCATTTCACTGCACATCGTGTATGTGCATGTGACAAATAAACTTGACGTGACTTGAGGAAGGCTCTGCGGAGAGTAGTGCGTTCGTCTGAACGCACTATAGGAACTACACTCGCCCCCCTGCAGGACCTATACATCAGGAGGTGCAGATCCAGAGCCAGCAACATTATGGGGGACCCCTACCACCCCAGCAACGGACTGTTCCAGCTGCTACGGTCAGGCAAGCGCCTCCGCTGTCACGCTGTGAAAACAGAGAAGATGAGATGGAGTTTCTTCCCACAGGCCATCAGGATTGTTAACTCTTATATCACCAGGGACTAGTTTACTGTACTAATTTATTTTTTGTGTTGGGTCTTTATTTTTAATTTTTTTTAAAATCTTGCTATTCTGTTTTGTAGTTTTAGAACAATCCGCAGGCATTGCCACTTTCATTTCACTGCACATCTTGTATGTGTATGTGACAAATAAAGTAGACTTGACTTGACGTGCAGGTTAGACATTAGCAAATATTACCCCAACATAGACTTTCCCTTTATTACTTCCATTTGAATTTGCTAAACAAGTCACATTTTAAATAATGAATTACTACAAAGTAACATATTTCTGAATATCACCAAAACAACTGAACTTGTGGACAAATACACTGCTTGCTGTCACTTAGGGTTAGATTTTCCAGAGATTATTTTAAAATAATTAATATAGTCAGTTGGTGTACACTTTGACCATTTATCAATTTGTTTTTGGTTCTGTAGGCCAGCAGCTGAAATTTAGTTCCATCATCTGTCCAATGCAAGTGTGAGGGAGAGAAAAAAATGAAAACACCACTGTAAAAACACTAAGAAAAATGGCTTTGTAATGGGGAGGGACATGAATAAGAGAGATTGTTGAGGAGGTAAGACCTACGAAAATAAAGTATATATCATTTCTGTTTATAAAAATATGAAGGTGAAAAAAATGGTATTAGGTTGTTACACAGAGTGACTTTCAATGCAAATCCCATTGAGTCATCACCCTATGTTGGCCTTGTGCATATCAGATCAATTCAATATTGAAAGTATAAAGACACAAATAATTTCATTCCAGTCCCTGGCATAATACAGATTGAAGCTGGTGAAGGAAAGATTGAATTTAATAAAAAGACAATTTCAAATTTTGGGAAAAATAGAAAAGTACTAGATAACAAAAAAAGGGGTAATTTTCATTTGATCAAGGATTATTGTCAATGCTAAACATTTGATAGGATATAATAGATAGAAACAGAGTTTAGTTTCCAGTGATTAGGGATCAAGATAGATTTGTGACAAAGTAGGAGAACCTTTAGAAAAAAAGTGTTTGCATTCAAGCGTGCATTAGTAAACTACAGAAGTTTATCAGAGCACTTCACTATTCACTTCACAGGAACATTAGCAAACAATTTTATGTTGGAAAATGAACTAAATATTAGTCAAACAGAAGGTCTGACCATAATGGAGGCAAAAGAACTGAAAAGGCAGAAGGTTTAAGGACACAATACACAGGGACGAGTGATTGAAGGCATGGGCACCAACAAGAGAAAGTTAGATTTAGCTTAGGGCTAACGGAATCAAAGGATGGGGGAAAAAGCAGGTACGCGGTACTGATTTTGGATGATCAGCCATGATCATATTGAATGCTCAAAGGGCCGAATGGCCTACTTCTGCACCTATTTTCTATGTTTCCACAATGAATTATATCTGAAACCATCCAGAGGAAAGAATCTTAGAGAATTGTAGGAGGATAAAGTGCTCGAAAGGAAAAAAAGCTAGACCACAGAGAAATGTAAAACAAAAATAGAGACTTTTCAAAATTCAAGAGTTCTTTAAGCAGTGGTTGATAGATGTCTTCATGTTTAGAGATGAAAACTGTGCAGAGTGCAGTTAAAGGACTGTCAGAAAGTGATTTTGACTATCAATTTGGAGGTTAGAGTAAGGAGTATGGCCAGAAGGGTTTTGGGATAATTAAGTCCAGTGATAACAATGGCATGAATGAGGTTTCAGCAAATGAGCTGGGGGTTGACCGGACCTCGGGCTATGCAATGCAGGTAGAAATAAGACTATATCCATACCATCAATGAGAGTACCTAAATTATACATAATAATATCGAAATTGTCAGCATTAAATAATATATTAATGCAAATCTGATCAATCTCCAGAAACCAGCAAATATACGAGTAAGAGGTACTCAGAACAATTCTAAGCATAAAGTATATGAAAAATGCTGCACTTTGTTGTACAAAGTGCAAGTGCATTTTTGAAATAGTGTATTAAGTCAGTTTGAAACACGAGAATGCAGATGCTGGAATCTTGAGCAAAAACCAATCCCTTGGAAGAACTCGGTGGGTCAGTTATTGCTTAGCAATTTTTTAGGCCTTGAAATGATCTGTGCAGATTATAATTCCTTCAAATACGTGCAAGTAGTGAGTGTTAAAATTAGTAGATAAAAAATCCAAACTGTTTGTATTTCAGCTTTTACAATAAAACTGTGTACAGCAACCCTAAAAGTTCCAAAACTAATTTAAAACGTGTGCTTTTTACTTTCTAGTTTGCTATGTGTGCGCTTGTGCAAATTCCTCAGTGAGATGCTGAATGCCATTTGAGTTACTCAACCTCAGGGATCTCTTTAAATGGATGCTAGAAAATGGAAATCTACACTGTCTTCAAGGTCACTGACTGGTTACACTGCTTTGTCGTCAATGAACTCACTTTAGCTTAAAATGTAGCAAGTAGTAAACTTTCGTTATAATGGACCACAGGGAGTGTAATGGTGTGTGTTAGTGCCGATTGTTCACTATAACCGAGTAAGGTATTATCATTGTACATAGTTGAAATAAAAAAACTGCAGCTGATGGTTAATACACAAAAGGAGACAAACTGCTGGAACAACTCAGCAGGTCAGGCTGTATCTCTGGAGAACATGGATAGGTGATGTTAGGACCCTTCTTTGGACTGATTCAGTCTGCTGAGTTAGTCCAGCACTTTGTGTCGTTTCACCTTAAAACTAGGTGTCCGTGAGCCCCTCTTCGCCAGCTGCCACGGCTGTTGTTGCGGCTCAAGGTTGTAGCCCAAGGTGGAGTATGTCAGCGACTCCGGTGGAGGTGGGTAATGAGGGTGGAGGTGGGTAATGAGGGTAGAGGCCAAGTGGATAGATCGACGGGGGAGGAGGGAGAATGGCGGAGCAGACAAAGGGAAGAAAGAAACAGCCGCTGGTGAAGGGAGGAATCAAGCGCGTCCTGTCGGTGGCCTGTAGTAAGCACTGTCCCCAGGGGCTATGACATAAGCTGCAACAATAGTCACGTCAACTCGACGGTACGGTGGGTGAAGAAGGGCTCGCTGGTGCACCTCGCGAGCCAATGTGGCATCACAAGCCAGGGCTGTAAGCGGAGGGGAGGTGGTGCGAGCTGGGGGTGGCATCGGCAGGTCCGCCTGCTATAACCAAAATCTGCTATGAAGGGATCCATTAAAATGAGGATTTACTGTATTTGCATGCTCAAAATATCCTGAACAGGATTACCTGCTTTGTGGTTTTTAAAAATATTCAACATTTTGAATATTGAGCTTGAGTCTTTAAAAAAAGTTACAAGCTTCAAAACTTTATATTTTAAATCGTCATCCCATTCCAATGGTTATCACGTTAAACTTCAGGGAAAATATGCATTTCAACTCTCAAATGTAAATTATGGTCATTATGGATTTTTGCAACTTTAGTCCAAGATAGTTTAAAATAAATTTGGTGAATTAAAAAATACAACAAATATTTGATTGACCTTCTCTTAAATTTGATTTGGCTTCATCACAAAATAAAAAATTGATATACGCATTCCTCAAATGGCTATTTCACTTCTTGGCTTTCTGATTTACTGAACGCATGTAATTATTATTGAAATCTAAATTAGACATATTTAAACCACATGGCTGCCGAGGAATAATTACCTCCACACATGTTTTCATCCCTGAGGCAGCAGCATAGTGCAAAGGTGTGCTCTTTTTGTTGTCAATGGCATTGTTTTCAGCCTTTTCGAACTCGCCTTTGTCAAGTTTGGCACCCTTCCACCTAAGGATCAAGTGTAGACATTCAGCTCTCTTGTCATCATCTTCATAGGGTCGTGCAAGACGAGGCTGCAGGGCTGCTTCAGGAAGCATGATATGCGGCCCCATACACAACAAATGCAAAGCAGTCTCATTATGTATATTCCGCTTGTTTGGATTCCCATCTTTGTTGAAAAGGAAGATTCTGTGTGGCACAAGGGAAATGATGGTCAAAAGAGGTGATTTTCAAAAGAACTAACTGATCACAATCATTGTGCTAGTCAATTCAATATGTTGTTATAATACAAAGCAATGTGCTGGATTAGAAAGTTGTGACATGATAATTAGCCTAGAAGAAAACATTTTGCACCTCATTCAGTTCGTTCCAAATCTCAGGTTTATTGCAGTCTCTGCATTTAGTCCTTTGGTAAAGAATTAAATTAACAATGAGAATATCCCATCCCCTCCGGGGATGAATAAAGTTTTATCGTATCGTATTGTAGCAAGGGCTGGCATTCTCCACTAAGTTAAGATTATTCCTCTACAATTTCATATTGGGATTCCCGAGGGGGAACCTGGAATTTGAGGGCTCTGTTCAAAAATAAAGAGTTGTCTATTTAAAACAGATGAAGCACAATTTTTCTTTGTCATGATTCAGAGTCACAGAGTAATAGAGTATGGAATCAGACCTTATAAGCAAACTCATCCATGCCAACCAAGACACGCATTTAAGTTAGTCCCATTTGCCCGCCTTAAGCCAATATGCCTCTTAATGTTTCCTATCTGTATACCTGTCCAAATGCTGTTACTGTCCTCGCCTCAACCACTTTATCTAGCAGCTCATCCATGTAAGCACCATCCTGTGTGTGAACGAGTTGCCCTTCAGGCCCCTTTCATATCTTTCCGCTCTCAACTTCAACCTAGTTTTTGATTCTGCTTCCCCGAGAAAAAGACAATGTGCATTCACCTTTTCTATGCCCCTCACGATTTTAGGCATTTCTATGAAATCATCTCAGTATCCTATGTTCCAATAAACTCCTAGCCTACCCAACCTCTGAGTCCTGACAACATTCTTGTAAATCCTCTTTATACTTTTTTCCAACTTAATGACATAAGTCCTGTAGTAAGGTAACCAAAACTGTACACAATACCCAAGTGTAGCATTACAAACATCTTGTGCAATAGCAATAACATCCTGCAATAGCAATAACTCCAGTAATCAGAACCCTAATTGATGAAAGCCAGCATGTCAAATGCTCATCGGTCCATCAATTGCACAACAGTCCTTTTCACTGTGAAAGTTATACCCTGGTTCAACTTCCCAAAAATGAAGCAACAAATACAAATAAAAATGTTTCCACTGCAATCTCCCTGTACATCTGCTCCTTTAATTCCATATCCTTGTTTCTAAATTCCACACATATAGCCTCACTTGACAATCACCCAAGAATATTCTCTCCAAGCACTGTGGTTAAGCCTTCCTTCATCAAAAAATCAACTCCCCTCAACACTTAGCTGCACTTTGTCATGCCTATTGCATCTGTACCCTGGAACATCAGCTGTCAGTGCTTCAGTCTCTCTGTTATGGCTATATTATCCCAATTCTGAGCCAATTCACACACTATGTTTGCCCGCTCTACCTCTTAGGCCTTTTGCATTGAAATAAATGCAGTTCAAAACACCTGTCTTCCACTATATCCTGCTCTTGGCTATCCTGACTACTGAACATGCTCTATTTGACTGCAGTATTTGCCCCAACTTCTCGTATGCCACGTTTCCGATCATGGACCCACCCTCTCCCGTCAACGTAGTTGTAATTGTTTCTGAGTAACATTCCTCACAGGATATTGGATCCGTCCAGTTCAGGTGTGTCCCATCCCTCTCATACAGGTATCCTCTCCCCAGAAAAGATTCCAGTAATCCAAGAATTTAAATCCCTGCCCTGCTCCACAAGCTCTTCAACCACAAATCAAGCTGCCTTATCTTCCTATTTCTGCATAGCGATTGGGAGTAAAAAAAACAATTAATACCCTTAAGGTCCTGCTTTTTAAACCTCTGTCCGAACACCCGATATTCACTTCGCAGGACCTTGCCCCTTTTCCCAATTATGTAGATGGTAGCAATGTGCACAACAACCCCTGACTATCTCGCCCCCCCCCCCCCCCCCTCCCGCATCCCCCTCCTTGAAGATGCTCTGCAAACATCAGACATCCTTGACCCTGGCACCAGGGAGGCAACATATTATCTTAGCCACTTTCTCGCATCGGACTCCACCCCTCCCTGCTTGGTCATGGAGCTAGTTATGGTGCCATTGACCTGGGTGCTGCTATTGGCCTTTTAAATGCCATTCCGCTAACAGTATCCAAAGAGGTATACCTGTTACAGAGGGAAATGGCCAAAGGGAACACTGCACTGCATGCCCATCACCTTTATCTTTACTGGTGGTCACCCAACTACCTGCACCTTAGATGTGACCGTCTCACTGAAACTCACATGGATAATACTCTCAGATTCCAGGTGATCCTGGGTGTGTCCAAGTCTCGATTCAGTCTTTGTTCGAATTCTCTCTTTCTCAAAGAATCATGGAAATAGCCTTCAAATATTTTAAGAGGTAGATAGAGAGGATCCAAGGCGAGATAGCTGAATGGAATGTGAGGTGTTGCATTTTGTGAAGTCTGACATGGCAGGATCAACGCAGTGAATGGTAGGGCTCTGGGGAGTGTTGTAGAGCAGAGGGATCTTAGGAGTGCAGGTGGTTCGTTGAAGGTGGAGTTGCAGGGAGATAGCGTGGTCAAAAGGCCTTTGGCATATTGGCCTTCGTCAGTCAGAGAATTGAGTGGAGAAGTTGGGAGGTCATGTTGCAGTTGTATAAGACGTTGGTAAGGTCGCATTTAGAGTATCGTGTTACAGGAAAGATGTTGTTAAGCTGGAAAGTGTACAGAGAAGATTTACAATATTATCAGGATTAGAGGGTCTGAGCTATAGGACGAGGTTTAGGCTGGGACTTTATTCCTTGGAGTGCAGGAGGATGAAGGGTGATCTTATAGAGGTGTATAAAATCATCAGAGGAATAGATCAGGTAGTTGCAGAGTCTCTTGCCCAGAGTAGGTGAATCGGGGACCAGAGGACATAGGTTTAAGGTGAAGGGGGAAAGATTTAATAGCAGGGGGTAACTTTTTCACACAAAGGGTGGTGGGTGTATGGAACGAGCTGCCAAAGGAGGTAGTTGAGGCAGGGACTATCCCAACATTTAGAAACAGTTAGACAGGTACAGATAGGACAGGTTTGGAGGGATATGGGGCAAACGGGGGCAGGAGGGACTAATGTAGCTGGGACATGTTGGCCGGTGTGGGCAAGTTGGGTTGAAAGGTCCGTTTCCACACTCTATAGATACTTGACAATGTAGTGAAAGTTTACAAGCAGAGGGGAATACAATCTAGGTTACAAAAAGAAACAAAGAACTGCGGATGCTGGTTTGTACCAAAGATGGACACAAAGTGCTGGAGTAACTCAGCAGATCAGGCTGCATCTCTGGAGAAAAAGGATGGGTGATATTTCGGGTCGGAACTCTTCTTCAGTCTCAAAAAAAATGTTAGTCATAACTGAGACATGATTTCCCATGCACAGTCCTGCTGACTATCCGTAATTAGTCTATGCCTTTCCGAATGCAAGTAGAACCAGTCTATGAGAATCCCCTCCAGCAACTTTCCCTCATTGATGTTAGGGTGTCCAGCATGCGCTTTCCCTCGCAGCCCATCTTAATTAAAGGCACAACATCAGCCATTTTCACTTGACAGGGATTTATCCACCTTTCTGGCTTTACGACTGACTGCCCATACTTCTTTTTGTAAAGTGGACGCATTTTAGGACATCACTATACATGGACAATTGTATGTTTAAGCAAAAAAGGTACATTAAGTGAAGGGTATGTCTATGAGATTATTCTGAAAATAAAAGGCTTATTTTTTGAAAAGCATTATTTAACTGAGGGCCACAAAGACCAGCAAGTATGGGAACAGGAGTGAATGGAACATTATTCTATTTAGGACATGGGCAGCAGAGTTAGGATTCACTCAAGTATACAGAGGTCTAAAGTCTGAAGAAGAGTCTTGAGCCGAAACGTCACCCATTCCTTCTCTCCAGAGATGCTGCTTGACCCGCTGAGTTACTCCAGCATTTTGTGTCTACCTTCAATTTAAACCAGCATCTGCAGTTTTTTTTCCTATTAAAACTAGAAAGGCTAACCAATGGTCAATTTGAAACGTCACCCATTCCCTCTCTCCAAGATGCTGCCTGACATCCTGAGTTACTCCAGGATTTTGTGATGCCTTCAATTTGTACCAGCGTCTGCAGTTATTTTCCGACACAACACTGGGACAGAATCAACTGATGTTTGGCTTTGATCTTTCCAATATTTGGTTAGAGAAAATGTCCACTCATTTGTTATTGACCAACTTAGTTATCCAATTTAGAGTGAGCAGAATGGTCTCAAGAGGTGGTGTGGAGAAGTAGATATCATGAGCATTTATGCAGAAATGTTGCACCTGCTTATTGTGTATTAGGAACGTATAGATAAGAGGATATGGACGCATCTTCGAGGAACAAAGGTTATAAGAGTTGATGTAGGATGAAAAAGCATGCCGGGGATTCTGTAAAAGGTGAAACTCTTGTAATTTTCCAATAATAAATGACATGTTGAATTGTTAATAGGTCACATGCAATACACATATTAAATAACAATTAAATGGATTCTTCAGAAGTCCAAATTTAAAGAAGAAATAAAATCATTCATTACATGTCTTCAGTAGCCAATGCACAACTTCAAGTACTGCAACAAAAAAAAATTCCTCCACCAACTTTACCCCACCTCTGCCTGAAATTTCAACTGTGCTGCAGAAGATTTTATCAACACTGCCTAATAACTATAGAAGAATGAAGTAATCATTATACATTCTGTTGCTCCATTTCTCATGGAAATTAAACATATAAATCCAGGTGAAATAAAAAATTCAGTTCGTATCACTCAAATAAAGCAATTTCAAAGCAAAAACAACAAATATGACAGTTAAAAAAAATCTTTTGCACGACAAGAATGAACCCATGAGGATGCTATAAATTTTACCTCGAACCAAGCAACAAATTTTGAATACTTACCGCAACAACTTGCTCATAGCATGTCTGGCAGCATAATGAAGAGGAGTGTTATGTTGATATGGTTCCCCATAAGAGGTATTTGGATCCAGAGACTCTTTGAACTGAGGATTGCTCTCATACAGCTGGTAAGCCAAAGACTCATCCCCATTTATCAGCGCTTTACGAAATTTAGTTGTGGTGTTCCCCATATTTTATTGAGAAGCGTTGGCACTTTCAGTTTCAGCCACTTGACATGCTGACTTCCAATAGCATGCTTCACATCCTAAAGGACAAACGGATTTCAAACAATGCACTTGTTAGAAGCAATGCTTTGACGTATCTGTACAAATGATTCTTTCTGCATAGATTATTCTATATAATTAAATAATCAGTAACTGCAGCAATAACATAATAGGTGGCTTTGATTCCTTATAATCAGTTCAGTCACCTCCTTGGCAAGTCATGAAATCACAAATACAAAACAAGCACTTTTAGGTTTGGTTTCGATCTTGAAATAGCCACTATGACTATTCTTTTTATTCAAGATTGGGGCTACTATATCAAATTAGAGATATTCAGAGAGACAGCTCTAATTTCTAAGAGACTACTCCACAGATTATCCAACATGCAGCATTCTGCTGTACATTCCTCAACTCTTTCTCCCCCCCACATTTACTAAGGATCACGGATCATAGATGACAATTTCCTGAGATGAAAAAATTAATGGTTGGAAAATGAATTATTGTGCTGAATCAAGTGCGAGGCAAGCACAATTCCTTATTCAGTGAGCAGTGCTGCAATTTCTAGTTAGTGGGCGACATTTATATTTCAAGCTCTCAATTATACAGCTTTTCAAAGTAATCTTAATTTAACCTTCCAATTTAAAAATTAAACCTTAGATTAACAAACCAAGTTGCACTCCAGAATGAGCAATTCTAGTTATCAGCAAATGATACAATTCAGAATTTATTTGGCAAATCCCCAATATAACATTACATATGATAACAGCTATTTTCGTAGAACAAATATATGGACAGCATACAGGAACCAAATGACGTATCATCTAAATGGAGAAAGATGGCAAATGAGTTAAATTCAGAAGGATCGAGGTGTTTGAGTAAATGAACCACAAAAAATTTGCAGGCAGATCCAATAAGCAGTTAAGAAAGGAGACAGCCTGTTGTCTTTTATTGTGAAAGGGCTGGAGTTTAACTACAGGGAAGTTTTGTTACAATTATATAGGATGTTGATGAAGCCACACCTGGAATACCTCTTCTTAAAAAAAAGGATATAACAGCAATGAAAATAATTCAAAGAAGATTCACCAGGCAAATTCCTGGAATGGGAGGGTTGACGGATCAAGAGAGGCTGGGCAGCTTGAGTTTGTATTCTTTGGAGCGTAGAATAAGACATGACCTTGTACAAACAAATATGACCCTAAGGGGTCTTGACAGAGTAGAGATGTTTTCACTCTTGCGAAGGGAAATTCTGAATTCTCTGTCTCCAAAGGTGGTGGAGACCAAATTACTAGATACATTTATGGAGGAGATCAATAATTGAAAGATGGCAGAATTGGGGGTTATGGAGAATTGGTACAGGAATTGAGGTTGCACAAATCAGCCATGACCATATTGAATGATGGAATATGACAGGCATGAGGTTCCTGGTGGCCTTGTCCTGTTTATATTTTATTGCATTTATGTGAACGCAAGTTAAAAACCAAAAGGTACTGGCATGCAAAAGAAAAACAATAAACAAAGTTATTGTGGCATGTGGTCATCCTCTCAATCTGCATAACAGGTCACATTGTGCAGACCTTTCTGAAAAGAAACACTGGAATTCTGCTGTTCCTACAGTTGCAGATCTGCACGGATCCAATACGTGCCCGCAAAGTCTGGAGCCAATATACATGTCATTCCACTCTATTGATGTTCAAGAGCAGAGCTGTTTTGCTCCAATTCATGACCATTATACTGGGGAAATCAACCCTTCTAATTCCATACTAATCAGACTCAGTATGGGATCGAGTCTCCATTCATTTCAGTGGAGATACTTAGTCCAAAGATGGGGATTTTACATTATAATTAGAAGTTAATTGTTTATTTGTTTAATTGTTTAAAAATTATAGTTTAAATTATATATAGCATTTTCAATGGTTTTAAATCTTCTTCAAATATAGGAAACATCTTGGACTTTTTTTCCAGTTGAGTGAAGGAGGCTGAAGAAGTGTACAATAGGGGAGTCATAGATAGAATAGTCAAAAATCTTTTTTAATAGCAGCAATATCAAAACAAGATGGAGAATTTTATTGTGAGAGGAAAAGTGTTTTAAAGTAGATCTCAGAGTCATAGAATTGTACAGAGGAGAAACAGGCCATTAGGCACAACTTGTCTACATCAATCAATGAGCACCTTTGCATATTAATCGCATCTCAGCACTTGGTCCCTAGCCTTCCATGTTAAGGCATTGCACGTATCACAAAATGCTGGAGTAACTCAGCGGGTCAGGCAGCATCTCTCCAGAGATGCTGCCTGACCCGCTGGGTTACTCCAGCATTTTATGATACCATCGATTTGTACCAGCATCTGCAGGTATTTTCCTACAAGGCATTGCACGCATTCATGAGGACATTTTTTAAATGCTGCTTCAACTACTCTCTAAGGCAGTGGTTTCCAGGTAACAGCATGGGTTACGGCAGCCCCCCCTCCAATTCTCTTCCCCCTTAAATCTGTGTCAGAGTTTTATCTATGTCGGGCATGGACTCAAGTGTCCTGCAGTTGACCCTTTCTATAATGCTCAATTTTATACACCTTAATCATGTCCACTCTTAACCTTCTTTGATACAGGAAGATAGACCTAACTTCTCCAGTCTCTTTTCATAGCTAAACTGTTCCATTCCAAGCAACAACCCGGCGAATCTCCTCTGCACCCTCTCCAGCACTATCACATCCTTCCTATATCTCGGTGACCAGAACCTCACAAACTCAGTCAATCGGTCAGATGGGATCAACCCTTGGCAAAGTCATATTTGCAGTTTCCAATTTGTCCCTGTCATTCCAAATGATTAATCCTCTCCTTACATTTTTTTCCAGCATCTTCCCCACCACTGATATTGAGGCTCACAAGTCTTTCGTGATCACACTTTTTCCATGAAAAAGGGAATGTTTGTGGTCAACCAGTACCTCACTCGTGTCCACCAAAGATGAAAAAATCTCAGCCAGAGCCCCACCAATCTCTTCCCATGCCCCCTGTAGTGGCGTTTAATCACCTTTAAGACCGTTACTGCATCATATTTCCTTCATTTATGGAGACCTGCATCAGAGTTTTACCCCACACAGGCAAATGGGACTTATTCAATATGGCTGAAGGGACCAGTTCTATATTGTATCTCTATGACTTTACACATGTTCACTGAAGTCTCCAACTACAGGGACCGTTTCCTTTGTGAATACCAATGAAAAGTATTTATTCAGGATCTCACCTTCTGGCTTTACACATAGATTTCCAATGTTGACTATAATTTCCCTCTGGTTATTCTTTTGCCCAAAATAAACGCCTTTGGATGTAACTTAATCCTATCTGCCAATGACTTTTCATTACTGTGCTATATGATTTATCTTCGTCTTTCTACTTTCCCCTTTAAGTACCTCCTTACACTTTTTATATTCTTGACGAGTCTTCCCCATCATTTGTTCCCTTTACCTGTCATGTTATATTTTTTCTCTTTATCCCTTCCCAATATCCTTCGACATCCTGGGTGTCCTATACTCTGAAGAAGGGTCTCGACCCGAAACGTCACCCATTCCTTCTCCTGAAATGCTGCCTGACCTGCTGAGTTATTCCAGCATTTTGTGAATAAATACCTTCGATTTGTACCAGCATCTGCAGTTATTTTCTTATACTATACTTACCCCTGGCTTTTACTCTGACAGGAACAAGATTGCTCTGAACTCTGTGGTTTAATTTCTTTAAATGCTTTCCACTGCAAATATGTAGACTTATCTGCAAGTAGATGCCCCAAATTTACCTTTGTCAGGTCCTCCCTTAAATTAATGAAACTGACCTTCTCCAAATTACAACTTCCCTATCCTTTTTCATAAATACTTTAAAATATATGGAGACCCAAGGGGAATTTAGAGTAAGGGTCCCAACCTGAAACATCATCTGTCCATTTCCCTCCACAAATGCTGCCTCACGTGCTGATTTCCACCAGCATTTAATTTTTGCATTAAAACATACAGAATTATGGTCACCATCTCCAAAATGATCCTTCACTGAACCTGTTCTATTCACCAAGATCTCGCAAAGTTCTTTCCTCTGAGACAAGAAACTACAGATACTGGAATCTTGAGCAAGAAACATAGCGCAGGAGGAACTCAAGTAGGTCAGGCAGCATCTGTGGAAAAAGGAAGCTCAACTCCAGCTAACTGTACAACAAGGAAGCTCAACGCCAGCTAACCGTCACCCTCAATGGGTCACCCCTACCCTACAACCCATTTCCTACATATCTCGGGGTGAAACTAGATCGGCAGCTGACCTACAAGCAACACCTTGAAGCTCTCCATGCTAAAGTCTCGGCACGGAACGACCTCCTGCATTGGTTGGCCAGATCGTCATGGGGCACCAGGACATCTACTCTTCGAACCAGTGCTCTTGCACTCGTGTACATCACCGCTGAGTACGCCGCCCCAGCATGGTGCCGCAGCGCTCATACCAGCAAGCTACACGCCACGCTCAACGACACCATGCGGATCATCACTGGCTGCCTACGCCCTACTCCGACGGATCTCCTGCCGGTGCTCGCAGGTATCGCATCCGCCAAGCATCGCAGAGAGTTCTTCACTCATAGGCTGGTGTGCAAGGCCCCATCGAATGCCAAACATCCTTTGCACCACCTCGCCCAGGATTCACAGCAACTGGGACCTCAACGCCTGTCATCTCGTCACCCTTTCTCCCGTCATGCAGCGACCCTCTGTGGCTCTGGTTTCAACACACTAGGAGCATGGAGAACTAGCTGGGAACAGACATCACGACCTCCTCAATTCACTGACGCACCGAACACCACAGCCCCACCCGGCTCGGACATGCCCCACAAAGAGTGGGTCGCCTTGAACCGGCTCCGCACAGGGGTCGACCGGTTCAATGCAAACATGCATCGTTGGGGGTTGCGTTCATCAGCAACCTGCGTGTGTGGAGCAGACCAGCAAACAGCGCAGCACATCATTTTCGACTGCACTGTCCTCCGTCCCCCAGGTGGAGGGGTAGACCTCACGGCCCTCGACAAAGCACATTGCACTAGCTACAGTGCCTGGAGGGCGTTACATAATTTCTGCTGCCTCAAACACAAGAAGCATCTGTGGAGGAAATGGATAACTACATTTTGGATTGGGACTTCTTTTGACTGATGGAGTTGGAGGGGGAGAAAGCAGGAAAATAGAGGCGTGGGTGGGACAAGACCTGGTAAATGATAGACACAAAAAGCTGGAGTAACTCAGCGGGACAGGCAGCATCTCTGGAGAGAAGGAATGGGTGATGTTTCGGGTCGAGACCCTTCTTCAGACCGTCTGAAGAAGGGTGTTGACCTGAAACGTCACCCATTCCTTCTCTCCAGAGATGCTGCCTGTCCCGCTGAGTTACTCCAGCTTTTTGTGTCTATCTTCGGTTTGAACCAGCTTCTGCAATTCCTTCCTACACACCTGGTAAATGATAGGTGAGGGAGGGTGATTGGCCGATGGATGAAGTAGGTGTCAAAGGCTAAAGGTGAAAAGAACATAAAACTAAGGAAAGTTGAGGAATGAAATGTAATCCTGAAGGAAGGGACAGGAGTGATAAAAGAGAAATATGGGACTTGGGAATGGGAGATACCATGAGGCCAAAAGAGCAATCGTAAACTAAGTGTCTCCTGGACTTACTGTTTCTCCTCTAGTGTCTGCATCTCTCCTTCTATTGAGTCCTTTCCCCTGCTATCTAAGTTTAAACTTCTACCACAACGCAAGAAAATCTACCAGCAAGAATGCTGGTCCTGGTCTGGAGAAACCCATCTCGTCTGTACGGGCCTTATCTTTCCCAGAAAAAAATCCAGGAACGCAAAGTCCATCCTCCTGCACCACCCTCTGCTTCTACTAAGGCTTGGCCAGACGATGTGAGATCCCAGTGATAAATGGTCTCTGTTAGTGAGCCTAATGTCTAATCTGAGGGGCAAGGTTTTTTTTTATAAACAAGATTGAATGGTTGATATCTGTAATATATTGTCCCTTTATAAGCATTTAGACAGGTACTTAGATAAGCAAGGAAAGGATAAGGTCCTAATGCAGGCAAAATGGGATCTGTGTAGATGGACAAAAAGATTGGCATGGACATGATGGGCTCAAGGGTCCGTTTCATTGCTGCACAACCCTGACTCAAACCAAAAAATGTGACAAAACAAAGTCTGGTTTTGAAAGGTGACAAAGTTCTGCTACCAACTTCACTTTTGCTTCTCGTTAAGTCTGCCAGTATTCCATGAGGGTGGACTGAGGCTGAAACCTCACAAGCTCACAGCCTGACACTCAATTACCACCGGGGTCTCAATACACCTGGCAAAGCCTTCTTTGATACAGTGGGTCAGCTCCATAGGCAGCCCTAAGCACCACAGTCTTTCTTCACCGCAACATGTAAGCCTTGGAGTGTTGAGACTGCCACGAGTGAGTTGGATTTAACGTGATTTGGCCCAGACTAACTGTAGCTAAACAATATTCATCTGGACTAGGAAGAGAACACTTACAGAATAGAACTCAAAGTGGCACAAAAATAATTCGTGCCCCAAAGGAACACACCTTCTGTCAGTTTTTCGTGAGGACATCATTGATCTCACTGGCAAGAGAAAATTGACCCAGACAGTAAAATTCTGAAGGAGTACACATGTCAGTTTAAAGACTGGGGTTAGCACCTAAGAAAAAAATATTAAGAAACATATTATTGTATAATTATATATCAAGTTAGATAATCCAAAAGAGAACTGTTACTATATCAATTTAAGTCATATTAATTACTTTAAAATGGGTTTAACTAAAATAATACTTTACCCACTGATTATTGCCACTTAAAATTATGTACACAGTAAGTAATTTTGGATGAAAACAATTCTTGGACACAAGTACACATTGTTCATTACCTCCTTCTTCAAATGGACATGAACAAGCCAATCCACAAAAGAACAAATTGCATTTTAATGAATTAAATTGCCAATCAAGGATAATCACAGATAGACACAAAATGATGGAGTAACTCAGCAGGACAGGCAGCATCTCTGGAGAGAAGGGATGGGTAACGTTTCGGGTCAAGACCCTTCTTCAGACTTCGGGATATGGCAGAAACATGACAGATGAAATGTAATGGATGCAGTTATGAATTAATAATTTTGGGAGAAAGAACAGGGAGGAGGAAGGATTGCAAAGGTCTTTGAAGATGGCAGGGTAAATTGAGAATGTTGTCTTTTTGAAACAAACTTTATTAATTGATGGAGTAAGAAAATAAAATAAGACCCTAGATCTTCATAAATCATTGGTTTGGCCTCTGTAAGCATGGTGTTCAGTTCTGTACCGATTTCAGTTATGTGTAGATTACAGAAGCTGGGGTTGTTCTCCATAAAGCACGGAAGGCTTAAATGAGATTTAATAGTGTCCTGAAAATAATTGAAGATTTTGATAGTGAGCAAGGAGAAACTGCTTCTGCTGTGAGAATGTTCGGTGACTGGAACACACAGGATTAAGGCACTAGCAAAAGAACCTGAAGCAGCATGAGAAAATACACATTTACCCATTAAGGTGTAATCAAAAAGATTGATGAGGACAGAGCCTCAAGGATTTCAGCAAAGCATTTGATAAGGTTCCACAGGGTAGGCTGTTCGGAAGGTTAGATCACATGGGATCCAGGGCGATAACCGACTGGAAAGAAAATTGGCTTCATGGAAGGAAGCAGAGGGTGATGGTGGAAGGTTGTATTTCAGACAGGAGGCCCGTGACTAGTGGTGTGCTTCAAGAGTCAGTGTTGGGCCCATTGCTGTTTGATGGGCTATGGCAGGTAGACCCAGACAAGGGCATGTGCTTGAGTAAAAGAAGCTCACTAATGCAAGATATAAGTATGCTGTTCGCTTCATCTGTAAAAATGAGCAAGCCATGAGGGCTGATTCCATGGCTAAGAAGCTGCTAAGTAACAATGCTACTGATTTTTGGAAAGAAGTGAGAGTTCTTGAGTCAACTGTAAAACATCTCTACCATGCACTGCAGATGGAATCTCCGGAACAGACCATATTGCAGAGTTATGGCGACAGCACTATAGTACTCTATTCAACTGTGTCCAAAGTGATTTGTATAGGGTGGACAATAGAGTAATGATTCAATGATGATTATGTCACGAGGTGTACCAAGCTATAAACAAGCTGTCCGACAACAAAGCAAGTGGTCTAGATCACATTTCTGCTGAACATCTTAAATATGCCAGTATGAGGATAGCTCTTCTCCTTGTTATTTGTTTTATTGGCTTTATGATTCATGGCTTGTTACCAGATTCAATGTTGTCTGTTCTGTTAGTGCCAGTCATTAAGGACAAAGCTGATAAAATAGGCAGCCTAGATAATTAAAGGGCCATAGTTTTAGCCTGCATTCTGTCAAAAGTTATAGAAAGAATTCTGCTGGATAGATTAAATGAGTGTTAACTCCACAGATAACCAGTTTGGTTTTAAAGCTAAACATGGCACTGACTTGTGTAAATATGCCTTAAAAGAAATTGTACACAAATATATAGAGGTAAAAAATCATCAGTTCTTATGTACTTTATTGATGCTTTCTATGATCGTGTTAATCATAGAAAGTTGTTTGTTAAATTGAGTCAAAGAGGGGTGCCCAAATACATTGTGAGAATTTTGGCTTACTGGTATGCCCACCAGACTATGCAAGTAAAATAGGGCAATAGGGTCTCAGCCCCATTTGGGGTTAGCAATGCTGTCAGACAATAGGTGCAGGAGTAGGCCATTCGGCCCTTCGAGCCAGCACCACTATTCAATGTGAACATGGCTGATCATTCTCAATCAGTACCCCATTCCTGCCTTCTCCCCATACCCCCTGACTCCGCTATCCTTAAAAGCTCTATCAAGCTCTCCACTGCCTTCTGAGGCAGAGAATTCGACAGATTTACAACTCTCTGACTGAAAAAGTTTTTCCTCATCTCCATTATAAAATGGCCTACCCCTATGGCCCCTGGTTCTGGACTCCCCCAACATTGGGAACATGTCTCCTGCCTCTAACGTGTCCAACCCCTTAATAATCTTATATGTTTCGATAAGATCCCCTCTCATCCTTCTAAATTCCAGTGTATACAAGCCTAGCTGACATAGGACAGTCCCGCCATTCCGGGAATTAACCTAGTAAACCTACGCTGCACACATGCAGACAAGGGGGAATTTTGTCCCCAGTTCTTTTTAATCTCGATATTGATGATCTGTCCAAGCAATTGAAAGGCTGTAATACTGGGTGCATGATTGGTAATACTCTAGTGAACCATATGTATGCAGATGACTTGTGGTCCTTAGTCCATCTAGCGCTGGTCTCCAGCAGCTCCATATTCTATGTTCTCTGTATGGTGTGGAACATGATATCAAATATAATGCCAGTAAGAGTGTTGTTATGATCCGTAGAACCAAAGAGGATAAATGTCTAAAATTTCCTGATTTTAAATTGTCTGATAATAATCTTAGTGTCTGCAATAAGGTGAAATATCTTACACATTTTATTACAGAACAAATGACAGATGATGAGGATATTTACAGGCAACGCCGCATGATGTATGCACAAGCAAACATTCTCTTACACAAGTTTAGTGCGTGTACAGATGGTGAAGATGTCTCTGTTCAGAGCATATCTGCACACTTGTGGTCAAACTACAGAAAAGCAAGTTTACAGAGACTTCAGGTAGCTGAAAAATTATGCTATAAGAATATTACTTAAGAGACCTAGATGGTGTAGTGCAAGTGAAATGTTTGTGGCTGCAGGAGTCAATACTTGACAAACTGTCTCAAGAAATCTTATGTATAAATTTATTTACCAGATTAATGACTCTGAAAATTAAATCATCTTGGTCTTATCAAACATAAGGTTTAGCACTACACGCTACCAATCCCAACTGTGGAGACATTGGTATAGCTGTCTCGTTGTAGGACACCGATTTTTCCCCCCTTGGTTTTAAACCATGTATTGTGCTTGTATGTAATTTATTCTATGTAATGTCTTGTTTTGTATCTGGACCCCGAGTCGGTAATAAAAGTATTGTTGTTGTTGTGGTGTATATCAACATTTTAATGAGCATATACAAGGCATATAACATACAACAGTACAGTTCTCAAACCTGCACCAGGGGAACATACCTTCGGCCCACAGTTAAACTGATCTCATCTGCCTGTACATGTTCTATATCCCTCTATTACCTGCACTTCCATTTGCCTATCCATAAAGCCTCTGGAGCCACTATTGTACCTACCTCCATCACCACCCGTGGCACTGTGTTCCAGGCCCCCACTACTGTTTAAAAAAAACTTGCCCATACATCTCCAATAAACTCCCCCCTCCCCTTATACTATCCTCTCTAGCGTTGGACATTTCCACCCTGGAAAAAGGTTTCTGACTATCTACCCTATCAAAGCCTCTCATAATTGTATATACTTCTATCAGGTCTTCCCACAGCCTCCGATGTTCCAGCAAAAACAATCCAAGTATATCCATCCTTCCCTGTAGCTGAAATCCTCGAATCCAGGCAGCATTCTGGCAACCTCCTCTGCGCCCTCTACATCTTTCCTTACATCTAAATAGGGTGACCAGAACTGCAAATACTCCAACTCTGGCCAAACCAAAGTCCTACGTAGTTGCATAATGACTTCCTGACACTTATATTCATTGCACATACCAATCCAGGCAAGCATAGCTTATGCCTTCTTCACCACCCTATCTACCTGTGCTGCCACCTTCAGAGCTATGAACTTGAACTCAAAGATACCCCTGCACATCAATGCAGTTAAGGATCTTGCCATTAACTACAACCTCCCAAAGTGTAACACCTCACGCATGCTCAGGTTAAACTCCATCTACCATTTCTCTGCCCATTCTACAGCTGAGCTATATCCTGCTGTATCATCCAAACGCATTTCTCACTATCTGCAATTCCTCCAATTTTGGTGTCATCAGCAAATTTACTCACTAGCCCATCTGCATTTATGTCTAGGTCATTTGTATGTATCACAAATCCCTGCGGAGATCCACTGGTTGCAGACCTCCAGCCAGACCTTCCACCACAAACTTGTCTTCTATGAATAAGCCAGCTAAAAATCCATATGACCAAGTTATTGTGAATTCCGCACATCTTAATTTTCTGGATCAGCCCACTATGAGGATTCTTATCAAAAGCATTACAAAAATCCATGTGTGTCATCCACTGCCCTATCTTCATCAATCTTATGATTAGTAAATCTGCAGATGACACTAAAGTGGGTGGTATTGTAGATAGCAAAGATGGTTAATAAAGTTTAATGCGCATAACTGCGACATTATGCATTTGAGGTCAAACCAGGGCGAAACAAGACTTGGCCAACATTCAGACACATGCTTATGTGTCATATCCCATTCTCATTAGAGATGCCAGGCAATGTCCATGACAATGTCACAATCTAACCACTTGCCCTTGGAGAATCAATGAAAAAGAGCAATTTCCCTTTTGTCATTATCTTGGCAATTAGCTCTTACCAGAAACTCAATTGGCCCAGCTATATATACGATGGCTACAAGAGATAGTCAGAACTAAGTATCCGATGAGTGATTACTTCTTGCAATCCCAATACCTTTCCACAATTTGCAAAGCACAACTCGAGAGCACACCGCCTGGTTAAGTGTTATGTCAACAACTAAGAAACGCAACACCATCTAGAATAAAGCCCACTTAATTGGCACCCATCAACCACCCCAAGCAATCATTCCCTCTATCACCAGTAGAGTGACTGCAGGGTTACTATCTGCAAGATGCACTGCATTACTACCCCAGATTAATCTCACAGCACCTTCCAAATCTGCAACCTCCTCTAGCAAAAAGGAACGTAGCAGCTGGCACTTGGCAATATTGCCAAGTAGACCTCAGGGTCCTTGACAACAGCACATTGCACTGGCTACAGCGCCTGGAGGGCATTACATAATTTCTGCTGCCTCAAACGCAAGAAGGTAAATTCTCTTTCAAGTTGTGCACAAGCCTGACTTGGAAACATATTGCCAGTCCAGTATCTTTGCTGGGTGTAAATACAGGACCTCCCTTCGCAGAAGCATTGTAGGTGTACCTTCAGCAAAAGAAATGCAGCAGATTAAGATGGCCGCTCAATGTGACCTCTCAAATGCAATTAGGACTGGGCCTTCTGGCCTTGCCAGTCATGTCGAGATTCTGAAAATGATTATTTAATAAATTTGCTTTCTCATATCTTCTGATCAGTCTTTGCATAATTCTGTGGTTATGCAGCCAATTCTTGGATTGTTTTCAAGATCTTATTAGCAAACACAGCATTCTGTCCATGCAACGTTGAATCCCACACACTGCAAGGAAGATAAAGGAAATCTATTTCTCATTGCTATAAAATGTTGGCTAGCATATCAGACCTATCTCTTTGAATAGCTCAATTAAGTTAAAAGGGTCATGATCTGAAGTTTACCATGAAGCAAAATTAAATTTATTTCCTGGATCATATGGGATGACTAAGGGTATATGCGCCATCTTCTAATTTCTGTATCTATTTGTTATCTGCATTAGTTCCCTAGTGGTTTAAAAACAAACACATCTTATTTCTGCCAACTTTTCTCAACTGCCATTGTCTTAAACCTGTGGCTTTTGACTGTATCTCTGAAATAGTACCGTGGTTCTGCCTTTGCAGTTAAGTGAAATGTTGTAGTTGGGGTAAGAGAACTGCATATTTGGTTATCCGGATGTTAGGCAGCATTTAGTGATTGGTGTCACAGGTGTTAAGGAGACTGTAAAATTTACCATCACGAGTGTTTGCGCTGCAAAACAATGTGTTCGTTGTGAAATGTTTTGGATGCCCCAAGGATATGAAATACACTGTAACACAAGCTATTTTATTCCTTATAAAAACACTAAACTTGAGCTGTGCTATCAAGTCCAACGTGTATCAAATCCCTTTTTGCTATTGCCCACATGCTTACTAATATATTGAACTCCAGGTTAAGCAATGCCTCAATATTAAAATTCCCATTCTTGTTTTAAAGTTGATCTACAGTTTTGCATTTTCCCATCTCCAATTTCCTTCAACACTGGAATCCTTCAAGAGATATATGTTCCTCTAATTCTGGCGTCTTGATCATCCTCGAACATAATTCCCCAGCACTGGCAGCTGTGAATTCAGAAACCATAGTCCAGAGGTCTGAAATTCCCATCCTAAGCCCTTCCCTCTATTTTGGTATTTTAGATATTAGTTAATTAATATATCTGATTAATTTTTGGTGTAATCTGCCTCAACAACACATGCAGCTTGGTGTCAATCTTTGTTTGATAATGTTTCTTTGAAGCGCATTGGGATGTTAATCCACATTAAAAGTGTCATATAAATGTACACAAAGCCACAGCTGTTTCCATGAACTAGAGATTCAATTCTTAATTATTTTGAAATGCAACTTATATCAAACTGAAGTTTTACTTTGTCTCGTGTAGAATGACAAAAATAATTGCCCATTAAGTTTGCCTTCTTTAAAGCAGATATCTGCAATTTACAGATGGGTTGGCATGGTGGCACAGTGGTATAATTGCAGCCTTACAGCTCCAGACCTGGGTTTGATCTTGACTACGGGCGAGTGTCTGTACGGTGTTTGTGCGTTCTCCCTGTGACATGTGTGGGTTTTCCCCAGGAGCTTCGGTTTCCTCGGAAAGAACGTACAGGCTTGTAGGTTCATTGGCTTGGTATATTTGTAAATTGTCCCCAGTGTGTGTAGGATAGCGTTAATGTGTGGAGATCGCTGGTCGGCGCAGACCCGGTGGGACAAAGGACCTGTTTCTGTGCTGTATCTCTGAAACTAAACTAAAAAGTTATCTTCATAAAAAAATTTAAAAGATCAGTAATTAAAAACATCCACTGAATACTCATCATGAAGACCTACTTGTTCTCATTTTTAAAGAACTAAAGCCACATCTCATTTGGAAAAATGTTCCAAACTTATTTGTCACTATTCTCAAAATGAGCTCATGTGAATACTCGACACCCTTTCCTTGCATTGTGGAATGCACTACAGCACTATTTTCCTTAAATTTCTCCTTCCACCAAACCACACCTACATTCAGTATATTTTACTCAGCCCAGCTGTGATGATTTCATTTTAAATGTCAGGAGGATTTTCAGCCGATCATCACAAGCTCATTTGCACTGACGAAACAACGAGCCAGTCTGGGCTGCAATAGAACTACTACCTTAGATTAGATATTTATCCTGTGAACAGTTCACGACAGACATATCTATAAAGGAGTTAAAACCCAATTTAATTAAGGAGATTCAGATGATCAAGTTAAAATACTGAGCAATTTATAAATGTCAGAAGAGTTGAGATTACATGCTCTTCTTCAACCTTAGAAACTTAAGTAAAATCTAGCTACGTGACACCTCATTTTTGCAAAATTCGTGTTTGCTGTTTTACAAAGAATAGACCATACTGAAAAGCTAAGGTGCCATACACTAGATGTAATTCAGAAACATTTGACTATTTTGAAAATATAACATTAATTTTGTTTGCTGGTAACTTTGTGACCAGTCTTGTTAAATTTACGTAAAAAAATTAAAGTAACTCTGAAGCTTTCTCCTGAACATAAAGCCTTTTCTTTAAGGGGCATATGCAGAATTCGTTTTTCCTCTTGCTTTATGTTCTGTAGAAAACAAAACTGCATTTGGAGATGGTAGAGACAACATGCAAGGAAATTGAAGGTAGACACAAAATGCTGGAATAACTCAGCAGGACAGGCAGCATCTCTGGAGAGAAGGAATGATGACTTTTCGAGTCGAGACCCTTCTTCAGACCTGATGCTGCCTGTCCCGCTGAGTTACTCAAGCATTTTGTGTCTACCTTCGATTTAAACCAACATCTGCAGTTCTTTCCTATGCAAGGAAATTGAATTAGATTAATCACCAGGCCACATATAGAGGATAATCACTATTGCGTCTTGGAGTTTTTTTAATTACCATGCAGCACACTAAGCAAAGACAAAACCCTCAAAAATCTGTCTAGTTGGTAATTGCCAAGTAAAGCGAGCAGGAAGTATTAAAGCTAAAAATTATATAATTGCATCCAAGACTCAATGAAGGATATCGAGTACGCTAATGAAAGGAGGAAACCATGGTTCATTTACATCCGCACCAAAAACTGAAATTGTACTGTACATGATGAATGATAATTCCTCGTAATATATTTTCTATAACTCCATTCAGAGTACTAGCATTTGTTTAGAGCTGAATTTCTCAATGCTAAAAGATCCATTTATGACTGTGTTCCTTATACATCTGTAACAATGATGGTACCCTTGCTGTTAGGAATGCAAGATATTAATGATCAACTGCAATATATTTCAGAAACTGTAAGCAAAATAACAAGATAAACAAGATCTACTAGACACTGGAAGATAAAATGGATACTGAGAAGGTAGCAATGTCAACATAACAAAACTAGTTTCTGCAATTGGCAGATTATTTTTGCATAAAACATTGCATTGATAAATTTGTAAAAGCAGATTAGATTTTTAAATTCACCCATGTTACCAATTTCTAGAATAGGAGGTTCCCCTATATACTTAGAACATCACCCACAAGTTGTATTTGCCACATAGACATCTCAACAGCTTCATTTCCCAGTACTCATATGTATTAAAAATAGAACTCCCAGCAACAAAACCTGGGCTTCACCATTCAACATTTTAATTCCAATTGTTCACTTTCAACAAACAAATTTTAACTTAAACTGTTTATAATCAAGCAATAAAACACGTTTTCGTATTTCAACCTGTATAGCAATGGTGACTTTATTTATGGAGCCCCACTGCTTACTAATGCACCTTTTTCCACATTGATTGAGTTCGATTAAATATTTTAACATTTGAGTAGAATATTTCCCAGTGAGCATGTTGATTACAGTAACCACACGGCTAACTTCATCAAGTGAAATCACTTGATTTCAAACATGTCTGGTTTTGCATGTTGTCCACTTTTTATGTCTCATCCATTTCTACCAAGGCATTTACTAACAGAAAAGATGAACGATAGCTTGCTGAGCAACAAATCCCACTTTTCTCCTGACCAACCTTCAATGTGAATATACTTTGTGCAAGTCATTGAAAGTGCTGGTTGCACAGGTCGGCAGGACGCCAGTAACTAGTATCACCATGGAGAAGCACAAAAGACTGCAGATAGATACTCGAATCTGGGGCAAAAATAAATAAACTGTTGGATCAGGCAGCATCTGTGAAGGCTTGGAACAGAATACCACCTAGTGCCCTATTACTACCGTTCTCGCCCAAGAAACTGGGCCGGCCGTTCAGCGGCGTTGACCGACCGACGAGCCGGCCACAAACGGTGGTCGCCCGGAGCGGCGGCGCAGGTTAACACCGCCAACAAAACAAGAGCCCGAGAGGCCGCAAGTCCAAACGGCACCCCTTGAACAACCGGCATCCGAATACGGGGCTCACAGTTGGAATATGATCACCCGCTCTCAACGTGACTATTCGTCGAGCGCCCGACAAAGAAGAAGCGGCGGCGGCGAGTTACCCCTGAGGCGGCGAGTGGCCGCTCCGCTGCTGCCGACTGCGTGACAACAAAAGGCTGCACCTCCGACCCGGAAACACACACGCGCTCCTCCCCCTCCCCCCTGGAAGGGCGGGTGTCGCCGGCAGCCGCTGCGCATGCGCCGCGCTGACAGGGCGAAGATGTCGGCGTCGGGCGAGTGTAACGGTCATAACCGTCATAACCGAGCGCTGGCAGAGCGGCCCCTGGTGTAACCGTCGGGACCGAGCGCTGGCAGAGCGGCCCCTGGTGTAACCGTCGGGACTGAGTGCTGGCAGAGCGGCCCCTGGTGTAACTGAGCGCTGGCAGAGCCGCCCCTGGTGTGACCGTCGGGACCGAGCGCTGGCAGAGCCGTCCCGGGTGTAACTGAGCGCTGGGAGAGTCGCCCATGGTTGTGCATCCATCTCCGGTCTGAACCCTGGGACATCCGCCAGCGGAGGGGAGGGTAAGTGTAGCCCTAACATTTTCACAATTGGTTGTGTGGGCTCACAAATATTGTGTGGGTCCTTTACTTTGGTGAAGTTCTTCTTCGGGCGATCCCTCCAGTTTGAAATGAAAACGAACTGTTGGGTGCACTCAGCTGGTCGGGCAGCGTCTGTGGAGAGCGAAAAACAGTCAACGCTTCAGGTCAGTGATCCTTTGTTAAAACTGGGACGGAGGGGATGGATTTGATTGCGAGTTTCCTTCTGCTCCGGTTCTGTGGTTGAAAAGGCCCATGTGAGACTGCCATGGTAGGGCAGGTACTTTATTAATGGGCAGTCAGACAACACGGAAGCAGACCCTTCAGCTCAACTCGCTCATGACGGTCAGTTGAACAATCACAGCCAAATCTATATACTAAAACTCTCGTTTGTTTGTTTGTTCATGAACTACAGCCAAAACGGTACAGGACAGCGCGACAATGTTTGGCCCAACTTGTTCACCGTCGTCCCTTTGGTGCTAATGGAAGAAGTTTCATTGAAATCGGTGCTGTATTTTACCACAAAGCTGGGTCTTTTCAGACTATCTCATCACAAAGAAACCTCTCCAGTCCCAGCATAATGGTTCTTGGATGGATGTAAAGGTGAAAGTTCCATCTTTATTCAAGGGAAAAGAAACGCCTCTATTGACATCCGAAGGCAAAGGACAACAGAAAGCTCGGGAGGAAGGAACTAATGGAAAGAATGTAGCAACCTCAGATGCCACTCGCAGCCCTGATATGTGTCCTGCGCGCGCCCCCACCCCACACACAATTAGTCTGAAGAAGAATCCTGATCTGAAACGTTTTCCATGTTTTCCAAGATGCTGCTTGGCCCACTGAGTTATTCTAGCACTTTGTGTTCTTTTATGATAATTTTTTTCAGATTTCCACAATGCCACTGTCAATCCAAAAATATATATTTCTAACCTGCTTTAGTGTGCTACAGAATCTTTGTAAATAATTGCCTTGGGGATTGGTAACAATTGCAAATCCTCATCTGATGTGAGATTGATATTTTGCCTTTTTTATGCAAAAAAAACCCCATCTATTCTGAGTTTATCGACATGTGAAAACACAGAATGACAGAGTAACTCAGCGGGTTAGGTAGCATATTTGGAGAACATGGAAAGGTGATGTTTCGAAACTGGCCTGCCTGACCCGCTGAGTTACTCCAGCACTTTATGTCTTGTTTTTGTAAACCAACATCTGCAATTCCTTGTTTCTTCTATCCACAGGTGAACTGGAACAGTCGTTACAGCTAAGGAAATGGAATGAAGCAGTATGGGGAGTCTCAATGATCCAGAAGATACCTACATTGCAGTGATTCGTCCAAAGAATGCTGCTAGTTTGAATTCCCGTGACTATCGTACAAAGTCATATGAAGTATGCAAATAACTACTTTTTAAGTACACTCTTTAAATATGTAAAATGCAAAATGTAAATATGTACAAATACCACTTGATTTATTACTTCTCACAGTTAGCTCCTATTAGGATGGAAATGCTGCTTCAGTTATAACAATATTAATAATGATGACGAATTGTAATGGAGATTCCTTTTGGCTTTTTCGTGCGTAGTAAATGACTTATCAAGCTCAGCCGAGATTTTTCCACTATAAGCATTAAATATGGTCCTCAATTTTATATCAGACATGAATGATCAGCCATGATCATATTGAAGAGCGGTGCTAGCTCGAAGGGCCGAATGGTCTACTGCACCTATTTTCTATGTTTCTAGACGTGAGCAAAACTTACCACTGCTCAGGGCTGATTTAAAAAAATGTATGCAGATAACTCTTTGGGAGTTGCTCGCATAAAGGCTGTGTATCTAACTGATTGAATAAGAGTGTTGAAATGGCAAGTTAAATAAATGTCAGCACATAGATATTCAGAACGCATTTGCAAAAAGTTTCAATGAAAATAATTTTCTAATGGTAAGGCTCATGCAACTGGAAAACAATTTTGTAACATGTAATAGGAAGTAGGAATAGAAAGGTGATATATGAATGATTAGCAACAAAAGAAACATAGCAAATAGTTTTCCTATCCACCATGTAAAGTTCATAACAAAACAACTTGTTACTTGGAAATAGAGACAAGTCTGTTCTGCTCGGATGATTGGTTGGTGACGTGGCATATTCTGTAGATAAGAGAAGTAAATTACATGAAACCTAATTAATAGGAGATATAGTTCAGTGTTAAAACAAGCACTATACCTTTTGTATTCTTCAGTTCTGATGAAGGATAGAAAGTACTGATCAGTAATCGCTGTTTATAGAGGAAATTAATATGGAATAGTGTTGAGAGAGAAGTGGATCAGTCATGTTCTGATGGATTACTCCTGCTCTTGTTTCAAGTTGTGTTACGTGCATTTTGGATGTGCCATAATCTGCCATTTTGTCTTTTTTAGATAATGTTAAATTCAGATTTTATTTTGTAAAGAAATATCCTTCTAATTCCAATTCTTCTTGTGGAGCTTTTTAATTTTATTATACAATTCCTGTTCCTAAACTGTGAGAAGCTGGTAACCTACAGACAAACAATGTATTGTATGGATCGGGAACAGAAAGAGGCTTAAGTCTAATTAATCTGCAGGCTAATTGCTTGCATGTATTCATTTTAGTGGCAGATCGAATTTATTGATCCATTTATTTTTAAAACAATGAACAGTACAGGACAAGCGATGGATACAGTGTGTGGTGTGGTAACAGGATTTGCAGATACATGTAGAATCTGACAGGGACTGCGACGAGAACGCTCCTGCTATGGCCACCCACAAGTATGCAAATCGAAGGGTGAAGATCATATGGAATGGAGTCAGATTGAAGCACTGACAGTCCAGTCTATCTCGGTGTGACTCTTGATCGATCTCTGACCTACAAAGCACATATCACCAAGTTTAAAGGAAAAGTCAGTTCCAGAAATGCTCTTCTTAGCAAGCTGAGTACCTCAAAATAGGGAGCAAATTCTAAAACCATTCGATCAACAGCTCTGGCTCTCTGCTTCTCCACTGCCGAGTATGCCTGCGCAGTATGGAAGCGCTCAGCTCATGCAAGGAAGATTGAATCTGTGCCAAACACAAGATGTCTGCATCAGTGGATGCATGAAACCTACCAAGACTGACAACATCTACCTACTCTCTGGCATTGCACCTCCTGGAATCAGAAGAGCTGTAGCCAGTCAAAAAGAACGCCTCAGACAATCAGAGGATGAAAGACACCCCCTACATGACCACCCTTTGCTACCTCAGCATTTGAAATCAGGCTGAAGTTTCCTCTCTTCTGTCCATCCCCTGGACTGCAGTACATCGTCCAGAAGGCTCAAACTAGAGACAGACTAGAGAAATCTCCGGAAGACATTCACATGGCAATCGATCCCTCTGAGAAACTCCCACCAGGTTCCGACCAACGACCAACCGTGGATAACCTGGTGCAGTCTCAACCGACTGTGGACAGACATGGGGAGGAGCAAGTCGAACATGCTGAAGTGGGGATATACCGAAGATGCGGCAGACTGCGAGTGCGGACGGGGCTTCCAGACTATGGAACATCTCCTGAGCTGTGACATGCTGCATGACACATGCACTGTAAAGGATCTTGCAGAGGCCAACGACATGACACTAGAATTTGCTTGTTATTGGCAAACAGTTGTGTGATGACACGAATAAATAAAAAGTACAGGAAAAGAACAAGTACTTCAGTCCTCAAAATGTGTGCTGAACATAATACCAAGACCATCTCTTATCTGCCTGCACATAATCCATATCCTTGAATATTCCTACTTATCCATGTGTCTATCCACAAGCCTCTTAAATGCCACTATTGTATCTGCCTCAACCACCAACCCTGGCAGTGCATTCCAGGCACACGCCACCTTCGTGTTTAAAAAAAAAAAAAATGTTCCCCCGCACATCTTTAAACTTTTCCCATCTCAGCTTATAACTATGCCCACTAGTATTTTATATTTCTATTCTGGGGAAAAAAGTTCTGGCTATTTACTGTATAAATGCCTCTTATAATTTTATATCTATCAGGTCTCTGGCATTCCAAGAAAACAATCCAAGTCTGTCTAACCTATCCCTGTAGCTAATGCCCCCTAATTCTGGTAAACTTCATCTACCCTTTCTAAAGCTAACACATCTTTCCTGCAATTTCTCTGCCCATTTCTGCACCTGATCTATATACCGCAGTTTAGTTTGACAGTCTTCTTGATGTCTGCGTTTACTGTGACAGCAACTCTTCCCTCTGAAGCTGCTCTGATCCCTATCTGGCAGACAGGCCAGGAGAGGCCAATCCTCAGCATCATTGCTAACTGCTGGGTTCAATTAGCTGACATCAGATTGGCCCGGCTGATCTTCAACAGGCAGCGTCTCTAATGAAGCTAAGACTGAGTGGCCAGGGCAAGCTTGAGATGCCAGTGCCTCTTCCTGCCCTTGGACAGCGAGGGACTGCAACCACAAACAGAGGTAAAGCCTGAGCCACCAGGATAAGCCAGAGACCACCAATCTCAATTTTCAATCTTGAAGCTGAGCCGCCAGGATACGTCTGAGGCGGCCTGCGCCTCCTTTCGAGGCAAGGGTTAACTGCAGGGAGAAGCTTGAGATCTCTAAGCCTCGTCCTTCGAGACAAGGATCGAGCTGCCGGGACAACCCCGAGATCGCCAGAGCCACCTTACATGCGCCCTAATGACAAGGGTCATTGTTCCCAAATGATCCTTAACTTTCTTGTCACTTTAAATAAAATATATCACGTGACTTCAACCTACTGCGAGTGTCAGTGTGGTCACTGCTGAACCTGGCATCATCTGTGACACCACACTGGTGATGAATGCAGGCAAGACAACATTGGCTACTCACATGATGAAAGAAGGAATTCAAATGGAGGATTGCTACTGTTTCCAAAGTTTTCTATACTGCACTTTCTGCCTACTACCTTTTCTGGTGGTCATCCATCTCCTTCCTGCCTATACCTTGCACGTGACCACCTCCCTGAAACACTTATCTATGGCATTGTAACTCTTATCTATGTTATAAGATGAGGCTGGGTCATATTTCCCAAGAGCATGGGGTCATATTTCCCGAGAGCATGGGACCACGCTCCCGTGGCAGGAGACTTCAATAGGGGAAATCTCAAAAAGGTCATGCCCAACTTCTGCCAACACATCACGTGTGTCACCAGGGGGGAAAGAACTTTGGACCACTGCTACACGCCGTTCAGGAAAGGCTACAAGGCCGTTTCTCTCCCTCCTTTTGGAAAATCTGACCACGCTGCCATTTTCCTGCTGCCGGAGTACAAACAACGGATAGTACGGGAAGCGACAGTGACGAGGGACGTAAAGCGGTGGGCTGACCATTCAGAGGCCATGCTGCAGGATGCACTGAGCGAAGTCGACTGGAACATGTTCCAAGAAAGTTCCAGAGACGTAAATGAGTTTGCGGAAGCGGTTACGGACTTCATTGCCACAATAGCCGATACCATCATCCCCACGGTAAGGGTCAGTATCTTCCCTAACCAAAAACCCTGGGTGGACAGGTCTATTCGCGTGGCCTTGAATGCTCGCACCGCTGCTTACAACTCCGGCCTGGCATCCGGCAACATGGACGACTACAAGGGAGAGTCCTACCGACTGCGAAGGGCAGTGAAGGATGCAAAAAGGAGGTACCGGGACAAGATGGAGTCACAGATGGAGCAGCAGGACACCAGGCGCCTTTGGCAGGGGCTACGGACTATAACTAGCTACAGGTCCAGCACCCCCTCAACCGGAAGTGCCAGCTCCTCCTTAGGTGATGACCTGAACTCTTTTTATGCACGGTTTGAGACGGGCAACACCACCAGCTCGCCGTCTAAAAACAGCACCGAGGGGGCGCTAGGGGATCCACCGCCGGGGATGTGCACACATTCTCGGTGTCCGAGCACGAGGTGAGGTGGGCTCTGACGCGTGTGAACACGAGGAAAGCTGGAGGCCCAGATGGTATATCTGGGCGAGTACTAAAGTCTTGTGCTACTCAGCTTGCTCCAGTGCTCACCACAATATTCAACCTCTCCTTGGCAAAGTCCGTGGTCCCTGCATGCTTCAAAAGATCCATCATTGTACCGGTGCCAAAGAATGCCTCTCCAGCGTGTTTAAATGACTACTGACCGGTGGCCCTCACCTCAGTTGTCATGAAATGCTTTGAGAGGCTAGTCAAGAAGCACATCTGCGCCCTCCTTCCTCGCAACATGGACCACTACAGTTCGCATACCGTCCGAACAGGTCCACGGATGATGCGGTCTCCCAGGTTCTACACACCGCTCTCTCTCATCTGGACAGCCAGGGGGGCTATGTGAGGATGCTGTTCATTGACTTTAGTTCAGCATTCAACACAATAGTCCCCAGCAGACTGGTTGAGAAGCTGCTGGAACTGGGGCTTAGCACCCCTCTGTGTGCCTGGGTCCTGGACTTTCTCACTGCCAGGCCCCAAGTGGTCAGGATGGGGGAACACACATCTAGCTCCCTCACCCTGAACATAGGATCCCCCCAGGGCTGCGTCCTTAGCCCCCTACTGTACTCCCTGTACACACATGACTGTGGGGCCAGGTTCAGCTCAAACTCCATCATCAAGTTTGCTGATGACACTGTGGTGGTGGGCCGGATCTCCAACAACGATGAGAAGGCCTACCGGGAGGAGGTGGCTGATCTGGCACTCTGGTGTCAGGACAATAGCCTCCTCTTGAATGTCACTAAAACAAAGGAGCTGATTGTGGACTTCAGAAGGGCTAAACATCCAAGGACGTACACGCCACTGGAGATAAATGGGTCTATTGTGGATAGGGTGAGCAGTTTTAAATACTTGGGAGTCCGCATCGCAGAGGATCTGACATGGGCAACGCACTGGTGGGTAAGGCTAAGCAGCGCCTTTACCACCTTAGACAACTGAGGAAATTCAGAGTGTCTCTGAGGATCCTTCATTGCTTCTACTCTGGGGCTGTAGAGAGCATCCTGTCCGGCAACATTACAGTCTGGTTTGGGAACAGCTCTGCCCAGGACAGGATGGCACTGCAGAGAGTAGTGCGTTCGGCAGAACGCACCATGGGAACTACACTCGTCCCCCTGCAGGACCTATACATCAGGAGGTGCAGATCCAGAGCAAGCAAGATCATGAGGGACCCCTGCCACCCCAGTAACGGACTGTTCCAGATGCTACGATCAGGCAAACGCCTCCGCTGTCACGCTGTGAAAACGGAGAGGATGAGACGGAGCTTCTTCCCACAGGCCATCAGGACTGTCAACTTTTATAACCCCAGAGACTAAATTTTTGTCGACACTAATAGTAACTTATTAACTTTATTTATATGCTGTAACTGTAATTCTTTTTGTGCACAACACGTAGGCATTGCCACTTTCATTTCACTGCACATCGTGTATGTGTATGTGACAAATAAATTTGACTTGATTTGACTTGACTTGACCCTGAGGGATGACTTTTTAGAGATTTATAAAATCATGAGAGGCATAGATAAGGTGAACAGCCATGGTTTTTCTCCCCAGTTTAGCCATCCAAACCTAGATGGCATAGTTTTTAATTGTATGGGGGAAGAGGGTTGTAAGGATTTAATAGGGACACGAGGGGTAACTTTTTCAATACAGTGGGTGATACGATGTGGAATGAACTGTCAGAGGAAGTGGTAGAGGCAGGTATAATTATGATATTTTATAGGCATTTGGAATGGAATATGGATAGGAAAGGTTTGGAGAGATATAGACCGGGTGCAGGCAAGTGGAACTAGCTCAATTAGGCAACTTGGTCGACATGGATGATTTGGGACGAAGGACCTGTTTCTCTGTTCTGTATAGTTCTATGACTGTTAAATATAGACTAATATCAGTAAATGCATGAAACATTGTAGATAAAAGGGTATACAGAAATATTTGAAAATACAAAGCACTATGAGCAGTGTGGTGGTATCCTCTGCACTTGCCTTGATGACTATGGCTCCAAAACAATGTTCAACAAACACAACATACACAGGGTCCTGCCATTTATTATATGCTGTCATCTTGCACAACACCTCCCAAAATGCAGCAGATCACACTTCTCTGGATTAAACTCCATCTGCCATTTCTCTACCCAAATTTCCAACTGATCTATATCCCGCTGTATTCTTTGACAACCTTCTTTGCTGTCCACAGCTTATCTTGGTGGAGGGCAGATGAGTTAAAGGCCTGTCCCACTTAGGCGATTTTAAGGCGACTGCCGGCGACTAGGTTGTCGCCGAACATTCGCCGGGGTGTTGCGGGCATGATCGTGAGGAATCTTCAATGAATCGTAGCAGATCTCGGCCCGTCGCGGAAACATTTTCCAGGTAGAAATTTCTCGGCGACTGCTGGCTTGTCGCCAAGTATCGTAGCTTATTGCGGGTGCTGTCGCATGCTGTCCCCAGGTTTGCTAGGTTGTCGCAGATGTATTTAGAAGCACATAATATTAAATTAAGAAAAGGCATTTGAAGATACCAGAAGATAGTTAGTTTAACCAATTTATTTACCGTCAGGATATTTGACAGGTAGACTGGAGGCGACAGTTTGACGGTCAGGTAAGCGTGGGAATTTCACGATGTTTCCGAAGACGGTGTAATCTCTTAGCCAGGCAGAGAATTCCACAGATGTTTGTGGACCTGGGATGAGAGGATTATCCCTTCATGAGCAGTGAATAGAAAAAAAAAATTGTTTGGTATTTAAAAGAATATAGGACGTGAACTTATTGAGATGTATAATAGCGTAAAGGAACATAGTTCCAAGAAGACAATCATTAACAATTGAGGTATATATAAAATTCTTGTTGCAGAGGCTAGAACATTGGAGCCACTTAAAGTGGAGGTAAGTAGATCTGTGAAAGATTGGGGATCTGGTATTGACAAGGAGATGAGACCTGGAACAGATCAGCTACAATCATATTGAATGCAGAGCAGACTTGAGGGGCTCAGCAACCTATTCCTGTTATAATTTTCTTGGTTGTTGTGTATTAGGTGTAATAAACTAAGCATGTAATATTAAAGAGGTTTCTTTTCAATTTTATTTTCAGGCAAAAATAATTTGTATTGTAATGAAGTTTTCTAATATTTGTAGTTTGCATCATTTTTTGTATGTGACATGTGAAGTTAAGAAAGATGATGTTGAATGTAGTTTGCTTTTAATGTAAGTTGAACTTTATGGAATGAATTTGACTTAAACATTGTGGTTAAACAAGGTAGGAGAAACATAAAAGAAGTCTGGGTACAGACCTGCAAAGCCAACAAGATCCCAAATCAAATATCAGGGAAGTTTTGTGGTTAAAACATGAATTTTAGCCATTAGACAATCCATGCCTCATCTATTGTCATGTAGATGGAATGATATTTCTAGTTCACTTTTGGTTTTCTTGGCACTGTTTTGTGCAACATAAAATTCTTCCATATCATGCTTGTGTAAGTATTTTTTATTATTGAAGCCATAATTTGAGTAGGAGAATGTTATTGGTTATACACCCTTTCCCTTGTCGTTCATCTGTGCTCGCTTCAGGACATTCAAAGGGAAGTATGCAATATTAACTTTTGGAAAGAGCATTACAACCACATGCCAAGAGGCCAACAACATTTACTCCAGATTCCAGCATCTGCATTCTCTGTGTCAGCCAAATTTCTTTTTTGCAGTCGCTCCAATTTGCACCATAAAATTAAAATATTTGACTTATTGAATACATCCCAGTTGAAAAGGGAAATGTAGGTATCATATACTAGGGGGTTTGGTGTTTAAAATCACTCCTCAAAGTAATTGTTTTATCTGTTCAGTATTGTTTAAAGGAGAGGGTCTGTGAAATTAAATAGTAAAGCATTACACTGTTAAAAGCTTATTAGGTTATAAAATATATTGCCAAGAACAAAGTGTTTTTTGGCAGGAGACTAGGAGAAGACCCCTCAGCCCTTCCAGCCTGGTTCACAATTCATAACAACATGGCTGATCTAATTTTGACTTTAACTCTGCATTTCTGCCTCCTCCCCCAGTAACCTTTCACCCTCTTGCTGGTAAATTTATCGAACTGTCTTAAATATTTGAAAACACTGCTTCTGTCAGCCTTTGAGGAAGGGACTTCCAGCGATTTGTGCAGCACCATCTGAGCTGTGGTTTCAAGCCCCACTCCAAATGCATGAGAATATATTCTAGGCTGAAACTTCAGTGCCATACAGATTCTGCAATATTGGAAATGCCAGCTTAAAGATGAAAGGTTAAAAATAATTTTATCTGTCACGTTGGGTGGAGGTAAAAGATCTGGAGGCATTAATCAAAGAACTTGGGAATATTAATTCTGTAGTCATTGTACTGGGTGGTCATTGCTTTTTGTGAAGTTTTCACATGAACAAAATTGTTGCCAAGTTACCATATTTTACAAAAACAACTGCACTATTTTGCTGTGAATCATTTGGAAGGTTATGAAAACATGATGTAATTCCCAATTTATAAGTTTTCATTCCATCTATCCTATTGCTTTTTGTTAATGGCTATTTGTGGGTACTTTAAAGAATGAAGTTTGAAAAATGTCCAAATATAGTAATTTGTAGGCAGAAACACAACATCGAAATGCTTTGAGGAACTGTATACACTGATGATGAGCCAAAACATTATGACCACCTGCCTAATATGCTGTTGGTCCTCCTTGTGCCGCCAAAACAGCACTGACCCACCGAGGCATGGATTCTACAAGACCCCCGAGATGTCCTGTGGTATCTGGCACCAAAACATTAGCAGCAGATCCTTCAACTCTGTAAGTTGGGAGGTGGAGCCGCCGTGGATCGGACTTGTCGATCCAGCACATCCCACAGATGCTCAATTAGATTGATATCTGGAGAATTTGGAGGCCAGGGCAACACTGTGAACACTTCATCATGTTCCTCAAACCATTCCCGAACAATGTGTGCAGTGTGGCAGGGCACATTATCCTGCTGAAAGAGGCCACTGCCATCAGGGAATACCATAGTCATGAAGGGGTGTACCTGGTCTGCAATGATGTTTAGTTGGGTGACACGTGTCAAATTGACATCGACATGATTGGGTTTTCCCAGCAGAACATTGCCCAGAGCATCACACTCCCTCCACCAGCCTGTCATCTTCCCAGAGTGCCATCACTTCCCAAGGTAAACGGCGCACACGTGCATGGCCATCCACGTGATCTAAAAGAAAACGGAACTCATCGGACCAGGCGACCTTCTTCCACTGCTCCAAGGTCCAGTTCCAACACTCACGAGCCCAATATAGGCGCTTTCGACGGTGGACAGGGGTCATCATGGGCACTCTGACCGGTCTGCGGCTAAGCAGCCCCATATGCAGCAGGGTGTGATGCACTGTGCATTGTGACACATTCCTCCCATGACCACCATTCAAATTTTCTGTGACTTGTGCCACAGTAGACCTGTCGGTTCGGAACAGACGGGATAGCCTTCGTTACCCTCGCTGCCTTGGGCGCCCAACACCCTGTCGCCGTATTGTGGTTTGTCCCTGTTGGTAGGTACCAGTGTTGACTGGGAGCACCCCACAAGCCTTGCTGTTTCAGAGATGCTCTGACCCAGTCGTCTGGCCATAACAATTTGGCCCTTGTCAAAGTCGCTCAGGTCTTTACTCCTGCCCATTTCTCCTGCATCCAGCACATCAACTTCAAGAATCGACTGTTCACTTGCTGCCTAATATATCCCACCCCTTGTCAGGTGCCATTGTAACAAGATAATCAATGTTTTTCACTTCACCTGTCAATGGTCATAATGTTTTGGCTCATCGATGTATATAATGTGACAGGGCATCACCAGAAACATAAGTATGCCATTTAATGTGTTACAAAGTGTACATCCATTATGGCTCTCTTGGTCCTGAAGCTGAAAGTGCACAAGTATATGTCCTCCTGTACTTCACAAAATTACGATCTGCCTAGACGGGGCACTGCTATGCCAGGAAATGGGTGCGAATCCGCTGGAAATGGGTGCGAATCTGCTGGAGCTCCCACTTCAATACTGCACGGCTCAGTGTGGAATGCCCACCAAGGCTGTCTGCAGTGGCTTGTGTGGGAAACTGGTGTTGGACGGGCTAGGGAAGTGATGCTGCTGCTCGGTCCTGAGATGTGGAGCTCAGGGCTGCATCCTAGCCAGTTCTCCCCAGACCAGATATTATGGTCAGTGATCACCACAGCTAGAGAGCAGTCCTGAACTACTATTTACCTCATTGGTGACCCTCGGACCATCTTTGATTGGACGTTACTGGCTTTATCTTGCACTAAACATTATTCCATTATCATGTATCTATACACTGTATATAGCTCGATTGTAAGCATGTGTTGTCTTTCCGCTGACTGGTTAGGACGCAACAAAAGCTTTTCTCTGTACCTCGGTACACGTGACAATAAACTAAACTGAACTAAGCTTTTCATTTGAGAAATATCTACTGGACAGCCAGTCAAATGTAGCAAGAAATATCTGTACTGCACAGCCAAACAAATGGAGCAAGAACACCAGCTTTCATCACGTTCAGCAGGAGGTAACAAAAGAAACAGTGCTGGATGTCAAAATGTGGATTAGGTCTGCCTGTCCCAAGCATTGGCTGCATTCATTGAGCCAGCCAGCCTGTGGCTCTAACCTCGTATCCTAGTGCTGACTACTGCCACACTCACCCTGACCCGGCCATCATCAATCTTGCAGGCATGCCTTGTTGCCTTAATGCATCCGTCCGCACTGTGCTCCAAGGGTATGAGACCACTTCAATAGTTTTATTGCTGCCAGCGGAGGGCAGGAGTTTATGTTGTTCCCGGCATAGAATTGCAACTGACTCCTTTTTGCAAAGATTCTACTAGGACTCCCGAAACATCTTGTGTGGCAAACAAGGATATGCTGCAAATATCAATGAACAAACCAAAAATATTTAATAAGGAGCATTCTATCTGCAGTCACATGGACTAGCTGAATGTGTAGGAAAAAAACTGCAGATGCTGGTTTAAATCGAAGGTAGACATGAAATGCTGGAGTAACTCAGCGGGTCAGGCAGCATCTCAGGAGAGAAGTAATGGGTGACGTTTCAGACTGAAGAAGGGTCTCGACTTGAAACGTCACCCATTCCTTCTCTCCTGAGATGCTGCCTGACCAGCTGAGTTACTCCAGCATTTTGTAGACTAGCTGAATTGTTTTTTTTACAATTTTATACACCTCTTGGTGCAGTGATGTTCCTCTGAAAGGCAGAATTTTGAAAATACTTAATATGTTTGTACAAATGTGACATATCACATATATTGTTTCACATTTAGTTCATTTGTTTTTGTCAAGATTCTGTTGCTAGAGTTACAAAATGAAGGCAATGAAAAAAAGAGGAAGAAAGTTTTGTTGCAAACAAAACTGAAAAGAGATGAAAATAAAGGACAAGACATACTCGACTTCATAGTTGAAGCCACCAAGCTTACATCTCCGAACAATCAAGGAATTAAAGGTAGAAAAGAAATCCAGTTTATTATGCTTAGTGAAAGGTACTGGATGTAATTTGATGTCACCAATGTTAAACATTTAATTGTGGCATTAATACTAGAATGAAAGTAGAATTTTGCTTAATACCTCATTGAACTATTCATTTTAATTGTTTAGACATGTTTTCAAAATTCATTCAACCATGCGAATGTAGTGATGAGGCACCTTCTTAAACCACTGCAACCTGTGCACTGAAGGGAGTCCTACTGTTATGGCTAGAGAGTAGGGGAATGGACCAATTGCATAGCTATTAACTGGGCATTTCTGTGATTTTGACCAGAACTATGAAGGGATAGTGATCGATTTCCAGTTGACAAGACAGTCTAACCTAAGAGTTGAATTTAGAGACGATGGTCTTCAAGTACCCACTATCCTTGATCATGGAAGCCATTTGTTTGGGAAGTAGGGTGGAATTTATGCCAATAATTATTTGTATTATGTATTCATTTTTAAGTTAGTACTTATGATTTTATACTTTCAGAAGATCAATTGAAATTAATTTTATTTATTGCAGTAATCTAGGACAAATTAGCCTGCAAAATTAATTTTACTGATCATAGCTTCATTGGCTTTGAAGCATTTTGGAGATATCCTAAGGTCAATACAAGTCCACTGAGTTCCTCCAGCAGTTTATTTATATGTCCTAGTTTATTCCTTTTCCTTCCTTTATAGTATCTTGTGTTGATTGTTACTTGAAATTACTTAGAACTAAAGAGGTATTGCCAGTTTTAAAGCACATTAAGGTGGATAAATCCCCAGGGCTTGACAAAACGCATCGATAGACCATGTGGGAAGCGAGAGAAGAAAATGCAGAGGCCCTTGCAGAGATATTTGCTTCATCTTCGGCCACAAGGCCATCTTCCCACCTGTTACCAGACAATTGAATTGTTCTCTCATCAGTTGGAGTGCAATCCTGACTGCCCATCTACCTAATTGGGGAACCTTTGAACTATCTTTCATAATTGCATTAAATGTTATACCCTTTATTCTTATAATATAAGAAAATAACTGCAGATGCTGGTACAAATCGAAGGTATTTATTCACAAAGTGCTGGAGTAACTCAGCAGGTCGGGCAGCATCTCGGGAGAGAAGGAATCCTTCTCCTTTATCCTTTATCTCTACATGGTGGATTGCTTGATTGTAATTGTGTATTGTCTTTTCATGACTAGATAGCATGCAAACAAAAGCTTTTACCTTGGCACACGTGACAATAATAATCTAAACTAAACTGAGTGTCTCAGACTAACCTGAGAAGCCTGAAGAAGAGTTCTGACCCAAAAAGTCACCCATCCTTTTTCTACAGAGATGCTGCTTGACCCACTGAGTTACTCCAGCACTTTGTGTCTATAAATGTGTCTCTGTCTGATTCTGAGATACCTGTCTATTTCTTATGTTCTGTCGTTGTGTTGGCTCAGGTCATGCATTTGTTCATAGCATTGACTTTGTTATGGAGTGGGTTTATCTCCAATGGTGGCATAATGGTGCTGTTGGCTCACAGGCCAGGTTTGATCTGACCCCTGGTGCTCTTACTGTGGTGTTTACACATTCTCCATGTGACCATGTGTACTATTTTCCTGCCACATCCGAAAGACGTGTTGGTTTTGTTGAATTGTCAGAGATGTATCTGGGAAGACACCAAGCACTTTTAGTTTCTCTGGGAGCATGTGAATGTCAATAATAGACAGCAAAGGCTGTGTAGAACAATATAAACCATCCAACTACTCACTCCAAGCAAATTCCCATGCATCACCATAGCAAAGTTTGCTACTCCTGCAGAGGACTCATTTGTCATTCAGGACCCAAAGAAGGTGGTGGAAGTAAGGCATCCTTGACTCCGAAGGATTGTCTAAAAGAGAGACATCTTCGATTTGTCATCTTTTCTCCATAAAAATAAGTTCAGCCCTTCAAGTTTTTGTTAATAATTTGCATTCTCTCACAGAATCCTTCCTCTGGATTCTCTCCCATGCTTTAATTTTCAATGTTATTTCATAGTATTATCATCTTCTACAGAATTTAAGAAAGTCATTTGCCTTTTCTGGCTTGCACCACTTCTTTGAAATGTAATCTCCCTCTGTACCCCATTTAAATGTAGAATAAAGCTTTAACATTGTGAAAGAGGGCGGCTTTGTCTGGAGAACAAAATATCCTTGCTGTTGTGCTGAGCTCAATTACAGTATTGGAGAAAGTGTATGAGAGAGAGTAATTGTTATGAATTTAATTTATTCTAGTATGACCAAATCCTTAGGAATTAATTTGTTTTGTGTTAACAAAGTAAAGGGTCAAACATTTTCACGTTCTTTTATTGAGTCACCCAAGAAACAATCTATTGGAATTGAGAGCATCAGACTTGTCCTTTTAGCCCCAGAACATTCTTTTTAAATGTGTTCTATTGAGTAGTTATCTCAAATGTCACTGAAAACCAGCATGAAAGAGCAGCAGTAATTAATTGTTTTTTAAATGGAAACACTGAGCAGGTCAGGCAGAATTTGTAAAAAGAGAAGCAGTTAATATTTCAGGTTGAAGACATCTAATGGAAATTTGCATCAAAATCCTTGAGGCTAAGCTAATTGATATTTTTTGTTATGCACACATTTCATGTACCTGTGTACTTAATTTTAAATTCAGTTGATTTTTATATATGCAATACCTATAAACTGTACATATAGATAATAATTTGTTTTGCACATAAGCTGCATTACTTAAAAATGCTCATTTAGAAACTTGTGGTACAGTAGGCAGTGAGGCTACCTTCTGCCATTGTCAGTGATGACAAATTGATTTCACGCTCTTTCTGAGATCACTTATGTTTTCTTCTAAACTGACTGAGTATTTACCTTTAATTGTCAGGGTAAACTTTTGGTAAGGAGTTCATTTGCTTGACTATACATTCATGGAATTATACACCGTGAAAAGACATTTTGCTCCGTGTCTGTTCAAGCTTACTGAAAACTATCACCGTCCCATATGTGCACCTTTCACAACTTAAATATGTAAATATCCAAATCATTCAAAATTTCCCACTGAATTTGCTTCCATTGTCCTTCAGATAATGCATCATAAATCGTAACAGCTAATTGGGTTAAAATTCCTCAAAATATGTCTTGGGCTTCCCCACTCCCAGTGTCTCGGCTGGGGTGGGAGCTGCTTTACGTCCTCCTCGTCCACCCTGGGTAGTTCTACGGAACTGGCAAAATTTGCAGCAAAGCGTCAACTACGGTACTTTGAAGCACCAATTGCCACCTTTGATTGTTGTAGTTGACATACGAAAGAAGAAGTGTCTCGGCTTTGTTATTCACAGGTCCACAAATGGAAAGTTTCATAAATCATAGGAGCAGAAATAGGCCATTTGGCCCATCGAGTCTACTCTGCCATTCAATCATGGCTGATGTTTCTTTCCTTCTAAACCCCATTCCCCTGCCTTCTCCCCATAACACGTGCACTCTTACTAATCAAGTATCTGTTAATCTCCACCTTTAAAACACCCAATGGCTTGGCTTGCACAGCCATCTGTGGCAATGCATTCCACCCTTGACTAAAGAAATTCCTCTCCCTCTCCTTTCTAAAGGTACATCCTTTTATTCTGAGGTTATGCCCTCTGGTGGAATCATCTTCACATCCACTCTATCCAGGTCTTTCACTATTTAGCAAGTTTCAATTAGGTCCCCTCTCATCCTTCTAAACTCCAGCGAGTAGTGTTTGGGTTCCGTCAAAAGTCATCATATGTTAACCCAATCATTCCCGGAATCATTCTCATAAACCTCCTCTGGACCATCTCCAACGTTAGCACATCCTTCCTCAGATTATGGGGCCCAGAATTGCTCACAATAATCCAAATGGGGTCTGACCAGCCCTTATAAAGCCACAGCATTACATCCCTGTTTTTATATGCTAGTTCTCTCAAAGTAAATGCTGACATTACATTGGCCTTCCTTACTTCCTTATTCTACTTGCAAATTATCTTTTTGGGAATCCTGCACCAGCACTTCCAAGTCCCTTTGCACCTCCGATTTCTGAATCCTCTCCCCATTTAGAAAATAGTCTTAGCCTTTATTCCTACTACCAAAATGCATGGCTCCATATTGCTTTGCTGCATTCCATCAGCCGCTTCTTTGCCCACTCTCCCAACCAGTCCAAGTCCTTCTGCAGAGTCCCTGCTTTCTCCATGCTACTTGCCCCTCCACCTATCTTCGTAAGATCCACAAACTTGGCCACAAAGTTTTAATTCCCTCGTTCAAATCATTGATATACAATGTGAAGAGTAACGGGCCCAGTACGACCCCCTGCGGAATACCTCTATTCATTGGCAGCCAACCAGAAAATGCCCCAAGAATTTTTTTTTCACACCAAGAAAAAATTTGACTTATTTGAATTAATGAAACAATCAGTTTTACTGATTGGAAAACATATAAGCCAAACCTTTTTTTCGAATTTCCACCAATGCAAGCCACTCTGTGGGACACAATACATTTTTTTTCAAAAGAAAATGAACCTTAACTTAGCTTAAAAAAAAGGTTGCCCATCAGTTGAACAATAGAAGTTGATCTGTATCTAAATACTTTGCAGATGTTTGGACACTGTGCACAATACCATCAAGTGGCCAAATAATGTTGTTGCACCAGGACAAGTTTGTGTATGTAGATCACTTGAGCCAAAAATGTGACAACAATGTGAAAGTAGATGAAAGTAGAACATCTTCAATATTTCAATAGATATGCCAATAACTTATTCTTAAATTGTGATTCTTTGTTGTAAGGTAAACGTGTGGTTCGGATCAAAGAATTCCCTATTCATGGAGAGAATCTTTGCAAAGTAGCTTCACTTTATGTTGTGCCAGCAGCAATCAAAGGTAACGCCACATTGTCAAAATCTGTTTGAATGTATTTTATTATATAAACTAGAAGAAATGAAGTAGCATAACTATTTTACTGACAGCAATAATGTATATCAGACGCACATGTATGGGAATATGAGAGAATTAACACATTATGACAATAGACAATAGGTGCAGGAGTAGGCCATTCGGCCCTTCGAGCCAGCACCGCAATTCAATGTGATCATGGCTGATCATCCACAATCAGTACCCTGTTCCTACCCTCTCCACATACCCCCTGACTCTGCTATCATTAAGAGCTCTATCTAACTCTCTCTTGAAAGCATCCAGAGAATTGGCCTCCACTGCCTACGGAGGCAGAGAATTCCACAGATTTACAACTCTCTGAGTGAAAACGTTTTTCCTCATCTCCGTTCTAAATGGCCTACCTCTTATTCTTAAACTATGGCCCCTGGTTCTGGACTCCCCCAACATTGGGAACATGTTTCCTGCCTCTAGCGTGTCCAATCCCTTAATAATCTTATATGTTTCAATAAGATCCCCTCTCATCCTTCTAAATTCCAGTGTGTACAAGCCCAGTCGTTCCAGTCTTTCAACATATGACAGTCCCGCAATTCTGGGAATTAACCTAGTGAACCTACGCTGCACTCCCTCAATAGCAAGAATGTCCTTCCTCAAATTTGGAGACCAAAACTGCACACAATACTCCAGGTGTGATCTCACTAGGGCCCTGTACAACTGCAGAAGGACCTCTTTGCTTCTATACTCAACTCCTCTTGCCAACATGCCATTAGCTTTCTTCACTGCCTGCTATACCTGCATGCTTACATTCAGTGACTGATGAACAAGGACACCCAGATCTCTTTGTACTTCCCCTTTTCCTAACTTGACACCATTCAGATAATAATCTGCCTTCCTGTTCTTTCCACCAAAGTGGATAACCTCACATTTATCCACATTAAACTGCATCTGCCATGCATCTGCCCACTCACACAACCTGTCCAAGTCACCCTGTATCCTCATAGCATCCTCCTCACAGTTCACACTGCCACCCAGCTTTGTGTCATCTGCAAATTTGCTAATGTTACTTTTAATCCCTTCATCTAAGTAATTAATGGATATTGTAAATAGCTGTGGTCCCAGCACCGAGCCTTGCGGTACCCCACTAGTCACTGCCTGCCATTCTGAAAGGGACCCGTTAATCCTTACTCTTTTTTCCTGTCTGCCAACCAATTTTCTAGCCATGTCAGTACCCTACCCCTAATACCATGTGCCCTAATTTTGCCCACTAATCTCCTATGTGGGACCTTATCAAAGGCTTTCTGAAAGTCCAGGTACACTACATCGACTGGCTCTCCATTGTCCATTTTCCTAGTTACATCCTCAAAAAATTCCAGAAGATTAGTCAAGCATGATTTCCCCTTCGTAAATCCATGCTGACTCAGAACGATCCTGTTACTGCAATCTATTATGCATGATACATTTAATAAAATCTATAATAAATATTGAGAGACTATATACTACATTTTGATAAAAGGAAACATTGGATTATAATTGTTCATGGGCAAGATTATGTAACCAGTCATGAAGAGCTAGTTACCTTTCTAAGCAGTGGTTTTGAATTAAGTACAGAAAAAATTAAGGTGGCACGGTGGAGACCCGGATTTAATCCTGACTACGTGACCGCGTGGGTTTTCTCCGAGATCTACGGTTTCCTCCCACACTCCAAAGACGTACAGGTATGTAGGTTAATTGGTTTGGTGTATGTCTAAATTGTCCCTAGTGTATGTAGGATAGTGTTAATGTGTGGGGATCGCTGGTCGGCACGGACTCGGTGGGGCGAAGGGCTTGTTTCCGCGCTGTCTCTAAAACTAAAACTCAAAACTAAAATTTCAGTTGATGTGTTCAGACTATTGTACATCTCCGAGCAAGGAAGCAGGTTACTGATGATTGACTCTTAACTAAAAATAAATTTGTTATTGAAGAGGAATAGATGAATAACAAAAATTCTTCTTCTTTGGAAATGGCCATTTAATACCTTGAGCCTGTCTAGCCACTCGTTGAAATCATGGCTGGCATGTGACCTAACTCCATATACCCTGATCCTTTGACAAAAAAAAATCTATCTACATAGTATTAAAAATTAGCATTTGCTAACTGTTCCAAACTGTTCTGAATACTTCTGAAAGACCTGGCTGTGATTTTTAAAACATTGTATTCTTCCACTTGAATCTTCACATTCAAAAATAATTACTATTTATTTATTGTAAGAAAATAACTGCAGATGCTGGTATAAATTGAAGGTATTTATTTACAAAATGCTGGAGTAACTCAGCAGGTCAGGCAGCATCTCAGGAGAGAAGGAATGGGTGACGTTTCGGGACGAGACTCTTCTTCAGACTGATGTCGGGGACGGGAGAAAGGAAGGACATAGGTGGAGACAGGAAGTTAGAGGGAGAACTGGGAAGGAGTGGGGAATAGAGGGACAGAGGAACTATCTAAAGTTGGAGAAGTCAATGTTCATATCGCTGGGCTGCAAACTGCCCAAGCAAAATATGAGGTGCTGTTCCTCCAATTTCCGGTGGGCCTCACAATGGCACTGGAGGAGGCCCATGACAGAAAGGTCAGACTGGGAGTGGGAGGGGGAGTTGAAGTGCTCAGCCACCGGGAGATCAGGTTGATTAAGGCGGACTGAAGGTGTTGAGCGAAACGATCGCCGAGCCTGCGTTTGGTTTCGCCGATGTAAAGAAGTTGACATCTAGAGCAGCGGATACAATAGATTTAGATTTTTAGATTTTTAGATTTAGAGATACAGCTAGGAAACAGGCCCTTCAGCCCACCGGGTCCGCGCCGCCCAGCGATCCCCGCACATTAACACTATCCTACACACACTAGGGACAATTTTTACATTTGCCCAGCCAATTAACCTACAAACCTGTACGTCTTTGGAGTGTGGGAGGAAACCGAAGATCTCGGAGAAAACCCACGCAGGTCACGGGGAGAACGTACAAACTCCGTACAGTACAGCACCCGTAGTCAGGATCGAACCTGAGTCTCCGGAACTGCATTCGCTGTAAGGCAGCAACTCTACCGCTGCGTCACCGTAGATGAGGTTGGAGGAGGTACAGGTGAACCTCTGTCTCACCTGGAAAGACAGTTTGGGTCCTTGGATAGAGTTGAGGGGGGAGGTAAGGGGACAGGTGTTGCATCTCCTGCGGTTGCTGGGGAAAGTGCCCGTGTTGGGGTGGTTTGGGTAGGAAGGGACGAGTGGACCAGCGAGTCACGGAGGGAACGGTCTCTGCAGAACGCAGAAAGGGGAGGGGATGGGAAGATGTGGCCAGTAGTGGGGTCCGGTTGTAGGTGACGGAAATGTTGGAGGATGATTTGGAGGGTACACTGGCTGATGGGGTGGAAGGTGAGAACGAAGGGGATTCTGTCCTTGTTACGAATGGGGGGAGGGGGAGCAAGAGCGGAGCTGCGGGATGTAGAAGAGACCCTAGTGAGAGCCTCATCTATAATGGGAGAGGGGAAGCCCCGTTTCCTGAAGAATGAGGACACCTCTGATGCCCTAGTGTGAAACACCTCATCAGGGGTGTAGATGCGGCGTATCCTGAAGAATGACGCCATCTCTGATGCCCTAGTGTGAAACATCTCATCCCGGGTGCAGATGCGGAGTAAATTGTCATTCAGCCAAGTTGATGCTGAAATATTAAGGACTTAATATTGATGACTTAAATAATCAAATGCATCCCATGCCCTTGCTCCCTACATTCCCTCCCAAGCCAAAATGCCCTTCTGGTATGGGGCCCAGCTATAGTTCCTCTAGTGGTTTGCTTTTCCCTTCTGATAATTTGAGTTGTTTTTTGTGACACACGACAGTAAAAATCTTTCTATTAGGAAGTGATAGTTATAATATCTAATCATAATGTATAATGCAGTTTTCAGTTCAAAAGCATATCAGTGTGCACAAGACCAGTTAGATTGAACCATTTTGTATTCATGACTGAATTACATTTACTGATCTGTTATCCATGAATAAAAGTTAATAAAATGCCAGATGTTTATCTATTGCTTCTATTATATGCAGAAAACAGCAAGATATCCTATATCCTTGGAGTGCCAGGTTTTTACTGTTTCCAGGATATTATGCGTGTGTGTAGTGAAACCAGTAATCATTTTTCTACCTTCAGTGCAAAAATGTTGATGGCATTGGACAAGTAAGAAATCTATGAATTATTCATTATTTATTTATCTGCAAAAGTGGTCGGAATTGGTAAAATAGCATAATGTTCTGCAATTTGTAATGAATGGACCTTTGACTATACTATTGTGAAACGGAATTAAAGGTGTATGAGACAAATTCTGTGTTACTCTTCCTCAAATAATTAATTTCCTATCACATAACGTGCAATCATAAGTGATGAAAATTGCATAATATTTAGATATTCCTAATAACAAACCTCATCTTGAAAATGTGAATAAGAAAAGTGTAAGAAAATCTGACCAACTCTCATTGCAATAATAACTTTCCTCCCCTCAACTAGTAAACAACAATACTCAATTCCCTGTCTGTCAAAAACACCTCTTAAACATTGCCACTTCAAGAATTGAATTAAGGAAATTCCAGTCAATATTTTGAAATTAATGTTATCCACTACAATAACTTTGTCACTTTTACATCTTTCCATAATGGGCCCACATATTTGATCCTCTACCTCCCATTGGCTATTTGGAGACCTATAAACAATAATAATAATAATAATAATGCATTACATTTATATAGCGCTTTTCAAACACTCAAAGACGCTTTACAGGGATTACTAGAACATAGAGAAGAAAATAAATAGATAAATAAGTAAACGAACAGAAAATGGAGACAGAAGGTGAGGTGACGGTCAGTGGTTGAAGGCAGTGCTGAACAGGTGAGACTTCAGTGATGTTTTGAATGTGGTGAGTGAGGAGGAGTCTCTGACGGTTTGGGGTAGTGAGTTCCAGAGGGTGGGAGCAGCGATGGAGAAAGCCCTGTCCCCCCAGGATCTGAGTTTGGTCCGGATGGGGGGGGACAGGAGGTTGGCAGCAGCAGAGCGGAGGGTGCAGGTGGGTGTGTGTCTGTGGAGGAGGTCAGTCAGGTAGGATGGGGCCAGGTTATGGAGGGCTTTGTAGGTCATGAGGAGGATTTTGTACTGGATTCTCTGGGGGATGGGGAGCCAGTGGAGCTTGTAAAGGACGGGGGTGATATGGTCACGGATCGGGGAGTGGGTGAGTAGACGGGCAGCGGAGTTTTGAATGCATTGAAGTTTACTGATGATTTTTGAGGGTGAGCCATAGAGGAGGCTGTTGCAGTAGTCCAGACGGGAGGTGATGAAGGCGTGGATGAGGGTTTCTGCAGCTGTGGAGGAGAGGGATGGACGGAGACGGGCGATGTTTTTGAGGTGGAAGAAGGCTGTCTTTGTGATGTGTTTGATGTGTTTGTCGAAGGAGAGGGTTTGATCAAAGATGATTCCAAGATTCCGGATATGAGGGGAGGTGGATACTGGGAGACCATCAATATTGAGGATTAAGTTTTGGGTGGATTTGGTGAGTGTTTTTGGACCAATGATGATGATTTCGGATTTGTTGCAGTTGAGTTTGAGGAAATTTGATTGAAGCCAAGATTTTATTTCAGTGATGCAGTTTGTCAGTGTAGAGTGTGTGGTGGTGGAGATTGACTTGGTGGAGATGAGGAGCTGGATATCATCGGCGAAGCAGTGGAAGTTGAGACCATGACGGCGGATTAATTGACCAAGGGGGAACAGGTAGAGGATGAAGAGGAGGGGGCCAAGGACTGAGCTTTGGGGGACACCTTGGGGGAGGGGAGCGGTGGGGGATTTACAGTTGTTAATGGAGATGAACTGGTGCCTGTCGGAGAGGTAAGATTTGATCCAGGATAGGGCTGTGCCGGTGATGTTTAAGGAGGTTTCAAGTCGGGTGAGGAGAATGGAGTGATTTATGGTGTCAAAGGCGGCGCTGAGGTCAAGTAGGATGAGGATGTTGAGGTTGCCAGCGTCAGAGGAGAGGAAAAGGTCGTTGGTGATTTTGAGGAGCGCAGTTTCAGTACTGTGGTTGGAGCGGAATCCGGATTGGAAAGTTTCATACAGGTTATTGGTAGAGAGGTGGTATTTGAGTTGAGAAGCTACAGCGCGTTCCAAAACTTTGGACAGAAAGGGTAGATTGGAGATTGGTCTGAAGTTGTTTCATAATTGATAATGATAATTGATAATGCCATCACAGTGCTAGCACCTTTCTGATTTTTGGAAATGTCACATTTGCACACACTAATCCAGACTCTTAAATTCATTTGTTTCACCTGTAATACTGCTTGCATTGAAATAATAGGAACATTTGGACATCTCAACAATGAACGATTGAAAAATAAACTAGAGAAAGGACTGAGAAGGAACATGAATTCTAATTGTTTGTTTTGAGGCCATAATCCTTGGTGCATCTGGGAAAACTGCCTCACAGCTTCGATGACCTGGGTTTAATCCTGATTTCAGGTGCTGCCTGTGTGAAGTCTGTATATTCTCCCCGTACCATCTGGGTTTCCTCCAACCGCCAGTGTTGTAGTTGTAGTTGTAGTCTGGTCAATTACACAGACCAGAGTTCCCACATTGACGCCATCTGCACTTCTTGCTGCCTCGGAAAAGCAACCAACATGATCAAAGACTTATTCCACTCCGATCATTCCTCCTTCTCCCTGCTCCTGTCTGGCAGTAGGTGCAGAAGCTTGAAAGGGCACATTACCAAACTCAGGAACAGCTTCTTCCCCTCTGTTATCAGGCTTCTGAACAGTCCTTCCAGAAGCTAGAGTACTTTTCGATTCAACTTAAGACATTGGACTTTATCTAAGGAACTGATGCGTTACCATGCTGACAACTATATTCTTCACTCTGTACCTTCCCCATTGTTCTATCTATTGTATTGTATTTTAGTTTGAACTGATTAGCATCTATCTATGGTATATCTGATATATGGTAAGGGGTATGGTCACTGTAAACTGCCCCTTGTGTGTAAGTGAGTGATTGAATCTGGGGTTGGGGGGGGGGGTTCAGCAACTCGTTCCATACACCCATCACCCATGTGTGAAAATGTTATCTCTCAGGTTCCCATTAAATCTTTCCCCCTCACCTTAAATCTATGAGAATATCCTCCTGAATATACAAGTATAAAGTTTATACTACTTTAGATAGGAAGACCTGATCTGAACACCATATTCCTTCAGTGGTGCTCGATATAATTGGGAGCAATGTATCTCTATCCTAGTATTAAACTTCTTGCAATAAAGGCAAATCTGAGATTTGCCTTCCTAATTACTTGCTGTACCTGCAGTGATCCACAAAAAGGATCTCTCTGGCACCTACCAAACTCTCACCAAAAAATATTCTGCCTTTATATTTCTAAATATTTCATATCAAAATAAAAGACACTTTAATAATTTTAGGATTATCAGAACACATTACAAACTTTACGCTAAGTCAGAGACGCTTTCTTGACTACAGTTTAATAACTGCGAAAAAAATAATACTTAAATTTTGGGAAAAAACAGTAACCCCCACAATTAAAATGTGGATTACGGAAATGACCGAGACCTTGCATTTGGAAAAAATAAGGTTTGCCTTAATTGACAAACCAGATCTATTTTTTAAAATATGGTCTCCATTTATTGAATTTAAAAAAAAAGTAAATGGGTTTGTCACAAAACTAAAATTTAAAACTAAAGTTAAAACTTGAGTTTAGGGTTGGATGTACAACTCATTAACTCCCGGATCTATCCCCATAATCTTTATTTGTAATTCTCTTTTTTCTTTGCTTTCTCTCTATTAGTTTCTCTCTATGTAAGAACTCTATAACCAGTTTGTCGTTTATTATTATTTGTACATATGCTTTAAAAAATTAAAAATTAAAAATAATTAAAAATAAATAAAAGACACTTGGGCAAAGTAATAGAAAGTGGTTGGGTTTTATGCAACAGTAGCGCATTAGGAATGTCTCGGGTAAGTGTTCAGGTAATCAGAAAAAAATTAATAGGTGATAAAACGTTTTGAAAATTGTTCACTTAAAACATTTTTTTTCTTTTAAATCTCTGCCTAAACAGGTGGTTGGCAGAGCAGCACACCATTTCCAATGCGATTCCAGGTCTTTTTAGGCCATGTCCTCTTGACAGAATCAAGTCATGTGTTGCAAACCCTGTTTATGCCAATGAAGTGGATCAATGTGAACATACATTACATGTGGGGTACAATGCTCTAGAGATTAAAAGCAAAATGATGGCACTGGAGAAAGCTGATCTCTGTATCTACAATCCACTTTTTGGATCCGACCTACAGTACACAAATAGGGTAGGACCTCAAAATCAACTATTTATTAAAAATGCCATTGACCTAACCTTGACAATGTGTTTATATTGGTTCTGAAGCAGAGTCGTTGAGCAACCTGCTTTTTTTCTCATGTTCCTAAAGTGTGGTGAAGAATTTCCAACAGTTTCACTCCAGTTAGTCCAATTATAAGCTTGGAATTTTCTGTGTTGAAGGGCACTGATTGAAATTTTGACTTGTATCATACATCCCTTCCCCTAGCATTTTCTCTTTGTGTTTAATCAGATGTGATCATTAACAAATAAAGTGCATCCAAAATGTGAAGCATGTTAGTTCTTGGAAGATAAAATTAGGTGCATGAATTTTAAATCGTTTATATCATTTGAGATACAAGTGGGATAGAAATAATGAATGTGTGTAGTTTTTGTGTTAAATACCGAAGCAAGCCTTTGATAAAGTGGCACAAAGTGCACAAGAATACGCATTAAGAATATTTTCTGTAAATTGCTGATGTAAATAATTCAATCTACATCTCTAATCTATGTAATCTAATCTATATAATCTGTAATCTATACATTATATTTTGAAATGAAAGCAGAAAATGTCAGAAATACCAAGCAGATGAGGCAGCATCTAATCTGAAATGTTGACTGTCATATCATGGATGCTTTCTGATCCAAGTACATCCAGTATTTTGGATCTATGTAACGGGTTTGCCGCAACTGCATTATTCTGCTTTGGGATTGTTGCACTTTGAAGTTGTATTTAATTACTTTTTAAACTGTATGAACTTTTCCTATTCATTTTGAGTGGGAGTACTGTATGCATAAATATTTTTAAAATCCTAAATTTATTGATTCTGCTTAAAGGTAGATAAAGTGGTTATAAACCCATACTTTGGTCTGGGAGCTCCCGATTATTCCAAGATACAGATTCCAAAGCGTGAAAAATGGCAGCGCAGCATGAGTAGTATCATGGAGGACAAGTAAGTCCAGAAACATTGCTGAATTTCTGTGTAATACTTCATTGGCTAAAAGTGTTTGTGGAACCCAATTATACATGCTCTTTTAACTTTGATTTATGGTAGCATTGTATATGAGATGCATCTGAGCATCATTTGTTAAATATGTAGCCTAAAACCAATATTATAATCTGCAATTTGGTGGCAGAACCTTCCTCTGTAATAACTTTATGAAGAAAAATCAGAAAGTACTGTAAATACTCAGGCAGGTCAGGCAGCATGGACAATGGAGAGAACAAGGAGAATCTCTAAAACAATTGAAACCAAGAGAGACATAATCTGAATTGTAAGATAATTGTAAGATATCTTGCTGACATAAAAGGACATATGTGCCAGCTCTTAAGTCCTGAGAAATTACAATGTTACTGTCATATAAATTATTGGAAACTGTTAATTAATTTAAATTTTATACACTTCTAGTGACAATTTCCTATGAAAGGATGTTAACACAAATTTGATTTCTCCTCCTCTAGAGAGCGACAGTGGGTGGATGATTTCCCCCTGCATCGCAGTGCCTGTGATGGTGATACAGAGTTATTCAGCAAGCTTCTGGATAGTGGATTTTCAGTTAATCAGTTGGATAGTGATCACTGGGCCCCCATTCATTATGCTTGTTGGTAAATTGTTTTCCTACAACATAATATCAAAATAATTTATCTCAATATATCTTGTTAAACAATTCTGTCTAATTCTAGTGGTTGGCATTGGTCAAGCCATGTATATTATTTCTAACCCATTGTTTTATTTCTGCTTATGTAGTAATGTTTTCTCAATTGCGAATGAATGAATTACAGGGTTCATCATGGTCCTAGACCAATGTTCCATGTCTTGTTTTGCTACTTATTTCTTCATTCATTCTCCTTTGTGCATTGTAATGCAGTGGAAGCTCTCCACTGTGGCTTGTGATTCATGTCAGGCCTCCTATCTTCATCAGGCTCTATTGTTCTTCACCATTTAGGATTACCCTTTAGGCACTTCCCACTTGCTTGCCAACTGGCCTGGTGTCATTTGAAACTTATACCCAAATTGCATTCATATTTTTTTTCCATTGTTAGATTTAAAAATCTTGCAAAATGTTTCCTCTGATGCAGTCCTCCTTTGATATTCTTATCTGCCAGAAAACTCTGAGGATCTTTTACAAGCATCACTTTTCAAAGACTTTAGCTCGTTGTACTGTTTTTATAATTCTCCAGCATTCAGACTGACTAAGGACCTTGTTGAAAATCTGGGTCTTTTTCTTAATTTCAACTTGCTTTGATATCTAGGCTTGCTTCAACATGGTTAAGGTATTAGATTCAAAAACAACTGATTGTAAATGCGAGAAATAGGAGATAAAACAGCTGCTGGAGCAGGTTGCACTTCATGTGCGATATTTATTGACTATAGCATCAATTTCAACACAGTAATCCTAACCAAGCTCATCTTTTGAAGTTCCTGACCATAGGAATCAGCACCCCTCTCTGCCATAGGATCCTCATCTTCCTGATCCATAAACCACAACCAGGGATGAGAGACATCAAAACATCCTCCATGATACTTCTCATCACCAGCGCCCTGCCAGGATTCGTTCTCAGCCCCTTACTTTAATCCCTATACACTCACGACTGTATGGCCAAACTCTGCTTTAACTCCATCGCAAGTTCACTGATGACACCACCATAATGTGCTGGATCTTGAACAATGACGAGGCAGAGTACGGAAGAAGATAGAGTTTAGTCGCATGGTGTCAAACATTAATTCTCCCTCAATTTCAGAAAGATGAAGGAGCTAGTTATTGTCTTCATGAGTACATGCACTGGTTAGTACCAAGCACATTAGAGCTACAGTCAAAGTACACAAGTGCCTATAACTTCTTCAGAAGTCTAAGGAAGTTCGGCAATGTTTCCAATGACTCTTAACAACTTCTACAGACGCATTGCAGAAAGCATCCGATTGATATGCATCACAACTTGGTTTGGCAAGTGCTCTGTCCAAGACTACAAGAAATTGCAGCAAATTATGGATTTCACAGTACATCACACAAACTAGCTTACCTCCTCCTCCATCAACTCCATCTACACTTCACACTCTTTCGGGAAAGCAGTCAACATATTAAAGGAGCATTTACATTTTGAGCATTCCCTCTTCTCCTCTCTCCTGTCAGGCAGAAGATACAAAAGCTTGAAAGCACGTATCACCAGATTCACAAGCAGCTTCTTCCCTGCTATTATCAGCCTACTGAACAGTCCTCCCCTAAGCTAAGGGCGAGGTCCTGATCTCTCAACCTACCTCTTAAACTTGGACTTTTTAGTTAGCCGTACTTTCTTTGCAGCTGTAACGTTATAACACTGTAACACTATATTCTGCATTTTGGTATATTTTCTCTTTGTACAATCTGTTGTGCTTCCGTACAGCTAGATTGCACTCACGTATAATATGATTAGACTGGATAGCATGTAGTCAAAGTTTTTCACTGTATCTCAGCACAAGTGACAATATTAAATGAATAAACCAGGGCGGCACGGTGGCGCAGCGGTAGAGTTGCTGCCTTACAGCGAATGCAGCGCCGGAGACTCGGGTTCGATCCTGACTACGGGCGCCGTCTGTACGGAGTTTGTACGTTCTCCCCGTGACCTGCGTGGGTTTTCTCCGAGATCTTCGGTTTCCTCCCACACTCCAAAGACGTTCAAGTATGTAGGTTAATTGACTGGGTAAATGTAAAAATTGTCCCTAGTGTGTGTAGGATAGTGTTAATGTGCGGGGATCGCTGGGCGGCCCGGACTCGGTGGGCCAAAGGGCCTGTTTCCGCGCTGTATCTCTAAATCTAAATCTAAATCAAATGAATAAAACACTCATCTTGTTTGTATAACTAACATTTGTATTTTTACTGCACCTAACCTTGTGTAGAAATTTGCAGCAGATTTAATTGCAGTGAGCCCATCTCTTCTTCAGAACTTCAATCATCTCTGCTATAGTTAATTAAATTAAGACTAGTCAACAAATCCGTTTTCTCAAATATGAAGGAGAAACTCTCGGTACCATGAAATCAACATTATATTCATTTGGAAAGAAGTAATTGATTGTAAATGTGTTTGACATGATTTTTTCTGCCAAAATCTGCTTTTTAGGTATGGAAAGGTTGAAGCTACTCGTTTCTTATTAGAAAAGGGAAAGTGTAATCCCAATCTTCTAAATGGACAACTCAGCTCCCCGCTACATTTTGCAGCAGGTGGAGGGCGTGTAGACATTGTGCAGCTTCTACTGCAACATCCAGAGATTGATCGGGTATGATTCAATGATTTATTTGCATTTTCCACTTCCTAAATTGATGCAAGTTAGAGTTTGAGACCTAAATTCTTCATTATAGAGTCCTGGATTTATTTGAACTGTATTAAATCAGGCCCTCCAGCCCACCAAATCTATGCTGACCAACATGCCTATACATACTAATCCCACTTGCATGCATTAAATCCAAATCCTACATGTCTTCCTTAGTCAAGCACCTGGTCAGATGCCTTAAATGTTGTTACTGTACCTGCCTCCCCCACCTCCTCTTGCAGCTCATCCCTGATAACAACTGCTCTTTGTGTGAAAAATGTTCCCCTCCGATCCACCTTAAACTTCCTCCCTCTCACTGTGCCCTCTAGTTCTAGGCACCTTCCCCCACTATGGGATGTAGTCTCTGGCTATTTACCTGATCTATCCCCTAGATTTGTTCTCATTAGTTAAAGAGAAACATAACTGTAAAGGAGGCCGTTCAGAGAAAAATTGAGGTTGATTCCCATGATAATGAAATAGTCTTATGAGCATCAGCAAATGTAGTCTGTAATCATAGGAATTTAAGAGAAGGAGAGCTGATCTCATTGAAACACAGGATTCTTGAATGGGACGTAATTTGGTAAATTTTGAGAGGAGAGATATAATTTTACATACTTCTACCTTGTGACCTCTCAGCCTTCTTTGCTCTACGGAAAACATAATCTATCCTTATAACTCAAGTAGTGCGACCACAACTGCAAACAATACTCCAAATGCCTCCTAACGTACATTTTGTATAGCTGTATTATTATTCCAACTCAATGCTGTCGCTGTTGAAGGCAATCATTCCATACGCCTCTTTAACCGCCTGTCCACCTGTGTTGCCATTATGAGGGAACCAGTTCACCAACCTGCCCAGGGCCCTGCTGTTCACCATGCTCTTCTCTGGTTTAACTTCATAAAATGCATTACTCCATACTTGCCTGAATTAAAGTCAGCCTGTCATTCCTTGGCCCACTTTTCCAGTTGGTCCTCTTATAACCTTTGGCAACCTTCTTCACTGTTTACTGCATCGCTAATTTTGATGTCAGCTCCAAACTTACTAATCGTACCACCAACAATTTCATCCAAATCATTAATATATATGGCAGACAACAGTGGAACCAAACCCAATCCTGTGGCAAGCCATTCATCACAGGCTTCCACTCTGAAAAACAATCCTCCAATATCATCGCCTGCTTCCCACTGCCAACCCAATTCTGTATCTAATTGTGTATGCCTGACCCGCTGAGGTACTCCAGCATTTTGTGTCTACCTTCTAATTGTCTAGTTCATCCTGGATTCTTTGAGTTGTAAACATTGCAGCCCACCATGTCAAAGGCCTCACTAAAATCCATGTAAACAATGTCTCTCTTCTTCTTCTTCTTGGTCACCTCTTCAAAAAACTCAATTATATGTATGAATATGTTATTTTGATGTGTGTTCTTTAGTCTCATGATATTGTGATTTTCTGCTAGTTTTAGTCTTGTTATGTAAAGAGAAACATAACTGAAAAAGGCTGTTCAGAGAAGATTTGAGGTTGATTCTTATGATAAAGATATGGTCATGGGCATTCAGCAGATTGGGTTTGCACTTAATGGAGTTTAAAAGAAGGAGAGCTGATCATCCTGAAACATGGGATTCTTGGAGGGGGCTTGACTTGGTTGATGTTGCAAGGGTTGAAGTAGAACTAAGAAGCATGTTTCCGTATAATGGCTTGCCTACTTAAAATGGTGCTAAAGTGTGAGGACCTTGCATGCTGGCCCCAGAGGAGGATATACTATCATCCAATGCAGTTGCACCATTTGTGTTTGGCTAAATTGTATTCCTGTAAGTATTATCTGATTTGATAGAATAGCACACAGACATAAGCGTTTAACATAACACTACCTTGGTACATGTGACAATAATAAATAGCACTGACCAAGACCGTAAGAAATTGCAGATGTAGCCCAGTCCATCACACAAACCAGACTTCCCACCATCTCCACTTCATACTGCCCCGAAAAAGCAGCCAACATAATCAAAGACTTGTCCCACTTCGGTCATTCCTCCTTCTCCCTGCTCCCGTTTGGCAGAAGGTACAGAAGCTTGAAAATGTCCACTGCCAGACTCTAGAACAGCTTCTTCCCCTCCTTTATCAAGCTTCTCAATGGCCATTCCATAAGCTTAGGATACTGTTCTGCACCATTGAGGACATTGGACTTTGACTAAGGAAGTAATGTGCTTCAATGCTGACAACTGCATTCTGTATCTACCCCTTTGATCTATTGATTGTACGACTTTGAACTGATTCTATCAATGTCTGATCTGTTTGGATACCATGCAAAAGAAAGCTTTTAACTGTATCTCAGTATTTTCTTTTTTGTTCCAGATTACAGCATCAGTGGCCTCTTGTGTCTCCTTATTTTTTGATGTTTGTATTGGTAGGCTGTTGCTATAGGATGTATAAGATTCAGTATGGAACCCTGAGCCATATACAATCTATATTACTGCCTTAGATGAAAGGACAGGGTTGATCTCATTCATGATTATTGTTGATACAAAACAGAATGTAAAACAGCTTTGAGTGGATCAGAGGCTGTTTAAAAAAATATATGTGGACGGATTGAGAGAGGAAATCAAAGATGGCATATGGAATATAATGTGAGGTTTTTCATTTTGATAGGAAGAATAATAAAACTTTTTTTAAGAGCTGCTGAGAGGGAGCATAAAGTCGATAAGCCAGTCTTGCAAGCAATTAGAAAGGCAAATGTATGCATTGGAAGAGATTGGAGTTGCGAGTAAGGACGTTGTGCTCAAAATATACAAGACTTTGGTGCCATCACATTCATAAATTCTATGATCAGTTTTAGTCTCTTTGTCTAAGAAAGGATGGACTTGTATTGAAGGTGATTTGCTATTGGTTTGCTAGATAATAACATTAGGAAAAGGAGCACGAGAAATCCAGGAGCTTTCCTGTCATTCAAAGAGGCAATGGTAGATCTATTCATTGGTCGCAACACCACATTATTGCCTGATCCTTGTAACCCTTAATTCCCAGGTAGTCCAAAAATCTATTTCTGCTTTGAATTTACTTATTGTCTAGACTAGAAAATTGGGAAGATGTACAATTCTCTGAGATAAGAAATTCCTTCTCATCTCAGTCATATAATTCTTAAATAGATATTTGTAAATGCTGATTTATTCACAAAATGCTGGAGTAACTCAGCAGGTCAGGCAGCATCTCGGGAGAGAAGGAATGGGTGACGTTTCGGGTCGAGACCCTTCTTCAGACTGAGCCTATTTGTCCGATTTCTAGAATCCCTTATGCTGAGAAATGTCCTAGCCACATCTACCTTCAAGCCTCAGATTTTTTTTTTAGCTTTCTAAAGACACCTACCTCATCATTCTGAACTCCAGAGTATTGTCAATCTACTCAATGTTTCCTGAACATATATCCTAAATAGGGGTAGTATAGTGGCATTGCGGTAGAGCTGCTACCTTGCAGTGCCAAAGACCCGGGCTCGATCCTGACTACGGTTGCTGTCTGTACGAAATTTGTACATTCTCCCTGTCACCGTGTGGGTTTCCTCCGGGTGCCTCCCACACTTCAAAGACGTACAGGTTTGTAGGTTAATTGGCTTAAATTGTAAATTGTCGCTCGAGTGCAGGATAGTGTTAGTGTACAGGGGTGACCACAGGACTCTTTTTGATGAAGGGCCTGTTTCCATGCTGTGCCTCTAAAGTCTAAAGTTAACATAGATCTCTGCAATGTCTTTCTTAAAGAAGGGAAACAAAATTGTATTAGTACTCCTTGTGCCAAAAATGAGGAGCTACGAGGAGGAATGAAGATTTTTTTGTGCTCATTGACGTTTAGAGGAACAAGAGGCAACCGCATCGAAATGTAACATTCTGAAAAGGCAAATACCTGCGGATGCTTTATCTGGCTCCTAAACTGGGGAATTTAATGAAATAAGGAGGCCACCCAAATGTTTTTGGTCATCATTAGGAGGTCAAAAGGTCATCAAAAATGTCTAGAGATGCAGCCTCAGGCTGCATTGTCCAAGTTGAGTCACTGCTCTGCGCGTGCTTTGCCTCATGGACGTTGTTGGAAGCCTGACCACCAGCTCAATCCAACACAGAAGCGCTTAAATAAGGGCAATCACAGGGATAATATGCAGGGGAAACAGAGACACAGTGGGCTGGATCAAGCATTATGCCTCTTCTCTTGCAGATACTTTTGTCCTCTGCATTCTTGAAATATTGTTTTTGCTTTACAATAATTGGTAAAGGGATAGGGAAGGATCCTGAGAATCATTGAAAGAGTGTAAAGTTGCTGTCACAATTCACAGGTCTCCACCTGAAACGTCACCCATTCCTTCTCTCCGGGGATGCTGCCTGTCCCGCTGTTACTCCTGCGTTTTGTGTCTATTCACGGTAAAACACACAACCGTTTGCAGCCAAACAACATTGTATGAATCATATTTTAATAATGAATGTTGTTATAGTATCACACAATACTTGCATATTCTGCAAAATTATTTTATGCATGTTAATTATTTTAGCATATTGTGGATCAGCAAGGAAGGACATCATTGCATGTCTGCACAGAAAACAAACAGAACGATTGGGAAGCAACGGTACAACTCCTTACAGATGCACTGAATAAGCCAGTAAGTTCATTTATTCTTTAACTGCCGTAGCTTGTTCATAAATTAGACATCCCAAGCTTTGCATTTTATCAGTATTTAAATATTTAATGTATCTGAGCTTTTTTACTTCAATAATCAAAGTATAGCTTTGGTGTTTTGTTTGTGTCTGTGAGGTTTATTAATTTATGCAGGATTCTTGAATGTGCTGGCAGTTCCATGCACCAAAACCAGACCCGATGTTTCAAAGAGCATGTTTTTAGGAATACAATCTTTAACAGAGTTTATCACATGTTATTATGGGAGAAATAAACTTTACCAAAACATTAAACAAATAGTTGAATTTTAATTTGTACTTTTTTATTGTTTAGTATGAGAAAGTTCGAATTTATCGTACCGATGGGTCATATCGCGCTGTTGAACTGAGGCATGGAAACAATACAACAGTGCAGCAGATTATGGAAGGCATGCGGCTTTCACAGGAAACACAACAGTATTTTACCATCTGGATCTGCTCTGAAAACCTCAGTAAGAAAGTTGACAAAATAATTTAATACAGTACATGGATATTAATATCGTAGTGTAAGTTAAGTGGCCAGATATTGAAAAGGATTTTATATGAAATGTTAAAATAAAAAGTGTAAGAAAATAACTGCAGATGCTGGTACAAATCGAAGGTATTTATTCACAAAATGCTGGAGTAACTCAGCAGGCCGGGCAGCATCTCAGGAGTGTAAGAAAATAACTGCAGATGCTGGTACAAATCGAAGGTATTTATTCACAAAATGCTGGAGTAACTCAGCAGGTCAGGCTGTAAGAAAATAACTGAGATGCTGCCTGACCTGCTGAGTAACTCCAGCATTTTGTGAGTTAAAATAAAAAGAATGATATAGACATGCTATCAGGTGTAATTTTAGTAAACATTTCCAACCACACTCATCAATTCTGAAATACATTATATTTGTTATCTTTGGTACTTTTAGATCTCCCACAAGGGGCCCTTTTAGCATACCTCATCGATGCCGACCATAATGTCAAAGCTAATCCCAATTGTCCTTACTAAACTCATATCTGTCAACACTTTTCCTATCCATGTACCTGTCCAAATGCCTTTTAAACATTATAATTGTATCTGCCGCCACATCTCCTCTGGCAACTCACCAACCTCTGTATGAAAAACTTACCCTTCACAAGACCTTCTGTTAGATCACATCACGAACTCAATACATTTGAGATAGTTTACTTGCTTTGTTTTGCACATATACCGTGACAATTTTCTTTTGTTCTTCCAATAGAGTTGTGACACTCCATCAGCCTTGAGCTTACACATTTTTTTGTGTACAGCTATGGCTTTTAGTCATATTAAGTGTGTCTAACGGGTGTTAACTTCTGCTTCATGAGAATAAAATGACTCTTTTTTTATCTAGGTTTGCAACTCAAACCATACCACAAGTCTCTTCAGCACCTGCGAGACTGGCCGGAAATTGTGATGGAATTAACATGCCTTGATCCCCACTTGGAAAAACCCCAACTTTTCCTGCGCAGGGATGTGCGACTTCAGCTGGAAACTGAGAAGAAGGTTAATGTTCCTAAGTTGTTTACATGTTTTTAACTTTACAGTCACATGTTTTTAACTTTAATATTCACTATTCTTCCACTGCTTAAAAATAGACTTTGGATATAATAATAAAGATTGCAAGTTTTGACTTTGACTGAAAATTAATTGCAGCTCATAAGGAAATGTGTTGAAATGGTAAGCTGGTCATACAGGAGGTCTGGCATTATAACTCATCGTGTTCTAACATTTTTAATTAAAAAAAACGATAAAAAAAAATAAAATGAATAATCATGAACATTAAGATAAAATTAGTCATTGTAGTAGAATCATTAAGCAGACTTTTCTATCTTCCCGTCAATCAAAAATAATCAGTTACTGATTTAAACCTATTTTATTGATATAATAAGTTTTTAGCTTTAAAGTATCAGTTAGATATTTGGATTCAGTTTTAAATATTTTCTCTGTTGTGATGTTTCTCAAGGTTTTTTCTGCTTTTTCCATTATTTGTTTGTCTATGATGATAATGGGATAGGCTGCACTTCACTCCCACTACCATCGAACAAAGTAATAGAAACTAATAGCAATCTAGAGCTTTTATTTATTTTTCTATTAAAATGTTTCCAGTGTTTTGCAGAATTCTGGGATTGGAATTGTTGCCCTTACTTATACAATCAGATGCTGCAATTTGCAGTGCAATCATATTGAGATTTTCATTGGGTATTGCATGCTTTAGATGTGGGAAATAGTGGGCGAGTCACCAACGCTGTTCTTCTCTCGTTAATATTGCGGGCTGGCAGCATACAAATTGCTTCCTCCACATTCCATAGATTGTGAGGTTTGGATCGCCAGGTTTGGGAAAGGATGTTATACGTAATGGAAAAGGAAAGTAATGCATATACTTGATCATTAACATAGTTGACACTTGTTTTGACCTACATATATTCAAATACAGAATTTTTAGTGTGTCAATTTTAACTATGGCAGTTTTATTTTACTATTCAGCTTTGTAGATTTATCTTGTTCATTGTTTTTTTAATTATCACATACGCATTTGCAGATGTGGGTTTGATATAGTGTCAGATGTTTAAACATAGTTTACATGGTACTATGTACATAATATACATTTGTATATTTAAAATGAAACGCTCAGTAGGTAAGACATTATTTGTGGATAGAAAAGCAGAGTTAATGTTTCAAGTTAAAGACCCTTCATCAGAATAGAAAAAGTGAGAAAACTAGTTAATATTGCAGAGGTTGGGGATGGGTGGATATGTCAAAGGGAATATCTCAGGTTGGGTAAGGTCCTCTCTTACATTTTTATTTCGCAGCTTCCCACTCTCTGCGACTTCCATTCCTACAACTTCCTCACCTTTCCTGCAACATATATCTAATTTTCTCTCTTCTGATGAAGGGTGTCAAACCTGAATCGTCCACTCCACTTCTCTTTGCAATTATGTTGTCTGACCTACTCAAAGATTGCAGCATTTTCTCTTTTTATTTCAGGTTTTGGGCATCTGCAGTTTTTTGATCTTCATGTACTATCTCTTGTTTATTAAAGGTGGACGATCCATTGGCTATCCTCATTCTGTTTGATGAGGCACGTAGCAGCCTGCTGAAAGGATTGTATCCTTGTGTTGACAGCCAGTTGATAATTCTGGCTGGTCTTCTTCTTCAAATCATCTATGGAAATTATGACAGTAAAAAACATAAGCAGGGATTCCTCAAGTGAGTATAGTTATAAGTGACATATCAAATGCAGACTGATCAAATCCACAGGGATTTCAACTTAAGGTTACCAACTGTTTTTTCTGCTACTTTGTTTCCTTCATCTTTCAGCTGGTTATTTTATTTTTTTATGGATTAGAAACTTTCTATTATTTAGTGCTATTAATGAAGACATCCAAGTCAATTGATTGAACCTGGGAAACCTAGGTCTACCTTATGGTAAAACCTTGAATATATTGAACATGCTTTTTATTATTTCATATTATAATTAATATATTATAACCCTCTTTTGTCTCCGTTAATCTGTTCTGTGGAATAGCAATTAATGAAAACTCTTTGACTGGATTGTATTTTAATTCATAGAACATAGAACAGTACAGCACAAGAACAGGCTATTCAGCCCACAATGTGCTGAACATGATGCCAGCACCAACTCTTCTCTGCCTGTGCATAATCCATAATCCCTCCATTCCCTGCCTATCTAAAAGTCTCTAGAATCCCACTATGGTATCTGCCTCAACCACCACCCCGGCAGCACATTCCAGGCACTCACCACCCTTTGTATAATAAAAATCTTAACCTGCCCATCTCCTTTAAACTTTGTGCTCTCACCTTAAAGCTATGCCCTCTAGTCTTTGATTTTCCATTGCTGGGGTAAAGATTCTGACTGTCTACCTTATCGATGCCTGTCATAATTTTATATGCTTCTATCAGGTCTCTCTACAATCTCCGGCGTACCAGAGAAAACAATTCAAGTCTGTCCAGCCTCCCTGTTGCTAATAGCCTCCAATCCTGGCATCATTCTGGGAAACCTCTTCTGTACCCTTTCCCATGCCTCCACGTCCTTTCTGTAAGGGAACGATCAGAACGGAACTCAATACTCCAAATGCTGCCTAACTAGTACCGTAAAGCTGTATCATGACTTCCTGATTCTTTTCTCAATGCCCTTGACCTATGAAGGCAAGCAGATCATATGCCTTCTTTATCACTCTATCTACTTGTATATTTTCCCCTTACATTCAACCTGCCAAAGTGCAACACCTCACACTTGCTCAGTTTAAACTCCATCTGTCATTTCTCCACCCATTTATGTAGCTGATCTATATCCGCTGCATACTTTGACATCCATCCTCACAATATTCAATGCTTTAATGGGCACTGCTTTCACACAGCAGTTTAACAAACAAAATCTTTACCCCAATAAAAACATAAATCAATACCAGTACAATTTAGACAGACTTGAAGACAATCTAATAAAAACTTTTGTTGCATCAGCTGTTGTTATTATTTTACGCTCCAAGTTCAGAATCTGAATAGCATCCTCTCCAAATCCAATATATTTGGCCTTGAGCATTGTGCCAAAAAGGCATGCAGTTTTACATCTGGGCTACATTAATTCGCCATTTCCTTTTCAGTCAGAAAGTGTTTTGTAAATTCAAAATCACAAAGGAATCTTGTTTGCAATCACCCCTTAAGTTTGATAGGTAGATGTTAAGTTCAAGATTATCAATAAATATGTTGTCGTTTTTTCATTAAATTTCAATAAGGGACAATTAAACAGTTGAAATACTTAATTTCATATATTTTTTCATGATAATTTTTGCTTAAAACATAAATTCTGTTAATCTCAGCAATTGAGTGAGAGCTTGTAGAAAAAAGGTAGTGTCAGTATTTTAGGTATGTAAGCCTTCCAAGCAAACCCATTCTTTATCTTAAGAGGAACTGGCTGAGTTGCATATTTATAAAATTTATCTTTTCCCTTTCAAACTTCATGTATTTTCAATTTATAAATTTTATTGTAGATATTAATTTATTGGACATGGGAGATTTTCAGTTTGCATTGACAAAGATGGATGTACTTCCTCTTTTGTAAAACTTCTATTTTAATTTGAAATATATTTCCTTCGGAAATGCACATTTCTCATGGTTTAATGAAGTAAATAATGAATGTTTTTCAGTATCATTCTACAGTTTCTCACAGGCATGCTGAGTTCTTAATTTACCCAATATCTTTAAGTGTGTACTGTCCGTAAAGAAGCTGCACCTAATTAATTTATCTTCCCATCCAAAGAGAGACAGGGAATTTAATTGTAATTATAAAATTAATCTCGACTAAGATCAGAGAGATTTAAATAATACAAGAGTTTCTGCCATGTCTCGGACTATCTTAATGCCATGCATTTACTAATAATTCAGTTAATTTTGTTTTGCTATTTTACAAGATATTTTTCCTTACCATCTTTCAGTGTTTCTAACTTACTTGTGTTTCTTAATATATTTTCAGTGAGGAAAATCTCAAGTGTATATTACCTTGCACCAAACTGAAAAGCAAGGGGCCACATTGGATTGGTAGGATTCTACAGGAGTACAAGGTCTGTTTCAAGATTTTTTTTGATATTTTACATTCTACTTTTAAAACTGAACTTAATTTTCTATATATTTTCTCAAAATTATTTTGTTATATAAGCAACAAATATTTTGCTGATATGCAAAATGCTTTTACGATATACAAAATAATTTACTACTATGATATAAGTCAGTTCATGAAAGACAAACACACAATAAGCGTGTTAAGTTCTCAAAGGACAATCAACCACAAGTTCTCATACTTGTAAATAAATCCTCATAATTAGGTTATTTGTCTGATTATGGTTTTAATATGAGGTAATTACACTCCATTTTTAAATCATAAGTAACACAGAATTAGTTCATCCCTGAATCTTGGCCTTGGAGTCCCAATCTGCAACTGGCTGCTAGACCTCTTGACCAGCAGACCTCAGTTGGTTGGAATGGTTCATAATATTTCCAGACATGTGAATTTTCCGCGTTTCCGCGGATTTCCGCGTTTTAAAAATCAATTTTCCGCTCTTTCTGCATGGTTTCCGCGTTTTTCACTTTGCCAAATAAACGGAGAAATCGGATTGAAGAAAAGAAAGAATAATAAATAAATGATGTATAGACTTGTAATGAACACTAGGGTTCCGCTAAAGGTCGCTAAGGATTCCGTGAGAAATCCCCCTCCCCCCCCCCCCCCCCCCCCCCCAGCGAAAATGTGGCACCTAGGCTGGGCAAGGCAGCTAATCTCGACCTCATCGGGACTTCCATGGCCAATTTGTCAATTCGGTCGCTAGAGGTTCCGCGAGAAATCCCCCCCACGCGCCCTGGAAGTCTCTCCGAAAATGTGGCACCTAGGCTGGACAAGGCAGCCAATCTCGACCTCATCGGGACTTCCAAGGCCGATCGGTGGGTTGAATTTGCAACCTGCGGCCGGGGCTCTGGAACTCCAGCCCAGCAGGAGCCAGCAAATCACGTTAGAGGCAGGAAACATGTTCCCAATGTTGGGGGAGTCCAGAACCAGGGGCCACAGTTTAAGAATAAGGGGTAGGCCATTTAGAACGGAGATGAGGAAATTATTAAGCCAGTGGAGGCCAATTCTCTGGACGCTTTCAAGAGAGAACTAGATAGAGCTCTTAATGATAGCAGAGTCAGGGGGTATGGGGAGAAGGCAGGAATGGGGTACTGATTGTGAATGATCAGCCATGATCGCATTGAATGGCGGTGCTGACTCGAAGGGCCGAATGGCCTACTCCTGCACCTATTGTCTATTACCTCTTCTCTAACCAAGGAAAAAAGTTACCATAACTCCACTGAGACATAATAATTTAAAAAATCTTGATTACATCTCTCAGCCATTCTTATGGCAAATGGTATGTATTTCAAGTCCTCTTATAACAGGTATAACAGATAACAGAGCTTTATTTGTCGTTCGGTACCGAAGTACCGAACGAAACTACATAGCAGTCATAGAAAAAAAAAGAACACAAGACACATAACCCCAACACAAACGTCCATCACAGTGACTCCAAACACCCCCTCACTGTGATGGAGGCAACAAAACTTCCACTCTCTTCCCCACGCCCACGGACAGACAGCTCGTCCCCGACCGACCCGCACAGTCCCCGCACCGGGCGCTGAAACGTCCCGCGGCCGAACCGGGCGATGAAAGGCCCGCGACCAAGCCTTGCGCAGCTAAGTCCCGTAGTCGAGCCGCACCGGGCGATGTCAAGTCCGCAGTCGAGCCGCACCAGCGATGAAAAGTCCCGCAGTCGAGCTGCACCGGGCGATGTTAAGCCCCGCAGCCGAGCTGCACCGGGCGATGTTAAGCCCCGCAGCCAAGCTGCACCGGGCACTGTTAAGTCCAGCGGCCAAGCCGCACCGGGATGTAAAGTCCAGCGGCCAAGCCGCACCGGCATGTAAAGTCCAGCGGCCAAGCCGCACCGGGTGATGTAAAGTCCAGCGGCCAAGCCGCACCGGGATGTAAAGTCCTGCGGCCAAGCCGCACCGGGATGTAAAGTCCAGCGGCCGAGCCGCAGCGGGCGATGTTAGGCCCCGCAGCCGAGCCGCACCCCGCGCCGTGAGGAAGAGAAAAGTTCCCCCCCCCCACACCCACCCCCACCCACCCACACCACCACCCCCTCCCACACATACACAACCAAAAAAATACATATAAAAACCATCCCAACACCGACACACAACAAAAAAAAGACGGACAGACTGCTAGTCAGCCGCTGCCGTTAGGCGCCGCCACGCCACCATTACCAGGAGCATCCATGTTGCATGTCATCTGGACCTTTACGTGTGTGTAGATGCATTAAGGTTTCTTCTTATAAACCTCTAGGTTGTGAGCTTCATACAGGTATTATTTCTACATATGCAGAACATTGTATAATGATTTGTTTCTTTCACTGTTGAAATGTTTTAAACAATAACTTTGAACACACATTCGACAAACCTCAAAACAATTACACAGAGTAAATATTTTTTTAATTTCTCGCTCAAAAAGGAAAATGATATATTGTAAATTATGTTATTTGTTAACAACAGGATTTGTTGCAATTTTTTCAACTGCAAAGTAGATGTGAAAGTAATTTGCAGTCCTTGTGCCTTTTGAGCAATTGCAGTGTTTTCCTTTGAAATATATACCTGAAAGAATGTGATCTCTAATAGAGCCTAAGCAGCCGTGAAGGGATCAGTAAGGAGATGCACCATCTTCAACGCCTCTTCCTGCAAATTTGCTGGGAATTTCCACCTTATGGAGCAGCTTTTTTCACAGGACAAATATATACCAAAGCTAGCTCAAGTGGTCATAAAGTTGTCAAGGTCCACGTGGGTGTAAACACAAGAGGTCTGCACTTGTTAAACATGGAAACTAAGGTAAATGTATTGTAAATGTTCCAAACAAAGTAGTAATATAACAAATTATAATGTAATAAAAAGGAACTGCACAAGCTGGTCTCCAACTTTGATAATATGACAGGTATGGTGTGAAGAGGGACTGAGTTGATGGGCAAGGAATGGAGATCGTAGCAGAGAATTAAAGATGTAGATTTGGTCTTCACGATGGATGTTTGGCGGACATTTCTTCGATAGCTAATGTATGAAAATGGAAGCCATGTTTTTGATGTTGCCTAAAGACAGCCAATTAATTAGAAAAAGGGAATTGTGGAGATTAGTGTAGGAAAAGAAAGGGAACCCCTTACAAATAATTATCAAGTGTAAACTCGAACAGGTTCAGTGCTGGCATGTCTAGTTGGTACAGAAAGGTTTTGGGACATTGCCCAGTGTGTAGGCAGCTCCTAGATGGTATATGTAGTTGTCCAAGGCATAAACTCCATCAGTATATATGTATTTTTTATATGAACAGGTCTAATTCTATGAACGGATAATTACCTCAGCACTAAACTGCTATAAACTTTGTATAAGGGTTGCAGTCCATACTTTGTCTTGCATAATTATGGGATGGTTAAATCGTATAAATTTATATATTGCATTATTGAACATTTGTTATATTGTTCCGTTAATATATGTAAAAGCTGCAGCTTTTAAGAATTTCATTGTTCTGTTGCTGGTCCATATAATTAAACACTGTTGACACTTGATTGTAGCTGAGAATTGTCGATCCAGAGCTTATGTTTGTAATTCTGTTTTCTTCCTCTTTCTACACCATATATTGTTGCAAAAATATATACAAATTGATAATTTCTAATGGACATTTTAATTGTTACTGGCATTTACCATATACTTGAGAGTTACAGAAGTGAATAGTAATAATTTCTTGTCATGTCCCATTTTTGCTAGGCTTTGCTGATAAGCCTTAAGTATGGCTCCCTCATGTGGCAGCTGGGTGAAGCAGATGCCTACTTTCAAATTCACAGCTTGGAAAATAAAATGAGTCTTGTTGTACACACAAAGCAGGTAAGAAATCATTCTGAACACTCCTGAGATAAAGATAAATCTTTCTTATTTTAAAACCATGTCAGCAATATCTGGTGACAGTTATTATTTTAATTTTCTCTTTTAATTTATCTTTCAATTACATTTATTTTTTGCCTCCATCCTACAGGCTGGTCTCATTGTGAAGTTACTGATGAAACTAAGTGGCCAACTTAGTGTAAATGAAAGAAATTTGACAGAAAGACATGCATATGGGTAACCATTAATAACTAGTATGAGTTTTGCCTTGGCATGAACTCTTGAAGTCCTAATGTAGTTTGGCTTGGTAGAACAAAGGGAAAGAAAATGCTATCTTTGGATGTTGTGGATTTTTTAATGTATATTTATTTGTATGATAATGAAGAATCACTTACTGTCTTTCTTTTCCATGTGTCTGTTCCTTTAACAAGTGCTTCATGCGCATCAACTGTCTATTAGATATTTTCATTGTTTCTTATTGCTAAAGAAATGATTTATTCAAGTGGAACAAATACCAACCGTAAAGTATGCTTTACCGTTATAATTACTGCATTGTATCTTTTTTTAGCAAGACCATTTATAAATATTGTAATATTAATGTCACTGTAATTTGTTATAAAATAAACAGACAAAAAATTGTTTATTGTTATTTTTTCTTTCCTATATTACCTTTGTAAAATGGTTTGGAAAATATCAGAAGCTTTGCCCACAGCAATCATTATGAATTTGTTTTTTAATTTAATGGATAATTTGAAAAGCCGATAAGATGTAGGGCTTCATCTCAAGGTGTTTTCTGATTAAATAACTGTATTTCAATACTACGCATTAGTTTAATGGTACACATTAGAACAGCTTCTTCCCTGTTGCTCTCAGACTACTGAAAAGACCAGTCGTAAGCTAAGTCGTGACCTCCTATCCTATCTTATTACGGCCTTCCCCTTTTGGTAGAATGCTAGTGCTATGGACATTGTGGCCTACAGCTGGTCAAGGTTTGAAGATGTAGCCACAGATGTTGCATGGATATCCTGCGATTTAACTGAAATGTCTCCAAATTTAGAGAACTATCAATAACTCATCTTAATGAAGAAGTTTACTTATTGGCTCTCCCAATTGAAAGACAAATGTTGAACATGTTTTTCATTAAAATAGATTTATTTAATAGACTAAAATTGTTGACCGAGAGGATTGTTGTGAATATACCTTTGTCTTTTAAGTTACACAGTCAATTGAATGGTGCTGCCCGTGGCTGGTAGTTCCAAACAGAACCAGTCGTGTCAGCCGTTCAAACTGAAATAAGTCCTGTAGGGAGGGACTGAGAGTCCACAAGTTAGATTGATTCAGGGACCATTGCGAGGTCTCACGGACAAACAAAATGAGGGGTCCAGTTTTACTGGGGCGGTTGGAAAATGGTTGTATACTTGCTATTTCACAGCAAGCATGTAGAAAATAAAATGTCATTGATTCCTGTGGAGAGTCGAGACTTGCGGATTAGGAGAAATAGAGGGCGGCAATAACTTTTAATTTTTTTGCTATATAATGTTTGGAATTATTTCTAATTATGTTTGTTTAGGTGGATGGCTAGAGGTAGCTTTGGGAACCTGAGCCAGGCAAGCAGCCAGGGGCAAGGACTGGAAATAGACCTGCATATGCGGTCAGGTGTAGGAGCTGGAGAGCTGTTCTTGGCAAAGAGGATGAATAATGCGAAGCAGTGAATGCAGACCATTCTCAAGTCAATGTGTGTGTTTGTGTACGTACTGTATCTGTGCTGGGCGGCACCAACACGTACTAACTGTGCCCGTACAGCAAAGCCTGTTCTCCAATTGTCATGGTACTCCTTGCCATTGGGTCATGATCTAGATCTGTAAAGTTCTTGCTATAGTTGGGGTGCAACAGCTACTCATGTTAAAGTAAACCAGACACTGATGATTTCCACTCCATCGAGTGAAATTCAGCAAGCACAGCGTCATAGACAATACCCAGAGTGAAAGACTTGAATGCCGATCCACTGTCGCATTCAGGAACTCAAATGCATTGACATCTATATTGTCACAATGAGTGGTAAATAATGAATGATGGCTGGCTGAAAGAAATAGGCAAAACACAAAGTGCTAATGGAACTCAGTGGGTCAAGAGCATCTGGGAGAGAATGGACAGGTGCTGGTTTGGGTCAGGACCATTCTTCTGACTGAGTCTCTTGTCTATTCCATCCCCAGAAGCTGCATGATCCACTGAGTTCCTCCAGCCATTTGTGTTTTATTAAAGAACAGGGTGGTGGCTATACGTTCTTCGAGAGTCAAACCAGAATGGGAGTGCCTCCTGTATTTTTTTTTTGGCTGACCCAGTCTGCATCCCAAACGGAGACAAACTGATCCCCCCAGGTGACTGGGAAGGAATGCAAGGCACAAATTGCAAATAAGGAAAGTTTGGAAAAAAAAATGTAGATGTTGTAAATCTAAAATAATTATTGAAAACATTGGAGATATTCAGTAGGTCAGGATGCATCTGTGGGAAAAGAAACAGAGTTAATGCTTAAGGATAAAGACCCTTTGTCAGATGATTCCGGTTGAAGATAAGCGTCTGCCACCTCAAATGTTAACTCTTTTTCTTCTCAAATATGCAGCCTGAGTTTCCACAATTTTGTAAAAATTAATAGCAAGAAAGGTTAGCATAAGTCCAACTGGGTCTTTCTCTTGGCAAAATGCTGAACCATAGCATGGTCATAACAAGGTACTTTAGCAGACAGATAAGGAAAAATCTGACACTACCCCTTGTACAAACACTAGCACTTATTATAATATATCATTATACAAGACAGGTACTTCAATTGTGTCCACATCACCCGGTCATTATATTGTTTACTGCAGATGCTGGTACAAATCGATTTATTCACAAAATGCTGGAGTAACTCAGCAGGTCAGGCAGCATCTCGGGAGAGAAGGAATGGGTGACGTTTCGGGTCGAGACCCTTCTTCAGACTGAATTGTTTATATTGTTTACAGTGTACTACTATGTTTACATATTCTGTTGTGCTGCAGCAAGTAAAAATTTCATTGTTCTATCTGGGACATATGACAATAAAACACACTTGACTCTTGATTTCCATAATCTTCGGTTTTATTTCACACTCTCAGGTTGCCAGCTATTTACGATACGATAAAACGTTATTCGCTCCCGGAGGGAAATTGGTCTGCTGACAGTCACAACACACAAGGTACACGAAAACTTGAAATTAAAAGTGGAAAAAAAAAAGACAAGCAACTGTTGGCTGGCTGCCGTGTGCGCAGCGACTTCACCCTGGGCAGAGGATTCTACGGTGCCCCTCCTCTCCCTCACACCGGGTCCCCCTTTGTTCACCCACCGTCCCTCACAGCGGTCCCCCCATGCTTGGTCCTCCATTGTTCTTCACGGCGGTCCCGGTTGCCTTCATGGTTATATTCCTAGCTCCGTCTGAGGGGTTTGAACTTGCTTTTGTAGCAGAAATGAGAGGGCAAGAGACCACCCCTCGCTGGCAGGAGACTCGCCACCCCTGAGCTGCATTGTGACATGGATAGGCAATGCATCTGTTCCCTCTGTTCTCATTCATCTCCTTTTATTTACATCTTCTGGATGTCCTGCCGTCACCGGCCTAACTTTTCCTATTCCAATTAAACATTTAGTTTTACTCCCCACAGAGGCTGTCTGACCTGCTAGCCATTTCCAAGCAAAAAAAAGCTTCCAAACAAACAAGAAATCTCACTTAAGATTTCCAGAATCTAGTTTTATTTTTGCACTTCTAGCTTGCTAGCTATTGTTCCCAATGTTTGGGGAGTCCAGAACCAGGGGCCACAGTCTTAAGAATAAAGGGGAGGCCATTTAAAACTCAGACGAGAAAAAACTTTTTCACCCAGAGTTGTGAATTAGTGGAATTCTCTGCATGCAAAAGGCAGCAGAGGCAAATTCACTGGATGAATTTAAAAGAGAGTTAGATAGAGCCCTAGGGGCTAGCGGAATCAAGGGATATGGGGAGAAGGCTAGCACTGATTGTGGATGATCAGCCATGATCACATTGAATGTCCCGCCCCCCTGACATCAGTCTGAAGAAGGGTCTTGACCCGAAACGTCACCCATTCCTTCTCTCCTGAGATGCTGCCTGACCTGCTGAGTTACTCCAGCTTTTTGTGAATAAATATCTTCTATTTGTACCAGCATCTGCAGTTATTTTCTTACACATTGAATGGTGGTGCTGGCTCAAATGGCCTCCTCCTGCACCTATTTTCGATGTTTCTATTTTGCTTTCGTACCTTTCTAGTACCTTTCTATTCCTGGCAACTTGCTTTGTGCAGCAGAGATGTGGTGAGGTGGTGGGGTTGTTGTTGGAGAAGGACCCGACCCGGCGCTGGCGGCAGCTTCGCCACTCCCAGGTTGCTTTGTGACATCATATAGGCAGACATCAGTAGAGCGGCGGGTAGCCAATGGGAGCTGCGGCAGCCCGCCTCTCCCCGCCCCGCTGCAGACCGCCGCACTCTGCGGAGACCCGCTCTGACTGCGGGACCTTGCAATTTATCTCTCACTTTTTATTTTAAACATTTGCTTTCACTGCAGAAGCAACGGTGCAAAAATAATTTTTAGCCGCCAAATTGCGTTTTCAGAGCAGAGTCTTCCCGGTGTTGCAGTTTGCGAATCTGCATCGGGCAGAAAGAAGGCTGAGCCGGTGCTGATCATGATGTTGCAGCTGCTGGAGACTGGCTCGTCCATCCTGGGAAATGCCGTGGAAAAGTTGGTGGAAGGCAACTTGACGTCCACGGTGCTGGTCACTTCAGCTTTTATCTTAGGTCTGGCGTATTTCTCCAAAATGACCTTAAAACAGTCTAAAAATCCGGACATGGTATGTATCAGAACCCAGCATCTTTCTATTTTTGAAATAGTTATTAACTTTTTCTAATTATTAATTTACAGGATGTCGACGTTGCTGGCAGTGTAGGCATTTATTGCCCATTCCCAGTTCCCCCTGAACTGAGGAAGTTAAAAGTCATGCACATCTGAGTCTGAATAACTTGTGTTGGAAGCAATGGTTGGGTTTCCTAACTCTTATTCGTTTATCTCAGTTAATTATAACATGGTGCAGTTTTCAAGGTTTCAAGGTCAGTTTATTGTCACATAGACCAGTTAAGGTACAGTGAAATTTGAGTTACCCTACAGCCATACTAAGTGAAAAGCAACAACCACACAGCCACATAAAAGTTAACAGAATCCATGATCGCATTGAATGGCGGTGCTGGCTCGTAGGGCTGAATGGCCTACTCCTGCACCTATTGTCTATTGTCTATAACATCCACCACTGTGAATTCCACATTCCTCACTGTGATGGAAGGCAATAAAGTTCAACCTCTTGTTCTCCCGCGGTCGGGGCAGTCGAACCATCCGCAGTCGGCGGTCGAAGCCCCCTTTGGGGTTATCGAAACTCCCGCATCGGGGCGGTTGAAACTTTCCGCAGCATGGAACTCCCGAATCGGCCTCTTCTTACAAGAGACCGCGGGCTTCACGATGTTAAAGTCTACAGGCCCTGCGGTTGGAGCTTTGATCCCCGGCAATGGGATTGCAAGCTCTGCAATATTAAAGTCCTGTGGCTTGGAGCGCCGGGTCGGTCTCCAGGAAAGGCCGCCAACTTCACGATGTTGGGCCGCAGTGGGGATGGAGATACGATACAGGAAAAAATCACATCTCCGTCGAGGTAACAATTTGAAAAAAAAGTTTCCCCCTTCCCCCCCCCCCCCCCCCCACATAAAACAAACTAAGGAACACAAACATACTTTTAACACATACTAAAAATAACAAAAAAAAGAAACAACAGGCTGGTGGCGAAGCAGCTGGTGGCGCCACCCGGTGTTCATTCAGATTTACAGTCACTCATCATTTGTATTTTGGTAATTAAAACTCCTTATTTGAGGCTGACTTATACCAAATTGTTTAATTTGTAAATCACAATCTGCGTGATATGTTGAGGAAGCTGTGCTTAGTCTTCCTGGAAGAGAGGTTGGGAAGCAATCTGACATATATTTATGTGTAGGAAGGAACTGCAGATGCTGTTTTAAAACGAAGATTACACAAAAGGCTGGAGTAACTCAGCGGGACGGGCAGCATCTCTGGAGAAAATGAATGGGTGAAGTTTCGGGTCGAGACCCAGCTTCATATTTTTGTAATCATTCTTCAATGCGGACAGAGAGAAAATATTCCAATTGGAAGAGGCCAAGAACCAGAAGGCATAGACTGAAGTGATATTGCAAAGAAACAAATGTGACATGAGGAAACGTTTACACAGCATGTGGTTAGGGACTGACAGTGGTATTAATGGAGGCAAATATAATTCATAGTTTCCTGTCATCTGCACTCTTACAGAGTATGTGCCAGCGCCTCATAACCTTTGGGGTAATGGTTACTGTCAAATTGAAAATTAGATGGATTGTTGTTGCCAACAAAATAGCTCTACAATTGTAGACACAAAATGCTGGAGTAACTCAGCTGGACAGGCAGAATCTCTGGAGAGAAGGAATGGATGACATTTTGGGTCGAGATCCTTCTTCAGACAATTGAAAATTACTTTGCAGTAGAACTTTTTTTGAAGAGGTGACAAAGAAAATGTTTGCGGGCAGGGTGGTGGACGTTGTCCAGGTGAAATTTAGCAAGGTCTGTGACAAGGTATTGCAGGTTAGTTTAGTCTGAAAGATTAGATCACATGGGATCCAGGGTGAGATAACCAAATGGATAAAATAAATATTGGCATAGTGGAAGAAGACCGTGGGTGTTCACAGGGATTGGTGCTCGGTCCATTGTTGTTTGCCATCTGTATTAAAATTTGAATGTGTTGTTGACATTGTTAGTGAGTTTGCGAATGACACTAAAATTGGTGTAGTGGACAGGATCTCTTGTGTTTCAATCAGATCACTCTCAGTGAACAGAGATGACACCAGCTCAATCTTCCTTCATATACCTACCACTTCCATCATAACCGTACTGAATGAAATTACACCGTGTCCAATGGAAATATATCATCATTCTTTAAACATAGAGACCACACTGTGAGCAGCATTATGAGTGAAGTCTCACCAGTGCCATATAAAGCTTGATCAAAAGCTACCTACTTTTGACCTCCAAACATCCTGCAATAGAGGTTAATTTATTATCAGTCTTCCTGATTAATTAGTGTATCTGATAGATATCAAGATGGATGGAGGGGATGAATTGGCTAGTGTTTATGTTCAGTGTGTTTCTTTGAATCAATATACAAGTTTGCTAAGTTATGAATATGTTTTTCATTCCAGAAGTACCCGCCATACATTCATTCTAATATTCCATTCTTTGGACACGCAATTGCTTTTGGAAGAAATCCGATTGATTTTTTAGAAAATGCATATTCTAAAGTAAGTGTTAAATATCTTTCTGCTCCTCAGCCACCTAATCTAACTGCAAAGTTTCAAGTTACCACTATTTCTACTGTTCATTCTTCTGACATAAAATAAATAAATTCTTGAACCAAGTGTTTGATTTTGAAAAAAGCTGCACTCATATCAAAAATCCTCTCTGATTCTACTGAGATATGCTTTTTGAAAAATAAGAGATAAATTAATGTCAACTCATTTTTGTTTTTTCCATTTCAAATTATTCTCTCTCTTTTGTTTTGAACAGTATGGTCCTGTGTTTAGCTTTACAATGGTCGGGAAGACATTTACGTATTTGCTGGGGAGTGACTCTGCGGCTTTGCTCTTCAACAGTAAAAATGAGGACTTGAATGCGGAGGATGTTTATTCCAAGCTTACAACACCAGTTTTTGGCAAAGGAGTTGCTTATGATATTCCAAACCCAGTATGTATATTTACCCGTTGGACAGAAATGTGATGCTGTTCCCATCATCGAATATCAAACCTCAACCTTTAATTAGTTTATTTTTAAGATTTCAGTTCTCTATTATCTGTAATCTATTTGTGATGGCTTATGAAAGTCTCCACCAGAGAGTAAGCTGCTGAGGATGGAAATAGTATAATGAACATGAAATGTCATTCTTGTTCCCAGATTATACTTATTGACGGGAGTAATTTATTTTGTCACAAAGAAACCATCAAATAATTTTAGATTTTGATTATATTAATGATATTCACGTGGAAGTAAGAAACTGCAAATGCTGGAAATGCGAAATAAAAATAGAAATAAATAAAAAAATGTCGGAGATACTCGGTAATTCTGATACAGGTCATGAATCTGAAACATGAACTCTGTTTTTCTCTCTGTAGATGCTGTTTGCACTGCTGAGTATCTTCAACATTTTCTGCTTTTATTAATGATATTTGTGTGAGGTCCCTTGAATAAATTCCACAATTTTATATAAAGCGGCTGTTATTTTTATGTAGATATATTTGTCGTTTCAGTATCTTTGTCATGAACAGGCTAAGGAGTTAAATATGTAATGATAAGGAAAGGTGACAACTGATAACCTCGGTGGCCTGTTTGATTCGCAGGCCCTAATGGCCAGAGTTAATGGGATAGTGGGATTCCATGAAGCAGATTTCTCAGTTATTTCCTTAGCTGGAACTTGTGTGGAACAAGAAAAAAATAAAGTTATAATGTGTATGAGAAACAGCACGTAATACTCCTGCAATCAGCAAATAGAATCTTGTCCCAGCACCAAATTCAAGACATTTAGAGAATAGGATAGAATACTTTATTGTCACATGACAAGTCACAGTGAAATGTGACTGTATACCTTGCCATGGTATGCAAATAGTTGCCCATAAAGGGCGCTTACAAAATTACAAATCCCCCGCCCCCGCACCAGTTCCCCCTTTTTTTCTTCCCCCTCCCTCACGGCGGTCCCCCCATGCTGGGTCCCCATTGTTCTTTCCCCTCCATTAAGGGTGGTCTCCCCTACGCTGGGTCCTCCTTTGTTCCTTCCCTATGCAGCGGCGTCCCCACTCCATGTGTCCGTCCTCGTCCGTTGGTCGGCGCTCTCATCGACCACCACATCGACTTCTCCACTAATGCTGCCGGGTCCTCTCTGAGGCGCCGACCCAGGCTCCAGCTGCGGGCCCTGAGGCACCAATGGCCACGGGCTTCGTCAATCCGTGAGGTCCGGGCTCCGACCCGCGAGGCCCAGCCCGCAAAGTTTCGACTGCTGGCCCTCGAGCGTCCACCGCCAGTCAGCGAGGCTCCGGCCTTGGCTTCTCAGCGGCAGCCGTGGTGCCTCCGGAAGGCATTTGGACAGGTACATGGATAAGAAAGATTTAAAGGGATATGGTCAAACCTGGGCAGGTGGATAAGTGTAGATGGGGCGTTTTGATCGGCGTGGGCAATCTGGGCCGAAGGGCCTGTTTCCATGCTGTATGAATGTATGATTAAGATGCTGATCGTGTTTTTGAGTTTTCCTGATGGACTCGATAAAACAAAAGTAATTGCTCAATTATCAGATTGGTGCCTACACCTTGTGCAAGTTCATTCAAAAGACTTTTTTAAAAGTGAAGAAAGGTACGGAAACGGATAAAGTATGCTACAATTTGAGCTAAATTTATGAATTAGGTTCAGTAATTAAAGTATGTCAAATGCTGACATTGAGTTTGCTGAAATAATTATAATACAACGGATTGTTTTAGAAATTGAACTGGTTGACTTGTCCTGTTTTGGTCATCTTAAATTTTTTTTTAATTGCATAGATTACTTAATCTTTCAGTGATACCACATGCAGCATGCGATTGAGTTGAGTTTAGCTTATTAACAGCGTGTATTGAGGTACAGTGAAAAACCTTTGTTGAGTGCTGACCAGTCAGCGGAAAGACAATACACGATTACAATCGAGCCTTCCACAGTGTCTGGATACATGATAAAGGGAATAATGTGAATAACATTTAGTGCAAGATAAAGCCAGTAAAGTCTGATCAAAGATAGGCCAAGGGTCTCCAATGAGGTAGTTAGTAGTTCAGGACTGCTCTCTAGTTATGGTAGGATGATTCAGTTGCCTGATAACAGCTGGGAAGAAACTGTCCCTAAATCTGGAGGTGTACGTTCCCACACTCCTATACCTTTTGCCTGATGGAAGAGGGGAAAAGAGGGAGTGGCCAAGATGCAGTTCATCCGTGATTATGCTGGTGGCCTTGCTGAGGCAGTGTGAGGTATAAATGGAGTCAATGGAAGGGGGGAGGTTGGTTTGTGTGATACTCTGGGCTGCGTCAATTCTCTGCAATTTATTGCGGTCTTGGATGGAGCTGTTCCCAAACCATCCAAATAAAATGCTTTCTACGGCGCATCTGAAGAAGTTGATGAGAGTTGTTGGGGATATGCCGAACTTCCTAAGCCTTCTAAGGAAGTAGAGTTAAGGAATTAGATTGCTTTAATCCCTACATAATGACGGGGTGATTAAATAAATTGAAACATAATCAAATCAAGTAAGAATGAATATATTATACTTGAATCTCAGAAAGATCTAGTTTTAGAATGGAGCATATGAATGCACATTTTGCAATTATTTCTAAAATTGAATGATTAACTTCGATACATATATCATGGACTTGGTGGGCTGTAGGGACAGTTTCCATGCTGTATCTCTAAAAAAAAAAGAAAATCCCCAGAGTTAATTTATTTCTTGTATGTTTGTCAAGTTTAAATGTTACCTGTATTCCAATTTGCATTTGAACGATAAAACAAGAGAAAAAATGCTGGAAAAACATGGGAGGTTAAGCAGTAACTAACCACAGGGTATATATGGACCTCTAAAAGTCATTTGATAAGATGATGGACTATGATGGGAAATAGGATGGAAGGATATCCATCTGGTTAACAGAAAATGGTAGTGAAAGGCTGTTGCAATTTTGATATCATTGTTTGTCTGTAATTTGAATCTTTTATAATGTGTCTGGTCTGAGAATGTTTTTTCCCCCGCTGCTGTGGATATTTCAGTGCCCACAGCCAAAACATAAGCATGATTCAATCATGGTTAGCCATTTTCCATTCACTGATGAAGGGTCCTAACCCGAAATGTATTCTGTCCATTCCTTTCCTAACGTGCTGAGTTACTCCAGCACTTTGTGTTTTGGTCAAGATTCCAGCATCTGTAGTTTCTCGTGTTTCCATTCACTAAATGCATGTTTTGAATTTGATTTCTGCCTCCTGTGAGTTAAAACATCAGCCCAGACTGATTTGTAAAACACTTTGGAAGGGTCTGTCTGGGGATTAGTGCTGACTGATGCACAACATCGAAAATACCTACACGTGAGTGCCAGTATTTATGTAGTACTATCAGTTTTGAATAATTACAAGTTACCCATACGAGTAAAATATTTCAATCAGAGTATCTGAAGATCAAAGTTACAAATTGTAAAATTCCTTTCATCAGTCCATTGAAATGTTTCTTGTAAGCATTGAATGCTTTTCTTGTTTGCATATTCAAAAGTGTTTCTTGTAAATAAAAGTTATTTTGTTATTTGTCAAGATATTTTTGGAACAAAAGAAGATGCTCAAAACTGGTCTGAACATTGCCCAATTTAAACAGCATATCCCTTTGATTGAAGAGGAAACCCATGAGTATTTTAAACGTTGGGGTGACAGTGGAGTCGGAAGTAAGTATTTGGATATTTCGTCATCTTTGCAAAATTCCCCATGTTTTTTAGTTTAGTTTAGAGATACAGTGTGGAAACAGGCCCTTCAGCACATCGAATCCGCACCAACCAGCGATCCCTGCACATGAGCACTACTCTACACGCACACACTAGGGCCAATTTTTTACATCTATAACCAAGCCAATTAACCTACAAACCTGTACGTCTTTTTTTGAGTGTGGGAGGAAACCGAAGATCTCGGAGAAAACTCATGCAGGTCACAGGGAGAATGTACAAACTCCGTACAGACAACCACCCGTACTCAGGATCGGACCTAGGTCTCTGGCGCTGTAAGGTAGTAGCTCTACTGCTGTGCCTCCGTGCTGCCCAGTTCTCGTTTTCTGGGGTTCTAGTTTTAAAGTTAAATATTTTTGAATAGAATAGAGTCAGAACCTTTTTACCAGGATGGAAAAATCAAATACCAGAGTGCATAGCTTTCAGGTGAGAGGGGCAAAATGTAAAGGAGATGTGCAGGGCAACATTTCTACAAATGAGGTTGGTGAGTGCCTGCAATTTGATGCCAGGTGTGGTGGTTGAGCGACTTTAGGGTAGGCATATGGATAATATGCAGGTAGATAAGAGGTGGTCTTGGCATCATGTTTGGCACAGACAGTGTGAGCTGAAGGGCCGATTCTTGTGCTTCCTATTCTCTATGTTCCAAAATCGGGAGTAGTTAAATGCAGATGAATAGTTAAATGCGATGTATTGGTATTTCTATTGGTTTACTGAGAAACAGTAAAAAAAGTCTTTGTTTTGGTATGCTTTTTGATCAAATCATCCCAAACTTCAGTACTTTTAAGTAGTCTGAAAGAGAAAATAAGCAGTGCATAGTATAGTTTTAAAGCTACAGAGAAAGTGCAGATGGGAAAAAAAGTGCAAGGGTGTGCAGTGATTGGAAGATCAGGAATTTATCCATAGTATATGAGAGGTCTGTTCAAGAATCTGATAACTGAAGGGATGGAGTTGTTCCTGAATTTGGATAGGACATACCTTCAAACTTTTATATCTTCATTCTGACTGGGGAGAAGGACCAAGATGTGAATGTCCTTGGCTTTCCCGAGGCACTGTCAAGTAGAGATGGAGCAGATGTAGGGGAGGGAGGTTGAGTTTGGTTGATGTACTGGGCTGTGTTCAAAGTTCTGAAATTCTTGCGGTTTTGGGGCAGAACAGTTGCCATGCAAAGCTGTGGTGTACCTTTTTCTACCGTGCATCTGTAGAAGTTGGTAAGATTCATTGCGGACATTCTGAATTTCCTTAGCCTTCTGTGGAAGTAGAGGTGTTGCTGATGGTTGGTGGTATTTCATCTCATTCTCAGGCTGAGTGAGCATGGAGCTGACTGAATAAATTTAAATGTAATGTACTGTATCTTCAAATGTTCACAAATTGACACATTGTCAATCTTTTTAAAGTTTCTGTAGCAATTTAAATTGCTGGGCTTTTATAAATTTGAATGATTTTATTTGTGTAAAAGGTCTGTAAATGTTAAGGTTATGAAGAGAATTGAATCCAGACCAAGTGAATCCGTTTGCACTTTACATTGGGGATATAGTTTCTTTGCATAAAATATTAAGTGTCCAGAAGGTGTTTAAAGCTCACCGTGAATTACTTCAATTTACTTATTTTCAGATTTGTTTGACGCCCTCTCGGAGCTGATCATTTTAACAGCCAGCCGTTGCTTACATGGTAAAGAGATTCGAAACCTGCTCAATGAGAAAGTTGCCCAGCTGTATGCTGACCTTGATGGTGGTTTTACACATGCTGCATGGCTTCTTCCTAGCTGGTTACCTCTTCCCAGTTTCAGGTATTAAATGGAGGGTAAAGTGATAAATCATACTATTTTGAAAACCCATGTATCAAATAATAATTATCTGGGTTGGAATACTGTTGAAAATATTTACTGAATTCAGTTATCTTAAATGGTAAAGTTCTACGATTCTCTGCATTTTCACGGTAGCGCAGCGGTAGAGTTGCTGCTTTACAGCGAATGCAGCGCCGGAGACTCAGGTTCGATCCTGACTACGGGTGCTGCACTGTAAGGAGTTTGTACGTTCTCCCCGTGACCTGCATGGGTTTTCTCCGAGATCTTCGGTTTCCTCCCACACTCCAAAGACGTACAGGTATGTAGGTTAATTGGCAGGGTAAATGTAAAAATTGTCCCTAGTGGGTGTAGGATAGTGTTAATGTACGGGGATCGCTGGGCGGCACGGACTTCGAGGGCCGAAAAAAGGCCTGTTTCCGGCTGTATATAGATGATATGATATGATAATTTACTCTTTTTATAAAAATCCAATTATACTGATATCACTCTGACGTTACACATGACCAATTGGAGGATTGCAATTAGAATACAACTTGTTATTCTGGTCTGCTTCCTACAGAAATTATTTAGTCAACCTAGTGAGGTTAGTCTGAAGAAGGGTCCCGACCCAAAATATTACCCATCCATATTCTCCAGACATGCTGCCTGAACTGTTGAGATATTTCAGCACTTTGTCTTTTCGAGGTTATTCGATCACCATCTTCCTTTGTGCATGAATGTCAATTGAGGTGCACCCTTTAAGGGTCCAGCATTGTGACACTGAAATGTGTACTGGACAGCATGTAACAACAAGTGTTAATCCAGAAAATTGGTCATCAACTCTCATAACATTGCTTATGTTGAGGTTAAAAATTATGCATATCATTGGCCTTCTAAGTTGCATTTGACTTTTTACCATGACACAGAAGGAGGTTATTTGTCCCATTGAGCCCATGTCAGTTCAATGTAGAGCAATCTCAGTGCCATCACAGACGGCATCGTGGCACAGCGGTAAAGTTGCTGCCTTACAGCGCGAGGCACCCGGGTTCGATTCTGACTACGGGTGCTGTCTGTACGGATTTTGTACATTCTCCCCATGACTCTGTGGATTTTCTTCGAGAACATCGTTTTCCTCCCACACTCCGAAGACGTACAGGTTTGTAGGTTAATTTCTTTTCAGGATGAAACTTGGGCCCCTGAAGCAGCAGGACTAACAGCAGCATCACAAATGGAGAAACCCTGAATACAAGAACAAAAAAAATTGCGACTGTTTCTGTTACAAAGTACAGTCTGTAGTTTTGAATGCTTTATTTAGTGTTTGTGAAAGAGGGATTGGGATGGGGGGGGGGTGGTAATTTTCCTAGTCTTAAGAACTGTTTCCTAGTAAGCTAAGAATGCCTCTGGTTGTAGATGTTGAAGGAGACAATATACAAGTTCAAAAATACTATATATTTCACTGACTTTGAAATATACCTGTACTTGTGAATTGGCGTGTTCTAGATTAGTGCCAATTTTTTGCACATTTGCTTTTCCATCCCATGCTTGTTACTGGCAATTCATTGTCTCTACCCTGTTTTCTTTGTGTCTCGATAAATAGTTTAGACTTCCTTCATCCACAAACGTCATCAAGACTTTTTTCAAAATATCTCTTTATTTTTTGGATAGGCGACGGGATAAAGCACACAGAAAGATCAAGAATATATTTTATGATGTAATTAAGAAACGGAGGGAGTCAAGTGCAAAGGAAGATGACATCTTGCAGACCTTACTGGATTCTACCTACAAGTAAGTCTTCAGCTTATTCAGAAATTAAAACATATCTCCTTTTTAATGGCTTCCCATTTATTCTTGTGATTGAAATCATAACATTAAAATATATAAAATCAAATTAAACTTAAAAGATTTTGCATTTTCTTCTTTGTCAAGTCGTCAAGTCAATTTTATTTGTATAGCACATTTAAAAACAACCCACGTTGACCAAAGTGCTGTACATCTGATTAGGTACTAAGGAAAAAAAAAAGAAACATACAGTAGCACGCAAACAGTTCACAGCGCCTCCTCAATGAGCCTCAAACGCTAGGGAGTAGAAATAGGTTTTGAGCCTGGACTTAAAGGAGTCGATGGAGGGGGCAGTTCTGATGGGGAGAGGGATGCTGTTCCACAGTCTAGGAGCTGCAACCGCAAAAGCGCGGTCACCCCTGAGCTTAAGCCTAGACCACGGGATAGTGAGTAGCCCCAAGTCGGCCGACCTGAGGGACCTGGAGTTAGAGAGGTGGGTTAGAAGATTTTTGATGTGGGGGGGGGAATGACCATTTAGGGCTTTATACGTGAATAGGAGGAGCTTGAAGTTGATTCTGTACCGTGGAGAGAGGCCAGAATCGGGGTGATGTGGTCCCTTTTACGGGTACCCGTCAGGAGTCTCGCTGCGGCGTTTTGGACCAGTTGCAGGCGGGACAGGGAAGATTGGCTGATCCCAGTGTATAGGGAGTTGCAGTAGTCTAGGCGGGAGGAAATTAAAGCGTGAATGATTTTTTTCTGTGTCGTCGAATTGGAGGAAAGGTTTGATTTTAGCTATGGTTCGAAGTTGGAAGAAGCTGGCTTTTACCACAGCGTTGACTTGCTTATCAAATTTTAATGCAGAGTCAAATATGCCGAGGTTTTTGACATGCGGTTTGACTAGGCAGGATAGACTTCCAAGACTGCCTGTTATCGATTTGATGGAGTCGGGGGGGGGGGGGGGGCGAATAGGATGACCTCAGACTTGCTCTCATTTAATTGGAGGAAGTTCTGTGCCATCCAACATTTTATGTCCTCAAGGCAGTGTAAGAGGCTGTTTAAATTTGACTGGTTGTTGGGTTTCAGTCAATGAATTTATGTATTAGCTTGTATTGATGTAGTCAAATTCTGTCACATTGAATTAATAGAATCCACTTGTGTTTCAAGGATACTGTCCAAAATTCTCAATTGAGATTAAGATAATGAAACTGATTTATAACATAATGGTTGATAGACTTGGATTATTTCTAAGTAAATAAGAAGTATATATTTTTCAAATGTATTCTTCCATTTTCAAATATGTGAACAGTTCCTAAGATGCATTGGAACAAACGAATTGCCCATTCATGCCATAAACACGAATGAGACGTGGATAAAAAGTTGTCCAGTAGTACTGAACCTTTGAACCTGAGACACGAGTTCAAATTCCACATTACGAGCTTCGGAATTTGAATATGAATCTGGAATTTAAAAAGAACTATTCTCAGTAATCATAGTCATGTAACCACCAGTGTTAACCTGGTTCACTGATGTGCTCAGGGAAGGGAACCTGCTATCCATGCTCTAACCTAATCTCAGCAACAAAGCATGTTATCCGTTTCTTTAGAAGGCGAAGCTGTGAATGTGATTCACTCCCTTTCCATTTTACTTCTGTTTAACAGGAGCTGGCTTTTGAATCTGATCGATCCAGTTAAAAAAATTATGCCCATCTTCAGATCTTAGTCTTTTTTTGGCTGTAATCTACTTATTTTTACATTTATATTTTCGGTAGAGATGGAACACCTCTGACTGACGATGAGATTGCAGGCATGCTTATTGGACTGCTGTTGGCAGGCCAGCATACATCCTCCACTACCAGTTCCTGGATGGGGTTTTTCTTGGCTAAAAATAAAGAGCTGCAAGAGCGTTGCTATGCAGAGCAGAAAGCTGTGGCTGGAGAAGACCTGCCACTGCTCCACTATGATCAGGTATAAACTGCAAAAAGGTGAAAGATTTGTAAACCATATTTACTTAGCAGTTATGCAGTTAATCTAGTTCATGCTCTTTGTGTGTCACTCACTCAATAAAATTTGTGCATCTGGAGTGTACTTATGGTCTGGTGCAAAGCCCACCACAAAGATGTTATTGGAATTGTTGATCTGGATCTATCACTAATTTTGCTATACATTTTAAAATACTGTTAACTTAGATTGTTTTGCCTTCTAGAACCCCAGATCAACAAATTTGGTCCAAATAACTCGGTATGCACACCATAGGACCACTTGCTGTTATATTCCCCTCCTGATATTCAAGTCATCAAGAGAGTACATACAGGGAGCTGATATGTGCTTGTGACCAAAAAAAAAGTTATGTTACTTAGCTGTCTACTCAATTTGTGTCATGGAGTTAAATAGTTTTTTTCCATTTGTGTTCCTATTCAAGCCAGCCATCATGATTTAAAAAAATTCTCTGCTTCATTTAAAAATATTTTTTAGTGCTCAGTGTCTGATTTGTATTGTTCCTAATGCATTGATGTTTTCTGAATATTGTTCTCCCATAATCAGTGGCACCAGTATTGCTAGCGATATCAGACACGTTACAAGGGTATTTTTAATCAGTGAGGTATCCAGCACAAACACATGTCCTTTGGGCCAACTCATCCATGCCAACCAAGTGCCCACTTGAGCTAGTTCCGTTTGACCCATATCCCTCTAAACCTTTCCTATCCATATACAAACCTAAATATCTTTCACGTGTTTTTATTGTACCTGCCACAACCACTTACTCTGGCAGCTTGATCCATTTACATGCAAAAGTGGGATAACAGAACTAATGCGAATGAATGGGTGAACAATGGTTGGCATTGACTCGGTTAGCCATAGATCCATTCTGTGGGAAAAAAAAGTTGCTCCTTGGGTTCCTATTAAATCTTACCCATCATACTTTAACTCTATGGCTCTCAGTATTTGATTCCTCAACCCTGGAAAAAAGGCTCACAATCGCCCCATCTCTGCTCCTCATCCAAAAATCCAAAATAGCTTTATTTGTCATTCGTTCAGAACAAGATTACTTAGCCAGCAGTACAAAAACACAAGACACAACCCCAACACAAACATCCATCACAGTGACTCCAAACACCCCCTCACTGTGATGGAGGCCAAAAACTTCCCCTCTCTCTTCCCCCATGCCCCTCCCACGTACAGACAACTCGACCCCTACCGAGGCGACCGACCCGCACAGCCCCCGCAAGGAGATGGAAAGTCCACGCGGCCGAGCCGCGCCGGGCGATGGAAAGTCCCGCGGCCGAGCCGCGCCGGGCGCTGTTCAGTCCAGCGGCCGCGCCGCACCGGGCGATAGAAGGCCCCGCGGCCGAGCCGCACTGGGCGATGGAAGGCCCCGCGGCCGCACCGGGCGCTGTTCAGTCCCGTGGCCGCGCCACACCGGGCGATGGAAGGCCCCGCTGCCGAGCCGCACCGGGCGATAGAAGGCCCCGCGGCCGCACCATCATTTTATACATTTCTATAAGATTACACCTCAAGTTCACTAGTTCCAAGGAATAAAGTCTTAACCTCTCCCCTATAACTCAGTCCTCTCCGAGGCCTGGCGATATCCTCGTAATCCTTTTCTGCATACTTTTCAGCTTATTGGCATCTTTGCTAAACCAATACCGAAAAAAATACTCCAAGCAGGATCTCGCCAACGTTTTGTATAACTGCAACAAAGCATCCCAACTTCTATACTCAATACCCTTACTAATGAAGGCTAGTGTGCAAAAAGCCTTATTATTTGAATTATGAATTATCTGAAAGCAAAGGAATATAGTGGCCTAAGGATGATTTAGGATAGGTTCATTTGTGATTAATGTAAAATCAGTATCGATCTTTTATTTTTGATTTTCTTGCAGCTAAAGGACATGAATTTGTTGGATCGCTGCATGAAGGAAACTCTGAGGCTCCGTCCTCCAATAATGACAATGATGAGAATGGCCAGAACTCCACAGGTACATCAGAATCTGAGGAAATTATTGTATTTAATAATGATTCTGGGCTTTAAAAATACCATTGTGAGTTTATGGAATGTGCTAACCTGATGATAACACAGCTTTTGATTTTTCACTGAGGGATTCTTTTTGTGCTAGAGCACGATTTAAATGTAATAATGGAAAGTTAATGCATGAACAGGTGGGAACAGTTTTTATTCCCATTGCTGATCTCCACAGCAATAATTTATAAATTTGTTGTTTCTGCTTTTAGATAATTTAAGCAACTATAGTGGTAGGTGGAGACCAAAATGGACCCAGGTTCTGTGCTTGAGCAGCAAATTTCAGCTGTAGTATTTGTTTAGGGGTTGTGGCCATCATGAGCAGCACTATGGTGCAACTGTTGTAGGAACCCAGGTCTGATTTTTAACTTTGTGTATTCTCCGTGTAAAGGTCTTCTCCCACATCCTAAAGGATGTGCTCTTGAGTTATTTGATTTTAGATTTTTTTTAGATGCTTGTGATCAAACATTTCCTGCTGTCCTTGTTTTCACTAAAGTTTAATTTGAGGTTGAATAATTGCTTAATATATCAAAGTTATTGAACGTCAAGAAATAACAATGTCTTTTTTAAAAGGTGTGTCTGTAACAAATGGTCAGAGTTTTAATATCCAGCATATTGTGAATCTCCTGAGATGCTGCCTGACCTGCTGAGTTACTCCAGCATTTTGTGAATAAAAGAGTTTTAATATCAATCATTTTGTCATTAGCATTTTCATTACATTTTAAGCAGCACAATTGGAGAACTGTCCAATATCTGTAACAATGACTTCTGTTCCTCCAACAGACCGTTGCTGGCTATACCATTCCACCCGGCCATCAAGTCTGTGTTTCTCCTACCGTAAATCATACACTTAAAGACACTTGGGCTGAAAGATTTGATTTCAACCCGGATCGCTATCTCCAAGATAACCCAGCAGGCCAGCAAAAATTTGCATTTGTACCTTTCGGTGCAGGTAGGTCTTGTCTTGTCAGGAAAGCTTTTACGAACTAGCCTCCCCAGTTTCTATGACACTTTGGGTACTTTTTCTTCATCATTCCCTCATCCATCTCCCTTGTCTGAACATGAACAGAAACAGCTGAAGGCGTGGGAGGAGGGTAGTCTTTGGCTTCTTAAGAATATTGATTGACTGATGAAATGGGCAAAAAAAAACATCAGAAGGAATTTAATCCTGAAAATTGAGGTGATACATTGTTTGACGTCCAACAAAGTTGAATATACATCCTGGGTGGGACCCTGGGAAGTGAGATGCTCAGGGATCTGTGAATATGTACAAGGATCTGTGAAGGCAGTATGGCAAGGTGGTAAGACATACAGATTACTGGCCTACATTTGGAAAATACGAGCAGGTTCGTTCATCGTGAAACAACTATATAAAACAGGCATTGGGCCATTGTTGGTGTGTAATTCTAGTTAGTATGCTATAGGATGCGATTGCACTGGAGGAGTATAGAAGGATGGAGATCTTTGGCTGTGAGGAGAGACCAGATTGGGGCTGAGAGCTGCCAGATGGGATTAGAATAGGGGGGGCCACTCTAGAAGAGTTGGTGGTTATGTCCGATCTGCTATTCAAAAAGGTAATGTCTTGCATTGACCTCACCGTAGTATTTAGAGATCTATCATATCCTTCCCATTACTGAATATAGGCGATTATGAAAGGTACATCCGATTAGGAAAAATTGCAAGAGTTCTTTTGAGGATGTCACAAGGAGAAGGGAGGGGTACCTGTAAATATAGTCTATTAAGATTTTCATAAAGTATGTGATGTGGTACCACAGAAGACTGTCACAAAGTCATATAGCTGCACAGTCTGAAAACAGGCCCTTCAGCCCAACTTATCCATGTCGACCAATTGGTCTAGCCTCCTATGCCTGTATCTGTCCATAGCACTTTAAAAATGCAACATGTTTCTGTCCATATCTGAGGAAATGTCTGAAGTCATAACTATCCACCTCAAAAGCTTCTCCTGGCAGCTCATTCCAGATACAAACTACCTTCTGAATGAAAAAAGTTGACACCTCGGCCCTCTTCTCTCTCCCTTCTTACCAAAGGCCTATACCTTACCAAGGAATCTGTCCTGGGAAAAAGTCAGAGCATTCACTTTATCCATGCTCCTTACGACTGTTCCGCATCAATAAGGTCACCCTTCAGTCTCCAAAGGAAAAGAGTACCAGTCTTTCCACCCTCTCCCCAAGCTTACAAGCCAAGGTAACATCCTGGTGAATCTCTTTTGTACTGTTTCCAACTGAATGACATAATTCCCATAGCTGGGCAACCAAAACTGCACACGCCACTCAGAGTGTGGTCACACCAATGACTTGCACAACTGCATCATGATTCCCAACTTTTGTTCTCAGTACCCTTGACAATGACAAACACCACCTTTACTGCACTGTCACCTGGCTTGCCAGTTTTAGGGAACCATGCACCTGCACTCACAGATCACTGTTCTGCAACACCCTCATGGGCTTCACCATTCACTGTGCATCTCTTGCCCTGTTTTGACCTTCCAAAGTGCAACACAACTCAACGTATTAGGGGAGATGTGTCAGCATAGATGGAAAACTGGGTGTTGTATGGAAGAGAATCAGAATAAATGGGTCTTTTGCAGACTACAAGGATGTAACTAGGGAAATGACCCAAGTAACAGCTCTTGGCCCTCAATTATTTTCTAGCTACAATTAATGACTTGGAAGAGAGAGCAGAGTGTAAAATATCCAGGTTTGCTGGTGACATGAACACTAGTGGGAAGGCATGTTGCAATGATATTAGGTGTCTGCAGCAAGATATAGATAAGCTGGCAAATGGAATTTAATAATAATAATAATAATGCATTTTATTTATATAGCGCTTTTCATATACTCAAAGACGCTTTACAGAGATTTAGAGAACATAGGGAAATGAATAAATAGATAAATAAGTAAATAAGTAAACGAACAGAGAAAGGAGACAGAAGGTGAGGTGACCTTCAGTGGTTGAAGGCAGTACTGAACAGGTGAGACTTCAGCGATGTTTTGAATGTGGTGAGTGTGGAGGAGTCTCTAACGGTTTGGGGTAGTGAGTTCCATAGGGTGGGAGCAGCGATGGAGAAAGCCCTGTCCCCCCAGGATCTGAGTTTGGTCCGGATGTGGGGGGATAGGAGATTGGCAGCAGCAGAGCGGAGGGTGCAGGTGGGAGTGTGCCTGTGGAGGAGGTCGGTCAGGTAGGATGGGGCCAGGTTATGGAGGGCTTTGTAGGTTATGAGGAGGATTTTGTACTGGATTCTCTGGGGGATGGGGAGCCAGTGGAGTTTGTAAAGGACGGGGGTGATATGGTCACGGATCGGGGTGTGGGTGAGTAGACGGGCAGCGGAGTTTTGAATGTATTGAAGTTTACTGATGATTTTTGAGGGTGCGCCATAGAGGAGGCTGTTGCAGTAGTCCAGACGGGAGGTGATGAAGGCGTGGATGAGGGTTTCTGCAGCTGTGGAGGAGGGGGATGGACGGAGACGGGCAATGTTTTTGAGGTGGAAGAAGGCTGTCTTTGTGATGTGTTTGACGTGTTTGTCGAAGGAGAGGGTTTGATCAAAGATGATTCCAAGATTCCGGATGTGAGGGGAGGTGGATACTGGGAGACCATCAATGTTGAGGATGAAGTTTTGGGTGGATTTGGTGAGCGTTTTTGGACCAATGATGATGATTTCAGATTTGTTGCAATTGAGTTTGAGGAAATTTGATTGAAGCCAAGATTTTATTTCAGTGATGCAGTTTGTCAGTGTAGAGTGTGTGGTGGGGGAGATTGACTTGGTGGAGATGAGGAGCTGGATATCATCGGCGAAGCAGTGGAAGTTGAGACCATGACGGCGGATTAATTGACCAAGGGGGAGCAGGTTGAGGATGAAGAGGAGGGGGCCAAGGACTGAGCCTTGGGGGACACCTTGGGGGAGGATTTACAGTTGTTAATGGAGATGAACTGGTGTCTGTCAGAGAGGTAAGATTTGAACCAGGATAGGGCTGTGCTGGTGATGTTAAGGGAGGTTTCAAGTCGGGTGAGGAGAATGGAGTGATTTATGGTGTCAAAGGCGGCGCTGAGGTCAAGTAGGATGAGGATGTTGAGGTTGCCAGCGTCGGAGGAGAGGAGAATGTTGTTTGTGATTTTGAGGAGCGCAGTTTCAGTACAGTGGTTTGAGTGGAATCCGGATTGGAAAGTTTCATACAGGTTATTGGGAGAGAGGTGGTATTTGAGTTGGGAAGCTACAGCACGTTCCAAAACTTTGGACAGAAAGGGTAGGTTGGAGATTGGTCTGAAGTTGTTTGGGGTGTCAGGGTTTAGACCAGGTTTTTTCAGAATGGGGGTGACAGCAGCGATTTTGAGGGATGGCGGGACGATGCCAGTGGACAGGGAGGAGTTTATTGTTGCAGTGATAAGTGGAGAGAGAGCAGGAAGGCAGGCCTTGACAAAGCTGGAGGGGATGGGGTCCAGAGAGCAGGTGGCAGTTTTTATTCCTGTGAAGAGGTCAGAGAGGTCGGTGGTGGAGATTGGGGAGAACTGAGGCAGGGGTTGACAGGATAAGGGGGGGCAGGTGGTTTGAGGGGGAGCAGGTGCGTTGGTGGTTAAGGTGCTGTAGATGTTGTCTATTTTGCTTTGGAAGAATGAAAGGAAAGTGGTGCATTTGTCAACTGTGAATGATTGGGAGATGGTGTCCAGGGGGCTGAGGAGTTTGTTTATTGTAGAGAAGAGTGTTTTTGGGTTTCCGGAGCCAGAGTGAATTATAATGTGGGAAAGCATACTTTGGTAAAAAAAATGTAAAGGCACTTATCAAAACGGGGAAAAATTCAGATGAGCAAGGTACGGGTGGATCGAGGTGTCTAGTGCAAGCAGGTAGAAAGGCAAATAGCATATTGATCTTTATTGCAAGAGGGTTGGAGTTTAGAAAAACTGAAGTACTGTTACCCATTATACAGGATTCTTGTTGGTGAGGCCACAACCAGAGTACTGTACACAATTTGGTTATTTTATTGAAGAAAGGACAGTGGCATTGGAGGCAGTCCAAAGGGACTCGCTAAGCTAATGATTGGAATGAGAGGATTGTGAGCAGCTGAAGAAATTTGATCTAAATATTTTGGAGATTGAAAGAATGAGGGTTATCTTATTGAAACATGCAAGATCCTTACGATGCATGATAGGGCTGAAGTTAATGTTTCCACTAGAGGGAGAACTTGACCAAGAGGGCATAATTGCCAAGATTAGGAACAGTCATTTAAAACAGGCCTGTTGGAATTTGTTCTTGATGAGGGTGAATTTTTGGAATTCTCTATTCCAGGATTGTGGAGGTTGGGTTACTGGGGATATTTAAAAAGGAAGTAATTTTTGAAAAGGTTTGGGAATTGAGAGTTATAAGGAACTGACACAGAAAAGACTAGGTGGATCAGCCATGATCAGGGTAGGATTGCAGAGGCAAGTGACTGCCTCTATTTTCAAATGTGATTTTAAACAACCTTTCACTGTACTCTAACTCAGATTGTGCAATTCCTCTGGTAACTTTTAAATGTGCTACTTTTAAAAATTTGTATCACTTAACACAATGAAATCCCTTGTGAACAATTTGCTTTGTTTATAAACATATATCTTGTCGGAATAAAACCCCACAATCATCTATATTCCTGATATTTGGAATTATTATTGGTGGCTGCTCTCAAAATAATTTCAAGCCCATCTAACTAACTGCTATAACAAGGAACTGCAGATGGAGGTTTATACCAAAGATAGTCACAAAATGCTGCAGTAACTCAGTGTCCCTGGGTCTAAAGAAGGGTTCTGACCCAAAATGTCGCCTATCCATATTATCCAGGGATGTTGCCTGACCCACTGAGTTACTCCAGCATTTTGTATCGAACTGTAAATACTAATGTCCCTCCGCAGAATTAGTATAAAGCTTCAATTGTTTAAAGGATTAAATAGAATTAAAGGTATTTGCATGATAATTTCATAAACTCATTCCATTGATTACTTTTTTAAAAAAAGTAAAGACAATTCATCTGGTCACTAAATGAGGTAGTACAGAAAGTCTGTTTTACTTTACAACCTTCAACTTTCTTTTCTCTAGGTCGACATCGTTGCATTGGGGAAAATTTTGCATATGTACAGATCAAGACTATCTGGTCCACTTTAATCCGTTTGTATGAATTTGATCTTGTTGATGGATACTTTCCAGCAGTGAACTACACAACCATGATACACACTCCTACTAATCCGGTTATCAGCTACAAGAGGCGAATGAAATGAGAAGTGGACTAATAAAAAGTTAATTGTGGTGTTTTATGTTATCAAATGATTTTTAGTCTGTTGTAAAATTTAATTCTAATTCAGCATTGATATTAAAATGACTGTTAATTTATTTGAAAGTTATTGGGATCAGTTTTGCGATGGTCGTCCTGAAATTCTGGTGTCTGCTCAAATTGCAGTTGGATCGCCTAAACAGCAAATGGGTTGGCTCTCTTACCTGCACTGTTAAGCTCTCAAAGGCAGGAGGTGATTCAATCTATTTGTATTATTCCATCCACTGATTTGTAATAAGTACTTCAATCCTTACTTTAGAATAATGTCTATTGTTAAATGTAGGGAACATGTTGCATTTTTATTCAATGGCGTGCCGCATGCACGGAAATTAGGGTGTGAAGTTTGCTTTTAAATATGAATTGAGTGTTTCTGAAATTGAGTTGTAGAAAATGTACTTGAGTTTGGGAGGGATAATCGTAGCTTCACAGAACAGGATTGCTTGGGGCTTTGAGGTTTGAAATTATTTACTCATTTATAAAAATCTCAAATTTTGCTCTGGTGAATGTAATTGTTTAATATGTACAGAAGGCCAATGTTACATTGTTTTGTTTATTTTTAAACTAATTATATACCACCCAAATTGGTTGTTTGGCTCTGCAAGTTCATGTCATTGTTTATACACCATCCTACAGCTATTTTCGAACAAAGTATAGTTAGGTTGGAAATTCATGGGGAAAAAGAGAGACAGCATGCCCCATTGGTGGGGATATTGAAAATCAGTGCAAAACTGCACCAGCTTGAAATTTAAAAAGTAAAAACAATGCACCATGTATAAAATGGTAATTACAGAAATCTTCAATTGTAGCAAATTCATGAAAGTACACCACTATTGTTAGTATTTTAAATAGGTTAATGCAATCAGTAGCATTTCCCCCAAATCATAGACCATGACAAGGATGGTAATACAAAGGTATAATCTGTTAAAATAAAACCAAAGAACCATCCACAGATTCAACCAGTAAGTGTGAGCTAAAGCCTGAGGAGTAGAGTGATTCCTGGTACAAACGACAGAAAAGCTTTTGATCTTGCTGAAGAGAATATAGCAATATAGATGAAGCCTATCAAAATACTGAACAATCCAACTCTAATAGAAAATCTGATGCTCGAGTTCTTTAGTTATTGATCAGGAAACCAAACTGAGGTTTTTGAGATGTTTTGAAAATATTTGTAGAAAATGATCATTTCTGGAGATTTGGAGTTTATCTTAATCCGTCACCATGGCCCCTAAACTGCAGCCCAAAAGGGAAAAACACACTAACTTTATGCATCCAAAAAAAAGTGTCAGCATGCCATGACTACCCTGCAGACATATTGACCATAAAAACCTGAATTTGCATACCATGGTTAACATTTCAAAATGTCTCAAGTGCTTTAGTTATTTAACAGTTGATATCATAACAGGTAACCTAATTCTTGGTCAAATTAGTGTTTAAGCAGTGGCATCTAAACTAGAATGGAACCAGATTAGCTGACGGGCATCGACTATCAGGAGGGAGACTGAGGTTGGGAGGAGTTGGCTGCGCCTAACGGCTGCGGCTCTCTGGCAGTCTGTTGTCTTTTTTTCTTTTTTTTTGTTTGTGTCGGTGTTGGGATGGTTTTTGTTTCTGTTTTTGGCTGTGTATGTGTGGTGGGGGTGTGTGGTGGGGGTGTGGGGTGGGGCGGGGGGAAACCTTTATTTTATTAGGTCTCTTCCCCGGGGCGCGGCTCAGCTGCGGGCCTTAACATTGCCGGCGCAGCTCGGCTGCGGGACGTTTCAGTGCCCGGTGCGGCTCGGCTGCGGGCCTTAACATTGCCGGCGCAGCTCGGCTGCGGGACGTTTCAGTGCCCGGTGCGGCTCGGCTGCGGGCCTTAACATTGCCGGCGCAGCTCGGCTGCGGGACGTTTCAGTGCCCGGTGCGGCTCGGCTGCGGGCCTTAACATTGCCGGCGCAGCTCGGCTGCGGGACGTTTCAGTGCCCGGTGCGGCTCGGCTGCGGGCCTTAACATTGCCGGCGCAGCTCGGCCGCGGGACGTTTCAGTGCCCGGTGCGGCTCGGCCGCTGGACTTAACATCGCCCGGTGCGGCCGCGGGACGTTTCAGTGCCCGGTGCGGCTCGGCCGCGGGACGTTTCAATGCCCGGTGCGGCTTGGCCGCTGGACTTAACATCGCCCGGTGTGGCTGCGGGACGTTTCAGTGCCCGGTGCGGCTTGGCCGCTGGACTTAACATCGTCAGCGCTGTTCGGCCGCGGGACGTTTCAGTGCCCGGTGCGGCTCGGCCGTTGGACTTAACATCGCCCGGTGCGGCCGCGGGACGTTTCGGTGCCCGGGGCGGCTCGGCCGGGGGGCCTTCCATCCCCTTGCGGGGGCTGTGCGTGTCGTTTGCCTCGGTAGGGGTCGAGCTGCCTGTCCGTGGGTGCGGGGGGAAGAGAGGGGAAGTTTTGTTGCCTCCATCACAGTGAGGGGGTGTTTGGAGTCACTGTGATGGATGTTTGTGTTGGGGTCGGGTGTCCTGTGTTCTTTTCTTTTTGCTGTATTTTGTGTGACTGCTGAAATTTCGCTCGGTGTTGTGCCGAGTGACAATAAAGTGTTGTTATGTTATGTTATGTTATGTTCAGAGTATTACTTGTTGATTCTCTATTATAGTACTTCAAATATGAATGCAGAATATAACTTTCCTCACTTAAAAAGGTCTCGACATCCAATGATGAAAACATTCACTTACAGCCAGAATTAGCTAAACTACCGAGACCTGAAATGCTGAAAATCATAGGCTATATGAGGCAAGACATTGTAGCATACTCCATGTACAACATCGACATCTCAATGTAAATATTGAATATTTTGAATGACACTAACCATTCTTTTGCTAAGCAGTTTATTGAGGATAACAGTGTATTGGATTTTCCTAAACAATACCGTAGTTAAATACTCAGAACACTGAGCTTCTATAAAATGCTACTTGTAGTGGTTGATAAAGGGACACAAATTTGGTGAATCATTATCATAGATTCTTAATCATTACTTTTTAAACTTTTGTTATTCACATCTTTCACAACTTGATTAATTTGAACGTACTTACATTGCAAGAAATCAAATGAAGCAGGAACTCAGATTCTTGGAAAGGACAAACTGTTCTGTTGTTTGGTTCTAGATGCTATGACATTGTATGTCAATGTTATAACACTGCTGCAGATATAAACTGGTTTGGCTTTTACTGCCACCCCAAGATTATTTAAAAACAGCTTTTGGATAATCTTGATGGAGTCATATCTAGCTAAAGTTTAAATTTAATTTCCAAGAGTTAGATAAAATTACCCTTTCAAAAATAAAGGGTGAACATCACAAAGTTCAAATTCTATAGGCAGTCTAAGTTCTCACCATTGTAATCAGCTTCAGAGAAAAATTGCAAATTTAACAAGTCTTAATTTTAAATTCCTGTTTATTCCAATGCTTTGACAAAATACCCATATAATTCAAAACCTCTACCATTACAAAAATAATTCCTCTACAAACTGTACTTGCTGTCCATAATGCCAAAGCTATCATGGACCTTGTAGTGTAACCACAGCAGCCACCAGAAAGACTGCAGTGCATTTGGAATCATTTAATAAACTTTTTTTTCCTTCTACCCTTTAAATAAACAGCATTAAGTTACAATCATGTTTAAATTAGCAATCCACAAATATACAGTTAAATTATTTAGACAGATTGTATTCTGCACATTGGAAGCTTAAACTTATATAAAGGATAAAATACATTTAGACTTGCAGGCAAGACATTTTCATTATCCAATCCACTAAACTCCCACAATATACATAAAACAATAAAGACCAAAAAAATATTCAAAGCACAGCTTCAAAGGCAATCAGTTTCAGGTCGAAATCAGTTTCCAAGGCACTATCTTCTAGTCCCATAGTGCATCTGAGCATAAGACGCTGAACCTACATAATTGTAAAGAAAAACAAATTGACGAAAACCCATAAGTGCTTCATTAATTCACTCCAGAAAGAATGGTATAATTAAGACTTTTCAAAAGTTTTACTTTGCAAGCAGACTGTATTACTGAGGGTTCATGCTGATCGAAATAAACCCCCACTATTTCTCAATGGTTCTAACTTTGAATAAAATGACACCTATGAGGAATGACACATTACTCTCTAATCCAGCCTTCATCATCTGGATGATTTTCACGAATTGGTCTTTGATTTAGAATACTGTGAAAATTCAAAATCAAGCAAGATTCTCTGCAAGCACCAGAGTAGCATTTGTCAATGTCTGACAAATGTTTGATCATATATTTAGAATAAATCATTATAGCACAGGAACAGGCCCTTTGGATCATAATGTCCGTGGCAAACATGGTACCAAGTTAAACTAATCTCGGCCCACACATGATCTATATTCCTCCATGTGCCGATCTAAAAGCCCCCTAAAAACCCCTAACAGCATGCCTCCACCACCAGCCAGCACAGTGCATTCCAGATACCCACCACTCTATTCAATTTTCCCACCCTCCTGATTGAAAGTTCTGGCCCATGACCTAAAAGTGCCAGGTATCATACTATCTGTAGTATAGTATACAGGGAGGTGGTCTTCCAGCCCATCAGATACATGCTGACTGATGATGGAGCAATGCCATCAGACCGATTCTTCTTCCCCGGAAGCTTACTATTCATTCTTTCTCACACACCCTCTGCTTCCATTTTATTCATTTACCACTAATTTACACTGAGGGATAATTTACAATAGTCAATTAACATAGCACATGGCGTTTGAGATTTTGGGAAGAGATGATTCATAGCTCCACAAGGTAGATTTTAAAAAAACTTCAAGACTATCCACTTAACACGTGTTTACCTGACTGCACAGTCCCCAGTCGTCGCTGCAGTGATTCCAGTCTGTTAATGTAATCTGTTAAAGCTCTGTCAGGGTCGTAGGTTTGGAGGTGTGAGGCAGCTATAGAACCTGAATTAGAATCAGGTAGGCTGGATTGATACCTAGAAGATAAAAGAAAGACCAAATATCTAAATGTATTTTGACAATTAACATTTGCCCGAGCTAGTGGTTATCTGCCAAAGATTTGACAATTTTAGACAAACAGTAAGTTGAACAAAATAATATACAAAAGATCAGGATTTGCAACAAATACTAAATATATAACATAAGCATAACATTGTTCATTCACAAATGTACCTTGATTAATAACTGGATAGTAATATTACAAATAGTAAACTTATACATTACAGTAATTCATTTTCAAATATAGACATTGATATGATTAAAGTCTGACTCTGCTTTTTCATGTAAGTTTTGCTTTTCTCACAAGCATACAGTTATTCTAAATAATTTGTTAGCCTTAAAATAATGTTACAAATTCATGAAGTTTCAGTAAGTAATAACAGACCACATTTTTTTTTTAAACAGATATACCTCCCAAAAAACCTGCTGTATTCATTAACATTTTGCACATTGTATTGATAATATTATGCTGAAAAGTCACCTGGGATGAGTGTTTGTGGCTGATCTGGGGGATTCTTGACCAGATCTTTGTCTACTTGTGCAGTGTCTACGATCTCCAAATAATTCTCTAGACAAAGATGACTCCAAAGATAAGGTACCAGAATGCAGAAAAGGGGAATCCATTCTTAGTTCATTAGCTAGATTTTAAAGATAAAATGAATGCATGAGTCCTAACCAATTCCCCATTACTTATGATACAATTACATATGATAGAGGTCTCTGCCCCAAAGGGCAACAATTAATCAGATGGCTTATTACAAAGGAGAAACAATTACCCTATGTATGTTAACTAAAGACCAATATACTTTAAGGTAGTTCCTTAGATCTACTGGCACAACCTACAAGCCTTACAACCAGTGCTTCTTGAAGGGAAATAAATCGTTAGGTAAATATAAATGATGTTCTGCCGCCTTAAATTTCAATGACATTAACTATATTTCAAGAACTGAACGAATGTACTATGCCCATTAAATCTTCCTCTGTGTAGCCTTACAACTGTTGTCAAGCTATTTCAGTTGAAAGTATCATGGTGCTCAACACCACTACCTGAAACTCAAATCCACTTATTCTGTGGCCACAACCTTCAATCTTGCTGTACAAATTCAAGTTGACCAAACCAAAACATACAGCAATCTTACATTACGGAGAAACTTCATTTATCCGACATACTCAGGGCTCTGGTGATGACCCACCAACAGATTTTCCAGACTATTGGACGTCTTTTTATCATTACTAATACTCCACTTTTAAGCATTGATTTTTTTAAACCATGTTACCCAATCACATTCAGTGAGCTTGGTGAGTTGAATGGGCAGTGTGACACATGAGAAGTGGATAGAGAATGTGGCAAACATCAACTGGTGAGGCAGATGCCATATCATTGGTGTTTCTGAATGGTTGTGTAACGGATTATCGGACTTTAATTTGATATACAGATTCAATGATAGTCTTCATTTTACAAAATGTTCTACTTCAGAACAGAAATTGGGTGGAACAGTTCACTTATGACTGGAGAAGTTGTGTCTTTTTTCCCTGGAGTAGAGGAGGTTAAAGGGAACATGATTGAGATAAATAAAATTCTGAGCGGTTTCGATACAGGAAACACTTCCTCATATCAGCAGCAGCTAAAATTAGGGAACACAGATTCAAAGGGGATACGAGGGGGACTTTTTTCCACCCAGACAGTAGTGAGTGTTCATACTGTACTGTCTGAGAGAGTGGTTGAAGCTGGTAGCATTTAAGAATTGTCAGCATTGTCTAGAACACTCGAAAACTATGGACGAAGTGCTGGGAGTTGGGATTGATTTGGAAGGGTCGTTGAACTTGTCATTGTGAACCAGATGGGTCGCATGGTCTGTTTCCATGCTGAATAATACTTCTTTGACAATTCAATGAAGTAATGGATGAACCCAATTCCATTCCCCACCTTTCGCAGTTTTTCTTAATCTGCATTTAGCAGAAATGAATCCCCTTCAGATTTAGAAATACTAAATCTGGCAATAATGGCCATTTGTGGAGGAGAATTCCAACTTCTATCGCCCTTGCCTGTTTTCCCAACCACTCAAGGAAGACCCAATTATCATGATGAAGCTATGCCTTCTAGTGCTCTACTCCCTAATCAGCAGAAATACATTTCCTTTATCTATGGCCATAGTATTTATGTTACCGTATTATACTAAATTTAATCAAATTGTGCTTTGACAAGCCTAAATTGTGTAACCTTACCTGATAATTTAACCTTTGGAGCTCAGATATCCTGGTAAATCTCTGCAATACTGTCTTTAAGGCCAATGAACATTTTCAAATATCTGTTGTCCAGAAATGTTCTCAGTAGTTGAGGTATAAGCATGAATGTGATTAGCTGTGGGGCTAACCTTTGTTTAAGTGCTCAGGGCAAAATGAGCAACATTCATTCAGCCACCTTGATTAGTTTTTGGACCTGTCATTGAATTTCAATGCTTCATAAGTTCATAATAGGAGCAGAATTAGGCCATTCAGACCATCAAGTCTACTCCACCATTCAATCATGACTGATCTATCTTTCCCTCTTAACCCCATTCTCCTGCCTTCTCCCCATAACCCCTGACACCCATACTAATCAAAACCATTTTGGCTTTTTAAACCACAAAGGTTCTGTGCGTTGCCACTAATACTTTAGGTAGTACTCTGTCCTTCCCATTTAGATTCAAAACTGACTACCATACTTCATGCAAACCTACTTGTCCCAATTAACTTTGTAGTTTGATGTTTCCACTATACTACTCGCAAAATAACCAATCTTTATATTATTAGCAAACGGATCCATGGTTTTCAGTCCAATATCATCTCTTCACTGTAAGTAACTTACCCAATATCTGTCCATGACCATTCCTGTTTAGGCTACTTGACACAGTAGCTTTCTGCCATCTACGGACCAAAAATCTTAATCTACACGAGAAAGTTAAAAAATATATTAATTTTGAACCAACTTCATCTAAAACAATTCACATGAGTACTTTATCTAACATACTGGTTTAGAATCAATACAGAAAGGTGAAAAATTACAATAGAAAACCTATGGAAAAAACACAAATATAAGCTCATAGAAAGAACCTTCTTTAACCCTTCTATTAAAACTACTACATAGCTTAAAATGTTCACTAAGTTCTGAAACAATTGTTTTCCTACCTAGCAAATATTTACATGCAAAACAGTGCCACTAAAAATAACATATTTTAATAGAAGTATTGGCAATCCTTGGGTGAATGTGAATTTTTTGATTAAAACAATGAGATTTTTACTCTTTTGCAATTAGGAAAATTCTGAATCCTAGTTAGCAGAGAAACAAGTACTGTTAAAATAAATGTAATGTGGCATTACTGGTGCTAAACAATTTCTCATCTGGTCACAGGCTAGAGCAGAGTTGATTTCTTCAACAGTCCAACCACATTCCAATATCTTTGCACATTTCAATTGCTTGCTTACCTTGAGATTGCTATGGCAACCCGAACCACGGAGCGGAAGCGGGTAAAGCTTCTGGATCGCTGGGTAATAACCTGTAAACTGGTGTAGCTGGGGTGACCGCCCATTCTGGCGATAAAAGAGAGCGTCGCTTGCTCACATTCTTGAAATCCACCGAGCAGAAGTAACAGGTACTTCTTCTGATAAATAAGTGCTTTTCGGAAACTCTCTGCCCGCAGATACCTTCCATAAATTCTCTGTGGGGCAGAAAGAAGTTGCTCTTAAAACCACAAATCTTATATTTCAGGAGATGTTTCCATACAATTATACATTGTATTTTCACAGGGTAACATCCAATTCATGCAGAGACAAGGGAAGGCTTTATCCATCTCAGATTAATAATGGCCATCTAATCATAATTGTCATTTATTAGCCAAGTATGTTTTGCAACATTCGAGGAATTTGGTTTGCCATAGTCATACCAAAAAGGCAACAAGCCACACAACTACATAAAAATTTGACATAAACATCCACCACAATGGCTCCTCCCCATTCCCCACTGTGATGGAAGGCAATAAAGACAATTGTCATATAAAAACCCACAATGTAGCACAAATCTCTTCACAAATATAATCAGGTATGAATAACTACCGAGTGAAGAAAAGGTGGATTTTCCTTCAAGTTTACCTTTAGAGTAATATTTTCAGAACCTGACCCAAACAGTTCTGTCTGTAAAACTTCATTTCTGGCTTCTGCTTTCATTTTAGCTAACTCCGTCTCGGCCAGCTTCAGGGCCTGCTGAAGGTTGGATTTTTCTTTTGCCCATACTGTTCTCTCCGATTTTATTCGGGTGTCAATGCAATCCTGGTTATCCAAATGTCTTCTAGTTAACTGAAAAATGGGATAAACATATTGCAACAAACATCTATTGAGAAGATAGACAACTGCAGAAAAAGTAACATCTTCATAACCAAAACTGGTGTTAGTCAAACAGTTAGTTGTCTGTTTTGAACTCAAGGGTAGTGCAAAACTATTTCCTCACCAAGTCAAATTAATGCTAACAAATTTTGACATTTTCAGTCTACTTTGAGATTACTGTGGAAAGAACTAAAATAAATTGCAGCAAATCATGAATCATTTATCACACGTTAGACAAAGCATTTTCTTGTATGCTCATATCATGGAAGGATATTAACAAAAAAATCAAACTGAGGATAAACTTGTCCATTGCTTCAATTTATTTCTACACTTTTTCAGATTGTTTAAATGCACGTGCTTTTGCTCCAAATCTGAAAACATAATGGAAAGTTTTATCTAAATTTTACTGCACAGCTTGCAATGGGAAAGAAGGTATAGTCTCAGAATATTGAGATCAATAGAATACCTATCCATATTCTCCAAGGATGCTGCCCAACCTGCTGTTACTTCAGTATTTTGTGTCTTTCATCAGAATATTACAAATCATTTAGCTGTACTAAAGCTTGTTAATGAAATAAGCTGAACATTGGATAAAAATATTAGATTCCTTTTGTTAGCTCTCCTACAATGCAAAAAATCAAAATAGTTATTCAGCTGCTTAAGACATCAACAGATATAGGTAGATATGTATTAAAAATACAGAGAACTAAAGAAAATTAAATATGAATCACATATTCCTGAATTTTAACTTACTGCAAATGTCACTGCAGGCGTGGTAAATTCTAATGAGCTGTAAGCATTAATTAATTTGAAATTATAAATGAATGTTCCTCAGATTTTCCAACAAAACCAGAGTTTCATAAAATGGGAAACAATTGTAAATTTGCCCTATGTTTTACAGCTCACCCTCTAGTTCCTCTTGACATGCATTTGATATATCATATTAAAATTGTTTTTTTAGACTCTGCATTCAGTACAGACTGTTGTTAGATATTCAACATTCTAGTCCATATTGTAGAATTGGACTACAATATTTAAACATTTATTGAGAAGCCCAGTTAATGTTTGGGTCAATGGTGACTCCCACAATGTGGATGATGTTGAACCCGGCAATATTGGGTGGTAATTAGCTGCATTACATTGGTGCTATCTTTGTGGGAAGAACATTATTGTGGGAAGTGATTTTTCATTTTGCTGGATACAATCATTTTTGTAACTCTACAGGCGTGATAAAGTTTAGGTGCAAGGATTCAGTATTTCATATGGCATGTTATCTGGTCCCACAGCCTTTGCTATGCCCAATGCTCTCAACCATTTCTTGATGTGATATAGACTAAATTGAGAGGACAGGCAGTAAGGCATAATTCTGCACGCATGACAGTGTCAGGGTGTTGCTCCATTAGACTGCCACAACTCTCCTGATTTTTATGATAATCCCAAATTGCTCACGAGAGAAATCGACTAAACTGAGGCCAACCTTGCCTTGTTTGAATTTTCTGTTTCACTCCTTTTTTTAAAAAACTGGCAATTATGTACAGGGGATTTCCTGGCCTTTTCAGATGGGAGTTTCGAGTCTGCAACATTGCAGGTCAGTCACACACTGGTCAAGCCAGTCAAGGGTGGCAGATTTCCTTCCCTGAAGGAGTCAGATTGTATTTTACAAATTGGCACTTTGTGGCCATCATAACCAAGACTAGCATCTCCTCCTTCTCTCCCACTCCCTGCTCCAGATTATGAACCCAATTTATGTTCTACGGCAGCAATGATGGGATTTCGCTCTCTGTATATTTAGTGCCTGCATGACTTATCCACTTAAACACTGCACCACCACTAAAGCAAATAACCAATAGGGAACAAAAATTAAATATAAAATTCAGCAAATTTACTGATCAAAATATATTGCTCATTTAATGAAAATAAATGTCAAAATTCAAAATTTATATTTAAAATTTTAATTAAAACTAGACAAAGTGGGCCCGTTGGGCCCATTCCCCACTCCCCCATTCTCTCGTCCCCCATCCCCACTCTTACTCTCCCCACACTCTCCCCTTTGGCCCGTCCTCTTAGGGTTTCCATTGTATCCGGGAGGGGGTGAGGGAGTGAAGGGGGGAGGGAGGGAGAGGGAGGTTTGGGGGAGGGAGGTGTGGAGTGATCGAGGGGGAGGGAGTGGTGGAGGGAGGGATGTGTTGAGGATGGAGGGTGGAGGGAGGGGGGGGGGGGTGATGAGAGATGGGGTGGTATTTGTGGAGGGAGGGAGGGGGGGGGGAGAGAGGGGGGAGGGAGGGATGGGGGAGAGGGGAGGGATATGGACCTCCCCTTTTCCCAGTACCCCTCTTTCCCCCACCACCAATTCCCCTCCGCACTACCCCTGTTGTCCCATTCCCCATTCTCAGCCCCCCCCCCCCATTTTCTCTCCCCCAGACACACTCTTAGCATCAGTTAAAGGCCCGGGGGGGGGGGGGGGTGCGGGTGATCGGATCAGTGAAAAGTCCAGTGGGGGGGGGGGCTTCGGGAGATCGCATCATTCAAAGGCCCGGGGGGGGGGGGGGATAGCGGGGAGATGTTCTCCCGGGTGTGGGAGAGAGGAGAGAAGCAAGGGGAGAGAGGAGAGGTGAGCCGGTGATCGCGGGCTGGCGCCGCTAACGGCGTCCATTGTTTTGGTGCGAGTGAGGAGATGCCGCGCATGCGTGCTGAGTACAGAGTGAGGAGATTCCGCGCATGCGTACTGAGCACTGCCGCACCGCAGCGCCCCCCTTCTGTCAAAACTTCGATAAATGAGGGGGGGCAGCACTTTTAAACCTCTGTAACTTAAAAAATATGCGTCCGAATTAAATAGAAATATCATTTTCCAGCAGCGAACCGCATGCTGATTAAGGCGGTACAAAAACCGTGGCGCTACGGTTCACCGTTTTGCCGGAATTGCCGTATTCAGCCGACATCAGTGGAATATATATATATACATACAAGATCTGAGTTTTAATAGTATATATATAGATGTTTAAAATTTTATTTCAATATAAAATTCAAACCAATTAATTTAACTCATTTGACAAAGTCTTGAATTTTTATTCTCAATTGTTTGCACTTAAGTTGGCATTTCCATTGTACACAAACCTGCTCGCCGCTGGAACTGAGCTGACGGTATTTTCGAACCTCTTCTTCTAGTTTCAGAAGACTATTGTGCAAGTCATTCTTTTCTTCAGAGAGTCTGCTAACAAAACCCGTCAAGTCTGCATTTTGCCTTAATATCCGCTCAATGAGAGTACTTGTTGATCCTGTTAAAGTTATGTTCTGCTGAAAAATGTATTAGCATGAACTGTTATTACGTTTCTGCAAAGGTACAAGTAAAATATTTTCAATATAGAGGCATAGATAACATCAGGTTGGACCTGGCTCCACAACACATAAAAAGTACAGTACCCAACTCTTGTAGCTGGCCTATTGGTTCAATCGCAGTTAGCCCATCATATTTGCTACGGTTAATACTCAGTCTTTTTAAAGCCCACCAACCTTTTTTGTCACTCACTATATCTTACCTATGGTACACTAACCAAGTAAATTTGAGGTGTTGCTGGAATTCTGTAACCAATGCACATCAACTTTGATTCAACAAACACCAGTGACTATAATATTTTTCTGGTGGGCCACAGAGAGGCTATCATGAGGAACCACAATTTTTTTACTTACATTCCTATGCAGATGCCACCCAAAAGAAGCAGCTTTCCTACACTACAACTGTGACTTCAAAAGTATTCCATTGCTTACTAAACATTTTCTGATGCTTTTAAGTCAATGTCTCAATGCTCTTGATGCTCTTAAGCAAATTTGTCCTTAACTTTCAAACCAAATGTCCAACATACTACGTTTATCTCTGGCTCATTGAAGTAATATCTTAATATAAATACAAGCTTCTACTCAATATATTAATCTAGTTAACAAGCTACAGGCAATGACAAGAAGGGTAATGGAAATTATTTTTTGTTGTAAGCAGCTTAAGTAGTTGTCTCTTCTGGATCATAATGCAAGCAATGTAACCACAGTACCTGCTATTGTGGGCAGATGCTTTGTTAAACAGTTAAAAAGCTAATGTGATATTGTAACTATTGAGTCTGATGAAGGGTCTCAACCCGAAACATCATCTATCCATTTCCTCCACAGATGCTGCCTGACTTGCTAGGTTCCTCCAGCACTTTATGCTTTGATGAAGCTCCAATCACAACTTTGGTGTGTAAGGTGCATTTTAATAAACTTTCAGACACCTTTGATTTACCAAGAAGTAACAAAAGAAAACTAAGTAATCAAATTGTAGATTTGATGTCAAGTTTATCTCATGTTCGGATTCTTCTGATGAAAGATTTAACCCAGTTTCACTTTCTTTGAGTGCAACCTGACTTGAATGTCAGACTCAATATCAAATACAACAATTTCTGATCACTCGCTTTTTCTGTCAGTATCAGAACTGGATAGTTCTGCTGCAATCTTATCCATCTGCAAAAAGGGTCCTGACCTGAAACACTGCACTACCATTTCCCTCCTTACGTGCTGCCATGCTTCCACTGAGCTCCTCCAGCAGATTTTTTTCTGTCCATTTGTAATATTAACTCAATTTTCCATGCTCCAGAGATACAGTATTTCCAGTATTGGTTTCCAATCTCAGCAACAACTCTAATCTAAATTTCATAACTCCTACATATCCCTTCGTTTTCTCCCTGTCTAGCTGCCAGAGGAAGCAGTTGAGGCTGGTACTATAACAGTTTTTTAAAAGATACAGTGCCCTCCATAATGTTTGGGACAAAGACCCATCATTTATTTATTTGCCTCTGTACTCCACAATTTGAGATTTGTAATAGAAAAAAAATCACATGTGGTTAAAGTGCACATTGTTCAAATTTGATTAAAGGCCATTTTTATACATTTTGGTTTCACCATGTAGAAATTACAGCTGTGTTTATACATAGTCCCCCCATTTCAGGGCACCATAATGTTTGGGACACATGCCTTCACAGGCGTTTGTAATTGCTCAGGTGTGTTTAATTGCCTCCTTAATGCAGGTCTAAGAGAGTTCTCAGCACCTAGTCTTTCCTCCAGTCTTTCCATCACCCTTGGAAACTTTTATTGCTATTTATCAACATGAGGACCAAAGTTGTGCCAAAGAAGCCATTATGAGACTGAGAAATAAGAATAAAACTGTGAGAGACATCAGCCAAACCTTAGGCTTACCAAAATTAACTGTTTGGAACATCATTAAGAAGAAAGAGAGCACTGGTGAGCTTACTAATTGCAAAGGGACTGGCAGGCCAAGGAAGACCTCCACAGCTGATGACAGAAGAATTCTCTCTATAATAAAGAAAAATCCCCAAACACCTATCCGATCGATCAGAAACACTCTTCAGGAGTCAGGTGTGGATTTGTCAATGACCACTGTCCGCAGAAGACTTCATGAACAGAAATACAGAGGCCACTCTGCAAGATGCAAACCACTAGTTAGCCGGAAAAATAGGAATGGCCAAGTTAAAGTTTGCCAAGAAGTACTTAAAAGAGCAACCACAGTTCTGAAAAAAGTTCTTGTGGACAGATGCAACGAAGATTAACTTATATCAGAGTGATGGCACGAGCACGAGAGAACGAAATGCCCAAGATCAAAAAAAAACCTCATCTGTGAAACACGGTGGTGGGAGTGTTATGGCCTGGGCATGTATGGCTGCTAAAGGTACTGGCTCACTTATCTTCATTGATGATACAACTGCTGATGGTAGTAGCATAATGAATTCTGAAGTGTATAGACACATCCTATTTGCTCAAGTTCAAAGAAATGCCTCAAATCTCATTGGCCGGCAGTTCAACCTACAGCAAGACAATGATCTCAAACATACTGTTAAAGCAACAAAGGAATTTTTCAAAGCTAAAAAAATGGTCAATTCTTAAGTGGCCAAGTCAATCACCTGATCTGAACCCAATTGAGCATGCATTTTATATGCTGAAGAGGAAACTGAAGGGGACGAGCCCCCAGTACAAGCATAAACTAAAGATAGCTGCAATACAGGCCTGGCAGAGCATCATCAGAGAAGACACCCAGCAACTGGTGATGTCCATGAATCGCAGACTTCAAGCAGTCATTGCATGCAAAGGATATGCAACAAAATACTAAACATGACTACTTTCATTTACATGACATTGCTATGTCCCAAACATTATGGAGCCCTGAAATGGGGGGACTATGTATAAACACAGCTGTAATTTCTGCACGGTGAAACCAAAATGTATAAAAATGGCCTTTATTAAAATCTGACAATGTGCACTTTAACCACATGTGATTTTTTCTATTACAAATCTCAAATTGTGAAGTACAGAGGCAAATAAATAAATAATGGGCCTTTGTCCCAAACATTATGGAGGGCACTATATTTGGACAGGTACATGGATAAGAAATGTTGAGAGGGATATGGGCAAACACAGGCAGGTAGGACTAGAGTAGATGGAGTACCTAGGTTAGCATGGATACGTTGGGCTGAAAGGTCAGTTTCTGTGCTGTATGACACTAACTGCCTTCCTTTATCTATCAACTAAATGGCTCCACAAATGGCAGATTCACCTTGGCAACCCCGGTTTCATGCTTATGTCCTTTCCATTCCTCCTCTGCCTACCCTGTAATTTAAAACTAATGAAAAGGAGGTTAGGAATTAATTGTGTCAGAATATCCTGGCTATGAACCCAAGAACTGTCATCATCCTGTTGTTGATGAGTATCTTCTGACACCCAGAACCAGTCAAATGTTAATTTAAGCATTACAAACCAAGTAATATTTCTATATTATACTCTATGTTTTGGTGTGTAAAACACAAACCAATGAGAGACCATATCCATTTATGAACATAGGTGTCCAATTTCAGCAATTAATGTAGCTACAAGATCATTTAGATGATATTGCAAAGCAATGATCAATACACTTTAGAACATTTCTGGCTCACCTCTGCAAATGCAGGAATTTGCAGCTGCTGTAACTGCAAACTCAAATCCTGAATGTTGTTGTGCAGCCAAATCAGGTCATTTTCATCTGTGGTTTCGACACCACCCTGAATCCTGTTATGAAAAATTGGGCTGTTTATTCTAATTAGCCAATGAGACATGATTTTAAAATATGCAGAATGAACACGTATACGAAGAAAAGGTCATGTTAACTATTCTTTTTATCCTTTCACTTTAGTCAATTTTCATTGCCAATGCTGTGCAAAACCTATTCTAAAGCTTCTGCTAACAATGCAAAACTTGCCTGGAAATGCCAAAATTTTCACACTAAATTCCCAGCATTTTTCCACGTAAGTGTAATCGAATTCAGGATTTTCATAAGAGTGCTCCTCATGAGCTTGAGCAGGGGCAGAGAGTCCACTCATTTTAGTGGAGAGGGATAGGTAGGGCAAGTGTAAATTAATTTACATTTTTAAATTAAGTCTAGATTATTATTATTTTTTAATTCTTTATTCATTGGCATTTTAATAGTTTCCAATGTTTTATTTGTTCCATTTATAATTAATTATTTTGGGGTGTTTTTGAATGCTTTTGCATGTCAGGGGCATTCAGAAACTTTAATATTTTGACACATTTCACAACTAGCTATATTTTGGGGAACAGCTTAGTTGCATGTTAAATATTTTGCATGCATGGTTTGTTCTAACACTATTTTCACCACTCCCAACATGGCAACGGCTTTACATTTTTGGGTGCAAGCGAGGCTTCACTCTTCAGGACAGTAATGGCGCTTGTCACCAAACTAACACCAATAGAGCTACAAGAGTAGGTCAATGATGAACATAGACTGATGTTGGTAGCTCTTTATATCAGGTGGTAGAAAGTGTGAATAAATGTTAAATGTAGATGGGTTGGTGAGTAAGTTTGCTGATGACACCAAAATTAGAGGAGTTGCAGACAGTGAGGATTGCTGTCACATGATACAGCGGGATAGAGATCAGCTGCAGAAATGGCAGATGGAGTTCAGCAAGTGTGAGGTGTTGCACTTTGTGAGGTTGAATGTAAGGAGAGAATATATATTTAATGGCAAGACCCTTAACAGCATTGATGTGCAGAGGGATTTGGAATCCAAAATCATCACCCACTAAAGGTGGCAGCACTAGTAGATAGAGTGGTAAAGAAGGCATATGGTATGCTTGCCTTCATTGCTAGGGGGATTAAATATAAGAATCCGGACATCATGAAGTGTTTTTTGATGTTCTGTATGTTTCTGTATGCGAGGCCATTCAGAAACTTTAAGGTTTTTGTTAATATCTGTTATATTACCGTGATTTCAAACAAATCCATTGCATTCATTGCTCAGGGCTGATATCAACCTCTTTTTTTACCTGTTAGCAGCTTTGTTGACCATTATTGAGAGTTTGGAAATAATTAGCTGTAATTTCTGCCTGATGCTCTCCAAGTTAACATCTTCTCCAGATTCATTGCTTCTCCCATCAAGCTCAGCACCACTGACTGGTTGAGCATACATAAGCTTGTCAGAAACTGATGCACTCTTTCTAGATTCTGTTGTTGCCAGCTTTTGTTGAATAATCCAGTCTCTCGTTCTGTCCGATGAAAGATCAGTTTTACATGTAGCCTGCAATTAAACGCAGAAATTAAAAAGTTGCCAAGTGACAAATATATCAGCATAATTGTAGAAGCAACATTCCTCAGATGATGTCCAAAATATTTTCCCATTTAAACAGCTTTGATAAAGCAATAGCAATTGGGCTTTGTCGATGAAACACGATGAGAACAAGTAGGACTAAAATTTGTAGCTGCACTGATGTCAGTGGACAGTAACATCATGGTGTCAAAATCACTGGTGCAGTTCAACACAAAATTCTGGAAGGTGCTATCATTGATATCCTCCTCCTCATACATATTTTGCAGATAACAATCACAGAGACCAAATTTCTACATTATTCTCACGAAAAGAGGTATGACAAATTTGAACTGGGGGACAACTGGGAGGCGGCTGCTGAGGACCAGGCGAGGTGGAGAAAGGACCGCCTGGCAGGTATGAAGCACCGCAACATCATGTTGTTCAAGACCCTGGAGGCCAGGTGCCAACGCCACAAAATGGTCAACGGCAACAGCAGCTCAATCTCCAACCCAACGACCAGAGACAACTTCACCTGTGGAAGCTGTGGGAGGGTCTGCCTGCCAAGGATAGACCTAGTCAGCCACAGCAGGAAATGCAACCACAGATGAAACATTCCTCTTTCCAACTAGGACAACGTCAATGGCTCACCATCATCGCCCGCAGGTGGACGGATGCCAACCCATTCTTACTTTAATAACCACAACAATCTCTGTACTCTGTTAGGTCTTTAACCCTACCAATCAGGTCCCTCCATGATCCTTAATTAGGTCTCCAGGGTAGACCCACTGATTTTAGCCTGTTCTTGCTTAGTGGAACAGTGGCAGCGCCTTTGATCTCATTCACCTTCTCCAAAAAGACATTACAATGAGAACGTGTATGACGTTCACAAATCACAATATAATTAATTATTTTTGTCTCCACTTTCCACCAACCAACCATCCCTCTGCCCCTTCTGAAAGTGTCGGTGACATGCTCAACAAAACAACATAATTTCCTTTGCCAGCTGAAGGTGTTGGCCTGGCCTAATCTCCCCAATCTTCCCAATGAAGTGCAAGCGATACAAACATATTTTTTAACCACCGTTATCCCCATCATCATGAGTCAAGGATGTTTTATTGTCATATGTCCCAGATAGAACAATGAAATCTCTGGTAACAAACATGACAAAATATGAATAATATTCAGAAATGACTTCTAAAAATGTCAAACAACGATAAGCCTCTTTTACAATTACATCCGGCCTCAAAACATGTTGGAAGAATGTAGTGGAAAGCATGTCAAACCTGCTGTTCCAGTGTTCAGCTATACTTAGGGCACTTGAAGGTCAATAGACAATAGACAATAGACAATAGGTGCAGGAGTAGGCCATTCAGCCCTGCGAGCCAGCACCGCCATTCAATGCGATCATGGCTGATCACTATCAATCAGTACCCCGTTCCTGCCTTCTCCCCATACCCCCTCACTCCGCTATCCTTAAGAGCTCTATCCAGCTCTCTCTTGAAAGCATCCAACGAACTGGCCTCCACTGCCTTCTGAGGCAGAGAATTCCACACCTTCACCACCCTCTGACTGAAAAAGTTCTTCCTCATCTCCGTTCTAAATGGCCTACCCCTTATTCTCAAACTGTGGCCCCTTGTTCTGGACTCCCCCAACATTGGGAACATGTTATCTGCCTCTAATGTGTCCAATCCCCTAATTATCTTATATGTTTCAATAAGATCCCCCCTCATCCTTCTAAATTCCAGTGTATACAAGCCCAATCGCTCCAGCCTTTCAACATACGACAGTCCCGCCATTCCGGGAATTAATCTAGTGAACCTACGCTGCACGCCCTCCATAGCAAGAATATCCTTCCTCAAATTTGGAGACCAAAACTGCACACAGTACTCCAGGTGCGGTCTCACCAGGGCCCGGTACAACTGTAGAAGGACCTCTTTGCTCCTATACTCAACTCCTCTTGTTACGAAGGCCAACATTCCATTGGCTTTCTTCACTGCCTGCTGAACCTGCATGCTTCCTTTCATTGACTGATGCACTAGGACACCCAGATCTCGTTGAACTCCCCCTCCTCCTAACTTGACACCATTCAGATAATAATCTGCCTTTCTATTCTTACTTCCAAAGTGAATAACCTCACACTTATCTACATTAAACTGCATCTGCCATGTATCCGCCCACTCACACAACCTGTCCAGGTCACCCTGCAGCCTTATTGCATCTTCCTCACAATTCACACTACCCCCCAACTTAGTATCATCTGCAAATTTGCTAATGGTACTTTTAATCCCTTCGTCTAAGTCATTAATGTATATCGTAAATAGCTGGGGTCCCAGCACCGAACCTTGTGGTACCCCACTGGTCACTGCCTGCCATTCCGAAAGGGACCCATTTATCCCCACTCTTTGCTTTCTGTCTGTTAACCAATTTTCTATCCATGTCAGTACCCTACCCCCAATACCATGTGCCCTAATTTTGCCCACTAATCTCCTATGTGGGACCTTGTCGAAGGCTTTCTGAAAGTCGAGGTACACCACATCCACTGACTCTCCCTTGTCAATTTTCCTAGTTACATCCTCAAAAAATTCCAGTAGATTTGTCAAGCATGATTTCCCCTTCGTAAATCCATGCTGACTCGGAACGATCCCGTTACTGCTATCCAAATGCTCAGCAATTTCGTCTTTTATAATTGACTCCAGCATTTTCCCCACCACTGATGTCAGACTAACTGGTCTATAATTACCCGTTTTCTCTCTCCCTCCTTTCTTAAAAAGTGGGATAACATTTGCTATCCTCCAATCCACAGGAACTGATCCTGAATCTATAGAACATTGAAAAATGATCTCCAATGCTTCCACTATTTCTAGAGCCACCTCCTTAAGTACTCTGGGATGCAGACCATCAGGCCCTGGGGATTTATCAGCCTTCAGTCCCATCAGTCTACCCAAAACCATTTCCTGCCTAATGTGGATTTCCTTCAGTTCCTCCATCACCCTAGGTTCTCCAGCCCCAAGAACATTTGGGAGATTGTGTGTATCTTCCTCAGTGAAGACAGATCCAAAGTAACGGTTTAACTCGTCTGCCATTTCTTTGTTCCCCATAATAAATTCCCCTGCTTCTGTCTTCAAGGGACCCACATTTGCCTTGACTATTTTTTTCCTCTTCACGTACCTAAAAAAACTTTTGCTATCCTCCTTTATATTATTGGCTAGTTTACCCTCGTACCTCATCTTTTCTCCTCGTATTGCCTTTTTAGTTAACTTTTGTTGCTCTTTAAAAGAGTCCCAATCCTCTGTCTTCCCACTCTTCTTTGCTATGTTATACTTCCTCTCCTTAATTTTTATGCTGTCCCTGACTTCCCTTGTCAGCCACAGGTGTCTCTTACTCCCCTTAGAGTCTTTCCACCTCTTTGGAATAAATTGATCCTGCAACCTCTGCATTATTCCCAGGAATACCTGCCATTGCTGTTCTACCGTCTTCCCTGCTAGGGCCTCCTTCCAATCAATTTTGGCCAGCTCCCGCCTCATGCCTCTGTAATCCCCTTTGCTATACTGTAATACCGACACTTCCGATTTTCCCTTCTGCCTTTCCATTTGCAGAGTAAAACTTATCATGTTGTGATCACTGCCTCCTAATGGCTCTTTTACCTCTAGTCCCCTTATCAGATCAGGATCATTACACAACACTAAATCCAGAATTGCCTTCTCCCTGGTAGGCTCCAGTACAAGCTGTTCTAAGAATCCATCTCGAAGGCACTCTACAAACTCTCTTTCCTGGGGTCCATTTCCAACCTGGTCATACGCTCATAAGTGATAGGAGCAAAATTAGGCAAATTCAGCCCATCAAGTCTACTCCGCCATTCAATCGTGGCTGATCTATCTCTCCCCATCAAACCCATTCTCTTTTCAGACTAGGGCTTCCGAGATGTCCTCGTTTTTCAGAAAACGGGGCTTCCCCTCCTCCATTATAGATGAGGCTCTCACTAGGGTCTCTACATCCCGCAGCTCCGCTCTTGCTCCCCATCCCCCCACTCGCAACAAGGACAGGATCCCCCTCGTTCTCACCTTCCACCCCACCAGCCAGCGGATCCAACATATCATCCACCAACATTTCCGTCACCTACAACAGGACCCCACCACTGGCCATATCTTCCCATCCCCTCCCCTCTCTGCGTTCCGCAGAGACCGTTCCCTCCGCAACTCCCTGGTCCACTCGTCCCTTCCTACCCAAACCACCCTAACCCCGGGCACTTTCCCTTGCAACCGCACGAGATGCAACACCTGTCCCTTTACCTCCCCCCTCAACTCCATCAAAGGACCCAAACATTCTTTCCAGGTGAGACAGAGGTTCACCTGCACCTCCTCCAACCTCATCTATTGCATCCGCTGCTCTAGATGTCAACTGATCTATATCGGCGAAACCAAGCGCAGGCTCGGCGATCGCTTCGCTGAACACCTGCGCTCGGTCCGCATTAACGCAACTGATCTCCCGGTGGCCCAGCACTTTAACTCCCCCTCCCATTCCCAGTCTGACCTCTCTGTCATGGGCCTCCTCCAGTGCCATAGTGAGGCCCGCCGGAAATTGGAGGAGCAGCACCTCATATTTCGCCTGGGCAGTTTGCAGCCCGGTGGTATGAACGTCGACTTCTCCAACTTCAGATAGCTCCTCTGTCCCTCCCTTCCCCTCCTCCTTCCCAGAGCTCCCTCTGTCTTCCTGTCTCCACCTATATCCTTCCTTTGTCCCACCCCCGACATCAGTCTGAAGAAGGGTCTCGACCCGAAACGTCACCCATTCCTTCTCTCCCGAGATGCTGCCTGACCTGCTGAGTTACTCCAGCATTTTGTGAATAAACCCATTCTCTTGCCTTCTCCCCATAACCCCCGACACCCATACTAATCAAGAATCTAAAAAAGCTGGTGTTAAGGCATAAAATCTAGGAAGTTAGTATGTAATAGCTTGTTTTGTTCCATCATTCACTTGAGGGCATCAGGCCTAAAGGTAATTTTTGTACAGTTTGTAACAACTGATTTATCAACTAGCTATTAATAAAAAAGTACATATTTAGGCTTACAGTATTAGTTTTGTTGTTGCAAAAATGCAAGCTATCTCTAAAATGTATAAAACATAACAGCAGTATGTGTAAAAATAACAACCATCAGTCAGTCATACAGCATTTAAAGAGGCCCTTCAACCCTATTCATCCATCCATACAAATATAGATGGGCGGCAATGGTGGCGCAGCGGTAGAGTTGCTGTTTTACAACGTTTGCAGCGCCGGAGACCCGGGTTCGATCCTGACTACAGGTGCTCTCTGTACAGAGTTTGTACGTTCTCCCCGTGACCGCATGGGCTTTCTCTGAGATCTTCGGTTTCCTCCCACACTCCAAAGACGTACAGGTATGTAGGTTAATTGGCTTGGTGTATGTGTAAATTGTCCCTAAAGTGTGTAAGATAGTGTTAATGTGCAGGGATCGCTGTTTGGTGCGGACTCGGTTGGCCAAAGGGCCTGTTTCCATGCTGTGTCTCTAAACTAAACTAAATAAGGTTTTATAACTGAAGTTAGTCCATTTGCCTGTGTTTGGTCTATATCCCTCTAAACCTTTCTTATCCATGTACCTATCTAAATGTCTTTAAGCGTCGCCATTCTAGGGACCAGGCTTTGTTTTTTTTGTACTGTATTGAGTTTTTAAAATTTATTGAACTTCTTTAAATTTGTTTATTATGTTAGCTATTAAGTTCTATGTTTACAAACCTGTTGTGCTGCTGCAAGTAAGAATTTCATTGTTCCGATTTGGTACATATGACAATTAAATACTCTTGATTCTAGTTACAGGCCTCTACAGCTTTTCCTGGCAACTCATTCCATATACGTACCACTCTGTATGAAGAAATTACCCCTCAGATCTCTTAATTCGCTACCCTCACCTACTTCCATAAAATATCAATGGGAAATGCACTCTCGCTGGCTCTCCATCTGCACTGGACCACTTGGACAATAAGAACATGTATATCAGGCTGTTGTTCATCAAATACAGCTCGGCATTCAACACCATCATCCTCTCCAAATTTGTAATCAAACTCGGAGAACTGGGTCGCTGTTCATCCTCATTGGCAGAACACAATCAGTGTGAATTGGCAACAACACTTCCTCTTCACGAATCAGCAATACAGGAGCACTTCAGGGCTGTGTGCTCTACGTCCCCTGCTCTACTCACTCTCTACCCATGACTGTATAGCCAGACATAGTTCCAATGTTGTCTTTAAATTCACCAAATGATACTATTATTGATGGACGAATAAATGGTAATGTTGAGTCAGAGTACAGGAGGGAGCTTGAAAATATGAATGGCAATCTTACTCTCAGCGTCAGTAAGACCAAGAAACTGATTGTTGACTTTAGAAGGGGAAAACTGAGCATCCACGCACCTGCCTTCATAGATAGGACAGCTGTGGAGACAGTCAACAATTTCAATTTCCTGGGTGTGTATATCTCCGAAAATCTGTCCTGGACCCAGCACAATGACGCAATCATAAAGAAAACTGATCAATGTCTCCAGCACATGGTATTGGGGGTAGAGAATTGACATGGATAGAGAACTGGTTGGCAGACAGGAAGCAAAGAGTAGGAATTAACGGCTCCTTTTCAGAATGGCAGGCAGTGACTAGTGGGGTGCAGCAAGGCTCAGTGCTGGGACCCCAGTTATTTACAATACATATTAACAATTTAGATGAGGAAATTAAATATAACATCTCCAAGTTTGCGGATGACACAAAGCTGGGTGGCAGTGTGCGCTGCGAGGAGGATGCTATGAGGCTGCAGGGTGACTTGGATAGGTTGGGTGAGTTGGCAGATACATGACAAATGCAGTATAATGTGGATAAATGTGAGGTTATCCACATTGGTGGCAAGAACAGGAAGGCAGATTATTATCTGAATGGTGTTAGATTAGGAAAAGGGGAGGTGCAACGAGACCTGGGTGTGCTTGTACATCAGGCACTGAAAGTAAGCATGCAGATACAGCAGGCAGTGAAGAAAGCTAACGGCATGTTGGCCTTCATTGCAATAGGATTTGAATTTAGGAGCAAGGAGGTCCTACTGCAGTTGCACGGGGTCCTGGTGAGACCGCACCTGGAGTATTGTGTGCAATTTTGGAATCCTAATTTGAGGAAGGGCATTATTGCTATTGAGGGAGTGCAGCGTCGGTTCACCAGGTTAATTCCCAGGATGGCAGGACTGACATATGATGAAAGAATGGATCGACTGGGCTTGTATTCACTGGAATTTAGAAGGATGAGAGGGGATCTTGTAGAAACATATAAAACTCTTAAATGATTACAGGAAAAATGTTCCCGATGTTGGGGGAGTCCAGAACCAGGCGTCACAGTTTAAGAATAAGGGGTAGGCCATTTAGGACTGAGATGAGGAAAAACTTTTTCACCCAGAGAGTTGGGAATCTGTGGAATTTTCTGCCATGGAAGGCAGTGGAGGCCAATTCACTGGATGTTTTCAAGAGAAAGTTAGATTTAGCTAAAGGAATCAAGGGGTATGGGGAAAAAACAGGAACGGGGTACTGATTTTAGATGAACAGCCATGACCATATTGAATGGCAGTGCTAGCTTGAAGGGCTGGACGGCCTACTCCTGCACCTATTTTTCCATGTTTCTATGCTTCTATGCTTCTAATTCCCGAGAAGAATGAGGAGATTCCGTAGTGGTGGGCACTGTCCGTTCCATCACGGGTACTGACCTCCCCACCATCAGAGAAATCTAGAGGAGGGCTGCCTGAAAAAAATCAGCCACATCACCCTTGCCAAGCTCTCATTTCACTCCTACCATAAGGAATAAGAGTATGAAAATGGTGACCAGCTGCTTAAAAAATAGCCTCTTCCCAACAACCATCAGGCTCTTGAACACTTATTTAATTTCATACCAATTCTTTTAACGATGCAAAGTCATATTGAAGAATCAGTTCCACATGCACGTTTTCAGGTTACTTCATGTTATTTTTTAAATATTGATCTGTATTTACAAATAAAACTACAATGCACATGAATGCACGTTAAGAGCAGAATCAAACTCTTTGTAGTTATGCATGATATCATCTAAGATGGTGGTAATCTGGAAAACGAATCTGACTGATTCCTCACATGTGAAGACTCTTGGGATATGGAGGGGAGGGAGAGTATCACAGTTTATAACAAACATCCAACATCTGGCACAGTATACAACAAACATCCATATAATCAAACAACTTGCCTGAATGCCTCTTAAGTACATTCCTGAAAATTACTTTGCAAATTCTTCACATATTGAAATTGTTCTACAATAATTGTACCATGCACCACAAGTTGTACTTGTGAGATAATCCAGCTATTGTTCAGGAAAATTGTAAAATGGGTAATTAGGTTTGCAGAACATACCTCAGTCTGAGGAACTTTCTCAGTAACATCCATCTCTGATCGATGTTCTGCTGCTCTTTCACTTCTCACTTGATCAGTTCCTTGCAATGCCAGAAGAGTCTCTTTCAATCTTCCCTCCTCTCTTTGTAATTTTAAAACTTCATGTTTTTCTTTCTCCAGCTGCTGCAAGAGTTCTTTAGCCTGGAGCTGTAACGAATCCACTTTCTCCAGAACAAGTCTGTGAGATTCTTGCTCCTTTAATAGAGATTTCCTATGAATCTGCTGCTGCTCCTCAAGACGTTGCCTCAACTGGAATGACTCAAGTTTATACTTCTCCATTTCACTCACCAACTCCACTGTCCGGTTGTGCTGATCATTTAACTGTTTCTGTAGCTCCAAAAGTAACAATTCCGGGGACTTCCCTGATGGATTCTGCATTGCTTCCTGCCTCTTCTCAGCACTCTGAAGCTGCTTAGAGATTTGACGTTCTTGTTCGAGTACACTGTTTAACTCACAAGCTCTAGTTTTCTCAGCATCTAAGACAATCTGGAGCTCAGTCGTACGACTTCTCTCTTGTGACAGTTCAGCTTTGTGTAGGGCTTTCTCAGAATCGATGCTCTGTCTCAGTTCACTTACTGCTGTCCGTTCCTTTTCCAAAGCACACTCCAATTGCAAATGGTTTTTCTTTTGATCCTCAAGTGCCACCTTCAAATCCTGAAATTATATAGGAACATGGTTATCTAGCTTATTCTATTGACGTAAATTATATCTTCATTTTCTAAGCTCTGGAATAGTTGTGACAATTTAATGTACAGCTACAACAGTAGACTAGCAGTGTGTTCTGGGCTATTCATTCAGAGATGTGAAATGGAGTCCCTGGGAAATTTAAATTCAAGTCATTAATGAATGTGGAATTTGAAATAAAGGCTTGATAACAGTAATCATGATAATATCAGATAGTTATCACAAAAATTATCCAGTTCATTAATATTCTTGAGGAAGGAAATGTGCAATTTAGAGTATAGCATGCAGTTTTGGTCGTGGATGCTTTGGAAAGGGTACAAAGGTGGTTTACCAGAATGATGACTGGATTAGGGGGCATTAGCTAAAGGGAAGGGTTGGACAGACTTGGATTGTTTTCTCTGGAATGACAGATGTTGCGGGGAGACCTGATACAAGTATATAAATTCATGTGAGACATAGGTAGAATAGACAGTCAGAACCTTTTCCCCCGGGATTGAACAAAATCAAATACGAGAGGGCATAGTTTTAAGGTGAGAGAGGGCAAAGTTTAATGGATTAGTTTTTCTTATTACACAGAGGGTGGTGAGTACCTGGAACATGCTGCTGGGGGTAGTGGTTGAGGCAGATATGATAGTAGCTTTTAAGAGACTTTTGGTTAGACATATGGATATGCAGGGAATGGAGGGATATGGATTATATGCAAGCAAATAAGAAATGGTCGTGGCATCATGTTCAGCTCCCATGGAAACATTGTGGGCCAAAGGCCCAGTTCTTGTGCTAAACTATTCTATGCAATGTTTACATCATCAGGTTCATTAATATTCCTGAGGAAGGAAAGACGAATCTGCGATTGCAGACCCACCATCTTGGCTCTCAACAGCCTCTTCAACAATTGGGAATGGACAATAAATGTTGTTGTTTCCAGCAACATCCATAGTTTATGTACAAATAGTTAATGTACAAAAACAGTGTTATTGCAATTCACACCAAAAAGATTCAAGGCCAAGATTTTTCCCTTCCAGAATAGAGTGACCTCAAAATATTTTATCCTGATTTGCTAATAAATATGCTCAGAATTCAGAGATTTTGATAACATTTTAAACTAGTCATGCTCACCCATGAATTAAAACTGGATCTTCAACTACTTCCAATTTCTATCACTTGCTTAGGTGAAAAGAGAGCGTAATAAATCCTAGGTTTGTTGATGATGAAAAGCTGAGAGAGAAATGATCTATGAAGAGGATAGTCTTCTCAAGGAGCGAGGAAGCTTTAAATACCTGTGAGCCCACATCACAGAGGATCTGACATGGACAACACACATTGCACACTGGTGAGTAAGGCAAGGCAGCGCCTTTACCACCTCAGACAGCTGGGGAAATTCAGAGTCTCTCTGAGGATCCTTCAGTGCTTCTACTCTGGGGCTGTAGAAAGCATCTTGTCTGGGAACATCACAATCTGGTTTGGGAACAGCTCTGCCCAGGACAGGAAGGCTCTGCGGAGAATAGTGCGTTCGGCTGAACGCACTATGAGAACTACACTCGCCCCCCTGCAGGACCTATACATCAGGAAGTGCAGATCCAGAGCCAGCAACATTATGGGCGACCCCTACCACCCCAGCAACGGACTGTTCCAGCTGCTACGGTCAGGCAAATGCCTCCGCTGTCACGCTGTGAAAACAGAGAGGATGAGAAGGAGTTTCTTCCCACAGGCCATCAGGACTGTTAACTTTTATACCACCAGGGACTAATTTACTGTAGTAATTTATTTTTTGTGTATCTATTCTGTTTTGTAGTTTTAGCACAATCCGCAGGCATTGCCACTTTCATTTCACTGAACATCTTGTATGTGTATGTGACAAATAAAGTAGACTTGACTTGACTTGAAGGAGGTGGTAGTGGGAGGCCCACATGACCTTCCCATAATGCTTTTTTCTTTCTTTAAGTTTAGTTTAGATACAGTGCGGAAACAGGTCCTTCGGCCCACCGAATCCGCGCCGACCAGCGATCCCCACACATTATCACTATCCTACACACACTAGGGACAATTTACACATATACCAAGGCAATTACACTACAAACATGTACGTCTTTGGAGGAAGGAGGGAAACTGAAGATCTCGGAGAAAACCCATGCGGTCATGGGGAGAACGTCCGTACTCTGTACAGGCAGCACCTGTAGTCGGGATCGAACCCGGGTCTCCGGCGCTGCAAACGCTGCAAGGCATTAGCACTGCTCCACCATGCTGCCCTTTTAAGTTCTTAAAAATGAATCAGTTGACATACCCTTTTTCCTCTATTTCAAGTGGCTTAGAGTCCAAAAGCAAATCTTACTGATATTGTATTTCTTATTTGGCATTCTCTTGGGACTGAGAATGACATGCATCTTGCAGGCTCAGTATGGCTAATGAGGGCAATCACAGATATCCAGAGATGTGTAAGTGGTGGCTGTGTGTACTGATGGGTGGATAGTTTGTGAGGTGGTGATTATGATGTGTAGGTCAACATTCTAAATAGAATTCCAAATCATTCTTCTCCACTTTGATCAATTAAAGGCTAGACATTCCTCAGAGACAGTGGGGACATTGGATTTTTTTGAGTAGACTTCGAGAAAATCATTGATTCGTTTCTTACAATATTGGCAATCTCATCCCATGACAAAACTGGAAGACTGTGGGAGTTACGCATGCAAACATGGCCTGGGAAAGTTGTCAACTCAGTGTTACCAGCACTTCAATAATAAGGACATTTGTCAGGAAAAGGCCACTAATTTTGGTTCACTGATCCTTCTAACAAATTTGGAGGATTTTTATTTGAGCAGCATCAGCTGTATTTCTCTGGTGCCTTACAATACTGCTGCAGGTCGTTTATAGTTCATAAGTATATACGAGAGCTGGGATTAGAGGCCATGAGTTTTGTATCATTTCTTCAAATATTTTTACTTCCAATCGATCAAAGACTGTGCAGGCATCACCAATAATGTTTGCCTTCACTGAGAAGTGGCTTCTGAGATGTAGATGTGGTACACGTTTTCCATGGTCTCACCCGTCAGAGGGCAGTGTGGTGCAATGAGGGAAAGTTGATGGAGGACCTCTGTGTTGAGGATGCAAAAACTTCAGCAATGGCATGCAGCTTCGACTCTGAGCATGCACACCTGCAAGTGTTAGCTGAATGTTGCAACGCAACTACAGAGACTGGCGTTTAGTGACTGTAGGTTGAAAAGAGTTCCATCAGTTCTGAAGATTAATCATCTGCCGCTGGAGGTTATTTTGGAGATAAGATGCAACATTATGGCAAAAAACAACCAAGGAAAGCCTTGGGGCAATGACATCAGACTTCACCATGCGTGGTTCTGTCGTACAACCATTGGTTAATATCATGGCTTGCATGCCACCATGGAGGCGAAAAAACAGAGAAGAGCTAAATGTCTGTATGATGTGGATGTTCCACAGTTCCTCCTGACAGATGAGAGTGGGTCAGGGAAGTACTTGGATGTGAGGCCAGAGACAGAGACTGTGTATGCAGTTATGAGAGAAAACCAGAGCATCCGAAATAAGATATCCAAGATAAGAAAGTTCCTTAAAGAAAGTCTTGTGTAAGGGGAATTTCATCTCAAAGGCCTTTTGGTTGCTCAGTCATGGAGAATGTTTAAAGCTCAGATTGGAACATTTTTGGATGCCACAAGAAACTGGACGATCTGATAAATTTGATTGAATTTTTTGAAATGAAAATGTCATTGATGTAGTCTACATAAACCAGCAAGAACTTCTATAAAGTCCCATAAAGGAGAAAGATCTAAAATATAACAACCCATGGAAGTCAGAACATGTTAGCAAGTTGTTTCCAAAACTAGCTTGGTGATAAGAGGCAAAGGGTAATCAATTGTTATTGTAATTATACAACTGTGGTGCATCACAGGGATCACTGTTGCTGTTTGTTTTATTCGTTAATGATCAGGATGTGAACAAAGAGGGTATGATAAGTGAACAGGTGACATGATGCTGAGAATAAGGAAGGTAGACTTTGTTTACAAAAATATATCTTGAATCGAAAATATGGGAGGAGTAATGGGACATGGAATCTAATGCTGAAAAAATAAGGTAAAGTATTTTATGACGACTCACAAGACTGAACATATACAATGAATGGTAGGATCTGGGAAGTACTGAGGAACAGAGGGACCTTGTTTTCAGAACGATGAAGGAAAGAGCGCAGGTAGATAAGGTGGTTAGATAGATTATGCTGCAAGTTGGTGAACTGTGTGTAGTTCTGGTCACCACACTAAAGGAAGGATATGATTGTACTAGAGATAGTGCAGAGTGTTGCCTGAGGTAGAGCCTTTTGACTGTAAGGAGAAACAGGATATCCTGTGCTTGTTTTTCTTGGAGCAGAGAAGGCAAAGGGAGGATCTTATTGAGAAATACATAATTATAAGGGGCAGAGATAGTGTAAAGAATGAAAAATGTCTGCAAAAAATGTTTTGTAGTGGTGCTCATAAACAAGAATGAAACTAAGATTTAAAGCGGATTTGAGAAAAATGATTTTCACTCAGAAGATGAAGAAATATTTTTATTTACTATCTCTAGTTGGGGGTAATGGTGGTCGAGGCAGATATTCCTACAGCAGTATCTAGATGAGTACTTGCAGCATTGTGGCCTAGCGTGCTCCAGGCCAAGTATTGAAAATAGATGGCAGGGAGATGGTGAACAACAAAACCACTTTCTGCGCCATTGACTGTACAGGGTTCGGGCTGGATAGGGAATGAGGCACAGAATCAACAATTATCCCACAGCATGCTAGAGCAATCTTGGTGGGCCATATGGTTTACATCTGCTCTTACTTTTCCTTAAATTTAACATTTTTAAAAATCAGGGAACCTAATGTCAACACAATATGGCATATTTTACAATTTGATTAAGAAAATAATGTATTTAGTCTAGCATTGGAAATAGATAAGGATTGGTGGCAGTCGATAAGACATGCATCAGAGCACTGCTTCCATGAATCATCTCTGAGATAAAAGAATACAAACCTCTAATTTTTCTCGGTCATGCTCCTCTTTTCTATCTAGTTTACGCCTTTCCTTTTCCACTGCCCATTCCAGTTCTTGGGACTTCTTCTGTTCATTTGCCAGTACACCGTTTAGCATTTCTACTGCAGCTGCCTTGTTACTTAACTCAATCCTAAAATAGCCAAGAAAAGCAGTTATTTTGTTGCAAGCACTGTGAAAAGGCTATACATTTTGATGAAAAATATGAATTGTATAATTACTCTACTGATTCTGGAGAAGCTTTTCCAAAAGCACTGGGTTTAATCACAAGAATCAGATAATTTTGCAATTAAACCCTGATATATGAACACACTACTAATAATAATAACATGAGATCAGTACTGAATGTAATTTCAATCTTTAGTTGAATGGAGACAGGGTCTGGAAATCATAGAAAGTGAAACATCATTTCATGTTCTTTGCACTCGTACAACTCTTGCCAGAATCTTCAAATACATCCATTTGGACCTCTTCCTTACCTCCCTTCATCCACTATTAGTAATTGGATTAAGAGGGATACTTGATTACCTCAGCATCTCCAACTCTTTGAAGTGTTTGTGCTGCGCCTTCAGTGTGGTTTCAAGTTCCAGCTTTGTTTGAGAAAGTTCACTTTTCAATTCTGCCACCAGCATCTTCTCTGAATTCTGGTGGTCTTGGAATTCAACTCCCTTTGCCTTCATTGTATTCAATTCCATCTGTAATGTTAGAATCTGAGCCTGCTTCTGTTTCAGATTGTTTTCCAGTAAATCCACTAAAAGTGAAGAAAGTATAATTAACATCTTGAGATACTAATGCAGATATAACGTAAGAAATAGGAGTTGGTTATCTGGCTCTGCCATTTATTAAGATCAGGTCTGACCTTCTAGCTCAGTGCTATCTTCCAGTATATGCAGGGATCCCTATAGCCCTTGATTCCTTACTGCCAGAAATCTATCAGTCTGCCTTTTCAAAAAATTATTAATCTCATAAACATTATTAATCATATCATGGATTTCAAAATTGCTTACTTCTTTGTGCACTGTATTCTTGCACATCCATGGGCTTCTTGTGACCCTGCTGCACTCTCTGCAGGTAAGACCAAAGCTCACGTATTTCCATCATCATGCTGTTCCGATCAGCAGTCATTAAAAGTTGCACATCAGCTCTCCTCTGGATTTCCTAATGCAAGAAGAAAATGAACAGTTACCATTACGCACGAGTTGACTCCCATCCTCCTTAAACTTGACCACATTCGAAACTCTACTGCTCTTATCTCAATTCACATCATACGATCATCCTTGTGCTGCTGACCGAATCAGGTTTTCTGATCTTGTGACCTGACTTTGCCCTTTATCTATAACCTCTTCCAACCCACAATGTCTCAGTTCTCCATGTCTGGCCATTCCCATTCTTTTATTACTTAAGGTAGACATAAATGCTGGAGTAACTCAGCGGGACAGGCAGCATCTCTGGGTGACGTTTTGGTTCGAGACCCTTCTTTAGACTGATGTCAGGGGAGTGTGCGGGACAAAGATAGAATGTAGTCAGAGACAGTAAGACTGGTGGGAGAACTGGGAAGGGGATAGAAAGGGAAAGCAGGGACTATTTGAAGTTAGAGAAGTCAATGTTCATATTGCTGGGGTGTAAACTACTCAAGCGAAATATGAGGTGCTGTCCCTCCAATTTGTGTTGCGTTGCTCTGACAATGGAGGAGGCCCAGGACAGGTCAGATTGGGAATGGGAGGGGGAGTTGAAGCGCTGAGCAACCGGGAGATCAGGTAAGTTAAGACGGACTGAGCGGAGGTGTTCAGTGAAACAATCGCCAAGCCTGCGTTTGGTCTCGCCGATGTAGAGAATTTGACACCTGGAAACGCGGATGCAGTAGATGAGTTTGGAGGAGGTGCAAGTGAACCCCTGCCTCACCTGGAAAGACTGTTTAGGTCCTTGGATGGAGTCAAGCGGGGAGGTAAAAGGAGAGGTGTTGCATCTCCTGTGGTTGCAGAGGAAAGTACCTGGGGAAGGGTGGTTTGGGTGGGAAGGAACGAGTTGACCATGGAGTTTCGGAGGGAACGATCTCTGCGGAAAGTAGCAAGGGGTGGAGATGGGAAGATGTGGCTAGTAGTGGGATCCTGTTGGAGGTGGCTGCACAGACCCTTATTCAATTTCCTCTGGGAAATCATTCCACATCTCTCTTCTCTTTGGAATGGTCCTCAAAACCCATTTCTGATAAACCTTGGCAATCTCTACCTGGTACTGTGACAAATCTGGCTACTTCTGCCTTAAAAAAATATCCAAAGATACTGCCTTTGGGGAAGAGTGTTGTAACAGTTTGCAACAGAGAAAACAATTTCATCTCATCTTTCTTAAATGGGTAGTCCTTCATTTTTAACAGTAAATCCTAGTTTTAGATTCTCACAGGAGGAAACATTGTCTCCACATCTGTGCTCTCACCTTAAATCTATGCGCTCTAACCTCTTGATTCATCTACCCTGGGAAAAAGACTATGCATTTACCCTGTCTATTCCCTTCATGATTTTATACACTTCCAAAAGATCACCTTTTTGTCTCCTGCATCCAGGGAATAAAGTTCCACCCAGTCCAACCTCTCTCTATAGCTCAAGCCCACAAGTCCTGCCAACATCCTCATTAATCTTTGCACTCTTTCCAGCTTAATGGCATCTTTCCAGTAGCAGCATAATCAAAACCGAACACAATGCTCCATGTGCGGCCTCCACAAGGTCTTGTACAACTGTAACATATCCATCTTCAATTCCCTGACTGATGTCGGCAAATGTGCCAAAAGCCTTATTCATCACCCTATCTCCCTGCGGGAAATTCCATGGAAATATGTATTTGTAGATAGATCACTCTGCTCTACAACACTCCCCAAGGCCCTACCATTCACTGTGAAGGTCCTGCCTAGGTTCCCAAAATGCAACACCATTTATCTGAATTAAACTCTATTAGCCATTTCTCAGCCCACTTGCTCAGCTGATTGTGATCATGCTGTAATTCTTGATAACCATCTTCACTGGTCTAGGATACCACCTACTTTAGTGTCATCTGCAAACTAATCGTGCCTAGTACATTTTCATATATCCAAATCACTGATATAGATGACAAACTGTAATGGGCCCAGCACTGATCCCTGAGGCACAGCACCAGCTACAGGCTTTCAGTCCGAAAATGAACCTTCCACCACCACCCTCTGTTTCCTATCATTAAGTCAATTCTGTATCCAGTTAGCTAGCTTTCCCTGAAACCCAGACGATCTAAACTTCCGGAATAACCTACCGTGGAGAATCTTATCAAAAGCCTCCATATTGACTACATCTACGATCCTGCCCGCATCAACCACCTCATTTACTTTTTTTTAAAACTCAAATTCACAAGTTTTTAATTTTAGTTTTTAGTTTTAGAGATACAGCGCCGAAATAGGTCCTTCAGTCCACCAAGTCCGTGCCGAACAGCGATCCCCGCACATATCCTACACATACTAGGGACAATTTTTCACATACACCAAGCCAATTAACCTGCATACCTGTACGTCTTTGGAGTGTGGGAGGAAACCGAAAACCCACACGGTCACGGGTAGAATGCACAAACTCTGTAGAGACAGCATCCGTAGTCGGGATTGAACCCGGGTCTCCGGTGCTGCAAGCGCTGTAAGGCAGCAACTCAACCGCTGCACCACCGAGATGTGCCCTTCCACATAATGACTATCCATAATCTAACCCTGCCTTACCAAATGGTTGAATATCTTACCCCTCAGCTCCTACCCTGTAACTTTCCTACCACAGATGTTATGAATCCTGTTCTATAGACAATTTTTTTTTGCAGGACTTCTTAAACAGAGGCACAACATTAGCCACCCTTCAATCTTTCATCACCTTGCCCATGTGTAACAATGATTCATATATTTTAGCCAGGACACCTGCAATTTCTTCACTTGCTTCCCACAGTGTCCTTGAATATATCTGATCAGGCTCGGGAGATCTATCTACCTTCATACACCTTAGGCCGTCCACCACTTCCTCGACTGTAATATGGACTTGTCCTCAATACATCTCCATTAACTGAACCAAGATCCCTAGTCTTCATGTCTTTATCCACGGTAAAAACAGAGAGAAACATTAATTGAGGATCTTGTTCACCTCCTGTGTCTCCACACATAGATTTAGATATATATATTTAAAAAAATTTTTTTTTTAGAGATACAGCGCGGAAACAGGCCCTTTCGGCCCACCAAGTCCGCGCCGCCCAGCGATCCCCGCACATTAACACTGACCACTTTGATTTCTGATGGGCCCTTAATCTTTTCTTTCTTCCCTTAATATACATAAAATCATTTTGGATTCTCAATCTTATCTGCCAGAGCTGCATCACTGAATAATATTTATGTACATCAGCTTGGACATTTTAATTTGACTGAAGGATTCAGGCCCAAAAGCTAAACAGAACAAAAACTGATTAAATAGGGAATTGTAAAAATGTCAGATATTGATACTTCAGCAATTTCAAAGGCCAATATACCATTTTTGAGCATAGAATGGGGAACTAGAATGGAAAAGGCAGACAAAGAAACAAAAGTTGCAAATAACTAGTGCGTCAAGCTACATCTATGGAGAGAGATAGAATTAACATTGAGGTTGATGATCTTCCATCAAAAACAAACCAAACTTGTCTTAAGTTGCAGGGAAGGAGGGGTTGTCTATGATGGAATGAGAACCAAGAGATACTGAATAACACAACGTCTGTTGCCAACAGAGGATGATGAAGGCTTCTACATTACAAATAAGGAAACAAGGAATACCCGATGCTTATTTATACAAAAGGACACAAAGTACTGCAGTAACTCAGTGGGTCAGGCAGCATTTCTGGGGAACAACTATTTAGTTCACAAGTTCAAGGAGAAGAACTAGCCAATTCAGCCCATCAAGTCTATTCTGCCTTTCAATCATGGCTGATCTATCTTTCCCTTTCAACCCCATTGTCCTGCCTTCTCCCCATATCCCGACAGCCGTATTAATCAAGAATCTGTCAATCTCCTCAAAAATATCCATCGGCTTGGCCTCCACAGCCTTCTGTGGCAATGAATTCCACAGATTCACCACCCTCTGACTAAAGGTGTTCCCCCTCATCTCTTTCTAAAGGTATGTCCTTTTATTTTGAGGCTAGGGCATCTGAAAGCAGTGGCCCACAAAGGTCAGGACCCTTCTTCAGACTGAAAATCAGTTACTCTGGCACTTTGGGTCCCTTTTATTTTAAAGTACAAATTATGTGTTGAGGAGGAGCAAAGAGATTTGAATGAAAACAAAGGGGGGAAAATGTGTTGAAACTTTAATATTAACAAAAGCACTAAGTTGTAAATCTGAAATAAAAGAGAATACTGGAAATACACACTAATCTGGTGAGCACCTCCAGCACTTCCCATCTTTACTTTAAATTTTCACCAACTGCAAGTTTAATTATTTTTTTCCGGAATGAAAAGTTAGATATGATTTGGTCAAATCACCCTGACCTATTTCTCACAGAACTATAACAACAGCAATGAATCAATTTGAAGAAATACCTGTTCTTTCAGTAAGTTCAATAATGTCATTGCATCCACATTATTCAAGGATGATGCTTGTGCATGCAGAGCCATTATGAAAGCATCATGCTCTTTGTTAAAAGCATGCTGGACTGCTTGGAGTAGTTCACGTCGCCAGTCCGTGATGTTTTCAGTAGATAAAGTCTGTAAGAGACATCACCAACATTTTACAACTTGCTCAAATCTTAGGTATATGTCACTAATAAAAGCTAGCTTTATAAGTATTTCAGCAAAGTATATTTGCTCCCATCGATTAAACATCTGTCAGCATTTCTGCATATTTTACGGCATTGGTCCTTTTAGATGAGATATCAAATCAAGACACCTTTTAGTTTGCAGGTGGATATGATTTCATGGCACCATTCAAAATGATACAAATTAAAGTTCTCTCTCTGTAACAGCCAATGTTCTCTGCCTTATCACCAAGGACTACCTGCCCACCTAATAAAAATGCCTGAAGATTACAATTAATTTGGCAGACATTAAGGCTGACTTTGAAAGCAGAATGATCTACCTACAAATACAAACAAATTAATCCTCTTTAGTTTGGTAGAAATTCCTGCGGAGGTGACAACCTTTGAAAGAGTTAGGCAAAAAAACAGTTTAGTTTATTGATTCAGAGAGCAAACCAACTAGAGATTGTTTAAACAGAGAGCTGCTTAGGGAAATTTTTGTTTCGTTTAGAGAAACAGCATAGAAAGAGGCCTTTCGGCCATCGAGTCTGCGCTGACCATCGATCATCGCTACACTAGTTCTACCCTGTACACTAGGGACAATTTACAGAAGCCAATTAACCAACAAACCTGCACGTTTTTGGAATGTGGGAGGAAACCAGAGCACCTGGAGAAAACCCACGCGGTCACAGGGAGAACGTACAAACTCCATACAAACGGCACATAAGTCAGGATCAAACCTGGGTCTCTAGCGCTGTAAGGGAGCAACTCTACTGCTGCGCCACTGTGGGCAAGAATTTATAGTCAGCAGTGATCCATCTGCACTTGCTGTTGATCTCTCATAAAGGTCCCCCATGTAAGATTAAAGACTAATCAAACTCAGCGTTCTTACCTTTGCTTCCCCACTGCTCTGAATTTTGGAAAGGACATCTTTAAGTGACTGCACAACATCCAGAAGTCCCTGCCTTTCCTGGTGCCAGTAGTCTGGATTGTCTTCTAATGGTTGCTCATTTTCTTCCAGGTATGGTGATTCTGATAGGGACAGCACCTGCATACCCTCTTGATGTACTTCATGAAGTAAAGACTGTACAAGGTAAAAACAAATTGAAAAAACTAGGTGCTTAGTTTATACAGCTTAACTACTGCTTTACGTAACTATCTATAACAAAGGCTATCAAAATGATTAATCATTCTTCAACGATTGTTTCTAGAATAAAACTATGTGACTTTATGATTAAAGTGAGCTAAATTAGTACAAAATGCGCACCTTTACATTTTTATAAATATTCTAAATTAGGTATGGAATAAATTGCCTTCAACTTTACCCTAAGCCCACTATCAAAAGAATAATAACAAAATACAGTACACATTGGAAATCCAGAACAGGAAACAATAGAAATGCTTAGTAGTTCAGGCTACATCTATGGACAGAGAAACAAAGCTAACATTTTGTGTTGAAGATAGGCACAAAAAGCTGGAGTAACTCAGCGGGACAGTCAGCTTCTCTGACTAATCTCGACTACACTATCTCGACTACATTTGTTCCCACCTGGCTTCCTGCAAAGACTCTATCCCCTACTCCCAATTTAAGAGAGATGCTGCCTGTCCCGCTGTTACTCCAGCTTTTTGTATCTATCTTCAGTTTAAACCAGCATCTGCATTTCCTTAACATTTCATGTTAACAAGTTTCCATCAGATCTTGCTCAAAATGTGCTGAAACATTAAGTATGTTTCTCTCTTTGCAAGCAAAGTCTGGTCTGCTGAATGTTACTAACATGTTTTACTTTATCTCCAAAGCGTTATTCTATTGCAGCAATGTTGCATTCCCTCTCTCCACAAGGGCTTTTAAATGACAAAGATTATTAGTTTCTCACCTTTATTTTGTCAGGAAGATTCTCTGTACCTTGTTCGAAAGTTGATTGAGCTGTGTGAGGCACGTTGTTCAGTTTTCTGGGTGTTCCTGGAAAGGTTGTTTGTTCCTGCCCTGAGGTAGTAAAATAAAATGTCCCTGAACTCCTACTAGAGTTGTCGTCTGGACACAAGTTGAAATGTATAAGTCCATCATCCATTGTATGGAAATTATAAAAATCATCTTTCATTAGGGATGGATGTTTGAACTCGTATAAATACAAGGCCAGATGAATTTGAAAATATTAAATTTTAACTACAAAGCTACTTGAATATTTTAAGAAGTTACCAGTGGGTAGATTTTGGTACATTGATGGATTATTATTTATAAGGGTTTCCCAAAAATATTTGACGAACTAAAAGCAAAGTATAATACAGATGCTGGAAATCTGAAATATATAATACTTTAGACTTGACTACATGTAAGTGGGTAAAATTAGATTATTTAATGTTTAGGATAATTAAAAGCTGAGAGGGCCAAGCGGAAAAGGAGTTTTAAGGGTGAGATGGGGAAGGCACGTCTCATGAATGGACATTTGGAACCCTTTCATAAAATCAACAAAGATAATAAAAGCAGCACAGGCATTTTAGCCCATTGACGCATTATGCAGTTTTGTATAAACAACCCAGTTAGCTCCACTCTCTGACATCTTTCTGGGAGCCCTGAAATTTTTTAAAAGTATATTTCGGGCAGGAGCAGGTAAATGGAAGGGGTATGTAAATCAGTTATGCTCAAATAGATTTCGGAGGCTAAACGGTCCACCAATGTGACATTGCAATTTCCTGCATGGAGACATCTTGAAATATTTCCGAATGGGTACTTTGTTTATTTAAGTAATGCTGCATCAGGGAGAATGGACAAGGGAGGAGTTCTGGATAAGCATCCAGTCCATAAAACCAAGAATCTGCAAGAATTTAAACTGAACAAATTTGTAATACTTTGTTAAACAAATGCACCATCACTCATGTTCACATTTAGAAATCAGGATCTAGCAATAGAAAAAAATGAAAATGGAATCTTATTTGAATCTTAAAATCTTGGAATCTTAATCGTATTTCTAAAGATCTTGTAAAGGTGCACACATTTATTTTAGGAAAGCACTGGGTTTTTCGGAGAGAAGTTGCTCCTTAAGACTGGTGTAAATAAGATTTACATTGTAACACTCTCTCACCCACTTGGCCACCTTTTGTTTGCTATAGGGTGAATTTTCAAAAATACTTCATTTGATAAGGCACCACAGTGATATGATGCATTGAAGATAGAAACCTCTTGAAGATATTCTGGAAAATCTAAACTAATGAACTTAATGGAAAAAGGAATCTTATAGAAGTTTAAGATTTTTTTTTGATGGGAAAATTGAACACATTGACCAGAAGTAGTTCCATATAAAAAAACAATGAGGTGACACAGTCGTATGTGGACAAATTTCAGCCTTCAAAATATTTATTCTCAGGTCGATTTCATTAACCAATCTCAAGAAAAGCCCAAGGTAGTAGTGGGCAGCATGGTGATACAGCACTTGCAGCACAGGAGATCTGGGTTCGATCCCAACTACAGATGCTGTCTGTATGGAGTTTGTACGTACTCCCTGTGATAGTGTGGGTTTTCTACGAGATCTTCGGTTTCCTCCCACTGGAGTGTGGCTTGTAGGTTAATTGGCTTGTTATAAGTGTAAATTGTCCCTAGTGCATGGATCGCTGGTCAGTGCGGACTCGGTGGGCCGAAGGGCCTGTTTCCGCGCTGCACCTCTAAACTAAAAACGGAACTAGTACAAATAGGCACAAAAAGCTGGAATAACTCAGCGGGACAGGTAGCATCTCTGGAGAGAAGGAATGGGTGACGTTACCCATTCATTCTCTCCTGAGATGCTGCCTGTCTCGCTGAGTTACACCAGCTTTTTGTGTGTATCTTTGGTTTAACCAGCATGTGCAGTTCCTTCCTAGTACAAATATTTAAAAAATTGAACATAACTTTTCTAAGTCCTATGGTTTTAGGGGTTTGAAATAAAATAGTCATTTGATATAATAAATACAAATAAGCCTTACCACTGATATCTCTATCCCTGAGTTGCAATGTGGCAGATGATTCTGACGTACCAACATGAGCCTAAGCGAAGAAAAAAAGATTAAGGTGTGTTTTAATGATCCCAATTAATTTTTTTTCAGAAATAAAAGATTTAAAAATCAAAATGTAGATGGAAAAAGATGGAAGAGTGGATGGTGAAAATACTTTAAAAAATACAATAGTTTATGATATTGAAGGGAGGGAGATAATAAATGTAATCTATTACTACTAAATTCTAAACTATTCACTTGCCAATAATTTCACAAAAGGAAACTTCACCCAAAGTACTTGACAAATCATGACCAGAGTTTGGAACTTGAGTGGAATATATTGGATACAAGGGTTTCTCAAAATTTCAATTTCTTCATAAATACAATTTCATAGAAATTCATACAATTTCATATGAATCTGTTATCAGTGAATGTTTGATAAATTGTATATTGACCCCCAAATGATGGAAATAGTCACTATCACAGCAGAGTAGATTACCACCATTATCACAACAGCAGGACATTTCTGGGTAAACACCTTACTTTGAAATTATATAGTGATGTACAATCTACTGCCAATAAATCTTTAATTCCTTACTTGGCTTCTATAGTTCTGTACAAGTTTCAACAACTTCTCTGTGTAGCAGTAAGAAAGCCTATCATCTTGCAGATGCCAAACTTACTTTCACACTTCTTGATCAATGAGGAAAACTCAGGACCAATTATGCAAAATATTTACAGATACAATGGTATGCAGTGCTTTATGGCATACGGGTACCTCTAAAAGGTCAAAAACTTGATTTTCAAATATTTCGAATAGTTATAATTGATAAGTGATTGAAAGATTAAAGAACATTTAACATCAACATCGGCAGGTGGGATTAATGGAGCTGGAACATGTTGGCCAGTGTGGGCAGGTTGGGCCATAGGGCCTGTTTCCACACTGTATCACTCTATGACTCTAACATAGAACTGTACAGCACAGGAACAGGCCCTTTGGCCCCTAATACTTGTGCTGAACACGATATGTTATAAACAAAAACAAAAGAAACTCATCATATGAAAACAAAAATAAAATCAGCCGGTGATTCAATTAATTTACATAAGGATATAATTCAATGAAGCAATCAAAGCCCTTAAACAGCTTAAGCAGCTCACAGGGCAGCGATCCACCATTGACACCAAAGGCAAGGAACAATATGTGTACTGACATCTATTTGTTTACAAAAAAACCACTGGTGGTATCAGTTTCAAAAATTGAAATGATTTTTACATTCTGCTCAATAATGCTAGGATCAGCAAAAGATTTATAACCGGCTGCAGATGTAACAAACATTGAATTCTCCAATTTCACGTAACCCGCAACCCCTCTATCCCTTTCTCTCTTCCACTTACCCTGGTTTTCTCTCACATCCCCTTCCCCTGCCATCTTCCTATCAACTTGTTCCCCCCCCCCCACCTCTCCCAAACACTCCTGCTGAATCCCCATTCCTTCTTCTGTTCACACCTTTTTTTCCCCATCTGCTACCACCCTTTATTCAGTTCTATTCTTCATTTCCCTTTCCATCAGATGTCAGAATGTGCAGCCTTTTGTTCTCCTCTTATCACCTCCCACTCAGTCAATATTGCCACCCTTTCTGCCCTCGCATGACCTGCCTGACAATCCACCTCTCTTGGCCGACATCGACTCAGCTTGCCTCGCCCCTCTCCAATCTCGTTATACTGGCCCCTTCCCCTCTACCTTTTCAATCTAGATGAAGAATCCTGACCCGAAACATCAACTGTCCACTTCCCTCCACAGACGATGTCCAACCCTCCACGAATGCTCTCTTTATTTGGCAACAAGATGGACTGACTATTTTGAATAAAAATTGCAAAGTTTGATATATTAATTATGAATTACAGTAATTTGCACTAACCATTGCTTTGAGAGCATCATACTTTTCTGTCAGTATATTTATCTGTGTTGTATGGTCTCTTTTCAAAACTTCCGTTTCATTGAAATGGCTTTTTTCCAGCTTGGTCATTTCAACAGCATGAAGCTCTTGTAGTTGATCAATTCTCTCAGAGCAATGACATTTTACATTTGCAATTTCTTCTGAAGGAGTAAATGAAGGCTTAAATTGTTCTGTTGCATTTTCATGAGTGATCAGCATACCATCAGCAACATCAGATGTAAATGTTGAATTTGCTTGGATTTTTATTTGCCTTTCTTCAACCAAATTTTTTTTTTGCTCTTTGGTGCCATCTAAGATTTTACACTCTTCTGGAATTGGCTTGTCTTGTTCAAAATGAGCATTTTCCTCTTCTGCTTTGCACAAGGCCTCGGTTGCAGCATTGAGCTGCTCCCGAAGATTAATTATCATTTGTTCCTTTGCCTAAGAGGAAAACAATCAGGTTGTCAATTTGCAAGTTAGATTTCACAAGCAATCTTTAACGACAAATTACATATCTTGGACACAAAGTGCTGGAGTAACTTAGAGGGTCAGGCAGCATCTCTGAAAAACATGGATAGGTGAGGTTTTGAGTCGAGTCCCTTCTTCAGTCATTAACCATAACGATTAACCATAATTACTGCGTTATTTTTTCTGGAAGTTGGATTGTAGCTCAATGGTAGAGGGCATTTTTCGCATCTCTGAGGTGCTGGGTTCAATCCCTAGCTTCGCCATGGTTTTCATTAACCATAATAGCTGCAAATTATGTATCTTGGACTGGGGTGGGCCAGTGCCCCCTCACAGATGAGGTATATTTCACAAAACAGGTGGTCTTGCTAGAGTTATAGAATTGGAGTCATACAGCACAGGAACAGGCCCATTAAACCAAACTCGTCCATGCCAACCAAGATGCCCCATCTAAGCTAGTCCAATTTGCCTGCATTCAGCCCACATCCCTCTCAGACTTTCCTATAAATGTACTTGTCCAAGTGTCTTTTAAATGTTATTATTGTACCTTCTTCAGTTACCTCCTCTGGCAATATATCCACCATCCTTTGTGTGAAAAAGTTGCCCCTCAGGTTCCTATTAAATCTTTCCCCTCTTACCTTAAACTATGTCATCTGGTTCTTGATTTCACTCCCCTGGGTAAAATACAACAATCAATTCCCCTCATGATTTTAGACACCACGACAAGATCACTCCCCAGCCTCCTGCACCCCAAGGAATCAAATCCTAGCTTGCCCAATCTCTCCCTACAGCTCAGGCCCTTGAGTCCCGGCAACGTCCTTGTAAATCTTCTCGGTACTCTTTCCAGCTTAAACAACATCCTTCTGTGACATCTTTCCTCGCGCAGAGTTACCAAAATGGACCAAATGCGGCTTCACTTGCATCTTGTACAATTTGGACAGTTACATCCCAAAGAAAACTCAGGTAATAAAAACAAGTATGTCAATAGTGGAAAGGGGATTGGACTCACAACAAAGTATCCCCCCCCCCCCCAGGATTTTCAAAAATAAAGCTTGTTTTAATGGCTATGTTTATTTTAGTTTACTGCAAGCTAAACACATAAAAAGCTATTTAACAGAGTATCATTGCACAAGTATCAAAGGAAACGATTGCATAAATGCATTTCAATTCAAGGCAACATTAGCTGTAATATGCCACTGTATAAATACAGTAGGTATTATAGGAGAGAACACAGAACAGAGTGCAGAAGACAGAAATAATGACACTATTAGAAAGAACAAGAGATCACGATGAAGGCTATGAGGGAGTAAATTGGAGAACGAAGGATAAGAATGAACAGAACAAGTATTTGCTACACGGTGGACTGCACACACCACAGAAACAGCAAGCATTTCTGATTCAGAAAGACTGACTTCCAGAATGTACCTGTAAATCTTCCTGGAGTTTTTCAGTCTGCTCTCTGTAATTATTTAATTCTTCTTTGGTTATTGCAGCTTCAGCTTTGACCTGATTTAGTTCTGAAACCAGGTTAGTTATGGAATTGGCACCAAGTTGAGCAGGAGTTTCTAGTGATGGAGCATTATCAATAGCCTGCAAAGTCAAAGAGATTTTTCCTCACGTTGTACAAATGCAACAATCAATACGATAATATAAAGAACCAAAAAAACACAGGCTGTATAACTTCTGGTTTTTCACCAAGTATTTTTATAGCCATGCAATGATAGTAAACTAGTAAAATAGTAAGAAGTAAAAATAGGGGGGAGAGGGGGGGGGAGGGTGCTGCAGAAATGCAGGAGTTTGGGCACAACAGGTCTAGTCTCCATTAAAGTTTCATCCTCTCAGCTAGGTTTATTATCGTCATAGACAATAGGTGCAGGAGGAGGCCATTTGGCCCTTCGAGCCAGCACCGCCATTCAATGTGATCATGGCTGATCATTCTCAATCAGTACCCCGTTCCTGCCTTCTCCGCTATCCTTAAGAGCTCTATCTAGCTCTCTCTTAAATGCATTCAGAGAATTGGCCTCCACTGCCTTCTGAGGCAGAGAATTCCACAGATTCACAACTCTCTGACTGAAAAAGTTTTTCCTCATCTCAGTTCTAAATGGCCTACCCCTTATTCTTAAACTGTGGCCCCTTGTTCTGGACTCCCCCAACATTGGGAACACGTTTCCTGCCTCTAACGTGTCCAACCCCTTATACGTTTCGATAAGATCTCCTCTTATCCTTCTAAATTCCAGTGTATACAAGCCTAGTCGCTCCAGTCTTTCAACATATGATAGTCCCGCCATTCCGGGAATTAACCTAGTAAACCTACGCTGCACGCCCTCAATAGCAAGAATATCCTTCCTCAAATTTGGAGACCAAAACTGCACACAGTACTCCAGGTGCGGTCTCATTAGGGCCCTGTACAACTGCAGAAGGACTTCTTTGCTCCTATACTCAACTCCTCTTGTTATGAAGGCCAACATTCCATTGGCTTTCTTCACTGCCTGCTGTACCTGCATGCTTCCTTTCAGTGACTGATGCACTAGGACACCCAGATCTCGTTGTACGTCCCCTGTTCCTAACTTGACACCATTCAGATAATACTCTGCCTTCCTATTCTTTCCACCAAAGTGGATAACCTCACACTTATCCACATTAAACTGCATCTGCCATGCATCCGCCCACACACACAACCTGTCCAAGTCACCCTGCAACCTCATAGCATCTTCCTCACAGTTCACACTACCACCCAGCTTTGTATCATCTGCAAATTAGCTAATGGTACTTTTAATCCCTTCATCCAAGTCATTGTATATTGTAAATAGCTGCGGTCCCAGCACCGAGCCTTGCGGTACCCCACTAGTTACTGCCTGCCATTCTGAAAGGGACCCATTTATCCCCACTCTTTGCTTTCTGTCTGTCAACCAATTTTCTATCCATGTCAGTACCCTACCATGTGCTCTAATTTTGCCCACTAATCTCCTTGTCAAAGGCTTTCTGAAAGTCAAGGTACACATCCACCGGCTCTCCCCTGTCAATTTTCCTAGTTACATCCTCAAAAAATCCCAGAAGATTAGTCAAGCATGTTTTCCCCTTCGTAAATCCATGTTGACTCGGAACAATCCTGTTACTACTATCCAAATGCTCCGCAATTTCGTCTTTTATGATTGACTCCAGCATCTTCCCCACCACTGATGTCAGACAAACTGGTCTATAATTTCCCGTTTTCTCTCTCCCTCCTTTCTTAAAAAGTGGGCAACATTAGCTACCATCCAATCCACAGGAACTGATCCTGAATCTATAGAACATTGGAAAATGATCACCAATGCGTCCATAATTTCTAGCGCCACCTCGTTAAGTACTCTGGGATGCAGACCATCAGGCCATGGGGATTTATCAGCCTTCAGTCCCATCAGTCTACCCAACACCATTTCCTGCCTAATGTGGATTTCCTTCAGTTCCTCTGTCACCCTAGGATCTCTGACCACTAGAACATCTGGGAGATTGCTTGTATCTTCCTTAGTGAAGACAGATCTAAAGTACCGGTTCAACTCGTCTGCCATTTCCTTGTTTCCCATAATAAATTCCCCCGCTTCTGTCTTCAAGGGACCCACATTTGCCTTGACTATTTTTTTCCTCTTTACATATCTAAAAAAGCTTTTACTATCCTCCTTTATATTATTGGCTAGTTTACCCTCGTACCTCATCTTTTCAACCCGTATTGCCTACTTAGTCATCTTCTGTTGCTCTTTAAAAGAGTCCCAATCCTCTGGCTTCCGACTCTTCTTTGCTTTGTTGTACTTCTGCTCTTTTATTTTCATGCTGTCCTTGACTTCCCTTGTCAGCCACAGGTGTCTCTTACTCCCCTTGGAATCTTTCCTCCTCTTTGGGATAAATTGATCCTGCAACCTCTGCATTATTCCCAGGAATACCTGCCATTGCTGTTCCACCATCTTCCCTGCGAGGGCCTCCTTCCAGTCAATTCTGGCCAGCTCCTGCCTCATGCCTCTGTAATCCCCTTTGCTATACTGTAATACTGACACTTCCGATTTTCCCATCTCCCTATCAATTTGTAGAGTAAAACTTATCATATTGTGATCACTGCATCCTAATGGCTCTTTTACCTCGAGTCCCCTTATCAGATCAGGTTCATTACACAACACTAAATCCAGAATTGCCTTCTCCTAGTAGGCTCCAGTACAAGCTGTTCTAAGAATCCATCTCGGAGACACTCCACAAACTCTCTTTCCTGGGGTCCATTACCAACCTGATTTTCCCAGTCTACCTGCCTGTTGAAATCTCCCATAACCACCGTAGCATTACATTTGCGACATGCCAATTTTAGCTCCTCATTCAACTTGCACCCTATGTCGAGGCTACTGTTTGGGGGCCTGTAGATAACTCCCATTAGGGTCTTTTTACCCTTACAATTCCTCATTTCTACCCATACTGATTCTACATCTCCTGATTCTATGTCACCCCTTGCAAGGGAGTGAATATCATTCCTCACCAACAGAGCGACCCCACCCCCTCTGCCCACCTGTCTGTCTTTTCTATACATTGTGTACCCCTGAATATTCAGTTCCCAGCCCTGGTCCTCTTGTAGCTATGTCTCAGTGATTCCCACAACATCATACTTGCCAATGTCTAACTGAGCCTCAAGCTCATCCACTTTATTTCTTATACTTCGCGCATTTAAATACAACACTTTAATTTCCGTATTCACCTCCCCTCTCACACTGGTCACAATTGGCCCTGACCTTACTCTCAACAGAGCTTTATTTGTCATTCGGTACCAAGGTACCGAACGAAACTACATAGCAGTCACACACAAAAAAGAACACAAGACACATGACCCCAACACAAACGTCCATCACAGTGACTCCAAACACCCCCTCACTGTGATGGAGGCAACAAAACTTCCACTCTCTTCCCCACGCCCACGGACAGACAGCTCGTCCCCGACCGACCCGCACAGTCCCCGCAAGGGGATGGAAGTCCCCGCGGCCGAGTCGCACCGGGTGCTGAGACGTCTCGCGGCCGAACCGGGCAATGGAAGGCCCCGCGACCGAGCCGTGCGCAGTTAAGTCCCGCGGCCGAGCCGCACCGGGCGATGTTAGGCCCCGCGGCCGAGCCGCACCGGGCGATGGAAGGCCCGCGGCCAAGCCGCACCGGGCACTGTTAAGTCCAGCGGCCGAGCCGCACCGGGCGATGTTAGTCCCCGTGGCCAAGCCGCACCGGGCGATGTTAAGTCCAGCGGCCGAGCCGCACCGGGCGATGTTAGGCCCCACGGCCGAGCCGCACCGAGCGATGGAAGGCCCCGCGGCCAAGCTGCACCGGGCGATGTTAAGTCCAGCGGCCGAGCCGCACCAGCGATGAAAAGTCCCGCGGCCGAGCCGTGCCGGGCGATGTTAGGCCCCGCGGCCCGGGCACTGTTAAGTCCAGCGGCCGAGCCGCACCAGCGATGTTAGGCCCCGCGGCCGAGCCGCACCGGGCACTGTTAAGTCCAGCGGCCGAGCCACACCAGCGATGTTAGGCCCCGCGGCCGAGCCGCACCGGGCGATGGAAGGCCCCGCGGCCTTCTCTTATTATAAGAAGTTCTCTTATCCCTTCTAGAACTTCCCTCCCCATTCATTCGAGAGTCCTTTGCAATTTATCCTGTATTTGCTTCCCCTTTAACTCCATCTCCATATTCCCAGTTTGTCAACCCCTCCCCCCCACTACTTAGTTTAAAGCCACACGTAGCACTAGCTAACCTACATGCCAGAATGTTGGTTCCCCCTGCTGTTAAGGTGTAACCCGTCCCTTTTGTACAGGTCACCCGTACCCCAGAAGTGATCCCAGTTGTCTAGAAATCTAAATCCCTGCTCCCTGCACCAGCCATACATTCATATTCCCGATCTCTCTATTCTTGCCCTCACCAGCACGAGGTACAGGTAGCAGTCCAGAGACAACCACCTTCGACGTCCTACTTCTCAGTCTTCTTCCTAACTCTCTAAACTCACGTCGCAGTTTCTCCTTCCTCTTCCTCCCGACGTCGTTCGTGCCCACATGCACAACTACTTCCGGTTGATCACCTTCCCTCGCTAGGATGTTCTGAAGCCGCCCCGTGATGTCTTGAACCCTGGCACCAGGGAGGCAACAGACCATCCTCGAGTCCCGCCAAGATACAGTGAAAAGCTTTAGATAGCATGCTATGCAAACAGATCAGGTAATACTAAACAAACAAAATACAATCAAATTAAACTCAAGCACAATAGGTAGAGTAAAGGGGAAGATACAGAATCCAGAATATATTTCTCAGCATTCAGTATTCCAAACGCTAGTTGATCCTATCTCTAGGAATCTTTGCCAATAATTTCCCTACCACTGATGCAAGGTCATCAGCCTACAATTTCATGATCCATTTCTATTGCTATTCTTAAATAAAGGAACAACATTGATTATTTTCTAGACCTTTGGGACCACGCCGGTGGCCAGAGAGGAAATAAAGATTTCTGTTAAGGCCCCAGCAATCTCCTCTATTGTCTCGCTCCATAACCTGGGTTAGATCCCTTCAAGTCCTGGGTACATCCATCTTAATTCTCTTCAAGAGATTCAATATGCTCCCCCGAGTCTGAAGAAGGTTCCCAACCTAAAATGTTGCCTATCAAGTTTGAAGGGACCTGATCAGCTGAGAAGATTGTTGGCTGCAACCTTCCCCCCATTGATGAACTGTACACTGCAAGGGCCAGGAAGCGAGCGGGCAAGATTATCTCTGACCCCTCTCACCCTGGCCACAAACTCTTCGAACCACTTCCCTCTGGAAGGCGACTCTGGACTGTCAAAGCAGCCACAGCCAGACATAAAAACAGCTTTTTTCCATGAGTAGTAGTTCTACTCAATAACCAAAGTCTGTAGTCTCTTTTTTGCTCTGGTTTAATTTCACCCACATGTTTAGACCGTAATGTTGTATCCTTATTGTTTTGACGTGATATCAGGAAGGATTGAAAAGACTAGGCTTGTATTCACTGGAGTTTAGAAGGATGAGAGGGGATCTTATAGAGACATATAAAATTATAAAAGGACTGGACAAGATAGATGCAGGAAAAATGTTCCCAATGTTGGGGGAGTCCAGAACCAGGGGCCACAGTCTTAGAATAAAGGGGAGGCCATTTAAAACTGAGGTGAGAAGGAACTTTTTCACCCAGAGAGTTGTGAATTTGTGGAATTCTCTGCCACAGAGGGCAGTGGAGGCCAAATCACTGGATGGATTTAAGAGAGAGTAAGATAGAGCTCTGGGGGCTAATGGAATCAAGGGATATGGGGAGAAGTTGGGCACAGGTTACTAATTGTGGATGATCGGCCATGAGCACAATGAATGGCGGTGCTGGCTCAAAGGGCCGAATGGCCTCCTCCTGCACCTATTTTCTATGTTTCTATGTGGTTATGCTTTATTCTTAATGTATGTTTGTGTTGTCATTTGTGAGTGGAGCACCAAGGCACATTCCTTGTATGTGCACTTACTTGGCCAATAAACTTATTCATTCATTCATTCAAAATGTTCCCCATTCATGTCCTTCAAAGATGCTGCCTGACCTGCTGTGTTACTTTTGTGAACACTTACTGTGTTCTATGCAAGATTCCAGCATTTGCAGTTCCTTCTTTTCCTCTCTTTTTAACTCAAAATGAATTTAAGAGAGAGTTTAGGGGCTAGAGGAATCAAAGGATATGGGGAGAAGGCAGACACAGGTTACTGATTGTGGATGATCAGCCATGATCACAATGAATGGCAGTGCTGGCTCGAAGGGCCAAATGGCCTCCTCCTGCACCTATTTTCTATGTTTTTGTTTCCATCTACAATACACTTTCCTTCTTGATATCAACATTCCCAAGAAAATCAGATATCCCTCCCTGATCTTGTTATCCTCCAAGTCCTTCTCCTTGGGGGATACTGATGTGAAGTATTTGTTTCGTACCATGTTCATTTCCTCTGACTTCAGCCAGAAATTACCACCTTTGTCCTAGAGTGGTCCTACCCACTTCTGAGCTGGATTCTTGTTTATAATGTATGGATAATAAGCCTTGGCAATAACCCTACTCGCGAAGGACAGTTCATGGTCCCAACGTACTGATGTGCTCTAATTATTTTGTCTACCAGTTGCTTTAAAGATGCAGCAGATAGTTGGAATGAATAGAGGTTTACTTACAATTAGTGATTTTGGAGTCTGTATTCTGTTGTCTTGTTCTGCTGACATTTTCTTCTCTAACATGTCACGCAAGTCAATTAATTTCTTCTCTTTCTCTTCAGCTTCTTGTTGAGTAGTGGACAGTACTTGCTTTTCAAGTTCAAGCTCCTTTTGGAGATCAATCAATTGCTGTTGCAGCTCAGTTAGCTGCTTCCTCAAAATTATAACCTCTTTACTTTGGTGTTCATGTTTAGTCCTTCCATTATGTTGTGGAATTATTTGATTGGATTCTTTTAAACCTAGTTGGCACAACTGTGTTTGTTCTCCTCCTTGTAGTTGTCCCACCAAGACAGTATCGTCCTTGAGATCAGAAACATGTTCACTTTGACTTTGGTGTTGCTCTCGGCAGAGCCCAATTTGTTGCTGTACTGCCTTTAACTGTGCCTGACTCACTAGAACTGTTGCAACCTTTTCTCTGAGAGCTTCCTCCAAAGCAAGAATTTGCTTCTCATGCAGTCGAGCCTCAGTCTGGGCTTGTTCCTTTAAGTTCTGTATTTGAAGGTGACATGAATCTAACTTGTTTTCTTTCTTTTTGATAGCTATTTGCAGCTCCTGCATCCTGAGCTTCAAACTGTTTATAGTTTCTTGTGAACCTTCTGGAAAATTATCCTTTGTCTTCACTGTGATATTTGCAAATTCTAATCCTGGAGTTGGCAACAACTTGCTTTGCTCTTCAAGTTTCTGCTTTGTAGAGATCACCTCTTCTCTCTGCTTCTCCATTTGCTGCTGCAGGAACTCTTTTTCCATCATCATATCAAGTTGATGCTTCAAATTCTCCGCCTTTTCAGAAGGAACTACTTCCAATGGCATTACTTTCGTCAGTTCCCGTTGCAGCTTTTCTATAACTTCATTTAATTGTTCAACCTCTTCCTCATTCTGCTTTTTTAGACGTTCTTGGTCACTTTTAAGATATTCTATTTGAGCTTCCAGGTCCCAGAGCTGTTCATCCTTTTTCTCAACAATCTATAAAAATATTGTGTAAACAATCAAAATTTCCGGCATTAGAAAACATGTGAAGATTAATTTCTATTGACTTGATTTTCAGCTATTTTTGCATAGAATCCTTATTTCTTGCTTTCGCTATATGTACGATTTTTCATTTTGAAAATTTAGAAACGAAATTCGGCTGCTGCACCAAACATGAACCTTCCACTTCAACCTCTGTTTCTTTTGTCAGTCACTAGCCCTTCATTTCTGGCACAGCCGATCTCCCTATTTGGTTATTTACTTTAGTAGCCCTAAAAAGCACAACTCTTCTGCTTTATACTTTCTTGCCACAACACAAGCATGGAACTATGTTTGCCTCTCTTGGTTAACAATTGTTTTCTTAAGATCATTTATTCTGACTGCCTCATCTTAAATCTCTCTTTCGTATAAATACTCCTACTTCTGTGATCTTCCCTGAGAACCTTGCTGGCATAATTCCCATGATCATAGGCAAATCCAAAGATGGTAATTTTCTTATAAAAATCACTTACATCCACTTCCATCAACCTTTACAAAATTCCTTTCACACCTACCTCTGAAGCAAATGCAATTCAAATCAAACAGCTTTTAACTTTGCCTAACCTTCGATATTCTATTTGCCTCCATGCTATTATGATCCATAATTTACTAAAACACTCTTCCCGCTAAATACATAATAGTTTTGTTAATCGTAAAACTTTCACTCTGCACTGATTTGGGAGAGGTATTCACAAGAGTTTCCTCAATCATATTCTAGGAGACATGGATTGACGTGTCAAACTCCTTTGAACGTACCTCTTCTCCACCACAGCAGTCTACCACTCCACATGTAAAAAATTCAATGACTCCTTTGGCTTCCTTTTTCTACTTTGATGAATTGCTTTAATCCTTGCTCCCAGCATCCTACCACAAACAGAGAGCAGTACAAAACTGCTATCTACCCCTTTGATGTCCCGAGGGACATCCTTGACCGGACTTTGCTGGCTTTAACTTGCACTAAACGTTATTCCCTTATTATGTATCTACACACTATAATCCTGTATTATCTTTCTGCTGACTGGTTAGTGCGCAACAAAAAGCTTTTCACTGTACCTCGGTACACATAATAATAAACTAAACTGAAACTGAACCTTCACACTCCTAATGTGGATCCCGTATCTTTTGTTAGCTTTCCTCCGATCTGCTCATGCCTTACTCAACCTTATTCATGATAGTCCATCTCTTGATTATTTAAGACCAATCATCCAACTATCCTGTTTAGCACTTATGGTAGGGAACAATGTAACTTATTCCTTCCTTTCCAAGAATACCACAACTTTATTTTTTTTAAACATAATATCAATCCTACAATCTTGCTTTTCAAAAATCACTGGATATATTTTATACTACCTCGCTTGCTTTCCCAAAATTACTGGACATATTTTGAACAAAATCCAGTGCTATTTTTTCAACAGCTCCATATCCACACATCTCCAAACACATGACCTCCACCTCCATGACCTTCCCAAAAACAGATGTGAGTTGATACAAACCAAAGATGCAAATAATCTACAAAGCATTATCCAACATTCAAAAGCTTTAATATCGTCAGCTAATGCATACTCTTCCAACATATCTCCACTTTTCAGCTTTGGAGCTGCCTTTTTCGTTTTACAATTAATTGTCATTCATTGGCAAAGCACACAAGCTCTGTACAGCAGAGTTACTGAGTGTGCATATATAGTGATGGAAGGATGTCTAACTGCATCTTGTTTAGGTCAATTGTACCACTTGTCTCAATTATGTTTAGCTGTTTGGTAAGGCCAGGGAAAAATAATCTTAAAATCTTACCCAATTGTTTCAATGCAATATTAGATCTTGTGGAGCTCAAAAAAAGCACAAGATTTAACGGAATCTTACCAGTTGCTGAGTCTCAATTTGAAATCCAGTAACTTTTGGTTCAAAACAAAATGGAATGAAATTATTTGAGGTAGAAAAATATGAAAGCCACAAAAACTGGGCTATAAAATCTCTATTAACAGAGATGGTGGAGGTAGCTCAAATGTCGGGAGACATCCTGTCTGACTTTACTGACCTTATTGTCAGAGAAGATTTCCAGCTGTTGCTGCATTGTTATAATTTGATCATTGAGTGTTGCTATTTCTTCATCTTTTTCTCTGAGATTTCTAGACAAGTCCTCAGCAGGCGAGTGGTGATTATCAGATGATTCGCTAGAATTTTGGGTGGATGGCAGCAAGTTTACCACTTCATTCTGTCAAGGATGGTACACAATGTAAACAAATTCAGTGATTTGGGATAAAATAGATTTTATTTCAATCCACCTTACAAGCACCTTCAATACAAAATTAAAATGTCTACCACACAAAATGTGTTTTGTTCAAAGCAATATTAGCCAATAGCAGGACACATGCGTTGAAGAATAAATCTTTACTTTTCCCTGGCACAAAAAAACATCAAAAATATAAACCCACCGCTTTCAAGTAAAATAATTCATTTATTATAATGACAACATCACTAAAATGTGAAATGCAAGTGAAGCTAATTATGAAAATTTACAGGGAATTATCGACCTACCATTGACCATTTCTTTCCATCCACAGATGTTGATCGACTTGTTGAGTTCCTCCAACAGCTTGTTTGTTGCATGAAACATTACCCCAAGGTTTGGAAAGTTACCATTATCACAAATTTTCTGTCAAGAACATGGGCCCTAGTCTTCTATTAAACAGATCTAGCAACTTTTACCACTTAACTGGACAGAAACCTGGGAAGACCAAGTGCAAGTTTATGTTCAGCCTTCCCTTCAACTACAGTTGTGTACAACTGGGACTGAGTAGACTAGCAAATCTCTTGTCGAGCCTGCACTAGCAGATCCTTTGCAATTAATGGGAAGAAATAGCTGTCCACAGAACTTTACTTAAGCAAAACTCCTTTGTATTTGATTTAATTCCGTTAAAATATTCCATTTGTTTAAGTATACACAAGCTTTATTACTACATTTGCTTTTAAGAGCAATTTTTTTAAGTTAACTTTTGTTTTTACGAAGAGGCAGAACCCAATGAGTTTGGCTACTGTGGAGCAAGAGGCCGAATGATTGCAAGGTATAGTCCACGTCAACCATAATGGCTATGTCAGGCTTTATTTGGCCCGCCATTCAGATGCATGCAATACCCCCCACTCACTCTGCTGCCATGCTCTTCCAAACAGCCGTGGAAAGGAGACAAGGCAGATACAAATACATATAAAAGCTATGGAAATTACGTTTAATAAATTAGACATTTATTATTGTGAAAATTAAATTAAATGATACCAAAATGACAACGTGTTCAGCAACAAATATTTTAAAATATAATTAGGTAAAGAAATAACTGTATTTGCATTTTCTTTCCCCTTAACCTCCAGTTTAGAGTTGAGAAAAATAAGGGAAGCGATCCAAGGCCAGGTGTGGACTCACCCAATGGGCTCGGGTGACAGATGTGCTCCCACCTGTCGCTCAGCTACTTCACTTCCATTTGGTAGGGACAATAAATCTATGACATGGCACTGAGTGTCGGCAGCTTCCTCTGTAATTGTTTGCCAGAGCCAATAATACCTTTGTTATGTAAAAATAACCTCCAGAGATAGGCTTTCCCAAACCTCTTAACTTAACAATACATTAGAAGAAATCAAAATAAGTAAAACAATACATGTCTCCCGTTACCAACGAAGTGATCCTGAGCTAAAGGGGTCAGTGCAATTTTTCAGGCAGATTAAACATTTTGTGCTCAATCTACGAATTGTGTTCCGAGTTACAGCAATTAAGTGACTTTAACTGAGAGCAGTATGCCAGGCCAAATAAATATTGTAGTTAAAATTCACAACCTAAGCTTAGGGTTATGGCTGAACATTCAACTAATTAAAATGCAATTAAGAGCCTTGAAATGATACACATCACACGGGGAAGGACTTGCCTTAAGTTGTTTGTTTTCTTGTTGAATCTCTTGTAGTTGAGTGGCAGACTCCTTTCTCTGAATCTCTAACTGCATATGCAACTGCTGAACTTCTTCATTCTTATTTAATAGCTCTTCTCTGAACTGTTCCAATTGTTCTTCCAAGTTTCCAATCTGTAAACCAACACAATCCAAGCACGTGATTAACCATTAAACCCAGCATTATTTTCCCTTGTATGAAGTGAAATTCACGCAAAATATATTTACGTGCATTCAAGTTTCTTTACCTAAATTTTTTCATTATTCAAAATCAAATTTATAATCAGTAAATACATTTACAACAGGTATTGTCCTCTTTATGCCAAGTATAAATGACAGATCATGTTATAGAATAAAAAAGGAAAACAACACAATAGTAAGGACCATAGTAGATAGCATGGGGATAAAGTGCTAGGCTAAAAATAAAATTGTGAATCTTTCTACAGTATGCAAGTCTAAGTGTACAAGACAATCCAAAATTGATTTTCATGAACATAGGTTGTCATTAAAACACACTTGCAACACACATCTGAAGTTTTAAAGATATCTCAAAATGGTATTTTTAAAGCATTAATCTCATTTAATAAGCTGCAGTATTTTCCTGGTTCACATAATCTCTCGCACATCAACAACACATCTGCCCAACCAGTTCATACAAGCTTTCTCACATTCTAATTCTCTTCTGATTAATCTCTTTAATCCTCCCCCTTTAGGCCTGCATCAAGCTGTTTCTTAAATGCAAGGGTTTCCCTAAACTGAATGATAGGTTTTACATTATTTCTTGGGATAGGGCATTGCTGATCAATATTGTCATTTCCTGATTGCCCTGAATGGAATAGCTGGCCAAACTATTTCAGGGAACCTCAAAGAACCAATTACATCGCTGTGATTAAGATGACAGATTTCCTCCATGAGAAATGAGTGAACCTGAGGTATTTAATGACAAGTTCCACAGTCACCGTTACACAGACTAACTTTTCGTTAGAAATTTAGTTTTTTTTAACATATTTAAATTCAGTTCCATGCCACTTCTGCCATGATTGGATTTGAACTCTGTTCACTCAGCTGTTAGCCCAGCCCTCTGGCAACTGCATTGTGCCACACTGCACTTTGAGCCAGCAAAATACAGTTGTAAAAATAGAACATACGGTAAGATACCATAAATATAATTTTGGTGTTGTCGTTTTTGGATAATGCCTGCCCTCCCAGCATGGAGTCTGCATTCTAATCTGATATTGAAATCATGAGGGGAAAAAAAGATTTTTCCAATGAATGTGCCAATTTATTAGGGTAGAACTATAAAATATGGGTTATATGCAAAAGGATAAAATTGTGGGTTAGGATTAAAAATTATTATGCAATACGCAATGGCACAATCCATATTTGCTGTAGCCGATGCATCACAGTCACGTATAACACTCAAAATATTGTCCTCTGCACACATTGTCCAAGACAGATCCTTTCAAGTTGATCAAAAACGTATTTACTCTACTATGACCAATCTGATTAAGAGTTGATTATCTGTTGATCTCACCAATATCTGAATTCTACTTTGCATCCTGCAAAATATCCAAAAGTATCAAAGGCACGATCAGCTGGTGGATTTTTTCCCTGAGGGAGAGTCCAACAATCTCCCTATTGAAAAATCTTAAACCCTAGTTTATTTATGTTCACGGTTCTGATAAACTTCCATCAATCCTTCACACAGATAAAATATCATATGGTCATGTCTTGCTAATTAGTCCTACTCGTACCAACACTGCTGTCATCACTTCTTTGTTATTGGCCCTTTTCAACATGTTGAAATCCCAAAATGCTGCAAATCAAGAGCCAGATGTAGAATTCGAAACAGTGTTACATTTATTCTTGTGCACCTCAACATGAAACGCAAGAGTCTTTCAAAAGAGAGGTAATGAAAAAAGTGAATGAGTCACTGAAAGCAAGAGGGGCAAATTGATTATTGTTTTCTTTTACAAGGTGAAAATAACAATTTGCTAGTTCTGTGTTATTAATGTTAAAGAGAATCCCACTATACAGAGATTTCTATCCAATATGAGAAAGATAAAATGGCTTACATTTAACCAAACCATCTATGAAAGCTGCAAGGAAAATATTTTCCATTACCTGTGACTGCATTATGTTCTACTATGCAAAATGTTCACAGACTTGCAACTTAAAAAATAAAAAGAAATTTGGATACTAAAGAATTCAATGCACGTAGTAAAGGTACTCATCCTCCAGAAACAATGAATGTTCCTTATAGCATGAACATAATTATGTATCGGTAAGCAGTGAATTAAGGAAACAACATTAAAAGGAGCATGCTGCAGTGAAGAAATATGTCCAAGGCAATAACAGGCAGATTTAAAATGCTACATTGGTACAGTTATATTCCATGTGCAAAAGGAATTTACCTCCTTCTCCTTTCTTTCTAAAGCATCACGTTCGGCTTGCAGCTGTATCTGAAGTGCATTATCCCCTTTGATTTCTTTGGTAACCAGCAGTTTTCTTTCTTCAGCCTTTATAATTACAGTGACAGATTAGAAAGTATCTGATTACGATACACATGTTACCGCTATATCTGCATTAAGCAACAGAAATAGAACAACTAAATGTAGGAAAAGACTTTCAATCATTTGGGTCCTCCATCCAAAGTATTTGTTAAAAACAAACAGCCAATTTTCTTTGTGAAAGTCATTAACTCGGCCAAAAACGTACCATGTATACGTACCAAAAACGTAGTGCATTTAAAAAATAAAACATTAATATTTTTAGATGGTAAATATGACTTGCAAATACATTCTGTACAGGGCATAAAATTATTTATTTGATCCATTTCATTGATACTTTCTGTAACGTTAAACAATTTATGATATCTCTTCACAATCTTACCTTGGAGAATCTCTCTCTGCAAATCATTGCTTAAGCACAATGGTCAATGGTGTTGGCCTTTTCTTTACTGCTTCCTATATTTAGACCACTGCACATTGTGCTTCAGATTTGATCACAACAAAATCAAATCTGGTTTTAAAATAGCCTCCTGGATTTATCTGTATGACAAGTTCTAAATTGATTGTAGATGTTGCCACAATCTAAGCCCAGGGGATATACCCAACTTAATGTTTTTTTAAGAGACCCAACAATACCTCCTTTTTGATCTCAAAGTGTCGTGTATGGCACATTGGTCTCAATGTCCTCCACGTGCACGGCGAATACAGTTACAAAGTACTCGATTATTATTGCCGCTACCTCCTGACTCCAAGCATAAAATCCTTCCTTTATTTTTGAGCAGTTCTAGCTTCTTCCTGGTTACCCTTGTTTTTAATGGACGTATAAAAATCCTTGGGATATTCTTTAATCCGACTCGCCAATGACCTTTCATGGCCCTTTCACGACCCCTTCTGGGCCTTCTAATTCCCATCTTGAACTTGAGCTTGAACTGTGTCACTGTAGCATGCTCAGCAACAGCAAGAAAAAAAACAATAAACATATCCCAATGGAAGGTGGAACTTAGAACGAATAAAACCTGCATATTTTGACAAGCCAGGACACAATTTATGCCCACTCACATAATTTAAAAGTCAAAATTGATACCTTTTGTAATGGATAAGTGGTACTGATCAATGTCTGCTCCAGTTCTCTAACTCTGTTTTCTAATTTATCAATTTCTTCATTCCGCTCTTGCACATCTCTCTGAAGCTGCTCCTTGGTAAGCAGAAGTTCACTACACCGGTCAGTCTTGTCTTTCAACTGATCAGTCAGATGATCCATCTACCATGAACATGTAGGCAAAGGGGGTTAGTTTGTTAGTTTACGTTATTTGGCAAGTTTGAACAACCACTAAAAGAAGCCATGCAATTCAAAACATTGTTAAACCAGGGATGAATGTAATTGTTCAAAAAATATTGCAGAATACACAAGTTAATCACATGGTTAGTTTCACAAATGACTAGAGAGTTGCAGAGAGGAGGATACCAGGAGATTTAAAAAGCAGCTATCAGTATCCAGCCCCTAGAATCCAGTATAAAGTAGACAGGTCCTAGCAGAGCTGCCAACGAGTGAATGGCTGTGTTCCAGTTGCAAGTGTTGTGTTTGAGTAGTAAAGTAATGAGGTTCTCAAAAGATTTCGACAAGGAATCTAAGCAGTGAAAAAGTAATGCAAGGTCTTTCCAGCTTTCCTCTTTAGCCTTATTATAATCAGGATGGCAGTTAGGGCAGGCGTATGATCCTCCTGCAAGGTGTGGGATGTTAGGGACACATCTTGTGTCCCTGGTGACTATAACCACATAATGTGAGTTCAGCTGCAGACCCTACAGGGACAGTGGAAATGATATGGCACTCAATAGTCAGGGACACAGACAGGAGAATCTGTGGCTGCAAACTTAATGCCGAGATGATGTGTTGCCTCCCAGGTGCCGGGGTCAAGGTCTCGGAGCGGTTTCAGAAAATTCTCGAGGGAGTGGGCGAGCAGCCGGTAGTCATTGTGCATATTGGTAGAAACAACATCAGTGGGAAATGTGCAGAGGTCCTTCAGTGAATGTAAGGAAGTTAGGCAGGAGATTAAAGGGCAGTAGACAGGGCAGGCAGAACCACGCAAGGGGCGAGGGAAGACGGATGATTTAAAGTGCATTTATTTCAATGCAAGTTAAGGAATGGCAGATGAACTCATGGCATGGAAGGTATATGGGACTGAGATAGTATATGGGACTGGAGTGCCTGGAACATGCTGTCAGGGGTGGTGGTAGAAGCAGACATTATAATGGTATTAAGAGGCTTTTAGATAGTCACATGAATATGCAGGGTATGGAAGGACAGGCAACATGTGCAGGCAGATGAGTTTAGTTTATCTTGGCATGTTTGGCACAGACATTGTGGGTGAAGGGCAAGTTCATGTGCTGCACTTTCCTATGTTCTACATTCAATAAGAATAAAGCACGTGTTAAAAGGTTGCCAAGAGTGCTAATACGTTACCTCTCTATTTCTTTGATCGTTATTGGATTGGAGCCTTTGGGGAGTTTTCAGTTGATGTTCTAATTTCAGTATCTCTTGCTGAAACACATCTCTCTCTTGTTCACGGTCTATCGCTTGTTCCTAGATCAAAGCACAAGAATATAAGCATTAGAACTTAACAAGGTGGAATCGTGAACGCATAAACTTAATGCTCATTTTATTGCAATTGGCAATTAAATTGACATACAAATTTAACCGAACATCCATTTTTATTCATTGGTAACTTAATATTTTATATGGGAGCAAGAAGGGTCTTGACCCAAAACGTCACCCATTCCTTCTCTCCAGAGATGCTGCCTGACCTGCTAAGTTACTCCAGCATTTTGTGATACCTAATATTTTATACAATGCATATTAAACAAAACACTGCTTGGATGTAAATTGATTAGTAAAGGTTGGCAATTTTAATGTGCAGAGTTGTATAACAGTTGGTAGAACAGGTATTTAGAACTTTGTGGGATGGATCAAAATATTGGAGGAAATTAACATTCCATGTGAATTGGGCTGTTAGCTTCTGCATTGTTAATTAAGTAACAAAACCAGAATTTAAACAGAAAATAAAAATATACCCCTTTAAGAAAACAGCTAATGGTGCCTTTCTGAAGTCATAAAAGTTTTAAACAAATAAGTATTCATTCAGAAATTGTAACTTTCCTCACACTGAGTAGGAGGCAAATGATATACCCTTAATGATATATACGTGAGGCTAAACAATTCATTATTATTCTGAGGAAGCAATAAATTAATTCTGGTGAATTACTTTCAATCAGCATCTTACGGTGTTTTGGCTCCCTGAAGCAATTATATGCTTTCCCTGAAGGCACTGCCGTTAAGGTTTACTAAACTGATTAGTGGGTTGACAGAGTTGTTTTATGAGGTACAATGGGCAAATTCTTGTGTTCGAAGGGATGAGAAGTGATTCCCTGTAAACACAAGTATTTGTGAGGGGTCAACTAAATATTAAGGAGTTATTTCTAACTTCCCCCCCTCACCTCCTGCTTGGTGCACTATGAAACTTTGGCATTCTCTAAAAGGATGCAGCATTTGAGGCAGAAATAGATTACATGCATCTCTTGTTTTACACAGGGGTTATGTGCTTAAAAAGTAGCGTGTAAATATTAGTGCGTAAATCAAACATATGCCAGGCACCGCAGGCAATTATGCTGCCATACAGTGCCAAGCAGAAATTTGAGCAGGTTATTCTGAAAAAAAGAGCATGTAAATGAAATTTTGGCTGTAATTAGACAGGTGCTTTATTCTAATGTAAATCAAGCATGTGTATTAGATTATAGGGAAATCATGAATAACAGGGATCAGAAAGTATAACTGAGGCCAAAGATCAGAACAGTAAGAACAGACTCAAGGAACCAAATCTCCTTTCCCTAAACCTGGCTCTCGTATTTCTAGAAATCAGTTGAAATTGACCTGAATATTCTGTGGCATTACATATCGCAAACCCATCTATCAATGCAGTACAAAAAAAGATTGCACAAAAGCTTTTGCCAAAGAATTATTTTTGTAATTTTTAATTATTTTGTCCCCCCTCAACCTGTGAACAAATTCAAATGAAAGAACATGTTAATTTTTTTAAAGATAACATTTGAGTAAGCTACGATAGCTGCACTATCTCCCTCCAGCTGCAGTGCATAAGATCTTGATAATCAAAATCAGGTTCAGTAAGTAATTGGATAGAGTATACAGTCAGAGCCTTCTCCTCCAGGGTAGGAACATTGAATGCTGGATAGCATAGGTTTCAGGTGAGAAAGGACAATAGACAATAGACAATAGACAATAGGTGCAGGAGTAGGCCATTCAGCCCTTCGAGCCAGCACCGCCATTCAATGCGATCATGGCTGATCACTCTCAATCAGTACCCCGTTCCTGCCTTCTCCCCATACCCCCTCACTCCGCTATCCTTAAGAGCTCTATCCAGCTCTCTCTTGAAAGCATCCAACGAACTGGCCTCCACTGCCTTCTGAGGCAGAGAATTCCACACCTTCACCACCCTCTGACTGAAAAAGTTCTTCCTCATCTCCGTTCTAAATGGCCTACCCCTTATTCTTAAACTGTGGCCCCTTGTTCTGGACTCCCCCAACATTGGGAACATGTTATCTGCCTCTAATGTGTCCAATCCCCTAATTATCTTATATGTTTCAATAAGATCCCCCCTCATCCTTCTAAATTCCAGTGTATACAAGCCCAATCGCTCCAGCCTTTCAACATACGACAGTCCCGCCATTCCGGGAATTAACCTACTGAACCTACGCTGCACGCCCTCCATAGCAAGAAACAAAGATCTCAGAAACAGGTTTTTCAAACAGAGTGGTGGTTATATGGAATGCGCTGCCACAGAAAGTGGGAGAGGCAGATTCAATTACTGCATTTAAATTTTATCAGCCTCCATCCCAGCAACTTGTATAAGTTGTAACTAGTTAATGCCCTGCCACTGATATGTGTTGAATACTGTTCATTATATTTTGCTATCAGAAAGAGATTTGGATGAGGCATTTTATTCTCGCACAAGGTAGCAGATCTTTAGAATTCTCTTTGTCAAAGGTTCCTGGACGCAACATCTCAGTCAATAGACAATAGGTGCAGGAGTAGGCCATTCGGCCCTTCGAGCAATGTGATCATGGCTGATCATTCACAATCAGTATTCCGTTCCTGCCTTCTCCCCATACCCCCTGACCGCTATCTTTAAGAGCTCTATCCAGCTCTCTCTTGAAAGCATCCAGAGAATTGGCCTCCACTGCCTTCTGAGGCAGAGAATTCCACAGATTTACAACTCTCTGACTGAAAAAGTTTTTCCTCATCTCCGTTCTAAATGGCCTACCCCTTATTCTTAAACTGTGGCCCCTGGTTCTGGACTCCCCCAACATTGGGAGCATGATTCCTGCCTCTAATGTGTCCAATCCCTTAATAATCTTATATGTTTCAATAAGATCCCCTCTCATCCTTCCAAATTCCAGCCTAGTCGCTCCAGTCTTTCAACATACGACAGTCCCGCCATTCCTGGAATTAACCTAGTGAACCTATGCTGCACGCCCTCAATAGCAAGAATATCCTTCCTCAAATTTGGAGACCAAAACTGCACACAGTACTCCAGGTGCGGTCTCACTAGGGCCTTGTACAACTGCAGAAGGACCTCTTTGCTCCTATACTCAACTCTTCTTGTCATCAAGGCCAACATGCCATTAGCTTTCTTCACTGCCTGCTGTGCCTGCATGCTAACTTTAAGTGACTGATGAACAAGGACACCCAGATCTCTTTGTACTTCCCCATTTCCTAACTTGACACCATTCAGATAATAATCTGACTTTCTGTTCTTTCCACCAAAGTGGATAACCTCACATTTATCCACATTAAACTGCATCTGCCATGCATCTGCCCACTCACACAACCTTACCAAGTCACCCTACATCCTCATAGCATCCATGAGTCAGTCATACAACATGGAAATATGCCATTCGGCCCATCTTACCCATGCTGATCAGTGGCCATTCACAAATATTAATCCTCTCCCAGCACCATTTAGTGCCAATTAGTGCCCTACCTGCACCAAAACACCATCCTGGAAAGTTTCCAGTCAGGTTTCAGAGCCCACCACAGCACAGAGTCTGCCTTGTTGAAGGTACACAACGACCTGCTTCTCGCCATCGACACCGGCGACTGTGCAATCCTGCTCCTTCTCGACCTCAGCGCAGCGTTCAATACAGTGGACCACACCATCCTTATTGACCGTCTCCGGTACACGGTTGGCATTGATGGCACTGCCCTGAGCTGGTTCGCTTCGTACCTCAAAGATAGGAGTTTCGCCATCAACATAGGCAGTTATTCCTCTGCTCCAGCTAGCCTCTCCTGTGGAGGCCCCATTCTCTTCTCTCTATACATGCTCCCCCTTGGCCAAATCATTCAAAGGCACGGCATTTCTTTCCACTGCTATGCCGATGACACTCAGCTTTACCTCCCCCTGAAACCCAACAACCAGTCAAATTTAAACAGCCTCTTACACTGCCTTGAGGACATAAAATGTTGGATGGCACAGAACTTCCTCCAATTAAATGAGAGCAAGTCTGAGGTCATCCTATTCGGCCCCCCCGACTCCATCAAATCGATAACAGGCAGTCTTGGAAGTCTATCCTGCCAAGTCAAACCGCATGTCAAAATCCTCGGCATGATATTTGACTCTGCATTAAAATTTGATAAGCAAGTCAACGCTGTGGTAAAAGCCAGCTTCTTCCAACTTCGAACCATAGCTAAAATCAAACCTTTCCTCCAATTCGACGACACAGAAAAAATCATTCACGCTTTCATTTCCTCCCGCCTAGACTACTGCAACTCCCTATACACTGGGATCAGCCAATCTTCCCTGTCCCGCCTGCAACTGGTCCAAAACGCTGCAGCGAGACTCCTGACGGGTACCCGTAAAAGGGACCACATCACCCCGATTCTGGCCTCTCTCCACTGGCTCCCTGTACGGTACAGAATCAACTTCAAGCTCCTCCTATTCACGTATAAAGCCCTAAATGGACATTCCCCCCCCACATCAAAAATCTTCTAACCCACCTCTCTAACTCCAGGTCCCTCAGGTCGGCCGACTTGGGGCTACTCACTATCCCGCGGTCTAGGCTTAAGCTCAGGGGTGTCCGCGCTTTTGCGGTTGCAGCTCCTAGACTGTGGAACAGCATCCCTCTCCCCATTAGAACTGCCCGCTCCATCGACTCCTTTAAGTCCAGGCTCAAAGCCTATTTCTACTCCCTAGCGTTTGAGGCTCATTGAGGAGGCGCTGTGAACTGTTTGCGTGCTACTGTATGTTTCTTTTTTTTTTCCTTAGTACCTAATCAGATGTACAGCACTTTGGTCAACGTGGGTTGTTTTTAAATGTGCTATACAAATAAAATTGACTTGACTTGACTTGACTTGACCATAGTCTTCTATGCCTATTTACATACTCATCTAAATACAAATTAAATGCTGTCAGCAACTCTGCTTCCACCAGTGTCTCTGGCAGTGGATTCCAGGTACTTACCACTCTCAGGGTGAAAAAGGGTCCCCTTGTATCGTCAAATTGCCATCTTTGAATGTCTTTTAAGGCAGATACATGGTAAACAAGGGAGTGAATGGTAGATGGGAATTTAGAGATTTAACCTACTCTGGTATCGAACTCATATGTTCCTATTTAACCCAATCTGGTTGTTGACACATCCATATTTTTCAGAGGATTCACTGGACAGGATGCAGTACAGAACAGTCTGAAGAAGGGATTTATTCACAAAATGCTGGAGTAACTCAGCAGGTCAGGCAGCATTTTGGGAGAGAAGGAATGGGTGACGTTTCGGGTCGAGACCCTTCTTCAGTCTGAAGAAGGGTCTCGATCCGAAACGTCGCCCATTCCTTCTCTCCTGAGATGCTGCCTGACCTGCTGAGTTACTCCAGCATTTTGTGAATAAAAAGCTTATATTCTATGTAATTTTGCAAACACAGACATCTTGACGCATTTTCTTTTGTAAAGAACATTTTAACCTACAAAAATTCTCACTCATCTCAAAATACTAAACTATAATCATAAAAGGCAAAAGCATACGTACATCCAAGAATTTCCTGTTTTTTTCCAGTTGTTTCTCCAGTGCCAAAATCTGCTGCTGCAGATCCAAAATCTCAGCACTCTTTTCCTGCTCAAATTCCATCTTCTGGTTCACCTGTTCCTCTAATTCACATTCTAGCAGTTTCACCTGTTTTGTGAAGTCATTCTGTTCTTTTTCTGCCTGACGTTGCACTTCCCGTTTTTCCTTCATGAGCTTTTCTGTTTCCTCCAAAAGCTCTGCATTTGAAGTAAAGCACGTTAGTTGCAGGATCCAGTAGTAAGGTAAGCATTGTAAGCCACTCCAAGATGCTTGTTCTCCAAAACAAAAGTCTCCAAAAACCTTTGATAAACCTTCCCCATCACCTACCTCTATAGCAAACATGAAGAACCACAACCACGAGAAGCCATTTATGTAATCAATTGTTAAGTGGAACAGAAAATTTGAAGAGGCAGAATCACATTAGTTATGCTCAATTTATAGTGCAGCTCATAAGAATCCAATGCCAACCATCATCTTTAAAAAAAATGTTGAGCTAGTTAATTTGGTTTGTTTGTTTTTCCATTGTATCAATCCTAAAAATATGTTGATGTGAAGAGTGGCATTTGACCCATTTCAACAAATGTTTCAGTTATATTTTCTAACTTGACCATATTAAAATGTTGATGTGAAATTTGAAATTGATACGAGCTGAAATTCATCTAAGTGAATGCCACATCAATATTTAGGCTCTCTTATAGCAGCAGCTTCACGTTATACTCTGCTTCTGAAATTCAGGGCCACTGTAGCCAATTGAGCTATACTTCTGAAGTAGACTACAAAATATAACCATTATTAATAACTTCATTCAGCACAGTTTTCTAAATACAATTTCCCCCGATGGGTTCTTCTCTGTATTAAATGTTCCAAATTACATTTTTTTAAAGATGATTTGCTTTTCTTTGGGATTCATTTTGCAACAAATAATTAATAGGATGTCATGCTTATTTGAAATGTTTAAAGTATGCTTCAGCAAATCAAAACTTGCTACAATGTGTTATTCGATTTGAAAATTGTTAAAGAGATTAATAGATAGCCAAAAAACCAAACAACCAGCCAAAAAAAAACTGAAATTAGTATAACTCAATTTTCCAAATGTGCACGATCCGATTGCAGATTGGCCATGCAGTATACAAACACACCTGCTTCTGGTGCTGCATCTGCAGCTTCAACTAGGCCTAGGAGAACAAAAGAGCACAATAATTCAGATGCTTTAAAGCTTTTACTTAAATATGGTGAGTTTATGGAAAGTATAGCAAAGAGTTTTGCAAAATGAGTCTAGTAGTTGTGTAGTTATACATGCAATGTCAAACATGGATATTAAAATGGTTGAACTTGATCATATTGGAATGAAACCATAAACACTGAATATTTTTATAGAACGTACTTTAACACCAAATGTAAAAAGAACTCCATTTAGGCGTTACATGTAAACATATCAATAAAATGTACAGTATATTAAATTCCATTTCAAAATATTTGTCAGTTGGCAGTCAAGGGAAACCAGCAAAATGGAGCTGTCTCCACCTTGTGAGATGCTTCAGAAGTGGATGGTCTGTCCATTCAGTCCTTTGTATCCGAAAAGGAAAGTGCACGATATTGCAGGTGGCTCATTCAGCAGTTAACCAGATGCAGGACCTTCCGGTTCATTGCATTTTCTGATTTCTTCTCCATTTCTTTAACAATGAACTTCTTGATGGGTAATTGCCGTGACAAAAGGAGGTAAGCACCAAGTTTAACATGCCCATATTTCTCTATATTACTCAAGTGAATTTATCACTTTTTTTTTGTTATCACCAATGAATTTAATTTACCATGGAACCATGCAATTAAAGATTAAATCAAAACCCTTTTACTAGATCTAAACTGCTTCGAATTTCCATTCAACTTCACTCCACCTATCTTTTAAAATCTGTAAGAAGGAAGTGCAGGTGCTGGTTCTGAAGAAGGGTCTCGAACCGAAACGTCGCCCATTTCTTCTCTCCAGAGATGCTGCCTGTCCCGCTGAGTTACTCCAGCTTTTTGTGTCTATCTTTTAAAATAGTTTGATAACTTATAGTCCTAGAATCATAAAGCCTGGAACAGTCCCTTTGGCCCAATTCGTCCACGCTGACTATGATGCCCCATCGAAGCTGGTCCCATTTGCCCACGTTTGGCCTATATCCCTTTAAATGTTTCCTATCTATGTATCTGTCCAATGTCTTTTAAATGATGTTATAGTATCTGCCCAACCTCAACTACCTCCCCTGGCAGCTTGTCATGTATATGCACCACCCTCTGAAAGAAAAAGATGCCCCTCAGGTTCGTATTAAATCTTGTTCCTCCCACCTTATGTCCTCTTGTTTTTGATTCCTCAACCATAGGTAAAAGACTGCATTCACCCTATCTATTTTCCTTGATTTTATACAGCTTTATTTGATCACCCTTCAGCCTCCTGCACTCCAAGGACTAAAGTTCTAGGCTGCCCAAGCTCTCAATGTAGCTCAACCCGTCAAGTCCTGCCAATATCCTTGTAAATCTTCTATGCACTCATTCCAGCTCAATGACATCCTTTCTATAGCAAGGTTGCCAAAACTGAACACAGTACTCCTAGTGTAGCCTCAACAAGTTGCATTGTTTCTCATTTAAGATTAATTTGGCAATTCAGAATAATTCAGGCCAGTAATGTGATCACTTTTCCAACATGAATTACTTGGGTGCACAGTGTAAGATTTATTTATGGAGTAAGGGAGCTTTTATTTTGAAAGATTACTAATGCTCATAGTTCATTTTTTTGCAAGGGCTCTCAACAAAATTATCGGAGGCTAATCATATTACAATGGATCAGGAAACAGTCAATAATAATAGAATATCAAATCACCCGAGGAATCTTTTTAACAAAAATATCCCTGATGAACATAATGATCTAATTTCCTCTTAAGCACCAGTTGAAGTAAAAAAATAACTATGTCCACATACATTAAATTTGAATTTCTGGAAGTGAAGTGCCTATATCAGTTTCAAGAATCATATGCTCCTGCCATCAATTACATTTCCTCCAACACAAATGCTCCCATATAAAAGCATTTTATTGAAAGGTTGGTCCATTGAAAGTCATAAACTGCCAATGAACTTCTGTGACAGCAACATAGTTCTTCAAGCATGTTGAAGTAGAACGAACCAGATGCAGGATAGAGGGAAAAAAAGACTAATTGGCTAACATACAAAAACATTTTTATGATTTTGTAGAACAAGATGGCAAGGGAATGTGAAGAATTCAATCAGTGCACATCACATGTTTTATGTTATGGGAAACTGCAAACTATACTTAATTAACAGCTAGGAAACAGTTGGAATCCAAGAGGATCAATTTTTAAAATAACATTTTGGAAGCTATTAATTCCCTCATGTTGAAAATATCCGAATATATACCGATTCCACAATTTCCTTCCACAAATAACCTGAACATACTACAGTAATATACAAAAGTGAAAACAAAAAAAACAAGAAATGACTGGCTTCTGACTTTCAATAACCTAATAACCCATTCCCTGTGTTTCTGTCCAAGAGTTAGAACAATAAACAACCAAGAATTTGGACAATACATACGGAGCTCAACTGATCCTGCATTTTCTTTCATTGCAACTTGTTGCCTTGCGATCAGGTCTCTTTCTTGTTGAAGTTGTTGTCGCTCCTCTTCCAGTTCTTGTAGACGGGTACTCGTGTGCTGGAGCTCTTGTGCAATCTGATGCCGACTCTCATCTTTCTCCCGAATCTGCCTTTCCAAGTTAGCTTTTTCTTCTGTGTAACCATCAATGATGCCTGAATGAGATTTATTTTAAAAAAGGAAATATTCCTCTATAAGTGATAATAAAGCAATGAAAACCATACATGATTTAATAAAATCACTTCTGGACATTAGAAACAATTCAACAAAAAAAGAAATCACTAATTCCCTGAAGAATGAATCACAGATAGGTGAAGCATTAGCACTCTAAAACTAGTTTTAAATCCGAAAGACATATAACATGATTAAAGTCTCTCTACTGTCAATAACATGTAGTCTAGGTTCCTCAATTCAAGCCCAAATGGGGCGGCAAACAGGACTGTGTCAAAATACAACATTGCTTCAAAGTTTGAATTAAATCAGCAATTCCGTTCCAATCATAAAACATGGCAAATCAAAAATTGTGAATCATTGTAGAAACAGTTGACAACACAAAGAGATAAATCATCACTGTATAACTAAAACGGTGGCGCAACGGTAGAATTGCTGCCTTACAGCGAATGCAGCGCCGGAGACTCAGGTTCGATCCTGACTACGGGTGCTGTACTGTACGGAGTTTGTACGTTCTCCCCGTGACCTGCGTGGGTTTTCTCGGAGATCTTCGGTTTCCTCCCACACTCCAAAGACGTACAGGTATGTAGGTTAATTGACTGGGTAAATGTAAAAATTGTCCCTAGTGTGTGTAGGATAGTGTTAATGTGCGGGGATCGCTGGGCGGCGCGGACTCGGTGGGCCGAAGGGCCTGTTTCCGCGCTGTATCTCTAAATCGAAACCTAAAAAAATCTAAAATCTAAATCTAAAAAAATCTAAATCTAAAACGTTCCTCCAAAATAAAGTTATAGAGCAAGGAAACATGTTTACTCCATGAGCTTCATTCAAACAAGGAATTCCCTTTCACCTTGGTGTATATAATGAACTAATCTAAATCTAGTCACCCCTCAGCTTCCTTTGCTCTGAGAAAAAAAATGGCAGCCGAACCAGTCTCTTCTGATAACTCAAGTCCTCCAGTCCCAGCAACATCCTTGTGAATCTATTCTACACCATCAGTCTTAATTAGATCCACTTTGCAGTATGGCAACCAGAACTGCATACAATACCCCAAGTGCAGCTGTAACATAATGTCACAACTCTTGTACTCAATGGCCGACTAATATGAATCTTATGAATATATGAATATGAATATTGATTTTTCTAACTTCAAGTAACCCATGCATTTCCTCTCTCCATCCCTCACCCACCCAACTCGTACCAGCTTCAATGCTGTCTTGAGTCTCATTGTCTGTACTCGTTCTCACCTAACAAACAGCTAACAATGTGTAAGAAAAAAACTGCAAATGCTAGTTTAAATCGAAGGTAGACACAAAATGCTGGAGTAACTCAGCGGATCAGGCAGCATCTCTGGCTGAGATGGCGTGTTTCCTTTATCATCTTTACTTTTTTTGCATATCTTTCATTCATTTTTTCTATATCTCTCTACATCACCGTCTATATCTCTCATTTCCCATTCCACTGACTCTCGGTCTGAAGAAGGGTGTAGACCCGAAACATCACCTATTCCTTTTCTCCAGAGATGCTGTCTGATCTCCAGCTGAGTTACTCCAGCTTTTTGTGTTTATCGCTGACTGCCACTTTCAGGGAACTATGTACTTGCAGCCTATGTTCAATAACACCCCCCAAGGTCGCACACCATCCACTGTGTATGTCCTATTTTAACTTCTCAAAATGCATCACTTCACACTTGAACTGTTCTGCCATTTCCTTGTTTCCCATTATAAATTCACCTGTCTCTGATTGTAAGGGACCTACATTTATCTTCACTAATCCTTTCCTTTTTACATATCTAAAGAAGCTTTTAATCAGTTTTTATATTCCCCGCAAGCTTTCTTTCATGCTCTCTTTTTCCCCTCTTAATTAACTCCTTTGTCCTCCTCTGTTGAATTCTAAATTTCTCCCAGTCCTCTGGTTTGCTGCTTCCTCTGGCCAATTTACATGCCTCTTCCTTGGATTTAACACATCCTTGATTTCCCTCGTTAGCCACGTTGAGCTACCTTCCCAGGTTTATTTTTTCGCTAGACGGGGATGAAACGTTTTTGGAGTTCATCCATGTGATCTTTAAATCTTTGCCATTGCATCTCGAATGTCAACCCTTTAAGTATAATTTGCCAGTCTATCCTAGCCAATTCCTGTCTCATACCTTCAAAATCTCCTTTCTTTATGTTCAGGACCCTAGTATCCGAATTAACCGTCTCTCCATCTTAACGCAGAATTCCACCATATTATGGTCACGGTTGCCCAAGGGGCTTTACACAACGAGATCGCTAACTAATCCTTCCTCATTACACAATACCCAGTCGAGTCGGTTCCTCTACATATTGGCTTAAAAAACCATCCCGTATATATTCCAGGAAATCCTCCTCCTCAGCGCTGTTACCAACTTGGTTGACCCAATCTCTACGTAGATTAAAGTCACCCATGATAATGGCTGTATCTTTGCTACACACATCCCTAATTTCCTGCTTGATGGTATCCCCAACCTCCCTACTGCTGTTTGGTGGTCTGTGTACAACTCCAGCAAGCGTTTTCTGCCCTTGGCTATTTCGCAGTTCTACCCATACCGATTCTACAGTATCCAAGCTAATGTCTCTCCTTGCTATTGCATTAATCTCCTCTTTAACTAGCAATGCCACCCCACCTCCTCTTCCCTTCTATCCTTCCTGAAAATTGAATGCCCCTGCATGTTTAGCTCCCAGCCTTGGTCACCCTGGAGCCATATCTCCGTAATCCCAACTATATCATAACCGTTAACTGCTAACTGCACATTCAATTCATCCACCTTATTACAAATGCTCCTTGCATTAAGGCACAAAGCTTTTTTTTTTCTTTTTTTTTCTCCCTTTTGCTTCTGTCCTTCTTTTATCCTTGCATTGGTTCCCATCTCCCAGCCCTATTAGTTTAAACGTGACCTTTTCTGAAGGCATACATACGTTACACTGACATTCTACTTGTCTCATGGGATTATGTTGGATTGAGTACCTAGTTGCATACTTGAGAAAGTTTAGTGTTAAATTTGGAGTATGTGATAATAGCTCAATGCTGAAAAATCCTCCATTTTATAAATAACATCCAAGCAGAAAACTTATTATTTTCTGCACGCATACGTTTCCACGTTGTTGAATGATGTTTAGTTTAAACCCACCCGTGTAGCCCCTGCAAACTTGCCTGCCAGAATGTCGGTCCCCCTCCAATTAATGTGCAACCCGTCCCTTTTGTACAGGTCACCCCTGCCCCAGAAGAGATCTCAGTGGTCAAGAAATCTAAATCCCTGCCCTCTGCACCAACTCCTCAGCCACACATTCAGATCCCCTATCTCTCTGTTCCTACCCCCACTAGCACGAGGTACTGGAAGCAAACCAGAGATCACCACCCTAGAAGTCCTGCTTTTCAGCCTCCTACTTAGTTCTCTATACTCGCGTTGCAGAACCTCCCTCCTCTTCTTACCTATGTCAGTTGTGCCTACATGCACAAATACTGCTGCTCAACTTCCCTCTCGAGGATGTTCTGAAGTCGGTCTGAGACTAAAGCCACACTAACCATCCTAATCTATCTTTGCTTTTCCAAATGCAGATAAATTTTGTTTTTCTGAATAACCTCAAGAGCTTTCCCGTCACTAACATTAGACATGCTGAGTTCTCTGACTTGCTTTTGAAACCCTTTTATTACTGAGACATCAAGAAAACATTGTACTATCAACTACTTGGATGTTATTTATAAAATGGAGGATTTTTCAGCATTGAGCTATTATCACAACCTCCAAATTTAACACTAAACTTTCTCAAGTATGCAACTAGGTATTCAATCCAACATAATCCTATGAGACAAGTAGAATGTCAGTGTAACTTATTATTAAAAGATGATCCTACTGAATTATACCTTCACTTTAATGTTCTGATTTTTGAATAAGAAAAAAGGTTAGGTGAAAAGGGAAGAGAAAAGCCAAGTTTCTTAATTCAAGAATAAAATCTGTTTGCAATTATTACAAATTAAGCTTTTGTCACATTTTTACAAAACTGCCGGAGACCTGGATAGAGTGGACGTGGAGAGGATGTTTCCACCCATGTGAGAGCCTAGGACCAGAGGCCATAGCCTCAGATTAAAAAGGAGATGAGGAGGATTTTTTTTTGTCAGAGGGTGGTGAATCTATGGAATTCATTGCCAAAGAAGGCTGTGGAGGCCAAATCAATGGATATTTTTAAGGCAGAGATTGATAGATTCTTGATTAGTACGGGTGATAGGGGTTATGGTGAGAAGGCAGGAGAATTGGGTTGAGAAGGAAAGATAGATCAACCATGATTGATGGCAGAGTAGACTTGATGGGCTAAATGGCCTAATTTTGCTCCTATAACTTATGAATTTATGAAACATTTATTGATTAGCATTACTGTGAGATATATAAATATATTTTAAAATTATGATTGGATTCATTTCAAAAATTGAAGATGAGCCGATATTTTTGAAGATTTAATTCCCACCTTTTCCCGAGGAAACACATTATTACTTAAACCTGTAAACAGTTGCTTGGAACTTTCCAAACTTTGAAAATTGAGGGTTTAAAGAGGAAATATGAATTCAGTGACTCCAAAATAATCTAAGCAAAAGAACCATTATAGTACATTTGTATTTCAGATTTCTGTCTGAAGAAGGGTCTTGACCCGAAACGTCACCTATTCCTTTTCTCCAGAGATGCTGCTTGGCCTGCTGAGTTATTCCAGCATTTTGTGTATATCTTTGTAGTACAGCTTTTATTTAAGCTTTAAAAAGATAGCTGAAAACATTAATGCCACTGAATAAGATGAAAACAAAATAGGCTTTTCTCTTTGTACTTCAGTCAATCATCAACTTCCAAAAATTGTAATTTACATTATATCAAGATTTCTCAAAAAAGGTTAATTTACTGACTTGCTGAGTATTATCTTATTTATTATCTAATTAAGTATAACTAACCCTGAAAGCAAGCTTTTCATTGTACCTCAGTACACGTGACAATAATAAACTTAAACCTCGCAGCAGTTCAAATTCTCTCCATGTAGGATATTAAGTATACTAATAATTTAATATTAGATTGATAAGAAACAATCAATTCTCAACATACAAAATAATCCATTTTGAAATCTATCCATTACGTTTGTATGTTTAATCAATCAGTCCAATTGATGTGACATTGAGAATAAGTGAAAGCTGCCCAAACAATGAACCGCATATCTCTAGCCATGACTGCTGAGTGCTCCATTTGGGGAGACTTGGGTATTCTATTGTGCTAAAAATTCCAAGCGAAGGGAGTATGTTCGGAAAACAATTGCAGCAGGATTTCAAAATAAGAATCACGAGGAGTGATCAGAGATAACATTGTACCACTGCTCAAACTGATGGTTGGGATTAGTGGAGGAGTGCAGTAGACAAAACATAAATAATGATGAAAGATGGATGCCTTTGACATTTTGGCCATGATCCTGATGGGGTTAGCCATTTAACTCATGTCAAACCATACCTCAGCACTCTGGATAGGACTTGATCCAATGTTACTGTGGGCCTCATGCACAATAGAATGTTAAAATCACAACAAACAAGCAACATTTGCTAGTCATACGTCATAGAGTGATAGTGTGGAAACAGGCCCTTCGGCCTAACTTGCCCACACCGGCCAACATGTCTTAGCTACACTAGTCCCACCTGCCCTCGATTGGTCCATATCCCTCCAAACCTTCCTATTCATGTTCTTGTCTAACTGTTTCTTAAACATTACGATTGTCCCAGCCTCAACTATCTGCTTTGGCAGCTTGTTCCAAAAATTGTAATTTACATTATATCAACATTTCTGCACATCTCAAAAAAGATAAATTTACTGATTTGCTACACAAAGTGCTGAAGTAACCCAGCGAATCAGGCAACACCTGTGGAGGAAACAGATAGGCAATGTTTATTTACTATCATTTACAAAACATTGTCCATCCATTCCCTCCACAGGTGCTGCCTGACCCACTGAGTTACTCAGCATTTTCTGTTTTGCTCAAGATTCCAGCATCTGCATTTCCGCGTGTTAACATTTGCTGCCTGGTATAGCATAAGTTCTATTTGCATTGCTTCATGCATATATTATTCCTGGCAACAATACGAGCCCATGAATTTCAACTGAAAATAGACCTCCAAGTGCAAATCATTGGGCACATTACTGCTAATTTTAATTACTTCATAATTTTAATCTAGATACAAGGAATTACAGATGTTGGTTTCCAAAAAAGACACAAAATGCTGGAGTAACTAAGTGAATCAGGCAGGTCTCCCTGGGAGACATGGATAGGTGCTGTTGTGGGTCAGGACCCTTCTTGAGACTTATATTTTATTAGACTTTATTTTCATTTCCAATTAAAATTAAATATTGTCTGATCATTTCAAATACATATAGGACTGAAGAGGAATGAGGGACCAGCTACATGGAGAGAAGCTGGTGTTGTTCTTAGAACTGAAGAGCATGAGAGACTTCATCTGAGTATTAAAAATCATGAATTATGAACTATTCCCATTCATCAAAAACATTAGGGCTTAGAATGAAGGTGTTTGGCAAAAATAATTTACTGTGAAGAGAGGAACATCTGTATTGAGCGTAGTGGGGGTATAGTCCATGATATATTGCCAGGTTGGGCAGTAGAGGCAAAATAGATCATGGCATTTAAAACAGAACTGGATAACTGAATAGAAAGAAATACAAGCTAGATTGAGTTGATGTGTACTCCATGGGCTAAGTGGTTTTGTTTTGTGCTGTAATCCTTCCATAATTCTATAATTGTTTAATTCTAATTTAGAACGTCTCTCAGAAATGGGCAGAATAGAATTACAAGAAAACCGCGGCCTGCGGATTTCACCATTGAGGAGCTGATGTCGGGAAGTTCCAAAGTCGCAGCAGGTTTGACTAGCCCCGACCCGGGGTCCGATCGCCCAGCGCGGGGGAGCTGAGATCCATCCGATGCTGGAGCTTGATCGCCCCAATGTGGAAGGCCTGGCCGCCGGCTACGGGAGCCAAGATCAACGGAAGGCTCGAGACCTCCGACCGCGGGAGGCCAAAGAAGGGAAGAGGTTGAACTTTTTTTTCGCCTTCCATCACAGTGAGGAATGTGGAGGAGTCACTGTGGTGGATGTTTATGTTCAAATGTATTTTGCGTGTTTTGTTGCTTTTTATTGGTATGGCTGCATGGCAAATCAAATTCCTCGTATGTTGCAAAACATACTTGGCTAATAAAGTATGATTATGATTATATCATTGTGAGGAATCTGCTTGGAAGAAAATACGAGTTAAACAGGCAAAACATCATTACTTGTGTCATGTAAAATGAGATAAACATGGAAACCATTATGGACATAAGATGCTGGAGGAACTGGAGGTGTAGGCAGCATCTCTGGAGAGAAGGAATGTTTCGGGTCGAGCCCCTTCTTCAGACTTTATGTTTTATTGCTGAAAATAACTTCAAAAGGTTGCAAAAGCTCATACAAATACAACACTTAATTTAAAGTAATTCCCAATCAACATATAGTTTTCTTGTAATGGAGTGCAGAGCATCACAACACAAGTACAAGTTTAAGATGCAAAAATATGGATGAAGATTCATAGTTCCACATTTTTATGTAGATTGCACTGTTAATTACCAATTTGGCAGCTACCGTCAAAATATACCTGTGAAATATTAGAATAACAAAATACTTTTGAATAACAATGTCTTTGATCAATATTCTGGCTTTTATTTAACCTGTAAAATCCATTAGATTGATTTAGCAACACTCGATACACCTTCCTTTGGTTTAGAAAGCCATGGAGAGAGATAATGATATCTCCGTGCAAGTAACTTTCATGCTACAGTAACCCAGCTTCAAAGCCACCATGCAGACTTGCCTTTCTAAATGATAGCATTGGAAATGTTTTCAATTCAAGCAGTATTCAGTTTCACCATGAAATGCATAATTTACATATTCTATTCACCATGTATAGTGTGCCGGTGAATTTCTAATCAGGTGAATTTTATTTCAAATGTTTATTCTGTTAACATGCAATAAGGAAAACTTACAATTTGAAAGTTCAAGACAATATTACCATATTTTGACAATCCCAACATACTTATATTTACATCTGCATGCTAATTTTGTAAATTTATGTTTTAAAAAGTATAATCTAATATGCCTGATTTCACCTGTGCTAAGGGGTGATCTTATAGAAATGTATAAAATCATCAGGGGAATAGATAGAGCGAATGCACCGAGTTTTTTACCCAGAGTAGGGGAATCAAGTACCAGAGGACACCGGTTTAAAGTGAGAGGAACAAGATTTAATAGGAACATGAGGGGCAACCTTTTCACTCAAATGATGATGGGGATATGGAGCAAGCTGCCAGAGGAGGTGGTTGAGGCACATACTATAACATAATGTAAAAGACACAGGCTCCTGGATAGGAAAGGTTTAGGTCGATATGGGCCAAATGCAGATAAATAGGACTCGCTCAGATGGGGCATCTTGGTCCCGGCATGGATAGAGCCTGTTTCCGTGTTGTATGACTATCTGACTTTTGTCCTTGAGATTTGCTTTTGCCTACCCTCATATCTAAGACACAGAAGGAGCTGGTACCATGCATTACCTTATCTCTGGGCTCCACAAATTCAGCTAACAAAACTACCTTGCTGAATCTGGACAAGAAACATGCACAATATCAATATAATTAAATCCTGACAATCTGCCTCCCTTGGAATTTTAGCACTGCTAGACAGATAAATATTGCAAATTAATGAACTTCACTCCAGTTAATATCCCAACATTTTTTTAATTCACCTTTTTGGATGTTGTAATAAGGTTCCAGTAAATCTGGCATGTTAAAGGGAGTGTGGGGGCCAGGGTCCTACTGAGTGTAAAGGAAATGCAAGAAACAGCATCTAGTGCCAGATGCTAAACCAGTGGAATTTCTGAGGAAATCAGATTGCATATTATTGGAGTAGTAATGTTGTTCAGTGTCCAGTGTAGCAGTGGGTCCCACTTACACAATCTACAAATATGAATCTCACATATGGTTTGTATATCAATAAATTAGAGGAACATTTTAACATACTTTCTGCTTTATGAAGCTCCAATGCTAGCTGCTCCCTGGCCTTCAATTCTTCATTAACTCTTTCAAGGAGTTCTTCATGGCGTTTACGTAATTCGGCTATCATCTCTTTCTGACGGACAGAATCTCGTACCAGCTTTGTCCGAGTGATCCTGGCATGGTCAAGCTACAAGCAAACCACAAAAAAAAAAAAATTCTTACTGCATCAACCCTTAAACTATTCACATATACAATAAAAAATCTTTAAATGTAATTAAAATCTTTCATTCACACAGAAATTAAGTGCATTTACTAAGTACAATGTTTAGGCTTTATGTATATATCTGAAACATGTTAGCATGCTACAGTATCATTCACCAAAGGAAGCATTGTAAGCTCTCACTGTCCATTTCAGTGAATTGGAATACCATTACTTATATGGTATTCATAAAAAAATGATGTAATCATTATTATATTAAATCATCAATTCACTATATTAAATATTCTATTTCTAATATGTATATACAGTGGATACCTCTTTCATAACAAAAACCTCAATTTGATGTCAGCAAATGGTTTATAATGCTTAATAAAACAGAAATTCCACAGGTGATTTGACACTATATGACACATATTGAAACAAGTAACAAGTTCAAAATGTGGAATTAATTAAATCTTAATATCTTGCAATTCAGAAATTTGAGTGTCCACATCAATGCGCCAATGGTGGAGCAGGTTTTCTGAATGTTGTCAAACTGTGGCTATAAATGCATCCTACTTTCTACAATTATGCATATTTAAATGAATCAGGAGAACACCCATTTTATTTGTGGAATAACTGGTTGGAGGGGAAAGATGAGGAGCTACTGGCTTCAAAGTCTTGCCAACCACTAAATAAATAGGTTGAAGATCTGAGAAAATGAACAATACAATACAATACAATATATCTTTATTGTCATTGTGCAGGGGTACAACGAGATTGGGAATGCGACTTCCATTCGATGCAATAAATTAATTAGCTAATCAACATAAATTTAGACAATCCAGAGAAACAAAATTAGAAACAGGTTTAAAACAGAATAAAGTGCAAATAGGTCTGTGCCGGGTCGCTGTGTGACGTAACCATCCGACTCAGCAGGACCGGTTCAGAGCAGCTATGGCCCTGAGGATGAAGCTGTTCCTGAGTCTGGAGGTGCGGCCATAGAAGGCCTTGTAGCGCCTGCCAGATGGTAGAAGTTTGAACAGACTGTTGCAGGGGTGTGAGGAGTCTTTATGAATGCTGGTGGCTTTCCTGAGGCATCGTGTATTGTTAATGCCCTCTAAGGCTGGTAGCTGTGTTCCGATAATCTTCTGAGCTCTATAGACTACCCGCTGAAGAGTTCTCCTCTCTGCCTCCGTACAGCTGAGATACCACACAGGGATGCCATGTGTTAGGATGCTCTCTATGATGCAGCGGTAGAAGGTCGTCAGCAACTGTTGGGGCAGACCAGACTTTTTCAGTGTTCAGGTAGAACAGTCGTTGCTGCGCCTTCTTGACCAGCGCAGCAATGTTAGTGGACCATGTGAGGTCCTCCGAAATGTGAGTGCCCAGAAACTTGAAGCTGGACACTCTCTCCACACTGTCCCCGTTGATAAAGATCGGAGCATATTCCCCATTATGTGACCTTCGGAAGTTGATGATCAGCTCCTTGGTCTTGGAGGTGTTTGCTGAGCACCAGTCCGCCAGGTTCTGCACCTCCGCTCTGTAGTGTTTCATCACCGTTGGTGATCAGCCCGATCACCGTTGTATCGTCTGCAAACTTGACAATGGTGTTGGTGTTGAATGCAGGAACACAGTCGTGTGTGAATAGGGAGTAGAGCATGGGGCTCAAAGTGGCTCATTTCCAAATCAACTAGTTTCCTAATGACAACTGATTCCTTCCACAATAGGATCAGCTAGAAGTTGGCCAGGTAATTGTTTGAGACTGCTTTTTATTAAAATCTGCAGACAACATCCATTAAATGGTAGAAATCCCCAAGGGCAAAACTGATGCAGAGACTGATTAAACAGGCTCTATTTCAATTCTTGTTCCAAACTGTCAAAATGATCATGAAATACACGTGCATATTTTTTTAATAAAACAAAAGCAAGTTTAGGGATATACAGGGAGCCAAAACAAAAACGTGGCAACTTTATCCTTCCCATCATTTTGTTCTTGATTCTTTTTACCTAAAGTCTGCATTTTTCTTTCAAACGAATATACAGATTAGGGGGAGGACCCACTACACGTGTCAAATGGCCTAAAACGGTAATTCTGCCTTTCTTTCCACAGATGCTACTTGTTCTGCTTGTTTCCAGCATTTTTTGTTTTAAAAGATATTCAGTATCTGCAATTTTTTTTAGATTTTCAACAAAAAAAAGTATCTTCAAATGCTCTTTACTTTGTGGTATTTAGATTTTTTTAAATGGTCCAAATTAAACATTGATAAGAATGGGGAAACTACTTTATAGAGTTACACAGGAATCCTTGGAGTCACATTCAAATCAAGATGAAAGGGAAGACGAAACTTGAAATAACAATTCTATGTGTATGATTTTTAACTGAGCATTGATGGCACATTTGAAGACTAGGATTAATATATCAGATTCATTGCACGAAAATGTTCCATATATTTAGATTGGAATTTATTCAGATTTAACAATATTCATTAAACCACTTGAGATGTGTTCTCAAAACAGTCTTTTAAAAGGGTCAAGAATTCATCAAGATTTCATCTACGTATATAAATTTGATAATGAATAAGCTTATTAGGATGATTCAAGGCATATTTCTTAATCCTAATAGACCGTGGGGCGAGGTGCCTTTTCGTTTCATGTCGTGACCCACATCCCATATCTACCTGTATTTATGATATTGTGTAAAAATATTATAGAAATTATATCTGAAACTCATCAAGAACAAAACGTGCACATATTTTTAAAATATGGAAAAAAACTCAAATTTCTTGTCAGTTTTCCTAGTAATTGTCCAATCAAAGCACGTTTGTCATTGAGTTGGACGCCAATCACGCGCTTTGATTCCAGCTAGCTGAGCAGGGAGCCCACGTGTCGCTTTTCCTTCACTGTTGATGGGTCAAAGTGCTGGAGTAAATCCTGGCAAAACCCTGCAGTGCGTGTTCAGAATTCTCTCTCTGAGCTCCCGGAAAGCCGCGGAGAAGCCGGGACCGGAGCAGGCCAGAACGGGGTCTCGCGGAACAGATCCCGTGGCTGACGAAGCCTGGGTTGATGGAGCCCGTGGCTGGAGCCTGGGTCGATGGAGCCCGCGGCTGGAGCCTGGGTCGATGGATCCCGCGGCTGATGGAGCCTGAGTCGACAGGGTCCGTGGCTGGAGCCTGGGTTGATGGAGCCCGCGGCTGGAGCCTGGGTCGATGGAGACCGCGGCTGGAGCCTGGGTCGATGGAGCCCGCGGCTGGAGCCTGGATCGATGGAGCCCGCGGCTGATGGAGCCTGAGTCGATAGGGTCCGTGGCTGGAGCCTGGGTCGATGGAGCCCGCGGCTGGAGCCTGGGTCGATGTAGCCCGCGGCTGGAGCCTGGATCGATGGAGCCCGCGGCTGGAGCCTGGGTCGATGGAGCCTGCGGCTGACGGAGCCTGGGTCGACGGAGCCCAAGGCTGGACCCTAGGTCGACGTAGCCCGCAACTGGAGTTTGGGTCAACAGAGCCCGTGGCTGGAGCCTGGGTAGACGGAGCCCGCGACTGGAGTGCTGTGACTTTTTCTAATTAGCTTAATTAATTAGTGTGCAACTCTTTGCACTGATGAGTTATGAATTCCTTCTCAATGATTTTTTATCTAGATCTGTGCCAAATTTCAAGTAGATACCAGAGATGGGTCACAAAAGTTAAAATTTAGACACATTTCCGATGTTCGGCCCCGTGGCCTATAAGATTTTACACACCATCCAAATTGTGAGGATATAAACCTTTGAATAAAATAACATTTTCACTTCCCAATCTCTCACACGGAAAAACTGTAATTTGAAACCTAGCTATCTTCAAGTCTTTGCATTTCATTTAAAATACTAATATAATTATGACTGGAATATTTTGATCCAATTTAAAGTTAACATTTCACACTTTCACTAGTTTGCTCCGTGTCCTGTTTAACTTCTACTTTTACTCTCATGTGAAGGTAAATGCACAGTATTTTATTTAGTTATATTCCATTCTGCAGCGTATAATAGTTTTTTTTTTAAATTAGTAATGAGTTCACCGGAACTAAAGGTATTCCTCCAACAAAAAAGAACTGCCTAACAAATTTAAACCATCAAGTGAGACAAATTGGACAGCTTTCAAAACAAGTTGGCACAGGTATGCAGTATCAAACAGATGGTGTTGTGCTATATAATTTCATGAAATCCATCTAGTATTTCATATCCAAGCAATAAAGTGCATCAATATTCATTATCATGGGAATTACTGCACTCAATGTAAATGTATGGATGAACCTGTCCAAAAACAAACACCTCATCATGAACTGTTAGATGATGGTATAGAAATCCTGATCACCTAATCTGTTGTGAATGAAGCAGTGACACCAAAATATTTCTATAATGCTGGAGTGATTAACATAGACATTTCAGTATTTAAACAAAAGATATTGAACTAATTCCACACAAACCAAAAAGTCTAACATTTCAAATCTCAATGCTTAAATTTGTAAATCTGGAACATTTGAAAAAATATTGAGTGATCAAAGAGTTAAAAAGAATAAGAACGTGTATAAGGAATTATTTTAAATTATTGGCAATTCATAAAAAAATCCGAAATCTCTTAATAATTAATCCTGCTTACACAATCAAATAACTATGAAAAATAATTTTAGTGTATCTTTGATACACTAGGAGCACATCAACAATTTTAATAAAGACTTCCAACTGATCCATTTCACTGGCTCTGTCCATTTCTACAAAAAATATATAAGTGTTATTACTTACACTGTAAGGGGGTGCAGGCAAGGAAATCTGCGAAACTACTTGAAGCAAGGTCCCATTTCCAGAATCGTTATAATGACTGATTGTTGTACGTACAGCTATCGAATTTGATTCAGTTAAACACATTGAACGAGAAAATGGTTGTGCCAATGGGATTTTTGATTCCACCTCATAGATTTCATCTGCTTTACCTTCTTTCCAATGAGTGCTTAAAATATTTGTAGAATGTTGCTGAAAAGACTCCATCTCACTAAGTGCCTCATGCAACGTTTACACGTGGGTTTTCAATTAATAGGAAAACCCCTTATCCTTTTACTACTGATTAAATGTTTGTCCAATCAACATCAGTTTTTGTGATATTAACCAGTTGAAAAACCAAATAGTTAATAAATATCTCAATTGCCACTTTGACAACTTAAGTTACATTCAACGGGCAATTGAAAACGAGCAATAAACATTCAATGCGCATTTGTTTAGCTTATTAAGACTTTTTGACTTCCCTTGTTATCAACTTTGAACATTTTTATCAGAATTGACATCTATTTTCTTTATCTGATGCATGAATTTATCAGCCAGTCAACTCCACAATAAAATTTACACAAGCCCGTTTAACTGAAGAAATCCAGCAGTATTCTTCCAAGTGTCATCTTGGTTCCAGTGGACATAAATCATTATCGGAGATCTTCCCGTGATCTACTAACGTCTCAGGATAGCGCAGTATAACATTGCGGACACACTGTTCTGCACTTTCGCTTTTCATTCGATTGTTCTTTTCTGCGGCAGCATGAACTGTGGCCTGTTCCCGGGACGTGCATTACACACAACACTGCTTCCTGGATTTAGTTTTTTTTTTTCACACAGACACACGCACGCAAAGGAGAGGGAGTGACTTACTTTAAATATCTCTGAGCAACCAGGCAGGTGTGACTGCAAACAAAGATCGGTCAACACAAAGCAGGAAAAACAGGATTCCAAATCCACGTCAGTTCAAGAGCTCTGCCAAGTACTTTGCATTTCTCTCCCAGAAGGCATTCAAAAGCTAAATATTTGAATATACATTCCACTGCTCAACATACCAAATTAAAAAGCAGCTTTGGCTCATAAAGTTAGAAGATTACAGCCAAGCCCCAATCCAAAACTTCAACATTTTATAATGGGCTGACACTTCAGCAATGTACATAGGGAGTGGCATGCTTTCAGAGACATTTTTTCAGATGAGATGTTAAAACAGGACTTTGCCTGTCCTCGCTCGTTATGCTCATCTAATTATTGGTGGGGAGTTCCTCCCAGTGAGCTGTGAAGATGAGTTCCTCCACTAAAACCAATATAAAAATTATCAGGTTATTTTCTTGACTTTTTTTGTAGAATCTTGCTGAGTGTAAATGAGCCAAATTTACAAATTTACTCTATTAATTGTTATAGAGTCACAGTCATACAGTGCGGAAACAGGCCCTTCAGCCCAACTTGCCCACACCGGCCAACAATGTCCCAGCTACACTAGTCCCACTTGCCTTGCCAGCGCTTGGTCCATGTCCCTCCAAACCTGTCCTATCCATGTACCTGTCTGTTTCTTAAATGATGGGATAGTCCCAGCCTCAATTACCTCCTCTGGCAGCTTGTTCCATACACCCACCATCCTTTGTGTGAAAAAGTTACCCCTCGGATGCCTATTAAATCTTTTCCCCTTCACCTTGAACCTATGTCCTCTGGTCCTTGATTCCCCTACTCTGGGCAAGAGACTCTGTGCATCTACCCGATCTATTCCTCTCATGATTTTGTACACTATATTATGATATATTGTCATGATATATAATAACTACGTTGACATGGGAAAATGGAGTAAAACTTCAAAATAGGCAGACATGAAGTTCATAGGTGTAGGAAAGAGTAAGGAGGATAGTTATAGATCACAAGGCATAGATAAACTGAAAGAATGGGCAGATAAATAGCAGATGAAATTTAACAACTCAATATCTAAAGAACATTGTCATATAACGAACAAGGAAAAATAAGCTGAATGGCACTGTTCTAGTTGGTGTGCAGGTACAGAGGGATCTGGGTACATAGATACAGAAATCTTAAAAAATGGCAGAGTAGTAAAGCAGGGTTCATGGAATGGAAAATCAGGGAGGATATATTGGAGTTTTAGTCAAACGACAACTGGAATTCTGCTTTCAGTTCTGACTACCACATATTAGGAAGGGATGTCAAGGTTCACGAAAAAAATACATGCAAGATTGACTAGAATGCTTCCGAGGATAGAAAGTCACAGACCTCAGAAACAGACCCTTCCACGCTGAACAAGATGCCCATCTACGCTAGTCCCATGTGCCAGGATGAGTGAATTCAACTATAACGTTAGATAGCAAAAGTAAAGGCAGAAAGAGTAGATTTGATAAAGATGTTTAAACATGCCATGATTTGTTTATAGAGAGAAGTTGTTCCCACTAGTGGACAGATCAAGGTAGATGGCCAGAATTGTTGGTTCTAAGAGTGGGGGTGATAATTACTTTCCATGAAAATAATATATGGCAGTAGAAAATAGATGTTGGCATATTTAGGAATAGCAATTAATTTTAGGCAAAAATGGCAGGTATATATTTTTGCAACAGCTTCAACTGACATGGATTTAATATGCAACTAAGCATGACACGTGACTGCTACAAAATGAAATAAAAGCATCATTTAAATTATCGTTCTATGATAAAGGCCGAAATTAATTAATTGACCAGCAGCTATTTTTGACATGGCCCCTAGACTATTAAAGAGAAGGAAGTGTACACACACATATTTGGACGTGTGTTATTGGTCATATTTAACTAGAATAAAGAGTCATTTGCACTCTCAAAGTCAAAGTGGAAACCAGGTAAGTGATAGGTGAATACAGGTGAGAAGCATTTTGATTGGCCAATGGATGGACAAAGACTAGAGATGGGAAGAAAACAAAAGACTGTAAGGTAAAGAGAGAAGAGGCACATAAATGTGAAGCCAGAGAAAGGGGGACAGGAAAGTGTGAGAAATGGGTGAACTTCCAGGTAGGGTACAGTGAAGAGAGGAGGTGGGTAGAATCTTATTGGTTAGTTACCTAAAATTGGAGAATTCAATGTTCATATCGTTGAGTTGCAAGCTAACCAAGCAGAAGACGAGATGCGGTTCCTCCAGTTTGCATGTGGCCTCACTCTGGCAATGTAGGAGGCCCAGGACAGATAGATTTGCATGGTAATGGGAAGGGGAGTTAAAGGGATTAGCAACCAGGAGATCCAGCAAGCCCTGACAGATTGAGCGCACGTGTTCAGCAAAATGGATGCCGACATAAAGGAGACCACACCGGGAGCACCAAATTCAGTAAATGAGGTTAGACGAATTGCATGTAAACCAGTCTCATCTGGAAGGCCTGCTGAGGTCCCTGGATGGATGTGAGTGAGGAGGTGTAGGGCCAGGTGTTACATCTCCAGCGGTTGCAGGAGAAAATACCTGGGAGATTTTGGTTTGGGTGGGAAGGAATCAGTGAGCCAAGAAGTTGCAGAGAGAGTGGTCTCAGCGGAAAGGGGTGGGGATGTTCAGCGAGTTCAAATGGTTAGCAACCGGATAACCAGCATCCATGGCAGACCAAGCGCAAGTGTTCGGCGAAATGGTTAGGAATTCTCTGCCCTACTCCAATCAGTCTGAAGAAGGGTTTGTACCACCCCCAACTGTCTTCCAGCTTTCTCCCCCCTCCTATAATTCAGTCTGAGGGAGGACTGTCCCTCTTTTTCCTTTCCCTGTTCCCTTCCACCCATATCCTTTCCACTGGATTCCTCTCCAAAGCAGTCGAAGCAAACTAGGCAGGTCAAGCAGCATCTCGCAAAGTCAAAGTCATGCAGCATCGAAACAGGAATAACATTTTAGAAGTAAAAATAATTCTACACCTATAGATAACAGAAGTTGGACAATCTGTTCTGCATTAGTTAATGAGTCACTGCTACACCACGAATTGTTCATTTTAAATCTCGGCTCAATAGATTTTTGGATTAGGTCACTAGTCGCTCAGTTTTGCTATTTGACAAAACAGGCTTGGAGGTGGGGGGGAGGAGAGGGTTAGATGGGAGAGCCTTTTCAGGGAATTATATCGGTTGCAATATAGCAAACAACATCTTAGAACATAAAAAATATCAGGAGGAGATTCATTTGCCCTCCTTGCTCCGTCATTCATCAAGATCATGATCGATCTACCTCAACCATTTTCCTGCACTCTACAAGACATAAATCCATTTGATTGGAGATGGATAATTAATATCCAGATGAGTCTTTAAATGGCCCCTTTCTTTTTATTAGTGAATTATCAACCAAGAAGATCATAGAAATCCAAGCCCAAAGACATACCAGTCATGCAATGAATGAGATGGCTGATTGCTCTAGTGATCTTTCAGAATAGCCTTTTCATATTGGAAGCAGTTTGGAGGAGGTTTACTAGACCGATGGGAGGGTTGTCTTATGAGGTACAATTGACAACAGCTAGGCTTGTATCCACTGAAGTTTGAAATAGTGAGAGGAGACTTGGTTGAAATAAATAACATCTTGTCCCACTGCGGATAATAAATTAAGCTAAACCTTGAACCAGGAATCATCAGTTAAGATATCCAAAATAATTTGTTTTCCCTCTCAGAGGATTCCAAGTCTTCAGAATACTCTGCTTCAAAAGGCAGTGAAAGCGAAGGCTTTGAATATTTTTAAGGTGACAGTCAAAATATACTTGTGTAGGAAAATAACTGCAGATGCTGGTACAAATGGTCTGAAGAAGGGTCTCGACCCGAAACGCCACCCATTCCTTCTCTCTAGAGATGCTGCCTGACCCCCTAAGTTACTCCAGCATTTTGTGACACCGTCAAAATATACTTGATATACGATTAAAAAAAAACTTTGTTGAGAGAGGAATGCAGAGTTGAAGTTACAGTTGTGCAAGCTATGACTTTAAGTACTCATGGTATTCCAATTTCTACCAAGTTTCTGCTGTCTTTGGCGAGAAAGCAACACAAATTGTAATTCCAAACGTCTCTTTTAAGTCATTCCACTCTATAAATCAAGATCCTCAAATCGATTTCATTAAAAAAAATTGTTACCTGGTAGGCAGTCTCAGTAATAGCTTCCAACAATTTTTCCAAAGCTGCTTGTAGGCGAGTTCCCACATGTAATACAAGCTCTTCAGTATCAGAATCTAGTTCTCCACCACTGAAAATGCTCTGTGTGAAATGGTGATCCAGTTCCAGTCCTTCATCTGTCTCTCCTGACCACGGAATAGTAATGTCATCTTCTGTATCAGTCTCCTGATAGGAATCTGACTGATCATCTGCAAATTAAATAAAAGATTATGAATATGGATTTGACCACTGAACAGAAAGCAATTTCATACCATATTCATAAACTTGTTCAGAATTATAGTTAAAAAATTATGTCTTTAGAAATATCAATTTGTGCAGCTGTTAATTTGTACCTGAAAGAAAATGGTGATAGATTACCTACTTATTAAACTAAACAAACACCATAAACTTTTTTAGAAACTATACAGGTCGAGGAGAAATGGAAAGGAGAAAGAAAGCAGGTGCTGGAATTTCAGGTACAAATGTTTGATTACACTGAAACTATCAAGAACAGACAATATTAGAAAGATCTGGAAAAGTAGAGAAAAGGGAAAAAAGAATCTACCAGTACACCTGGAAATAGTTACATTATAAAATACAGCCATTGGACTCATGATGTGTATATCAGCTATTTGAAACTGTTATCTAAATGTTCCTGAGATGCTGCCTGTCCCGCTGAGTTAATGATTTTTCTCACTTCAGGCAGCCCCAACATTCCCTCTCTATCTATCCCTCCCCCACCCAAGTCGCACTAGCTTCTCGTTTTCACCCTAAAAAAAGCTAACAATGGCCTGCTTCCTTTATCATCATTACTTTTTTGCATATCTTTCATTCATTGTTCTTTGGCGCCAGCAGTGGCTGCCTCGCCAACAGTCTGCCTGTCCTTTCTTCTTTTTGTTATTTTTAGTATCTGTTAAACAGTATGTTTTAGTGTTCCTTGGTTCGTTTTATGAGGGGGTTGGTGGGGAAACTTTTTTTCAATCTCTTACCTTGACGGAGATGCGATTTTTTTCTGTATCGTATCTCCGTCCCCACTGCGGACTAACATTGTGGAGTTGGTGGCCTTTCCTGGAGACTAACCCGACACTCCAAGCCGCGGGAGACTGCGGGTCTTTAACATCGCGGGGCTTGCCATCCCTTGGCGGGGATCGAAGTTCCAACCGCGAGGCCTGTGGATTTTAACATCGTGAAGCCCGCAGTCTCTGGTAAGAAGAGGAAGATTTGGGAGCTCTATGCCGCGGAGTGTGTTTCAACTGCCCCGACGCGGGAGTTTCGATCGTCGGCTGCGGGGGCTTTGATTGCCCCGACTGCGAATGGTTTGACTGCCCCGACCATGGGAAAGCAAGAGGAAGAAGATTGAACTTTATTGCCTTCCATCACAGTGAGGAATGTGGAATCCACTGTGGTGGTTGTTTATGTTAACTTTTATGTGGTTGTGTGTCTTGTTGCTTTTCACTCAGTATGGCTGTATGGTAGCTCAAATTTCACTGTACCTTAATTGGTACATGTGACAATAAACTGACCTTGAAGCCTTGATCTCTCCACATCACCGTCTATATCTCTCATTTCCCTTATCCCTTCAAGTCTGAAGAAGGGTCTCGACCCGAAACGTCACCCATTCCTTCCCTCCAAAGATGCTGCCTGTCCCGCTGAGTTACTCCAGCATTTTGTGTCTATCCAATTGCTCTCATTCTTTTCCTCACCCTCCAAATCACTAAAGATTTTGAATCCCTTTGTTAATATATCAATTATTTTACACTTCAAGAGAAACCGTATGTGGTGTTCTTTAGCAGCAAAGACCATTATTTTGCTTGATGATATTTCTCTACATAAAGTGCCATCAAGGGGTGGCACAGTGGTGCAACACAGCAGCCTGATACCCGGATTCGATCCTGACCTCGGGTATCATCTCTGGAGCACCTGGGCTCGTCCTTGACAACTCAATTTCTTGAATGAATAAGTAAATTAAGAAAATGAAGATGAGAAAGTGAAGCCTTAGTTCATATACACTTCGTCAGAGTTTATGTGACCAATCTGGAACACTGCTGTTTTGGGCAACACACCTCTGGAAGATACAGTAGCTTTGCAAGGAGCACATATTAGATTCATAATAACCTTACTACAGCTTGGAAGATGAAATTACAGGGTTTAGTTGCTTGAGGTCAGTCTGTATATTGTTTACTTTAGAAAATTGAGAATGATAGATTCATAGTCATACCATATGAAAAGAGGCCATCCAGCCCACCATGACCACACCAATCAATGTGCACCATCTGCAGTAATCCCTTCTTCCTGTATTTGTCACATAGCCTTCAAAGATAAGATGATTCAAGTATTTGTCTAGCCACTTCTTAAATGCTATTTCAGGACTTTGATTCCACTCTTCTCTGGGTAAAAAAAACCGATTCTCAAATCTCGTCAAAATCTAGTAGTGTAGGAAAAAACTGCAGATGCTGGTACAAATCAAAGGTATCACAAAATGCTGGAGAACTCAGCAGGTCAGGCAGCATCTAGGAGAGAGGGAATGGGTCATGTTTCGGGTCGAATAAACCATTCAGTAGTGAAATCAAGAAGTAATTTTCAGAAAAGAAAAGTAGAAATCTGAAATATGCTCTTCCTAAAAGGTGGGGATGTTGAGTCAATTGAAATTTTCAAGACCGAACATGATAGATTAATAAAAGGCAGCAAGGACTTTGGAGAATAGACGAGCACAACTACTGTACAGAATAACCAGGATCTTGCTAAATGGAAAAAACTAAGTTGATATTCCTTTGACATGCAAAATTTAACTTTTGAAATTGGTTAGGAAAACATTTTAGTGCAAGTATTCATGAATAAATAAATGTTCATCACAAGATTAAACTAGTATTAGGATTAAAAACAAGATCAGTCTTGCAGGCAGTATCGATTTATAAATTCCTGTGCTTTGGATTGAATACTTTGATGAATGAGGTTGGTAGATTGTTAATTACATGTTAATTCAGAAATAGACAGGAGAAGCAATCTGATACTCCTTGATCACTGGTGCTGCACGCTTTCACGAACATCAAGTGGGGTAAGGAGGTGGTGACTGGCATATTGTTTGAAGATTGAATGCTGGCCACCACACAGATTGCTATGCTCTTCTATGAATAATGGCATGTATTTTGAGCATCTATCCGATGGTGATCATGTTTCACTGAAAGACACTCCTTAAATGTGCTATACAAATAAATTGACTTGACTTGACTTGACTTAATGGAAATTCCAAGAAAGCCACTGTGCTGGAAGTGTAGAAGTTACCTCATTAATAAACAGATGCAAAAAATCCATCAACTGCATGTTTTGCATTGTGCCAGTTTGGCCAGTAGGTTTAGTGTGCCATTCCTAAAAGTTTCATGGGCATCCAAAACATGTTTCTTTTATGTGACATGATCAAATTTTGCTAAAACTGTTTTATATAGACAATAGACAATAGGTGCAGGAGTAGGCCATTCGGCCCTTGAGCCAGCACTGCCATTCAATGTGATCATGGCTGATTATTCTCAATCAGTACCCCGTTCCTGCCTTCTCCCCATACCCCCTGACTCCACTATCTTTAAGAGCTCTATCTAGCTCTCTCTTGAAAGCATCCAGAGAATTGGCCCCCACTGCCTTCTGAGGCAGAGAATTCCACAGATTTACAACTCTCTGACTGAAAAAGTTTTTCCTCATCTCCGTTCTAAATGGCCTACCCCTTATTCTTAAACTGTGGCCCCTGGTTCTGGACTCCCCCAACATTGGGAAAATGTTTCCTGCCTCTAACGTGTCCAATCCCTTAATAATCTTATATGTTTCAATAAGATCCCCTCTCATCCGTCTAAATTCCAGCGTATACAAGCCTAGTCGCTCCAGTCTTTCAACATACGACAGTCCCACCATACCGGGAACTAACCTAGTGAACCTACGCTGCACGCCCACAATAACACGAATGTCCTTCCTCAAATTTGGAGACCAAAACTGCACACAGTACTCCAAGTGCGGTCTCACTAGGGCCCTGTACAACTGCAGAAGGACCTCTTTGCTCCTATACTCAACTCCTCTTGTCATAAAGGTCAACATGCCATTACCTTTCTTCACTGCCTGCTGTACCTGCATGCTAACTTTAAGTGACTGATGAACAAGGACACCCAGATCTCTTTGTACTTCCCCATTTCCCAACGATACCATTCAGATAATAATCTGCCTTTCTGTTCTCACCATCAAAGTGGATAACCTCACATTTATCGACATTAAACTGCATCTGTCATGCATCTACCCACTCACACAACCTGTCCAAGTCACCCTGCATCCTCATAGCATCCTCATAGTATCCTCCTCACAGTTCACACTGCCACCCAGCCTTTTGTCATTCGCAAATTTGCTAATGTTACTTTTAATCCCTTCATCCAAGTCATTAATGTATATTGTAAATAGCTACGGTCCCAGCACCGAGCCTTGCGGTACCCCACTAGTCACTGCCTGCCATTCTGAAAGGGACCCGTTAATCCCTACTCTTTGTCTCCTGTCTGCCAACCAATTTTCTATCCATGTCAGCACCCTACCCCCAATACCATGTGCTCTAATCTTGCCCACTAATCTCCTATGTGGGACCTTATCAGAGGCTTTCTGAAAGTGATCCTAAAATTAACTAATGGAAACAACATATATAAAGTACCCAAAGTTAAATGAGGACCTTTGATATAACATCGCCTCCTTGCCATAATTCCACACAAAAAAATGTCACATGCATTTTTGTCAGACAGTATCACTGTTACATCATAGAGTAGTTTACAATATCTGTGATCATGGTTCCCAGGAAGCGGCAACAGAGATAGATAGGGTGGCAAAGAAAGCATTTGGCATGCATGCCTTCATCAGTCAGGATATTGAGCACAGGTTTTGGGATGAAATGTTCCTAATGTACAAGTTGTTGGTGAAATTACACTTGGAGCACTGTGTGCAGTTCTGGTCACTCAGCTGCAAGAAGAATGTTATTAAGTTGGAAAGGGTGCAGAAAAGATTCACGAGTATGCAGTTATAAAGAGAGGCTGGGACTTTCTTTTCCTGGAGAGTAACAAGCTGAGGAATAACCTTAAAGTCATATAAAAACATAGACATAGCTAAGGCAGATGAGTCACAGTCTTTTCCCCCCGAGGTAGGAGAGTTTAAAGTAGAGGACAAAGATACGTGAAAGAGAAAAGATTTAAAAAGTGATCCAAGGGACATCTTTATTTACAAAGAGAGTGAGGGGTATGAGCAGCCACAAGAATTTGTAGAGACAGCTACAAATGCAATGTTTAAATAGCATTCAGACAGATAGGAAAGGTTTAGATTGATATGGGCAAAACACAGGAAAATGGAACTAGTTCAGATTGACAACATGGCTCTGTTTCGATGTTGATGACTCTATAACCTTACTCGCTGATTAGCTCTCAAATTTTAAAATCACTCCATAATTATTTATTTCTATCCACAAAATGTTTTTTTGAACTCAGAACTAGTTGTTGGAATGGAATATCATTTTGGAATAATCAGTGAAGACATTGGTGGTTATGCTATTTGAGGAATGAATGTTGGCAGACACCAAGAGACCCCTCTGCCCTCCTGTATAGAAACAATAGACAATAGACAATAGGTGCAGGAGTAGGCCATTCAGCCCTTCGAGCCAGCACCGCCATTCAATGCGATCATGGCTGATCATTCTCAATCAGTACCCCGTTCCTGCCTTCTCCCCATACTCCCTCACTCCGCTATCCTTAAGAGCTCTATCCAGCTCTCTCTTGAAAGCATCCAACGAACTGGCCTCCACTGCCTTCTGAGGCAGAGAATTCCACACCTTCACCACTCTCTGACTGAAAAAGTTCTTCCTCATCTCCGTTCTAAATGGCCTACCCCTTATTCTTAAACTGTGGCCCCTTGTTCTGGACTCCCCCAACATTGGGAACATGTTTCCTGCCTCTAATGTGTCCAATCCCCTAATTATCTTATATGTTTCAATAAGATCCCCCCCTCATCCTTCTAAATTCCAGTGTATACAAGCCTAATTGCTCCAGCCTTTCAACATACGACAGTCCCGCCATTCCGGGAATTAACCTAGTGAACCTACGCTGCACGCCCTCAATAGCAAGAATATCCTTCCTCAAATTTGGAGACCAAAACTGCACACAGTACTCCAGGTGCGGTCTCACCAGGGCCCGGTACAACTGTAGAAGGACCTCTTTGCTCCTATACTCAACTCCTCTTGTTACGAAGGCCAACATTCCATTGGCTTTCTTCACTGCCTGCTGTACCTGCATGCTTCCTTTCAGTGACTGATGCACTAGGACACCCAGATCTCGTTGAACATCCCCTCTTTCTAACTTGACACCATTCAGATAATAATCTGCCTTTCTATTCTTACTTCCAAAGTGAATAACCTCACACTTATCTACATTAAACTGCATCTGCCATGTATCCGCCCACTCACACAACCTGTCCAAGTCACCCTGCAGTCTTATTGCATCTTCCTCACAATTCACACTACCCCCCAGCTTAGTATCATCTGCAAATTTGCTAATGGTACTTTTAATCCCTTCATCTAAGTCATTAATGTATATCGTAAATAGCTGGGGTCCCAGCACCGAACCTTGCGGTACCCCACTGGTCACTGCCTGCCATTCCGAAAGGGACCCATTTATCCCCACTCTTTGCTTTCTGTCTGTCAACCAATTTTCTATCCATGTCAGTACCCTACCCCCACTACCATGTGCTCTAATTTTGCCCACTAATCTCCTATGTGGGACCTTGTCGAAGGCATTCTGAAAGTCGAGGTACACCACATCCACTGACTCTCCCCTGTCAATTTTCCTAGTTACATCCTCAAAAAATTCCAGTAGATTTGTCAAGCATGATTTCCCCTTCGTAAATCCATGCTGACTCGGAATGATCCTGTTACTGCTATCCAAATGCTCAGCAATTTCGTCTTTTATAATTGACTCCAGCATCTTCCCCACCACTGATGTCAGACTAACTGGTCTATAATTACCCGTTTTCACTCTCCCTCCTTTCTTAAAAAGTGGGACAACATTAGCTACCCACCAATCCACAGGAACTGATCCTGAATCTATAGAACATTGAGATATAGATGGTGATGTGGAGAGATAAAGAACAATGAATAAAAGATATGCAAAAAAGTAATGATGATAAAGGAAACAGGCCATTGTTAACTGTTTGTTGGGTGAAAACGAGAAGCTATTGCGACTTGAGTGGGGGAGGAATAGAGAGAGAGAATGCTGGGGTTACTAAGCAAGTAGGTAGTGTTCATTTAGATTTATATCAGTGTTGGATGTCCAAAGTGTATCTGCCAGCACTGCTGACAAACCTTTCGTCAATAAATATTCAGTTTTATTGAGCAATGTTTGCTTCAGATAGATTTATAGTTCAATATAAATGACACATTTTAAAGCATCCAATTAAATTAAACACAAAACAGATATTTTTGTTTATAAAGCAAATGCAGCTCCCATGAATTGGTTATGCAGCAGTTCTATTATGCACATCTGCCATAACTTGAATAGGAGGTCCTTCCCATTACAGGAATGGGTCCTTGATGCACAACAGGAATTTTTACATCCTGAACAGGGCCTGAAATCAAAAAATAAATAAACATTTCTCAGAAAATGTATCAAGGAGCTACGTTATTGGCAGGATGACTGAACAGACTTTGAATGTTGGGGGAGTCCAGAACAAGGGGCCACAGTTTAAGAATAAGGGGTAGGCCATTTAGAACGGAGATGAGGAAGAACTTTTTCAGTCAGAGAGTGGTGAAGGTGTGGAATTCTCTGCCTCAGAAGGCAGTGGAGGCCAGTTCGTTGGATGCTTTCAAGAGAGAGCTGGATAGAGCTCTTAAGGATAGCGGAGTGAGGGAGTATGGGGAGAAGGCAGGAACGGGGTACTGATTGAGAATGATCAGCCATGATCGCATTGAATGGCGGTGCTGGCTCGAAGGGCTGAATGGCCTACTCCTGCACCTATTGTCTATTGTCTATTGTTTCTATACAGGAGGGCAGAGGGGTCTCTTGGTGTCTGCCAACATTCATTCCTCAAATAGCATAACCACCAATGTCTTCACTGATTATTCCAAAATGATATTCCATTCCAACAACTAGTTCTGAGTTCAAAAAAACATTTTGTGGATAGAAATAAATAATTATGGAGTGATTTTAAAATTTGAGAGCTAATCAGCGAGTAAGGTTTATAGAGTCATCAACATCGAAACAGAGCCATGTTGTCAATCTGAACTAGTTCCATTTTCCTGTGTTTTGCCCATATCAATCTAAACATTTCCTATCTGTCTGAATGCTATTTAAACATTGCATTTGTAGCTGTCTCTACAAATTCTTGTGGTTGCTCATACCCCTCACTCTCTTTGTAAAAAAAGATGTACCTTGGATCACTTTTTAAATCTTTTCTCTTTCACGTATCTTTGTCCTCTACTTTAAACTCTCCTACCTCGGGGGGAAAAGACTGTGACTCATCTGCCGTAGCTATGTCTATGTTTTTATATGACTTTAAGGTTATTCCTCAGCTTGTTACTCTCCAGGGAAAGAAAGTCCCAGCCTCTCTTTATAACTGCATACTCGTGAATCTTTTCTGCACCCTTTCCAACTGGTCTATAATTTCCCGTTTTCTCTCTCCCTCCTTTCTTAAAAAGTGGGATAACATTAGCTACCCTCCAATCCACAGGAACTGATCCTGAATCTATAGAACATTTGAAAATGATCAGCAATGCATCCACGATTTTTAGAGCCGCCTCCTTAAGTACCCTGTTATATTGCTTCAACCATAATTTGCACTGAGATTTGAATGTATTCTGTGAGAATCACAGGGATGTTAAAATTGCTAGCATTTTCAAATTCTAATTAACAGCAGGTTCCCTGGCCAACATCTTTTCCTCAGTTGGTGCCTCAAAAATGTAGTGTGCATCACATTGCTCAAGCTTGCTTACTACACAGAATAGTATAGCACAAGAACAGACCCTTTGGCCCACAATGTCTGTGCCGAACAAGATGCCAACACCAACTATTATCTGCCTGTACATAATCCATATCTCCTCATTCCCTGCATATCCATCTACCTATCCAAAAGTCCCTTAAATGCCACTATCCTACCAGCTGTCATCACCATCCCGGCAATGCGATCCAGCCATCCACCACCCTGTGTGTAAAAAACTTGCTCTGCACATCTCCTTTAAACTTTTCCCCTCTCATCATCAAGCAGTGCCTTGTAGTATTTGTTGTTTCCATCCTGGGGAAAAGGTTCTGACTGTCTACTGACTGTCTATGTCTCTCATTATTGTATATACTTCTGTCAAGTCTCCCCTCCACCTCTGGTGATCCAGAAAAAATAATCCAAGTCAGTCCATCTCCTTCTAGTAACTAATACCCTCTAGTCAAGGCATTTCTGAATCGTGCTGCACTGAAACTGGTCCTTCGGCCCAACTTGACCAAGGTGCCTCATCTGAGCTAGTCCCATGTTTGACCCTCCACCCCTCTAACCCTTTCCTAATCCATGTACCTGTTAAGTATCTTTTAAATGCTTTCAACTACCTCCACTGGCAGCACATCCCATATATCCGCCTGCCTCTGAATGAAAAAGTTACCCTTCAGATTCCTATTAAAGTTGCCCCTTTTACGTTAAACCTATGCCCTCTGGGTTTTGTTTCTCCTACCCTGTGTATTCACCCTATCTCTTCCCCTCGTGATTTTATATACCTCTATAAGATCACCTCTCAGCCTTCTGCTCTGCAAGGAATAAAGTTCTTGCCTGCTCTCCATATAGCACTTGAGCACTTGTTCATTTTCTGGCATATAATAATTTATTATTGCCTTCAATCCTAAATAGTTCATTTCCCCCTCACCCCACCCACCCATCCTAAGGGATAGATTGAACGTTACGAACCTTCCACAATTGTAGGTGCTCTCTTTATCATTTTATTCTGGGAAATAGGCGCTAAATGGTTCAATTTCTCCCTTGGTTACCTGTTTATTTTTTCCTCTGCAATGATCAGATCTGAAAGTCTACTTTTCCCTATGATTTATTTTCAAATAGCTGGCAGTTTAGTTTCATTCATTGCATATTTATGATTCAATCGTTATGCACACATTTTAGATCCCATTAGTGTTAAATTTCATTAGCTATTCAATCCGACATGTCATTGGCAATAAAAATTGAAATCCTGTAAATCAATTATTGCAGTTCTTTCCCAAGACCCAGGCTATCTTATCTGCAATGGCCTGATTTAATTGCTGTTTAGCAAATCAGGTGAGTCAAGCTCAGTTGTGTGGGATGTCTTAAGGATGGATTGTACTGGGCCTTGGTGGGAACTCAGGAGTTCTGAAGGTTTCATGAGTCACAATACACGTTGTCTAGACTTACTGATCTCAGCTCATTATCTTGGTGGCAGAGTGCGACGAGAGGTTGAGAACAGTTACTGACAAATCTTCCCAGAATCATCCAGGGAGAGAAAGCACTTCCATTATTAAAAAAAAACACAGAAGGCTGTAGAGGCCAAGTCAGTGGATATCTTTAAGGCAGAGATGGATAGATTTTTGATTAGTTCGGGTGTCAGAGGTTATGGGGAGAAGGCAGGAGAATTGCAGCATCCACAAAGACTCTTCACACCCCTGCAACAGTCTGTTCGAACTCCTTCCATCGGGCAGACGATACAAGGCCTTCTACGCCCGCACCTCCAGACTCAGGAACAGCTTCATCCCCAGGGCCATAGCTGCTATGAACCGGTCCTGCTGAGCCGGATGGTCACAACGCATAGATCAACTTGCACTTTACCCTGTCTAAAACTGTTACAATTGTTTTGTTGGGTTGCTGTTGTCTAAATTACTTAAATTATTGCATCGTATGGGAGGCGCATTCCCAATCTCGTTGTACCCCTGGGTACAATGACAATAAAGATATATTGTATTGTATTGTATTGTATTGTATGGGGTTAGATGGGAGAGATAGATCAGCCATGATTGAATGGCAGAGTAGAAATGATGGGCCGAATGGCCTGATTCTGCTCCTATCACCTATGACCTTATGATTTATGACAGAAGGAAGCAGACCATTAGGCCCTGGGGATTTATCAGCCTTCAGTCCCATCAGTCTACCCAAAACCATTTCCTGCCTAATGTGGATTTCCTTCAGTTCCTCCATCACCCTAGGTTCTCCGGCCCCTAGAACATTTGGGAGATTGTGTGTATCTTCCTCAGTGAAGACAGATCCAAAGTAACGGTTTAACTCGTCTGCCATTTCTTTGTTCCCCATAATAAATTCCCCTGCTTCTGTCTTCAAGGGACCCACATTTGCCTTGACTATTTTTTTCCTCTTCACGTACCTAAAAAAACTTTTGCTATCCTCCTTTATATTATTGGCTAGTTTACCCTCGTACCTCATCTTTTCTCCCCGTATTGCCTTTTTAGTTAACTTTTGTTGCTCTTTAAAAGAGTCCCAATCCTCTGTGCACCATGCACATATCATCATATCATATATATACAGCCGGAAACAGGCCTTTTCGGCCCTCCAAGTCCGTGCCGCCCAGCGATCCCCGTACACTAACACTATCCTACACCCACTAAGGACAATTTTTACATTTACCCAGCCAATTAACCTACATACCTGTACGTCTTTGGAGTGTGGGAGGAAACCGAAGATCTCGGAGAAAACCCACGCAGGTCACGGGGAGAACGTACAAACTCCTTACAGTGCAGCACCCGTAGTCAGGATCGAACCTGAGTCTCCGGCGCTGCATTCGCTGTAAAGCAGCAACTCTACCGCTGCGCTACCGTGCCGCCCTTCGTGTCTATCTGAAGTTTTATTCAAAATAATGTAGCATGGTAGTCTCCTTCAGTAGTATTTTGTTGTATCAATCTAGATTCTATATTCAACTCTGTAGTGGCATTAAAATTCACATGGAACAACTCCAATTAAACTTTGCTGCATATTTCTATCAACTGTCCATCTAATCAAATAGTTTAAAACAGGTTAATGTCTACTGGAAGTTTCAAAATAACTATCAGACTTCTATTCTCCAAATCCACCAAGCTTAAAATCTTAATCTTCCTAGTTTCTTGCTAATAAAAAGAATATGTAATCAAATAATCCTTTTCATAGTTCTACCATACACTTAATCCTTTGTCGATGAAAAGTCTTGTGATGATTAAGGCTGGAGCTTATATTCACCATACAATCTTAATGAGAGGGAACAGTGTTTATAGGAAATACTTTGAAATGTTGTGATTACAGTAGTTTCAATTGAAAATCAATAAAATCTTTCTAAATTATGAAAGATACATAAGATAAATTCTGGAAATTTTGTTTTGAATATTAAATTTTCTGGAATCTGGGCAACACAAGCAAATCCTGTAGGTATATTACAAGTAATGTAATCAATTTTTGGCAAGTAAATAATGGCTGTTAGAGCAAGGAATGTTTTGTCAAGGCAAACATTATTGCACCTTTTAAGAGGACTAAGAATAAATTCTGGAAACACATGGATACAGATGATTAGTCTGGAGCATAAAAAACAATGCTGGAGAATTCAGCAGATAGGGCAGCATCTGTGCAGACAGAGGGTTGGTCAATGTTTCAGTCCAGATGCAGGTATTCCACCCAAAATGTCAATAAGCCCTCCATGTCTCCAGATACTGCTTGACCTGCTGAGTTCCTCCAGCAGTTTGTTTTTTGCAATGGATAAAGTAAGGTTCTGAAAGAAACAAGATTAACTGTTGTCTGTTCTTTCACTGTTTTTCCATCCGTTCCCATATACTCAAATTTTGGCATTTCTATCTGCCTTACGCATGATACTTTTAGTAACGTCTTCTCATAGAAACATAGAAAAATAGGTGCAGGAGTAGGCCATTCGGCCCTTCGAGCCAGCACCACCATTCAATATGATCATGGCTGATCATCTAAAATAGGTACCCCGTTCCTGCTTTTTCCCATATCCCTTGATTTCTTTACCATAAGAGCTAAATCTATCTCCCTTTTGAAAACATCCGGTGAATTGGCCTCCGCTGCCTTCTGTGCTAGAGAATTCCACAGATTCACAACTCTCTAGGTGATTTTCTTTTCCTCATCTCAATCCTAAATGGCCTACCCTTTATTCTTAAACTGTGACCCCTGGTTCTGGCCACCCCCAACATCTTCTCGACATCTGGACAATAACTGTATAGGAAAATAACTGCAGATGCTAGTACAAATCAAAGGTATCACAAAATGCTGGAGTAACTCAGCAGGTCAGGCAGCATCTAGGAGAGAGGGAATGGGTGACATTTCATGTCAAGACCCTTCTTCAGTCTGAAGAAGGGTCTCGACCCGAAATGTCACCCATTCCCTCTCTCCAAGATGCTGCCTGACCTGCTGAGTTACTCCAGAATGTTGTGATACCTTCGATCTGGACAATAATTAATCAGTTTGTACGTGATGGTGGCCGCTCCTGGTGTCATGCTACTAAGAATGCTAGTAAATGATTGTTTTTGTTTTGCGCCGAAGGAAAGATGGAATTTTTGTGCTGAAAGATTACTTTCAGATTTCAAACTTTGTACAAGCAACAAGCACTACCACTCCAACTTTACAGTCAATGAACTCCATCAGTGCAGCATGTTTTTCAAAGCACTACAGCCACCTCCAAGCATACTGAAGCCAGAAACGTAAGTAACGTTGAAATAGAAAACAATGTTTCCACTTTTCTTAGGCATTCCTTGTAATCAAGGATGATTTGCTTCCACTCTAGTATCGTAGGTTCTGAGGTGGTTAATGAGGCCAAGGTGGAAACCCGCAGACTCTTTCATATTTGGGGCAGGTAGTGGCCGAAAGGTGGCAAAATAGTCTGCTCTGTCTGCTCTTACAAAGGGTTTCTGTCTGCCACTGATGCATGGACGCAAGATTCACAACAGCTCCTTCTTCACTTTTTGCTTTGGAGTCAGATATTCTCAAGAGTCAGTGTGGACCCCACATTAACTAAAGATGTTTTGAGAAAGTCCTTGAGTCTCTGTAGCCCTTTGTTATGATATAAAACAGGTGCTAGTTGCCAGAACACTTTGTGCTGAGGTCAAAGCATTTTGTTGGAGTTAAGTCTCCATATGTGCATAGCCTTTTGGAGTTGCATTCTTTGATAAATTCATTGTTGCAATGCAGATGAATCTTCTCGCACATAAATATATTCCAACAGTTTGCACAGAGATTCTTCTTTGTAGTTGATCACTAGTTGATATGCTTTGTTCAAAACAAATGTCAGTTATGTTTCAAAACCCTCCTCCTTCTTAAACAGTCCCTCTGGAACTAGGATGACTTGCTTCCATACTGTTTTCTGGGTTCTGAGGAGGTCAATATGAAAAACACAGATTCTTCCATAGATGAAGCAGATAGTATCTGAGGGGATGGGTGTGTGGTTTGTGAGGTAGTGAACATTTACATGGCCTCTGTGCACTCATAGTGCATAGACTCTTGGTTCTCTAGTACCATCCCAAATGTTCCTTCTCCACTTTGTGCCAGTGGGCCTGGGATTGCAAGAAGTCAGAGGCGGTTTCCTTTTTTTTCCAATCGGTCTTCAACCTTTTCTTTTGCCTGCCTGCTAAACAGAGGTCAGAATGGAAAGTCTATTATGGGAGTCTAGTCTCGCATGCAAATGATGTGCCCTGTCCTTTTGAGTAAAGTGCAATTAGGGTCTCAACATTAGAGATATTGGCTTTGTAAGAAAAGACATCCTACAGGGAATTGGAGTATTTAGTGGAGATTGTGTTTCAGTGCAATTATGTGTCTGTTCTAGATGAAATAACTCTCAGAAATGATTCATGCTTTTCAGGATCTCACTGTGAACATTTAATATCAGGTGTACTATGAGGGTATGTTGATTGATGTCCTATGCTTCATGGATGTTGACTTAAGGCCTATCCTTGCATATACGTTGGTGAGTTAATCAATGATGACAATTCTCAGTCATTGAACCTGCGCAAATGCAAACATTGTTATACACTCCTTCTTTTTACTACTCCTTCATTGAGAGCATCATCACGTTCTCCTTCACCTGGTGGTTCCACTCCATCAGCCTTCAGAACAGAAACCGCCTGCAGAGCACAGCCAAAGTCTGTTCCAAAATTATTGGATTCCTTGTCAGAGCCCTCTCTATCCTATGCGACCAGCAGATGCTAAGGTCAGCTGGCAGGATTTTACAGGACCCCTCACACGTCCTGTTCTCTGCGTTTGAGTGGCTCCCCTGACGCCGGCCTCGCTGCCCAGGCTGTAGGACACAGAGGAGAAGGGCAACCTTTGTCCCCAAGGCTGTTCAGCTCCTCAACCACCAACCACCCCTGTCCCGCTGCCTACCCTGCCTACCCCCCCCCCCCCCCAATAGTTTTTGTACAACTCTCAGTGCTTTTGTAAATTGCCCCATGGGGACAAATAAAGTGTTTTTGAACTTGAACTTGATACACTGCCGCTTGACTGTTGCAGTTAGGAGATCTTAAGTGTAGGCGCCTTATTAGTCCAATGGATTAGCTCCACTCCAACAGCAGGCAGTTGGAGGAGTTGGAGGTAAGGTATAACACTGCAGTGAGAAAGATTGAAAAAGAAAATGCACCAAAGTAATGACTCAGACTTGCTTGATATATAGATTGTGCTTGAAAGTCCTCTACATCTTTATCATCCACATCTGGGAAGAGAAGGATACAGCTGGGCTCCTCAGAGATGCCAGAAATGTGAACACCTTGCAGAAAAGAGAAATCTAAATCTGGGGCAGTACAGAGGCACAGCGGTAGAGCTGCTGCCTCACAGTGTCAGGGATCGATCCTGACCTAGGTGCTGTCTATGCGGAGTTTGCACGTTTTCCCAGTGACTGCGAGGGTTTTCTCAGGGTGCACTGGTTTCTCCCCACATTCCATAGGCGTGCATGTTTGTAGGTTAATTGGCCTCTGTAAATTGTCCCTACTGTGTGGGATGCGAAAGCGGGATAACATATTCGGGTGATTGATGGTTGGCCTGGACTCGATGGGCTGAAGGGCCTGTTTCCGCATTGTATCTCTCTCAAAATTCAATCTTTCTAAAACTTCAAACAAAAATGTGGCAAATGCAGAGGGGTCTACCTGCCCTCTGTTCCATGGTAAGATAATGCAGAGTCCTCTTCAACTGTTTCATCATAGAGGATGAAGAACTACTCCCCGAGTCACAGTCTGGATTCCCTCCATCTACTGGTACAGTATGCACCAGTAACTGCCTCAGTTGATACTTTTGAGGGAAATGCCGGAACTTGCACCAACCACCGTACATGGTGCTTTTTAAACTTCAGAGAGATTGAGATTTGTTAATGAGGAGGGACTCAATAGACAATAGGTGCAGGAGTAGGCCATTCGGCCCTTCGAGCCAGCACCACCATTCAATGTGATCATGGCTGATCATTCTCAATCAGTACCCCGTTCCTGCCTTCTCCCCATACCCCCTGACTCCGCTATCCTTAAGAGCTCTATCTAGCTCTCTCTTGAATGCATTCAGAGAATTGGCCTCCTTTGCCTTCTGAGGCGGAGAATTCCACAGATTTACAACTCTCTGACTGAAAAAGTTTTTCCTCATCTCCGTTCTAAATGGCCTACCCCTTATTCTTAAACTGTGGCCCCTGGTTCTGGACTCCCCCAACATTGGGAACACGTGTCCAACCCCTTAATAATCTTATATGTTTCGATAAAATCCCCTCTCATCCTTCTAAATTCCAGTGTATACAAGCCTAGTCATTCCAGTCTTTCAACATATGACACTCAGAAACACCTCCTTAAAATCTAACAGCCATTAAACATTTATTTCCACCTTAGATTTACTGTAGGATGTCATTCACACCATAATCTAACGCTGCAGGTTGAGAACAGATCTTGGGTAGATATTTCAATGAAACACTGATAATCTTCCACACCACTGTTGTGTCTTCATTCAAATAAGATTGAAAACAAATGCCTGCCTTGCAGCTATGTTAGACATTGAAAATTCAATGCGCAGCTAGCTGTTTGCTAACCAAAATATATTGTATTCTAATATATTGTTTGCATGGCCTTGCTGGACATAAAAATGAGAGCTTTCGAAATCAATGGGTGTGAAGATTTGAGAATGTTTATTTTTACTTTTCCCTTTTTTTGTCTGAACTTTCAGATGTGGAACATTGGACTTCCTATAATTCAGATTTGAGAACTAAAACAAAACTAGAAAACAAAGCTGAGGGATTTATTAGGAGAAGGCAGGAGAATGGGGTTGGGAAGGAGAGATTGATCTGCCATGATTGTATAGCTGAGTAGACTTGATGGGCCAAATGGCCTAATTCTGCTCCTATCACTTGCAAATCACCTTCCCTCACTGTTTCCACCTATTATTTGCCAAGCTTCACCTTAACCCTATCTCTCTTTTCCAGCTTTCTACCTCCACTAATCAGAAGACCTGAAATGCATCTGTCCACTCCCTCCACAGATGCTGTCTAACTCAGAGTTCCTCCAGCGCTTTGTTTTTTTTGCTCATGATTCCAGCATTTGTAGTCTTCGGGTCTTCACTGATGGGGGAATGACGGGATCAGATTCACATTTTGTCACAAAGCAGTATCATTGGCATTCTCTCTGACAACACTATTCAGATGGTGACCCAAAACAAAACATAAAGAGGAATCTCATCTGTGACATTGTGGTGAAGAGACTTATATGTCTTAATGAACCTGGATTGAAAGTATTATGGTAGGGGCTAAAAAAACCACAAGATGTTCTGTACATAATGTACATAAGGAACTGAAGGAAGGATATTCATTATATAGCTGATATGGAATTCAAACTGGGAACAGCAGCTAAAATAGACATTCTGTGCAGGTTAAGGATAGGACTTTAAATCTCATAACCAAGATTGGGTACTTAGTATGCAAAAGCTAATATTTATTTTGGTCGCTGTTCAGGAAGCAATTATCATTCGATTCAGGTTCTTGTTTGCATGCACAGGAACAATAAACAAGAAATTATTTTACAACAACCTCTTGCAGATAGAACCCTAATTATTTGAGTCCATTTTTCTCCATCTAAATATGAACAACAGACTCATAAAGCACCTTTACCTAAAAGATCCCAAGACACTTCATCGGAATGTTATCCAATAAAATCCAACATCAAGCCGTATAAAAGATATTATGAGAAAGAGTAAAATCTTGGACAAAGAGGCAAGGAGCATATTAAATGAGGAGAGAGAGGACAGTGGTAGAGAGGGAAGAAATTCTGGGTTTAAGGTTGCTGAAATCATTGGTGCCAACAATCTACATTCAAGTAGAGGAGGAGAGAATTGGAGAATGAACGTATTGAAAGCAATGAGATTAAGAGGGGGCTGTAGCAGAGAGAAATCAAAAAAATAAGGTTGAAAAATTAAAAATCATTGCAATGCTTAACTCAGGGCTGATGTAGATTAACAAACCCAGGAATGTCAGTGATGCCAGCTTTTAGATTACCTTAATTTTATGGAAGATATGAAGGCAGCTAGGAAAGGCATTAGAACTGTCACATCTGGAGGTAAGAAAGGCGGAGAAGAATATTTCAGGGGTCAGGCAGCAGAGTTTGGAGTTGCTGATTAGTAATCAGTAACATCTACGGAGTTCATTAATATCAGTTTGTAGAGTGAGATGATTGAGCTCAATGGTGATACAGTGCATTCAGAAAGTATTCAGACCCCTTCACATTTTCCACATTCTGTTATGTTACAGCCTTATTTTAAAATGGATTAAATTCTTTTTTTTTTAATCATCAATCTACACACAATACCCCATAATAAAAAAGCGCAAACAGGTGTTTAGAAATTTTTGCAAAGTAATTAAAAAGGAATAACTGAAATTTCACATTTACATAAGTGTTCAGACCCTTCACTCAGTACTTTGTTGAGGCACCTTTGGCAGCGATTACAGCCTCAAGTCTTCTTGGGTATGACGCTACAAGCTTGGCACACCTGTATTTGGGTAATTTCTCCCATTCTTCTCTGCAGATCCTCTCAAGCTCTATCAGGTTGGACGGGGAGCATCGATGCACAGCTATTTTCAGGTCCCTCCAGAGACGTTCGATCGGGTTCAAGTCCAGGCTCTGTCTGGGCCACTCAAGGACATTCACAGACTTGTCACAAAGCCACTCCTGCGTTGTCATGGCTGTGTGCTTAGGGTCGTTGTCCTGTTGGAAGGTGAACCTCCGCTCCAGTCTGAGGTCCAGAAATCTTTGGAGCAGGTTTTCATCAAGGATCTTTCTGTACTTTGCTCCGTTCATCTTTCCCTCGATCCCGACTAGTCTCGTACTTCCTGCCACTGAAAAACATCCCCACAGCATGATGCTGCCACCACCATGCTTCACTACAGGTATGGTATTGGCCAGGTGATGAGCGGTGCCCGGTTTCCTCCAGACGTGATGCTTGGCATTCAGGCCAAAGAGTTCAATCTTGGTTTCATCAGACCAGAGAATCTTGTTTCTCAGGGTCTGAGAGTCCTTTAGGTGCCTTTTGGCAAACTTCAAGCGGGCTGTCATGTGCCTTTTACTGTGGAGTGGCTTCTGTCTGGCCACTCTACCATAAAGGCCTGATTGGTGGAGTGCTGCAGATATAATTGTCCTTCTGGAAGGTTCTCCCATCTTCACAGAGGAACTCTGGCGCTCTGTCAGAGTAACCATCGGGTTCTTGGTCACCTCCCTGACCAAGGCCCTTCTCCCCCGATTGCTCAGTTTGGCCAAGCGACCAACTCTTTGAAGAGTCCTGGTGGTTCCAAAGTTCTTCCATTTAAGAATGACAGAGGCCACTGTGCTCTTCGGGACCTGCAATGCTGCAGAAATTGTTTTATACCCTTCCCCAGATCTGTGTCTTGACACAATCCTGTCTCGGAGGTCTATGTACAATTCCTTCGTCTTCATGGCTTGGTTTTTGCTCTGGCATGCACTGTCAACTGTGGGACCTTATATACACAGGTGGGTGCCTTTCCAAATCATGTCCAATCAATTTAATTTACCACTGGTGGACTCCAATCAAGTTGTAGAAACATCTCAAGGATAATCAATGGAAACAGGATGAACCCGAGCTCAATTTTGAGTGTCATAGCAAAGGGTCTGAATACTTATGTAAATGCGATATTTCAGTTACTTCTTTTTAATTACTTTGCAAAAAATTTTAAACACCTGGGGTATTGTGTGTAGATTAATGATAAAAAAATGAATTTAATCCATTTTAAAATAAGGCTGTAAATAAACAAAATGTGGAAAAAATGAAGGGGTCTGAATACTTTCTGAATGCACTGTACATCCTCACATGCATGAAACACATCCCAAATATTCATAACCTGGGTCAATACCTGTGAGACAAGCCAACTACGCAATGAGACGATTTAAAAGAAACATCTTTACTACTCATTTCAGTTAAACATCATATTTGATGCATGAAAACATTGAACAAATTACACACTACTGATTAAATTAGTAAATTAGCCGTGTTAAATTCATCATACCCTTTTGTTGACCTTGAAGTGTGAAAGGCTTCATTTGCTCAATGGATTCTTGTGCATCTTGTTCCCACAAAGAACTTCTTGAAGGAGGCTGTCCTTTCACTGAACTTTCTACAAAGGCTGAAACATGCCGATTTATAGTTTCTTCTGCAGCAGCTGTTGTCTTAACAACTTCCAACAAAACTTTCAAGAGTCTGTCATTGGCCTTTTGTAACCTATTTGCAAACATAAACAAGATATTAACATAGGAGTATTTTCAGATGCAAGATCAATAATTAAGAATAAACCAAATTACATAACTGAGCATTTAAAAAAATGAAAGCTATCTGAAATAAAACCTGAAAATGTTCAAATACTCAACAGGCCAGGCAGTATCTATGGAAAGAGAAACAGTTAACATTTCAGGAACAGCACGCCGTCTTCTGTCTAGATATAGTTCCCTCCATAATGTTTGCGACAAAGACCCATCATTTATTTATTTGTCTCTGTACTCCACAATTTGAGATTTGTAATAGAAAAAAATCACATGTGGTTAAAGTGTACATTGTCAGATTTTAACAAAGGCCATTTTTATACATTTTGGTTTCACCATGTAGAAATTACAGCAGTGTTTATACATAGTCCCCCCATTTCAGGGCACCATAATGTTTGGGACACAGCAATGTCATGTAAATGAAAGTCATGTTTTGTATTTTGGTACATATTCTTTGCATGCAATGACGGCTTGAAGTCTGCGATTCATGGACATCACCGTTTGCTGGGTATCTTCTCTGGTGATGCTCTGCCAGGCCTGTATTGCAGCCATCTTTGGCTTATGCTTGTTTTGGGGTTGTCCCCTTCAGTTTTCTCTTCAGCATATAAAACACATGCTCAATTGGGTTCAGATCGGGTGATTGACTTGGCCACTCCAGAATTGACAATTTTTTAGCTTTGAAAAACTCCTTTGTTGCTTCAGCAGTATGTTTGGGATAATTGTCTTGCTGTAGAAAGAAACACCGGCCAATGAGTTTTGAGGCATTTGTTTGAACTTGAGCTGATAGGACGTGTCCAGACACTTCAGAATTCATTATGCTACTGCCATCAGCAGTTGCATCATCAATGAAGATAAGTGAGCCAGTACCTTCAGCAGCCACACATGCCCAACCCATAACATCCCCACCACCTTGTTTCAGAGATGAGGTAATATGCTTTGGATCTTGGGCAGTTCCTTCTCTCCTCCATACTTTGCTCTTGCCATCACTCGGATATGTTAATCTTCGTCTCATCTGTCCACATGACCTTTTTCCAGAACGATGGTTGCTCTTTTAAGTACTTTTGGCAAACTGTAAACAAGTAACTGTCCATCCTATTTTTGCGGCTAACCAGTGGTTTGCATCTTGCAGCGTAGCCTCTGTATTTTTGTTTATGAAGTCTTCTGCGGACAGTGGTCATTGACAAATCGACACCCGACCCCTGAAGAGTGTTTCTGATCTGTCGGACAGGTGTTTGGGGATTTTTTTTTATTACAGAGAGAATTCTTCTGTCATCAGCTGTGGAGGTCTTCCTTGGCCTGCCAGTCCCTTTGCAATTAGTAAGCTCACCAGTGCTCTCTTTCTTCTTAATGATGTTCCAAACAGTTGATTTTGTTAAGCCTAAGGTTTGGCTGATGTCTCTAACAGTTTTATTCTTGTTTCTCAGTTTCATAATGGCTTCTTTGACTTTCATTGGCACAACTTAAGTCCTCATGTTGATAAACAGCAATAAAAGTTTCCAAAGGTGATGGAAAGACTGGAGGAAAGATTAGGTGCTGAGAGCTCTCTTATACCTGCATTAAGGAGGCAATTAAACACACCTGAGCAATTACAAACACCTGTGAAGCCACGTGTTCCAAACATTATGGTGCCCTGAAATGGGGGAACTATGTATAAACACAGCTGTAATTTCTACATGGTGAAACCAAAATGTATAAAAATACCCTTTAATAAAATCTGACAATGTGCACTTTAACCACATGTGATTTTTTTCTATTACAAATCTCAAAATGTGGAGTACAGAGGCAAATAAATAAATGCTGGGTCTTTGTCCCAAACATTATGGAGGGCACTGTATGTTGCAGCAGATCAGCTTCAATGGTGAATTCAATAATTGCAACTTATTTTTTGTTTACTTTGTAAATGATCGGTCCTGCTGTAAGGTGATCAATCTGTATCATTAACAGTTTTTCTTTCTCCACTTTCACAGCATTCTCATATCCATCATTATCCATTTGACCTGCACTTACAGCTTTAACAGGTCTTTTAATTTATTTTCTCTCTCTAATTGCTTTCATTAATCCATCAACCGGACAATTCCAAAAAACACTATGAGTAAACCTCAGCAACTCCAGCGTTGTCCTATCAATCTCTCCGCCCCCCCCCCCCCCCCCCCACCACCCCTTTACTATTTGCCTATTTATGATAAATGGTCTTTGACCTGATATGTTAACTGTTCCTTTTTCCGTCTGAGCACTTCCAGCATTTTAAGGCAGAGGAATGATCTGTCAATGGTGTGGCGAAAGAACTGGGGAATGAACAAAGCCATTGGTGCGAGGGTTTCACAACAGATGGAGCAGGGCCAAGAAGTGATTTGAAAAAATGACTTCTGTGTTACTGGACCGGAGCCCAGTGAAAGTCAACTAGGATAGGGCTAATCGGGGAACAGGGTTTCCTGCAAATTGGTTACAGGTAGCAGAATCGTGGATGATATCACAAAATACTGGAGTAACTCAGCAGGTCAGGCAGCATCTAGGAGAGAGGGAATGGGTGACGTTTCAGGTCAAGACCCTTCTTCAGACTGATGTGAGGGGGGCGGGACAAAGAAAGGATATAGGTGGAGACAGGAAGACAGTGGGAGAACTGGGAAGGGGGAGGGGAAGAGAGGGACAGAGGAACTATCTAAAGTTGTCTATTGTCTATTGTCTAATGGCGGGACTGTCATATGTTGAAAGACTGGAGCGACAAGGTTTGTATACACTGGAATTTAGAAGGATGGGAGGGGATCTTATCGAAACGTATAAGATTATTAAGGGGTTGGACACATTAGAGGCAGGAAACATGTTCCCAATGTTGGGGGAGTCCAGAACCAGGGGCCACAGTTTAAGAATAAGGGGTAGGCCATTTAGAACAGAGATGAGGAAAAACTTTTTCAGTCAGAGAGTTGTGAATCTGTGGAATTCTCTGCCTCAGAGGGCAGTGGAGGCCAATTCTCAGAATATTCAAGAGAGAGCTAGATAGAGCTCTTAAGGATAGCGGAGTCAGGGGGTATGGGGAGAAAGCAGGAACGGGGTACTGATTGAGAATGATCAGCCATGATCACATTGAATGGCGATGCTGGCTCGAAGGGCCGAATGGCCTCCTCCTGCACCTATTGTCTATTGTCTATTGTCTATTGTCTAAGTCAATGTTCATACTGTTGGGCTGTAAGCTGCACAAGCGAAATACGAGGTGCTGTTCCTCCAATTTCCAGTGGGACTCACTATGGCACTGGAGGAGGCCCATGACAGAAAGGTCAGACTGGCAGTGGGAGGGGGAGTTGAAGTGCTCAGTCACCGGGAGATCAGGTTGGTTAAGGCGGACTGAGCAAAAGTGTTGAGCGAAACGATCGCCGAGCCTGTGTTTGGTCTCGCCGATGTAGAGAAGTTGACATCTGGAGCAGCGGATACATTAGATGAGGTTGGAGGAGGTGCAGGTGAACCTCTGTCTCACCTGGAAAGACTGTTTGGGTCCTTGAATGGAGTTGAGGGGGGCGGTAAAGGGACAGGTGTTGCATCTCCTTCGATTGCAGGGGAAGGTGCCTGGGGAGGGGGTGGTTTGGGTAGGAAGGGACGAGTGGACCAGGGAGTTACGGAGGGAACAGTCTCTGTGGAACGCAGAAAGGGGAGGAGATGGGAAGATGGGGCCAGTAGTAAGTACGGTGGGACATGAACAAGCAGAAACAATGGGTCTGCCAGGACAGTTCTGTTTATGGATTTTAGGTAGAAGGTAAAATCGTGCCTTGCGGGGCTGGGGAACGATAAGGATGGAGGCATTAGAGGGCAGAGCTCCAGAATTGGTGAGGTCAGTGATGGTATTGATGAGTCCTGGCAGACCTATTGTATCTGCCTGTTCATGTCCCACCAAACCTATTTCCACCTACCTCGACTCCATCCTATCCCCCCTGGTCAAATCCATCCCCACCTATGTCCAAGACACCTCACATGCTCTCCGTCTCCTCGATAACTTCCAGTTTCCAGGCCGTCCCTCCCTCATCTTTACCATGGATGTCCAGTCACTCTACACCTCCATCCCCCAAAAGGATGGTGTTGAAGCCCTCCGTTTCTTCCTCGACCGTAGAACCAGCCAATCCCCATCTACTAACACTCTCCTCCGCCTCCTCCAACCTCATCTATTGTATCCGCTGCTCCAGATGTCAACTTCTCTACATCGGCCCAAATGCAGGCTCAGCGATCGTTTCGCTCAACACCTTCGCTCAGTCCTCCAGTGCCATAGTGAGGCCCACCAGAAAATGGAGGAACAGCACCTCATATTTCGCTTGGGCAGCTTACAGCCCAACAGTATGAACATTGACTTCTCCAACTTTAGATAGTTCCTCTGACCCTCTCTTCCCCTCCCCCTTCCCAGTTCTCCCACTGTCTTCCTGTCTCCACCTATATCCTTTCTTTGTCCCGCCCCCCTGACATCAGTCTGAAGAAGGGTCTCGACCCGAAACGTCACCCATTCCCTCTCTCCGAGATGCTGCCTGACCTGTTGAGTTACTCCAGCATTTTGTGATACCTTTGATTTGTACCAGCATCTGCAGTTATTTTCCGAGAATCTTGGATGCGCTGTGTTACATAATTTCTGAATTCACAACACATACTATTTAGATAGTATGCTGAGAAATGGGGATAATCAGTGAAATCATTGAATGATGAATGTCTATCTATACTTTCTATAAGCTTACACTGAAAAATCAGTTAAACATTTTTTTTAAATAATTGCACACATTTCATTTTAAAAGCCAACTTAAGAAAATAATAGTGTTCTATTAATTCATTCCCAACATCACATGTTCAAATATGGAAAGCAATCTGCTGCGTCATGCTGACCTTTGATTTATGAGGACACTTTGATTTGCTTCTTCAGACTTTTCTTCAAACGATGGTATGTTCTTAGATTGATCAGAATGCTTTTGGGATATATGCTGGTCTTCTCTCTCACTCTGTGCAAGGTTGCGTATTGATAGAAAGTTAACGAGTGACAAAAATCCAGTCATTCTATTTACAAGTCTTTTGGCCCAAATTTATAATGTCATTAAACTTACATCTTAAGTCTAATTAACTTCAACATCATAACTATCAGATCCAACACTAGAAAATAGTATGCTTACACACTACTTTTCTATTTGGCTTGCAAATTCAAGTTCTGCGTATTACATTGAGTCTGGCACAACAAACAACACATAGATCCCTCTTGTATGTTGCTATGACAACACAAGGCTCTGCCTTAATACTGCAAACAATCCGGTCTGGATCCGGTAAATGTGGCAATTCCAGAAGTTGCATTTCAATTTAACTACAAAAGACAGTAATCAATTGAAAAGTGAAAAACATCAGCAACAAAAAAATATAAGCTTAATTTACCATCTCTGTCTGTGTGCTGCAGTCTCGATATCCCCGAGGGGGTGTTTCCTCTCCAGATGCGGGAAGACATTTAAGTTTTTCCAGTTCTGCAAGCATTCTTTCATTTTCCAATACCACGTTCACGTTATCACCAGGAATACTCTGTAGTTTTAAAAAAATTATTAATTTCCTTTTATACCCAATGTACTTGCTTTTTAAATGCTAATTTGGAAAATAAGATTACATATATAAGAGTGACATTTTATTTCTATTGCAGAATTATTAATATTTTATTGATTCAAAACGAAATATCAAGTTAGAAAGGGAACACAGGCACCATATGCATATGAAATTAACCAGTTTCCGAAAAATATTTAAACTGGTGTTTCTGTTTCAACTGCCGATAGAAACTCAAATGGATAGCTATTTTACTTAAAATAACCAAAAATGTTGGAAACACCCATGTGGAAAAAGAAAAGCAAAGTTAACTTTGAAAGGACAAAGGCCCTTCATCAGAGCATTATACTGATTCAAAGGAGGTAGGACTTACACCCTGAAACATTAACTTTGTTTTTCTTTCCACAGATGTTGTACAGCTCGCTGAGTGTTTCCAGAACACTATTATTTTATTTCACATTTATATCATTAGCAATTTTTGATTGTCCTGCTGCCTTATTTACTTTGCTTCTGTGCAAAGGTGTTGTGGGAAGTTAAATAAAGTTGGTGAAACATAAGAACAAAGTTCTTGTAAATGGTAACACCCCGGAGAAAAAAAAGAAAAGGTGCTTGACAGTGGAACATAAAATACATGCAATCTCTTGGCATGAAAGGCGAAAATATGACAGACAACTTGTTTTTATGAAAGGTAAAAGGTACAGCAGGGGTGGTATTTCAGAATAGTAACCGTGGTTTCGATATTTATAAAGAAGTGAAAATCTCAGATTTGGAAGCTCTGATATGTAAATTGGATATTTCAAAACAAAACAAAAGGATATAAAACTGGAGAACTAGGGAGGAAGAAACTTGACTCAAATAATTGTAGGTATTGTGTAATTGTAGTTGGATTCTGTGAGAATCTCCTGCGAGAAGGCCATTTCATTTTCTACAGAGAATTTGCTCTGAAGATGCAGTGAGGTGAAAATGTTGGATGGAATCATCTGATTAGAATTGATAACAGGAGAAACAAAGAGAAATGGCAGTAAATGTACAGGGAGAAAAAAATTATGTCTTTTGAGATGATATTGCCAAAGGGCAGCACATTGATGAGACACGTGAGGGGAGGGAAGGGTTATGGCAAGATGCATGGGAGGTACTGGATGCAACAGTGCAAGAATCAAGTCATGTCGAGTGTTTAATTATCATATGCACCAGGAAGAGAACAATTAAATTCTTACTTGCTACAGCTTTAGAGGCACATTAGCGCAACAATACAAACAAATAAATATACAATAAATAATGCAATAACATTAATCATACTAGGTAACCAGACCATAGTAGGGCAATCCAAAGTACCTAAAGCAACTTGAAAAAAGTCCATAGTAGTTCAGTGTAGAGGTAGGGTTGTGGTTGGGATTGTGCTCTGTGTGTCAAAAGCCTGATGGTTGATGAGAAGAAGCTATTCTTGAGCCTGGAGGTGGTGATACTTGGGCGCCTGTACCTTTTTTCCCCAATGTTAGTTGGAAGCTGTTGAGTCTCTCCACTGTCTTCTGTCCGATGAAGACAAGTTCATGGACTCTTACTGATTGAGAATGATCAGCCATGATCACATTGAATGGCGGTGCTGGCTCGAAGGGCCGAATGGCCTCCTCCTGCACCTATTGTCTATTTCCCTTCCTGACATCGACAATCCTCGGTCTTCCTAACGTTGAGTGCAGGATTGTGTTTTGGGCCTACTCAACCAAATTATTCCTTTTGTGTACTGACTCATTGTTATCAAAAAAAAATTGCAGGCGCTGGAAATCACCGTGTTTCATCACCCCTTTCTACCCCAATATAAAGACAATGGGACCTCTGGGGGAAAAAAAGCCTTCAATTTTATAATTTACCTATCTGTACTTTCATTTCAATCCGTTTAATTAAACCAAGTCATTAAGATTTCCAGCATTCCATTTTAAAGTTCATCACTGCACATCTTATTGAGGTACGAGTACCCATTTTCATGTGCATGAATCAGGTACATGTCATGTTACCTCTTGAAGCTGCTCTTTTAATGTTTCAATTTCAGCCAACAATTGTTCCTGCTCATCTTGCAGCCTCTCCAATTGTTGTGCATGCAATTGTCGTAAAGCTTCTAATGATTGCTGATGCTCCTGATCTTGTCGAACAAGCTCCTGTCTCAAGTCTTCTAGTCTCTCCTAACACAGAAAAGTTGGGAAAAGGTTAAGCTGCAACTTTTGCTGCATTATTCAGTATATGATTTCATTCAAACATTCCATTGTGAAATTCAGCCATTCTGCTGCATTTGTACTTTTTTAAAATAACATTTTAATCTTTAGTTACCTAAATATTGTATAATAAAGTATCTTCAAATAATGTTCATGCATTGGAAGTAATTCAAATTTTAATAGGCCATACTGGGCTTGTATGTGCTGGAAATGAAGAGAGAACACGATCAAAACTAGAGGAGGTGTGACGTAGAGAGAACGTTTCCTGTTGTGGGAGAATGTAAAACTAGAGTTCATTGTTTAAATATAAGAGATCACCTATTTAAGACAGAGATTGAGCAATATTTCTTTCTCTGAGAGGCCTGACAGTCTTTGGAACATTCTTCCTCAAAAGATGGTGGCAAAAGAGTCCTTGAATATTTGTAAGAAAGATATAGAAAGACATTTAAACAGGGGATGGATGTTAACCACATCTAGGTGGAAATGCAGAATTGTGGTTTAAAAAAAATCAACGGATCAGTCATGATCCTATTAACTATCATCGACCAGACATGAGGAACCTGCTCCCAACCTGTATGTTTGCACATGAAGAAAGTCCAATAAAACAAATGTAGGTTCATTGCAGCATCGTCCATGCTTGTATCTGAAGTGTAAAGGCACAGCATCGATTAATCTGTATAACAAGTCATTCCCACTAAATATGGAAAGGATTCTGACACTGATTCAGCTCATGTAATAACAGTTTCTGAAGTTAGGGTTTAAAGTATGTGTTAAGGTCCAAGACTTAATCAGGTTTGTGCTATTACACAAATGTAAGTGTCTAAGAGCAATCGGTGATAATCTTTATTTCTATAATAATGCATTATTTCTATAAACCTGGATCTCACCTGTGCAAGTTCTTGGTTCTCGAATTCATTTATTTCCATTTTACATTGCAAGCTCATTTCTTTCAGGTTGGAATTACCTGTAGCACAAAAATCTCTAAACAGTTCTTGTTTAGCATTTAAAAATTCCTTCTGCAAATCAGCTTCTGAAATCACATCATGTGTCCCTAATTTATATATAATTTTGACATTTTGCATTTGCCTTTCAACGGAAAGAGCTTCAGCATTCTTCTGTGTTAGTTCTCTCTGGAACACCTCTTTTTCTTCTGAAAACAATTCTTCCATTTTTTTTCTCGATGTATCAAACTGGAGATCTTGTTTTGGAATAGGTTCCGTTTCTTTCTCCCATTCTTCACTTACTTTACATGTATCAGATTTATCTTGCTCATCCCTACTCACCCGAGCCATCTCAGTCTGCTGAGCAAACTGTACAGACATCTGTACAATTACCTATAAAGAAATTAAATAAGGACAAACACTTATTGATATGTTAACTAAACTAAAGTACATTGATGCCAACATTTTAATCATTTCAAAGCCTATATTATTTTTACAGCCATTAACACTATAATATTATTGACAAAAGTCTTAAACAGTGCAGTATTAGCAAATTGGTATTTGAGAGAGAACTATCACTGCATTGTCATGCATTTGAATTAATTGAAAATGATAGTTAACAGTTATGTGCTCTGATATCCTTGTTATGCTTCGCCTTATACCTTACACCAGCATACCTTGGCAATTTCTTCCTGCAACTGTTCTTCATATTGCTGTCGCAGATGATGTACAGAATCAGCAAGTTCCCTATTTTGCTCTTCGGTCGTTTCCAGAGCAACTTTTGTAAGGATTTCATTCAAACTTTGAACACTTGTATTAGGCTCCCCTCCAGCAAGGTCAGGCGACTCACCAACTACTTTCCTCTCCAGACTGTAATGTGTTACCATAGATTCCATTTGTTTTGGTTTTTGATGGCATTGCTCGTCCAAATCATGCAATGCCTTTTTCACATTTGGTTCCTGTTGCAAAAGGCCTGGGTGTTTCATGTGCCATTGTTGCTCCTGAATAATGCCCACTTTTGATTCAACCTAGGAAAAATATACATTACATACATTTAAGCCTATGGTTGGCATTTTTTGTATGAACACAATTCAATGTTAGCATAGATTGTAGACACAGGACTATGAGGTACTCTTCAGAAACTGGCAGAGAGTTATATTATTCAGTAAAAAAAGACTACAGTTCAGCAATTTGAGCATATCTATAACTGAATTTTGATACAAAAAACCAAGATACCAACACCTCAGGAAACATAGGTCAAGAACCTGTTACCAACAGTAAATCTTTTGCAGAAAGACCAGTGTTGACATAATACCAAAAATGCTGATTTAAAATTGGAAGGACCTGTGCAGTGGCCTTTGTGGAATGAAAACTATCAATTTGGACAGGTCAGAGCACAGCAAACTCTATGCTGTTCCTTGTGCAGGTTCAGTGTGCAGATCAATAGTGTACAGAATTGTTAGCCAAATGTCAAAAATTCTGTTAAGGACATCAGTCCTCAACTATCTATCTGGCTTAAATTAATTATATGTAAAGAAATTAAGAGTGAATACATTTATGAATATTTAAGAGGAGGTAAAAGTAGAGAAAATAGGGAGAAGAATTAGCAATTTAAGTGGAACAGCCACATAACCGTGGTGATGATAAAACAAGGTTAGTGGGTAGACTTGCTCTGGAGCAAGCAACTCACCTTCTGGTTTCCCAAACTCTACCTCCCACTGTGAGATTCATGTCAGGAGTATACTGCAATTGTATTGACTTATCTGAACAATGCAGCTCCAACAATGTTCAAAATGTTCAACAGCATCAGGAGAAACCTGTCCATATGATTAGCATCCACCCATGACCATTAACTTTTTTTTATCACCAACATAACAGGTTTGATTAAAATTCATTAAGAGCAACTTCCCTAAGAAATTTAATCGAAACAGATGTAATGAATCCATATGATAAACTGGATTTGATAAGGGAACTCAAGGTAAAGGAACCATTAGGAGGTAGCGACCACAACATGATAAGTTTTAATCTGCAATTTGAGAGGGAGAAGGTGAAATCGGATGTGTCGGTATTGTAGCTGGGCAAAGGGAACAACAGAGGCATAAGGGAGGAGGAACTGGCCAAAGTTGACTGGAAAGGGACCCTAGCAGGGGTGACGGTGGAACAGCAATGGAAGGAATTTCTGGGAATAATCCGGAAGATGCAGAATCTTTTTATTCCAAATAGGAAGAAAGATTCTAGTGGGAGAAAGAAATGACCATGGGAGACAAGGGAAGTCAAGGACAGTATAAAACTAAAAGAGAAGGCATATAACTTAGCAAAGATTAGCAGGAAGCCAGAGGATTGGGAAGCTTTTAAAGAACAACATAAGGTAACTAAAAAAAAGACAATACAGGGAGAAAAGATGAAATACGAAGGTAAGCTAGCCAATAATATATAAGAGGATATCAAGAGTTTCTTCAGTTATATAAAGAGTAAGAAAGAGGCAAGAGTGAAAGTTGGGCCACTGGAGAATGATGCAGGAGAAGTGATAACGGGGAATAAATAAATGGCAGAGGAGTTGAAAAACCTTTTTGCATCAGTCTTCACAGTGGAAGACACCAACAATGTGCCTGAAATTCAAGAGAGTCAGGGGGTGGAAGTTAGTGGATAGGCTATTACTAGGGATAAAGTGCTTGGGAAGCTGAAAGGGCTGAAGATGGATAGGTCACCTGGACCAGATGGACTGCATCCTCGGGTGCTGAAAGAAGTGGCTTTAGAGATTGCGGAGGCATTGACAGTGATAGTTCAAAAATCACGAGAGACAGGAGAGGTCCCAGATGATTGGAAAATTATGAATATTACCCCGCTGCACAAGAAGGGAGCAAAGCAGAATAGTGGGAACTATAGGCCGGTTAGTCTGACTTCAGTGGTTAGTAAGATTTTAAAGTCCATTATAAAGGATAAGGTTACGGAATGTTTAGAAGTGCACAATAAAATAGGCCGAAGTCAGCATGGCTTTGTGAAGGGGAGGTCTTGCTTGACAAATTTGTTGGAATTCCTTGAAGAAGTAAATAGCAGGACAGACAAAGGAGAGTCAGTAGATGTTGTTTACTTAGATTTTCAGAAAGCCTTTGATAAGGTGCCACACATGAGGCTGCTAAGGAAGATTAGAGCCCACGGTATCAAAGGGCAGATAATAACATAGATAGCAGGTTGGCTGGATGGTAGAAGACAAAGAGTGGCAATAACGGGTGCTTTTTCTGGTTGGCAGCCAGTGACTAGTGGAGTTCCGCTGGGGTCGATGCTGGGGCCGCTACTCTTCATGTTGTATCTTAATGATTTGTACAAGGGGATTGGAGGCTTTGTAGCCAAGTTTGCGGATGATACGAAAATAGGTGGAAGGGCAGGTAGTGTAGAGAAAGCACGGACTCTGCAGAAGGACATGGACAGGTTGGGAGAGTGGGCAGAGAAGTGGCAGATGGAATATAGTGTCACAAAGTGTGGAGTCATGCATTTTGGTAGTAAGAATAAAGGCGTAGACTATTTTCTAAATGGGAAGAGAATCCAGAAATCGGAGATGCAAAGGGACTTGGGAGTGCTGGTACAAGATTCCCAAAAGGTTAATCTGCAAGTCGAATCGGTAGTAAAGAAAGAAAACTCAATGCTAGCATTTATTTCAAGAGGACGTGTATACAAAAACAGGGATGTGATGCTGAAGGTAGACACAAAAGGTTGTAATCTCCCTTACACAAAAACTCTAATGGATGTATAATATTCAATTTTAACAGTTTTATTTTACACTGTCATGTACTTTAGCACATCGTATCCTTTACCTTATATTCCTCCATTCTTTGTTTTTCCACCTCAAAAGCAGAACTTCCAGTCACATGCTCAGCAGGTGCATTTATTCCTGTCCTAAATGAGAGGTTGAAGAAAATAACCAAATAAACTAATCTGAATGAAGTCAAGCATACTTGCAGTAGAAACCTATGTTTCATCAGTTTCTTTCTCCCTTTAAACAATCTGCCATACCTTGTAAATATATTTAATCTCTTGGGAAGTATTTGGGGCGTGATTATACCACCACAAAGTACCTTAAGATGTTTTACTATATTCAAAGGGCTCATGCAAATACAAAGTTGTTGTTTGAGGTAAATGTATTCAGCAGTGGTAGTGCTCATTAATGTCCTGAAGGTGGAGACACAAACCTGCAAACATGGATAGGTCTTCACAATATTTCTTCATTTAAAAAGCACATTTTAAAGAATGAAGCCAAAATTTGGCTGGATTTCAGAAGTAATAATCCAGATTACTCCCAGTGTCATGCACTTTTGAGTACAGAAAGAGGAGGTTAGTACACATAGATGAAATTTGATGAGAGATGATGCTAAACACTCAATGTTTTGGTCATTGGGGGCAGTTGTGGGGAAGATGAGACCTATACAGGTCAGAATGGTTGTACCCTGACAGGTTGAGATGAAACAAATAACCTCATCGGCAGGTTGCTATGAATGTTGGGGAGGGTTTGGTCGTGTTTAACAGGAAGCAAATATTTAGAAAGCAGAAAACTATAGCTGAAAACAGAAGGATTAAAAGGTGGCTAAAGCAAAGGCACTGATAAACATGGCTTAAAATGGTCAGTAGTAGCAGCTTAACATTACTGGTTACACGATTTTCAGGTAAGAAAGACAGGGGATTTAAAAGACAATATTGACTCAAGGAACAAACATAGTTGTGAGATGGAATGACATGTTACAAGAATAATTCAATACAATTCAATTAGTCAATGTATATTGAACTAAATAATTAAAAAGTGAGCATTTATACTATTGGGATGTGGGGAGGGCACCCCGGACTTCCATAATCCTGAATCAAATTGGATAAATCAAATTGCGTATCTCCTGGGCCCTATGATAACGGGGATTTTAGAAGGAAACAAAGATGGATCTTACATTTGGCAGTTCTGGCTGAACATGAGGGTTAACATTGAGGGAATCACATTGAAGCCCACTGATGTTGAAGATGGAGATGCTCATGGAGTCTCCTTCTCACATTAGTCATTGTTGCCTTTTAGATTCATAACTCGAAAGTCTATTGATTTTATCCACTGGCTGTGGGATCACTTAGCCTTATCTATTGCAATCTGCTATTGATGCAGACGAGCAGGCATGTAGTCCCTTGTTGCAGCATCATCAGGAATTCATGTCCTTTCTAAGTGCACTTGGTTCAGCCCCCAGTAAATCCTTCAGTACTGATTCAACCGATATAGATTCCCCTGGCTCGACTGCAATTACAGTTTAGAGTGTAACAGGCCACGGATTACATACTGCAGTACTGTTCACTTCTGTTATAACTGATGGCCCATATGGAAGTTATAAACTGCCAGATTTGTTGAGAGTATATCCAAAGGTAGCATTGCAAACCCGATGAGGGATGACTTTAGTAAAAGATAGGATCATGTTTTCATACGAACTGCACGACACTCCATGAATGTCATAAACTAATGCACCTGCATCAGAAACTTAGGGTGTACATTACAACAGATCTCCACATTGTCAGTGTTCCATAACACCTTTTCCCAATAATCAGAATTGAACAGCAGGTGCAATCTGATTTGAGAAATGAAAATATTTATAATGACTTCTTCTAATTTGAACTCAGTGATTTGAAATATATTATTCAATATTTTACGCTGCACATTGAAAAGGAATGTTTCGCAAGCCCCAGGAGCCCCAATTGTCAAATATCCTTGAGACTGTCAAAAGCAGAATTCAGTTTGTTTTATTTCACTGTTCAAATGTTATCTCTCTTTCTCACTTTGAATTTCCATTGTTTCAGCCTTTTTGCCAAACTGTGTCAGAGGCAGTTCAGAAATTCTATTGTCGCAGACTGTAAAGAACTACTAGTTAAAAAGATGCTAGATCCTTAAAAAATGGCGACAGTCTAACTTTTTCATAAACTGTCCATTGGGTAATTACTCTACAAAAAAGGCCTCTTCACCTTTAACTGCGGGTGAAAGTTCCACGTGGCATTATTTTGAAGAGATGGCACCTATCCCCGCATCCCTCACTCCATTCCTACCATCACTCCATTCTTCCATGAAGAGCAAAGGAGAAAACAGACAAGTCTCAGCCTCAACATCTCATCTGTAAGAAGGTACTTCTGATAGTACAGCATTTCTTTAATAATGCATAGGTGACTTTTGGTACGCTCAAATCTCTGGGGCAAAACTTGAATTGCACTTTCTTATTCTGCGTGAAGGGTGCCATCAAGTGAACCACAGCCGACACAATCATGAGCAAGAGCTATACAAATTATTCGTGGAGTACAGAACTTATGTCCCTAAAACTTGCAAGATGCCTCGATTCCAACTGGAGGATGAATCAACTTGTTCATACCTGGTCCGTGAGACAAAGCCAGTCATCTTCTGTAGTTTTTGCTGCAAAATGATGATTTTTCTTGTATATTTTGCCTCCATCTCTTGATATTGCTGTTCATTGGTAGTCTTCAAACTTTTTATTTCTTCTGCATGTTGCTCTTGCAACTCTGTCTTCTGTCGGCAAAATTCCTGCTTTAGCTTTACGATCTCTTCAAGCCGAGCTGACCGGATTCTCAACTGTTCCTTAAGGTCTAAGCAGCAGATAGAAATGCAAATTGTTAGTATTCCATATCTTCATTGAAATTATGAAATACATTTTAGTGGACTTATTTCCCATGTATTTGTTATTATATTCGACCCTTGAAAATGATGGTTTGCCATATTAACATGCTGAAAATGTTTCAAGTGATAAAGTATAAGAAAATAACTGCAGATGCTGGTACAAATCGAAGGTATTTAGTTGGAATAACTCAGCAGGTCAGGCAGCATCTCAGGAGAGAAGGAATGGGCAACGTTTCGGGTCGAGACCCTTCTTCAGACTGATGTCAAGGGGGCGGGACAAAGGAAGGATATTCCTTTGTCCCGCCCCCCTGACGTCAGTGTGAAGAAGGGTCCCGACCCAAAACGTTGCCCATTCCTTCTCTCCTGAGATGCTGCCTGACCTGCTGAGTTACTCCAGCATTTTGTGAATAAATAAGTGATAAAGTAATGTTTAAGGTTTACCATTAAGGTCTTGAGAACTGGCATGTGAGCTTTCTATCTGCATACGCAATCTAACATTTTCTTCTTCCATTTGAAATTTTAAATGTACGTATGCAGCTTGGCGATCTTCAATCTGAAATTACAAACAAGGTTAGGAAACAAACGAGGCTTTCACTTTACAAAAACAAAATAAAATGTATTTTAGCTTTACATATGCTGTCCAAATATTGTAATAAAATGTTTAAAAGAGATCGTAATCAAAACTTGAACCTCAGTCTATTAAAATCGTTTAACTCGATTGCAAGAAAATAAGTTATTTCATGATCAAGACATCCATAAAGCTTCACAGCAAATTAAGTAAATTGATATGCAGTCACACCTATATATGAAATGAATTACTGAACATCTTGATCCTACAAACTGCAATGAACAAATAGAAAAATTGTTGCCATGATGTTAGTAATGTAGTCTAGGGCATCAGAGATTGCATTCTTATTCTTTATGAAAGAAATGCTAAAGGATCTTTGAAATCCACCTTACATGTCAGATTAGATAATTTAACATTTTATCCGGATGCTGGAAGCTCAGCAGTGCAGCATGCCCAAGCTATGTAATGGACTCAATACTCCAAACTAGCACTTGAAACTTCTATCTTCTAAATCAGATAAATGTGCTAACAGCTGAGCCATGGTTAACAAAGTTCTTTAAAAAAAACACAGCATATAGAAATAGAATTTATCAGCATTTCCCTAAAATGTAATACCACACTTGGATAGAATGAATTGTTTTGCTTACCTTTTGGAAATCATTAGTTAATTGTGTTTGAAGAGCGGCCAGCCGATTATATTCCTCAAAGAGATATTTTTGAAGTCTCTCTAGATTTGTTTGCATTGCTGAAAGTCAAAACATAAAAGACCGGGATGTCTTATTTTCAGGCCAACAATAGGATAAATATGAACATTGGGTATGTTAAAAAAATTGTGTGGCACCATCTAAAATTTAATAAATAACTTACAATAAAATGTAGCTCCTATCAGTCTGCCTCAGAAATCCACTTCTTACTCATGAAACCCTATTTATTTCTCATTACTGTCCCATTGCTTCTTTGATTGTTGTGACAACTGCACCAAACACAATGTAGTTTCCTCAGCACAGGCTGAAGATGGTTTTTTCCCCTGAATTAGCTGCTTTTTTTAATAAGAATATTCTTAAACAAAATGTGATTCATAATAAACAGTAAAACTTTGGTTATTGACATTTGTTTTTAAAAAGATTAATAATTCCTGAATTCCATTGTGCTACATATGAAGATTTAGGGGAAAACTCTGAAAGTAAATATAGTGGAATTGGCTAAACGGTTCACAGGTAGAAAAACATCATGGGTATAAACTGGCTCTTCGTTGGATTATAACATTCTATGGCTCTGCCCTTAGTTTACTACTTATGTTACATCCTTGGAGTCAATTGTCAGTACGAACACCTCCCATTTGCGGTGATTAGATCATAATTACTGACTTTTCGAAGGCAATTAAAAGTGCAGGGAATGATCGCTGACAAATGGCTCATCTCAGATGATAGCATCAATTTTTCATACAGAACAGCCGCCATCACAAAACCAGAAAATATAGAATTAATCACATTTCTTGAAGAAAGCTAAATCTATAATTTCAGAGGAGAGGAAAGCTTAGGGATACAGATATTTTGATTGTAATACCTTGATTGTCTTGTTCAGATGTTCATTTCCTGAGCCTGACATAAATAACCTTGGAATTGATATAATTGGTTGACGGCAGTGTTTGGAAATAACATATTTTTGCTTTTAAAAGTCATAGAAACCATTCAGCGGGAGATAATAATTTAAAGATGAGCTGATTAGAGTTCAGGGCCAGACTCCTGTGAGGAGGGGCTAAGCCAAAAAGCAAAGCAACCTTGAATGACGAGAGGGGTAGTAAATTGGTTAAAAAGAAAAAAATAAAGTATAGGTAGACACAAAATGCTGGAGTAACTCAGGGGGACAGGCGGCATCTCTGGAGAGAAGGAATGGGTGATGTTTTGGGTCGAGACCCTTCTTCAGACTTCAGACCAGTCTGAAGAACTGATTTCAGTTTTAAAAATCAGCTAATTCAGGACTGATCTGAAGTCTGAAGAAGGGTCTCGACCCGAAACGTCAACCATTCTTTCTCTCCAGATGCTGCCTGTCCCGCTGAGTTGCTCCAGCATTTTGTGTCTACCTTCGATGTAAACCAGCATCTGCAGTTCTTTCCTGCATAAAGAGAGCATAGGTACGGTTTAGAAAGATTAAATCACACAGGGCTTTTGAGGAATAGAAAAAAAGCCAGAAAAAGCTCAAGCAGGGAATTAGGTGGGGGCAAGACTTGCCATTAAATTACCGAGGCAAGTCAGATTACAACTACCAAAACCATTTTATACATACATTAAAAACAAAAGGGGAACTAGGGAGAAGGTAGAAACATTTGAGGATAAAGGAGGGAATTTATGTTTGGAGTCAGAAGATCTAGGCAAGGTACTAAAAAAGTACTTTCCATTAGTATTCACCAAGGAAAAGGACACGGAGGGTAATGAGATCAGTGTGGTGGGTATACTCGTATGCGGAGGCATTTTGACATCTAAAAGGAGGTGGTGTTGAGTCTTTTGAAGAGCATTTAGGTAATAAGTCTACAGGGTCTGATGAGATCTAGCCCAGGTTATTGAGGCAAGAGAGAAGATTGTTGCGGACTTGACAAAGATCTTTGTGTCCTCTCTAGCCACATGCAAGGGCCCAGAGACTCAGCAGTAGCCAATGTTGTTCCTTGTTTAAAAGAGGAACAAAGGATAATCGAGCAAAATATAGGCCAGTGACCTTCACATCAATTGTAGGCATGTTATTGGGGAGGATTCATATGGATAGGATTACTCATATTTGAAAGAAAATGGGTTAATTGGGAATAGTCAGCAAGGCTTTGTCCAGGGCAGGTTACATTTCACAAACTCAAATGCGTTTCTTGAGGTGACAACAAAAGTGCTTGATGGGGGTAGGACAGTGGTAAGCCGATCTGAAGATTAAGATGCATAATATCCGCAGAGACTTGGTAGTTTGGATTCAGATATGGATTACCCACAGAAAACAGAGGCTAGTGTTAGAAGGGTGTTATTCTGGCTGAAGCTCTGTGACCAGTGGTGTTCTGCAAGACCTCTGCTGGAACATCCACTGTTTTTAATACATATTACAAAAATGTAGATGGGTTGGTTGGTAAACTTGCAAACACAAAAAATAGTGGAATTGTGGACAATGTAGAAAGCTGTCAACGAATTGTGTCCACCTGAGGTTTTACATGATACTGTTATCTACTTTGCAAATAGGATTTACAGATCCTACCTTTAAAGGAATGACCTTTAAAATGAATGATGGGGTTCCGTTCTGTGCTTTTATTTTGTTTGGTGTTGTGTGGTGGATTAGACAGCGACTTCAAGAATTACGGACAGGTTGTTCCGCGATAAAATGCCTTTTCACCAGGGTCAGTAACATTCCACCGCCAGACATGCATTTCCCTCCCCTTTCGGCATTTTGAAGGGCCTGTTCCCTTCACAACTCCCTGGTCAGCTTTTCCACCTGCATCAATCTTTCTCACAACACTTTCCCACACAATCCCTAAAGATACAGCACTCTATACAGTACTCTTTTGTTCCCACCATCAGAGGCCCAGTCGAGAAAGAGTCGAGTCATGTGAAGCAAGGATTCACTTGCACTTCTTCCAAAAATAACATGAAGTATTTGGTATTCACAATGTGAACTCCACCTTGAAGAGGAGGAATGTCTTTTGTCAGTGGGTGGTGAATCTGTGGAATTCATTGGCAAGGAAGGCCTTGGAGGCCTAGTCAATGGATATTTTTAAGGCGGAGATTGATAGATTCTTGATTAGTACGGGTGTCAGGGGTTATGGGGAGAAGGCTGGAAAATGGGGTTGAGTTCCGTCATGGTTGAATGGCAGAGTAGACTTGATGGGTCAAATGGCCTAATTCTGCTCCTATAACTTATGAACTAAACTAAAGTTGGCTCAGGTAACCACAATGTTGAGTGCCCGCACTCAATCCACAGGAATGATTCAGCATTCCAGTTGCCAGCCACTTGGATTCTCCATCCCACTCCCAATGTGACACAGCTATTTATGGCCTCCTACACCATTATAATGAGGCCTAACGTAAACTTGAGAAACAACCTTTCATCTATTCCATACTCACTACTGTATTTTCAACTTCATGTAACTTTCATTACCTGTCTACATCAAAACTGGTTGTTTTTGTAGGTTTTAATCTGTTGGATAGCTGCTAAAGTATCAGACAATCTGCCATAAGGTAGCTTACCTTTTGCTTCTTCAACATGGTCTTTATCTAACTGATTTTCCTTTTGCGTATCGTCTGTGTTTCCCAGTGCTAAAGCTTCACCAGATTCTTCCTCGAGCTTCCTCTTGTCTAGCAAATAATCTTCACCAAGTGTACTGGCAAATGACTGTCCAAACAAAAACACTTCATTCATACATTTCAACCATAAAAGGAATTGCTGCATTAAGAGGACATACAAATACTGTCGCAGCAATCATCATTTAAAATCGAAACTGCATTTTTAATTAAAAAGTTAATACTTATTTTAGTTTTTAGGGTAAATAATCCTTAAATATTGCATTACTTTTATCCTAAATTAATACCTATCATGTAATGTAGATGTACTTAAGATTTATTTTCCTGGGTAAAAATATTTAGTTCATCAAAGACTGCAGCAGAAACTGCAAACACAATCTTTCATTCTTTCTGTCAAATTCAATTTTCAATATTCAGTGGAGAAATCACTAATGGGTCACACAGTAGGACTGACTGATAGGTTAACTGACTGCTATAAGTTGCGGCTAGTGTGGGTGGAAGACAGGAGAATTGTGGATGGAAGGGTAGAATTGATAGGCATATAAAAGGCAATTGGTTATGGAGATATGAGTGGGGAAATGAGACAGAGGGAATATCTTGAGAGGCAGCATAGACCTCATAGGCCTAACAGCCTCCTTCCATTCCATGAGGAAATATGAGAAATGGGTTAAAGGGTTATGTCATGATTCACCACATTTTCCGACAATGAGAAACATCTAATTATTTTAATGTACCTGGGAGAGCTGCGCACATTCACCGGAAATCATCTCACTGAGCCTCTCCATCAGCATTTGTGATGATTCCTCAGTTCCTAGACGATAATCACTGATTAGATTCAAACACCACAAATCGCTGCTCATTTTGCTGAAGGGAACAATGTTTATGACCCATGCCCATTGGCTATAAAACTGAACATTGTTAGGCCATTCCACCTGACAGTTAAGAATCAACCACACTGCAGTAGTGTGGAATTACAGTCCGGACAGGCAAAAACACAAAATTCCCTTCTCTAAAAAGCAGTGAACCAAATGCAACAACCAATCTTCTTGGCCAATCTTTTTTGTAAAGCACCATTGAAACATTGAAAATAGGTGCAAGAGTAGGCCAATCGGCCCTTCAAGCCAGCACCGCCATTCAAAAGGATCACAGCTGATCATCCAAAATCAGTACCCCATTCCTGCTTTCTTCCCATATCCCTTGGTTCCGTTAGCCCTAAGAGAATTCCACAGATTCACAACTCTCTGGGTGAAAATGTTTTTCCTCATCTCAGTCCTAAATGGCCTACCCCTTATTCTTACACTGTGACTCCTGGTTCTGGACTCCCTCAACATCGGGAACATTTTTCCTGCATCCTGTCCAATCTCTCAAGAATTATATGTTTCTACTAGAACAAGTTGGGCCCAAACCTCTCCTGCATTGGTGCAGCACCCTCTCCTCCCCCACTTCCCCCTCCCCACTTCCCCCTCCCCACTTCCCCCTCCCCACTTCCCCCTCCCCTCCACTACCCCCTCCCTCCTTCCCCCCAATCCATCCCCCTCAATCCACCTCATCTCCCCTCCTCCCTCCCTCCACCCCCTCCCCCCTTCCCCACCATCCCTCTCCCTCCCTCCATCCCCCCCTCCCTCCCCCATTCCCCCCACTCCCTCACCCCTCCCTCCATCTTCCCTCCCCAGGAGATAGATTTAAACTTTAAAATGTAAATAACTTAAAAAATATAACACCAATTTCAATGAAACCTCTTCCATTAGCACCAAAGGGACGACGGTGAGTAAGGTGGACCTAAAATTGTCGCGCTATCGTGTACCGTTTTGGCTACAGTTCAGGAACATACAAACGAGAGTTTTAGTTTATAGATAAGATCCCCTCTCATCTTTCTAAATTCCAGTGAATATATGCCCAGTCAATCCATTCTTACATCATATGTCAGTCCTGCCATCCCGGGAATTAACCTGGTGAATCTATGCTGCACTCCCTCAATCACAAGAATGTCCTTCCTCAAATTGGGAGGCCAAAACTGCACACTTATACTCCAGGTATGATCACACCAGAACCCTGTACAACTGCAGTAGGACCTCCTTGCTCCTATACTCAAATCCTCTCGCTATGAAGGCCAACATGCCATTTGCTTTCTTTACTGCCTGCTGTACCTGCATGCTTACTTTCAGTAACTGATGTACAAGGACACCCAAGTCTCGTTGCACCTCCCCTTTTCTTAATCTGACACCATTCAGATAATAATCTGCCTTCTTGTACTTGCCACCAAAGTGGATAACCTCACATTTATCCACATTATACTGCATCTGCCATGCATCTGCCCACTCACCCAACCTATCCAAGTCACTCTGCAGCCTCATAGCATCCTCCTCGCAGCTCATCCTGCCACCCAGCTTTGTGTCATCCACAAACTTGGGAGATGTTACATTTAATTCCTTTGTCTGCAATTCTTAGTGTATACAGCCACGCTTTCTTGTCCTGCTTTATGGGCCATAGGTAACCTGTCTTTCTGAAAGTCAGAGATGTTCCCAGATAATAGTTTCTACCTTAATCTCCTTCACAGCCACATATTTTATATGTTCGAGTTATTTCTAAGTTAACAAGTAATTTATTTTCTTTATATTTTTTCTTCAGTCAACTTAATTTAGCTAAATTTAGACACAAGGAATTGCAGATGCTGGTTTACGAAAAAAAAGACACAAAGTGCCGCCCTGAAGGGTGTCGATCCGAAATATCGTCTATCCGTTCTCCCAAGATGCTACCTGACCCGCTAAGTTACTCCAGCACTTTGTGAAATATGAGGTGCTGCTCCTCCAACTTCCAAGCGCAGGCTCGGCGATCGCTTCGCTGAACACCTGCGCTCGGTCCGCATTAACGCAACTGATCTCCCGGTGGCCCAGCACTTTAACTCCCCCTCCCATTCCCAGTCTGACCTCTCTGTCATGGGCCTCCTCCAGTGCCATGGTGAGGCCCGCCGGAAGTTGGAGGAGCAGCACCTCATATTTCGCCTGGGCAGTTTGCGGCCCGGTGGTATGAACGTCGACTTCTCCAACTTCAGATAGCTCCTCTGTCCCTCCCTTCCCCTCCTCCTTCCCAGATCTCCCTCTATCTTCCTGTCTCCACCTATATCCTTCCTTTGTCCCACCCCCGACATCAGTCTGAAGAAGGGTCTCGACCCGAAACGTCACCCATTCCTTCTCTCCCGAGATGCTGCCTGACCTGCTGAGTTACTCCAGCATTTTGTGAATAAATAAATTGCAGGGAGTTGTGTATGTAGCCCAGTCAATTACACAAACCCAGCCTTCACCCCACTGCACCCCACTCCCTACCAATCGACTCCATCCACACTTCACGTTGTCTTGGGAAATTATTCAACATCATCAAGCAGTATTTGCATCTTAGTCATTCCCTTTTCTGTCGTAGCTTTAAGATAAGAGGGTCAAAGTTTAAAGGTGATGTGCGGGGCAGGTTTTTACACAGGGTGGAGAGTACCAGGAATGCACTGCCAGGGGTGGTGGTTGAAAAATATATGTTAGTGACATTCAAAAGACTTTTGGCTAGGAAGGAGATATGGGTTATGTGCAGGCGGATAAGTGATGGTCATGGCATCATATCCGCCATAGACAGAAGGGCCTGTTTTGTGCTGTATTCATAATCTTGTATTCATTGTCTTGGATTCATATGTTCTATGAATGCAAAACTACAAGAAAAGCCAACATACCACTTGCCTGATTAGTTGCTTGTTGTACTCATTTACTCTTTGTTTTTTTAAACCTTATTTCTATTTTTTTTCCCTTTAATAGGGTATCTTACATGTTGTTAATCTTACATGGTTTAGTGCCCAGAACTAGCACAAGCTACTACCAACAGCCTACCCGAAAATGTCCAATTTTCCAACTTTGTCCTTAAACTAATCATCTGCCTATATACACCCATCCCTATAAGCTTATGCCACATAACAACTTTTTGTGCAGTACTTTTGACTATCCAGAAATGCTATATTAATTGGTTCCACTGCTATTTATCCCGAGAATCACATCCTCAAAAATTCAAATTTGTTAGTTTATTTTTCAAACTATCTCTGCCTTTTCATATCGTCAATTCCGAATTACTATTCTATCCTGTCCATGGATTCCATCAACAATGTGTACCGATGGATAGAGAAGGAAATCACTTGCACCAAATTTGCAGGTGATGAGATTTAATAAAATATACTTCATTCTATTAAATCAAGGTGAAACCCAGCAACAATGAATCTAAAATGGAAATTTTCTCACAAGTGTTTCACAAATTAATCAAATTAAAAATTATTGGGATGAAATCAGCAAGGTCAATATTTGATCCGCATTTCTGTTGGTATATTTTCTATCAAAGAAATAGGCAATAAACATTTTTAAAAATACTAAAAACTCTCAGCAGGTGAGGGAGCATCTGTGCCAGAAGAAATAATTAATGCTTCAGGGCTTCAGGTTGAAGACTTTTTATCGGAGGGGATAGGCATATCCTTGAACTGAATCCTGGACAAAGCTTATGTAGCAAGTTGTGGCTTCTACATTGTTAATGTTAAAACAACTTTAATTCAAGTAGAAATCATGAAAATGTTAAAAACAAAAAAGGAGGGATTCAATATTTACTATTGTTATTGTTATACTTGCCTTTCTGAGATGCTTTAATGTTCAGTAATTCCTGCTGAAATTGTGCTTGAAGTTCATTTATTTCCAAACCATGAGCAGCTGTGAGCTTTTCTTGGAGTCTTTCAAGTGCAACCTCTGTTTCCTTTTTCAAACTGTCACGGACAAGCTCCAGCTGTGCAGCATGAATCTGAGTGAGACTGATGCGTTGGGCCTCCAACTGAAGCTTTAGCTCAGCCTGTCAAACACAAAGAACAACATGTTGTTTTTCTTTTTTTTCCACAACCAATCCTCTTCCTTCCCCATCTCATTCGGAACGGGCAGAACAGGCTCAAATCAAAAGGCAGTATAGGCCATTCTGAGTAACATTCTGACCTACTACATATAATGCTCTAAAATTCAGGAAATGTCACTTGAAATTACGAGAGGCAAGATCAAAAGTTAAATTTTTGCAGCTCATCTCTTGCTCAGTACCACTCCTGACAAGGGTTCTGATATTGCTGAAACAGGAAATTTGTGTATTTATTGAAAACTAATTTGGATTCTGAACACAGACTTCACCAAATGAACGTAACATTTCTGAAAATACATTGACTCTGAACTTACACTGACATAAAGTTATGGAACATACCCTGTTAACAATGCTAAATGTCTCCAATTTTCACTGAATTCCATTTCAAAGAGATTACATTTAAAATGCTTCAACATTTCAATATTCATATTGATTCATTATTGTATTAAACTATGGAGATTAGAAAAAAGACATAGCAAGGAAACAATAACTGATGCCGAATTTGTACAGCTGTGCCAGGTACCATTGATTAGAATGTTAGATGTGGCAAATCCTGGAGGTGCGAGGGGTTGCTCACATTCTTAGTGCTTTGCATCATTTGCTTCGTGTAACATAGGTTTCATGTGACTTAGAGCAAAAGTTACGTTTCATTTGGTGAAGTCTGTGTTCAGATACGCTGCTGCGTGACTGCATAAATCCTGAGCTTTTACATACAGCAGGTTCCAATTACTTTAGATTTTGTGAAAAAAAGGATACCCGCATGTCAAGAACCTAAATGTATGCCAACACAAAATGGCCTTTATCTTATAAAATACCAAATTTATCTGTTTAAATTTCTCTACGATGCATCTCACGTACCTGATTTTCATTCACCCCAGGATTCAGTTCACAAATAGAATCTCTAGCCTTATCTTTAATCTTCTCCCGTGCCAAAGTTTCCTGCTGAGCAGTAACAAATGATTTTTTAATTTCCTCTCCATTTTTGTGCAGGATTTCTTCCAGTGATGACTTCTGCTGTGCAGGTTCAGCCAAGCCAGATTGTTCAGCCCGTAAAGTCTCTAGTTGGTGCCAGTGATGATTCCTTTCTGAAAGAGTATTTGAAAGTTCTGATTCTTGCTTTTCTCTTAAATTGTTAATTTTAGTTAATAGAGATTCTTTTTCTTGAATAAGATGAATCTGATTTTGTTGCAACTCATCCCTTTCTAAGACAATAATTTTCATTGAATTTTTCAGTGAAATGACTTGCTTTATTAGATTTTCTTGCTGTTCATTTTCCTTTAATTCATAGGTTGTAGAAAAAGTTGGCTGTTTAGGTTGACTTTCATTCTTTGCTTTTATCAAATTCAATTGAGACAGTTTGTCCTCTTGGATCGTCATTTCAACATCTGACAGTTTCTGATTCTCTATTATGTCAGTTTTCTCGCACCTTTCATTGGCCTGCTCCTTTAAAAATTTGAGCTCCTCGTTCAACTGTAAAATTTCATTTTGCCTTAAAATCAAAACCTCTGAAAGATCTGAAAGTCTCTCAGTTAGCTCTTTCTTGTCCTGTTGAGCTATTCCAAGCTTTTCCATAAGCTCAGTTGCGTCTTTTTCAATTACTTCATTGCTTCCTAAAATTTCACATTGGCTATTGTCTTTGTCGAGCTGCACCTGGCTTATCACTGCGAAATTGTCTGTGTCTTTCGTCAATTCTGAACGCTGGCGTTGTTCACTTAAAACCTTTAACTTTGTTTCATATTCAATCTCTTGCTTAATCGTCTTTTCTTCTATTTCGGATTTCATTTTCAGCAGGCAGTCATATTCATCACGCAACTCTTGAAAGTTAACTTCAAAATTTTTCTCAGCAAAAGAAAATGTGTTTCTTTGCCGTTCAACTTCCTCTTTGAGCTCTCTCTCATGGGCTTTTAGCTGCTCATTAATCACAGTTAGCCTTTCTATCTTTCCTCTCATTTCTGAAAGGTCGTGTTCACTAACAGATGTAAACGTACTTGCTTCTCGTGTACAATAAATATTCAGCTTTTCCAATTGTTTTTTCTCCTCTTTTAGGGCTTCATTTTCTTCCTGAAGCACAATAATGTTTATCTTCATAGATTCCTGCTCCTTAATCTGTTCCTCCAAAACTTTATTTCTGCCTTGTAGCTCTACAATTTCTTTTCCAACTGTGCTCTTTTCTTTTTCATCTTTTCTGAGTGCTTCAATTTCCATTTCAAGTTCACCTATTTGCAAACGCATCTCTGCCTCCGCAGAGCTATTCTGAGACAACTGGAGCTTCTCTTTCAACAAAGATACTTCACATAACAACTGATTATTATTAAGGACCATATAATCCCTTTCACAATTCGCCTCTTCAATTTTTTTGCCTAATTCATTTTGTAAGCTTACCAATTTCTGGCTCTGGTCCAAAGCCAGTTGATCTTGTAGAGTACAAACTTTCAATTTATGATCTCTTTCGAGATCTTCTTTCAGTTTAGTTAGCTCCTCTTCATGGCTGAATAGAAGTTGAGTCCTTAATCTTTCTAATTCAGATTCCTGAGATTCAGCCATCCTATCCAAAACTTCATCTTTTTCTCTCTCCAACATGTCAAGCTTAATTTTATAGTTGGTAACTTCTGCCTCGTGCTTAGACTTTAGCTCTTTATTAGAATCTGAAGCAGCAAAGAGTTGGGTCTTCAATTGGCCAATCATGTCTTTCAGTTCTTCCACTTCATGCATTCTGTATTTGTGATCAGAAATATTTTCCGATGCTTTCCGAATCTGAACCTTAGTGAAATTGAGCTCTTGCAAAAGATCATGGACTTGTTCCTGCAGATCTGACTGTTTCTCAGAAGCTTTTTCTAACTGTTGTGTCATATCTTGCTTTATTTGGTCTCTTTGAAAATGAGAATCTCTTAATTTGGCATTTAGTTCATTGATTGCCATATTTAACACATCAATTTGCTCCTCATTAACTAAATTATTCACAGAATGACCCAAAGCCGTTCCCATTTCAGATTTATGCTGCTCAGTAAGTTTTCTAATTTCAGAGATATGTTGCTGTTGCAATTCTTGTTTCATCTGTACTATTTGTTTCCCATACATCTCATCCAATTCTGCCTGAAGTTGCTCCATTTTGCGATGATTTTCTATTTCAATCCTTTGTACCGTTTCTAATTCAGATAAATTGCCCATGTGGCAGCGTTTCTGGAGGGCTTCTATATTACCCATAAGGTGCTTTATTTCATCTGATGACTGTCTCGCCCTTTGCTTTGAATTAATTAGTTCAGTTTTTAGGTTCTCAGACTCTTGATTCTTTTGCAAAATACATTCATTTAAATCATGAAGTATTTTTTCAGAGGCAAGGGTTTTATCTTTCAACAGTGATGAGGTACTTTCATGACTTTTAATTGTATTTTCAAGATGTTCAATTTGTCTGTCTTTGTCAGTCTTTCCATTGTTAGTCTGTAGGCAGGGAAAAAATCCAAACAAACATATGCAAAATTAAAATCATTGCTTCATCAGGTGCTGGAGCATTATTTCCACTTATAGGTTTATGTACATTCAGATGGTCTTTGCAATTGGACTATTGACATAGAGTCTTAATGACCTAGATACAAGACTTCCAATCCCACTTTAACAGCATGATTACTAAAACAGAACAGTGAATATCCATTATTGGATTAACATGTCCGCTGTGCTCTGTTCAATGCATTCAAAAAAAGCTCAACAATTCCTCAAGCCTTAAAACACCACATTTAGTAGACCAGCAATTAAAAAAAACATTGGTTTTATGCTTAAAACAAGTAAGATTAAAGATTATGAATCACATCACAGATTGGAAAGATACAAGTGCAGAATGAAGAGTTTCCCTATTAAGAGTAAACACTGTAGTTCATAAATATACTCAGGAAATAGGCATACCACTACACGATCTTGAAGTTGAGCCTGCAAACATCTTATTTGGTGTTGACATTCCTCATTCATTTTTTGAGAAGTTTTCAGCTGTTGTTCCTGTTCATCAATTTGCATTTGATACGCGACAAGTTGCTGCTTGGAATGAATGAAGTCAGCAGCTGTGGTACCGCGGCTTGTACTTCTCACTGCTTCGTTGGCCTGCAGCTGCGTTTCATGCAAAAGAAAAGCACAAATTTCAAATTGTTAGCTTCAAGAAGTAAGCAGAAGACATCCATACTACTTCAACCTCACACAAAAGCATGTCTTTAAATTATTTATGCTATCAATATGACAATAGACAATAGACAATACAATAGGTGCAGGAGGAGGCCATTCGGCCCCTCGAGCCAGCACCGCCATTCAATGTGATCATGGCTGATCATTCTCAATCAATACCCCGTTCCTGCCTTCTCCCCATACCCCCTGACTCCGCTATCCTTAAGAGCTCTATCCAGCTCTCTCTTGAATGCATTCAGAGAATTGGCCTCCACTGCCTTCTGAGGCAGAGAATTCCACAGATTCACAAATCTCTGACTGAAAAAGTTTTTCCTCATCTCAGTTCTAAATGGCCTACCCCTTATTCTTAAACTGTGGCCCCTTGTTCTGGACTCCCCAATGATTGGTAACATTTTTCTCAGCATTCCAACCACCCCATGATCACAAATATTTGGAGCGTGGGGTGAGCCTTAAATACGTAGACGAGGGTTTCCCCACCTCCATGTGCAGTCATGTTGCTTACTTACACAGGCATAAATGCTCCAGATAATTTGTCCACATAATGTCAGAACTATTTGGCGGTCTGCTAATCAGTATTAACATTGATAGGTTTTTAAATCAACTCCCAAGAACTGCACTTGAAAATACCATATTTACAATAATACATTAACCAAAGTGAGAAAAAAAATCAACTTTCCCTAGAAAAACAAAGAACAGACAAAAGTTGCAAAATAAATTTTAATACGATATTAAAGATTATCTGCCTAGAAGGATTATCTTCAGTATCCACTTCAAGGGCAATGCAGCTGGTTTTAATACAGTAATTATAAATTGAGTTGAGCACAAAAGATTTAAGGGGGAAAGAACGCATTACCACAGCAAACCAAACATATGTAACACTGAAGGAATATCAATAATATCAGTAATAAGAAAAATATCACTGTGCTTCAAGATGCAGGGACTTAAATCTTAAATAAAAGTACTGTAAACCTCTTTAGTACAGACCTATTCCAAACAGATTTCGGTTACAGCGGGACTGTTTATTTTTAGTTTAGTTTAAAGATACAATGCTGAAACAGGCCTTTCGGCCCACCGAGTCCACGCCAACAAGCGATCCCCGCATGCTAGCACTACCCTGCACACACCAGGGACAATTTACACATACACCAAGCCAATTAACCTACAAACCTGTACGTCCTTGGAGTGTGGGAGAAAACCGAAGATCTCGGAAAAAACCCATGCGGGTCACGGGGAGAACGTACAATCTCCGTACAGACAGCACCCGTAGTTGGGATTGAACCCGGGTCTCCGGCGCTGTAAGGCAGCAACTCTACCGCTGCGCCACCGTGCCGCCATTGTCTCTTTAAGAACACAGGCTGCCAGTTATACTGCGGAGGCTATTGAAATCGACATGGCACTAAGATTGACATGGCATTGAAATTGACAAGCAATCACTTGGATCGACACTTAACTCTATTAAACAATGTCAGCCTTTAGTACTTTTAGCTTGCAGTAACAAAAATTCATTTTAGATGTTAATAATAGTTGTTAAAGTAAACCCTCGTTTTAATGGACACCTTTATAACGCATTTTGGTTATGGCGAACGGTCCTGTCAACGCCACCCCTGGCTCACACCATCTCCCCAGCCACAGAGCCTGAGTTTCCAACGCCACTCCCGGTTCGCAAGGTGCAGCAGCAAGCCGTTCTTCTCCCAGCGCACAATCCGGTTGTCGCAGCTGTTGTTTCGACTCACGTAGCCCCTAAGGACAGCGCTCCCTTACTCCACCTTGGAAGTGGAGCGAGGAACAGACAAAGCAAAGGAAGAAGTGGCAGCGTGCGAGAGGGGAGGGAGTCCTACGGTGACCGAGTGCATCTTGTCCTTGGCAGCGGCCTGAAGAAAGCGCTGTCCCCAGGGGCTACATCGAGAGCCGCAACATGTGATGAAGGACTCGCTGATGCAAACCAGCGACATCGGCACCTAGTTTTAAGGTGAAACAAGGTGAAACTGTTGGAGTAACTGGGCAGACGGAATCAATGTGAATACGACACCTATCCATGTTCTCCAGAGATGCTGCCTGACCTGCTGAGTTGCTCCAGAGCTTTGCGGCCTTTTGTGTATTAACAATTGTCTGTAGTTCGTAGTTTCAACTACATATAATATTAATCCCTTACTCAGTTATCGTGGATAATCGGCAATAACAGACACCATCCCCCCCCTCCCTATGGTCCATTATAACAAGGGTGTACTGTATAGAAAAATGGATCCTACTTTGCTACAACTGTTGGATGTTCAATGAGACTCTCTTGTTTGATAATGTACTGGAAAGTTGTCCAGAAAATTACTGATTTGTTCGGAACAAGGGAAAGTAATCTGAGAAAAATATATTTTCAATATTAATGGATATCCCAACGCAAAGGGTTAAATTTCCTTTCGGGTTATAAGAGGTCCAGAAAAAGGTGCAATTTGGCCATCAATCATTCATTAATGCCAGAATGATTTGAAAGCACTCCAGCAGTTAGCAGAAATGCTGACTGTATTCTTTGTTAGGTAAATGAGTAAGATTTTAAAAAACATGAACGATTGCAAACTTGTTATCTCTAATTTTTCCCTTTATTACTTTGCAACCTATTCCTACTTACATCAATGCTGCCATCTCCCAGATATTAAAATTAAACTTTTTATTTTGGTGTGAAGATTTAATACTTTGAGATACTCAAAAGGAAGTTTGCCTGTTCAGGACATAGAAACATAGAAACATAGAAAATAGGTGCAGGAGTAGGCCATTCGGCCCTTCGAGCCTGCACCGCCATTCAATATGATCATGGCTGATCATCCAGCTCAGTAGCCTGTACCTGCCTTCTCTCCATACCCCCTGATCCCTTTAGCAAAAAGGGCCACATCTAACTCCCTCTTAAATATAGCCAATGAACTGGCCTCAACTACCTCTGTGGCAGAGAATTCCACAGACTCACCATTCTCTGTGTGAAGAAATGTTTTCTCATCTCGGTCCTAAAAGACTTCCCCCTTATCCTTAAGCTGTGACCCCTGGTTCTGGACTCCCCCAACATCGGGAACAATCTTCCCGCATCTAGCCTCTCCAACCCCTTAAGAATTTTATATGTTTCTATAAGATCCCCCCTCAGTCTTCTAAATTCCAGCAAGTACAAGCCCAGTCTATTCAGTCTTTCCTCATATGCAAGTCCCGCCATCCCAGGGATTAATCTGGACATCTCTCAAAAAATTAAAGTACTATTTTATAGGTAAATATTGCAACTCATTTATATTTCCCATGAACAGCAAATAAGATATGACTAGTTTCATAGATTTTAATAGTGTTGGTCAAGGATGAAAAATGCTGATTGTAATGTTATGACAATTGTGTTTTTTTCTTTAAATGGTCTATTAGTAAAATTTACATACATTAGCTGTCAAAAGTTAGAATTTTCAACAACCTTTAAGAATCTATCATTACAGAATATTGTCCACCTAGATTGCGTTTATTTCCTTCAGCAAAGATTGAATGCCACTACCCAGATTTGTAGCATTGCTTGTACATTATTATGCCTATCTGTGTAGAGCAGAAAAAAAGTACAGATCTTTGTAACTCTACAGGAATAGCAAAAATGGGTTTTACCTGCTGAAACTGAATTTGTAGTTTTTGACTTTGCTCGGTCAAATCCAAAAATTCTTGTAGAATCTCGTCCTTTTCCTTCCTGGCTTGCTGTAGATTATCAGTGAGTTGAGTAATAATACCATCTCTCTGTTTGACTGCAGCTTCAAAATCCTGTAGCTGTGCAAAGAATTTTACAGTGTTACTGGCACTATTTACAAAATTATATATCAGTCTGAAATCTCCATGTCCTCAAATTGACATACTAATTGACATAGGCCATGCTAAAATTAACATTGCTCAGTATCACCACTTTTGAAGTAACTGGATGATATTTCCTTTCAGTGTGTAGAAAGGAACTGCAGATGGTAGTATATACTGAAGATAGACACACAGTGCTGGAGTAACTCAGCATGTCAGGCAGCATCGTTCTCTCCAATGATGCTGCCTGACCCGCTGAGTTACTCCAGCACGTAAGTAAAGCCGTCCCAAGAGCTGTAAATAAATAGACAGAGCATCATAGATAGGAGTTATAGTGAGGTGCTCACACCCGAGGTATGGGCAGAAGGTAGACGGGTGACCACCAGGAAGGGTGGGGTGAAGGGAGTAGGCAGAGTGCATGAATCCGCAATGGCCAATCCCTTCAAAATGAAATATACCCTTCGGATACTTTTTGTGGTGGGGGGGGCGGGAAGAGAGTGGGGGAGGAGATTGTTCAGAGAGCACCAGCAGCAGTCAGGTCTGAGCCTCTCGAGCCAAAGCCTCAGCACTTGCTCTCAAACACCCACTTCATCTTAGGCACAGCCACTCCTAAAACAGGTTTGTGGCACCAAGCATAGCTCTGAGCATACCAGGGAAGGGCAAAGTCAGACACTTCTACAACAATAGGAGTCTCAATAGTGAGGGGGGCAAACAGGAGATTCTGTGGTTGCAAACGCAATTCCAGGATGGTGCATTCCAGGATGGTGCCAAGGTCCAGGATGGTGCCAAGGTCCAGGATGTCTCAGAACATTCTCAAGGGGGAAGCAAGCAGTCAGACGTTATTATGAACATTGGCACAAATGTCATAAGTAGGCATAGGGAAAATATCCTGCAGTGTGAATATAGTGAGTTAGGTCAAATCCTCAAGGATAGTAATCTCTGGATTTACGCCAATAGGAAGATAGGACAGATGAATGCATGGCTGAGGAGTTGGCGCACAGAGCAGGGATTCTGATTTTTGGACCATTGGGATCTCATCTGGAGCAGAGGGGACCTGTACCAATATCCTGGTAGGCAGATTTGCATTGCTACTCGGGAGGGTTTAAATTAGATTGGCTGGATCCAATGCAGTTGAAATGCAGGGTCCAAGGCAGGTTGGAAGCTAGAAATCAATACTGAAGTTAATAACTGCAGGTTCAATAGACAGTACAGGCAGGAATATAGCAGGGAGCAAGGAAAGATGTTTGAATTAAATTACATTTATTTCAATGCAAGAGGCCTGACATGCAAGGCAGATGAACTAAAAGGATGGATAAATATGTGCAATTGGAATGTAAAGCTATTTCAGAACCCTGGATAAGGAGAGACAGGTCTGGTAACTTAATGTTCGAGGGTGCAGATACTACATGTGAGAGGTAGAGGTAAAAAATGGAAGGTGAGTTGCTTCATTGATTAAGGAGCACATTATGCTTTAGACTGAGATGACATTACTGACGGATCAACCAGTAAAATGGGTAGAGCTGAGAAATGAAAAGCTGATGATTACCTTATTGGGATTGCCCTATAGGCCCACAAATAGTTAACAGGGATTAGAGGAAAAACATGCCTGCAGATTGCAGACAGTTGCAAGACTAATAGGGTTGCCATAGTAGGGGATTTTCACCTTCCATATATAGACTGGGACTGCCAGAGTCAATGGCTTAGATGGGGTGAAATTTGCCAAGTGTGTTCAAGAAAGTTTCCTTAGGAAACATGTTGAAAGCCCTACAAGGGAGAGGCCAAAGCTTGGCCCGCTCTTAGGACAAAAGGCAGGGCAGGTGACTGAAGTGTCAATGAATGAGCACATTGGGGCCAGTGAACACAGTTCTATTAGCTTTATGGATAAGGACAGGGTGGCCCTACAGTTTTTAATTGGGTGGTATTAGACAGAAGCTTGCGAAAGGTGAATGGAATGGGCTGTTTGCAGGCAAAGGGATGTCTGGAAAGTGTGATGCTTTTAGAAGTGTGATAGTGAGAGTTCAAGGTATGCATGTTGCTGTTCGAGTGAAGGACAAAGCAGGAGGGAGTAAGGAACCCTGGATGACAAAAGAAGTTGAGGCTCTGGTCATGAAGGAAGCATAGGTCAGATATGGACAGCTGGTTTCAACTGTATTCCTGGCAGAGTATTGGGGATTGTGGAGCATACAAGAGGGGCAAAAGGGGGGCACGAGATAGCTCTGGCAGATAAGAATAAGGAGAATCGAAAGTGACTTTAAGTATATTAGGCATTTAGAGGATTGAGAGAGAAAATAAGTCATCATCTATGTGTGGATTTGCAGGAGACGGACCAGGTCTTCAAAGAATACTTCTCTTTTTTTTACCGCAGAGAGTCTACCCGATGGTAGGAGTGAAATGAGGGTGTAGCCAGGGTAGTGTGGGTCTTTCAAGAGAGAGTTAGATTTAGCTCTTAGGGCTAAAGGAATCAAGGGATATGGGGAAAAAGCAGCAATGGGGTACTGATTTTAGATGATCAGCCATGATCATATTGAATGGCGGTGCTAGCTCGAAGGGCCGAAAGGCCTACTCCTGCACCTATTTTTCTATGTCTTTTCTATGTGTATAAAGATTAGGGAACTTGAAAAAGTTAATGGCCAAGTCTTGATGACAGTCCATATTACATTGGAGGAGGTGTTGGATGTCGTAAAATGTATGAAGTTAGATTAAGAAAATAACTGCAAATGCTGGTACAAATCGAAGGTATTTATTCACAAAATGCTGGAGTAACTCAGCAGGTCAGGCAGCATCTCAGGAGAGAAGGAATGGGTGACATTTCGGGTCGAGACCCTTCTTCAGACTGATGTCAGGGGGGCGGGACAAAGGAAGGATATAGGTGGAGACAGGAAGATAGAGGGAGATCTGGGAAGGGGGAGGGGAAGAGAGGGACAGAGGAACTATCTAAAGTTGGAGAAGTCGATGTTCATACCACTGGGCTGCAAGCTGCACAGGCGAAATATGAGGTGCTGTTCCTCCAATTTCCGGTGGGCCTCACTATGGCACTGGAGGAGACCCATGACAGAAAGGTCAGACTGGGAATGGGAGGGGGAGTTGAAGTGCTCGGCCACCGGGAGATCAGTTTGGCCAACGCGGACCGAGCGCAGGTGTTGAGCGAAGCGATCGCCGAGCCTGCGTTTGGTTTCGCCAATGTAAATAAGTTGACATCTGGAGCAGCGGATGCAATAGATGAGGTTGGAGGAGGTGCAGGTGAACCTCTGTCTCACCTGGAAAGACTGTTTGGGTCCTTGGATGGAGTTGAGGGGGGAGGTAAAGGGACAGGTGTCCCTGGAGGCTTAAGACTAGCTTGCAGCCCAGAGGTATGAACATCGACTTCTCCAACTTTAGATAGTTCCTCTGTCCCTCTCTTCCCCTCCCCCTTCCCAGATCTCCCTCTATCTTCCTGTCTCCACCTATATCCTTCCTTTGTCCCGCCCCCCTGACATCAGTCTGAAGAAGGGTCTCGACCCGAAACGTCACCCATTCCTTCTCTCCTGAGATGCTGCCTGACCTGCTGAGTTACTCCAACATTTTGAAGTTAGATTAATCTATTGGAAGTTTGATCATGTGGAATCCAGGGGGAACTAGCTAACTAGATACAGAGGCACAAGGATCTGCAGATGCTTAAATCTTGAGCAAAACACAGAGTCCTAGAAGTACTCAGCAGGACAAGCAACATCTGGCAAGGGAACAGACAGGCAAAGTTTTAGGTTGGGACCCTTCTTCAGACTTAATACAGAAGAGTTCAATGGTGGGAAATAGAGAGTGGTGGTAGAAGATTGTATTTTTGCACTGGAGGCTTAAGACTAGTGGTGTGCCTCAGGGATCCCTACTGGGCCCATTGCTGTACGTCACCTATATTGATGATTTGAATGAGAATGTGCTGGCATGATTAGTAAGTTTGTAGATGATACTAAAATAGGTGGTATCAGAAACAGTGAAGATGGTTATCACGAATTGCAGCTGGATCTTGATCAGCTGGGCAAGTAGGCCAAAGAATGGCAAATGGAGTTTAATTGATATAAGTATGAGGTACTGCATTTTGGGAAGTCAAACCAGGCAGGACCATCAGTAGGGCCCAGGGGAGTGTTGTGGAGCAGAGGGAGCTCGTAACACAAATTAAGCTAGGAAAACTCTATATAATACTTGAAAAATAAAATACATGTTTGCACATGGGAATAGATTATAAATATTAATTGTGCAGTAGAAACAGATTAGAAAGTTACCCTTTATATAAGGAAAGTAAAAATGATCAAAAACACATGCAGTTCACATAAATCTTTAAACATTTGGAGAAACGTCCACCAATGACATCAGGATTTCTGTGAAAAGACTAAATGACTGGCAGAAAACCTTACTGATGAATACAATTATGTTAGTTTAAATATACAGAATATTATTTTGGAATAAGAACCATATCAAAACAAGCAAAAAAGTGACAGAATGGGACAATCAATTCTATTGCATCCTTCAGTTCAAATGTTTCTTCTCTCACTTTAATGCAGTCTAATTTAGGTAAGCAGCCAAAGCAGAAATGAGATTTCATATTTTGGCTTTGAAAATGCATTGTTTAATTTAGTATGAAGCAAATGTTTTTTTTAATCAATAGACCTCAGCGGGTAAGTTTAAAAGGAGGGGAGGGGGAGGAGGGAGGGAGGAAGGGAGGAGTGGGGGAGAAGGGAGAGAGGAGGGGGGGTTGAGGAGAGAGGGGAGGGGGGAGGACAGGGTGCTGCACCAATGCAGGAGAGGATTGGTCTAGTAGAAAATAAAAATGAAATTTATGTTATCAATTTTTGTTACGAGAGCTTCACTTAAAATATGTATAGGAAATATAAAAGGTGGAAAATATGGAGATTTACCTGCTGAAAACCTTCTGTACCAAACACATTCCTCAATTCTTCAAGCTCTCTGTTCAGCTCTTCAACCTCATGGTGTTTTGCAGCCAAATCATCCTCCATTATCTCCAGTCTCGTCTGAAATGGCTGTGTATCATGCTCAGAGCAGATCTCTGATATGCTAAATTCCTCTTCCTGAAGCAATTAAAAAATAATTTAATATCTATAGAGTATAATTTTGGATTTTGAAAGAGAAGCAGTAGATAGGAAAAAAGCAATTCTTCGGAGGTAGATTTAATATGAAAACATGCAGCTACAAATATCACTATAGCAACTATTGTTAGAAATGTGCACCTCAACAACTTCAATGCATCCTTTTCAACCTGCAGGACTTTGATGTGTAATATTTAAAACAATATTGTTATTTCAATGCCATTTCTTGTGGCTACTAATGAAATTTTACAATATGATGACAACATGAATATCTTAAATTTGGCTGAACTGTCTTTTGGTTGACTTCAATAATGGTATTAACATTAGAACATATAGTTCATTTTTCACAACTATTAGAAATTCTCCTGTGAAACTTTCAATTGTTTTACCTAACAGTACCAGCATTTCTAACAATTGCTCGTTACCATTGCACAAATAATATGAGTGCGTTTTTGATTCACCAGGAAAACATGCTAAGGTCCTAGATTCTTCTTGACATCCAGACTTCTTGCCAAAAAGCAGGCATGTATAGATGTTAGAATTGGATCAAATGGACAACTCTGAGCATCCAGTTCCATGCCACTTTAATTCTTCATCCCAATCTCACCCATTTCTCCTGAATTGTCATAAAATCTAATAAAAAGCAACTAATCTTTCACTTGGGCACAGCTGAATATCAAATTTTACAACTGAGGCATGAACTGACTAGCAAATGGGACTAACTGTAATGGAGTATCTCGGTTGGCATGGATGAGTTGGGCCAAAGGGCCTGTTTCCATTTTGTGATACTGGCTCCGGTTTTCCGTCTCCATTACAACAGCAGGACTTTGATGGGAAGTCCTACAGCTGTGAACTGTGCTCATTCTCCCACTTTAACTGTTTCTATTAATCCATCAACTGGAAGCCTTTCTTTATAGCTCATCCCCACAACAATTATTTTCTCACCTTATCAGCGATATTCTCTTTGTAATATCTTACCATCACCCTCCTTACAATTTAAAACGAATTTATTTTCTCTCTTTCACAGTTCCGATGAAAGGTCTATGACCTGAAATGGTAGTTCTGCTTCTCTTTCCACAGATGCTGTCTGTCTAGCTGAGTGCTTCCAATATTTTCTGTTATTTTAGAATTCCAGTATCTGCAGTTTTTGACACCTTAAGGTATCTCCTTAAAATACTTGTTGTTCAATTGTATGGTGAGCACAAGGGGAAATAACCAGGTTATTCTCCTCATCTACTCCCCATACAATGATACAGCAAGTATTTTAAGATGACACCTTAAGGCCTGCCAGCACCCACAGGACTTCGAGAAAGGAAACAAAAGTTCAACACATTAAAAGTACTGAAATACATAATTTCAATGCAATGAACTAAAGTTTTAACTTATTTTTAATATAATATTTTACTTAGATACAAAGTTGAAAGTTTTCAGTAACAATAGCCAATTGTTAATTTGTGAGTACACGATTTTCCCCTTGAAATGGTTCTGGTTTAAATCACAACTGCAGCCAGTGGACTTGTCATAAACTGTCTTGTGGAATTCTAGCCAATCTCTAATTTGAAAAATCTAGTTCTTTCATTATTTGTAACTGTAATATTTCACTTATATGACACAAAAAATGGCAACTATTATTACATCATTATCAAAAGCAGCAAGTAACAAAAGGGCCAACAAATATTTTCTCAGTGATTAAGTAAAGCAACACATAACATTCAAGATTAGTACATACAATGTGCATTAGTTTTTTGCTAATATTAAAGAAGTTAGTAACATCTGCTAGACAAAAGTGTCATAGTTTTGGGTGAATATGTACAATGAGGATAAGGATTCTTAATCTGGGAAATTCTATCTGGGATAACCTATGTTCTATTTTTAACAATTATTGCCAGATCAGGTAGAACATGGACAAAAGAACACCAATGGCGTCCACAACGTTATTCTGCCTCAACATTGGCTGCCTTAACTGAAAACACAAAAGCAATGTTTTAAGCTGCATTTAAATTATTTTCTATATTAATCAATATATCAATTAATCTTAAGCTTCCCATGGTGCATTTGGACTAATACTAAAAAAACTACTTTGACAAAGTGGTCTTGTAGTCTTGTAGAGCATCTAGAGCCTACACTACGTTTGATCTACACAGCACGTCTTCTTGAGGGGAAGATATGGAACAAAATGAATATTTTGTGTTTAATGATCTGTGTAGTGATCTGTGTACTGAAAGCTTAATGTATTTTATTTGATGTTTTTGTATATATGTATATATCTGTGGAGTGACCACACGGAGTGAGTGACCACCCGGAGATGAGTGACCACCCGGAGATGAGTGACCACCCGGCGTTGAGTGAACTACCGCAGAGGAGTGACCACCATGATGGCAAAAAAAAAGCAATTGTGTTTAATTGTGTTATTGGTTTTGTTTGCAAAAAGCAATGGTGTTTTGGTTTTGTTTGTTAAATATATTTTAGCCCTCGAATGGTAAAGAAAACAATTTTATATAAGACAAGGGGGATGTTGTGATATTGCTGGGACTACTTTGTGTATCCAAGGACTACTTTGTATGCCTGTGTATACAAGTGATTGGTGTGATTAGGCGGTCACTCTGGATCCAGGCGGCCTTGGAATAAACAGCCTGGAGTTAAGCTCCACCATGATAACATCTTAAACATGTGTACTCGTGGCCCTTAAGAGTCACAACAAAGGTACAACAGGTGCCGGACCACGAAGTAGAACAGGGACGGGGGAAAATCTATTTAGAATTTAAAATAAAATGGCTAATTCACGAAACATTTCTGTGAATTATCAGTATGTTTGTTAATTTCAATAATACACATAATTATGATGACCTGCAAAATTTATGCTGAATTATTTGAATCCTGAATGTGATGGTGATATGGGTTTAGATACTGGAAACCATTTCACCCATAGTGGAAGAAGGAAGTGTCAGCAGCTATGGTTAAATATGTCAGTAAGTTATTTTGCTTCATACTGTACCCTTGTTATATCTTCTGCTTTACATAGTGTTTCGTGTTGTACTGTACAACAATCATTTGCCTGTGCAAACCAAACAATTACTTGTAAGCATTTTCTCATTCATTCCCACAAACAGTATAACAAAACCACAGAAAGATGTTGCTTTAATAACAGTAAAACAATTGCTAACCATTCCTTTACACATTTCTGCAAACCCAAAGAGGCAAGTCTCTTAAAGCCCCCTTTGAAAACATTCTCGCAGCTTCTCGTGCTCACAAGTGGCAAGGAATTAAACATCTATACTAAAGATATCAGGGGTGTTAAGCAATTAAAAACATTTAATCAAAATCAGCCAAGTTCTTCAAATGTTATTCAGGGTTTGAATCAGACCGATAAGCAATAAAATTAATCTTTTTTGCATGATCTTAGCGAAAACAAAGTTGCTTTATAATTTCAAATGGTTTGCTGTAACATTTGCTGTTTCGTAAACACGAGTAACATAATTTAAGATTCTCCTTTACTTCGAATTCCTTTGAGAGCTTGACCCTTTCTCTATAATCTCTACCAGTCCAAAAGCTTTTTGGCATCTAAATTTTGGTCATCATTTGCCAATCCTTGATTTATTTTGACCCACCATTGGCGACTGATTATTGGGGAGTGACAAGAGCAATGAACTGCCTAAGTTGTATTTGCTCACTAAATTTCACAAACAAATAAACTTAATTCATAGTTCGACATCTGCTACTGATTTGTCATTGAAGTTAGAAAATACTTCCACGATACCTTCGCTACATTGCTCACCAAAAACTTGGGTCTGACACTTTTATCAGCCCTTCCTCCATTTTGCCAATTTACCTGTACTGTAATTCATGTACATATAAAAGATAGGCACAAAATGTTGGAGTAACTCAGCGGGTCAGGCAGCATCTCTGGAGAAAATGGAAAGGTGACGTTTCTGGTGGGCACCATTCGTCAGACCTATCACCTATTCATTTTCTCCAGAGATACTGCCTGACCCGCTGAGTTACTCCAGCATTTTGTGTCTAGACTTGGCATAAACTAGCATCTGCAGTTCCTTTTTATTACATTTTATGTCCGTGCATTATTTTATGTCAATCCATATTCTATCCATTCTTCGTTATAATTATTTACTTTCTGTATACAGGTTGAACACCAATATTCCAGCATCCATAGTTCCAGAGCCTTTCTGGATACTCTGTTTTTCTGGACCAACAGAGGTCATGTGATAATAAAATGACAACACACGCCAGGCATCCTGGGTTTCCAAAGCACTATGGATTGCCAGAAATGTAAATAAAACAAATATAAAATGTAAACTGAATGTGAATGGAGTGACTTGCCAACCCATCCCCAGCTGAGCTTGCGACCCCACTCCATCATTCACCGGCTGTGAAGTCTAGGCACCACATCTAAGTACATATTTGACAAAACACAAAGTGCTGGAGTAACTCAGCGAGTTAGGCAACTTCTGTGTAGGCAATGGATAGGTGACGTTGCGGATCGGTAACAGGATATCAACCAGAAACTTTGGAATTTCAAAGTTGGTGAATTATGGAATGTTAGAATCCAGCATCCAGTTCCTTGTGTCTATATATTTCACAACATACCCAAATGGGATTCTTTTCACCTATGCCTCTGCAGAGTATTCGCACATTCTTAAAAAGAATGTAAAACCATTTTACAATCAACAGATTAAATTTACTGAAAAAATAATAATCAACAGTAACAAAGCATCCAATGTGCCAGGACAGCAGCCTTCTCTTGAATGTCACAAAAACTAAGGAGCTGATTGAAGACTTTAGAAGGGCTCAACATCTGAGGACGTACACGTCACTGGAGATAAATGGGATTATTGTGGATAGGGTGAGCAGCTTTAAATACCTGGGAGTCCTCATTACAGAGGATCTGACAAGGACAACGCACATTGCCGCACTGGTGAGTAAGGCAAGGCAACGCCTTTACCACCTCAGTCAGTTGAGAAAATTCAGAGTCTCTCTGAGGATCCTTCAGTGCTTCTATTCTGGGGCTGTAGAAAGCATCTTGTCCGGAAACATCACAATCTGGTTTGGGAATAGCTCTGCCCAGGACAGGAAGGCTCTGTGGAGAGTAGTGCGTTCGGCTGAATGCACTATGGGACCTACACTCGCCCCCCCCTGCAGGACCTATACATCAGGAGGTGCAGATCCAGAGCCAGCAACATTATGGGGGACCCCTACCACCCCAGCAACGGACTGTTCCAGCTGCTACGGTCAGGCAAACGCCTCCGCTGTCAACCCGTGAAAACAGGGAGGATGAGACGGAGTTTCTTCCCACAGGCCTTCAGGACTGTTAACTCATATCACCAGGGACTAATTTAATTTACTGTATTAATTTTTTTTTTGTGTTAAATTTTTTTTTTCTACTCTGTTTTGTAGTTTTAGCACAATCCGCAGGCGTTGCCACTTTCATTTCACTGCACATCTTGTATATGTATGTGACAAATAAAGTTGACTTGACTTGACAGTTAGATTAACTACAGTGCCCTCTGTAATGTTTGGGACAAAGACCAATCATTTATTTATTTGCCTCTGTACTCCACAATTTGAGATTTGTAATAGAAAAAAATTACATGTGGTTAAAGTGCACATTGTCAGATTTTAATAAAGGCCATTTTTACACATTTTGGTTTCACCATGTAGAAATTACAGCTGTGTTTATGCATAGTCCCCCCATTTCAGGGCACCATATTGTTTGGGACACAGCAATGTCATGTAAATGAAAGTAGTCATGTTTAGTATTTTGTTGTATATCCTTTACATGCAATGACTGCTTGAAGTCTGCGATTCACGGACATCACCAGTTGCTGGGTGTCTTATCTGATGACGTTCTGCCAAGCCTGTTTTGCAGCCATCTTTAGCTTATGCTTGTTTTGGGGGCTCGCCCCCTTCAGTTTTCTCTTCAGTATATAAAATTGGGTTCAGATCGGGTAATTGACGGCCATTCAAGAATTGACCATTTTTTAGCTTTGAAGAACTCCATTGTTGCTTTAGCAGTATGTATGGGATCATTGTCTTGCTGTAGAATGAACTGCCGGCCAATGTGTTTTGAGGCATTTGTTTGAACTTGAGCAGATAGGATGTGTCTATACACTTCAGAATTCCATTATGCTACTACCATCAGCAGTTGTATCATCAATGAAGATAAGTGAACCAGTACCTTCAGCAGCCATACATGCCCAGGCCATATCACCCCCACCACCGTGTTTCACAGATGAGGTGGTATGCTTTGGATCTTGGGCAGTTTCTTCTCTCCTCCATACTTTGCTCTTGCCATCACTCTGATATAAGTTAATCCTCGTCTCGTTTTTCCACAAGATCTTTTTCCAGAACTGTGGTTGCTCTTTTAAGTACTTCTTGGCAAACTGTAACCTGGCCGTCCTATTTTTGCAGCTAACCAGTGGTTTGCATCTTGCAGTGTCACCTCTGTATTTCTGTTCATGAAGTCTTCTGCGGACAGTGGTCATTGACAAATTTACACCTGACTCCTGAAGAGTGTTTCTGATCTGTTGGGCAGGTGTTTGCGGATTTTTCTTTATTATAGAGAGAATTCTTCTGTCATCAGAAATGGAGGTCTTCCTGGGCCTGCCAGTCCCTTTGCGATTAGTACGCTCTCTTTCTTCTTAATGATGTCTCTAACAGTTTTATTCTTGTTTCTCAGTCTCATAATGGCTTTGTTGACTTTCATTGGCACAACTTTGGTCCTCATGTTGATAAACAGCAATAAAAGTTTCCAAAGGTGATGGAAAGTCTGGAGGAAAGACTAGGTGCTGAGAGCTGCATTAAGGAGGCAATTAAACACACCTGAGCAATTACCAACACCTGTGAGGCCATGTGTCCCAAACATTATGGTGCCCTGAAATGGGGGGGGACTATGTAATTTCCACACAGTGAAACCAAAATGTATAAAAATGGCTTTTATTAAAATCTGGCAATGTGCACTTTAACCACACGTGTTTTTTTCTATTACAAATCTCAAATTGTGGAGTACAGAGGCAAATAAATAAATGATGGATTTTTGTCCCAAACTTTATGGAGGGCACTGTGCTTTCAAATGTGCAAGTTAGATTGACTATTTCTTCCATATCAATTTGATATCATTCCAATTGTACTCCAATTTCATATATCACATCCAATATATATTCCAATTTGATATCATCTTGTTAATTTCGCTAACTTGCATAATCTTTCTGGAGAAAATCATGGACATTTATCCACAAGTAGTAACTAGCATCATGTAATTAATGCTTTCTGTGCCTGCTTTTTTTAAATTGGTATGCAAAACTTATCATTCAACCAATTACTTCTACATGATGAAGTGCCATCTTGCATTACAATAACCTTTTGCAGCAGCTGCTTCAGCTGCAGTGTTAACCAAGTTTTCAAAACACACGTACTGCACGGCTAACCAATTCACTTTAATAGTATGCACAGCATTGTTAGTCTGCAATTATTCAGAAATCCACAGCGAGGAAGAGACATCCTTTAAGAAGCAAATTGCTGCATTTTTCAGGATTATCTGCTTCCTCTGCTCTTAGCCTTCCAAATAAAACCAGTAGGTCACCAGCATTCTCAATGTAGAAAGTTGAGGCGATAATTATACTCCTACAATACTCCTGCAAGTTCGCTTTGTTTTGTAATATTGAAAGTTTTGATTTTAATGCTATGGCAGACTTTGTCACAGCTTATCTTTTAAGAATCTCTCATTTTCTTTCCAATTAATTCTTGCAGATTGTTCAGTTTGGAGAGCTAACCATCTATTGCCTTACCTTTAATTGAATAATCAGTTTTTTTGCTGTATTTTTATCACCAAGATATTTGAATAAACCTTCATTTTAACAGACCGATTTATAATGGATTTCGTTTATAGCAGATAAACCTGCCATCGCCACCCGTGACTTGCAGCACCTCCTCTCTGCCTGTAATTCTTCCAACCAGCTCTCAAGAAGCACCAGCGAATCCTTCTTCACCCACCGCACAGTTCAGTTGATATGGCTATTGTTGCAGCTCACGTTGTATACACTGGGGACAGAGTATACTGGGGACAGTGCTTTCTTCAGGCCACTGTCACCGACAGAATGAGATCAGTAACCATGGGGCTCCCTCTCATCTCACCAGCTGTCGCTTCTTCCTGTTGGTCGGCGCTTTGTCTGCTTCCCGTTCCACCGCTGTTTCCTCCTCCTCCTCCTCCTTCCCCTTCTCTACCGGACTTGCCGATATATACCAACTTGGAAGATGTTGGCGACTGCAGGGGGCAGAAGGAGGAGGAGGTGGCGGTGGTGGAGCGGAGGTAGCAGAGTGGACAAAGCAACGAGAGGAGGAGGCGGCAGCGATAGTGGAGGGGGGGGGGAGAAGAATAATGAACAGAGCAACAAAAGGAGGTGGCGGTGAAGCGGGGAGTGGACAAAGCAGTGGAAAACGCGGCATCAGGTGAGAGGGGAGGTAGCCCCACGGTGACCGAGCACGTTTTGTTGTTGGCAGCAGCCTGAAGAAAGTGCTGCTACCCAGGGGCTACAACATGAGCTGCAACAATAGTCGCGTCAACCGGTGTAAAAAGGCTTGCTGATGCAGACCAGCGGCATCAGCGACTAGTTTTAAGGTGAAACGACACAAAGTGTTGGAGTAACTCAGCAGACTGAATTAGTCTGAAGAAGGTTCCCGACATCACTTATCCATGGTCTCCAGAGATGTTGTCTAACCCGCCGACTTATTCCAGCACTTTGTGTCTTTTTAACCACCATCTGTAGTTTTTTCTTTTAACTACAATAAATTATAATAACTTACTTGGTTACAGCAGATAATCGGCAATACCAGACACCATTCCCCCCCCCCCCCCCCCCCCCCCCCCCCAATATAATCCATTATAATGAGGCTTTACAGTACTACTAATAACTTTGATCTGTAGATAATTTTCTATATTCTTACCTCTGATGTATAGTCATCAGCCGTTGTGGATACTTCACTCTCAGGCTGAAAAACAAACATAATGCACTTGAAAAATTTCCAATTATTTAAATACAATATGAATTAGTAATGCAATGACCAGTAGGAAAAAAATAGATGAAATTGGAATCATTGGAACATTGGAACTGAAATCAATCTGCATGTAGTCATAATAAAACACACATATGGCTTTGCAAGCAAATGAAACAGGTCAACGTCTACACTCAATTATAGACACAAAATGGCAGCTTTTTGTGTCTATCTTCAGTTTAAACCAGCATCTGCAGTTCCTTCCTATGCATTCCTCTATACTCAATTCCCTGACTGTTGAAGACCAGCATGCCAAGACTCCACCACCCTATCTACCTATGATGCCACTTTCAGCAAACTATTTTCTTATATTCCTACATCCCTCTGCTGTACAACACTCTCCAGTGTCCTACCATTCACTGCGAAGGTCCTGTCCTGGTTTGACTTCCCAAAATACAACATCTCGCATTTTGCCCATCCAATCAAGATCCCGCTGTGATTCTTGATAATCACCTTCACTGTCAAAGGTACCACCTATTTTAGTGTCATCTGCAAACTCTGATCACGAATCACAGACATCCAGTCTGTAAAATAACCTTGCATCATCACCACCCTCTGCTTCCTCCCATGAAGCCAATTCTGTATTTGGTTGGCTAGCTCTCCCTGGATCCCATGCAATCTAACCTTCCTGAGCAACTACTGTGCAGAACCTAATCAAAGGCCTTGTTTGTTGGCCTTGGCAGTTGTGGGGAGAACTGATAGATGTACATAAAATTATGAATGGCATAGATCAGGTGGATTGTCAGATCCTATTTAGCAAGATGGAGATATCTAATACCAGCTTTAAAGTGAGACAGGACAGTTTAAAGGAGATATGTGGGGCATATTTACTTTACATAGAGGGTGAGAGTGCTCATAATGCACTGTTGGGATGGTGGTGAAGACAGATACAACAGAGGCATTGAAGAGACTTTTGGATGGGCACACAAATATGCTGGGAATTGAGGGATCTGGATTATATGCAGGCAGATGAGTTATTCATGGCATCATATACAGCACAGACATTTTAGGTCAAAGGGCCTATTCCTGTGTAATACTGTTCTATGTTGTAAACCAATTAAGTCTTCCAACTGCAATTTACATAGACTAAAATCAACAGTAAACCTAGGACAAGGGAAGTTAAAATGAACACATTCTCCACAGCATTAAAACTGAAATATTATCATATATAATGTCTGACATAGAAAAGGGCTGGAGTATAAGAAGCAGAATCCAGTGCTGGAACAATTTACTGCTACTGCAATGCCACAAAGGAAGAGTCTACTCTGAGCTTCATGGTCCAAAAGTTTGAACACAATGATTCTAACTTCACTGCTGAATCACAATAATCGGTAATTCAAAGTCCAAAGAGGTTGTTTGCACATCAAGGGATTTCTGGCAAGTGGGAGCTTTTAAAAGTGAGATGGGAAGAGTTCAAGAACTGCATGTTCCAGTTAGAGTGAAGGGCAAGGCTGGCAAGATTAGGGAACGCTGAATGACAAGGGAGGCACAGGTCAGGGAAAAGTGGGTTTATGTCAGGTATATCAACTATGAGTTCTTGTTGCACTAAGGAGGTCAGACTTTTGTTTTTTTAATTATTGAACTTTTTGTTCAGTGTGTTGCCAATGAGTATTGTGTTGTACAGATCTGCGACAAGAAAGAATGTTGTTCTGTTTTTGGTACATGTAACAATTATACACTCCTGACTCAATGAATCCCATGAGTATAAGAGATACAAGAGTACACTAAAGAGGGAAATCAGAAGATTGGAAAGTGGACATTAGATGGCTTTGGCAGATAAGGCAAAGAAGAATCTTACAAGATTAAGTATATTAAGAGCAAAAAGATAACTAGGGAGAGAAAATGAACAGATTTTTCAAAGTATTAAATTAATATTTCTTGTCTGTATTTTTTGTGGAGAATGTCTTGGAAGCTAAAGAATTACACTAATTGTAATGTATTGGAATTTATACACGTCCCAAATGATAAGATAAATAAATACGCGGAATCCAGTGTATCCTAAGACATTGTGTGAAGCTTTGGAAGAAATTGTACAGGTCTCTGGCACATATTTGCAGCAAAACAAAACGCTGGAGAAACTTAGCAGGTCAGGCAGCACCTGGGGAGGGCATGGATAGGCGGCATTTCAAGTCAGGGTCCATCTTCGGACTAATTGCAGAAGGGGAGAAATTTGAAAAGAGAAGTGGGGGAGGGACAAAGCCTAGCAAGTGATAGGTGGATACAGGTGAGGGGGAGGATTAGCAGATGGAGGAGTGAGTGACAAAAGTGAGAAGTAAAAAGGTGACAAATGAGTGTTGGATAAGGAGAGGGATTAAATGTAAGGGACGTGGGTGGAAGGGTACAGGGGGTGGATAATGGGAGGGAATAAAAGGGAAATTGGGGGGACTGGGATGGAAGATGAATGTACAAAAGAGGAGAAAGGAGCAGGGTGATGAGAGAGGATGGTTGGGGTGATGGTGGGAGAAATAGGAATGCACTGGGTTAGAGCTGAGTCGCATGGGAATAAAGGAGGGGATTGAAATTAAAGAATTCAATGTTCATACCGTTAAACTGCTCATAGGATATGGGGTAGGGGCCCCTCAGATCCACTCTCTCTCACAAATATATATATTTAGCCAATAGAGCAGGGGAGGCTAGACTATTTAACAATGCTGCAAGGACAAGCCAGGGAACTGCAGGCTGGTGAATCTGACAGGAACAAAGGGAAAGTTATAGAAGGGGATTCTGAGGACATTTAGAAACACAAGGACTGCTGAGGTTTTTTTGAAGAGGTGACAAAGAGGATTGACAAGGGCAGGGCAGTAGACATTGTCTACATGGAGGCATTTAACAAGGTCCCACTGGATATATTAGGTATATATATTGTAAGAAATAGGGTAAGAAAAAAGCACAAAAAATCTTTGAGTGCTTGAAAACTAACATTTGCAAATGACATATATTCCACTGGGTCTTCCCCTCTCTTAACCAGGCATCCCAACTACTCCCCACCCATGCACTAACCTTCACGCTCCCCTTCTCTCCGAAATCCTTCCTTTACACTAACATTGTTTGCTTTCTTTTGAATTAATTGTTCCCAGCACTATAATTAGGATGTTTCATGTTGTTACAGACTCTCCTGTAGGGTCTCGACCTGAAACGTCACCCATTCCTTCGCTCCAGAGATGCTGCCTGTCCCGCTGAGTTACTCCAGCATTTTGTGTCTATCTTTGGTTTAAACCAGCAGCTGCAGTTCCTTCCTACACTATAATGAGGATATCAATTGAAAAGGGCCTGTCCCACTTAGGCGATTTTTTAGGCGACCACAGGCGACTAGGCTGTCGCCACACGGTCACCGTGGTGTCATCTGTATGGTCGTCGTGAGTAGTCTCCAAAGAGTTGTAGCGTTTTTCTGGTCGCTGCTGGATTTTGAAATGTTTAAAGATTTTCGGCATCAGTGGGTTTGACGCCAATGATCGTAGCTTGATGTATACTGCGTAGGTGCTGTCGTAGGTTGTCGCCAGGTGACGTAGGTTGTCGCCGGTGCTGACTTCGATGAATTCCATTGGCGACTACCTACGTCAACCGGCGACAAGTACCGGCGTCAAGAGAAGTCAAGTTGCAACAGGCATTGGGAAAACCCGTCCACAGAAGTCAAGGTACAACAGCCAGCTATGATGCTGATGAATGAGGGCGACAATCTACGACAATGTACGACCATACCGACGAAAAGGTACGACCATACTGGCGACAAGGTACGACCACCTACGACTACGTCATTGGCGCCTCCGTGGCAAACGCCCGTGGTCATGGGACATTGTGCGTCTTATCTTGAGGGCTGGACATTGTGCGTTTTTCACCCGAGGACTGTGCGTTTCATCTGGAGGACTGCAGCTCAACATGGCACCGAGGAGTCCAACCCCAATTCTCCCCCACCAGGCAAGTGGAGACTGAGGGGATCCAGGAGGAGGAGGCCCAGGAGGAGGAGGCCCAGGAGGAGACCAGGGAGGTGGCCCTTGTCCCCACCACCACCCCAGCTCTGGTGAGGACTGGTGAGGCCTCAAGGAGACCATATGAGTTTAGTGTGGAACAAGAGGGTGAGCTGGTTGAGTGGTACCAATCATACCCTCAGTTATAGAGTCATAGAGTCCTACAGCATAGAAAGAGGCCCTTCGGCCCATCGTGTCCGCGCCGCCCGTTACCAAACACTGTCTAATTTTAATCCCATTTTCCCGCATTTGGACCGTAGCCGTGAATGTTGTAGCATTTCAAGTGCCCATCCAAATGCCTCTTAAACGTTGTGAGTGTTCCCGCCTCCACCACCACCCCAGGCAGTGAGTTCCAGACTCCAACCACCCTCTGGGTGAAAAAGTTCTTTCTCACATCCCCCCGAAACCTCCCTCCCCTTACCCTGTATCTATGTCCCCTCGTTGTTGAACCTTCCACCAGTGGAAGAAGTTCCCCGCCATCTACCTTATCTATGCCCCTCATGATCTTGTACACCTCGATCATGTCCCCTCTCAGCCTTCTCTGCTCCAGGGAAAACAACCCCAGTTTGCTCAGTCTCTCCTCATAGCCGAGGCCCTTCATCCCTGGCAGCATCCTGGTGAATCTCCTCTGCACCCTCTCCAAAGTTATCACATCCTTTCTATAATGTGGTGACCAGAACTGTACACAATACTCCAGCTGCGGCCTCACCAGTGTTCTGTACAATTCCATCATTACCCCCCTACTTTTATATTCGATGCCCCGGCTAATGAAGGCCAGTAACCCATATGCCTTTTTGACCACCCTGTCCACCTGTCCTGCTGCCTTCAAGGACTTGTGTACCTGTACTCCAAGGTCCCTCTGTACCCCCGTCTTCCCTAGGGTCCTTCCATTCATGGTGTACTCCCTCTCCAAGTTATTTCTGCCAAAGTGCATCACCTCGCACTTTTCAGGATTAAATTCCATCTGCCACTGCTCCGCCCATCTGACCATCTCATCTATATCTTCCTGCAGCTTGCAGATCCCTTCCTCGCTATTCACCACCCCCCCCTAACTTTGTGTCATCTGCAAACTTGCTGATCATGCCCTGTACGTTGACATCCAGATCATTAATGTAGATTACAAACAGTAAGGGACCCAACACCGATCCCTGCGGCACCCCACTGGACACCGGCCTCCAGTCACAGAAGCAACCTTCTACCATCACCCTCTGCCTTCTGTCACTAAGCCAGTTTTTTATCCATTTTGCCAAGGTGCCCTGGATCCCATGGGCTCTTACCTTCTTGACTAGTCTCCTGTGTGGGACCTTGTCAAAAGCCTTACTGAAATCCATGTATACCACATCCACTGCACTACCCCCATCTACCTCCTTGGTCACCCCTTCAAAAAATTCAATCAAGTTAGTCAGACACGACCTTCCATTAACAAAGCCATGTTGACTATCCTTAATTAACACTCGATCCTCCAAGTGAAGACTGATTCTGTCCCTCAGAATCTTTTCTAGCAGCTTCCCCACCACCGATGTCAGACTCACCGGTCTGTAGTTCCCAGGTTTATCCCTACTGCCCTTTTTAAATAATGGCACCACATTAGCTATCCTCCAGTCCTCCGGTACATCCCCTGTTGCAAGAGAGGCTCTGAAAATTTGTGTCAGAGCCCCCGCAATCTCCTCCCTTGCCTCTCTCAGCATCCTGGGATACATCTCGTCAGGGCCCGGAGACTTATCCACTTTTAAGCCTGCCAGAGCCTCTAGCACCGCCTCCCTGTCAATAGCAATATGCTCAAGAACATCACAACCCTCCTGCTCCATTTCTAAGTCCGCATCGCCCTCCTCCCTCGTAAAAACAGATGCAAAAAATTCATTTAAAACATCTCCTACATCCTCTGGCTCCAAACACAGCTTTCCACTATGGTCCCTGATGGGCCCCACTCTTTCCCTCGTTATCCTCTTACCCTTGATATACTTATAGAACACTTTGGGATTTTCTTTTATTTTACCCGCTAGTGCTATCTCATGGCCCCTTTTTGCTCTCCTAATTTATTTTTTAAGAACCGCCCTACACCTTCTGTATTCCTCTAATGATGCCTGTGCCTTAAGTTCTTTATGCCTTCCAAAAGTCCCCCTTTTTTTTCGAATCAATCCTACTATATCGTTTGACATCCAAGGTTCTTTGGACTTGTTTGTCCCACCCTTAAACTTTAGGGGAACATGCTTCCTCTGTACTTTTTCAATTATTCCTTTGAATAACTCCCACTGTTGATGCGGTCCTCCCCACGAGAAGCTGATCCCAGTCCACCAGGGCCAACTTCTGCCTTATCAGATTAAAATCGGCCTTGCCCCAATTTAAAATTTTTCCCTCTGGTCCCTCTTTATCCTTTTCCATTACCACCTTAAATATCACTGAATTGTGATCACTGTCACCAAAGTGCTCTGCTACTAAAACTTCAGCCACCTGTCTGGCCTCATTTCCCAAGATTAAGTCCAATACCGCCCCTCCCTTCTTGGACTTTCAACATATTGGCTCAAAAAGCCCTCCTGGATGACCCTTAGGAACTGCACCCTCTGGGCCCTTGACACTTTGGCTATCCCAATCAATATTCGGGAAGTTGAAATCCCCTACTATTACTACCCTGTTGTTTTCACACCCCCCCGAGATTTGCCTACAAATATGTTCTTCTATTTCCCTCTGACTGTTTGGGGGTCTGTAGTATACACCCAGTAAGGTGCATGCCCCTTTTCTATTTCTCAATTCCACCCAAATAGCCTCATTTGAGGAACCCGCTAATATGTCATCCCTTCTTACAGTAGAAATAGATTATTTGATTAATACTGCAACATCCCCTCCCCTTTTTCCCTGCTCTCTGTCTCTCCTGAAGATTCTATATCCTGGAATATTGAGCTGCCAGTCCTGCCCTTCCTTCAACCATGTTTCCGTAATGGCAACAATGTCGTACTCCCATGTGTTCAGTAACACCTTCAATTCATCCCCCTTGCTTCCAATACTCCTTGCATTAAAATAAATGCCGTTCAGACTTGCCCTACCCCATTGTGCTGGGGCATTCTTGTTCTGCCTCCTAATCTGACCAGTCAGAGGTCATTGTACAGAGGTTTTTTTCCTCTATATTTACCTTCTCCCCACCCCCTATACTAGCTCCATGCTGTATCCCAACCCCCTGCCAAATTAATTTAAACCCTCCCCAACAGTGCTAGCAAACCTCACCGCCAGGATATTGGTTCCCCTCTGGTTAAGGTGGAGACCGTCCGGCCTATACCGTTCCCACCTTTCCCAGAAACAGGCCCAATTATCCAGAAAAACGAATCCCTCCCCCCTGCTCCAACTCCTGAGCCACGCTCTATCCTCCTATTTCTATACTCACTAGCTCGTGGCACAGGGAGTAATCCAGAGATTACAACCTTAGAGGTCCTGCACTTCAATCCTCTACCTAGCTCCCTAAATTCTTGTTTCAGGACCTCATCCCTCGTTTTACCAATGTCGTTGGTTCCAATGTGTACAATGACCTCTGACTGGTTCCCCTCCCCCTTCAGGATGCCCTGCAGCCGTTCCCTGACATCCTTGACCCTGGCACCAGGGAGCAAACTACCATCCGGGTCTCCCGACTGCGTCCACAGAATCGCCTATCTGACCCCCTCACTATAGAGTCCCCTAACACTATCGCTCTCTTCTTCCTTTCCCTACCCTTCTGAGCAACAGGGCCGGACTCCGTGCCAGAGGCCCGGGCGACGTCACTGCCCCCAGGTAGGCCATCCACTAGGGTACTCTCTAGTCCCTGCCTCTGCTCCTTGCCCCCCCTAACCATGACCCACTTGTCTACCTCCCGTGGTCTTGGAGTGACCACCTCTCTATAACTCCTCTCTATAACCTCCTCACTCTCCCTGACCAGACGGAGGTCATCAATCTGCCGCTCCAGGTTCCTAATATGGTCCCTTAGGAGCCCCATCTCGTCGCACCTGGCGCAGATGTGGATGTCTGGAAGGCTATCAGACTCCCAGATTCCCCACATCCGACACCCAGAACAATAAACTGCCCTAGCACTTAACTGGGAACGTTGCAGAGTGGTCTGCTCCAACCGCTCCTGGGCCTCTGTAAGAACAAAGCCCCGTGCTCGGTTTCCAAACACTACCACCCGGACGCTACTCCAACCGCCCACCCAAAAGAACTGAGTGATCTCCTGGGAGAGGCGAAAAACCGGATTAAAAACCCAGGCCAATTTGGGGGAAAAAATCCGGGAAATTCCTCTCCGACCCCAAGCTAGGCGATCGAAACTTGTCCGGGAGATCACACAGGTCTTCCTCCTTACTATCCCCACACAATACTACGGTCTCTGCTCTCTCTCACACACACACACACACACGCACACTGATTGCTGCTACTGCTGCTGCTGCTGCTGATTGCTGCTGCTGTTGCTGATTGTTGCTACTGCTGCTGTTCTATGTCAAAAATCACTGGCCGTAAAGGAACAAAGCTGAGAAGACAGCATTACTTGAAGCCAAGGCCAAGGAGTTCCCTGAATGCACCTGTAAGTACCAACTTCATGTTGTGTGGCAGCTGCGGTCTCCATTCTCTTGCAAGCAGGCAATTTACAATGATATATATATTTTTACAGATGAACAACTAGGTGTCTTTTTCAAGAGCCAAGGGACAAGATATGGGAAGCTGTTCCAGAGGGCAAACAAGTCAGGGTCTGGTGGCAAAACACTGATACAGAGGCAGGAGTGGATCCTGGAGAAATGGTCCTTCATGATGTCACACATTGTGCGTGTTGAGACTCGACGCAGCACCAAGAAAGTAATTATCACAACAAAATCATTGTGAAATGGATTATTTGATTGTCATCTTGCTTGCCATGTCCTGATGGTCATGAAAGTTTGTAAAAACATATTTATTTCCTTCCAGTTTGACAAGAGGTTACCACTTCCCAGAACCTCGAGTGAGTACGAGTCTGATCCTCTTAAGGGAACCTCTGGATCCACCACCTCCACCAGTCAGCAACACAGCAAAAGGAGCAGGAAAACTGCCAGGTGCACTGCATGCTCCACCACAACGGAGGTGAGAGAGGCAGGTCTGGAAGAGCAGATCAAGGCGGTAAGTACCTTAGGGGAATTTTTTTAAAGAGTTCTCTTCTCACACATCCATCCATCTTCTTTTTTTTTTTTAAATGATTACCTGTATCTTACTCATTTATGTTGCAGCTCATGCAACAGGCAGAAGAGGCCAGGGAGGCAGACTGTTCATGATACAGCCCCAGACACCACATGAGAGGGCTGTTGACACATTCCTTGGATTTCTGCAGACTGAGCTGCTAAAAATCCCAGAGGACGAGCGTTTAACTACACCATGGCTGCCATGACAATGGCCCATAACTTCTCCCAGCCGGTAAATATTTTCAGTGATTCCTGTGGGATTTTGGGGACATTTGACTTTAATATTTGACCTTAATTTTGATATTTATGTATGAAATATTCGCAATTATTTCATGTGTTGCAGAATCTGCTGCAGATGGGAAACATGGGACAGCAGCAGGTGGGACAGACTCTGTTGGGACCACCACAACAGATGACACTGATGGGACCACCACAACAGCAGGCTCACCAGGTAGCTAATTTATAATGCTTTTTGTGAATTGGACTTTAAATATTTTGTCACACACAGCTTGTTAAAAGTTTTTATTTATTTGCCTTTTATTTATTTGCCCTTTAATATTGATATGTTTCTGTGTTGCAGCCACAGTCAATGATGGGACCACCACTGATGTCACCACCACATTATCGCCAGGCAACATTTTTCCCATCACAGCAGACATACAGTTTTGCAGCCTGCAATAGTAGACTACCATTGCCTTGACACACCCACACTTGTGCCAGTGACACCAGGGGGGACCCCCAGGACAGAGACCCAGGACCTCAGTTCAGATACTCAATCTAATCACCCATCACTGTAAAAATGTTTAGATATTAATGATGTAATGAATCCTGTTTGAAGTTTTATGTTTAAATTTTGAAGTTTTAAGTTAACTGAAATTTATTGGGTTTATATTTTTGTCTTGTCGCTGGCAGCGGCCTGAAGAAAGCGCTGCTGACCAGGGACTACAACGTGAGCCGCAACAACAGCCGCTTCAACTGGATCATGCAGCAGCTGGTGAAGGGCTCGCTGATGCAGACCAGCGGCAATGGCGCCTAGTTTTAAGGTGAAATAACTCAGCAGACTGAATCAGTCTGAAGAAGGATCCCGATGTCACCTATCGTGTTCGCCAGACCCATTGTGTGACCCCAGCACTTTGTGTCCTTTTGTGTATTAATCATTATTTGCAGTTCTTTGTTTCAACTACATACAATGATAACTCCTTACTCGGTTATAGCGATATACATTTCTACTCTGGGAAATAGGCTCCCAATTTTAGATACTTTTATCAGGTCTCTCCTCAAACTCTGATGTTCCGGAGAAAACAGTCTGAGTTTGTCCAACCTCTTGTCCACCCAGATCTCGTTGTACGTCCTCTTTTCCTAACTTGAATGGTGTCAAGTTAGGAAAAGGGGACGTACAACGAGATCTGGGTGTCCTAGTGCATCTGTCACTGAAAGGAAGCATGCAGGTACAGCAGGCAGTGAAGAAAGCCAATGGAATGTTGGCCTTCATAACAAGAGGAGATGAGTATAGGAGCAAAGAGGTCCTTTTGCAGTTGTACAGGACCCTAGTGAGACCGCACCTGGAGTACTGTGTGCAGTTTTGGTCTCCAAATTTGAGGAAGGATATTCTTGCTATTGAGGGCGTGCAGCCTAGGTTTACTAGTCTAATTCTCGGAATGGCGAGACTGTCATATGTTGAAAGACTGGAGCGGCTAGGCTTGTATACACTGGAATTTAGAAGGATGAAAGGGGATTTTATCGAAACGTATAAGATTATTAAGGGGTTGGACACGTTAGAGGCAGGAAACATGTTCCCAATGTTGGGGGAGTCCAGAACCAGGGGCCACAGTTTAAGAATAAGGAGTAGGCCATTTAGAACGGAGATGAGGAAAAACTTTTTCAATCAGAGAGTTGTGAATCTGTGGAATTCTCTGCCTCAGAAGGCAGTGGAGGCCAATTCTCTGAATGCATTCAAGAGAGAGCTAGATAGAGCTCTTAAGGATAGCGGAGTCAGGGGGTATGGGGAGAAGGCGGGAACGGGTTACTGATTGAGAATGATCAGCCATGATCACATTGAATGGCGGTGCTGGCTCGAAGGGCCGAATGGCCTACTCCTGCACCTATTGTCCCTCCATGTAGCTAATGCCCTCCAATCTTGGCAGAATTCTACAAAATCTCTTCTGCACCCTCTCCAAAGTCTCTGCATCTTTCCTGGTAATGGGGCAACCAGAATGCACACAATTCTCTTAATGTGGCCAAACCAAAGTTCTATAAAGCTGTAACATGACTTCTTGACTCTTGTACTCAATGCCAATTGAAGGCAAGTGTACCATTCACCTGCACTGTTGTCTGTTGTTATCCACCTTTAAAAAAAAATGTTTGTTTCAATAAAGGAAATTTGTCAGCACCGCCATTCAATGTGATCATGACTTAACAGTGCCCGGTGCGGCTCGGCCGCGGGGCCTAACATCGCTGGTGCGGCTCGGCCGCTGGACTTAACAGTGCCCGGGCCGCGGGGCCTAACATCGCCCGGTGCGGCTCGGCCGCGGGACTTTTCATCGCTGGTGCGGCTCGGCCGCTGGACTTAACATCGCCCGGTGCGGCTTGGCCGCGGGGCCTAACATCGCCCGGTGCGGCTCGGCCGCGGGGCCTAACATCGCCCGGTGCGGCTCGGCCGCGGGACTTAGCTGCGCACGGCTCGGTCGCGGGGCCTTCCATCGCCCGGTTCGGCCGCGAAACGTCTCAGCGCCCGCATGGACTGAATGGGGCCATTGCCCTTCTTAGGCAGCACAATGGTGCAGCTACTACCTTATGGCTCCAGTGACCTGAGTTCACTCTTGGTCTTTGATGCTGTGTGGAATTTACACTTCCTCCTTGTGATCGCCTGGGTTTCTCCCAAGTACTCCAGTTTAGAATGTATGACCTAAAGTAGATAATTTGACATCAAATTATGTCCCATAACCAGGACAAAGAGGCCAAAGAGAAAGGTTGAATTGAGCATGAGAGCCAAGTTGTTGAAAAATATCAAAAATGAAAAAAATGTTAATATTTGATGCCTTAGTTATTGTTTGGCAGTAATTTGTCCTAGCTGGCTATGTTTGTTAAGTCCAAAGGCAGGTATAATAATAATAATACATTTTATTTGTCATATGTAGGTTGGCACAGGGTCAACGGTACAATGAAATGTATTTGACAAGACAACAGGTCACCTCAGCAGTAATATTCCAAGGATAAATAAGATTTTAAAAATGACATTAGTAAGGTAAAAAGACAATATTAGAAATTGGTAAAAAGACAATATTAAAAATAATCAACATATATAATTTGAAATGTATTTATGAGTTCAGAAGCCTGATGGTCTGATGGTAGAAACTGTTCTTAAGTCTGGTGGTACGCGCAGCCATATCGTCTGCATCGTCTGCCTGACGGTAACAAGGAGAACAGCCTGCGTGCTGGGTGGCTGTGGTCCTTGATGATGCTGCGTGCCTTCCGCAGGCACCGCCGGTAGAAAATGTCCTGAATGGCCGGGAGACAGTTGCCAGTGATGTGCTGTGCCGTCTTCACCACTCTCGGTAGTGATTTGTGGCTGTGGGCAGAACAGTTCCCGTACCACACTGTAATGTAGCCCGTCAGCAGGCTCTCGATGGTGCATCTGTAGAAGTTTGTGAGGATGCTGGCGTTCATGCCAAAGCTCCTCAGTCTTCTCAGGAAAAAGAGCCGCTGGTGGGCCTTCTTTGTTATTGTGTCCGTGTGCAGTGTCCAGGAAAGGTCCTCAGTGATGTGCACACCGAGGAACTTAAAGCTGCTGACCCTTTCATCCTCAGCATCACAAGGTGGAGAGACAATAAGCAGAAAAGTAAAACCCACTCGATCCAACCCGGAAAAATCAATCTGATGCAAATGCATCCACCTGTGACAGTGTTTGCACAAGTCCGTACACGGTGGCGGCACGGTGGCGCAGCCGTAGAGTTGCTGCTTTACAGCGAATGCAGCGCCGGAGACTCAGGTTCAATCCTGACTACGGGTGCTGCACTGTAAGGAGTTTGTACGTTCTCCCCGTGACCTGCGTGGGTTTTCTCCGAGATCTTCGGTTTCCTCCCACACTCCAAAGACGTACAGGTATGTAGGTTAATTGGCTGGGTAAAATGTAAAAAATAAAAAATAAAAAATAAAAACTGTCCTTAGTGGGTGTAGGATAGTGTTGATGTACGGGGATCGCTGGGCGGCACGGACTTGGTGGGCCGAAAAGGCCTGTTTCCGGCTGTATATATATGATATGATATGATAACACAATCCCATCTTCACACTGAGGTCAAAGCCTTTGCTGTATCCCAGTCTGCCCTGGATTGGTTTATTATGAACTCATTGGTTAAAAATACAACTTGGCTGTCATTATGTATTAAGCATAAACCAATGGCATTTGAGGACAGACAAGTCTGGGAAGGATTTTCCGTAATCCCATTTGTTTAATGGAGTTGAAGACAGAGATCAAACAATAACACATATAATAGCCTTTAAGTGGCAGTGCACAAATTGTATTCGTCCATTTTAGGACAAAAAATAAAAAGGTACGGCTTAAGTATAAAATTCAGCATTGTCCATTTCAACTTTTTCAAAAGCTATTAAACCAAGGACGAGAGAGAAAACAGAAAAATCATGACAAATATTTAAATTAAGGCATACTTTACAAAGCATCTACACCTACATGTGTAGTCCTTTTTGATTGTATAATGTTGGAATTCCATGGAAACCATAGCAACAAACCTTGACAAAATAAATTTCAACTAGAGATAATAACATCTGCACTGTCAGATACAAGCATCCTACAGCACATTAATTCAAGCCCAAATGAACCTCTTCGTACAACACAACAGTAAATCTAATTAACCATTTTTTCAGACAGAGAACCTTACACTGACAGAGGCTTTCTTAAGATTGTACTACAATAAGAATAACCCTATTTGATCTTTACTCTCTTTTAACCTATTCATCGTCTGATCTAAATACCTCATCTCATTTTCACCTGAACCTATATAACCAATGCCCTTTAGAAATATTAAATAAGGTGACATATCCTAAAACCAATACAAAACAAAGAACAAACTAATCTAAGGGAAGCAATTAATAGCTAAAGATTAGATAAATTTACAAAGCAGAAGCTTAAGAAGATGGCCAAAAATAAAGAACTGTTAATTAAAATTTGTTAAGCATTTGTTGTACAACACAACACAAGTATTGTTCTATAATAAAACATTGAAATAAAAAATTAGCTGGAATTTATGAATTGTGAAAGGGGAATATAAAGAACATCCAAGAACAACGTGAAAGGCAGAAGAATAGCAAAATTATCAACAAACAAATGAAAACAATAATATTCTTAATCCGCGTAATAAAATTGACAGGATGGGAATAGGGCCACGAATGAATTATTAAACTAAAATAATTGACAACAGTAGAATAATGGCAACAAAACTAGATAGTTGTTTTGTTTTAGCTTTTGCAAAATAGGCAGGTAAAATACAGGTGTAAAATTATACAATTCTCTTTAAAAATGGAACCCAGAGTCAGATTGTGCTTGATTCTGCCCACTGCCTCGATACTTCCTCACCCACCCTACTCTCCCTGCGGCGATACCATGTGGATGCAGGGGACCATTCATGCTTTGTCTGCTAATCTGCGAGATGAATTGAAGCCTCAGTGCCAATTAAAAAGTCTATTAAAAAAGTGGCTAATTTTCTTGTCGGCAGGTTTGATGTCGCGAGGTACTTCGAAGATCAATACTGACACTGCATATATTTGCCATCTGCATCAGAGTGCATTAAACCCAACTTGAGTGACAATGCAAAAGATATGTAGATATTAAGCTGTCAGGAAAACACAATGAGTGGGCAAGTGCGTGACAAATGAAATTTAATGTGGAGAATGTAAAATTATCTGTTTTTTGGACCTAGAAATAGAAAAAGTAAAGATTCATAGTCAGAGTCTTACAGCGTGAATACAGTCCCTTTGGCCCACCTTGCCCACAACCGGCCAACATGTCCCATCTACACTAGTCCCACCTGCCTGCATTTGGCCCATATCCCAATAAACCTGCACTGTCCATGTACCTGTCTAAATGTTTCTTAAATCAGTAAATTAAAAAAAGCTAAGGGACTAACAAATGAGATTCAGAAGAACTCAATGTCCTTTTGCATACAAATCAAAGCTAAATGAGGATGCTGAAAAAAAATTAGGAAAACAAATGATACATTAATCTTTATTACAAAGGGATTAGAATATCAAAGTGAAGAAGCTGCTGCCTGCAGAGTCGAGAACATGACATTGTTAAGTGCCACAACGTGAGATTATTTTTCCAATGTTTCATAATCTCAAGAGTGAACTGACACATGGAATCTTCCTATAGAACTGTACAAAACATTCCTGCTGAGGGAGAGATAAGTTAATGTCAACTAATGCCAACGAGAGACCGGGATACTAACGGTCTCCAGCTGTACATCAATAAAACCTTTACTTGACTGAATGAAAACAGGATGCATGGTTCTCACCTCAATAGTATACGTTTGATCCTGTTTGATCACCTCTCCACTGTGTAAAGTCCTTTTAATTATAAAATCTGCACCATCACCTGCTGGCCCTCTCTCTGCACGAGCATTGCTGCCTTGCAATTGATGTTTAGATGTGGCACGGTGCAGCTGTTCCTCCCCTTTATTAGCTACTTTCTTCTTCTTCTTTTTCTGTTTTTTGACTGGATTCTGAGCATCATTTTGAGCTTTCCGTTGCCGGAATTGGGCAAGCTGCAAAATATAAAGTTTGATTAGTCAACAGAACTTGCATCGTAGGCACGTCTATACAAATTGGACTGTGACATTTATGTTTAGTGAATTGGAAACACAAATTAATTAGAACATAGAACAGTACAGCACAAGAATAGGTCCCTTGGCTCACAATGTCTGTGCCGAACATAATCCCAAGATCAACTCTTATCTGCCTGCATACAATTCTTCTCTCTCCATTCCTTGCATATTCATACAGCTATCAAAAATTATCTTAAATACCACTATTATATCTGCCTCATAAATCACACCTGGCACCATGTTCCAGGCACTCACCACTCTGTGTATATTATTATCCCCCACACATCTCCTTTAACTTTTGCCCCTCTCATCTTAAAACTATGCCCTCTAGTCTTTGATTTTGCCATCCTGGGAAAAAGGTTCTGACCATCTACCCTATCTATACCTCTCATCATTTTATAAACTTCTATCGGATCTCCCTGCAATCTTCAGCATTCCAATGAAAACAATCTAAGTCTGTCCAACCTCTACTTGTAACTGATACCCCCTAATGAAGTGATCATTCCACTAAACCTCTTCTGCACCCTTTCCAAAGCCTCCACATCCTGCCTGTAATTATGGCAGTTAATCCTCATTATGCAACAATTTACCTGGTAGAGCTGCTGCCTCACAGCACAGAGATCTGGGTTCCATCCTAACCTCAGGTGATGTCTGTGTAGTGTTTGCACATTCTCCCTTTGACTACGTGGGATTCCTCCAGATGCTCTAGTTTAATCTCACATCCCAAAGATGTGTGGGGTTGTAGGTTCACTGGTCTCTGTAAATGTCCCCTAATGTGTAGGGAGAGGATGCAAAAGTGGTGTAACACAGAACTAGAGGGAACGGGACAGTCAGCCTGGAGTATCATGTGAATAAGATGGCACTTGTAATCATCCTGTGCCAGAAGTTCAAATGAATAATCCATCTCTGCCTCCTCCAATCATAGAAACTGGCTTTCAGCTGATTAGATTAATTCCGTATGATGGCAAGGAAAAGATGAGCAAACTAAATGTTGGAAAAGCTTTCACGTCAGACATCGACCTATCTACAATACTGACGATTATGCCCAAAAACGAGGTGCTTCTCAAGCCAAGATATTTTAGCACAGTCAAAGTGATGGCATCCAAGTGAAAATGAAGAAAAGTTGCTCAAATCTGGTTGGAAACAGGCCCTTCGGCTCAACTTGCCCACATCTAGGGACAATTTACACTTCTAACAAGTATACAAACCCAAGCCTATTAACCTATAAACATGTTTATTCACAAAATGCTGGAGTAACTCAGCAGGTCAGGCAGCATCTCAGGAGAGAAGGAATGGGCGACGTTTCGGGTCGAGACCCTTCTTCAGACTGATGTCAGGGGGGCGGGACAAAGGAAGGATATAGGTGGAAACAGGAAGACAGTGGGAGATCTGGGAAGGGGGAGGGGAAGAGAGGGACAGAGGAACACTAAAGTTAGAGAAGTCAATGTTCATACCACTGGGCTGCAAGCTGCCCAGGCGAAATACGAGGTGCTGTTCCTCCAATTTCCGGTGGGACTTACTATGGCACTGGAGGAGGCCCATGACAGAAAGGTCAGACTGGGAATGGGAGGGGGAGTTGAAGTGCTCAGCCACCGGGAGATCAGATTGGTTAATGCGGACTGAGCACAGGTGTTGAGCGAAGCGATCGTCGAGCCTGCGTTTGGTTTGGCCGATGTAAATAAGTTGACATCTGGAGCAGCCGATGCAATAGATGAGGTTGGAGGTGCAGGTGAACCTCTGTCTCACTTGGAAAGACTGTTTGGGTCCTTGGGTGGAGTTGAGAGGGGAGGTAAAGGGACAGGTGTTGCATCTCGTGCAGTTGCAGGGGAAAGTGCCCGGGGTTGGGGTGGTTTGGGTAGGAAGGGACGAGTGGACCAGGGAGTTACGGAGGGAACAGTCTCTGCGGGACGCAGAAAGGGGAGGGGAAGGGAAGATATGGCCAGTGGTGGGGTCCCGTTGTAGGTGACGGAAATGTTGGCGGATGATTTGTTGGATACGCTGGCTGGTGGGGTGGAAGGTGAGAACGAGGGGGATTCTGTCCTTGTTACGAGTGGGGGGAGGGGGAGCAAGAGCGGAGCTGCGGGATGTAGAAGAGACCCTAGTGAGAGCCTCATCTATAATGGAAGAGGGGGAGCCCCGTTCCTGAAGAATGAGGACATCTCTGATGCCTTAGTGTGAAATACCTCATCCCGGGCGCAGATGCGGCGTAGACGGAGGAATTGGGAGTAGGGGATAGACTTTTTGCAGGAGACCAGGTGCGAAGAAGTGTAGTCCAGATAGCTGTGCGAGTCAGTGGGTTTATAGTAGATGTCAGTCACTAGTCTGTTTCCTGTGATGGAGATGGTGAGGTCCAGAAACGGGAGAGAGATGTCGGAGATAGTCCAGGTATATTTAAGGTATATTTAAGAACTCACCGACTTCAAAAAGTTTAGCAACCTACAAACATGTACTCTTTGGAGTGTGGGAGGAAACCGAAGATCTCTGAGAAAACCCACACGGTCATGGGGAGAACGTACAAACTCTGTACAGACAGCACCCGTGGTCAGGATCGAACCCGGGTATCTGGCACTGCAAGCACTGTAAGGCAGCAGCTCTTCCGCTGCGCAACCGTGCTGCCCCACTTGTCGAGGTTAAAATCCCTCTGCTAATGCTCTATTCAGCTTTCCATCTGATCTATATCCTGCTGTGGCCTTAGACAACCATCCTCTCTATCCACATCACCAACAATATTTGCATTATCCGCACAACTTATTAACTCTGTCTCCTACATTCACATCCAAGTCATTAATGGATATCACAAACAACAAAGTTTGTTTGAGTTCCTCAAGAGTGATCCAGGCACAAACATTTTGATGTGCTTCAGCGAAAGGCTTTCCTTCATAGGATCTGAAGTGAATATGCTCGAAGACTGTACAGTGTTCAATACAAAATTGCAGCTGCCCAGACAATGAAGCTGCCAGGGCCTGCATGCAGGAAGATCTCAACATCATTCATCCTGCTACTGATATGATTTTTAGGTCGCTTCGATGTCATATGCTACAGTCACCGAGCACTTTGGCCCAAACTGTCCTCACCAACCATCAAGAACCTATCTTCACAAATACCATTTATCTGTATTGATCCACAACATCCACCCAAACAAAAGTAAACCTAATCTATCCAGTCCCTCTCACAGCTGCCCATTTTACTAACTGATCAATATCATCTTGTAGCCTACGACTATCCTCCTTACTATTAGCTGTCAATTTAAATGCCAGGCAACTATATTCTCCAATGGGGAAACTAAACACCACCAATAATACTCCACTCACTATCCACTCGCCCCTTGATAATCTGTGCCTTTACTTACACTGAACATCCAACTTTATTCTGAATGTAGAGACACAAAACACTGCACAAGCTGTTATGTGGAACAAAATATAAACTGTTGGAGGAACTGAGTGGATCAGAGTGCATCAGTGAAGGCAGCAGAATGGTTGACATTTCAGAACGAGAACCTGCATCAGTTACTACAGAAGAGAGGTATGGAATATTGCTGTACCACCTTCGCTATTGGATCAAAATCATTTAATTCCCCAACTGCAATAATACCTTCATCACAAGGACTGAAGTAGTTCAAGCAGATGCACTGCTTCTCAAAGAATTACCAAACAGTTGGTCTGATCCACAAAACCTAGATTCATAGGAATAAAAAAAATAGAAATAAGCCACTCAATGCCCCATTCTTACTCTGCCATTCAATAAGAACATGATTGATTTTTTACCTCTATCCCTCATTCCTGCACACACTCAATAACCCCTTGATACCCATCCATGAAAGAAAAAAATAACTGACCACTCTGCCGGTTACTTCTGCAGACAGAGGAAATTAACGTGGCAATATTTATGCCACACTGTTGCAGTAAAGGAATTTGAATGTTAACATTCAGATTAAACCATTCCTATGATCCTTGATCTACTGCCATTACAGCACACTTCACAATCTTCATGAATCCAGAACCAAAATACAACATTTTAATAAAAAGGTGAACTCACATCTGCATCATTATCTCCTCACACCCGCAAAATCAAAACCAAAACCAAAGTATATCTTGGCTTAATATCAACAGGTGAGAATTTGGATTAACTCCAAATGTTATGTATTTATCTTACGTGACACGAAAGAATTTAAGAAATGGGTGTAGGAGAGCTATCCAGCTCTCTGAGCCTTCAGTATTTTTCAACTATATCCCTCAACTACTGCGCCTGGCTGCTCGCTCCAAACAAATCACACACCCTCCTTGGGAAACAGTTGTCCTGAACACCTTCTCATCTTTCCACTCTCACCTTGAATCTATGTCTTCTATCTCTTGATTCTCTTACCTTGAAAAAAAACTGTGCATTCACCCTATCCCGCTCATTTCGAAATAATTCTGCTCATCTGTCATGGGTGTCATGGTGCACCAGTCATTGAAAGCAAGCATGCAGGTGCAGCAGGCAGTGAAGAAAGCGAATGGTATGTTGGCATTCATAGCAAGAGGATTTGAGTTTAGGAGCAGGGAGGTTCTGCTGCAGTTGTACAGGGCCTTGGTCAGACCGCACCTGGAGTATTGTGTGCAGTTTTGGTCTCCTAACCTGAGGAAAGACGTTCTTGCCTTAGAGGGAGTACAGAGAAGGTTCACCAGATTGATCCCTGGGATGGCGGGACTTTCATATGAGGAAAGACTGGATAGACTGGGCTTGTACTCGCTGGAATTTAGAAGACTGAGGGGGGATCTTATAGAAACATATAAAATTCTTAAGGGGTTGGAGAGGCTAGATGCGGGAAGATTGTTCCCGATGTTGGGGGAGTCCAGAACCAGGGGTCACAGCTTAAGGATAAGGGGGAAGTCTTTTAGGACCGATATGAGAAAACATTTCTTCACACAGAGAGTGGTGAGTCTGTGGAATTCTCTGCCACAGAAGGTAGTTGAGGCCAGTTCATTGGCTATATTTAAGAGGGAGTTAGATGTGGCCCTTTTTGCTAAAGGGATCAGGGGGTATGGAGAGAAGGCAGGTACAGGCTACTGAGCTGGATGATCAGCCATGATCATATTGAATGGCAGTGCAGGCTCGAAGGGCCGAATGGCCTACTCCTGCACCTATTTTCTATGTTTCTATGTTTCTATCTCAGTCCTAAATAGCCAATTACATATTCTCAAATTATACTTCCCAATCTTAAGGTATCACAAAATGCTAGAGTAACTCAGCAGGTCAGGCACCATCTAGGAGAGAGGGAATGGGTGACATTTCGGGTCGAGACCCTTCTTCAGACTTCCCAATCAGAGGGAACATCCCATTACCTGACCTGCCAAATCCTGAAACCAGTCTAGTGATATAGAATTCTTTTAAAAGCTTTAACCCAGACATCATGGTTTTCAAGTTGTCTGTTACCTTTTGCCTGCCAATCCATCTTGGTGGATGTAGCATTTTTTCTTTCATAATAATTGCATTACAATCCATTAGTTTTGAAGTTGTATGGAACAGCAGGTGGATGCAAAACAATGTAGTTCAATTGAAGTTAAATTATCTTCACTGAGATATTATTGTCACAAATCAAATTCTGAGCAGTTCTGTCCAACCTGATCAATTAGGTTTTACTGTGATGTTACACACAAAGCTATATCAAAAATGTGGATGATATTTAACACTTAATTTTAACAAATTTTACTGTTTAAGAAAATGGTGTTCTCATTATTCATACACAATTCCACAGCATGAAAAGATGCTAATAATGAAACTAGTTGAGCAACTTTCCAAACATTGTAGGACAACTACTTATTTCAGCGAGTCTACTGTACGAATTAGGGATATGAAACACTAAATCTAAATTATGTAACATATTGTACACAGACGTTTTTGGAGCTCCTTGTTATACTCAAGTAGCTTTGTCTGCAGTATTCACAAACTGCATTATCTTCCATGTACTTCCAGACGTTGAAAAGCATGTACGCCAACAGATTCGCAGTATTAAGAGCTGTCAACCCGGATAATAAAACAATCTTGTTTTTAAAAAGCTGCATTTAAACAAATGCCCTGATTTTTGTTGTGTTTGTTTAATATTCACTGAGCGGTCAGTTCCATTTCGTCTTATGGCAAATGTTTTTGTATCCATTCTGCTTAACACGTTGACTTCAACAACAGAACAAAGGCCTTGGTCGTGATCTGCAATCACTTGTCATAGCATTTAAACAAAAAAATAGCACTGCAACGTGAGAGGCCTGCGGGCCGCTCGCCCCCAGCTCGCTGGCGCCTGCAGAGCCGGTGACAAAGCTGGGCTGGGGAGAGTGCTGGGGAGTGGAGCGTCCCTGGGCAGCACCTGGGGGGCGGCGGCGCGGCCCGGCCCGGCACGACCCGACCCGAGTGGGCGGCCGCAGCAACAGGCGGAGGCCGGGCTGCCTGCACCTCCCCGTCCCCAACACGGCGGGGTCTTACCTTGGCTTTGCCCGCTTCCAGCTTCTTCTGCCGCTCCTCGTCTTCCATGGCTGCCGACAGACAAGTGGAGCTCAGTCAGTGACACGTTAGCAGCGCCCGCCGGCCGGCACTGCGCATGACAGCTCCCGCAATCCCCCACACATCAGATACACATCACATCAGGGTCCTAGCGCCCTCCCGCAAACCCTCACACATCAGATACACCGCAGGGTCCTAGCGCCCGCCCGCCCAGATGGCACTGCCCATGACAGTTCCCGCAACCCCCACAGAAAGATCAGATGTACCGCGGGGTCCTAGCGTCCGCCCGCTCGGCCAGCACTGCCCATGACAGCTCCCGCTAGCGCCCTCCCGGCCCGGCCCATGACAGCTCCCGCAACCCCCACAGAAAGATCAGATACACCGCGGGGTCTTAGCGCCCTCCCACCCTCCCGGCCCGGCACGGCCCATGACAGCTCCCGCAACCCCCACACATCAGACACACCGCAGGGTCCTAGCGCCCGCCTGCCGGCCGCTTACACCAGTAGGACAGTGGCAGCCAGGGAAGTCGGCTAGATCATGGGACAGAAAAAGCTGGAGTAACTCAGCATCTATGAGAGAAGGAATGGTCTCGACCCATTCCTTCTCTCCAGTTGCTGCCTGTCCCGCTGAGTTACCCCAGCTTTTTGTGTCCCATTATCGAGCCGGCTTCACTGGCTGCCACTCTCTGCCCTACTGGTGTGAGCTTTTTTGTATCTATCTTCATGGTTTAAACCAGCATCTGCAGTTCCTTCCTACAGATAATGGGACATCTGCCTCCACGAACTCGGGCATACAATACCAGAACAAAGAGGTTATGGCATTGATACTATCAAATTGGCAGGCCGCAGCTGGAATACTGTGCGCACTTCCAGTAGCAAGGGTGTGATTTTACTGGAGAGGTTGCAGAGAAGCTGTGGAACTGAGCCTCTCAGTGGTGAGAGAGACTGGATAGGCTGGGCTTGTTTTCTTTTGAGTGGAGGAAGCTGAGGGGAGAATCTGATTGATAATACAAAATGGTGAGAAACTTTTCCCCTTAGCAGAGTGGTCTTTAACGAGAGTGCATAGGATTAAAGTAAAGGATAAGAGTTTTAGATTGATTTGAGGAGGATTTTTTTCAGCCATATGAATATGGAACTAACTACCCAAAGGGACAATAGTAGCAAATACTCTCGCTATTTTAAAAAACCTCTATTTTGATGAGCACTTGAATTGCCATGGCATAATAGATCATAGACCAGGATTAGCGTAGATAGGCACTTGCTGGGTGGTGGACTGGATGGGCCTTTTCCGTGCTATATAACTCTATGACATTGGCAATGTGTGACATTAAAAGATGTAAAGACAAGTATCATCAAAGACGATTTTTCAGGCCATTGTGTTCTTTGAAAGGTGTGTTATTGATGTCTTACTCAACAGGTAGTGAGAGATTAGCAAAAGCAAGATGCTGAGGAGAAGCATAAAAGTCAGCAGTTCAAGTGGGACAAACGAAAAAGGAAAGAGAATATAATAAGATTGTTTCTAGTGATTTCAGAATGATAAGTGCGTATTTGCACGAAGGATATCTACATTGACAAATATCACATTTTCTGATTGAATATATTAAATAGAATTATCCTCCTTCAATAACTATATTTTGGAGGTGTAATATTGCCGAATATAATAAGAAAATGTTATGTAGTCAACATGCCAAGAAATGTCTTCAAAAATATGTTCTTTCTCAATAGTTGCTGCTGATTTGTGTATTTCTTACATTTTCAGATTTTCAGCTTCTACAGTATCTGGTTTATATGTTTTAATTATACAGCATTTAATTAGTAGTCATCAGCATCTAACAAGCAATATAAAAATGAAAAGGCCAATCCTCTGAATGTAAATCAAAAGCAGCCTCTAGACATAAAATAGCTCCGATCTAACCTGCATCAGTTTCATCTAACCACTCACACATTACTGAATCTGAGTAATTAATGCTGGCAAGTTTTGCCTGTTTTTTCAGTGAAACCTTACATTTTCCAAAAGTAAATTATCATACTTTTAAATGTCCAGTGCTTTTAAATTTGGTAGCAATTATTAAAAAAATTAATGTACTTTAACAGATGTTCATGAAATTTTTATTTAATAATGTAACTCATTTTAGAAAAATAGTCTCTTTGACAGACTATTTTCAATTCATTATATCATTTAAATACAAATGTTATTGGGTAGATAGGGAAGCTTTTCTTTCCCGCACGCTTTCCCTTTTTCAAAATATCCTTTCATCCTTCCTAGAACAATCACAAATTGATTTGAGGTTCTATTTGGGATTATTCAACAATAGAATTAAAAACAATAATGAATTATAGCCATTTGTACATTAATTATGGCCAAAGAGGTTTGCATTTGATTAAGAATGCACCAACAGCAGGAAAACGTTAACAACAACTGCTGTCTGTACAACAGTAGCATAAAATAATGATTCAGAGAAGTGAAAGAAGAGAAGATAGATTTCCAGGAGCTTTTCAAAGTTCAGAATGATGGAGTGGAAGGTGGAATCTAGTGAGAGCAAGCTGACTGGATACAGAATTAACATTATGGTAGGAAGCAGAGGGTGCTGGTGGAAAGTTGATTTTTTGACTAGATGTCTATGACTCGTGTGCCTCAGAGATTGGTGCTGAACCCATTGCTGATTGTCATCTATATCAATGATTTAGTCGTAAAGTACAGAAGCCAGTATGGAAACAGGTTCTTCGACCCAACTCATCCAAAATGCCCCAAAAGCAAGTTCCATTTGCCTGCATTTGACCCTTATCCCTCTAAACTTTGGATGAGAATGTACAAGCCAAGATTAGTAAGTTTGCAGATAACACTAAAATATGTGGTATAGATAATGAAGATGGTTATTGAGAATTACCGCAGGGCAAGCAGGCCGTGGAATGACTAATAGAATTTAATTCAGAGAAATCTCCAGGGCCTGATGGTCTGCATCCCAGGGTAATCGAGTAGGTGGCTCGAGAAATTGTGGACGCATTGGTGATCATTTTCGTGTTCTATAGATTCAGGATCAGTTCCTGTGGATTGGAGGGTAGCTAATGTTATCCCATTTTTTAAGAAAGGAGCAAGAGAGAAAATGGGGAATTATAGACCAGTTAGCCTGACATCGGTGGTGGGGAGGATGCTGGAGTCAATTATTAAAGAAGAAATAATGGCGCATTTGGATAGCAGTAAAAGGAATGATCCAAGTCAGCATGGATTTATGAAGGGGAATTCCTGCTTGACTAATCTTCTGGATTTTTTTGAGGCTGTGACAAGTAAAATGGATGATGGAGAGCCAGTGGATGTGGTGTAACTGGACTTTCAGAAAACCTTTGATAAGGTCCCACACAGGAAATTAGTGGGCAAAATTATAGCACTTGGTATTGGGGGCAGAGAATTGGTTGGCAAACTGACAACAAAGAGTAGGAATAAACGGGTCCCTGTCAGAATGGCAGGCGGTGGCGAGTGAAGTGCCGCAAGGCTCGGTGCTGCGGCCGCAACTATTTACACTGAATATTAATGATTTAGATGATGGAATTTAAAGTAACACTAGCAAATATGCAGATGACCCAAAACTGGATGGCAGTGCGAACTGTGAAGAGGTTGCTGAGGTTGCTGGGTGACTTGGACAGTTTGAGTGAGTGGGCAGATGCATGGCAGATGCAGTATAATGTAGATAAATGTGAGGTTATCCATTTTGGTGGCAAGGACAAGGAGGCAGATTATTATCTCAATTGTGTCAGATTAGGAAAAAAGGAAGTGCAACGAGACCTGGGTGTCCTTGTACACCAGTCACTGAAAGTAAACATGCAGGTACAGCAGTCAGTGAAGAAAGCCAATGGCATGATGGCCTTCATAACGAGAGGATTTGAGTATAGGAGAAAAGAGGTCCTTCTGCAGTTGTACAGGGACCTGGTGAGACCACATCTGGAGCATTGTGTGGAGTTTTGGTCTCCTAATTTGAGGAAGGACGTTCTTGTTATTGAGGGAGTGCAGCGTAGGTTCACGAGGTTAATCCCCGGAAAGGCGGGACTGTCATGTGAGGAAAAATTGGAAAGACTGAGCTTGTGTTCACTGGAATTTAGAAGGATGAGAGGGGATCTTATAGAAACGTATAAAGTTATAAAAGGACTGGACAAGCTCGATGCAGAAAAAATGTTCCCAATGTTGGGGGAGTCCAGAACCCAGGGCTACAGTCTAAGAATAAAGGGGAGGCCATTTAAAACTGAGGTGAGAAAAAACTTTTCACCCAGAGAGTTGTGAATTTGTGGAATTCTCTGCCACAGACGGCAGTAGAGGCCAATTCTCCAGATGGATTTAAAAGAGAGTTAGATAGAGCTCTCGGGACTAGTGGAACCAAGGAATATGGGGAGAAGGCAGGCACGGGTTACTGATTGTGGATGATCAGCCATGGTCACAATGAAAGGGGGTGCTGGCTTGAAGGGCCAAATGGCCTCCTCCTGCACCTATTTTCTATGTTTCGAGAAGTGTGAGCAGCTTCTTCTTCAGGAGGTGTATAAAATCATGATGGAAATAATTAGAATGAATGCTGAGAGTCTATTTCCTGGAATAAAGGAATCAGAATTAGAGGGCATAAATTTAAGGTGGGAGAGAAAAGATTTGATAGAAACCTAATGAGCAACTTTTTCACACAGGGGTTGATGGGTATAAGGAAGGAGCTGCTAGAGGAAGTAGTTCAGGCAGATGCAATAACAATATTTAAAAGATGTTTGGATAGGTACGTGAACTCTTCAATCTTCCAAGATTTTTGGGCTTCTCCAATTATTCTTTCTTCTGAATTACCTCACGGTTCACGACTATGCTTTCAGCTGCTATGACTCACAATCCCTCTTTAAATCTTTTTGCCTATCTCTGTCTTTTCCCTCCAAACTTCTCTTGAAAAACTCTAGTTGAGTGGCTTTGGATATTTTCATGTTGATAAGTGAAAGGACCAGAATTAGGCCATTCGGCCCGTCAAGTCTACGCCACCATGCAATCACGGCTGATCTATCTCTCCCTCCTAACCCCATTTGCCTGCCTTCTCCCCATAACCTCTAACACCTGTCCTAATCAAATACAGGTTACTGTAGTACTGTACTGTAACTATAAATTGTTGCAGTTGTTGCTGTGCAGAAGAATGGAGCTTATGAAGTTAAACATTTGATTTAAGAACATTAAAACATTTGGTCAATGGTTGAGTTTTCCAAGAAGTTATCATCTCATTACAACCACTACTATGCCTTTAATCTGTTATAACTATAGGAGTGAAAGATAATGCGGATTGCTAGATAACTGATGATATGAGTTTTTATATAATTTAATCAATGGCTATGACAATAGACAATAGACAATAGGTGCAGGAGTAGGCCATTCGGTCCTTCGAGCCAGCACCGCCATTCAATGTGATCATGGCTGATCATTCTCAATCAGTACCCCGTTCCTGCTTTCTCCCCATACCCCCTGACTCCGCTATCCTTAAGAGCTCTATCTAGCTCTCTCTTGAATGCAGTTAATGTTTTAATTTCTGCTCATAAAATTTATTGTTTAATGAACAGAGACTTTTAAGATAGACTGTTATAAATGACTGTTATCGATTGAAGATAGTATGAAAAAAACGTCAATGGTAATCGATTTATTAGGTTCTATTGACACCATGTATATGAAGACATTCTATAAGCATCCATGAAACTTTAAAAACAACTTATAAAACAATGCATTACCAGTGTCCATGGATGGCTTCTCTCTCCTGGAATATGGTGTTGTGCACCTGATCGTTTGGCTGATTTTTACCTCCACACACCGCCTTTTGGACATTTTAGAACCTTTAGTTTTTGTGGTTAATAGCTGTCTGCTTTTTCGCCGTGCTAGCTTGAAATGCCTTTGGAAAGGAAAGCCTCAGTGTTTCAGATTTCAAAGTCTAATGATAAATTATTCAGATTGGAAGGGTAGCATATCAGAAACTGTAATTTAAGTAGCAGCAATTAGGTAATACAGCTGATTAAGAAGCACAAGTGAACATTGTTTCTTGATGCACAGATCTTGATATTTTGTTACATATTTTGTCACTATGCTATATGATTAGATTTTAGATTTCTTCGTCAGTTATAAAAAAACTTATGGATTTTTATTGTTGGATATCCAGAAAGGTTAAATGTTATAATTCCCAGGACATTTCAAGGTTTAATATGTCAGCATATAATTTAATTGCCACTGTTCAGCTTTTGCTGAAACAACATGAGGTATGATTTGTACCACCTGACCAACATGACCGAATTATGCAAGTCTGGGCTGTTTTGTTTCATGAAGTGGGACAGTGAAGTTCAGTAGAATTACATGCAGTGTTTATGAAGTAAAAATCTTGATTCTAAGGACGTTGTTCACAGCAACATTTAATGATTTAGCACTGACAATATTTAAGAGAGGCAGTTGATAAATATCTTGAAACTCTAACAAGTCTGATTTGCAAAGGATTGACAAAATTACATCTCTACCTAGGAAAAACATGATAGTTTTGTTCAATTCCCTATAGGTCTACTGCTTAAATGCATTGAGAATCTCATTAGCTCAATGCGTTTAAGCAGGGTGATGTTTCTGTAAACATAATTTTCATTGTACCTGTTCCTCACTGTACTTGTGCATATGGCAATGAACTGGATGCACAACAATGCTGAGAAGTTTGTTGTTTGTGATATCTATTAATGACTTGGATGTGAATGTAGGAGACAGAGTTAATACATTTGCAGATAACACAAATATTGTTGGTGGATGGCGAGGAAATTTGTCTGAGGCCACAGCAGGATGTAGAGCAGATGGAAAGCTGAGTGGAGCACTGGCAGATGTTATTTTAACCTCGACAAGTGGGGCGGCACGGATGCGCAGCGGTAGAGTTGCTGCCTCACAGCGCTTACAGTGCTTACAGCACCAGAGACCCGGGTTCGATCCTGGCTACAGGTGCTTGTCTGTACGGAGCATGTATGTTCTCCCCCCCCCCCCCCCCCAGACCTGCGTGGGATTTCTCCGAGAACTTTGGTTTCCTCCCATACTCCAAAGACATACAGGTTTGTAGGTTAATTGGCTTGGTATCAATGTAAAAGTTGTCCCTAGTGTAGGATAGTGTTAATGTGCGGAGATTGCTGGTCGGTGCGGACTCAGTGGGTCGAAGGACCTGTCTCCACGCTGTATCCCTAAACTAAGCTAAGCTAAAGTGTGAGGTGATGCATTTTGGGAAGTCAGATAGGGGTTAGGTAAGTACATTAAATTGTAGGACAGCAAGGAAAATCTACGAACAGGGAACCTTGGGATTCTAGGTCCATATTTCTCTGAGAGTGTTAACATTGGTGGATAGTGTGGTGAAGAAAGCACAGAGCATGCTAGTCATAGTCTCAGAATCACACAGCATAGATGACTGGCCCAACCCATCCATGCTGACCAAGATGCCTCACCTAAACTAGTTGCACCTGCCTGTTTTTGACCAATATTTCTCTCAATCTTATCCATGTATCTGTCCAAATGACTTTGAAATGCTTTTATTGTACCTGCATCAACTACCTCCCCTGGCAGCTGGGAGCATAAATCCACCACCTCTGTGTGAAAACGTTCCCATTCAGGTTCCTATTCAGGTTCCATTTCCCTTTCATCTTAAACATGCTCTCCAGCTCTTGATGAAAAAAAAGTGTGCATTCACACTATCTATGGCCTTTATGATTTTATGCACCTCTCAGGATCACCCCTCGGTCTCTTACACTCCACAATATAAAATCCAAGCCTGCCCAACTCCCCCAATAGCTCAGGCCCTCATGACAACATCCTTGTAAATCTTTGCATTCTGCACCCTGTCTTTTGGATTAGGCCATTGAATATATATTTGTTTCTGTTGGAACTTTACAAAACACGGAGTATTGCACATGGATCTGTTTGACACCAAGCTTGCTCGGAACTTTGTCAAAGGTTTGGAGCCCATCCTTTACATTGCTTTCTTCTCGCTCTTCTCCTCTTCATACAATCGCTGCTTTTCCTCTGCTCATCAGTTGCTAACTGGTGGCAAAAACTAATAATGAATGAGCAGCAGATCACCATCAATCTTGATACACATTCTAAAACTACCATGGGACTTCCTCAGAGAATTCAAGACAGTGGGCTCTTGTTTCCACATGCTGGCAGTCTGCTCCATCCTATATCATGCACCTGCTTAGCACCCATACTAATCATGTTCCTCTCTGTGTATGGGTTGACCTGTAAGTCTTGTTATAAGAAAATAATTATTGCATTCCAGTAGCTACCATATAGTATCTCAAATGCAGGTGATACAGCAGACTGTTGCAGAATGAGTGTATTATGACTGCTACCTGCATATTTCAGGCAGACATGTATGATGGTTTACTTTCACACCAATAAATTGCTGAGGGGAAGGAATTTATTTTGGTTGTAACTCATCTTTGAGTTGGCATGCATTGTCTACAAAGTGATGTGCATATGGTCATGGGCACCCAGGATTATGGGAAAGTCTCCAATACAATTGAGGCATTGGTCAATAAGAGGGATGCATGGGTCAGGTACAGGCAGCTGGGATCAAGTGCATCCCTGGAGGAGTTTTGGGAACTAAGAAGCAAAGTAAAAAAGTAAAGAAGGGCAAAAAGGGGCCAGGAGATAGCTCCGGCAGATAGCATCAAGGACAATCCCAAGATATTTTGTAAATATATGAGGGGGAAAAGGATAACGAGAGAGAGAGTGGGACCCCTCAGGAACCGTTCAACTCTATGTGGAGCCACAGCAGATGGGCAATGTCCTCAATGAGTATTTTCTCCTCTGTACTTACCGAGGAGGAAGGCAGGAGGACGGAGGAACTTGGGGAAGTCAATGGAAGTGGCTTGAGAGCAGTCAGTGTTACGGTCGAAGAGGTGCTGAAGGTACTGTCGTGTATGAAGGTAGACAAATCTCCAGGGCCTGATCAGATATATCCGAGGACATTGCGGGAAACTAGAGAGGAAATTGCCGGAGCTCTGGTCGAAATTTATGAGTCGTCTTTAAATACAGGAGAGGTGCCGGAAGACTGGAGGATGGCAAATGTTTTGCCTCTATTGAAGAATGGCTGCAGGGGAAATGCTGGGAACTATAGGCCAGTGAGCGTAACATCTGTAGTTGGAAAGTTACTAGAGAGTATTCTGAGGGATAGAATATATAGGCATTTAGATGGGCAAGGGCTGATTAGGGATAGTCAGCATGTTTTTGTACGAAAGAGGTCCCTGTCTCACAAATCTGATTGAATTTTTTGAAGATGTGACCACAAAGGTCGATGAGAGCAGGCCTTAGATGTTGTTTATATGGACTTCAGCAAAGCATTCGACAATGTTCCACATATAGGCTGCTCTGGTAGGTTAGATCACATGAGAGCCAAGGAGAGATAGCTGAATGGATAAAAAATTGGCTTCATGGAAGGAAGCAGAGGGTGATGGTGGAAGGTTGCTTCTTGGCTCTAGGCTTGTGACTAGTGGTGTGCCTCAGGGTTTGGTGCTGGGCCCATTACTGTTTGTCATCTATATCAAAGATTTGGATGATAACATACAGGGCAAAATTAGCAGGTTTGCAGATGATATAAAAGTGGGTGGTTTTGCAGATATTGAATGAAGATGGTTGTGAAAAATTGCAGCACAATCTTGATCGATTGGTCAGGTGGGCTTTGGAATGGTTAATGGAATTTAATATAGTGAAATGTGAGATGTTGTATTTGGGAAGTCTAACATCGGCAGGACCTACACAGTGAATGGTAGGGCTCTGGGGAGCATTGTAGAACAGAGGGACCTAGGAGTACAGGTGCATGGTTTCTTGAAGGTGGAGTCACAGGTAGATCGGGTGGTCAAAACGGCTTTTGGCACATTGGCCTTCATCAGTCAGAGTATTGAGTATGGAAGTTGGGAGGTCATGTTGCAGTTGTTTAAGACATAGGTGAGGCCGCATTTAGAGCATTGTGTTCAGTTCTAGGCACGATGCTATAGGAAAGATGTTGTCAAGCTAGAAACGGTACCAAGAAGATTTACAAGAATGTTGCCGGAACTAGAGGGTCTGAGCAATAGGGAGAGGTTGAGTAGGCTGGGACTCTATTCGTTGGAGCGCAGGAGGATGAGCGGTGATCTTATAGAGGTATATAAAATCATGAGAGGAATAGATCGGGTAGATGCACAAAGTCTCTTGCCCAGAGTAGGTGATTCAAGGACCAGAGGACATAGGTTTAAGGTGAAGGGAAAAAGATTTAATAGGAATCTGAGGGGTAACTTTTTCACACAAAGGGTGGTGGGTGTATGGAACAAGCTGCCAGAGGAGGTAGTTGAGGCAGGGACTATCCCAACATTTAAGAAACAGTTAGACAGATACATGGATAGGACAGGTTTGGTAGCGATATTGAACAAATGCGTGCAGGTGGAACTAGTGTAGCTGGGACATGTTGGGCGGTGTGGGCAAGTTGGGCCGAAGGGCCTGTTTCCACACTGTTTCACTCTATGACTAATTAGGATTCTTGTTTGCACTTACATTCTATGTCTCAGTTAATAATGGAAAGTATTCCTTGAGCCAATTTAACCACCTTGCTAACCTGTCCTACCACTTTTAAGAATGTCTGGATGTAAACGCCAAAGACCTTTGTTTCTCCACACAACTCAATATCTACCCTTTATTTTAATGTTTTTGTCATTTTGCATCTCCACAAATGCATTATTTCATACTTCTTTGAAATAAATTCAGCCTAAAACTGACCATACCATCCATCTCCTTGGAGTATAAAACCTCTCTCCTTACTGATAACTCATGTACCATTAGCAATCTTTTTTACCATTCCCTCTGAAATGTTTCTAACATGCTGACGCACAAAGCATATTTTGTAATATAAGTCATGCCAGCTGCCTGACTGAAAAGAGTGTTAAGCGTGTCCACTGTCTGGAATGTGTGAAGGAAAAAATGATAATACTATGAGCCTCTCCCCTGCTATGGCTTGAGAGAATTCTTCAGAGACAAATGCTGTTTCTAATTATGTTGTAAATAATTCTTAAAATTGTAATCAGAAAGATCTGATATAAAGTTTAAAGTTTCAGTTTGAAAGAACTAAAATATCCAGGAAACTATTGATTTACTGGAGAAGAGTTTTAGCCTGCTGCCCAGATGACAACTTAAATTGGCTCTCCATTATACAAACTGTTGGATTGTGACTGTATAACTCTGGGGTACAGTACTGGTGGGGACGGGTCTTTCACTGTATACCGCTGGGGTACACTGCTGATGGGACAGGTCAAACACTGTATAACATTGGGGTACAATATTGGTGGGGATGGGTACAATTGTGCACGATTTAGTTTGACCAGGAAGATATTTAGGCAATTATTTTGGCTTAGTATACCATTTAGTAAAACATTAGACCACAGGTGAATATTAAATACAATCCTGACTGCCAGACTTTTGGAAACACTTGTGTAGGATGGAACTGCAGATGCTGGTTTAAACCGAAGATAGACACAAAAAGCTGGAGTAACTCAGCGGATCAGACATCATCTCTGGACAAAAAGGAATAGGCGACGTTTCAAGTCAAGATGGGTCTTGACCCGAAATGTCACCTATTCCTTTTCTCTCGAGATGGTGTCTGACCCGCTCATTTATTCCAGCTTTTTGTGTCTATTTTAGGAAACACTTGATTGCAATGGGGATTCACCAGGATATTGCCTGGGATGTCGTGCTTTCATTATGAGGGGAGACTAGATAGGTAAGTTTTTTTGCTCTAGAACAGAGGACGCTGAGGGGAGAACTGATGAAGATGTACAAATTTATGAGGCATAGATGAGGTGCACTATCATTATTTTTTACCTTAGCAGAGGTATGTAAAATGATAGAGCACAAATTGAGAGTAAGGGGTGAAGGACGTAGAACAGATCGGAGGAAGAACCTTCAGCACAAAGACTTGTTGAGATCTACAATGCATTGCCTAGATGAGTGATGTAATGTACCCCACACAGTTGATAGCTATTTGGAGCACTGAACTGCCATGGCACAGAAGGCTATGGATAAGTATTGGAAATGGGATTAATTATAGCAAGATACTTAATGGACAGCATGGGCATGGTGGGTCGAATAGCTTGTTTCTAAAATATATGACTATGTCACTCTATAACCCTACTTGCAATTAACATAGAAAATAGATGCAGGAGGAGGCCATTCAGCCCTTCGAGCCAGCATCGCCATTCATTGTGATCATGGCTGATCGTCCCCAATCAATAACTCGTGCCTGCCTTCTCCCAATATCCCTTGATTCCAGTAGCCCCTAGAACTCTATCTAACTGCCCTCTGTGGCAGAGAATTCCACAAATTCACAACTTTCTGGGTGAAAAGGTTTTTTTCTCACCTCAGAGAAAAATGGCCTCCCCTTTATTCTTAGACTGTGGCCCCTGGTTCTGGATTCCCCCAACATTGGGAACATTTTTCCTGCATCTAGCTTGTCCAGTCCTTTTATAATTTTATATGTTTCTATAAGATCCCCTCTCATCCTTCTAAACTCCAGTGAATACAAGCCTAGTCTTTTCAATCTTTCCTCATATGTCAGTCCCGCCATCCCAGGGATCAATCTCGTGAACCTACGCTGCACTGCCTCAATTACAAGGATGTCCTTCCTCAAATTAGGAGACCAAAACTGTACAAAATACTCCTGATGTGGTCTTACCAGGGTCCTTTACACCTGCAGAAGAACCTCTTTACTCCTATACTGAAATCCTCTTGTTATGAAGGCCAACATTCCATTAGCTTTCTTCACTGCCTGCTGTACCTGCACGCCAACTTTCAGTGACTGGTGTACAAGGACACCCAGGTCTCGCTGCACCTCCCCCTTACCTAACCTAACTCCATTGAGATAATAATCTGACTCCATTGAGATAATCGTTCTCGAATGTTCTCTCCCCTCTGGTGGGGCAGGTAACATGAAGTCTGTACTTTGGGAGCTCACGACCGAGGTCAGCCTTATTAAAGTCCCCCAAAACAATGACCATTCAACCTCTCATTTCACAGTGTACTGTTCTCATCTGCTTCAAGGAAACCTCCAACACTCCAGACCAAATAAATCTCTCTTGCATAATATTTACCTATGGATCACCTTGGCAATAACAAAACCTCTGTCAGGATGCTATTCATTGACCACAACTCAGTCTTTAGCACCATTATGCCCAAAAAGTTCATCCCTAAACTTCTGGGCCTTGGTCTTTGGGCCTCCAGCTGCAACTGGCTTCTGCACTTCACGACTGGCAGACCCCAGTCAGTTACAATTGGTCATAAGATTTCCTTCCTATATATTTTTCCACCATATTTGGAGTATTGTGTACAGTTCTATCACAATGTTACAGGAAGGATGTGAAGGCTTTGGATAGGGTTCTGAAAAGATTCACCAGCATGTTGCCTGGATTACAGATAATTAATAAGTAATAAGAAGAGGTTGAACTAACTTGGACTATTTTTTCTCGAACATCGAAGGCTATGGGACAACCTGATTAAAGTGTATAAAATTAGGAGAGGCATGGTTAGTCAGAGTATTTTCCCCAGGTTGGAAATGTCAAATACTAGACAGTACAGCTTTAAGGTTAGAGGGGGCAAGTTTAAAGGTTTATGGGATGTTTTTGTTTAACACAGGGAGTGCGAGATGCTTGAAACGCTCTGCCATGGGGGGTGATAAAAGCAGTTACGATAACAACATTTTAGAAACATTTAGACTGACAAATGAACAGGTAAGGAATGGACCGATATAGATCACATGCAGGCAGATGTATAATTTAAATTAGCTTTATGATCAGCCCAGTCATCGTGGACCAAAAGGCTGTCCCGGTGCCCTTCTCTATTCTATCCTAACATTTTCTTCAGCTTGGTGCTGGTTCTTATCTGATGATGCAACTGCGAAACAGCATGCAAATTTAAGGAACCATAAAAATCCAACATCTAAGCATCCTAATTAAATAATTTACTGCAACATAATTAATGTAACAACAGTTTAATTTAACATACCTCCAGGCATCAACTAACAATTTTATTTATTTTCTGGTATGAACAATTTTTTATTTTTTTAAAACTGGATAAACTCTGGATCTCTGTATTCTGCAATCTGTTGCTCAATTTTCTTGTATTAACACGAATGCATGGAAACTTTACTCAAAATCATTATAGCCAAGAAACACAAGTAATCAAACTTTTTACAAGATATTAGTTTCAAATGTGGTATCATTTTCACAATAGATTGATCCGCCAGGTAGAATGACTTAATTTTTATTAACTTTTTGCAGAAATCTTTTATAAACTAAACAAAAATATTATTTTTTATGCCATTGCAGGATCATTACATCTAGAACAGGCTTTATAATTTTATAGCTTGTGTACAAGTTCTTAAGAATCTGATTTTAGAAGCTAGACTGTACAAGTCTGCTCTATCTAGTGTTCGAATTAACTCTTCTGTTGCCTCAGCAGGTTCTCGATCAGTCACATGATGACTTTGCCACCATGTTAGAGCTGAATTCACCTTTTCTTCTAATGGTACCCTGAATAAAAGGAAAATACCTATTAGTAATAATTTTAAACAGCCAGGTTTTCCCTCCCACGTTCAATGAATCAATCAATATTGCTTCTCATGCCTCATCCATCTACAGCAGGCGATGCAGTCTCCCAGGTCAGAGATAAGGAAACTGGCATTTTTAGATCATTTACACTCTGTAGATTCTGCTAAACTGCATTTGGCCAATTCCTGATCCCTATTGCTTCTGCTGTTGATTGTGTCTCTATTCTGTTTGTATTTTGCATCTGTATTTTTCTGGCTCTGTCAGATTTGTCATTACTGATATATTTACAAGTTTTCATTTATTTCACAGTACACTAATTGGAATGTATTATAATACTGTATAACTCTGTACTTTGTGTTTTAGTTTAGTTTAGAGATACAGTGTGGAAACAGATCCTTTGGCCCACCAAGTCCATGCGGACCAATGATCACCCGTAAACTAGTTCTATGTTATCCCAGTTTTGCATTCTACACACTGGGGACAATTTACAGAAGCCAATTAAACTACAAACCTGCATGTCTTTGGGATGTGGGAGGAAACCGAAGCACCTGGAGAAATCCCACGTGGCACAAAGAGAATATATAAACTCCATACAGCCAGCAATCGGTCAGGATTGAACCTGGGTCTTTGGTGCTGTAAGACAGCAACTCTACTGCTGTGCCACCCTAAGTGTTTCCACGATGTCCATCTCAAGAAATCTTAAGAAGTCCTAGTTAATTGCTGAAAAGTCTAGCAGAAACTATGAGGCCAAGCTAGATTGAATTTGGGGAGGCACTGTGGTCAGGAAAGCTGGAAGTTCATGCATTCCCTCTCTCTGGAGTTTTAATTTCACAGAATGGGTCTTTTCTTCCCAGCACATTCCTTTCCTGAAACGCAAGCCTGATTAAAATGAGTAATGATAGGAGAGGAAAGTTGGCTAGCTGATCCTCTGTGAGGGGGCAGGAGAGCAGGGATGTGTGGTGGGTTTGGTCCCTATCATATGGGATTAGTTTGGCCGATAGGAAGGATGCAGTTCTGTTCCAACTGCCACACAGGCGATGCCAGAAAAGTACTTGGCTCTATTATGGGATAATGTCTTTAACTACCCAGTTAAACTCTGGCCAAATGTAACACCCCTTCATTACATTTAAAGGACCAACTTGTATCCTAAGAGCAGGTTGGTCCCATAAACCAGTCCACATCCTAATTCCCCAATCATTTTATCATTAAAAGTGAACATACTATTAGGATTAAGTTTCCCTTTTACATTTTTATATCCATATGATTCAAATCCATCGAAATTTAAGACTTAAAATGTCCTTTTTGGTGTTTTTTCATTCTGTGCTTCTTGCTGCAAGAGGGGTGCAGCAGTGTTTAAAGATACTAGATTGAAGCTAGTGATCTAGATACAGAACTAGAAGAGTGGCTTTTAATCCCACTATGGAACTTTGCAAAATTTAAATTCAAATAATTAAATAAAATCAGGAAATTAATGGAACGTATTCCTGGTAACGGCTAATGTAAAAATACTGGATTGTCAAGACCCACTTGATTCACTCATGGCTTTCAGGGAAGGAAATCTGCTCTGCTTACAGTCCTGGCTATGGCCTGTTCATGACTCCAGACCCATCATTATGGTTGACTACTACCTTTTCAGTAAAATGAAAATTTAAGAATGTCTAGAGGGAAAGTATTTGTTGTACTTTGTGTCTGTCATTTTAATCAATTACAATCAAATCACCAAACAAAGGATTTCCTCATAGATCTTATGCTAAAAGCAGGTCTCATCAGAATGTTCCCATGCAAACTGGATCAATGCTACTTTTAAATAAAGTCAAAATGACAAACCTTAATTTTACAAGTGAATTAATATCAGCAGTAGGTAGATGAAGCTTTTTACAGAAATGTTCAAAGTCGTCAGCAGGAATGTTTTTGGGTACTAATTGTAACATATTCTCCATAAACTTTTCTGAAATAAAGGAGTAATAAAATTAATACAGAAAATACTAGAAACACTCAGCAGGTCAGGCTGCATTTGTAGAAAAAGAAACAGTGTTAAACGTTCCGGGTTTACACTTTGTCAGATCTGGGAAAGGGTTTATACAAAAAAAGACACAAAGTGCTGAAGTGGCGTCAGGCGAATGTGAATAGATGACATTCCGAAACCCTTATTTTTATTATTTATTTTCATATTTCAGATACAGCGCGGAAACAGGCCTTTTCGGCCCACCAAGTCCGCGCCGCCCAGCGATCCACGCACATTAACACTATCCTACACACACTAGGGACAATTTTTTTACATTTACCCAATCAATTAACCTACATACCTGTACGTCTTTGGATTCAGGATTTTCTTCTCCTGACCTGAAACGTCCTGAGGAAGGGTCCAGACCCAAAACATCACATCAGCTAGTTATTCTAGCACTTTTTGTTTAGACCAGCATCTGCAGTTTATTGTTTCGAAAGAGATTAAAAAAGTCGTTTAAGTAGCAAAGAAAGTGGTGACAGGTATGGATAGGGCAAAGGGAACATCTGTGATAGTTTGATGCTAGATCGAATGGATTAGTGGTGACTATGCTTGTTGATCTATGTTTTGTATTGCTATTAGGAGGGCTGTGGGACATGTCCAGAACCTTAGGTTCAGATAATGGAGAGAGAAAAATTAAGTCAATGTCACATATAAATGACCAGTCCTGATGCAGCAGAGTGAGTGAGTCACCTAAAGTTGAAGAATTCAAGAGCCCAGATAGTAGGTGAGATAGTGTTGTTCGTTCAGCCTCATGAAAGCTCAGACAGGTTCTTTAATTCAATCAGCGTCATAGGATTTAGAATTCAAATGACGCTGATTGAATTAAAGAACCTGTAAGCCATTGTCACAGAATTAGATTTTGCACTGTTAATAATAACCAGATAATGAATGTTGCCTGATATATTATTCAGCATTATATACTTACTGTCTCTGGCATATGCATATTTCAAATACTGTTCTATTTCAATGTATTTTCCCCCATCACAAACCAGCACAGGAGGCCTTGCGAGTGGATTTTCCTTCAGATCTATCTTTTCCAGAGACTGCAGCTGTCCAAAATCATTTGGCAGTGAGGTCAATTTATTTCCTATACAGAACAAAATAAGTTTTTTCAAAGGTTGGAATTGTGTCTGTCTATTTTAATTAATCACAGTCAAAACAATAAAAGATTTTACTATTGAGATGATTATGCTGAAATTGGGAATAGGTTTACATTGAACCAACAATTAACAGGATGCAGTAAGGAACTATTCCAATACGTATGTTTTTATTATAGATTCACAGATCAATATTTTACAGAAGCTCGGGACCAGCATTCTGGCAGGCAGGTTTGCCACTGCTACATAGGTGGGGTTTAAACTAAATCATTGGGGAGGGGGGGGAAGACAAATTGGAAATACAAGGATGGAGTTAAAGGGAGAGAGAGTATAGGAAAAGTTAAGAAAGGCACCAGAAACATCACGAAGGGATAGGAGAGTATGACCAAGTGAAATAGGAATCGATGTGAAAGGTGAGGTGAGTAATGCTGTACCCTCAAAAAATTCTAGAAGATTAGTCAAGCAGGATTTCCCCTTCATAAATCCATGCTGACTTGGACCAATCCTTTTACTGCTATCCAAATGCGCAGTTATAATAATTGACTCCAGCATCTTACCCACCACCGATGTCAGGCTAACTGGTCTATAATTCCCCGTTCTCTCTCGCTCCATTCTTGAAAAGTGGGATAACATTAGCTACCCACCAATCCACAGGAACTGATCCTGAATCAGTAGAACATTGGAAAATGATCACCAATGCATCCATGATTTCTAGAGCCACCTCCTTGAGTACCCTGGAATGCAGATCATCAGGCCATGGGAATTTATCAGCCTTCTGTCCCATCAGTCTCCCCAATACCATTTCTCGCCTAATGCTAATTTCTTTCAGTTCCTCTGTCTCCCTAGATCCTCCGTCCTCTAGTACATCTTGAAGATTGTTTGTCTTCCTTCGTGAAGACAGAATTGAACTACCTGGTCAACTCTTCTGCTATTTCCTTGTTACCCATAATAATTTCACCTGTTTCTGCCTTCAAGGGACCATTTGTCTTTACTAATCTTTTTCTATTAACATACCTAAAGAAGCTTTTACTATCTTTCTTTATATTCTTGCCAGCTTACCCTCGTACTTCATCTTTTCAACCCGTATTGCCCTTTTTATTACCTTCTGTGGTCCTTTGAAAGTTTCCCAATCCTCTGGCTTCCTGCTACTCTTTGCTATGTTATACATCTTTTCTTTTAGTTTTATTCCATCCCTAACTTCCCATGTCAGCCATGGTTGCCTCTTGCTCCCCTTAGAATCTTTCTTCCTCTTTGGAATGAAATGATCCTGCATCTTCTGGATTATGCCCAGAAATTCCTGCCATTGCTGTTCCACCATCATTCCTGCTAGGATCCTTTTCCAGTCGACCTTGGCCAGCTCCTCTCTCATGCCTTCACAGTCCCCTTTGTTCAACTGCAACACTGACACTTCTGATTTAACCTTCTCCCTCTCAAATTGCAGATTAAAACTATCATATTATGGTCACTATCTCCTAGCGGTTCCTTGAGTTCCCTTATTATATCTGGTTCATTGGACAACACTAAATCCAGAATTGCCTTCTCTCTGGTAGGCTCCAGTACAAGCAGCTCGAAAATCTATCTCGGAGCCACTCTACAAACTCCCTTTCTTGGGGTCCAGAACCAACCTGATTTTCCCAGTCCACCTGCATATTGAAATCGCCCATAACCACAGTGGCATTATCTTTGTTACATGGCAATTTTAACTCCTGCTGCAACTTACACCCTATATCCAGGCTCCTGTTTGGGGCCTGTAGATAACCCCCATTAGTGTCTTCTTACCTTTACAATTCCTCAATTCTATCCACAGTGACTCTACATCGTCAGTCCCTATGTCACCCCTCGCAAGGGACTGAATTTCATCCCTCGCCAACAGAGCTACCCCACCTCCTCTGCCCACCTGCCTGTCCTTTCTACAGGACCTATAACCCTGAATATTCAGTTTCCAGTCCCGATCCTCCTGCAACCATGTCTCTGTAATCCCCTCAATGACATACCTACCAATCTCTAACTGAGACTCAAGCTCATCCACTTTACTTCTTATACATCGCGCATTCATATATAATACTTTTAATCCATTACTCGCCTCACCTTTCACATCGATTCCTCTTTCACTTGGCCATAATCTCCTATCCCTTCCTGAGTTTTCTGTCCCATTAATTCTGGGGTCTTTCTTAACTTTTCCGATATGCTCTTTCCCTTTAATTCCATCCTTGTTTATCCCATTTGTCTCCCCCCCCCCCCTCCCCCACTAAATAGCGCTCTAGGGGCTAGCAGAATCAAGGGATATGGGGAGAAGGCAGGCAGGGGTTACTGATTGTGGACGATCATCCATGATCACAATGAATGGCGGTGCTGGCTCGAAGGGCCAAATGGCCTCCTCCTGCACCTATTTTCTATGTTTCGATGTTTCTAAGCAATAAGATTTTGCCTGCTGTAAGTGCAGGGGTGTGATTTAAATTTAGAAGGGCTGGAGATGGCCATTATTTTGACCATGAAATGATCAAAATTATTATATTGTGATGTCTTACATAATATGCTTTTATTTTTAAGGTGAATAAATCTTCAGGGTCTGACTAAGATTCTCAAACCTTGTGGGAGGAAATTGCAGGAGACCTCACAGAGAAATATATGTCACCTTCTGAAGTTCCAGAAAACTGGAGGACGGCTAATGTAGTACTGCTAGGATAAGCCAGGGAGCTACAGGCCTGTGAGTCTGACATCAGTGGTGGGAATGTTATTGGAGAGGATTCTTAGGGACAGGATCTGCCAGTATTTGGATAGACACAGATGGGTTAGGGATAGTCAGCCTTGTTTTTGGAAAGTTTTGTTCCATAAATCTGATAAAGTCATCTGAAGAAGTCAGCAAGAGGATTGACGAGGCTAGAGCAGTGAAAATTATCTATGGATTTTAGCAAGGCCTTTGACAAAGTTATGGTAGACTAGTCTGGACCTTAAATTGTATGAAATCCAAGGTCAGCTAGATAATTCAAAATTAGCTTGGAGCAAGGAGTCAAAGGGTAGTTGTGGAAGGTTGTTATTTTTGATTGGAGGCCTGTGACCAATGAAGAGCTGCAGGGGTCAGTGCTGGGTTGTTTGTTACCTACATTTACAATTTGGATGACAATTTAGTAAATTTTCAGCTGACACCAACATTGGTGGTATTGTGGGCAGTGAGAGAGGATGGCTAAATTTATAACCGGGTCTAGATCAGTTGGGAAAGTGGGCGAAGGAATGGCAAATGGAATATGGCACACTTGCCTTCTTTAAGAAGGTATTGATTACAAGGTTTGGGATATCACGATACAGGAGTACAAGTCGTTGGTGAGACCACACTTGGAGAACTATATGCCATTCTGGTTGCTCATTTATGGGATGGATGTCATTAAGTTGGAAGGGTACAGAAGTGATTCACCGGGATATTGCCTGGACTTGCAGGCTTGAATCATAGGAAGAGGCTGGATAGGCTGAGACTTTTTTCTTTGGAACATAGGAGGTTGAGGAATGATCTTATTGAGGTGTACATGATCAGGGATAAAGTGTACGGTCAAAGTTTTTTTTTCCAGGTTAGATGATTTTAAAATTAGAGGGCTTAGGCTTAAGGTAAGAGGAGAGATTTAAGAGGGACCTCAGGGACAAGCTTTTCACTCAGAGGTACTCGAAGAAGCTATAGAAGCGGATACAATTACAACTTTCAAAAGAAATGTGAAGAGGGATATTGGGATATTGTCCAAATGCAGGCAAATGAGACAAGCCCAGAAGGCCAACTTTGTTGACATGGAAGAGGTTGGTCAAAGAGCTTGTTTCCGTGTTGAACAGCTCTATGACTCAATTACTATACTATGAAGTTGCTTCTTTCTTTTAACTTAGTCATATAAGGCCATGTCCAAAATGAACAGACATGTTATATCTGAGAAAGCATCTTTGAACAATTTTAACCAAAATGTTTATTGTTGCAAAAATAACTCTTTGCATGCAGTTTATCAGGTTAAATATATTTTTTCCAACCTTACCAATAGGCATCATATTTGGATTCCCACTAAATGTTTACTACTTGGAGGAAAGCTTACATAGTTGACACAAATTAATTGACTTATCTTCAATGCAGTTTAATGCTTTTAAAAAGCTCCTAATTTATCAATGTGGCATTTACAATTGCATGGATTCTGCATATCTCCTGATAGCTTTCAACAACCCTGCATGCAATCATTGGTTCTTGGTCCTCCAAAATATTCCAAATGGAATTTAAACTGGAGGTGGCGGAGTATGGACTTAAGCAAGAAGGGCTTCTTGGAGAAGAAGAGCTGCCTTAAATTTAGTTGCGTCTGGTTGAGTAACTATAGTAGGGTGAAGCTTCAATTGTATGCTTTAATTGTGCGAAGGAAGAATGAATTGCTATCCACATCTGTCTTGATAGCTGGTATCTCAAATTGAATCGAATGCCCTCAACTTCTCTTGATAGGTTTGGGTTTGGTGTAGATGTGGTAATCTATGTCAAGCTGACCATTTAACATTTTGTAAAAACAGGTCAAACGGTGGACTTTACGTCTGTCTTGGAGAGTGTTCCACCCCAATGAATTTAGAAGTTCGGTAACACTTGCTTCTCTCTCATAGATATTTGTAACAAAACGAGCTGCTTGTCTTTGGACACGTTCGATGGAAGAAATGTTTTTATTTGTGTATGGATCCCATGCTGCAACTGCGTAGTCCAAATGTGGTCTAACAAGGGTGAAGTATAACTTTCTCCTTGATAGAAGTTGAACAATGATAAAAGTTGCGTCTCAGAAAATTTAGGACACCTGTTGCTTTCACCGTTGCATGATGAGTCTGACCATTCCAACGTAGATCGTTCTGTAATTTGATGCCAATATACTTGGTCTGTTTGGATTCTTCAATGGTGGCACCAAGGATATTATATGATGTTTCGCCTGGTTTACTCCTCCTGGTGACACACATAGTTTCACATTTGGGAGGATTGAACTGCATCCCCCATTGTTGTGACCACTCAACCATAGTATCGAGATCTTTTTGGAGAGCATCTTTATCATCAGCTGACTTAATTGGACGGTACAGCAAACAATCATCAGCGAATAGTCTGGTCGTGCTTGTGACCAGACTATTCATTATTTGTAGTTATCCTGCAAATCATGGATTCAATCTTGGGACACCAAATTTAACTGTTGCCATCTTGGCAAAATCACTCAATCATATCTCTATAAACAAACAATGCAGAAATATTACAAAACAGACTCTAACATATGACTGGCATGCAAATACAAACTAGCAATATCATTAATAAAACTTAGCCAGTTTCATATTTCATTGCAGAATTTTCAGACGTCAAATTTTTATTCTCCTTTAAGCATATGAGCAACAAACAAAGACTATAACCAAGAGCCAAAAGAACAAGTAACGGCAGCAGCATTATAGCAGCTAGAGGAATCACTTGGTAAATTATTACTCTGGATATGATATCCTGATGTTCTCAAAATTGTGTCAAAATCTTATCGAAACATATAAGATTATTAAGGGGTTGGACACGTTAGAGGCAGGAAACATGTTCCCAATGTTGGGGGAGTCCAGAACCAGGAGCCACAGTTTAAGAATAAGGGGTAGGCCATTTAGAACGATGAGGAAAAACTTTTTCAGTCAGAGAGTTGTAAATCTGTGGAATTCACTGCCTCAGAAGGAAGTGGAGGCCAAGTCTCTGAATGCATTCAAGAGAGAGCTAGATAAAGCTCTTAAGGATAGCGGAGTCAGGGGGTACGGGGAGAAGGCAGGAACGGGGTACTGATTGAGAATGATCAGCCATGATCACATTGAATGGTGGTGCTGGCTCGAAGGGCCGAATGGCCTACTCCTGCACCTATTGTCTATTGTCTATAAAATCCTACTGGTGTTAGTGTGCCTTGTTGGCTACGAACTTCTCTCTGTCCAATGTGGGTGCAGATCACCCAGAGATACTATGAACATGATTTTCCATCCTGACTGGTTTGACCATAATCTTTGACTCTATGAACTGCATGACTATGATAAATTCACCTGATCCAAGAAATTCAACACAAATTCAAAAGACTGCCTCCATCCCATTCAGTTGATCTGCTATGAAACACTTTACCGTTTAAACTGGAGTCAAGCAGGGCGATGCCTCATTCCTTTCCTGGTGGTTACACATATATTTCCTGCCTGCACCTTAGTCATGACCACCTCACTGTAACTCCTATCTTTGACAACCTCACACCCTCAGATAATCCTGAGGTGATCCAGCAGCAGCTCCAGATCCTTAACAATGGTATGTAAGGAGCTACAGCTGAATGCACTTACTATAGGTGTAGTCCTTAGTTCCCCTGAATTCCAACATCCTTCAGGAGGTGCATTCCACTATCTCACCTACCATCTCCATGACACCAAAAACCTAGGAAAAATTACGCAGAAAAACATGTTGTTACCCTTTGCTCAGCCTTCCCGATAAGCCTCTTGAGCCAAAGCCTCAGTTCTGCACTTCCCCTCAAACATAGCACTTCCCCTCAGCACAGCATCTCTCCCAACCCAGCTGGTGCCAATCTGCTACTCTGCTAAACCTTCCTCTCCTTTTATTGCCTGATGTGTCCTTCTCTGAGCCAAACACATGCTTTTTAAATGTCCTTCCTTCACTTAAAAAAGGCTTCTTTACAATCATAAACAGCTCTTTCTCTCGTCCACTGCAGACTTTTCAAAAATGCTTTCTCTCCTCTCAAAATGGCTGCTCGCCAGCTCGTTCCTCAACTTTTGAAGAGGTGGAGCACAAGCACCTAAAATTACAAGGTAATCCGGATCTATTCCACTCACATCTCTTTGGCACCAATTGACAGAGGTAGGGAGTCATTCCTGATATCAGTATTCGGTCTTCCATTGCTTTCCTGCAAAGTGTCTTGTATTTCACAATCAGCAATGAATTAATATAACTCATTGATGACATCAGAAAATATTCCCCTTGAAGATTTTGAAATCTCTGTGGTGATGATTTTTGTTTTTCAATATGTTTACAGCATCTTTACAACAGTAAAAGTAGTTCAAAATACTCAAAGTCCTCATGTTTTAAGATTAAGGTGGTGTACAGGAAAAGGGCACAATACAGCAGTCCTCACAGAGATGTAGAGGTATAAAATGCTTAACAGCAGCTTCCTACTTTAAATGTAATATTCCCTATTATCTTTATAATAATGGTGAAGACTGGCTATTGCCATCATTGGTCACAAGCTGCAGTTCTGAGTAATATGGCCAACCGTATTATTTCCGAAAGGAATCAATTGCACTTTATTTGTATATACCACACTACCAACTGAAGGAACAACCTTATCTTAAAACAAAGCTCTTTAAAAAAAGAACATTGTATTTATACAGTAGTCTCACCTGTCATGTTGATGGATTTGAGTTTGCTAAGTTCTGTCAGGGATTTGGGGAGATGAGTTATCTTATTATATGCTGCTATAAGCTTTTCCAGATTCTTCATGTCTCCAATCTTGGTTGGAAGGGTTATCAGCGCATTGTTTGATATGTCCAGTTCTTTCAAATTTGTCAAATTACATAATTCATTGGGTAAATCTTTTATCTGCGAAAGGAAAAAGATACACTGGAAAATTAGGGACATTTCTGTGTACTCTGCTGTATTATTCTTCAAGGGAATCCCATTATACCTGTACTGATAACAAGTAACTGAAAACATCTCCTGCATGTCACACTCTCCGGAATCATTTCTCCCACATGGATTTCTATTTCTCTAAGATTTGTTCAGAAAGTAAATCATCCTGGATAGAGCAATCTAATTGTTAATAATTCCAGAATGATATACTATACAATTAGCAAACTGAATTCCTCCAGTACTGAGCAGTAATATTTCTAATTCATACAAAGGTTGTGGTCGGCACTGACAAGGTCAGCATCCATTGCCTATCCCTAAATACCGTTGAACAGAATAACCATTTCAGAGCGCAATTGGAAATCAACTACATTTCTATGAGTTTAGGGTATAGTGACCACCTTCAGAAGAATGAAATAAGACACTCCATTTAAAATAAAAGAGAGCATGGTCCAGACAGCTTGCGTTTGGAGGACTGTTAATGGCATACAAGGCCCTATTAATGGAATGATCATGCTGCGAGGTTTCAAACTGGTTTCAAACTGCTCGTTCATGTACCAGCAAAGCTGATTTATTTTTGCCCAGTGTGTGGTGATTAATACACATCACATAACATAGCTAGTCAGACCTGATGCTGGTAACTTCCCTGTACCCTTTTTCTGTCATTCTAGCACTTCATCAAGGCCCTTAACCACAGTGTACACAAAATGATAAGCTGGGTTTCACCACTCTTAGCTGCTGATCTGGATTTGCGCGTTCACATTAATTATGAAAGCCCAAATTTGTAGGAAGGTAGTGGTGAAACGGCTAATATTTGCCAGATGACTTTGAGTAACTGTGAACATCTCCCACATTTTACATTCCCAGAAATGAAGTCTGAAGTTACAGCAATTATTCATCATTATAATGTGAAACCTGCATGTCAGGGTTACCAATTTACATTTCCAGTTTCAACAAAGGCGGGAAATAGTAATGAAGAACAAAATAGTATTTAATTTAGATATTTTAAAATTATTCTTGAATATTTAAAATGCAAACTATTGTGGAGACTTAGTCAGATGATTGAGATGGTAAGTTTGGAAGATGATTGGGTAGCATTGCTGAAAACGCTGGCTGTAAGAGGAGATCATAATCAGAAATTATGGAAGTTTATAAAAATGATCTGTATGCCGAATGTCTGCCCACCCCCACTCCATTAACTGCAACTCCTCCCATTAATCTGAACAATTTGCCCCATTCTACTCCTCATAACCTCATATGCCTGACCCTTCACCCCACACCACCGTTCCAGCCAGGAACAATCTTCTCTCCATCCCCAACCAATGCTTTTGTTCCCATCCAACCACCTCTGACAATCCTTTTTCTGATACAACTACACGAGTGACACTCTCCCCAATCTCATTTTCCATTATCTCCACAAAAGCAAGAGACATCTTGAAACAGCAAATCCTGATGTCCTGTTCTTCATTGTCAGTTACTTCAATCGAGCTAACTTCAGGAAAGTACTCCACAAATATCATCAGTATGTTTCCTTCCCCATGTGGGGTGTTAACACTCTATACCACTACTACACCATCATCAAATAAGCCTATTACTCCCTCCCTCGGCCTCATCTTGGCTAGTCAGATCATCTGTCAGTGCTGCTCCTGCTGGCTTACAGTCAGAGACTGAAGTGTGAGGCACCAACATAATGAGGAATACAGCAGTGGTCTGAGGAGGCCTAGGTCTACTTCAGGGCTGTCTTGCATCAGGGAACTGGATATTTTCAAGACCACTTCAACCAGACTGAATGAGTTTCATCAAGAAGTGCATTGATTACTCTGTTCAGACAAACACAATTAGGGTCTGCCTTAATCAGAAACCTTGAATAAACACAGATTCACTTTGTGCTAAAGTCCAGATCCGAGGCTTTCAAGAAGGATAGAGTCATAGTCATGCAGCATGGAAACAGGGCCTTCGGCCCAACTTGTCCATACCAATCAAGGTGCCCCATCTAATCGTTAGCGTTTGAGAGGTAGTTTCAGTTGTCTAATAATTGCAGGGAAGAAGCTATTGCTGAATATAGTGGTATCTATTTTCATGCACATCGGGAGAGGGGAGAAGACAGAATGACTGGGGTACAAGTGGTTCTTGATTATGTTGGCTGCTTTCTCGGGGAAGTGTAAATGTTATCAATGAGTGTGAAAGCTGGTCTAGGTGATGTACTGGGCTTCATTTACAATTCTACAATTTCTTGTAGTCTTGCACAGAGCACTTGCCAGACCAAATTGTGGTACATCTTCATTAAGATGTTTTCTGCAGTGCATCTGTAGAAATTGTCACTTTTCTGTTTGCACTATCTGTTGTATTTGCTCATGGTTAGACACGTGTAGAATGATTTGACTAGACGGAACGTAAACCAATGTTTTTCACTGTTCCTCGGTGCACATGACAACTTACAAAGGCCAATTAATATAGAAAACCCAAACATCTTTTGAGATGTGGGAGGAAACCGGAGCATCCAGAGAAAACCCATGCAGCCACATGGAGAACGTGCAGACAAGACCCAGGGTCAGGATCGAACCCGGGTCTCTGGTGCTGTGAGACAGCAGCTCCATTAGTTGGTGCGTTTTCTTGGCGGTAGTGTAATTGTGGTTGGATCAGGCCAAATTGTTTGTGATATTTACACCAAGAACTTGAAGCACTCAACCATCTCCACTTCAGCACCATTGTTGCTGACTAGTGGCATGTACACTAACCTGTTTCCTGAAGTCAATGACCAGCTCTTTTTTCTTGCTGACATTAAAGGAGGTTGTTGTCTTGACGCCATGTTACCAAGCCCTCTAACTCTTTCCTGTACTCTTGTCACATCATTGTTTGAATTATACCCTACTACGGTGGTGTCAGCAGCAAATGTAAATGGAGTTAGAGCAAATGTAAATGGAATTTGCAACAGTCATGAGTGGATAGGGAGTAGAGTCAGAGGCTGCTAACTCATTCTTGCTGGGCAAGAATTCTCTTGTTGAGAATTATCGTGGAAGATGTTTTGTCGCCTATTCTGATTGTGTAGTGGGTCTAGAGGTCTCAATACCACCCCGAATGGTCATCTTTTAATTAAAATTGTCAGGGGCCAGAAATTCCCAGGAGTCAGTGGGGATGTTGCAATTCCTCGTGGATGATTTTCTTCTGTCCACCTGGATAATATCTTTCCGTGTCAAAAGTCAGATAGAGTTTCAGTTTTAAGAGGGTTAATGAATATACAAGGAATGGAGGAATATGGATCATGTGCAGAATGAAGGGATTAGTTTAAGTAGGCATCATATTCAGCACAAATAGCAGTAGGTAATCAAGGGACCAATGACCATTTCCAAAAGGGAACAGCGAAAGCTAAGATTTTCTAGTTGAAAGTTATACGACGTAGCTATCCTGCAAGTTCAAGGAGCACAGGACAGTAAACGGGTAGCCATTTAAAAGCCAAGGCAAAGGTAATAATTGCAAGAATCTTCAGGATGACGGTTATCTAAAATTAGTGCTCAGCTTTTAAGACTGGTAATGGTGGTGAAGATACTTCAAAGGAATGAATTCCAGAACAGAGCACCATTGCACAAAGAAGGAATAGGAGAAAATAGAGATAGTTACAGAAGTCCCATTCCATCTCTCCTAGATGCTGCCTGACCTGCTGAGTTACTCCAGCATTTTGTGAAACCTTCGATTTGTACCAGCATCTGCAGTTATTTTCCTACCGAAGTCGTTGATGATTGCATTGCCAGGGAAAAGATTCCATAGTTGGGCATAGAGAGGCATGTCAGGAGCTAGTACAAATTAGTTAGAAACAAAATATATCTTATTGACAGATTTTTTTTTAACCAGGGAAAGCCAATTATTAGTCTGGATATTCAGAGGTCATTTAATAAAGCAGTTGTATGCTATCTTACTTATTGCATCATGCAACACAGAAACAGGGGCTTCACCCAACTCTTTCATGATGATAGGTTTTATAAATAACTGAGCATATCCCATTTGCCAGTATTTGGCCTTATCCCTCCAAATCTTATCAATCCATGTACCTGACTAAATGTCTTTAAAATATTACGATTGTACCCCCTCTAGTTTTCCTTTGGCAGCCCATTCCCGATTAGTGAGATGGCCTTGGTTTAAATGGGAGGATGTTGCTTATCACAGCTGTTGCATGATGTCCTAACTCCTATACTCAATACCCTTACCATTAAAGGCAGCATTCTTCACCACCCTGTTTACCAGTGTGTCTACAACACTCTCTTGGGCCTTACCATTTACTGAGTAAAACCTTCTCTGGTTTGACTTACCAAAATGCAAAACTTCACACTGTTGCAGTTAAATTCCACTTGGCATCTTATAGGTGTCAGGAGCAACTAAAAGAGGGTGCTTGGTCATTGGTATTTTGTTAGAGCTTTGAAAGAGAGTGAAAGATGAGGTAGAGCAGAGCAGAATCGGGTGCATGTGGAGAGCAGGACAGCAGCGCAAGGAGCAGTCTAGATTAATTGATGATGCTGCCTGATCCAAAATCTGATGATCATGTGAGATTAGTTGTTGCTATCTGCACTTGTTCCAAGGGTCAACGTCAGAGGACATAATAGGAGAAGGCGGAGTTGGTGGTTGAGGAAGACCAGAGGGAGGAAATGAAGTCCTGACCATCCCACTTTCTCAGGATCTTCTCCACCAAGAACTCTAATGATGCCTTCAAAATTGATATGCCTGTCTCAAATCTTCGACATATCCTGAAAATGTCTCTCCATATGTCAGCCAGTATATTTGAGACCTACAGTGGAGGTCGATGGGTAGACCCTACACCACGAAATTTGTGTCCTATCAGCATTTTAATATTCAACCTGCAATTGTCTTTGATGTAGCACCTCCAGGCAAATTCAAATTATTGTAATAAACAACTATGACCAGAAATGTATGGTAAAACTAGACATTCAAAGAGCATTCCTTATCAGCACTGCACCTAGTTAGCTGATTTTCAGCCATTTACCAAGATATTGTAAAATAAATATTTTTATCCCATTCAGAAATGGACCATTCAAGTCAGAGGAAGACATTTTTAACCAAAGGGCTAATGGAGTGCTTCCTGACATTTCAATGCATGGTATCATACTATTGTAATCCCACTGTAGTGTTATTGGAGACCCTTGGACTTTATTTGTGACCCCCAGGCACATTGGGGACATTTGGACTATCTTTAATCGGACTTTACTGGATTTTATCTTGCACTAAACGTTATTCCCGTTATCAAGTATCTGTACACTGTGGGCGGCTTGATTGTAACCATGTAGTCTTTCTGCTAACAGGTTAGCATGCAGCAAAAAGCTTTTCACTGTACCTCGGTTGCAAATGACAATAAAGTCAACTGACTACCTTCCTATTCACATATTTATCCCTCGAAAAATGTAATGGTTTCACCCTCCACTGTCAATATACCAAAGACTCCTTGTACAAATTATTTTAATTGTTGTTCTATATTTTCTTACCTTAAAACCATCTGACTGACTGATTATCAGTTTCTCCAGTGTTGTCAGATAACTTATTTCAATTGGAAAAAAGTCAAAATGATTATTCGAAAAATTAACTTCTGTAATCTGTTCAAGGTTTACAATATCCCTTGGAATATGTTGTATTTTGTTGTCAGATATGTCAAGTGTCTTCAGACTAGCTAGTCGGCATAAATTGCTGGAAAAGTCAGTAAAATTGTTATTTTGAAGGTAAAGAAACTTAAGTTGGAATAAACCATAAATTTGTGTTGGAACATTTCCAATATTATTTTTACTCAAATCCAAATATTCCATGTTTGTAAGATGGCATATATGAATGGGAAACATAGTGAAATTATTTGCACTTAGATCAAGAGTTTCCAGGTCCTTAATGCAGCATACATCTGCAAGTATTTCAGTGATATGATTGCAACTAAGATTTAAATACCGCAATCCAGCAATCAAGCAAAATGCACCGGGAAATTGGGTAAGATTGTTGTGGCTACAGTTGATGGTCGTGACCTTAAAACAGTTTTTGAATTCAATAGGAACTTCTTCCATGATATTATGAGAAATGTCCAAAATTGTCAAGTTAATGATATGTGACAAGCCAATTGGCAGACTTTTTAGTTTGTTATTGCTAACAGAGAAAGCAGTCATATGATACAAATTTCCAATCTTTGGAGGCAAGTGAGTGATCTTGTTGCTGTCACATAAAAGTTGTCTAATGTTTATACAACTGGAAATTTCATTTGGGAGTTCTTCTAATTGATTATGCTTCATTTGCAGAACCTGTAGTTCCTGCAATTTCTCTATTTTCTCAGAAAGTGCTGTCAACTGATTTCCATTCAACATTAGTTCCTCAAGTGAGTACAAATCATAACACTGCAATGGCAAAAATGTTAACTTGTTATTATTCAAGTTCAGAATTCTTAAATTTTTCAACTCAGAGATCTCCTTGGGTAGACTTTGAAGTGAGTTTTTCGAAAGATAAAGTTTCCTTAACTCTGGAAGCAAGCATATAATTCTTGGGAAGACAAATATCCTATTATTGCTTAGTCTAAGAACTTGCAAATTCTTCAGCCTGGCCACGGTTTCTGGTAGATTGGTTAATTGATTTCCCTTCAAATTTAATGTTTCCAATTTACTCAGTTGTCCAATTTCAATGGGTAACTTTGAAATATTATTTCCATTAAAATTAAGGTTAATCATTTCATTAAGTACAGCAATTTCCTCTGGAATGAATGTGATGTTATTATAACTAATATCTAATGTTTTTAGCTTTCTAAAAAGGTAGAGATTTGATGGAATTGAGCTTAACTTCCTTCCATGAAGTAGTATGTTTTCAACTTTAGCCACTAGATTTTGATCAATTTGCAAATCATCATCTCCCGAAAAAAGAAAATGTGTAACTTTCTCAAGTGTTTCTTCATCCAATTGTGAGAACTCTTCAGTCATCTTTTCTTGATTATTCTTCACTCACTTTCAGGTTTGTTGAGACTAGTTTGAGTTGCTTGTTTATCAGTGGAAAACACTAAAAATAGAAATGAAATCATAACTAAAATAGAAAGATCGCAAGTGAATTTAAATTTGAAATAAAAAAATCTTAATCTTAATTATTTTTAATGCATTTGAAAGATCTTTTACCCTCCTCTGGAAGGATGCTTGGCACTGGGGTAATTCATGGAACTAAAGAGCATATCAGGTGCACTTGAGGCATTTCTTGATTATTGGCACTGCATTAAAATTACAGATTAAAACATTCCTTTGTTTTATATATGAAATAGGTAGTTTTTTAACACTATTTGAACTGGGTTTACTGCATTCAATTATCTTTGAAATGTAAATGGTCTTCTATCTACATCTGTTCAAAGTGCTTTTATAGTAGTGAGCATTTCAGAATTAGTGCCTCAAGATCAGCCTCCAGAGACCCAGTTATAGATGCAGTCTGCTCTAATTTGATCAGTTTCAGATCAGGTTTGTGTGGACAGCGTAACATTGCAGCAGAATGTATTCAGACGATAGTAGCTGCAGAACTGGTGATAGGTCATCAATGTGTTTCATTAACTGAGCAAAGGAGGAACCAAAGAAGTGTTTCAACCAGAAACATTGTCCTTCACGGATGCTGCCTGACCTGCTAAATTCCTCCAGCACCTTGTTTTTTAGAAGGGCCATTCGGCCCTTAGAGCCACCACCGTCATTCAATATGATCATAGCTGATCATCTAAAATCAGTACCCCATTCCTGCTTTTTCCCCATATCCCTTGATTCCTTTAGCCCTAAAAGCTGAATCTAACTCTCTCTTGAAAACATCCAGTCAATTGGCCTCCACTGCCTTCTGTGGCAGAGAATTCCACAGATTTACAACCCTCTGGGTGAAGAAGTTTTACCTCATCTCAGTCATAAATGGCCCTTATTCTTAAACTGTGACCCCTTGTCCTGGAATTCTTAAACTGTGACCCCTGGTTTTTGCTCAAGATTCCAACATTTGTGTCTCTTGTGTTTCTCTAAAATGTTCATTGATTTTTTTTGCTATATATACTGCTTGACCTGCTGAGTACTTAAATCATTTTCAGAGCCTTTTTCAGATCTCCAGCATCTGTAAATACAAGAGTCTTGAAATGCTGGAATCTTGAGCAAACCGACAAAATCTAAAGAAGAGCTCGACTCGAAACATTGTCTGTCCATTTCGCTCCACAGATGCTGCCTGACCTGCTGACTTCTTCCAGCACTTTCACCCCACAGTATAGGTAGAAACATAGAAACATAGAAAATAGGTGCAGGAGTAGGCCATTCGGCCCTTCGAGCCTGCACCGCCATTCAATATGATCATGGCTGATCATCCAGCTCAGTAACCTGTACCTGCCTTCTCTCCATACCCCCTGATCCCTTTAGCCACAAGGGCCACATCTAACTCCCTCTTAAATATAGCCAATGAACTGGCCTCAACTACCTTCTGTGGCAGAGAATTCCACAGACTCACCACTCTCTGTGTTTGTTTTCGATAAAATATTAAGAACGCACCCTGACATTGGCCCATTGCTGGTCTGAGTTTTGAACTATTTATCAATTGAGGATGGCCACCACTTCATGCTGTTAATAAAATCCATCAACAGGTTTCACTCTCCCTTTAGCTGAAATGCAATAAACTATTTTTTTTAAAACCGCCCGGTTTCACATTTCGTCCTGTTACAAATTAGCGTATATCCCACTTATTGGCACTGCATTAAAATTACAAAGGCGCTGAACATAGAACGTAAAAACAGGGACGATGCCCGTTGACATTCGGTCAATGGTCATATGGTTTGGGAGTCCAGGAGATGTCTGGGTGTCAGGGCGATGTTTGAGAGTCCCCGCGTTGTCCTGGGAGGGGAGGGGAGTAGGGGGTGGGGGGGGGGGAGATGTTTGGGGCCCCTAGCATAGACTGGGAGTGGGGGGAGGTTTGGGGTCCCCTAGCATAGTCTGGGAGTGGGGGGAGGTTTGGGGCCCATAGCATAGTCTGGGAGTGGGGGGTGGGGGGAGATGTTTGGGGGGGGCTAACATAGTCTGGGAGTGGGGGGAGGTTTGGGGTCCCCCAGCATAGTCTGGGAGTGGGGGGAGGTTTGGGGCCCCCTAGCATAGTCTGGGAGTGGGGGTGGGGGGAGGTTTGGGGGCACTAGCATAGTCTTGGTAGTGGGGGTGGGGGGAGATGTTTGGGGGCCCCTAGCATAGTCTGGGAGTAGGGGTGGGGGGGAGATGTTTGGGCCCCCCTAGCATAGTCTGGGAGTGGGGGTGGGGAGAGATGTTTGGGGCCCCTAGCATAGGCTTGGGAGTGGGGGGTGTTTGGGGGGCCCTAGCATAGTCTGGGAGGGGGGGGGAGATGTTTAGGCCCCCCTAGCATAGTCTGGGAGTGGGGGGAGATGTTTGGGGGCCCCTAGCATAGTCTGGGAGTGGGGAGAGATGTTTGGGGCCCCTAACATAGTCTGGGAGTGGGGGTGGGGAGAGATGTTTAGGGCCCCCTAGCATAGTCTGGGAGTGGGGGGAGATGTTTGGGGGCCCCTAGCATAGCCTGGGAGTGGGGAGTGAGATGTATGGGGGGCCCTAGCATAGTCTGGGAGTGGGGGGAGATGTTTGGGGGGGGGGGCTAGCATAGCCTGGGAGTGGGGGTGGGGGGAGATGTTTGGGGGGCCCTAGCATAGTCTGGGAGTGGGGGGAGATGTTTGGGGGGGCACTAGCATAGTCTGGGAGTGGGGGTGGAGGAGATGTTTGGGGGGGGGGGGCTAGCATAGTCAGGGGGTGGGGGATATGTTTGGGGGGCCCTAGAATAGTCTGGGAGTGGGGGTGGGAGATGTTTGGGGCCCTAGCCTAGTCTGGGAGTGGGGAGATGTTTGGGGGGCCCTAGCATAGTCTGGGAGTGGGGGGAGGTGTTGGGGCCCTAGCCTAGTATGGGAGTGGGGGGAGATGTTTGGGGGGGGGCCTAGCATAGTCTGGGAGTGGGGGGAGATGTTTGGGGGCCCTAGCATTGTCTGGGAGTGGGGGAGATGTTTGGGGCCCCTAGCATTGTCTGGGATTGGGGGGAGATGTTTAGGGGCCCTAGCATAGCCTGGGAGTGGGGAGATGTTTGGGGGGGGCTAGCATAGTCTGGAAGTGGGGGTGGGGGGAGATGTTTGGGGCCCTAGCATAGTCTGGGAGTGGGGAGATGTTTGGGGGCCCCTATCCTAGTCTGGGAGTGGGGGGAGATGTTTGGGGGGGGGCTAGCATAGTCTGGGAGTGGGGGGAGATGTTTGGGGGACCCTAGCATAGTCTGGGAGTGGGGGGAGGTGTTTGGGGCCCTAGCATAGTCTGGGAATGGGGAGAGATGTTTTGGGGGCCCTAGCATAGTCTGGGGGTGGGGAGAGATGTTTGGGGGCCCTAGCATAGTCTGTGAGTGGGGGGAGATGTTTGGGGGGGCCCTAGCATATTCTGGGAGTGGGGGGGGTGTTTGGGGGGGGGGGGGCTAGCATAGTCTGGGAGTGGGGGTAGATGTTTGGGGTCCTAGCATAGTCTGGGAGTGGGGGTGGGGGGAGATGTTTGGGGGGGCCCTAGCATAGTCTGGGAGTGGGGGGAGATGTTTGGGGGGGGCTAGCATAGTCTGGGAGTGGGGGGGAGATGTTTGGGGTGGCGAGCATAGTCTGGGAGTGGGGGGAGATGTTTGGGGGGGCTAGCATAGTCTAGGAGTGGGGGGGAGATGTTTGGGGCCCTATCATAGTCTGGGAGTGGGGAGATGTTTGGGGGGGGGCTAGCATAGTCTGGGAGTGGGGGGAGATGTTTGGGGGACCCTAGCATAGTCTGGGAGTGGGGGAGATGTTTGGGGGCCCTAGCATAGTCTGGGAGTGGGGGGAGATGTTTGGGGCCCCTAGCATAGTCTGGGAGTGGGGGGAGATGTTTGGGGGCCCTAGCATAGTCTGGGAGTGGGGGGAGATGTTTGGGGCCCCTAGCATAGTCTGGGAGTGGGGGGAGATGTTTTGGGGCCCTAGCATAGCCTGGGAGTGGGGGTAGGGGGAGATGTTTGGGGCCCTAGCATAGTCTGGGAGTGGGGAGATGTTTGGGGGGGGGCTAGCATAGTCTGAGAGTGGGGGGAGATGTTTGGTGGACCCTAGCATAGTCTGGGAGTGGGGGGAGGTGTTTGGGGCCCTAGCATAGTCTGGGAATGGGGAGTGGGGGGAGATGTTTGGGGGGCCCTAGCATAGTCTGGGGGTGGGGAGAGATGTTTGGGGGCCCTAGCATAGTCTGTGAGTGGGGGGAGATGTTTGGGGCCCCTAGCATAGTCTGTGAGTGGGGGGAGATGTTTGGGGGGCCCTAGCATAGTCTGGGAGTGGGGGGAGATGTTTGGGGGGGCCCTAGCATAGTCTGGGAGTGGGGATGGGGAGAGATGTTTGGGGGGCCCTAGCATAGTCTGGGAGTGGGGGGGATGTTTGGGGGCCCTAGCATAGTCTGGGAATGGGGGGTAGGGGGAGATGTTTGGGGCCCCTAGCATAGTCTGGGAGTGGGGGTGGGGGAGATGTTTGGGGCCCCCTAGCATAGTCTGGGAGTGGGGGAGATGTTTGGGGGGGGGCTAGCATAGTCTGGGAGTGGGGGGGGAGATGTTTGGGGTCCTAGCATAGTCTGGGAGTGGGGGAAATGTTTGTGGGGGGCTAGCATAGTCTGGGAGTGGGGGAAGAGATGTTTGGGGGGGTCCCTAGCCTAGTCTGGGAGTGGGGGGAGATGTTTGGGGGCCCTAACATAGTCTGGAAGTGGGGGTGGTGGGAGGTTTGGGGCCCCTAGCATATTCTGGGAGTGGGGGGAGATGTTTGGGGGGGGGGGCTAGCATAGTCTGGGAATGGGGGGTGGGGGGAGATGTTTGGGGGGGCCTAGCATAGTCTGGGAGTGGGGGGAGATGTTTGGGGGGGGGGCTAGCATAGTCTGGGAGTGGGGGGAGATGTTTGGGGCCCCTAGCATAGTCTGGGAGTGGGGGGAGATGTTTGGGGGCCCCTAGCATAGTCTGGGAGTGGGGAGATGTTTGGGGGGGGGGGGCTAGCATAGTCTGGGAGTGGGGGGAGATGTTTGGGGGACCCTAGCATAGTCTGGGAGTGGGGGAGATGTTTGGGGGCCCTAGCATAGTCTGGGAGTGGGGGGAGATGTTTGGGGCCCCTAGCATAGTCTGGGAGTGGGGGAAGATGTTTGGGGGCCCTAGCATAGTCTGGGAGTGGGGGAGATGTTTGGGGGCCCTAGCATAGCCTGGGAGTGGGGGTAGGGGGAGATGTTTGGGGCCCTAGCATAGTCTGGGAGTGGGGAGATGTTTGGGGGGGGCTAGCATAGTCTGGGAGTGGGGGGAGATGTTTGGGGGACCCTAGCATAGTCTGGGAGTGGGGGGAGGTGTTTGGGGCCCTAGCATAGTCTGGGAATGGGGAGTGGGGGGAGATGTTTGGGGGGCCCTAGCATAGTCTGGGGGTGGGGAGAGATGTTTGGGGGCCCTAGCATAGTCTGGGAGTGGGGGGAGATGTTTGGGGCCCCTAGCATAGTCTGTGAGTGGGGGGAGATGTTTGGGGGGCCCTAGCATAGTCTGGGAGTGGGGGGAGATGTTTGGGGGGGCCCTAGCATAGTCTGGAAGTGGGGGTGGCGGGAGATGTTTGGGGCCCCAGCATAGTCTGGGAGTGGGGGGAGATGTTTGGGGTCCTAGCATAGTCTGGGAGTGGGGGGAAATTTTTTGGGGGGGGCTAGCATAGTCTGGGAGTGGGGGGAGAGATGTTTGGGGGGTCCCTAGCCTAGTCTGGGAGTGGGGGGGAGATGTTTGGGGGCCCTAACATAGTCTGGAAGTGGGGGTGGTGGGAAGTTTGGGGCCCCTAGCATATTCTGGGAGTGGGGGGAGATGTTTGGGGGGTGGGGGCTAGCATAGGCTGGGAATGGGGGGTGGGGGGAGATGTTTGGGGGGGCCTAGCATAGCCTGGGAGTGGGGGTAGGGGGAGATGTTTGGGGCCCTAGCATAGTCTGGGAGTGGGGAGATGTTTGGGGGGGCTAGCATAGTCTGGGAGTGGGGGGAGATGTTTGGGGGACCCTAGCATAGTCTGGGAGTGGGGGGAGGTGTTTGGGGCCCTAGCATAGTCTGGGAATGGGGAGTGGGGGGAGATGTTTGGGGGGCCCTAGCATAGTCTGGGGGTGGGGAGAGATGTTTGGGGGCCCTAGCATAGTCTGGGAGTGGGGGGAGATGTTTGGGGCCCCTAGCATAGTCTGTGAGTGGGGGAGATGTTTGGGGGGCCCTAACATAGTCTGGGAGTGGGGGGAGATGTTTGGGGCCCTAGCCAAGTCTGGGAGTGGGGGTGGGGGAGATGTTTGGGGGCCCTAGCATAGTCTGGGAGTGGGGGGAGATGTTTGGGGGGGGGCTAGCATAGTCTGAGAATGGGGGGTGGGGGGAGATGTTTGGGGGGCCCTAGTATAGTCTGGGGGTGGGGGGGAGATGTTTGGGGGCCCTAGTATAGTCTGGGAGTGGGGGGAGATGTTTAGGGCCCCTAGTATAGTCTGGGAGTGGGGGGAGATGTTTAGGGGCCCCTAGCATAGTCTGGGAGTGGGGAGATGTTTGGGGGACCTAGCATAGCCTGGGAGTGGGGGGTGAGATGTTTGGGGGGGCCCTAGCATAGTCTGGAAATGGGGGTGGGGGGAGATGTTTGGGGCCCTAGCATAGTCTGGGAGTGGGGGTGGGGGAGAGACGTTTTGGGGGGGGGGGGCTAGCATAGTCTGGGAGTGGGGGAGATGTTTGGGGGCCCCTAGCATAGCCTGGGAGTGGGGGAAGAGATGTTTGGGGGGGGGCTAGCATAGTCTGGGAGTGGGGGGAGATGTTTGGGGGGGTCCTAGCATAGTCTGGGAGTGGGGGGAGATGTTTGGGGCCCCTAGCATAGTCTGGGAGTGGGGGAGATGTTTGGGGCCCCCTAGCATAGTCTGGGAGTGGGGATGGGGAGATGTTTGGGGCCCCCTAGCATAGTCTGGGAGTGGGGGTGATGTTTGGGGGGGGGCTAGCATAGTCTGGGAGTGGGGGGAGATGTTTGGGGTCCTAGCATAGTCTGGGAGTGGGGGAGATGTTTGGGGGGGCTAGCATAGTCTGGAAGTGGGGGGAGAGATGTTTGGGGGGTCCCTAGCCTAGTCTGGGAGTGGGGGGAGATGTTTGGGGGGCCCTAACATAGTCTGGGAGTGGTGGGAGGTTTGGGGCCCCTAGCATAGTCTGGGAGTGGGGGGAGATGTTTGGGGCCCTAGCATAGTCTGGGAGTGGGGGTGGGGGAGATGTTTGGGGGCCCTAGCATAGTCTGGGAGTGGGGGGAGATGTTTGGGGGGGGGCGGGCTAGCATAGTCTGGGAGTAGGGGTAGGGGGAGATGTTTGGGGGGGGGGGCTAGCATAGTCTGGGAGTGGGGGGAGATGATTGGGGGGTCCTAGCATAGTCTGGAAGTGGGGGTGGGGGAGATGTTTGGGGCCCTAGCATAGTCTGGGAGTGGGGGGAGATGTTTGGGGGCCCTAACATAGTCTGGGAGTGGGGGGAGATGTTTGGGGCCCTAGCCAAGTCTGGGAGTGGGGGTGGGGGAGATGTTTGGGGGCCCTAGCATAGTCTGTGAGTGGGGGGAGATGTTTGGGGGGGGGGCTAGCATAGTTTGGGAATGGGGGGAGATGTTTGGGGGGCCCTAGTATAGTCTGGGGGTGGGGGGAAATGTTTGGGGGGCCCTATTATAGTCTGGGAGTGGGGGGAGATGTTTGGGGGCCCTAGTATAGTCTGGGAGTGGGGTAGATGTTTGGGGGCCCTAGCATAGTCTGGGAGTGGGGGAGATGTTTGGGGGGGGCCTAGCATAGTCTGGGAGTGGGGGGAGATGTTTGGGGGGCCCTAGCATAGTCTGGGAGTGGGGGCGATGTTTGAGGCCCTAGCATAGCCTGGGAGTGGGGGGTGAGATGTTTGGGGGGGGCCTAGCATAGTCTGGGAGTGGGGGGAGATGTTTGGGGGGGCCCTAACATAGTCTGGAAGTGGGGGTGGGGGGAGATGTTTGGGGCCCTAGCATAGTCTGGGAGTGGGGGTGGGGGGAGACGTTTTGGGGGGGGGGGCTAGCATAGTCTGGGAGTGGGGGGAGATGTTTGGGGGAGCCTTAGCATAGTCTGGAAGTGGGGGTGGGGGGAGATGTTTGGAGCCCTAGCATAGTCTGGGAGTGGGGGGAGATGTTTGGGGGGGCCTAGCATAGTCTGAGAGTGGGGGTGGGGGAGATGTTTGGGGGGGGCCTAGCATAGTCTGGGAGTGGGGGGTGGGAGATGTTTGGAGTTGCCCTAGCATAGTCTGGGAGTGGGGGGAGACGTTTGGGGGGCCCTAGCATAGTCTGGGAGTGGGGGAGATGTTTGAGGCCCTAGCATAGTCTGGGAGTGGGGGTGGGGGAGATGTTTGGGGCCCTAGCATAGTCTGGGAGTGGGGGTGGGGGAGATGTTTGGGGGGCCCTAGCATAGTCTGGGAGTGGGGGGAGATGTTTGGGGGGCCCTAGCATAGTCTGGGAGTGGGGGGAGATGTTTGGGGCCCTAGCAGTCTGGGAGTGGGGGGAGATGTTTGGGGGCCCCTAGCATAGCCTGGGAGTGGGGGGTGAGATGTTTGGGGGACCTAGCATAGCCTGGGAGTGGGGGGTGAGATGTTTGGGGGGGGGGGCTAGCATAGTCTGGGAGTGGGGGGAGATGTTTGGGGGGGCCCTAACATAGTCTGGAAGTGGGGGTGGGGGGAGATGTTTGGGGCCCTAGCATAGTCTGGGAGTGGGGGTGGGGGGAGACGTTTTGGGGGGGGGGCTAGCATAGTCTGGGAGTGGGGGGAGATGTTTGGGGGAGCCCTAGCATAGTCTGGAAGTGGGGGTGGGGGGAGATGTTTGGGGCCCTAGCATAGTCTGGGAGTGGGGGGAGATGTTTGGGGGGGGGGGGCTAGCATAGTCTGGGAGTGGGGGGGATGTTTGGGGTCCTAGCATAGTCTGGGGGTGGGGGGAGATGTTTGGGGGGGGCTGGCAAAGTCTGGGAGTGGGGGGTGATGTTTGGGGTCCTAGCATAGTCTGGGAGTGGGGGAGATGTTTGGGGGCCCTAGCATAGTCTGGGAGTGGGGGTGGTGGGAGGTTTGGGGCCCCTAGCATAGTCTGGGAGTGGGGGGAGATGTTTGGGGCCCTAGCATAGTCTGGGAGTGGGGGAGATGTTTGGGGGCCTTAGCATAGTCTGTGAGTGGGGGGAGATGTTTGGGGGGGCCCTAGCATAGTCTGAGAGTGGGGGAGATGTTTGGGGGGGGCCTAGCATAGTCTGGGAGTGGGGGGTGGGAGATGTTTTGGGTTGCCCTAGCATAGTCTGGGAGTGGGGGGAGATGTTTGGGGGGCCCTAGCATAGTCTGGGAGTGGGGGTGGGGAGAGATGTTTGGGGGGCCCTAGCATAGTCTGGGAGTGGGGGGAGATGTTTGGGGGAGGGGAGCTAGCATAGTCTCGGAATGGGGGGTGGGGGGAGATGTTTGGGGGCCCTAGCATAGTCTGGGAGTGGGGGGAGATGTTTGGGGCCCTAGCATAGCCTGGGGGTAGGGGTGGGGGAGATGTTTGGGGCCCTAGCATAGTCTGGGAGTGGGGGTGGGGGAGATGTTTGGGGGCCCTAGCATAGTCTGGGAGTGGGGGGAGATGTTTGGGGGGGGGGCTAGCATAGTCTGGGAATGGGGGGTGGGGGGAGATGTTTGGGGGCCCCTAGCATAGTCTGGGAGTGGGGGGAGATGTTTGGGGCCCCTAGCATAGTCTGGGAGTGGGGGGAGATGTTTGGGGGCCCCTAGCATAGTCTGGGAGTGGGGAGATGTTTGGGGGGGGGGGGCTAGCATAGTCTGGGAGTGGGGGGAGATGTTTGGGAGGGGGCCTAGCATAGTCTGGGAGTGGGGGGAGATGTTTGGGGGGGCCCTAACATAGTCTGGAAGTGGGGGTGGGGGGAGATGTTTGGGGCCCTAGCATAGTCTGGGAGTGGGGGTGGGGGGAGACGTTTTGGGGGGGGGGGGCTAGCATAGTCTGGGAGTGGGGGAGATGTTTGGGGGCCCCTAGCATAGTCTGGGAGTGGGGGGAGAGATGTTTGGGGGGGGGGGCTAGCATAGTCTGGGAGTGGGGGGAGATGTTTGGGGGGGGGCGGGCTAGCATAGTCTGGGAGTAGGGGTGGGGGGAGATGTTTGGGGGTCCCTAGCCTAGTCTCGGAGTGGGGGGAGATGTTTGGGGGGCCCTAACATAGTCTGGGAGTGGGGGTGGTGGGAGGTTTGGGGCCCCTAGCATAGTCTGGGAGTGGGGGGAGGTTTGGGGCCCTAGCATAGTCTGGGAGTGGGGGGAGATGTTTGGGGTTGCCCTAGCATAGTCTGGGAGTGGGGGGTGGGAGATGTTTGGGGTTGCCCTGGCATAGTCTGGGAGTGGGGGGAGATGTTTGGGGTTGCCCTAGCATAGTCTGGGAGTGGGGGGTGGGAGATGTTTGGGGTTGCCCTGGCATAGTCTGGGAGTGGGGGGAGATGTTTGGGGGGCCCTAGCATAGTCTGGGAGTGGGGGGTGGGAGATGTTTGGGGTTGCCCTGGCATAGTCTGGGAGTGGGGGGAGATGTTTGGGGCCCCTAGCATAGTCTGGGAGTGGGAGATGTTTGGGGCCCCTAGCATAGTCTGGGATTGGGGGGTGGGGGAGATGTTTGGTGCCCCTAGCAATCTGGGAGTGGGGGTGGGATGTTTGCGGGGGGGCTAGCATAGTCTGGAAGTGCGGGGTGGGGGGGAGATGTTTGGGGGGGGGAGATGTTTGGGGGGGGGGGGGGGCTAGCATAGTCTGGGAGTCAGTGCCATGTTTGGGAGTGCCGGCGACGTTGTTTGGTGCGCCGGTGTTGACTGAAGGGCCTGCGGGGCCGTCGTTGTCGGGGGGGGGGGGGGGGGCGATCGTGTTTGTTTGCAGGGTGTGCGGGGCCGGTGTTGTCGGGGGCCGGTCGTGTTTGTTTGCAGGGTGTGAGGGGCCGTCGTTGTCGGTGGCCCGGGCCCGGGCCCAGGCAGCATGGCCGGCCTGCCGACGCTCTCACCTCCTCCGCTCTCCCCGCCAACGAGGGGCGGCGCCTCGTTACCACAGCAGCGGGTAACTCGGGAGGCCTCGTCCGCAGGCCGGTCCCGAGGTGACACCGTCCCGTCCCCTCCCGTCCCCTCCCCGCGTCAGGAGACGGCCGTCTGTGGAGAGAATGGACCGGCGGCGTTTCTGATCGGTATCCTAGTCTAAAGTAAGGGATCAGAGGCCTCGGTTGTGAATTCCCCTCCACAGACGCTGCCAGAGAGAACCGCTCAGTTACTCCAGCACTTCGTGTTTTGCTCAAGATTCCGGCATCTGCGGTTCCCTTGTGTTTCCAAACAGCATCACAGAGTAAACCCTCATTTTGACAGAACCTTTATAACGGATTTTGGTTATAGTGGACTGACCTGCCAACACCCCACCCCACCCCGGGCCTGGGCTCGGCTCGGCTCGCCTCGCCTCGCCTCGCCTCGCCTCGCCTCGCCTCGCCTCGCCTCGCCTCGCCTCGCCTCGCCTCGCCTCGCCTCGCCTCGCCTTTTTATTTTGTTGCCCTGCTGCCTGCCACCAATAGGACATGCTCGTTCCCCAGGGGCTACAAGGTGAGCCGCAAAAACAGCCATTTCAACTGGACCGTGCGGCAGGCAGCTGGTGGAGAAAAGCTTGCTGGTGCAGACCAGCAGCATCGGTGCCTAGTTTTAAGTTGAAACAACATAAAGTGCTGGGGGTAATTCAGCAGATTGAATCAGTCTGAAAAAGGGTCCCGACCTAAAACCTCAGCTATCCGTGTTCTCCAGAGATGCTGCCTGACCTGCTGAGTTGCACTTTGTGTCCTCATGTGTATTAACCAGCATCTGCAGTTTCTAATACAATAATAACACCTTACTAGGTTATAGACATCAATTGGCAATAATGGACAACATCACCTCCCCTCTGGTCTATTACATCAAGGGTCTACTCTGCTTCATTCCCCCCCCAGCACTATGCCAGTTCTGCCACGTTACGTGTATAGACGCAGTGCACTCGCTAGCGTGGCTCTGATTACAAGCTCGTATTCCTATTTATTCCACACCCGCGAGACGAAAGTGATCTTCATCAATTATTTTGTAAAATCCTTAAAGATCGATCATAGTTCATTAAAATGTACACTAGAAATGTATTCTAAATTCTGACATTTAAATTGTAGCAAGTTTTATAGAATTATATAATATGAAAAAAGAGCCATGGGTCTTTTTTCTGTGCTGACCAATCCTCAAACACCAATTATATTAATCTCATTTTCTCCTCTTGCATCTCCATTAACTCCTCCAGATTCTCTAATTAATTTATATAACCAGCAATTCTGAGGCAACTGAAAAATTCCAGTCTCTCGAGCCAAAGCAGCAGCACAAATCAATACACCACCCCTCGATCTCAAAGTTTGTTTTAGTTCAACATTTCATCATCCTTTTTGATTATCTTAACATACTACATTTAGTAATCTGGAGAAAGCATGGGTGGTATTTTTCTAGTGCCTTGAGGAGCCTGCTGGAGGTAATCCAAATCTCAGAAGCATATGGGTGGGCATGGTTAACTGCTGGACGATACATCCCAATTGCAAGGACTAAGGTTTTGATCTTTAAATTCCCTCATCCTCAAAGGAGCAAAGGTTGTATGCCAGTCATAAATTACTTCAAATTCATGGAAAGTATAAGTTAACCAACAGAAATGTACATTCCCATACCACATCCTCAGTATTGAAGCCCTGGTCCCCCATAGTTATCCACATTGGGCAGGTGACATTGCATGCATGACACAAGATTTCTGTAGTGTTCTGAAGTGAGAGATTAGCAGATGGATAATAGAAAAAACCCATGAATATATTCAGTCTCCTTCAATATCCCCACTCACTCCTGGGAATCTCTGGCTCAAGACTCGATTTATGTTATGGAAATGTTGATGGAAATATTTTGTTTTAGATACTTAAACATTTTTTAATGAATAAATGTATATTGAGATAAGGAAAAGTATTTTTACCTCAAGTTCAAGATTAATAGATTATATCTGATCCTATGAAATCAGTACAAAAGCCATGTCGATGCTGCAGTACAGTCGTAGAATGTGGGTGCGGGGCAATTTTAGATCTCATCTACTGAATGAGATGTTAAATGAAGACTCACTATGTGTATTATGCATAAAAGACCCAATGGCATTGTTTGAAGGGAATACTTTTTTGGTTCAAATTAATCTTTCAATTAACCATACCTCATCTGGTCATATTTCCTGTTACTGTTTCTGGTGCCTTGTTTCTTATAAATTGACAACTGCCTTGCATATGCAACATTACGTTGGAGTCTGGCAACAATGTTTTAGAGTCTCCTAAGGTTCTGAAACAAAGCTCTGCTAGTGCAAGTTATTTCAGGTTTAATTAGAGATGCAACAATTGGAAAATTATAGTACTTCAGCTAACAGAGATCATAAAGAATACTACTCCTAAATACAGTTTTGTTTTCATGATTGGAGGAGTGGCCATGTATAGTCTATACAAAATTAAAAGTTTATTCCATTAATTATTCATTTTAAAGGTGAAATAGCGTATCGTGTTCTGTAATTTAAGCAAATAGTTGTAAGGCAATGCAGCTTAATTGAAAAAAACATGAAGAACATTCAAGAAATCATTAAGCCAAAGCTGCTGCTTATGCATATAAATGCTAAATCAGATGTCCAGTTTGCACAAAGGATGGAATGATATGGACTTTCTGAGTGAGTGGGTAATAACATGGCAGGCAGAATATAATTTGAAAATATGTGAGGATATTCATATTGGTGCACATAACAGTTACTATTTTTTTCAATACCCAAGCGAGTGGGTAGTTTTGATGATCAGAGGGACCAGATAAGGTGTGATTTTACTCGTGTAACTGAAAGTCAACATTCAGGTCCAATAAGCAATTAAGAAGTCAAATGGTATGTTATCTTTTATTACAAGAGCATTTGAGTTCTTGAGAAAACATGACTTTCTGCACTTGTCAAGAGCCTTGGTGAGACGACTACAAGAGTATTATGTGCAATTTTGATTCCTTTATCTAAGAAAGGATACTTTTGCTATAGAAGGAGTGCAGTGAAGATTCACTGATTCCAGGAACACTGGATTTGTCATCTACGAAGAATTTAGGGAAGCTGGACCTACGTTCTCTAGATTTCGAAGAATGAGTGAAGATCTCATTGAAACCTACAGAATTCCTACAAGACTTGACAAACTGGATGCGGAGATTATGTTTCCCCTGCCAGAGGAGACCAGAAATCAAGGAATATATTGCAAAAAATGGCCTTGAGTTCGAAGATCAGTCTTAGCCTTGATATCTGGTAGAGCAGGCTCAAAGGCTTTACTCCTGGCCCTTTATCTTATTCTCATATGTTAAAGCAACTAATGACATTTAGAAATGAAATACAATTTAAAAGAAACAATTAAGACATTAGTACAAAATCTAAATCTTAAAAATGTATCTTTTACTGTTATTAAGCATTGGCTTAATCATAAGGAAACTACTAATTCTGACTTTAGCAGTAAGTGACCAAGTGCTTGAACGGGGCAGCACGGTGGCGCAGTTAGAGTTGTTGCCTTACACCACCAGGGTTCGATCCTGACTGTGGGTGATGTCTGTATGGAGTTTGTACGTTCTCCCTGTGACCATTGGGTTTTATCGAGGTGCTCCGGTTTCCTCCCACTCTCCAAAGACATACAGATTTGTAGGTTAATTGGATTTGGTAAAATTATAAATTGTCCCCAGTGTGTAGGATAGTGTTAGTGTACAGGTTGATCGCTGGTTGCAATGGATTCAAGTGGGCCTGTTTCCACGCTGTACCTCTAAAGTCCAGGTGTGTACGCCTATATATCGGCGAGACCAAGCGCAGGCTCGGCAATTGTTTCGCTGAATACCTTCGCTCAGTCTGCTTATGCCTAGGCGATCTCCCAGTTGCTAAACAATTTAACTCCACCTTCCATTCCCATACAGACCTTTTGGTCCTGGGTCTCCTCCACTATCAGAGTAAGGCCCAATGCAAATTGGGGGAACTGCACCTCATATTTCTCTTGGGCAGCGTACAACCCAGTGATATGAAATGTGATTTCTCTAGCTTCAAGTAACCCTTGCTTTCCCTCTCTCTGTCTCTCCCCCACCCTACCTCTCTGACTAGTTTCACTGTCCTCCTGATTAATTTTAGATTGTATGCATCATTGTCACCTTCCCCTCAGCTAACAATGACCCATTCTATATTTCCTTGACCATCGTTTGCTTTGATCTGTTGTTTTCACACCTTACCCGTTCATATTTCTAGTGTCCATCTCTCCTGACTCTCAGTCTGAAGAAGAGTCTCGACCCAAAACATCACCCATTCCTTCGCTCCAGAGATGATTCCTGTCCCTCTGAGCTACTCCAGCATTTGTGTTGATCTTGTGTAAAGTCTACATGTGAGCTGATTAGACGGAGACCCAGAATGGCATTAAGAATAAATTTGGTTACATTTTTCAAAGCAGTTTGGAACTACATCTAAACTCATCTGCTGCATTTGGTGCCCTTGTTTACATCCGTGAGACCAAGCATAGACGAGGCGACCATTTTGCCGAACACCTGTGCCAAGGACTTCTGGATCTCCCAGTTGCTCATAATCTTAACTTTCTTTCCCATTCTCTTAATGACCTTTCTGTCCTTGATCTCCTTTAGTGCTAGAGTGAGGACCAATGCAAACTAGAGGATTAGCACTATTTTTTCTACTTGGTTAGATTGAATTGAATTCTAAAATTTTAGATAACAACCCACTTTTTCCCCCTATCTCTTTCCTCTGCTCCTCCTTCACCCTGGTGCTCACCCATTTTCCCTCACTATCCCATCCCCTTCCTTTGTCCCTTTCCACCTATATCCGCTTGTAGAAGTGTCGCAACCTGCAGCGCCACCTATCCATATCCTCGTGAGATGCTGCCTGACCTGCTATGTTTCTCCAGCACCTACGTAAGATTCCAGTATCTGTAAGTCCTTGTGTCTCCATTTGGCTCCACATTGGTTACTTGTATAACTGAAAACCAAACTGAATACAATTAGATTTGGTATTCTAGTTATGTCTGAAATATTATATTTTGGAAAATAATTGAACGTGCAACGCAATAGCAAATGAAGGGCAATGCAGTTAATACGTTTCAAGTATTGTAATCATAATGATTCTTGTTTCTACATCTGATTTTCCATCTGGGTAGCCTACAACCTTATGGTATAAACACTGAATTTTTAAATTACCCTTTGTGTTCCTTTCTCTCTCCTGATCCACCCAAGTTCTCCCAACCTCCCCTCTCCAGCAACCCATCTCCCAGTTTATTGCCCTCCCTGATCTGGCCCTATCTGCCTGTTTTCTTCTCTCATCCATCTCTACCTATCTCCCACTGTCATCACATCACTCTGAATGAGTCTTGCCCTGTCTGAGGAAGGGTTCCGACTCTTGTGGCTAAAGGGATCAGGGGGTATGGAGAGAAGGCAGGTACAGGTTACTGAGCTGGATGATCAGCCATGATCATATTGAATGGCGGTGCAGGCTCGAAGGGCCGAATGGCCTACTCCTGCACCTATTTTCTATGTTTCTATGAAACGTCACCTATTTCTTTTCTCCAGATATGCTGCCTGGCCCGCTGAGTTACTCCAGCATATTGTGTCTATCTTCTGTATTAACCAGCATCTGCAATTACTTCCTACTCTCCTCCCTCATCACATCTTTATACTCACTATCCCCACTCTCAGTCCTGATGCCTGGCCTGCTGAATTCCAACTGCAATTTATCATTTTGCACGATTCCCGCATCTGCAGTCTCTTGTGTTGCCCATTTATATCTTCAATGTATTGTTCTGCCTGGAGATCTCAATCTTAAGTATTAGTTTAATTTCTTGGATGCTGGTTTAAATCGAAGATAGACACACAATGCTGGAGTAACTCAGCGGGACAGGCAGCATCTCTGGAAAGAAGGAATGGGTGATGTTTCGGGTCGAGACCCTTAGTCACTTTAATTTCTTTGTACAATTATTGAGTAGGCTGCGTAGTGGATCTGCAGTTTGACCAAAAGAAAAAAAATCAACCCCTCTGTCACATATTCCTCTGCATGGTGCATCATCTGTGTTTGATTCAGTTACAGGCGCACAAAGGAGATGTGTAAGCATTGGTGAGGTTTGTTTTAATTGGGACTGTGTTGCATGGATGGACATTCAGAGACGTTTGTCTTTAGTCCCACCTCCGCAGCCGCTCCCAGCCGTCCTCGCGAGCGCTTCCCGGAAGCCGCCGGTTCTGCACCAGCGGGGCCGCGGATGCAAACGTGCAGGTTGTAATCTTTCAATGTTTACCGTGCCGTGGAACGGGTCTTTGTTCGCTGCTTTATTTTATGTTCACGGTGCGTCGGCAGATTTGCGGAGAGTGGAGAAAATAACGGAGACATTACATTGTCCCGAGCAGAAAAACAACGTGCTCGAGAGGAACTCGGCGGGTCAGGCAGCAGCCGTGGAGGAAGCGTGGACGGGCGCTTTGTGCACCCTGGAACTCGGGCCGGGGCCAAAGATACTAGAGGAGCAAGTGGACCACTTCGTCGAGATCGCCTGTACTGAAGTGTAGCACGCAACGGAACGGCCGCCATTTTAGTAAGCAAACCCTCCGTTGTTTCTGCTTCTCGCAGTGTAATCAGTGTTGTGGGGGAACAACAGTATGTGTGATGATACCATGAAAATGCAGAATATATCTCATCTATCAACTCACATTTTGTTGTTATTTTTATTTTAAAATGTTTTCCCCCTGCTTAATTTCTCTGATTTTATTATTTCTCACTGTTTCTGCCCATTTCCCTCCCATCCTTCCACCCCAACCCCCTCTTGTGCAGTTTCCCTTGTTTGCTCAAACACACACTCTGCACAAATTTAACTTCTATATGTGCGTGTTTTTGTGTGAGAGGCAAGGTAGAGTCAAGATAAATTGATCTCAAAGTTCCTTCTCATGGATCAGAAGCAACTTTGATTTAAAGCAACGCTCTATAATTTTCCATTTTATTTTTCACATGATTTACATAAACCATAAAGGCGATTCGATCTTTATGGTTTACGTGTATTTATATATATAAATACACGTAAACCATAAAGATCGAATATATATATATACACATGTATATATCTCTAGTTTATTTCTTGTGATTTCCTCTAATTATTTGTTTAGCAACCATTTTCTTTCAATCTCTCTCTCTCTCTCATATATATATTTAAAATCAGTCATGCACACACTTCTCAGCACATGGTTCTCCCTATCATGATCACTGTTCTCTCAAATACATTTCATTCGGGCCTACCCATACACATTCACAATCCGTGACATCAAACATTTCCAGAAATCCTAATATTGTGAATAAAATAACTGAACATATGTCAAGATATTTTTTCATTCTATATTAGTGTAATAAAATGAAATGCATCCACTGATACTAAAGTGCTAGCTTTAGACATGAATAATGTACATTGCTACCATAGTTTAATTTTGAATTTAACATATAATTGAGGGGGTCAGTGCAATATAGTGCTCACCCTCACTTTTGTGAAAAATGAGTTACATGCATTAACATGATCCTTACCCACTACCCTACAACCTGTAAAAAAAAAAATCATATTTAAATTCAACCGATAAGTCGTTCAAATAACATAGGCACCTTCTTGTTTTTTTGTGTGTTTTATGGATTTTTCAAATATGAATATCTCAGAACGACACACATTGTGGGTTAGCAGTATATTGCACCAACCCCCTCAATTTTACATCATTCAAAAATGAACTTCATAAACAAGGATAACACTTTTTATTTCTGTCATTCATGGTAAGATTTACATCATTTTGTGTGCGAGATATACAGGGTTGCACTGTGTCGCATGTCAGCTAACCAATGAAAAGATCAGGTCCTGATTTATACCAACTCTTCACCTCCCCCCCCCCCCCCCCCACTTGTTTGAAGAAGGGTCCCAACCTGAAACATCACCCATCCTTTTTCTCCAGAGATGCTGCCTGACCCGGTGACGTACTCCACCACTGTGACTATTTGAATTGGATTTGTGCTTCTGTACCACGTCAGGCAGCATTGGTCATTTTAGTGGCTTTAAACTAATCAATTCACCAATTCAAATTTTCTTGGCTCTAAGTATAAAGTTAAATGTCTTTTCAATTATATTGTGGATACAGTAGAGCTCTATTGTTTGCAAATGCTTAATCGCTGCTTCCATGACTTTTTAAAATAAAACAAAAAGAGATACAGCTCGTGGAGGTGAAATTAAAATTAACAGAAAAAGCAAAGAACAGTTCATTAAATATGATCAATTGGCCTGAGACAGACAGAGTGGATCTTTAGTGCAAATATCCAATCAGTAACATCCAAAGTTTAAAGATCACGAAGCAGCAACTCTTCAAGAAATAGTTATAAATGTCAACTGTCAACTTATCCAAGAAGTTGAACAAAAATAATTGTTTGCAAACATTTTATATACAAAGAAATCGCAGAGAGTTATGAACACTGCCCAGTTTAGCACACGGAATCTGCTGACTAAAATGGCGCTGAAATTTAACCATGACCTACTACGGTTTTTGGGGTCGAGTGGTCTATCTTGCTCCTCTATTATCTTTGGTCGGGACCCATCTTCAGACCATTCTCTTGTGTCTCCATTTTACGGTTCCACTACAAGATCTCAAAGCATGTCGACCCTGCAGATGTTCTCTTCCTGTCCTCTCACTCCACATATGGACACAATTGCTGGAGTAACTCAGCAGGTTAGGCAGCTTCTTTGGAGAACATGGATAGGTGACATTTCGGGTCGAGACCTTTCTTCTCTTCACCTGCTGAGTTCCTGCAGTATTTTGTGTTTTGCTCAAGATTACAGCATCTTCAGTTTTTTTGTATCTCGTTGTTATTATCAGTGGTTTTGTAATGTATCTGAGAGCGATTTTGTTTTCTCTCATTACAGATGCAGTCCAGGTAGTTTTCATTCGAGAATGTAAAATGTCTGCAAGTTTTGAATTCTCATTGAGAATTGCTGGAAGTTGTGACTGACTTGATTCCACTCCAGTTTTGAGGTGGCTGAAACGCAAAATGAGGGCGGGAAGTGTCTGGAGGGCTGGGTAGATCATAGGTTGGAAAATTCCATGAAGTTGGTGATGATTATATACCTCCTGCCTCTTTTTGCAGCCTGATTCTCTCTCCAGTCTGAGGATAAACATTGGGGAAAAGGTTTGTTGTCATTAATGGGACAAAATATTGGGCATGTTTCCTAATTGCCAGTTATTTTAACTGATAAATTAGTTAACCATGGATACGTTTTCAGCTTTTTTTCCCAACAACATGTCTTTACATACGCTTCCAATATTTTTCTTTGGTTCACATTTATTTAAGAATTGTTCTTTGTTAGTTATCACCATTGTACATCTTCCCCCTTTTTATATAGACATCCTGCCAATAATGAGTAGCAATATGTAATGCACCTAAAGCATAGTCGGCCAAATAGTTCATATGTTCGAGTTCCTTTATGCTTGTGGAATTCAGACAGGTCCAAAGTGATGGCAATTTTTGACTGGGTGAGGAAAAAGTAAATGTCTGCCTGTTAGAGTTGCCTTACAATACCAATGCAACTACTATTTCTTTCCTCTGTGTGCAGGTTTGAATGACTGTGACCAGGTTGTATGTCAGCTGGAGGTGTTGGAAAATAATGGCTGGTAGGGTGGCAACACAAGCGATGCGTTTGTGCCCAGGGGTAAGATATTCATTCTTTACACCTAATATTTTTCCTGCTGCACTTTTGAAGATAACTTACCTGAGCACGTCCAGTCATGATCAACCAACGGAGACACTCCAAAAACCAGAAAATGGAATTTTAATAGACAATTTGACTGTTTTGGGTGTGGATATTAAGATGGCCAGGAGGAGACAGCCAGGAGTGTTGAGAAAATTGATTACAAATGAAAAATGTGTTGTGGAATTCTTGAGAAGTAAAGGTGCCAACAACAATGACATTGCCAGTATTATTTCAAGATACCCTCGAGCCATTACACGATCCTCTAATCACCTTGACGAAAGATGGCGATTATGGCGAAGTATTTTTAAGACTGACTCTGAAATCATAACTATCATTCAACGTTCTCCAGAATCGTATTTTCGTTCAAGTGATAATGAAAATCTTGAAAAAAATATCAGTTTTCTTCGTTCTCTTGGTTTGACGGCAGCCGACTTGCATCGTATGTTGGCTACTGCTCCCCGAACATTTTCGAACAGTTTGGAACTAAACAAGCAGATGGTAACATTTCTCCAAGATCTTGCTGTTAGTTTGGGTGACCAGAATCCATATGAATTTGTTAAACGGATCATCACTAAAAATGCCTATGTACTTATAAGAAGCACTAGACGGATAAAAACAAACGTTGAATTTTTCACTGAAGCACTGAAACTAAGCAACAGTGAACTTATAAAACTACTTAAAGGACATGGTGCTGAGGTTTTGGACCTTTCCAGCGATTACATGAAAAGAAATTTCAAAAATATGAGTGAACAGTTACAGTCATTAGGGTGCACACCTGAAGAAGTGAAGAAATTTTTTATTGACTATCCACCAGCATTTTTTGCTTCTTTTGAAAAAGTTTCCAATAAAATAGATTGTTTCCTGGAAAAAGAAATTAATATTAAACAACTATTAAAGAAACCCAGAGTACTGGAATTTAGTGCAGAGAATTTGAGAAATCGCATAGAGGAATTAGAAAAGGTTAGATATGACTTTAGAAAACATGGCATTACAATTTTGGATTCGAGTAGAAGAAGATTTGAAGCAAAATTAAAGAAGCTAAATGCAGGCAAATAGTTTTAGTCTCCTGCCACAATATATCTTGGCTTATACGATATATCCTAAATAGTTGTTCTTTGATTATTATTAAAAATAATTTGGCTTAGCTTTTTGTTTATTGTACAATGAATTGCTGAATGACGTCCAAATAAAAAACAACAAATTTTGCATTGATAACTCATTTGATAGCTAGTGTCAAACAAGAAAGTTTCCAGTTATCAGCAGTGATTATAATTTTGCACGTCCAGTTGAATGATTAGAAATACAACATAGAAACAGGTCCTTTGGCCCACTGAGTCCACGCCAACCATCGATCACCCATTCACGCTGGTTATAATTTACCCTACTTTTCACATCCACTCTCTTCACACACCTGGGGCAAGTTACAGGACCAATTAAAGAACAAACCAGCTTATCTGTGGGATGTGGGAGAAACCGGAGCACTCTGAGGAAACCCACATGGTCACAAGGAGATCATGCAAACTCCACACAGAAAACACTGGGTCAGGGTCTGATGTTATGAGGCGGCAGTTCTACCAGCTCTGCCGCTGTGCAACCCGTACATATGGAAATAAATCTGAATTTGTGAAATTGTACCATGTACTAAGCATTACCTTGCAGCCACCTAAGTATAAAGTAATGCAGCTAGCGAAGCAATATTATTGCTGAACTTGAAAAAAACAGATTTACAGTGACGAAGAAATAAAACTGCAACAGAGGTGCATATATATTTAGTGAAGAACCCCATTTTCATATTGGAGAAGAAAATTGCAGGATGAAATAATGTACAGAGGGATCTATTGGGCATACACAGTGATGTCAAATGATGAAAGATTTTTTAGAAGACAATTGTACAAAATTCTACTAAGCTGTGAAGCAGATGAGCATTAAAAAGGCTTGACTGGAAGATTAAGACCTACTTTGACATTGATTAAACCTTTTCACTCTACCTGAGTCACTGCCAGAGAGTGGTGCCTTACACTATTGAAAATCCTCATCTCTTTCGCTGCTAATAATCCTAATCACCTATCAAAGAGGGAAGCGGGGAAATCATTGATAATAGGAAGGGATGGGGGTGGATTCCCCTCTCCCTCCCCCATTCAATCTGACTCTAACTTTTGCAGTTTGTTGTCCCAACTACTTGCCGCCATCATCCTGCCCACCTCCTAATTGTTTAATCTGCTTTTTCCCTTTCAGACACGCCCAAAACTCTGTTCCCCCCCCCCCCCCACAATCTGCTTTGATCTCTTTCTAAAATCCAATCTGATCTTTTACCTGAACTACAAATATTGTACCTATTTCTTCCTTTCCTCCACCATTTCCCTAATCCAGCCACCTGCATAACTTTCTGTTCCAGTCACCTTCCATAACCAACTCCATCCTTCATCCCTTGCCCAAATCCGGCATAATCTGCTCAAACCTGCTTTTGTAATGGTCTCGTTGATACCCTACCCTGTCTGGTCCCATTATTTTTTATGCTTCCTTCACAATAACTTGCCCCATGCTATTTTGAATCCTATTCTAACTCATTTCCTTCATGATCTACTCTCTTAATGAAGGTAGATCTCAAAGGTAAAGGTTAATTCTACTGTGCACGTTGCTTTGAACTTCACACACAGCGGAATAGCTGAGACTCCTCTTCAAGAGTGCCCCTTCAGCAGTTCAAGATATGAATACTGCAGGCTGTGGTTGGTCAACTGACCATGCTTGGTCCAGAATAAATAATTAGTTGATTTGTATTTAGACTTTCTGAGGATCTTTAAAAAGGTGCCTAGGAGATTCCATAACATAATCAATGCACATAGTTTTGGAGTAATATACTAGGTTGGATTGAGGATTGATTGATGGACAGAAAACAAGACAAATAACAATAGAGCACAGGAACAGGCATCATGTCTGCGTAAATGATGATGCTAATCTAATCCCATCTGCCCACACATTTATCTTTCTGTTCCTTGCCTGTTCATATGCCTGTCTAAATGCCTCTTAATTGTTGCCATCATATCTGCTTCCACCACCTCCCCCAGTGCGTTCCCGGCTTCTACCACTCCGCATAAAGAATACTTAGTTTAGAGAAATAGCATGGAAACGGGCCCTTCGGCCCACCGAGTCCGTACCGACCTGCGATCCCCGCACATGAGGATGTTACACATACTAGGGACAATTTACATTTATACCAAGCCAATTAACCTACAAACCTGTATGTCTTTGGAGTGTGGGAGGAAACCGAAGATCTTGGAGAAAACCCACACAGGTCACGGGGAGAATGTACAAACTCTGTTCAGACAGAACCCGTAGTCAGGATTGAACCCTGGTCTCTGGCGCTATAAGGCAGCAACTCTACCGCTGCACCACCACTTGTATCATGCATTTCCCTGGTATTTGATATTTAAGCTTCTGATGCCACCCCAGTCTCGCAAGGTGCACCAGCGAGCCCTTCTTCACCCACCTCACGGTCCAGTTGACACGCCTGTTGTTGTGGCACATATTGTAACCTCTGATGACCGCTTCGGGCTGCTGCCACCGATAGCAGGCACTCGGTCACCATGGGGCTCTCTTCCCTCTCACCAGCTGCTGATTCTTCCTGTCAACTTCCACCCCCCCTTTCACTGCCGACTGAAGGAGGAGGAGGGAGTGGACAAAGGGAAGGAAGAAGCAGCAGCAGGTGAGAGGGCAGGGAGCCCCACTGACCAAGTGAACTTGTCGGTGGTAGCGGCCTGAAGAAAGTGCTACCGGCCTGGAGCCGCAACGCGAGCCACATTAATAGCCATGTTGACCGGTAAAAAAGGGCTCGCTGGTGCAGGCCATCAGCACCCATAGTATTAAAATGAAATGACACAAAGTGCTGGAGTAACTCAACAGACAGAATCAGTCTGAAGAAGGGTCTTGACGGCACCTATCCATGTTCTCCAGAGATGCTGCCTGACCCGCCGAGTTTCTCCAGGACTTTGTGTCATCTTGTGTAATGACCATCATCTGCAGTTCTTTGTTTCAACAACATACAGATAATACCATACTCGGTTATAGTGGACAATCGGCAATAATGGACACTATTCCTCCCACTATGGTCTGTTAATGATGAGAGTGTGCTGTAGTTCTATCATGTCACCCATCAACCTCCAACGCTCCAGTGAAAATGATCCAAGTGCGTCCAACCTCGTTCTGCAGTTGGGGTATTGTCCAGCCCCATAGTTTTTACTACATTCCACGTTCCCAAGGAGAGGGGCTACTGAGTTGGGGAAGGCCTTCAGGGAAAGCTGTCTTGGATTATTGTCTGAACTTGATTGTGAATATTTTAGTCTTGTCTTTTGCATTCACGTTCTGGAACAACCCATTGCTGAGGGATGTTCTTGGAGCCTCCCCTTCTTTTCAGCTGCTTAATTGTCAACCACTTTCTACAACCGGATGTGATAGAGTATTGGTTGTGAGATTCATTTGCTTTGTCTTAGGAAGAAAGATTCTAAGGGGAGTAAGAGGCAACAATGGCTGACAAGGGAAGTCAAGGACAGTTTAAAAATAGAAGAGAAAACGTATAACATAGCAAAGATGAGCGGGAAGCCGGAGGATTGGGAAACTTTTAAAAATCAACAGAATATAAAGGAGGATAGTAAAAGCTTCTTTAGGTATGTGAAGAGGAAAAAAATAATTAAGACAAATGTAAGTCCCTTGAAGACAGAAACAGGTGAATTTATTATGGGAAACGGAAATGGCAGACGAGTTGAACAGGTACTTTGGTTCTGTCCTCACTAAGGAAGACACAAACAATCTCCCAGATGTACTAGTGGGCAGAGGTCCTAGGGTGACGGAGGAACTGAAGGAAATTCACATTAGTCAGGAAATGGTGTTGGTATGGCGAGTCTGGAAACTTGTTCTTTGTTGAAGAAGTTTATTGACCTTGCTGGCCAATCTGAGGGTTCGACGACTAGGACCACTCTCTATGGTCGCTACATTGGGTAGACTGATGGGACTGAAGGCTGATAAATCCCCAGGGCCTGATGGTCTGCATCCCAGGGTGCTCAAGGAGGTGGCTCAAGAAATTGTGGACGCATCGTTGATTATTTTCCAATGTTCTATAGATTCTGGATCAGTTGCTGTGGATTGCAGGGGAGCTAATGTTATCCCACTTTTCAAGAAAGGAGGGAGAGAGAAGGTAGGGAATTATAGACCAATTAGCCTGACATCAGTAGTGGGGAAGATGCTGGAGTCGATTATTAAAGATGTAATAGCGGCCCATTGGGATAGCAGTAACAGGATCGGTCCAAGTCAGCATGGATTTATGAAGGGGAAATCATATCATATCATATCATATATATACAGCCGGAAACAGGCCTTTTCGGCCCACCAAGTCCGTGCCGCCCAGCGATCCCCGTACATTAACACTATCCTACACACACTAGGGACAATTTTTACATTTACCCAGCCAATTAACCTACATACCTGTACGTCTTTGGACAAATCTTTTGACAAATCTTCTGGAATTTTTTGAGGATGTAACTAGGAAAATGGACAAGGGAGGGCCAGTGGACATAGTGTACCTGGACTTTCAGAAAGCCTTTGATAAGGTCCCACACAGGAGATTAGTGGGCAAAATTCGAGCACATGGTTTTGGGGGTAGGGTATTGACATGGATAGAAAATTGGTTGGCAGACAGGAAACAAAGAGTAGGGATTAACGGGTCCCTTTCAGAATGGCAGGCCGTGACTAGTTGGTTGCCGCCAGGCTCGATGCTGGAACAGCAGCTATTTACAATATACATTAATGATTTAGATGAAGGATTTAAAAGTAACACTAGCAAATTTGCAGATGACACAAAGCTGGGTGTGAACTGTGAAGAGAGTGCTATGGGGATGTAGGATGACTTGGACAGGTTGGGTGAGTGGGCAGATGCAGTATAATGTGGATAAATGTGAGGTTATCTACTTTGGTGACAAGAACGGGAAGGCAGATTATTATCTGAATGGTGTCAGGTTAGGAAAAGGGGAAGTACAACGAGACTTGGGTGTTCTTGTACATCAGTCTCTGAAAGTAAGCATGCAGGTACAGCAGGCAGTGAAAAAAGCTAATGGCATGTTGGTCTTCATAACGAGAGGAGTTGAGTATAGGAGCAAAGAGGTCCTTCTGCAGTTGTACAGGGCCCTGGTGAGACCACACTTGGAGTATTGTGTGCAGTTTTGGTCTCCTAATTTGAGGAATGACATTCTTGCTATTGAGGGAGTGCAGCGTAGGTTCACGAGGTTAATTTCAGGGATGGTGGGACTGTCATGTGATGAAAGAATTGAGTGACTGGGCTTGTATTCACTGAAATTTAGAAGGGTGAGAGGGGATCTTACAGAGACTTATAAAATTATTAAGGGATTGGACACGCTAGATGCAGGAAACATGTTCCCGATGTTGGGTGAGTCCAGAACCAGGGGCCACAGTTTAAGAATAAGGGTAGGCCATTTAGAACTGAGATGAGGAAAAGCTTTTTCACACAGAGTTGTGAATTTGTGGAATTCTCTGGCTCAGAAGGCAGTGGAGGCTGATTCACTGGATGCATTCAAAAGAGAGTTAGATAGAGAGTTAGATGTCTTAGGGCTAGCGGAATCAAGGGATATGGGGAGAAGGCAGGAACGGGGTACTAATTGTGGATGATCAGCCATGACCACATTGAATGGCGGTGCTGGCTCGAAGGGCCGAATGGCCTACTCGTGCACCTATTGTCTGTATCTATGTATCCGTCGTATGTTAGTTTTGGTGGTCTTGCATTGCAGCTTGACTAGGCACTTGTATCGCCTGTTTCTGCTCCCAGGAGGCTCTCTTCCACTTCTCATTGATTGACTGCTGTTAATGATGAAAAAATGAGGGATATACCCTTCCACAAGATTTTTTGAATGTGCTGCTGGACATTTCTCCAACTGCCTATTGTTTATGGCACCTATGACAGAACTTTGTCTCCCCGATTATTGTGATTTGGTTTCTTCTGCAAATGCTATTGTGAACAGATGCATCTGCTATTGGCGGACTGGTGAAGGGAGGGTCCTTGTATTAATTTGAAGAACAATAGTGGTGAATCCTCAATCAAATCAATAAAAGCCATTTCTGACCATACCAGGCTGCTGTTTTCAAATTTGCTGTGTACTAATTAGATGCCATGTTTTTTTCCCTGTACAACAGTGACTACACATCAGAATTATATTATCACGCAGATGACTTCGGATATACTGAGGTATACTGTGATGTGTTTCACGGAGACATGGCTCCGCAAGAACATCCCTGAGTCCAACGCAAGTGTGGACAGCTTTCAGACTGTTCGGGCAGATAGGGATTGCAGAGAGAGTGGCAAGTGTGAGGGTGGGGGACTTGCTATTCTCATTAACAACAGATGGTGCAATCCTGATCACATCAAGGTTAAGGAGCGTGTGTGTAGCCCCCTGATGGCTGTGGGTCTCCGTCCATACTAAATGCCCAGGGAATTCTCACACGCCATTTTGGTGGCTGTTTACATTCCTCCATCCGCCAACCTGCTGCATGTGAGTGACATCGTCCATACAGTCACTGCAGACTCCAGACTCAACACCCGAGTGCTTTCACCTGTGACCCCATGTTAAACCCTACCTGGACCCCCTGCAGTTCGCTTACCAAACAAAGATGGGGGTTGAGGACGCTATCATCCACCTACTCCATCGATCCTATGCTCACCTGGATAAGCCGGGAAGCACTGTGAGAGTCATGTTTTTGATGTCTCCAGTGCTTTTAACACAGTCCGGCCTACACTGCTAGGGAACAAACTGACGAAGATGCGGTGGATGCTCCATTGGTGTCCTGGATCATCAACTACCTGACTGGACGGCCACAGTATGTCAGGCTACAGAACTGTGTCTCAGACATGGTAGTGAGCAACACCGGGGCCCTAAAGGGGACTGTCCTCTCTCCCTTGCTGTTCACCATCTACACCTTGGACTTCAAATACAACTCGGACTCCTGCCACCTATAGAAATTTTTGGATGACTACAATTGTGGGCTGCATCAGTGAGGGCAGGGAAGCTGAATACAGAGGTGTAGTCAACGAATGTTGAGTGGTGTGGGCTGAATCACCTGCAACTCAACACCCATAAGACTAAGGAATTAGTGGTGGACTTTAGGAGGAGAGGAACACCCCTGTCCCCTGTCTCCATCAATGGTTTGGATGTGCAATTTACCAAGGAGTACAAATACCTTGGAGTGTACCTGGACAGTAAACTAGACTGGTCCAGGAACGCTGAGGCCCTGTACAAGAAGGGACAGCACCAGGTGTACTTTTTGAGAATGCTCCGCTCCCTCAACGTCTGCAGCAAGATGCTGCATATGTTCTACCAATCGGTGTTAGCCAGTGCCAGCTTCTTCGCTGCTGTGTGCTGGGGCAGCACGGCGAAGGCCGCGGCGCCAACAGGATTAACAAATTTATCAGGAAGGCTGGCCCTGTCCTGGGGGTGGAGTAGGATTCATGGGAGATGGTCTTGGAGGGGAGGATGCTCCTCAAACTGTGGAGCATCTTGGACAATACAGCTCACCCCCTCCATGTCACACTAGTCAACCTGAGGAGTACCTTCAGCAACAGACTGATTCCACCAAGATGCAGTACAGAGCGCCACAGGAGATCCTTCTCCGTGGCTATCAATCTGTACAACTCCTCCCTCTTCTGTTGTGGGATAGACTGACTCCTCCCCCCCCCCACCCCCCCAATCTTTGCACATCCCCAATCCTTTCCACTGATCACTTTAATTTTATGTTCATGTATCTTGTGTTTTATGAGTGTTAACAGATCAATTTCCCTCCTGGGATAAATAAAGTTCTATCGTATCGTATCATATGAGAAGTGCTATAGAGATGCAAAGTAACTTTTTAAACCTAGGCACATAAACTTTTCTCTTAGTTCACAATATAACCAGAGGAATTATATTAAAAGAAAGGAACATGAATTGCATATAAATGAGTAATTTTATCAAACTTTCATAATTAATTCCTTTGATCCTTTAAATTGTTCATTAACTCTGCTTCGCTTGCTGATTTTTATCAATATAGTATATGATCAGTTTGACCTGCAGTTCCATCTTTTCCTTTATTATTATATTAATATGCTATAAAAACATGCACACATTTGCAATTTCAATCTGCTAATAATAATAATATAATAATATATTTATTTAATATAATTTAATAATGATTTATTTTATATTATCTTCAATGTCCAAGTTATTTTACAGATTGGTTGAGAGCAAAGGAGTTGGACAAATATTCATAAATATTTAACTGTTTTAAATTTACTATGTTATATGTATCCATTCTGATGTTCTTAGTAAGTGATTAATTTAAGAACTTCTGTTTCACTAGACTTGATATCGTTTGTTCAACATTGTGTTCGAAAATCGTTTCATTATATTATTTGGAATATCTTACTCATTTCTTCTGAAACTTGAGATTAAGATATAAAGGTTACGGTTACCAAGAAACATTCACCACTAGAAAGGGGACAGTGCCCTCTTCCAGTAAGCTTGTCCCTCAGTTGCTTTCCCTACATATCTGCATTGTCTGTTTTCTCTGCGACAGGAATTTAAGAACATAAGAAATACGAGGAGGATTTGGTGATTTGGTTCTTCTAGTCTGGCTGATCTTCTACCTCAGAATAATCCCAAAGATTTAACACGCTCTTCATAACTAAATTTTTCCTCATCTTAATCCCAACCAGCCTATCCCTTTTTCTGAGATTGTGACTCCTGTTGTGAACTCCTCAGAAAACCTTCTCCCTGGTTAGCCTGTTGAATCCTGCAAGAATTTTTAACATTTCAATGAGATCTATTCATTGTAAATTGTAGTGAACACATGACAGCTCTACTCATTCTCTGTTCATAAAGCAAATCTGCCAACCATGGAGCCAGTCCACTGAATCTCAGGGCGGCCATGATGGCACAATGGTAGAGTTGCTGCCTTACAGCGCTTGTAGCACTGGAGACCCGGGTTCGATCCCGACTACGGGTGCTGTCTGTGGAGTTTCTACGTTCTCCCTGTGACCATGTGGGTTTCCCCGAGATCTTTGGTTTCCTCCCACACACCAAAGACATACAGGTATGTAGGTTAATTGGCTTGGTGTATGCGTAAATTGTCCCTAGTGTGTGTAGGATAGTGTTAATGTGCGGGGATCACTGGCCGTTGTGGACTCGGTGGGCTGAAGGGCCTGTATCTCTAAAACTAAAAATAACTAAGACTTTGCTGCACTTCTGTCTGCCATATACATATTTTCCTGGGTAGTGAGACAAAAACTATACAGATGCTCCAGTTTAAGTCACACCAATGCACTTTATAATTACAATAACCTTTATTTATTTCTGTGGATGTCACCTGACTTGCTTAATTTTTTTCCAGCGTTTTCTGTTTTTGTTTCAGATTTCTGGAGTCTGAAGGTTGTTTGTGATTTTTATTGACTAACATGCCTTCATAGTTGCATGCTGCATCTATTTCTTGCCTTTTGCTGACTTCGATACAAGGACACCGAGGTCTCTTTGAACATCAATATTATCCAATCGCTCAACATTTGAAAAAGCAAGCTACTTTACTTTTTTGTGTACCAAAGAGAATAACTTCATATTATATTATATTCCCTCTGCCATGTTCTTGTCCACTCACTCAGCTTGTTGACATCTCTCTGAGGACTCTTCACATGCTCTGACATATTCACAGTCCTACTTGGTTTAATGTCATCATCATGCTTGGTAATTTGACATTTATTCTACTCTTCAAATCATTGTTATACAATAAAACCTCAATAATCTGCAAAACAACTATTCAGAAATGCCAATGATTTGGCATTTGGTTCACCAGATGATAGAAAAGAAAGGTAGATCCAAACAAGGGACGCAGCTTGGCCTGATGTGAACAGTCGTGGGAGGGAATCCAGTGAGAGTTTCCCCATCTGCCCACTGTACCTCCCTTATTTGGTGCTACCCTATTTACTCATCAGATTCCATTATCTGCACCCCTTTGTTGCCTCCACCTATCGCCACTGCCTCTATCTCCACGCTTTGCTTGACAACTTGACATAATTTGCCACTCAGCCCCTCCTCATCTGGATACATTTATCACTTACCAGCTCCTCTCACTTTATACTGGCTATCCCCCCTATACTCTTTCAGTTCTGGGGAAGGATCCTGACCCAAAACCCAAATTCCAGCAACTACTGTCTTTCGCGTCTCCAGTTTCCTGACATTTTCTGTCATGTAGCCATTGTTTTGATCTAGGACATAATTGTTTTGATCTAGGACATAAAGCCCAATAACCGTTTCTCCAGCCTTGAGAACAGCATTGTTAACAGAAATGGAGAAAAGCTAATTATTTAAAATTAGGAAGTACCACATTGATCATGAATGAACATTTGAGTTATGCTTGGCCATACCAGAGGTCAGATGCATACTTTGAAGATAATCAAGCTAATTACAAAACTCTTGCCAGTGGCTTTTTGCATTTCTTTATGTCTTTCACCATTTGATCAAGAATTGGAAATAAACTTTAATTCGTGGGATTATTAATATCTCATTATCATTTTTTTTGTTTTGAAATGAAATCTGTTACAAGCGAAGTTCTCTCGAACATAATTTTTTAAAAGGGAGCAAAGGTATCATGAGCCTTTGGGAAGATAGGAAGCAAAGTCTTGAGCTGACAGTTTCCATTTGGAAAGGTTATTCAGTGATATTAGAAGTATTGATTTAAAGGAACTTAACAGGAATTCGGAACATAATTACTTGGAACAAGAGCTTGTGCCACCACCCACCACCTCAATAAAAGGACTATAAAAACCACAAAAAATTGTATTTTATTGAATTACAGTTTCACTCCAAAAGACACTAGGGAAATTAATAATGGGCAGCTTCTATTTCATCTTGTCAGAACAGTTAGTATTATTGCAGAGAATTTCTGGAACAAGCTACCTCAAATCTAAATGCATACAGCTAAGGTAACTCCCAAAGGATAATGGAAACAGCAATGGGAAACCTAGGTAAGAATTGATGTGTTATTCCAAGGGTGACATTAATTTTGCATTTAATTTGCGCACACTCAGGCTGATACATTTTGTCAGAACCTGTACGTCATCGGTTCAGCCCGTTGCAATGATTGTTATGCAAGAAATCTGGAATCAGAATAGTTATGCAAGAAATCTGCTATCAGAATAGTATTTCAGAACTGCTCCAATATTATACTGATGTTACAATAGTGATTAATTAGTAACACTACAAGCATCAATTATACTGTGGAGTACTGGAAAACACAATTTTGAAATAAATACTAAACAAATTAAACGTTGCTCTGGACATTTTTTACTTTACTCATGAGATACTGAAATTTGAATAGTAAATGTTTTGAATACATGTTGTATGATCAATAAAAGCTGCTTGTTATTACAACTTTTGTTTACCAAGTCCAGGTCGAGTCTGATTGATGCAAGTAGGTGTTTGAATGATAATGGAACAGAATCAAGCTGAGACCTGGAGGTAATTACTTTGCTACGATGGGCATCTCAATTTCAAAATTGCAGTGTGAAATAATTCAGCGTACATGGATGTTGAACATAACAGGCAGCAACTGGGATTTACCAAATAAGTCCTCCAGAGGTCACTGTTAGCTCAAATTACTGTGTGGCAGTAATATCAGAAGCATGCACCATATTGAACCTCAAGCCTATAACATTTATATTCTCACCAGATCTCCTTATCTCTGATTCCCCAGTGTCCAAAATTAAAATGTATTTCCTTCCTCATTCTGTTCCATGGTTGAATAGACAAATGCTAAATTATAAACATCAGATGGTATTGCATCAAGAGTCAAGAATATTTCATATATACTGAAACAGAACAATTAAATTCTTACTTGCAGCAGTTCAACAGATTTGTAAACAAATATAGTGGCAGATAATATTAAGGAAAATCCATAGAGAATTTATCAGTACCTCGATGGTAACTAGAGAGAGAAAAGAGCCCCTCAAAAGTCAAAGTGGTCATCTCTGTGGAGCCGCATGTGAGACGGGCAAGGTCCTCAATGAGTATTTCTCCTCTCTCGTTACTGTGGAGAAGAACTTGAAGACTGGGGAACTTGAGAAAGTTAATGGAGATTCTTGAGGGCCGTCTGTATTATGGTCGAGGAGATGCTGGACATCCCAAGGTGCATAAAGGTAGATGAATCTCCTGGGCCTGAACAGATATATCTGAGGACACTAGGAAGCTGGAGAAGAAATTGCAGGTGCCCTTTCAGATACGAATCACCAATAGACATGGATGAAGTGTCAGAAGACTGGAGGGCGGCCAATGTTGTGCCTCTGTTTAATAAGGGCTACAAGGAAAAGCCTGCGAACAATAGTCCAGTGAGCTTAATATCTGTGGTAGGCAAGTTACTGGAGAGGATTCTGAAGGATAAGAGATATAATCATTTGGATAAAAAGGGCTGATTAGGGATAGTCAGCATGGTTTTGTACATGGAAGATTGTATCTCACGAATTTGACAATTTTTTGAGGAAGTAATCAGAAAGATTGATGAGGGCAAAGCTGTATAAATGTTGTCTGTATTGACTGTCGAGGCATCTGCATGATAGGCTGCTCTAGATGGTTAACTTGCATGGAATCCAGTGAGAACTAGCTGACTGGATAGAGAATTGGCTTCATGGAAGGAAGAGGAGATGATGGTGGAAGGTTGTTTTTTTATGACTGGAGGCCTGTGATTAGTGGTGTGCCTCAGGGTTCGGAGCTAGGCCCATTTCTTTTTGTCGTTGACATCAATGATTTGGATGACAATGTAGAAGGTCTGATTAGTAAGTTTGCAGATGTCACTAAAGTGGGTGGTATCGTAGATAGCGAAGATGGTTATCAAAAATTACAGCAAGATCTTGATCAGTTGGGTAAGTGGGCTGAGGAATGGTTAATGGAGTTTAATGCAGGTAAATGCCTTCATCAGTTAGGGTATTGAGTTTAGAAGGTGGAATGATATGTTACAGTTGCACAAGACGTTGGAGGGGCCACATTTATAATTGTGTTCAGTTTTGGCCTTCCTGCTATCGGAAGGATGTTGTTAAGATAGAAAAAGTGCAGAGAAGATTTACGAGGATGTTGCCAGGATAGGAAGGCCTGAGCTATCGGGAGAGGTTGGGTAACCTAAGACTGTATTCCTTGGAGTGCAGGAAGCTGAGGGGGTGATATTATAGAGGCATATAAGATCAAGAAGGGAATGATAGGGTCTTTTCCTCAGAGTAGGGGAATAAAGTACCAGCAGACATTTGTTTAAGGTGAGAGGGAAAAAACATAATAGGATCCTGAGGGGCAACTCTTTCACACAGAGGGTGGTGGGTATATGGAACGAGCTACCAGAGGAGGTGGTTGGCAGGTATTATAACTATATTAAAAGACATTTGGGCAGGTACATGGATATGAAAGGTTTAAAGAGATATGGGTCAAATGTGTAAGAAAATAACTGCAGATGCTGGTACAAATCGACACAAAATGCTGGAGTAACTCAGCAGGTCAGGCAGCATCTCGAGAGAGAAGGAATGGGTGATGTTTCGGTCAGTCTGAAGAAGGGTCTCGATCCGAAACGTCACCCATTCCTTCTCTCCCGAGATGCTGCCTGACCTGCTGATTTACTCCAGCATTTTGTGTCGATGGGTCAAATGTGAGCAGGTAGGACTAGTGCAGATAGCTTCTTGGTTGGCATGAGCAGGTTAGACCGAAGGGCCTGTTTTTGTGCTGTATGACTCTAAAACAAAAGTCCTTACTGAAATCAAGACAGTTCATAGTTGAAAGGTAAGTTAGTTTTTGTAGTGTTTCATAGCCTGAGGTTTGTTGGAAAGAAGCTGTTCCTGAACTTGGAGGTCATGATTTTCAGACTCCTATATTTTCTTCTGGATGGCAGGAGCAAAATGTGAGCATGGCTAGGGTGGCGTGGGTCCTCGATGACAGCCATTTTAAGGCAGTGCCCTATAGATCCCATTGATGGTGGGGAACTACCCATGATGGACTGGGTAGTATCCACAAATGTTTTATAATCCCCTTCGTTCCTGGGCATTTGAGTTGCTGAACCATGTCATGATGCAATCAGTCAATATGCTCACTACCATACACCTGTAGAAGTTCAAGAGATTAATCATCGACTTATAAAATATCATTATTCTAAGGAAGTAGAGGCATTGATGGGCTTTCTTTATGATTGTGCTGGGTCAATATGACGGGTAATAATTGCCCTGGCAGATATTAGGAGTGAATAATTGTGAATCAGCAATTTCCAATAAGTTAGATAATAAATAAGAGTTGATTGTTTTTCTTGGTTTGTATATCCTGTGGATGAAGAACAACTTGGTTTGCCTTGTTCTCCTATGTACTTAGTGATTGCTAAAGCATTGTTTACTTTATATTAGTTCTGGAATACATACTGTTCCACTCACCGTGATAAATTATGTTTCTGGAAACTTTTGTATTTCACAGAATTAATTAAAAATGTTTAATAATTCATCTAGGCAGATGTTCTAGTAATAGCCTTTTGGAGTATACATAATTTTTCTGTAACTTTTATAAACTTTTCACACAATGTTGTGCTTTCTTTGAAGTGCTTTACTCTCCCATCAATGTATAGTAAAAATATAATTCTAAAGTATTGACTTAGAAAGATCCATACTTTTCACTAGTATTTTCATGTTTCCTTGTTTTCAGCAATATAATGACAAGATTTCTATTAATTTCCTCACAGCAAACTGACACGCATATAAAAAGGAAACACAAGAGATGAAGGTGCTGGAATCTTGAGCAAAAAACAGACTGCTGGAGGAAATCCATGGGTCAGGCAGCTTTTGTGGTGGGAAATCCAAATCTTTTGCTTTAATTTCAGTAGAAAAAAATATTTAATTCTTAAAAATGCCTATGGATGAATGGAATGAGTCCTGTGCAAGTTTGCTCCCACAAACTCTTCCCCTTTTCACTCTGGTGCATAGTGGCACAAGTAACAAAAAGCCTGAACCTGCTGGAACTACTTCAACTTTAAATTTGGCAAGTGCTACCTGGCCTACCTTTTCAGCATTTTTAGAATTTGTGGTTTATTGTTTTTGTGGCACTTATAATTATATTACAGATGCAGAAATCAGTTTGATGAACCATTTAAACACTTTTCTGAGGCAAGAATATAATTTCTTAGAAAAAAAGAACAAAACTGCACACAGTGCACACCAAGATTCGGTACATTTCTAGCAAGACTTTACTGTTCCAGTACTTAAAACTTATTGCAATGAGGGCCATCTTAACTGTCGGCTGCATCTAAAAGATTGGTTACAGTGATTGGTGGACAAGGACACAAAATTATTTTGAACGTCAACATCTTCCAATCTATCTCTTCAAACAATACTTTGCTTTACTGTTTTTTGTACCAAAATGGATGCCTTCTCATTTATCCTTGCTATGCCGTATCTGTGATGTGTTTACCCATTCACTCAATGTGTCTTAATAGCCTGATGCCTATTTATGTCCTCCTTACAACTCACAAGCCCAGCTAGTTTCATGTCATTGGAAAACTTTGAAATATCATATTCTGTTCCCTCATCCAAAACACTGTTTTACATCATGAATAACTGAGACCCACGCATTCTGGTATTCATTGCAGGAGCAATAGGACTCATTGACCTGAAATGTTAACTATTTGTCTTGAAAAATCCTGATTTTAGAGTGATTTTAACTGTACAATTCCTCCCCCTTCTGTCGTGGGGTAGACTGCCCCCTCATCCCTCCCCCCTCCCTTTGCACATGCCCAATCCTTTCCATTCTTCACTTTAATTTCATGTTTCATGTATCTTGTGTTTTATGATTGTTGGCAGACCAATTTCCCTCCTGGGATAAATAAAGTTCTATTGTATCGTATCATATCAATCCCTGTGGTGTCCACAGTGGCTTCAGAAAATATAGTACTGGAGTGGAAACAACTCACATTCAATCTCAAGGGATAGCCTGAGAAAAATCACTGATGTGTTGAGGTTGTTCAAAGACCTTGTCCTAAGTGGACATAAATTGTATCAGATGAAATTGTACAGAATTTCTATGGAATCATTCGAGCCACAAATAATTAAAGAGGAGCCAAGGATCTCAGTAAACTACAGTACAGGGAGCAAAAACGCAATTGTAGATATATATTTGAAAACAACTTGAGGAAGTAGAGAAAGGTTATGATTTAACTGCTTCAGTTTGTCAAGGGTCACAAGCTAACTATCATACGCAACTCATAGGAAAAATGCAGATTAAAAAAAAGCAATCAGAATTGGTTATGAAGATGAACTAATAAGTTGCAAATGGTTTTGCATTTGTGGTATTCCTTCCAGGAGCAATGAGACTCATTGACCTGAAATGTTAATTATTTGTCTTGAAAAATCCAGATTTTAGAGTGCATTCCAACATGTTTTGATTTGGGCAGTATATGCCTCATTTTAGGTTTTGTTTAGAGATATATCATGGAAACAAGCCCTTGGACCCACGTCGACTATTGATCACCCATTTACACTAGTTCAATTATCACACTTCTGCATCCACTCCCTGTGCACAAGGGGCAATTTACAGCAGCCAATTAACCTACAAACCTGCACGTCTTTGGGATGTGGGAGAAAACTGGAGTACCTAGAAGCAACCCTTGCAATGGGAGAATGTGTGCAGACTCCACACAGATAGCATCTGAGGTCAGGATCGAACCCAGGTCTCTGGTGCTGTGAAGCTGCAACTCTGCCACTGTGCCACCCTTTTTAAAAATTATTTTCAAACATCTCCATACAGTGTTTACCTCCACAGGTGTTTCTTGATCCACTGAGCATCATATCAGTTTTCTATTCACTGTTTAACAGTACACAAGCATAATGGAAAATGTTATGTATGGTAAAAGTATCCATTCACTATGTAAAAGTGATTAACCCCAAACTCAATAAAGGTGTTTTTACTCAATCAGCCATGAAGCCAAAGCTCCAGCCCACATATTCTCATTTAGCTGGGTTGTTATGACTCATTCTTTAATTGATATATTATGGCTCACACTAACCCTCATGAATTTGTGTTGTGAATCACATTGATACGTTGAGTTGAAATAATCTGTCTTCACAAACCTACTCAAACAAGGGGGCTGGAGTGCATACCATCTCCTTCATTTGACTACCTGGCACTCAGATCGTTCTCGCTGCCACTGATGACCAAAAGCAGGTGTGCTTTATAGTTTATATATTATAGCAGTCCTCTCCTGCTGCTATAGTAGCAACAACTGGAAATTCTCGGCAGACCAGGCAACATGCACAGAGAGGGGAACAGAGTTGACATTATCATTACAGCTGTTGTTCTTTTGATGACATACAGCAACTGTCATAAATCTATCAACCCAAGGAACTGCAAATGCTGGAATCTTGTGTGGAACACAAAGTGCTAGAGTAATTCAGCGGGTCAGGCAGCATCTCTGGAGAACAGGGACAGGCCACATTTCAGATCTGGACTCTTCACCAGACTAATTGTAGTAGGCGAGAGAGAGCTAGAAAAGGGGGACGCAATAAAGCCTGTAGGTGGATATAGGTGGGGGGTGGGGGGTGGGGGGGGGGGGGGGTTGATTGGCAGATGGGTGGACAAAGGCTAGAGATGCAAAGGAAGCAAAAGGGTGTCAGAAGGAGAGTATTGGAGACAAAAAGACAAGGGGACCAAAGATTTTCAGATAAAGAGAGAAAAGGAGCAAAAGAGAAGTGAAAATGTATAGCCAGAGGGAGTGATGTAGATGGAAGATGGTGGGGTGGGTGGGGGAAGGGCACGGGCTATTGGGAGTATGGGTGTGCACTGGCAAGGGGGGGGGGGGGGGAGAGTGGGGGGTTGACTGCAGAGAGGGAGGAGGAAAAGAATAGAAAAAGAGAGAAATCTGTCCATAGGCAAACACAAAATTTGCATTTGAAGAAACGAAACACCAAATGACAAATTGCCTCAGATTCATATTGAACTGCATTTAAAGTCAATTACTTGGAGTAGGAGTCTATCAGTAGAAGTTGTAAGAAAATCAGAAAATTACAGATACTCACAGAAATGACAACGGAAAAGGTTCTCATTGCATTAACTGGAACAAACACATGAACTGTACCATGTCCCTTGCCTCCATCCAGGAACCCCAGCAGACCATTCAGGTAAGAGAGAAGGTTCATGTACACCTCCTCTAACCTCATTTACTGCATATGGTGTTCCACATGTGACCTCCAGTACATCGGTGAGACCAGCGGTGGCTGTTTCGCCGAACACCTGGACATGATCTGCCAAGGCCTACTGGATCTCCCGGTTGCTAACCATTTTAACTCCTCTTACCATTCCCTTACTGACCTTTCTGTCCTGGGCCTCTTCCATTACCCAGAAGGCTTTATACTCTTGAGTTTAGGGGATGTAATTTTATTGAAACATACACAGTTATTTTAGAGGTTCACATGGGACATGCAGATTTGATGTTTTCCCCGGTAGGGGATGAAGAAGCAAATGTTGCCGTCTCAAAATTAGGAGTGAAGAAATTTCTTTACCCAGAGAGTAGTGAATCTTTCGACTTCTTTACCTGGGGTATGTGGAGGCTCAGTATTTGCAACTCAGGCTTTGATAGACCTTTAGATTTTAAGGTTATTGGGCCAAAGCAGTCATGTTGCACTGGGGTAAAAAGTCAATCATGCTTTTATTGAATGACAGACCATGCACAAGGGGTTGCATGATGTAACTGTAAATGCCGCAGAGTACTGTAAATGGCCTACTCCTGGTTCCATTCCCAAATGGTTTTGCATGTTGGAAAAGAATATAGATCTCTCCCCTCAACGAACTAAGATGAACATTTCAGTGATTATTAGCAGCTGAAATAGCAAAAACAGACTTCACTCATTAAAGCCAAACAAAATAAATTAATTAATCAATAAATGCAAAATCATATATAAAAGTGTATCAATCACACACATTAACTTCTTCATTGTAGAAGTAAATAATTTGCTTTTGAAAAATTAAGAAAACTTAATTATTGAATTTATATTGCAGTAATTGCACTTTAAAAAAATGATTTGTGGGAAATTCTAAAGTTGAATTATTCAGTTGCCAAACATTGAAGAATAACAATACTGATTGATTAATGTATTGGAACAAAACCTGGAAACCTCATCTAAAAGTGTGCCTGGGGCACATTACAGTGCCAGAAATAACAAGAAATAAAGAAACAAGCTATAAGGATTCTCAGTACAGATGGAGGTCATTTTGCATTGTGCCTCTGTTGGCTCAATGATATATAAAAACAGAATAATTGAAGACATTAAGCACTTTTGGCAAGGCCACTGACAGGTAATTGTTGGGTTTTGATAGGCCTTCAGAAGTAACTTTCGGGGTGCATCTTCCGATCATTTCCCTGTCCATTGATTGCAATGTAGGCAGTAAGCCAACTTTGTGTTGTCTGCTCATTTAGGTGATTTCATCATCCAGCTAGTTTTTATTGTGCAGTTCAATGCCTGCGTGCTTCATAGGGAGCCAATACTGTAAATGGCAATACTATTAAAGCCAATGTTCACCGCTTAAAGCCAGACTTCCCCGTTTAAAGGGCAGTGTATGGTTCCACACAACTGCTGGCTTTTGTAGGATCTGCATCTAATTTGAGAAAAAAAGTGGAGATTGTAACAGTAGGAGAGGACATGGGCTACAAGCTTGTTATCTGGTGTACTGTGTGGCCAGGTTGAGCTCCAACTCCATCATCAAGTTTGCTGATGATACTGTGGTGGTGGGCCTGATCTCCGATAACGGTGAGAAGGCCTACCGGAAGGAGGTGGCTGATCTGGCACTCTGGTGTCAGGACAACAGCCTCCTCTTGAATGTCACAAAAACTAAGGAGCTGATTGTAGACTTTAGAAGGGCTCAACAACTGAGGACGTACACACCATTGGAGTTAAATGGGATTACTGTGGATAGGGTGAGCAGCTTTAAATACCTGGGAGTCCACATCACAGGAGGATCTGACATGGACAACACACATTGCCAAACTGGTGAGTAAGGCAAGACAGTGCCTTTACCACCTCAGACAGTTGAGGACATTTGGAGTCTCTCTGAGGATCCTTCAGTGCTTCTACTCTGGGGCTGTAGAAAGCATCTTGTCCGGGAACATCACAATCTGGTTTGGGAACAGCTCTGCCCAGGACAGGAAGGCTCTGCGGAGAGTGGTGCGTTCAGCTGAACGCACTATGGGAATTACACTCACCCCCCTGCAGGATCTATACATCAGGAGGTGCAGATCCAGAGCCAGCAACATTATGGGCGACCCCTACCACCCCAGCAACAGACTGTTCCAGCTGCTACAGTCAGGCAAACGCCTCCACTGTCATGCTGTGAAAACAGGGAGGATGAGACGGAGTTTCTTCCCACAGGCCATCAGGACTGTTAACTCTCATATCACCAGGGACTAATTTAATTTACTGTATTAATTTATTTTTTGTGTTAAAAATTTTCTTTCTATTCTGTTTTGTAGTTTAGCACAATCCGCAGGCATTGCCACTTTCATTTCACTGCACATCTTGTATATGTATGTGACAAATAAACTTGACTTGACTTGGAGATCTTAATGGAGGAGAGACTCAGCAAGAAGTAGGGGACCATGTAGAAGCACGCTGAGAGGGCATTGGAGCAGATTGTCTAAGTCTGAAAATCAGAGATTTTGAATGCATCCCTAAAGGTTGTATTCCACCTACTGCTCTAGAAGCCTGAAGCATGGTGGAATTCACCAAACTTCCATCAGTAGACACGAGGAACAGCAGATACTGGAATATTGTGCAGTTACTCCAGCACTTTTGTTTTTTGCTCAAACCTCCATCAGTCCTACTAATAGTATTTATCAATCAGGACTCTTTTTAGCTTCACTGTTATCTCCCCTACCCAAGTCACACCAGGTTCTCATTCTCACCTAGCAAACAGCTAACAATGGCCTGTTTCCTTTATCATCGTTACTTTTTTGTATATCTTTCATTCATTGTTCTTTATCTCTCTACAGCATCATCTGTATCTCTCGTTTCCCTTATCCCTAATTAGTCTGAAGAAGGGTCTCGACCCAAAACGTCACCCATTCCTTCTCTCCAGAGATACTGCCTATCCCGCTGAGTTACTCCAGCTTTTTGTATCTAACTGAGTATAAAAGTTAGGACATTATGTGACAGTTAGACAAGATGTTAGTGAGGCTGCACTCGGAATATTGTGATCAGTTTTTGTCACCCTGCTGTAGGAAAGATGTCAAGATGCCACCTGGAAAGGATGCAGAGAAGATTTATTAAGATATTGTCAGGACCTGAGGGCCTGAGCTATAGGGAGAGATTAGGCAGGCTAAGAATTTATTTCTTGGCGCGCAAGAGGTTGAGGGGCAACCTTATAGAGGTGTACAAAATCATGAGGAGAGTAACTAGGGTGAATGCATAGAGTCATTTTGTTGTAGTGGAATCAGGAATTAGAGAACAAATGTTTAAGTTCAGAGGGGAAAGAATTAATAATAACCTGAGGGGTAACTTTTTCTCATGGAAGGTGGGTATATGGAACGAGCAGCCAGAAGAATTAGTTGAGGCAGGTACAATTGAAAAAACATTTGGACGGGTACATGGATAAGAAAGGCCTAAAGATGTATGGGCCAAATGCAGACACATGTGACAAGCTTAGATGAGTATCTTGGTTGGCATGAACGAGTTGGGCTGAAGGGCCTGGTTCCATGCTGTATGATATTATGGTTCTGTGACCCAATGACTCAGTGCAGGAGCCGAGGCCATGTGGAGGATGGGCAAACAAGAAATGTATCCACAGGGGAAGTGGGAGTGGGAAAGAGGCACTCGAGATGCATGCAGACAATGAGAGGAGATAGCTGTAGGTATTTGGAGGTCCTGGCCCCCTCTACTCTACATGTCATTCTATTATAAGCAGAGAAATAATTTGACGTTATAATTATCCGATGTGGAAAGAAATTGAATATATAATGATGGATGAACAAATTAGCTGATGAACACCTTTACTTCTGTGGCTGTAACAAATCTAACTTTCTGCTCATTTACTCCTTCGATTGTAATTTTTGAATCAAATACCACAAACTTAATTAATGCAGGGTAGTACTTGCAATATGGGATTTTATTTTTAAGGATTGTTAATATACATGAAGCTATCAATAGTTAAAGACATCCGAACATGAATTACAAAATGACTCATTATCCCAATGATACTTTGCCATTTTAATCAGTTTTATATATAAGAACAGGAGAGCTTTATCATTGGCGAATAGAGAAAGCAAATTACAATCTCTGTGAAGTTGTCAAAAAATTGTAGAAGCATTACAAAGTGAAAATATATCTTAGCAATTCATTATCACGTTTTAGGACCTAAGTGTGACCACTTTATAATTAACCAGCCAGAGTCTTCTTCAGACCTGTGCAAAGAAATGTTGGAAATAACAATGCTTTTTTTAATTAAAATGAATTTGCTGTGAAGCACAGTGTCAACACTTCATGCAGGAGAAGCCCACTTTGATTTTGCTGTGGTTTAATTACAGATTTGTGAAAAGCCTCAGGAAAAATTAAACTTAAATGCAATTTCTTTTATTTTGAATAATTAATGGATCTGTAGATTTCAATTTATCATAATAGTTATGGAAGTGTTCATCTGAAAATAGGAATGTGCCATTGTTACTTGTGAACCATCCGCATACAATGCACAGAATTGTGGAATGCCTTACATATTGTGGGCAATTATTTTCCGTATTGTATCTCCGTCTGCACTGCGGCCTAACATTATGGAGTTGGCGGCCTTTGCTGGAGAACGACTTCAGGAGCTCCAACCACAGGAGCCTACGGGATTTAACATCGTGGAGTTGGCAATCCCTTTGCCAGGGATTGACCTCTGAGCTCCAACCGCAGGAGCCTGCTGACTTTAACATCGTGGAGCTCGCGGTCTCTGGTTAGAGATTGACTTCGGGAGCTCCAAGCTGCAGGAGCTTTGACTGCCCTGACGCTGGAGCTTCGACCACCCCGACGCAGGAGTTTTGATCGGCCCAACATGCAAAAGCTGCAATCACCAACTGCAATCAGCAATGTGGCTCACTAGAGCAGTACTTCACTGAATGGCTTGGTTTGCAGAGACAACCCATAGGTAAGACCTATGAGAGTGAATGTGAGTCAGAATGTGGTCCTCAGGACCACTCCTAAACAATAGAAAATGAAAAAATAATTTACCTTTCTTATGCGGCCCTGGGCTCTCTTTTTAAGAACAGATTAGGCTAACCCTGATCGGAAGAAATGAAGTATGGCATACATGCTTAATTTGGCACCAAGCATTTGATTAGCGTGTTTAACTGGCTGCTTAAGGCGAGCAGCTGGCACTCTGCAGTTGCTGACAGATATTTGACATCCAACCCACTTCCAGTGATGAATGGGTGTGAAGAATTCACCAGGAAATTAATCGCTTGTAGCATATATAATTCTAAAAAAAACCACATGGATGAGGATCAATTTGGTGCCCAGTTTTTGTTTAACAGTAATGGTTAGTTTATTTGCATTATTTGACCTAAACAATAGCCAATACAATCCAGAATTGAGTAATTGGAGTGGCTTTCTATCTGCAGATCACAACAGGCCTTTCCACATGTCCTTATAACAATGGGGGAATCATCTTAACTAGATCTCAAGCTATTTTACCACTGAGTTAACTATCCACTGTGTGGCAACAGTCACTGTTCAGAAAATGTCTTTTAAATTGTGCAAAATTTAATGCAGCTCACGGCTGCATTTATAATATCTTTAGAAGCTACTGAAACTTCACAGTGGTATTATGCTGAATTTTCAGATTAAAGACATTTGTGTTACTTATGCTGGTATGAACACCATTATTTTATTTAGTGAAATTTACACCAGAACTCTCTGTCCCTGAGTGCCTTAGCTGTTCCCTTCATGCAAAAGATTAGTGGAGATCTCTGTGAATACAATAGATCAAAATGGGATGAAATCATCCACTGAAACTTTCAGGCATTGCTTGAGTACGAGTCATATTTATGGTGTTATATGGTCTTTACTTCCAACACATTCGCCTCACTGAGACCTGTATTACATTTGAATTGAATTGAATTGAATAAATTTTATTAGTCAAGTATGTATACATACAAGGAATTTGCCTTGGTGCTTAGCTCGCAAGGTTAACAACATGATATACAGTAGACAGTTAAAAATAAGACATTATAATTTAAACACGTGAAGAACAAAATAAAATACCAGAGCAAAAGGTGGCCACAGATTTTTGGCTGTTGAGTGGAGCTATTGCTCGTGGAAAAAAAGCTGTTTTTATGTCTGGCTGTGGCGGCTTTGACAGTCCGGAGTCAACTCCCAGAGGGTAGTACTTCAAAGAGTTTGTGGTCAGGGTGACAGGGGTCAGAAATGATCTTACCTGTTCGCTTCCTGGCCCTTGCAGTGAACAGTTCGTCAATGGGGGGAAGGTTGCAGCCAAAAAGCTTCTCGGCTGATCGAACGATTCGTTGCAGCCTCCAGATGTCGTGCTTGATGGCTGAGCCAAACCAGACCATGATGGAGAAGGTGCTGACAGACTCTACAATGGCAGTATAGATTTGGACCATCATTGCCTGTGGCAGATTGTGTTTTCTCAGCTGCTGCAGGAAGTACATCCTCTATTGGGCCTTTTTGACTGTGGAGTCGATGGTGGCTCCCCATTTAAAGTCCCTGGAGATGATGGTTCCAAGGAACTTAAATGACTCCACAGATGTGACTGTGGTGTTGTGACCCCATAATTTGTTGTTGAACTATTTTTGATTATTATTTAACAATATAATTTCCAAGGTTTAGTCAAGCAATTAAGAACTACATTTTAATCTATGTCAATGCAGCCTAGGAAAGCTAAGAATTACAAGTGCAGGTAAAATAAAACATAATTTTGGATTGGTGTGACAATTCTTTCATGTGAACTTTATGAATTCTTTATGGGTTCCTCCATGCAATTTAGTGAGAATTTTTTTTCTTCAGAGCTCATTTAAGGTGACACTCTAGCATGTTCATAATCATGCAATTAATCTGTAACACCCAGCAAGAATCGTTGGATTCCTCACACATGAAACTGAGAAGCTTAGCATGAAGGTGAAACATAATTAGGAACGCAAATAGAAGGTTGGCCTTTATTTCAAGAAGGATAGAGTAGGGAAGTCTTTCCACATCAGGGTGGCATGGTGCTGCAACAGTTGAGTTGCTGCCTTCATAGCACCAGAGACCCAGGTTCGATCCTGACTACAGGAGTCTGTTCGGTGCAAGTACATTCTCTCGGCGTGGGTTTTCTCCGGGTTCTCCATTTTCCTCCCACACTCCAAAGATGTATAGGTTTGTAGGTTAATTGGCTTGGTATAATTGTAAATTATCCCTAGTGTGTATAGGATAGTGTAAGAGTGCAGGGATCGCTGGTCGGCGCGGACTCGGTGGGCTCTTGCAAGGTAGGGAAATTCTGCTACATCTCTGAAGGATGTTGATGAGACCACACCTGTGATACTGTGTATAGGTTGATGTCTCCTTAAATGGAGGGATGCACTTGCATTGGATGCCATTCAGCGAGGGTTCTCATTTGAGGGCATTGTCTGGTAAGGACAACTGGGCAGATTTGGCATATTGTTCTAACACACAAGAGACTGGGGAGTTTGACAAAGTACAGATTGAAAGCTTATTTTCCCTAGTGGCGATTTGTAGAATTCAGCAGCGAAGTTTCAGAATAAGGGTTTGTCCATCTGAACCATTGATAAGAAGAAATGTCCTCTCCTTGAAGTTCACGAATCTTTGGAATTCCCTTAGCCCAGAAAACGGTGGAATAGAATCACTGATATACTCAAATCCACAGTAGACATATTTTTGGATTATGTGGGTGTCCAGTGTCGTGGGGTATAAACAGGAAAAAGTTGAGGCCGATCGGATTAATCGTGACATTAAAAGGTGGAGAAGGCATGAAAGACCATGTTTCCTACTCTGCTCCTGTTATGCACTTAAGAGTCAGGAATGAAGTTTTCATAACACACACAGGAAGCATGTGGTCCACCTTGAGAGCTATTGATGTTGGTGCTGGATAACCATTTAAGCACGGACATGAAGATAAAAAACTAAGTGAGGCTCAGCCTCATACCTGGTGGTGTATTTAATCATTGAGGATCCTTCTAAGGAGATAAAGTCTAATTATTACTTACAAGCTGCCAAACAATCATTTCCCCTACCATATATTTATTATGCCAATAATTAAACCATTCAATATTTGATCTGAATATTAAAGACTGCATTATGCAAAAATATAAACATTTCAACATTTAGTGTAAAAGCAATATACGTTTGCAATGGCAATGTACTGCATGATATAGTTTTAATAGGCAGTTAAGTGGTCTGCTTTTTTTGATTTTGAGTTGAGGAATAAAATGCTTTTCGTGATGAGTGATGCTGGATTTAAAATGCCCATGACTGTAAGACTTCATTTTTACTTATATTTATTGTGGGATCACCTTAGAATAATAAACTGAAACTAAACTAAACTAAACCAAACTAAACCAAAATAAACTAAATTAAACTAAACTGTTGGTATGCCTTCTTGGCTTTTGCATTAATGTGGTTGATCCACGACAGTTTGTAGGCCAAGGAACTTGTAGCTCTCAACCATTTTCACTTTGGCTGATTTCCCATTAATGCTAATTAGGGTATGTACTCCACCACACCTCCTGGAGTCAATAACGAGGTCCTTCTTACTGACATCGAGGGGAAGGGTAGCATGGAAATGCAGATGCTGGTTTAAACTGAAAATAGATACAAAATGCTGGAGTAACAGCGGGACAGGCAGCATCTCTGAATGGAAGGAATAGGTGATGTTTCGGGTCGAGACCCTTCTTCAGACCTTTCAATACCAGAGGAAAGGTATTGTACTGACACCATGTTACTAAGTTCTCTATCTCCCTCTTGTCCTTTGTTTTGTTATTGTTCGTAATCTAGTCCACCACAGTGGTGTCATCTGCGAGCTTGTAGATGGAGTTAGAGCCAGATCTGGCTCCATGGTCATGAGTGCATAGGGAGTATAGTAGGGAACTAAGAATGCATCATTGCAGGACATTGGTGTTGAGAATTATTGTGGAGGTGGTGCTGTCACCTATCCTCACTGATTGTGGTCTGGTCGGAAAGTTGAGGATCCAATGGCAGAAAGGGTTGCTGATTCTTAGATCCAGTAGTATGAAGATGTTTGGATGGGATTATGGAGGCAGAGCTACAATCAGTTAATAGGAATCTAATGTAGGAGGCCTTGTTGTCTAGGTGTTTCAGAGGTATGTTTAGAGCTAGGGAGATGGTGTCTGCTGGTGACCCTGTTGTGACGGTAAGCGTTCTGATGGCTGGGGTTAATGTGCTGCATCACTATTCTCTGGGAGCACTTCATGATTGTGCATGCCAGGGCCGTTGGATGACAGTCTTTAAGGCAGGCTCCCTTCACATAGAGTGCATTGAGTTCATCAGGGAGGGACCATTATTGCCAACGATACTGCCTGCCTTCACTTAATAGCCCATTATAGTGTGTGAACCTTGCCACAATTTATGTGTGAACATTAATTATAAAGCAGACCCTTCAGTCCATTACCTTGCCTGAGGTGGTCCCTCTGGTGTAGCGAGGAGCCCTCAGGTTGAATGGCACGGTCAGGTGAGACGGGGTGAGACACGTCTCTGTTAAACAGTCCCTCGAGCAGTATGTTTTTGCTTGTAGAGTGAGAGTGCTTGGTCGAGAAGAGAAACTTACACAGAGAGCAATGCAGGGAGAAAGGGGATATTCTCTGAATTTAATGGTTGCACCACTGAAAGTGTTCCCACTTCCACTTCCTTCTGCACGATTCAAGCCACTTAATTCTCATTTAAAAATAAAAATGCTCAAAATAGATACAACACTTTATTCTGCCATTGTTGTTATATTTTGAAAGAGTTTTTTTTGTTTCTGCTGCCTGTAGGAATTGTTCAAATATATTTATCTCTTTAACATTCTTAATATGTAGATTTACATTGGAAGTTTAATGTCTTTTGAAATTGATTAGTATTGGTTTAAGATGTGGTATTCTTCCAATGAAAGTATACTTTTGATTTTGAAGCCAGTTGAATCCTTTCGTTCTTTGAAACAAAAAAATAATTAAATTAGTTTGAACAAGCAGCATAAGATTTGATTGAAACTTTATGCAGCTAATATATTGCATTTCAATTTATTTGGTATGGTCACAACCATCAGGATTTGACACAATGGCCATCTTCATGCATTCCTATGTTTCTGATGGCTTTTCTTACTGATGACGTACAGTATTGCATTGATTCTTTTAACCTCTCGGGATTTACGTCGGGACATGCAGCAGAAGAAATGGTGATCTGAGGGAGAAGAGACGATAATACTGAATGTGTACGAAACATGACTATCACCAAAAGGAATAATGTTTCATGTGGATAATAACCTATCATTCAAATCCTTCAATAGTCCCTTTTGTAGATCGAAGGAAATCTCCTGTTAACACATTAGCGACATTCATGAACAGGAAAGACAGCCACACAATGGAGTGTTTGTCTGGTGCTTAGGTAAAGAATGCTAATTGTCAGTGCAGATAAACTGCAGGGGGGAAGAATGGGCCAGGAGTGGCAGAGCTTTATTGAGTAAGGAATTCTAAATGTTCCTGGTACTCATCATCCTGGCCTTCACATCAGAATTACCCAGTTGGGGGGAAATCCAAAAGGATCCCAGAAAATAGTCTAGTTAAAAGTGTAGAAACTGAAATACTGTGGTATAAACAAGAAACGGCAGAGGAACCTGGCATGTGCCCCAGCAGTTGACAAGAGGAAAGGTAAAGCTAATATTTTGACCATGGAACAGGAAGGGGTTCTCTTGATCACTCACTATGAATTTGGTAGGAGTCAGGGAAAACCCAGTCCAAATGGCTAAAGCAGTCATTTTAAATACTTCTCCAGCACTCATCCTGATTAAAGACACGCCAAAAGATCACGGGAGCCTCTGTGGAAACCCGAGGCGAAGGCATGTAAAGCAGCTTGAAAGTGGAAGAGAGAATTGACCCTGAAAAGGACAATTTGTCAGGAAATTGAGAGAGGCAGCTGAGGTCTGAAGTTGTTGAACTCACTATTCAGCCTTAAGGGATGCAGGGTTGCAAGGGCAGAACTCATTCGCCAGTCTAGACTTGTTCTTCTCAGTAGAAGGGGAAACATTCTGCAGAAAAAAACAACTGCTGGTACGTTTATCAGATTTATATTTAGTTTAGTTTAGAGATACAACGTGGAAACAGGCCCTTCGACCCACCGAGTCCACGCTGACCAGTGATCCCGCGCACTGACACTATCCTGCACACACTAAGGACAATTTACAATTTTACCAAGCCAATTAACCTACAAATCTGTACGTCGTTGGAGTGTGGAAGGAAACTGGAGTTCCTGGAAAAAAACCCATGCTGGGAAAGGGGAGAACGTACAAACTCCGTACAGACAGCATCCATAGTCAGAATCGAACCCGGTCTCTGGTGCTGTAAGGCAGCAATTCTACTTCTGTGCCACCATGCCGGTCTTTATTATCTTTCATTTCTTTATTTCTTTTTTTTATAAAAGCCTAAACTTTAAAAGTGAAATTAAATTTATTGATAGCATATAAAAATAGAATTGGCATGAAAAACAAATTAATTTTTCAAATAAGCTGGTGATGAGTATTGTGTTCACTTGGAACATTGTGCGCGGTTCCAGATGCCAAGTTATAGGAAGGATATTGTGCAGAAACGATTCATGAGGATATTATTGGGGCTGGAGAGTTTGAGATATGTTAGATTGGCTGTGACTTTTTTCCCCAGAACGCAGATGGCGGATTGGTGACTTTACAACGGTACAGAAAATAAATTCATGAGGAGGGTAGATAAGATGGAGGGTCACAGTCTTTTCCCTTGAGTAGTGCAATCTTAAACTAAAGGCCTATATTTAAGTTGGGAAGACTGGCATAATAACAAAGTTTATAAGACATTTCTACAGGTAGATGGATCGGAAAGGTTTGGAGGGATATAGGCCAGGCAATGGGCCTAGCTTGGATATTCAGATATGTTTGTTGGCACGGACAAATTTAACTCCATAACACTACTTTCACACTTCTAAAACCCAATTTGATTTGATTTTTTTCACTCACTTATTGCTTGCAGACTTTCCAAAGTAATTTACACCCAATTAAGTACTTTTAAAGTATAGTCACTATTGTAATATACTAAGTGTGGGAGCTAATTGTTCACTTACAGTTCAATCAATAATGATGAAATAAATGGGCAAAAAACATTTTTTATGTTGGTTGAGGGATAAATGTTATCCAGGACACTGAGAAATATTACCAGCTATTGTTCAGCAACGATTATTTCTGACCTCTCAAAATGTAGCCTGTTATCGTAATCTTGTGGGATCACACAGGAACTGAAATTCACTTTCCTGATAATTAAAAAATTACCCTCTGCCTCTGCTGAACATACACATGGAAGGGTGGTTGATTGCCACACCTCTCCCCTCTGGATTTGGTGTCGTAGATAGCGAAGATGGTTATCAAAAATTGCAGCAGGATCTTGATTGGGCCGGTGGGTTGTGGAATAGTTAATGGAGTTTAATACAGATAAGTGCAAGGTGTTGCATTTTGAGAAGTCAAACCAGGGCAGGACCTACCCAGTGAAAGGCAGGGCTCTGTAGAGTATTGTAGAGCAGAGAGATCTAGGAATGCAAGTAAATAAATGGCATGGGTAAGTAGGGTGAACAAAAAGGCTTTTGGCACATTGGCCTTCATTAGAGCATTGCGTATAGAAGTTGGGAGGTAGACACAACTAAACCAGCATCTGCAGTTCCTTCCTACACATAGAAGTTGGAAGGTTATGTTACAGTTGTACAAGACATTGGTGAGGCCACATTTGGCGTACATTTGGGGCAGGTGTGACTTGTACAAAAAGGACGGGTTGCACCTTAACTGGAGGGGTACCAACATCCTGGTGGGCTGGTTCACTAATGCTACACAGGTGGGTTTAAACTGACCTCCAACCGACCTAATTTGGGCAGCCTGTCCAGTGATAAGTGCACCACGTTTCATTCTACATCCAAAAAAAACAACACAGGCTAGTTTTAAATACCATGGAAACACTTGTAAGAAAAAAAATCTCAGTCATGAGGAAGAAAGCTTTGGAAAAATGCTCAGATCCAAAGGCAGACTAATCGCCAGTACCTGATGGCCTGCTCTAAGGGTTGTGAAGGAAGTGGCTGGAGATATAGTGGAGTCCTTGGTTGATATTTCTCAAAACTTGCTGAATTCCAGAAAGACACCACTGCATCTTGTGGTCTTATATTATATTTTTATTTCTGCCATTTGTTGGGGTCAATATAGGGAAGACAGACAAAAACTTTACCCTAGGATGGAAATATCAAATGGTAGAGAGAATAACTTTAAGGTGAGAGGAACAAAGTTTAAAGAAGATGAGTGGGACCTGTTTTTTCACTGAAGGTGGTGGGTGTCTAGAACACATTGCCGGGTGGTGGTTGAGGCAGACTGAAAAATGATGACAAGAGGCTTTTGGATAGGCACATGGATATGCAAAGAATGGAGGGGGCATTGATTATGTGCCGGCAGATAAGGGTTGCTCTTTGTATCATGTGCAGTACTGACATTGTTGGCTGAAAGGCCTGTACCTCTTATGTATTGTTCTATGTTTCATGTAATATTCTCCAGTGAAAAAAGTAGGATTCTCTCCCAATCCTGGAAAGCCTTCTAGGGCTATTGGTCCATGGCACACGGGGCCCTGACATAATGAACGTTGGACAGTTGGTTAGGTTGGTGTAATGTTACTGTTGGTGGATTAATCTTGCAGAACTTTGACTATAATATGGAACAAGAGCTTAAATTCCACCATAAGTCATTGGGAATTTGAAAGCCTTTTGTTAAAATTGTATCAAAAATGTAATCTTACGCTGGTGGATTGTTCGAGTCATAGTCATAGAGCACAAAAACTGGTCCTTTGGCCCAACTTGCCCATGCCGACCAAGATGCCCCAATTGCCTTCATTTGGCCCATGTCATTCTTAAAAACTCACTGCCTCTCTGAAGTCCTTTAGAGAAGGAAGCATGCCATCGTTTTCCTGACAAATGTGATTCCAGCTCCTGCTATAGATACATAGATACACAGAAAATAGATGCAGGAGGAGGCCATTCGGCCCTTTGAGCCAGCACCGCCATTCAATGTGATTATTGCTGATCATCCACAATCAGTACCCCGTTCCTGCCTTTTCCCCATACCCCCTGACTCCGCTATCCTTAAGAGCTCTATCTAGCTCTCTCTTGAATGCATTCAGAGAATTGGCCTCCACTACCTTCTGAGGCAGAGAATTCCACAGATTCACAACTCTCTGACTGAAAAAGTTTTTCCTCATCTCAGTTCTAAATGGTCTACCCCTTATTCGTAAACTGTGGCCCCTTGTTCTGGACTCCCCCAACATTGGGAACATGTTTCCTGCCTCTAACGTGTCCAACCCCTTAATAATCTTATACGTTTCGATAAGATCTCCTCTCATCCTTCTAAATTCCAGTGTATACAAGCCTAGTCGCTCCAGTCTTTCAACATATGATAGTCCCGCCATTCCGGGAATTAACCTAGTAAACCTACGCTGCACACCCTCAATAACAAGAATATCCTTCCTCAAATTTGGAGACCAAAACTGCACACAGTACTCCAGGTGCGGTCTCACTGGGGCCCTGTACAACTGCAGAAGGACCTCTTTGCTCCTATACTCAACTCTTGTTATGAAGGCCAACATTCCATTGGCTTTCTTCACTGCCTGCTGTACCTTCATGCTTCCTTTCAGTGACTGATGCACTAGGACACCCAGATCTCGTTGTACGTCCCCTGTTCCTAACAGGATACATAGATACACAGAAAATAGGTGCAGGAGGAGGCCATTTGGCCCTTCGAGCCAGCACCGCCATTCAATGTGATCATTGCTGATCATCCGCAATCAGTACCCCGTTCCTGCCTTCTCCCCATATCCCTTGATTCCGCTGGACCTTAACTGAGGTGGCTTCGTCATCATGCACTTACCTTGGAGGTCTACAATAAATGCAGATCTTGCTGGTGACATCTGTGTCAATGAGAATTTAATTATAAAGAGCAATAAAATGCTTGTATCTGATGCTTGGTGGTGAATCTATGGAATTCTTTGCCACAGAAGGCTGCGGAGGCCAAGTCAATGGGTATTTTTAAGGCAGAGATAGATTAGTAAGGGTGTCGGGTTATGGGGAGAAGGCAGGAGAATGGGGTTATGAGGGAGAGATAGATCAGCCATGATTGAATGGTGGATTTGACTTGATGTGTCAAATGGCCTAATTATGCTCTTATCACTTATGATCTTATGACCTTATAAATACTATTTCATAATCATAAAGAAATGAAAAATAATGATAGAACTTTAATTTTGAACATTCTTCCTTTAGACCCATGTAAAATCACGGTAAGATCTGTTTCTATGCCATTAGTTAGTTATTTTTGTTTATTGTTATGTACACCAAGGTGCAATAAATTCCTGAAACACATTGAGTACCTCCTATCCATGAAAATGATAGACATAATAATAAATACAACAATGAATGCAAAACAGCAGAATCGTGCCAGTATTGTCGTGCAATCAGAAGTAATGCACAAAAGATAAACAAAAGCACAATAACAGAATAAATGAATGAGGTCGATTTATGAATGCATGTCAGCACTTCCAAGAAGAGGGTATGAAAGAGTGATTGGTTCAGGAGTCTGATAGCAGTGGAAAGAACTGTTCTTAAGTCTGGACATTTTCAAGCTCCTGTATCTTTCTGGAAGGAGATCGAGGAGGGAAAGGGGAATGGCCAGGGTGATGATACATTTAGGCTTCCTGATGCAATGTATCATGAAGATAAACCGGATGAAAGTAAATGATGAATGTGTGAAGGACTGGCCTGTGTCCATCCATATTGTTTATTAGTTATTTTGTATATTCTTTATTTGCTCTTCTGCAAGCATCCTTTCTGCCTGTGACAAATCAAAATAACGCATACTTTATTGCTTTCAATGTTACAACAAACCAGGCATTAAGTTCATTTAATAGCGTTTCATTACGCACAAGAGAGTTTGAGACATGTGGAAACAATTTAACAATGCAGTCAAGTGAGAGTAAATAATACGTGCATTCAAAATTGGAAGCACATAGAGATCTGAGGATAAGCCTGAACAAATGTGGGGTTTGAAATATTGAGGCACGTATCCTAATAGCATAAATTTATCCTAAAATGCTGCAATCCATTGAATGTAAAGTGTAAGAACGGGAGAAATAGAAGTAGGGGTTTGCTATTGCCCCCTTGTTCCGGCTCTGCCATTCAGCAAGGTCATGATATTTTACACGGCACCACTTTCTATTTCTAACCCCCAGTCCTTGGATTCCTTAATATCCAAAAATCATAACAGAACATTGTAGAGCGATGATTTTATTTTTCCCTCCTCCAAAGAGGAATCTGAAATTGGATGAATAAAATGGTCTATTTTCTTTGCAAATACCTTCTTGCACATTTGCTTGGATTAGTCTAGTTGTAGTCTGTTGTTTCTCATTTGCCACCTTCTGGTAATTCTCCAGTGAGAGTTTTGGCCATAACTTCCAGCCCACTCTGTGCACCTTCACTGCTTGCAGATGAAGTATGATTTGTGCAATAAACTGGAGCATCGTCCTGTTTGACACTTATTTATTTCGGGGAACCTGTTAGCAAAACAGGTTTGTGAAAAAGCAGATTAATCAATGTATAAAATGAAACTTGGTTGATATACTTTTTGTTTTAAAAAGGATCGCAAACAAGAGCATTTTCTTTGAAATGACAATGAAATAGTCAGAGAACCTATCTTTCAACACGTCCCAAAATCAAGGGGCACATTAATACATCATTTAAAGACAATCACAGTGTGCAATTAAAGGCAATAAATCATCAATGATGCCAGGCTCCCACTATCATTGTTTATCATAATAAAAACAGAAAATGCTGGCAATGATCAAGCAGCACCTGAGTAACAAGAGAAAAATAATTAGTGTTTCAGATTGATGACCTTTCATCAGAAAGAGTGAAAAATGTAATATGTTTTAAGCAAAAAATATTTGATTCCATTCCACCCAAGCCACATCACTGTTAACTCTCTGAAACTAGTCTTCGCCCAAATGAATATTTTGAATTTAATTTATTTTGTTTTGTCTTTGTTCATAATTACTTTAAACCTAATGATCGTGTGATCACCGATTTAAATGATCATCAAAAAATTGCAGACGCTGGATATCTGAAATAAATATAGAAAATACTGGGAATGAGTTAGGCAACATCTATGGAAATAGAAAAAGAATTAACATTTCAGGTTAATGAGCTTTCATCATAACAGGGAAAAATGAAATGTGAAATATGTTTAAAGTTGCAGAGGAAAGGGCAGGGGCAATAGGGGTGAATGGGAAGTTCAGTTTCCCCAAAATAAATGAATGCCGACCAGAACATATGGAGATCAGAAGTGGATGAAATATCTGATTGCTGGTCGGCGGGGTCTCGGTGGGCTGAAGGGCCTGTTTCGGTACTGTATTTCTAAATTAAACTAAACTAAACTAAGAAGAGGAATGGAAGAATCTCAGAAAGACCACATGAAAGTGAGACCAGAGTGGAATCTGTTAATAAAGGTGATTGAACTTCCAAGTATTGTACACAGGAAAGAAAGTACACTTTGCAGGCATTGATATAATAGAACTAGAGATGAGGGAGAAGCTTGGATAGGACTGAAATAAGAAATGCTGCTTGCAGTCAACAAAGTGACAGAATAGCTTGGATTCACATGGGTTCTTTAATTTGAACTGGTGCTATAATTAAATCGAGTTTGTCTTTAGATATATCACTCCAATGGTGTTAAAAACATTACATTATAATCCTTCTGCATATTTTAGTTTAGTTTAGAAATACAGTGCGGAAACAGGCCCTTCCGCCCACCGAGTCCGCTCTGACCAGCTATCCCCGCACATTCACACTATGCTCTACATACACTGCGGACAATTTACATATGCACCAAGCCGATTAATCGACATACCTGTACGTCTTTGGAGTGTGGGTGGAAACCAAAGTTCTCGGAGAAAACCCACGCAGGTCACAGGGAGAACGTACAAATTCCGTACAGACAGCACCCGTAGTTGGGATCGAACCCGAGTCTCCGGTACTGTAAGCGCTGCAACTCTACCGCTGCACCACCTTGTCGCCCTGCAGTTCCTCAGCTCAATTTACTCAGCTCTGGTTGTTTACATCCAAAAACTGTCTTGCATTTATCCCGTCTCATCCTTTCTCTTTTTGGTCTATTCTTTACTCTAATGACTCTAATGAATGCCATTCAAATGTTCATTGCAATTGTTCAGGCACAAGTTTCAGCACAAAGTCGCCATCTTTTTTCACAAGATACCTGAGTTTTACAAAGGTTATAGAGTTATTAAGTCATACAATGTGGAAACAGGTCCTTCAGCCAACTTGTCCACGCTGACCAACATGCCCCATAACACTAGTCCCACTTGCCTGTGCTAGGCCTATCATCGTCCAAACCTATCCAATCCAAGTACCTGTCTAAAGGTCTCTTAAACACTATGATAGTATTGAATTGAATTGAATTGAATTGAATATTTTATTGTCATGTGACAAGTTACAGTGAAATTCTTTGCTTGCATACCCAAGGTATGCAAATAGTCGCTCATAAAGGGCGCTTACAAAGTTACAAATTCTTCCCCCCCTCATCCCTCCCTCATGGAGTGCACCAGAATGAGGGATGATCTCATCCTCTGATGATTCCCCCCACACGGGGTCCTCCTTTGTCCCTTCCCTCGGCAGCAGTGTCTTCACTTTTTCATGTCCGTCCTCGTCCTCGTCCGGCGCCATCATCGACCGCCGCACCGACCTCTCCACTCATGCTGCCGGGTCTCTTCTGGATGCCTCTGGCTTCACAGACCCAGGCACATATGGCCGCGGGCTTCGCAGACGCAGGCACCGATGGCCGCGGGTTTCGTCAACCCACGAGGATCCACCTCCGACCCACAAGGCCTGGGCCGTGAAGCTCCAGCCTAGGCCTCTCAGTGGCACCTCTAGAAGGCGTCTGCTGCAGCAGCACCTCCACAGCAGTACCAGCCTCAGCTACCTCCTCCAGCAGCTTGATCCATATACCCACCAGCCTTTGTGTAAAATAGTTACCCCTCAAGGTCCTATTAAATCTTCCCCCCCCCCCCCTTAAACATTTGTCCTTTGGTTCTCGATCTCTCTACCCTGGGAAAAAGACTGTGCATTTAGCCAATCTGTTCCTCTCATGGTTTTGTACATCTCTATAACATCATCCATCATCCTTGTGCACGCCAACGAATAAAGTCCTGGCCTGCTCAACCTTTCCCTATAGCTCTGGTCCTCGAGTCCTGGCAACATCCTCATAAATCTTCTCTGCCCCTTTCTAGCTTGACAACATCTTTCATATAACGTGGTGCCAAAAACTGAACACAATACTCCAAATATGATCTTACCATTGTTCTAAATAACTGTAAAATGACCTCCCAACTTTTATACGCTGATTGATGAAGTGCCTAAAGCCTTTTTAATCAACCTATCTACCTGGGTCACCACTTTCAAGGAACTATGTACCTGCACTCCCAGATACTCAACCATGGTGCATATTTAGCACAAGGATCAAATACAAATTTAATGCAATCTCTTGTGTTGCTTAGAAAGAAATCGTGGCGAAACAAAGTCATGTCAACAGCTATCTTGAAAGTCCTCAACAGGCATCTTTGTTCTCAAAGTGATTTCAAAGTCTGAGTCCAGCAGTCCACGAATAAGTTGACCTTGTGAAATTAAATAAGGCCAGGTCTTCACACACCTCTAAACTTCATTGATGTTTTGCAAAGTGACCCCGAAAGCATTGAAACAGAAATGTGTAATTGGTTCTGACATAGGAAGGTTGATTTGTTTACTTTGTTACTAAAAGCCTTTACCAGACTTCAGGTTACATTTTTTTTATTCTTCGTATGATTCTAATGCTTCTTTAACCTGTGTTGAAAATATTCTCCTTCACTCACTCAGGCTTTCATCATAAAAGTATTCAGGTTTCAAGGCTTTGTCATTTTAAATGCGATTGCCTTGCTGACAAGGGAATTAATGTAGGTTACACGTGCTATATTGATCTTTTTATGCAGAGCATGGAACATGTCAATACTGCAAGACTGACTGAGGAAATCCGAATAACAGTCATTGAGAAAAGGCATGATAAAATAGTTTTGTTAGAATTATGGTATATTTACATATTAATAATTGCTTATCGTCAATGTTTTAAGCATCATTTATAGGAATGAAACATGACGTTTGCTTGGTATATTTTCATTTTCAGATTTTGACTGCTAGTCAAACTCAAAAATACTGTCTGACATTGCCTCTGGCAGTTTAATAAATCTTGCATATGTCTGACAACATATCTTGTGGCTCAGAATATCACTGAAGTGCAATTGATGTGTTATAGATACTTTCATTTGCAGAATTATCTCTTTTTGCACATTACCTGGGAGGGAATATAGAAAATTAAATTTTGCTTAATGATAATCTCAGTGTGAGCACATTAACCATTTATCAAGAGAATATTTGTTTTGTGCTTAAAATCATCAAAGGAATTTTGGGCACATGTAGAACATGGAGGGAATATTCAAAGCAACCTAGTGAAGTATATCCAAATCTAATTACTTTGTTTATTTATTTAGACATGGGAGTCCAGAAAAAACAACTTGTGCCCAAAGTAAAGGACAAAATTAGATACCACACATAAAACATCATATAAATCTTAATTGAACAACATTACAACAATGCAAGTGAAAGGGAAAGATAATGTCTTTCTCAAAATTATTCCAAGGATGTTACATGGGCAATTCGACAGCAACACCAATTATTAACACCAATGATGATGCTGCTTTAAATGGATCTGAATTTCCTGTTTGAAACTCCAGAGCATCTTCGTGAGAGGATGAGAGAGAGAGAGAGAGGAATGCAGTATGGAAACAGCCCCTTCGGCCTACCAAGTCAGTGCAGACCATCAACCTGCCATTTGGTGTAATCTAACATTAATCGCATTTGTATTCTCTACCAGATTCTACCCCTTACAGACATAGAGGTTGGGAGATCATGTTACAGTTGTACAAGACATTGGTGTATTGTGTTCAGTTTGGAGTATTGTGTTCAGTTTTGGTTGCCCTGTTATAGGAAAGATGTTGTTAAACTAGATATGGTGCAGAAAAGATCTATGAGGATGTTGCCAGGACTAGAGGGCCTGAGCTATAGGGTGAGGTTGAGCAGACTATGACTTTATTCCTTGGAGCACAGGAGGATGAGGGGTGATCTTATAGAGGTCAATAAGACCATGAGAGGATTAGATAGGGTAAATTAAGTATTTTACACAGAGTAGGGGAATCAAGAACCCAAGGACACATGTTTGAGGGGGTAAAGATTTAATCGGAACTTGAGGGGTAACATTTTTACACAAAGGGTGGTCGGTATTTCGAACTAGCTGCCAAAGGAGTTGAAGTAGGTACTATCACAATTTTAAAGAAACATTTGGACAGGTACATGGATAGGAAAGGTTTGGAGAGATATGGGCCAAATTCAGGCAGGTGAGACTGGTGTAGATGGGGCAAGTTGGTCAGCATGGGCTGATGGGCCTATTTTCATGCTGTATGACTCTAGGACTTTGACACTAGGACCAATTTACCTCTCAACATGCACGCCTTTGAGATGTGTGAGGAAACCAGAGCACTGCGGGAAACCCACACATTCACAGGGAGAACTTGCAAACTCCACACAGACTACCTCGGGTCAGGATGAAACCTCTGGTACTGTGAAGCAGCAGCTCTACTGGCTGCACCATTGCGCCACCTTGAGGTTAAATTATACTTGGCACCAAATAGCAAGCAGGCTCAATGTTGGCTGCAGCATCGAGAAACAACTACTGAAGAAAAATGTCACTCTTTAAGGAGCTGGGCAAGGTTACATGTATTGAATAAGGGACTTGAGAATATGTGTATTGAATAAGGAATTTGAGAATTGATGCATGTCACTATCTTCTCCATTAGCAGCCATACACTTCGGAAATTACTACTCCCTCATAAAATCAATTGCAATAGTCATCAGCAGACTGACTACATTCATGTTGTGCAGTGGCATCTTTGAAGGAAAATAGCAATTGAAGGTGCTGGAGTAGGCCATTCGAGCCAGCACCGCCATTCAATGTGATCATGGCTGATCATTCACAATCAGTACCACGTTCCTGCCTTCTCCCCATACCCCCCTGACTCCGCTATCTTTAAGAGCTCTATCTAGCTCTCTCTTGAAAGCATTTCATGAAAGGAGAGACATTTTCAGTTACTGACATGCAGGATTCATTTGGCTAAACAGCAGCTGTTGAAATTCACTGGTACTTTGTGAAAGGGACCAATGAAGTGACAAAGGATAGCTGTTTAATGCAAAAGGAAGTGAACGTGTGAACTACATTGACTGTTGCCATCCAGCTGTGGCTTGCCTGTTACCTGATACCACATTGCTGGCCTGGAAGATCCATTTAAGCCTAGAGGGTAAAACATCTTCACATGCAATGGGAATGAAGGAATTGATCACCCCAATGGAACTGAGCAAGAATGGAACAGCACCGTTGCTATTTAAATCATCGTGCCTGATGTTATTGAGAGTCTAAATTAAAATGGCAACTTTTTTTTGTTTAAGTGACAGAGTCAGAGTTATGTAGCATGGAAACAACCCCTTTGGTCAAACTCATCCATGTTGACCAAGTAGCCAACCTCAGCTAGTTGCATTTGCCAGAATTTGTTCCATATCCATCTTAACATTTCCTATCCATGTACCTGTCCAAAAAGGTTTTAAATATTCTAATTGCATATGCCTCCACCTCTTCGGAAGGCAGATTGTTCCATATACCATAAACCTGTCTGAAAAAGTTGCCCCTCAGGTCCCCTTTAAATCTTTCCCCTCTCACTTTCTACCTATGCCGTCTAGTTTTAGACTACCGTATCGTGGGGAAAATATTGTGACCATTCATCGTATCGATCTACCTCATAATGTTATGTACCTTCAAAAGGTTATCTCTCAGCTTCTAACACTCCAGGGGGAAAAAAAACCCAGACTATCCTGCATCTCCTTATCAAGATCAAGATAGATCAAGATAGCTTTATTTGTCATCCAATATTGGACGAAATTCGGTCACCCACAGTCCAACAATAAAAGCATTAAATAGGCATTCAAATTACACAACCCCAAAACCCCCAAAACACAGTCCAACAATAAAAGCATTAAATAGGCATTAAAATTACCCAACCCCAAAAACACACAAAAAAAGAAACATCCATCAAAGAAACATCCATCACAGTGAGTCTCCTCCAGTCCTCTCCTCACTGTGATGGAAGGCCACAATGTCTTTCCCTTCTCCTGCTGTCCTCGCCCGCAGTCAGGCCGTTGTGGTTGCAGGCCGCACCGGACGGTCCACAGCGGCCCGAGCCTAAGGCGCGTCGCGTCGCAGCCGCTCCCGCAGCCTCCGAAAACCTTCCAGTTTCAGTAACATTTTGTAATTTTTATTTGTACCCTTTCAGGTTTAGTGACATCCTACTAACGGCAGGGCAACCAGTACTGTGCACAATACTCCAAATGTGGCCGTACCAATATATTGTACCATTATAACATAACGTTCCAACATCTGTACTCAATACATTGGCTGATAAACGCAAGTGTGCCAAACACCTTCTTCACCACCCTGTCTACCCTGTCTACATGTGTCGCCACTTTCATAGAACTATGTACCTGCACTTCTGGGTCTCTCAGTCCTACAACAGGAAGAAACAACCTGTACCTGGAGGGAAAAAATGCAGTCACGGGGAGAGCGTGCTGTGAGTCTAACTTCAGTGGTAGGGAAACCATTCCTGTCCCCAAATCCTGAGGGACGGAATAATTTACACCTGGAAAAGCAGGATCATGCAAATGTAGCTTTAATGCTGTGAGAATAGAAGGTATAGAAGGCACGTAAGGAAATATTTTTCTTTTCATCCAGAGGTTGGTTGGAATCTGGAACATGTTGCCTGAAGGGCTGGTGGAGGCAGAGACTCTCACAAAATATACAATAACTTGTGCTTGAATCACCCAGGCGTAGAATCACCTGGGCCGACAGCTGGAGAATGGAGAGAATCACTGATTAACTGATATAGCTGGCACGGATACGGTGGGCCAGAGGGCCTGTTTCTGTACTTTGTGACTCCATCACTTTACGATTTTAACATATGACTGCACTCTCGTTTACACAGAGGCTTAATTAGTAATATTTGGTAACGGTTCGTGACTTTGACCACACTGACTTATCCTGCTATGGAGCACAGTGGCACGCGTGGCTGGTAGAGCTGCCACCTCACAGCGCCACAGAGCCAGGTTCGATCCTGACCTTGGGTACTATCTGTGTGTAATTTGCACATTCTCCTTGTGACTGCATGGGTTTCCCCAGAGTCCTCTGGTTTTCTCCCACATTACAAAGAGGTGTGGGTTTATAGGTTAATTGGACTCTTAAAATAACAGCCCAAATGTGTAGGCAGTGGAGGAGGAACTGGGATAACGTAGAACAAGTGAGAACTGGTATCAAAGATCTGTATAGGGACTAAACTAAACTGAACTGATATAGTCCGAAAAAGGGTCCCAACCCAAAACCTCACCTATCTACAGTATGTTCTCTAAAGATGCTACTGACCTGCTGAATTACTCAAGCACTTTGCATCCTTTTGTGGATTAGCAAGCATCTGCAGTTCTTTGTTTCGAAAACTAAACTATACTAAACTGAACTACACTAGTTGGGAAGTTGAGCTGATAAGAGATTATTTTGTTTTTTCATCACCACCTAAAATAGTTGTGGGGATTAACACAGTTATGTACTTGCTAATCAAAAAATTGGGATGATAGTTTATGTTATCTTGGAGCTGCAGTATTGAATATAAATGCTTGTTCTCCCAGCATGAAATCTCGCACTAACTGATAGAATGGCATAGATGCTTCACCTACTAAATAGAATCCCATATGTTGCCTTGTCCATAAAAACAAATACAGATAAATCAATTTATTCGAATGATATATTATTCATATGCACTTGGTGCAATTCCGCACTGATAAGTGAGTCTCTTTCCTAATCGAATCTATCCAATTATCTTTGGATTCATATGTTTAATCTTAGCCAGATGCGAGGAAAGTGATGTCTCTAAAGTTCCTTTCAATCTACCATATGACTGAACATTCTGCTGAGAGGTCAGGCATGGGCAGTTCACTGGAAATCTTAAAGGTGAGGATAAATAATAGTGTGAGAAAGTGTTATTGTAATCTTACATCCATTAATAGGTCGATAAAGGATAGAATAGAGAACCTGCTTTCATAGCAGCTCCAAGCAGATGGTTTGAATTTCAATAACACAATAGCCCCCAATCTAATTGGTGAATAGTAAATATTAAGTCCTGTTGGAATGAGATGAATAAGAACCCTTTTGCTTTGCATTGATGCTTCTTTGCCAATAAATTATTGGACACAGATGTACAGTAAATTGTCACAGCAGGGGTTTTTACCTATTCGTTGAACCATAGATTAGCAACTAACCAGATGTTTACTCGAACTGTTCCATCTCTGTACAATGATCAGTTCAGCAAAGACTGGTCACATTTTTTGGTCCAAGGCTAATCCTATTTTTACTTGAAATAACATAACGTCACCTGCTCTTCTATAGCATGACAAATTGACAGCTTAAGAGCAGTACTAAAATGCGTTGGAATTTGAATGGAGAAATTAAGAATTCCAATCTATCTCCAGTAAACACACCAAGGGGGGGGGGTTGTCCATTATTGTCTATTGTCCACTGTAACTGAACGAGGGATTACTGAGTAATCCATATCATTGTATAAGTATGCGCCGCGCCGTGGCACAGGACTCCCGGAATGCACCACAGAGCCGAATGGCCAAAGGGCCGCCGAGAACAAAAAGGTGCCTGGTAGGGGGGCGCTGAGAGCAACCCGGCGGACAGACAACTGAGAGCAAAGAGGGACCTGTAGGACCACCTGCGACCACATGAGGTGACAGGCCTGCTTCTCTGCTGCGAGAAGATAAGACTGTACTAAGAAATTTGTCGGCGCCAGAAACGTGACGACTCTTTGTGTAAGAAAATAACTGCAGATGCTGGTACAAATCGATTTATTCACAAAATGCTGGAGTAACTCAGCAGGTCAGGCAGCATCTCGGCAGAGAAGGAATGGGTGACGTTTCGGGTCGAGACCCTTCTTCAGACACTTGGTGAAGAAGGGTCTGAAGAAGGGTCTAAAGAAGGGTCTCAACCTGAAACGTCACCCATTCCTTCTCTGCCGAGATGCTGCCTGACCTGCTGAGTTACTCCAGCATTTTGTGAATAAAACGACTCTTTGTGTATTGTCTAGGTGAAGTCTGCTGTATGATTTTACCAGATTGTATGTAAAAACAAAGAATTTCACCATACCCGGCCATTTCCAATCTGCGCCTGCCACCGCCATCCCCACCACCTCCGTGAGATACAGGTATATGACTCTATGTAACATTAAAGTATCATTGAATTGAATACTTGAAACAAAGTACTCCAGATACTGGTTAATACACCAAAGGACGCAAAGTGCTGGAATAACAGCAGGTCAGGCAGCATCTCTGGAAAACATGGATAGGTGACGTTTCGGGCCGAGAACCTTCTCAGGCTCTTGGTCTGTAACTGGGCCTGGATTCCAGGTGAGAAGAGGCGAGGATTGGCAGAGCTCTTGGTTGTGGCCCGCGGGAGGCCAGAATGCTGGTAAGAGTTGGCGGAGGTTGTGGTGATGGCGGTGGCAGGCGCAGATTGGAAATGGTCGGGGATGATGTGTGGGCCGGCAGAGGTGGCTGTAGACCCAACCTGGAAGCAGCCGGGGAGGTGGTGCGGGCCAGGGTTTGGCAACGGCAGCCCAGCCCGGAGGTGAAGGTCGATATATAACTGAAATCCGTTTTAATGAGGATCTACTGCACTTCAGCTGATGGATTATTGTGTGGGGAACTGAAGCATTATGACTCCTTGAAGAAGGAATGCATCAAAGATCATGAACTACTGAACCAAAGATTGTGGTAAGGTTATGAAAATAAAAAATGCCTGCGGAAGATGGAAATATGCAATATAAACAGAAATTGTTGGAACCAACCAGCATAGAACGTAGACCAGTACCGCAGCAGAACAGGCCCTTTGGCCTACAATGTCCGTGCCGAACATAATGTTAAATTAAACTAATCTCCTCAGCCTGCATGTGATCCATATCCCTCCATCCACTGCATATCTTTGTTAGTGATTGTTTTCTCTCTAAGTTCTAAGTCGGAGAGGGGAGGTGAATAACAAAGGGGTAGATTCAGTTACCTTGCGATCTGTTCCTTCATTTTCAAACCTCTGTTTAGTTTAGTTTAGTTTGGAGATATAGCGTGGAAACAGGCCCTTCGTCCCACCAAACCCGTGCTGACCAGCGATCCCCGCACATGAACACTACCCCACACACACTAGGGACAATTTAACTTTTATACCAAGCCAATTAACCTATAAACCCGGACGTCTTTGGAGTGTACGAGGAAAACGAAGATCTCAGGGAAAACCCACGCTGGTCACGGGCAGTACGTACCAACTGTGCCGGAGGTTATGGGGAGAAGGCAGGACAATGGGGTTGGGAGGGAGAGATAGATCAGCCATGGCAGAGTAGACTTGATGGGCAAATGGCCTAATTCTACTCCTAACATTTATGATCTTATGAACTCCATACAGACAAGCAGCCATAGTCAGGATTGAACCTGGGTCTCTGGCACTCTGTCGCTACACCACCTTGCCGCCTGCTCGGCTTTCAACACAATCAGGCCCATTAAAAATTTTGCAGCTGATAAAAGCAGAAAGTGGTGAAAACACTCAGCAAGTCAGGAACATTTATGAATAAAGAAACAGTAATAACCTTTCAGATGAAGAACCATTTGGGACCAGTGACCACAGTTCGATTAGGTTTAAGATAGTTATGGATAGGGACGGAGAGGGTCCACGTGTTAAAATGCTCAACTGGGGTAAGGCCAACTTTGAAAGTATGAGAGAAGGTCTCACTCAAGTTTACTGGAGCAGGTTATCAGAGGGGAAAGAAACATCGGCCAAGTGAGATGTTTTTAAAAGTGTACTGAAGAAAGCTCAGGATGTGTACGTCCCCATTAGAGTTTTGGGCAAAGCAGGAAAACGTAAGGAAGCTTGGCTGACAAGGGAAATTGAGACGCTAGTCAAAAACAAGAAAGATGCATGGGACAGGTATAGGCAGCTGGGATCAAGTGCATCCATGGAGGAGTTTTGGGAACTAAGGATTAAACTAAAAAAGGAAATCAGAAGGGCATAAAGGGGCCAGGAGATAGCTCTGGCGGGTATCATTAAGGACAATCCCAAAAGATTTTATAAATACATAAGGGGGAAAAGGGTAACTAGAGAGAGAGTGGGACCTCTCAGGAATCAAAACGGTCACCTCTGTGTGGAGCCACAGGAGATGGGCAAGGTCCTAAATGAGTATTTCTCCTCTGTATTTACCAAGGAGAAAGACAGTAGGACAGAGGAAATTGGAGCAGTCACTGGAAGTGGCTTGAGAGGAGTCAGGGTTACTGTCGTAGAAGTACTGAAGGTACTGTCGTGTATGAAGATAGACAAATCTCCAGGGCCTGATCAGATATATCTGAGGACATTGTGGGAAACTAGAGAGGAAAAAGTCCTGGTTGAAATTTACGAGTCATCCTTAAATACAGGAGAGACTAGAGGGTGGCAAATGTTGTACCTCTTTTCAAGAAGGGCTGCAGGGAAAATGCTGGGAACTATAGGCCGGATAGCTTAACATCTGTAGTTGGTAAGTTACTGGAGAGTATTCTGAGGGATATGTACGCAAGCATTTGGATGAGCAAGGGCTGATTAAGGATAGTCGGCATGTTTTTGTACGTGGGAGGTTGTGTGTCACAAATCTGATTGATTTTTTTGAAGACGTGACCAAAAAGGTTGATGAGAGCTGCAGATGTTGTTTACATGGATTTCAGTAAGGCGTTCGGCAAGATTACGCATGGTAGGCTGCTCTGGAAGTTTAGACCTCATGGGATCCAAGGAGAGATAGCTGAATGGATAGCAAATTGGCTCCATGGAAGGAAGCAGAGGGTAATGGTGGAAGGTTGCCTCTCAGACTGGATGCCTGTGACAAGTGGTGCGCCTCAGGGGTCAGTGCTGGGCCTGTTACTGTTTGTCATTTACATCAATGATTTGGATGAGAACGTACAGGGCAAGATTAGCAAGTTTACTGATGATACAAAAGTTAATGGTTTTGCAAATAGTGAAGATGGTTGTGAACGATTGCTGCAGGATTTGCATCGATTGGCCAGGTGGGCGGAGGAATGGTTGATAGAATTTAATACAGAGAAGTGTGAGGTGTAGTATTTTGGGACGTTGAACAAGGGCAGGACTTACACAGTAAATGGTAGGCCTCTGGGTAGTGTTGTAGAGCAGAGGGATCTAGGAGTACAGGTGCATTGTTCCTGGAAGATCGAGTTGCAGGTAGATAAGGTGGTCAAAAAGGCTTTTGGCACTTTGGCCTTCATCAGTCAGAGTATTGAGTATAGAAGTTGGGAGGTCATGTTGCAGTTGTATAAGACGTTGGTGAGACCGCATTTAGAATATTGTGTTCAGTTCTGGGCACCAAGTAATAAGAAAGATATTGTCAAGCTTGAAAAGGTTCAGAAAAGATTTACGAGGATGCTGCCAGGACTAGAGGGTGTGAGCTATAGGGAGAGGTTGAGTAGGCTGGGTCTCTATTCCATGGAGCGCAGGAGGATGAGCGGAGATCTTTTAGAGGTATACAATATCATGAGAGGAATAGACCGGGTAGATGCACAGTCTTTTGTCCAGAGTAGGGGAATCAAGGACCAGAGGACAGAGGTTCAAGGTGAAGGGGAAAAGATTTAATAGTAATCTGAGAGGTAACATTTTCACACAAAGGATGGTGGGTGTATGGAATAAGTTGCCAGAGGAGGTAGTTGAAGCTGGGACTATCCTATTGTTTAAGAAACAGTTAGACAGGTACATGGATCATAGACAATAGACAATAGACAATAGGTGTAGGAGTAGGCCATTCGGCCCTTCGAGCCAGCACCACCATCCACCGTGATCATGATTGATCATGCACAATCAGTACCCTGTTCCTGCCTTCTCCCCATATCCCTTGACTCTGCTATCATTAAGAGCTCTATCTAACTCTCTCTTGAAAGGATAGGACAGGTTTGGAGGGATTTGGACCAAGCGCAGGCAAGTGGGACTCGTGTAACTGGGACATTGTTGGCCATTGTTGGCGAGTTGGGACGAAGGGCCTGTTTCCACACTGTATCACTCTATGACTCTTTGACTATGACCTTATACGATCCAATACGATATGATATGATAGAACTTTATTTATCCCAGGAGGGAAATTGCCAACAGTCATTAAACACAAGATACATGAAACATTAAATTAAAGTGATGGGTGGAAAGGATTGGGGATGTGCAAAGATTGGGGAGGGGGGAGAGTCTGTTTACCCTCGACAGATGGGGGAGGAGTGGTACAGTTTGATTGCCACAGGGAAGAAGGATCTCATGTGGCATTCTGTCCTGCATCTTGGTGGAATCAGTCTGTTGCTGAAGGTGCTCCTCAAGTTGACCAGTGTGTCATGGAGGGGGTGAACCGTATTGTCCAAGATGCTCTGTAGTTTGAGGAGCATCCTCCCCTCCAAGCCAACCTCCAATGAATCCAACTCCGCCCCCAGGATGGAGCCAGCCTTCCTGCCTTTATGAAACTGGAGAACCCGGAAAAAAACCCACACGTGACCACGCGGGTTTTCTCCGAGATCTTTGGTTTCCTCCCACACTCCAAAGACGTACAAGTTTGTAGGTTAATTGGCTTGGTGTGTGTGTAAAATTGTGCCTAGTGTGTGCGGGGATCGCTGGTCGGTACGGACGGTGGGCCAAAGGGCCTGTTTTCGCGCTGTATATCTAAACTAAACCCCTCCATCACACACTCTCTGAGAGTCCCGTATTAGGTCTGTAGAACGCTGTAGGCCCCGACACTTTAGGCCCAGACAGTGTAGGCTAATGGAGCTCGTTAACGTTAATGGAGTTCAGGGAGCGGGGCCGAGTGTGTTCGAGGTGCGAGGCCGAGTGTGTTCGGGGAGCAGGGCCGAGTGTGTTTGGGGAGCGGGGGGGGGGGGCCGAGTGTGTTCGGGGAGCGGGGGGGCCGAGTGTGTTCGGGAAGTGGGGTCGAGTGTGTTCGGGAAGTGGGGCCGAGTGTGTTCGGGGAGCGGGGCCGAGTATGCGCCGTCATGGTCTCAACTTCCACTGCTTCGCCGATGATATCCAGCTCCTCATCTCCACCAAGTCAATCTCCCCCACCACACACTCTACACTGACAAACTGCATCACTGAAATAAAATCTTGGCTTCAATCAAATTTCCTCAAACTCAATTGCAACAAATCTGAAATCATCATCATTGGTCCAAAAACGCTCACCAAATCCACCCAAAACTTCATCCTCAACATTGATGGTCTCCCAGTATCCACCTCCCCTCACATCCGGAATCTTGGAATCATCTTTGATCAAACCCTCTCCTTCGACAAACACATCAAACACATCACAAAAACAGCCTTCTTCCACCTCAAAAACATTGCCTGTCTCCGTCCATGCCTCTCCTCCACAGCTGCAGAAACCCTCATCCACGCCTTCATCACCTCCCGTCTGGACTACTGCAACAGCCTCCTCTATGGCGCACCCTCAAAAATCATCAATAAACTTCAATACATTCAAAACTCCGCTGCCCATCTACTCACCCATACCCCGATCCGTGACCATATCACCCCCGTCCTTTACAAACTCCTCTGGCTCCCCATCCCCCAGAGAATCCAGTACAAAATCCTCCTCATTACCTACAAAGCCCTCCATAACCTGGCCCCATCCTACCTGACCGACCTCCTCCACAGGCACACTCCCACTTGCACCCTCCGCTCTGCTGCTGCCAATCTCCTATCCCCCCACATCCGGACCAAACTCAGATCCTGGGGGGACAGGGCTTTCTCCATCGCTGCTCCCACCCTATGGAACTCACTACCCCAAACCGTCAGAGACTCCTCCACACTCACCACATTCAAAACATCGCTGAAGTCTCACCTATTCAGTACTGCCTTCAACCACTGAAGGTCACCCCACCCTCTGTCTCCTTTCTCTGTTCGTTTACTTATTTATCTATTTATTCACTTCCCTATGTTCTCTAAATCCCTGTAAAGCGTCTTTGAGTGTATGAAAAGCGCTATATAAATGTAATGTATTATTATTATTATTATTATTATTATGTTCGGGGAGCGGGGCCGAGTGTGTTTGGGGAGAGAGGGGGGGGGGGGTTGAGTGTGTTCGGGGAGCGGGGGGGGGGGGGGCAAGTGTGTCTGGGGAGCGGGGCCGAGTGTGTTTGGGGAGCGGTGGGGGGGGGGGCCGAGTGTGTTCGAGGTGCGGGGGCCGAGTGTGTTCGGGGAGCGGGGCCGAGTGTGTTTGGGGAGCGGTGGGGGGGGGGGCCGAGTGTGTTCGAGGTGCGAGGCCGAGTGTGTTTGGGGAGCGGGGCCGAGTGTGTTCGCCGGACGGAGGTTGCAACCCGCCTCCCGGCTCAGGCGTCCTTCATTGGTGGAGCGGGAGCATATGGCCGCTGGCTGGGTGAGGTCACGTGGGGCGTGGGCGGTGACGTCACCTTGTCCCGTATTTCAGACCCCTTTATAACATATGTTACAGGCCCCGCATTAGTTTAATCCAGCCCTGCCTCAGGCCCTCCTGAACCACTGCCAACTACTGCCTGACTGACGGCTGATTTCTGAATCCACCCAAATTAATTATATCTATCTTGTAATTAAATATTATCTAGTCAGTTAAGGCTGCTACATGCTTGAATGGCTGAAAAGTTAAACCATAGACCCCGAGTTTAATCTTTAATATTAAGTTTTTCAGACTCCAGTTTGTATTCAATGGGTTTTTGATCATCATTCTCATGTCTGCTTGCTTTAGAGGATCTTTGACATTCCTTTCTGAAGCACTGATTGGAAGAATTCCACTCCATCTTGCTATTGAAGTGCTACGCTCTGGGCCATTGTGCACAAGGTTATTGCTTGAAATTGTTCATCCTGCTGGAGGTCTGACACAAAACTATGTTATTTGATTATAGCATTAAAACGTGGGAGACGCAATTATCTACACGCACAACAATCATGAAATTACAGGTAATTAAAAGTCCTGCGTTGATCTGAGTAGGGTAATTGTAAAATGCCTTTAAATCACCTATTGCTTGCAAACTAGATATTTTCTCAAGATGAATGGCTCATATATTATTTGGTAACAAGATCTGCGTTTCCACTATATATCTCAGAAATTCACAGACATTGGGGAGTGTTCTTGAGTTGGTGTCAGTTCCACTGTGTACACACCGTAAAATGGTCTGCATTTTTGGTATAACAAGACATGCATTGTTTAAGACAAGTGTAAGTGATGTTTGCAAGGGAAGACATTTGATCCAATTATCCAATATCATGCTGCAACTTTAGTGCTGATGCCTTACCAAAAACATGATATTTCTTCAAAAAACACCACTTAAGTTTTCCAAGATCTAGCCTTTAAGACTTCAAGTGAAATCATATGGCCAAAAGTATTCTAATTTTGATTCATCGAGGTTAGTAAGAAAAGTACTGGTAAGCTGAAAGTTGAGGAGAGACCTGATAGAAGTACATAAAGTTATAAGAGTCACAGATAGGGAGACTGACAGAACCTTTTTCGGAGGATATATCAAATTCTAGAAAATATAGTTTTAAGGGGAGAGAGACAATGTTTAAAGAGACTAGACCAAGTGGACCCATTGGGTCCAAGCCTCTCCTGCATTGGTGCAGCACCCTCTCCTCCCCTCTCCCCCCTCCCCTTCAGCCCTCCCCATCCTCTTCACCCCTCCCCCCACTCCCTCCCCTCGCCCAAGTCCCCTATCTTTCCCCCACCCCCTCCCCATCCCCTTCACCCCTTCCGCCATCCCTCCCCTTCCCCTCCCCTCTCCCCCCCCTCCCCATCCCCCTACCCCCTCCACGTGTCCCGCCATTCCCCTTCCCTCCCCTGCCCTCCCCCCTCCCCTCTCCCCCCCCCCCCAACCTCCCCATCCCCCCTCCCTCCCTTCCCCTCCCCCTCTCCTCTTCCCCCCTTCCTTCCCCTCCACCACTCCCCTCCCTCCCCCTCGGCCCAACTGTGGACCCGTTGCCGGGCGGGGAGTGGCAGGCAAGGGGGGACAAGGAAAAGGCACTGACCTCGGCCCTGTTTCTCCTGCGGGCCAGTCGTGAAGCCGAAGCATCTCCTCCAGCTCGGCTGCAATCTGCGGCGGGGAACGGCGGCGACGGTATGGACCCGTTGCCGGGCGGGGAGTGTCTCCCGGGACTGTGGGTGGGCGAGAGTGGACAGGGGGAAGGCACTAACCTCAGCCCCATTTCTCCTGCGGGCCAGGCGTGGAGCCGAAGCCTCTCCTGCAGCTCAGCTGCGAGCGGCGGGGACAGCCATCTTGTGGGTTATCGGCCGCCGCGCTGCGCCACAGGAGGAAGGTCAGGCGCGGGGCACGCCGGGACGGGCGCCTGTCCTCCCGCTGGTCCTCCTGGGGGTGGGTGGGTTTATTAGGTAAATTGTTTTTAATAAGTGACAAAAGTGTGTTTATTCAGACCACGGGGGGGGGGGGGGGGGGGGGGGGGGGTGGTGCTAAAATTGTCACGCAGTCGTGTACCGTTTTGGCTATGTAGAGGGTATGGTACACACATAACATAAACATATACGCACAAACAAACCAAGAGTTTTAGAGATAGATAGATAGATAGATAGATAGAGAGAGAGAGAGAGAGAGAGAGAGAGAGAGCGAGAGAGAGAGTGAGAGAGAGAGAGAGAGAGAGAGAGAGAGAGAGAGAGAGAGAGAGAGAGAGAGAGAGAGAGAGAGAGAGAGAGAGAGAGAGAGAGAGAGAGAGAGAGAGAGACAGACAGACAGACAGACAGACAGACAGACAGACAGACAGACAGACAGACAGACAGACAGACAGATTGATAGATGTGCATCGTCAGTTTTTTACACAGAGGGTGGTGGGTGCCTGGAATGTTCTCCCGGGGGTGGTTGTGGAGTCAGATATGATAGTGGATTTTGAAAGACTTGGTTAGGCACATACATATGAAAGAAATAGAGGGATAAGGATTAGGTGCAGGCAGATAAGAGGTAGCCTTGGCATTGTGTTCAGCACAGACATTGTGCGCCAAAGAACCTGTTCCTGTGCTGTATGTTCTATTTTCTGGTACAACAACAATAATATATAGCAATGAGCAATCAGCTCAGCATGTTAGGCAGCATCTGTGGAGTAAATGGAAAGTTAACCTTCGGAACTTCATTTGGACCGTAAGAGTGGAGAAGAAATAACAAGTATAAGGATGTGAGGAGGAGTGGTGGGGCAAGAGCTGGCAAGTGACAGGTGGATCCAGGAGACGAAGGGTTGATCATCAAATGGTGTCAGGAGGGGGAGAGAAGAATGGAAATGGAAATGGAGATAGAGGCTGGGGGGTGATTGGTGCAGGCAACCAAAGGCGACAGTTGATGGAATCTGAGAAGAAAAGAAGTTAGAGGATGGAACCAGAAAAGGGAGGAAAGGTGGATAGATTGAAACAGTGTGAGGAGGGCACTCAGTGGGAGGAGTGTGTGGGGTAGATGGAGGGCACTCAGTGGGAGGAGTGTGTGGGATAGATGGAGGGCACTCAGTGGGAGGAGTGTGTGGGATAGATGGAGGGCACTCAGTGGGAGGAGTGTGTGGGATAGATGGAGGGCACTCAGTGGGAGGAGTGTGTGGGTGGTGGATAGATGGAAACAGTGTGAGGAGGGCACTCAGTGGGAGGAGTGTGTGGGTGGTGGATAGATGGAGTGGGTGGGGATCACTCTGTCCGTGACTCACTGGTTTGCCCTTCCCTCCCCTCCCATTTACATCTCTTCCCAGTCAATTTCCCTTGCAACACAAGAGCTGCAACACCTGTCTCCACAACCTCCTCCATCGCCTTCACCCAATGACCTAAATAGCCCTTCCAGGTGAGGCTGAGGTTCACCTTCATCTCCTCTAACCTTACCCATTGCATTTGGTGATGTTAACGTGTCTTCCTCCACATCGGTGAGATGAAGCACAAAATACACAGTCGCATTGCTGAGCGCCTACACTCTATCCACTTTGGCCATGCAGAGCTTTTGCTTGTAAACCATTTTACTTTCTCTTCTTATTCTCACACCACCCTCTCAGTCCTCAGCCTTCTGCACTGCCAGGGTGAAGCCAAGCCAGGGGCGTATCTACAGAAAATAGCGCCTATGGCAAGCACTGAAATTGTGCCCCTGTCCAAACATCTGACACGGACCAGGTAGGGCCCATCCTGTGCGTGTTTGGGGGTTTAGTTTAGAGATACCGCGTCGAAACAGGCCCTTTCGGTCCACCGGGTCCGCTCTGAGCAGAGATCCCTGCACATTAACACTATCCTATACCCAATTTCTACATTTACCAAGCCAATTAACCTACATACCTGTACGTCTTTGGAGTGTGGGAGGAAACCGAAGATATCGGAGAAAACCCACGCAGGTCATGGGGAGAACGTACAAACTCTGTGCAGACAGTGCCCGTAGTCGGGATTAAAACCGGGTCTCCGGCGCTGCATTCGCTATAAGGCAGCAACTCTACCTCTGCCCCACAGGTCCTACAGGTGCTACAGGTCCACCGCCGATTTCCCAGCAACCAGTGGTCCAGCTCCCCCCTTTAATCCAGACAGAGAGCGCACTTGAAATCTCCCCCTGGAAGTCCTCTTCCAACCCCCCCCCCCCCCCGAAAATGTTGTGCCCAGGCTGGGTGAGGCGGCGGATCCCGACCTCATCATGACAATAAAATATATTGTATTGTATAAGACTGTGACCTCTGTTGGTCTGACAAAACGGATAATTTGACAAGGCTCTGGAACCAAGGGTGCCAGAAAAGGTGGTGGTGGACCTGTATTCCATCAACAGCCTAGATCAGAGGTGATCTGCTAGCCTTTGAGAAGTCTATATGTGTATAACTGTGGAGTGGAACAAAACCTCCAGTTACAAAGCACCATTTAATATTTTGCTATGACTTGTGAAAAGGGTTAATGGTATTAGTTGGACTAAAGCACTCATTATCGGCAACGTAGCGGTGGCGCTACTGCCTTACAATCCTGACTACCGGCGCTGTCCGTATGGAGTTTGTACGTTCTCCCCGTAATCTGCATGGGTTTTCGCCGGGTGCTCCGGTTTCCTCCCATACTCCAAAGGCATACAGGTTTGTTTGTTAATTGGCTTGGTATAAAATGTAAAATTGTCCCTTGTGTCACTGGCGCCCCCCTTCAAGTGGCGCCCAAGGCACGTGCCATAACTGCCATACCCTAGACACGCCACTGAGCCAAGCGCAAACAAGGGCAACAGCGGCTTGCATTCTGCCTGCTTAGTATTCCCGCATCTTTCGTGACTCTGTAATAACATATGTTCCTTATTACAGCGGCAAAGAAACCCTCAAGTATTAATTGTCCTAATCTACGTTCACTCTGAAAACCTTGCGATATTAAGCAAGGCACAACACATGCACATTCCATGCATGACTATTTCAATGGACTTCTCCGCGGATTGTCACCTTGTCATGGTGGAGAAACTTGTGTGGTCCTGAGATCCTGAGAGTGATGGCATCTGGAGCCATGCTCCTGGCCGGGTCACCCGTGGCGGTAAGGTCGAGGGGGAGGTCCCTGACAAAGAGCAATCCAACCAAGACCTCAATGGTGGAACAGGCGGAGGATGATGGCTGACTTTAGTGGAGCGTCACAACGGCTGGGAAGGCGGATGAAGGCTGCAACAGAAAAGGGTCCCCGGTTGTCTTGGACTCCACACCACTGGATCCTGACCCAGATCTGTCAAGGACCATGTGGTTGCTGTCTGTGCACCAGTCTCCCCACGTTAAACAAAGTCACCAATGGAGAGGACAGTCATACTTGCTTCGAGTGACCGCTGATGATGATGATGATTTCAATGGTTGAGCTCTCTTTCCTTGACCTGAGATTTCTCCATTCACTTCTTGGCCTCACTGTGAATCAGACAGATCAATTAATTTATATAGAAGCATATATTCCCCCCTCCCATCCTTTTCCTCCCCTCTCTCCCCCATGCACCACCTGGACTAATACCTATTTTAGGTAATTAACCTACAATCTCCCCCCCACCCACTACTTCATTGCCCCTCATTTGTTTTTAACTTCCCTCTCTTCCTGAACCCCACCTGTACTCACAACTATTTTTCCATTCTCACCCTTCCATTCAACCTGGATTGCTGACTGGCTTCACAATTTGCAGCTTTTCTATCCTCATCTCACACCTTTCGTCTTTTCATCTCTGTCCTTTGTCCAACCATCTGCCTATCAACCCCCACCCCCACCCCTCGCTTGTGTCAACCTATTACCTAAGATAGATACAAATGGCTGGAGTAACTCAGCGGGTCAGACCGTATCTCTGGAGAAGCTGAAAAGGTGACATTTCGGGTCAAATCCGAGAAGACCCTAAAGATCTGAAGGGTCTCAACCCGAAACATCACCTATTCTTTTTCTCCAGAGATGCTGTCAGAATCGCTGAGTCACTCCAGCTTTTTGTGTCTATCTTAGTTTAAATCAGCTTCTGTAGTTCATTCCTACACATTCACCCTATTACTGGCCAGGTTTGTAATTGCCTTTCCTCTCTGTCAGTTTTCGTCCCAAACCCCTGCCCCAACAATCAGTCTGTAGACAGGTCCCAGCCCAAAACATAATCTGTTCATGTTCTACAGAGATGCTGTCTGACCGGCTGAGTTACTCCAGCATTTTGCATCATTTTTGGTAACCCTGCATCTGCTGTTCCTTGTGTCTTCATCATGGACCAGTCGGGCTGAAGGGCCTGTTTCCGTGATGCTATGACTCCATGACCCTACCCACTTGCCACTTCTGACCAGCATCTTCTGCCCTACCAGTGAAGGATCAGTGGTTCTCACATGGGCTTCATCAACATCTCAGTGTAGACAAAACCAAGTAGAAACAAGCCATCCTCAATCCTCGGAGAACGCCTAAGAAGAAGAAATTATTTTATAACAATCGGTTATGGTTTGATACGTATTATTCCTGAACTTTTCTTAAGGGCATTAATTAACTCAGGGTTGAGTGATTTTTTAGTATTCACCTCTATTATTACATTGAAAAAATATTTTATACTTGCCTGAGAGTTGTGCAATCATGTCTTTAAATTCTTTGAATATTATCCAAGTTAAACAGATCGCTTACCTTACCCTTATCTCCTCAATGATCCTTTATCCCATTGAAAAACAGTCCTGGTTGTATTACTCACCACAAACTCCTGAGGCAATAATAGCAATAAATATAGCAATGGAGGTGATCCAATTAATCCCATTCCACATCTCCCTGACTCATTCTTCATAGGGCGGCACGGTAGCGCAGCGGTAGAGTTGCTGCTTTACAGCGAATGCAGCGCCGGAGACACAGGTTCGATCCTGACTACGGGTGCTGCACTGTAAGGAGTTTGTACGTTCTCCCCGTGACCTGCGTGGGTTTTCTCCGAGATCTTCGGTTTCCTCCCACACTCCAAAGACGTACAGGTATGTAGGTTAATTGGCTGGGTAAATGTAAAAATTGTCCCTAGTGGGTGTAGGATAATGTTAATGTACGGGGATCACTGGGCGGCACGGACTTGGAGGGCCGAAAAGGCCTGTTTCCGGCTGTAGATATATGATATGATATGATATGATAGAAACATAGAAAATAGGTGCAGGAGTAGGCCATTCGGCCCTTCGAGCCTGCACCGCCATTCAATATGATCATGGCTGATCATCCAGTTCAGTAACCTGTACCTGCCTTCTCTCCATACCCCCTGATCCCTTTAGCCATAAGGGCCACATCTAACTCCCTCTTAAATATAGCCAATGAACTGGCCTCAACTACCTTCTGTGGCAGAGAATTCCACAGACTCACCACTCTCTGTGTGAAGAAATGTTTTCTCATCTCGGTCCTAAAAGACTTCCCCCTTATCCTTAAGCTGTGACCCCTGGTTCTGGACTTCCCCAACATCGGGAACAATCTTCCCGCATCTAGCCTCTCCAACCCCTTAAGACTTTTATATGTTTCAATAAGATCCCCCCTCAGTCTTCTAAATTCCAGCGAGTATAAGCCTAGTCTATCCAGTCTTTCTTCATATGAAAGTCCTGCCATCCCAGGGATCAATCTGGTGAACCTTCTCTGTACTCCCTCTAAGGCTAGAAGTAGGAAAGGAGTTTAGAGGGATAGAGGCCAAACATGTGACGGTGGGACTAGTGTAGATGGGGCATCTTGGTTGACATGGGCAAGTTGGGCCGAAGGACCTGTTTCCATGATGTGCGACTCTATGATTCGATGAATCTAAATGCTCCGTGACATATCATATATATATACAGCCGGAATCAGACATGGGTCTAATTTATTTACAATTAAGACACAACATGTTTTCCATTGGTAGATTTCTCTTGAATGTTAACATTATCCCGCTTCTCTCCCTTTGAAGATATGTCAACATTTTTCTAGGAAGTGGTTTTCTTCATCCTTTCAGTCAATGGATTCTGGCCATTGCAATTCCCTGCGTACAAGATTGCTTGCTCGTCACTTTCCATTCATGCCCCTCTTCCCACTATCCTCTTGCTGCTTGCTTCCTCCTGGGTTGAAGCCGCTCTTCAACGTCCGGTAGTTTTTCCTACTCTACCCCCATCTTGGGCCTGGGCACTGTGCCATCGAAGGCCTACAGCCTTTCCCTTCCACGGGTGCCCAGTGCCATTGGTGCATGGAGTCGGTGGTCAATGGCCAGTGGTGTGTTATGTGCAGATGGTGGATGCAGAGGGAATCCTTTAGCACAGAGAGAGGCCAGCAGCACCCTTTGCTTAACCTGCAACACGTCAGAGTGGTCTTTGCGACCCTACTCTGGATCATGATTATGAACCGCTCTGTTAGGCACCCAAGAAAAGGCCACGTTGGCCTTCATCAGTCAAGATATTGAGTATAGAAGTTGAGATGTTATATTACAGTTGTATAAGATGATGGTGAAACCACATTTGGAGTATTAAGTTCAATTTTGGTCACCCTGCTATAGGAAAGATGTTGTTGAGATAAAAAGAGTGCGGAGAAGATTTACGAGGGTGTTGCCAGGAATCAAGGGCCTGAGCTACAGAGTAGGCTTGGACTCTATTCCTTGGAATGCAAGAGGATGAGGGGTGATCTTATAGAGGTGTACAAAATCGTGAGAGGAATAGATTGAGGTAAACGCATAGATCTCTTGCTCAGAGTAGTGGAATCGAGAACCAGAGGACATAGGTTTAAGGTGAGGAGGGAAATAATTAATAGGAACCTGAGGGGTAACATTTTTACACAAAGGGTGGTGGATGTATGGAACGAGCTGCCGGAGGAGGTAGTTGAGGCAGGTACTATCGCTATGTTTAAGAAACATTTAGACAGATACATGCATAGGATACGTTTAGAGGCATCTGGGCCAAACGAAGGCAGGTGGGACTAATGCAGATGGGACATGTTGGTCTGTGTAGGCAAGTTGGGTCAAAGGGCCTACTCCCATGCTGTATGATTCTATGACTCTATGACTAATAGATAGGGTAGATGCACAGAGTCTTTTACCCAGAGTAGTGGAATCACGAACCAAAGGTCATAGGTTTAAGGTGAGAGGGGGAAAAAATTTAGTAGGAACCTGAGTAGCAACATTTTTTACACAGACAGTGGTTGGTATATAGTATGAGCTGCCAGAGGAGGTGGTTGTGGTTGTATAACAACTGTTGAAAGACATTTGGACAAGTACATGGAAAGGAAAGGTTTAGAGGGATAGAGGCCAAACATGTGGCAGTGGGACTAGTGTAGATGGGGCATCTTAGTTGACATGGGCAAGTTGGGCCGAAGGGCCTGTTTCCATGATGTGCGACTCTATGACTCGATGAATCTAAATGCTCCGTGACATGGGTCTAATTTATTTACAATTAAGACACAACATGTTTTCCATCGGTAGATTTCTCTTGAATGTTAACATTATATCGGTGCCTCAATGTAACACATTCTGGAGATTATTTTCTGGCGTGGCCTGCAGCCCTGGTGCAAAGATCAACTCCCTGACCCCTGTATACACAAGTGTGTCTTTTGTGAAGTTGATCGGAAGATTCTAGATGCAGCATGAAAGACATAAATGAAACCTCTTGATGATAAGGATCTTTCCTTCCAGTCATCCACATTAAATGATGCAATGCCCCACCTTCTCAGCTATGACTCCTAAACAATTCCATCTGCCAAAATGTCATGCCTTACAAAGATATCAGCCTTTATGAGCACTATAATGCATCCTGTTTCATGTTAGCTTGCTCAGTGACATGTGACAGTTATCAAATTTGTGGAGGTGTTTGAAAGTCATGCAGCAAAATAGTACAGCCTGTTCTTGAGGTGATTTTAGTCTTGTCAGGTTTTTTTTTCAATCCACTAATGCACTTAGGATTTCAGTAATAAAACATCAGACAGGAAAGCAAACTACTCACATTTCTAACATTATTCTTAACAGCATTCTCTTTCTTGCGATGCAAAATCAAATTGTTTTAATGGTAATATCTAATGTTAGCATTAATTGGAATGCTATTCAAAAAGGAGATGGATTCCAGAAGACGCATTAACAACAACAATGAAGATGGGAGAACATTGCTTAATTCTTTTGTTAATGTTCCACTTACATTGCTTTTGAGAGCAGCATTCCTTTTCAGCAATGTTGCTCTGAACATTTTTTTTCTGTTTGCAATATGTTGACACTGACAAGGCCAAATTGATTGTGCATCCCTGGTTACCCTGAACTTTCAAATAATTGCTGGTTCCATTACAAATTAAGCATGCAATAGAGACAAATCATATATAGGGCAAAACCAAGTGGGAAAGGCCAGTCCTTTGTGACAAGACCATTAGCACACGAGCTGTGTTCTTGTGACATATTGGAAGCTTTTACTGCCATGATGTTGCAAAATGAGAGACTTATTAAATTCAGTTTGACAGCTCTTTGCTTTGTGCCAGTGTTTATTGCTGGGTCCTCATCATTTTCTGGGAAAATAACTGCAAGGATGAAGTATACAGGTCTGTCATCCCTGACATTTCATTGCTGGCGATACTCTAATGTCAATGAGGTACACTACACTCTGCTTCAAAAGTTACTTTTAGGCCTCAGGTCAAGATCTATCTCAGATCTTTATTGTACACCAGCTATGTGCTCGGAATGGTAGTGTTACTAAATACAGCCATCACTGCAGTCTGTTTCTGCTTTTTCAGTTGGGGATGCAGTAGCAATGCTGATATTTATTAGACACACAAGGAACTGCAGATACTGAAAATACAATATGCTGGAGTAACTTAGCAGGTCAGGCAGCATCTCTGGAGGAAATGGATAGGTGATTGTTTCCGGTCGGGACCGTTCTTCAGATTGATTGTCGTGCGGGGAGAAAGGTGAAGAGAGCTGGGGGGAATGGGACAAAACCTGGCAACAGGGGTAACGTTTTCACACAAAGGATGGTGGGTGTATGGAACAAGCTGCCAGAGGAGGTAGTTGAGGCTGGGACTATCTCGACGTTTAAACAAACAGTTAGACAGGTACATGGATAGGAAGGTTTGGAGGAATATGGGGGCAGTTGGATTAATGTAGCTGGGACATGTTGACCGGTGTGGGCAAGTTTGGCCGAAGGGCCTGTTTCCACGCTGTATCACTCTATGACTCTGTGAGCGAGTCTGGGTCAGAACATGGTTGGAGAGTAGGAGAGCAACAGGAAACATGAAGGGGGAGCAGTGAAAGAGGATCTTGCATAACTCCCGTTGACGAAAGGAGGAGAACTTCTCCAAAGTAGGCATACCTTGGGGAGATTTCACAGTGGTGCAGTAAAATGGGGACACAAGGAACGGCAGATGCTGGAATCTTTTGTTATCCTTCCATGATCACCCTGAACAGAGAAGGCAGTCAAGAGTCAACTATTGTGGTGTGCCTGGAGTCACATAGAAACCAAGGCTGGGTATACAGTATATGGCAGATTCATCTGCCTGAGGGACATTAGTGAAACAGAATGGACAGAAACATAGAAGCATAGAAAATAGGTGCAGGAATGGGCCATTTGGCCCTTCGAATGGCTGATCATCCAAAATCAATACCCTGTTACTGCTTTTTCCCCATATCCCTTGATTCATATCATATCATATCATATACATACAGCCGGAAACAGGCCTTTTCGGCCCTCCAAGTCCGTGCCGCCCAGTGATCCCCGTACATTAACATTATCCTACACCCACTAGGGACAATTTTTACATTTACCCAGCCAATTAACCTACATACCTGTACGTCTTTGGAGTGTGGGAGGAAACCGAAGATCTCGGAGTAAACCCACGCAGGTCACGGGGAGAACGTACAAACTCCTTACAGTGCAGCACCCGTAGTCCCATTAGCCCTAAGAGCTATATCTAACTCTCTCTTGAAAACATCTGGTGAATTGGCCTCCACTGCCTTCTGTGGCAGAGAATTCCATAGATTCACAACTCTCTGAGTAAAAAAAGTTTTTCCTTATCTTAGTCCTTAATGGACTACCCCTTATTCTTAATCTGTGACCCCTGGTTCTGGATTCCCCCAACATTGGGAACATTTTTCCTGCATCTAGCCTGTCCAATCCCTTAAGAAATTTATGTTTCTATAAGATCCCCACTCATTCTTCTAAATTCCAGTGAATATAAGCCCAATTGATCCATTCTTGACAAAAACTCAGTTGTTTCACCGTCATCAGTTCTAAATTCATTTTTTTGAAATTCAGGATTATTTAATTTCATGAAGGTAAATTCTCCAATGGCTATTTGAACTCAATGCCCTGGATGAATAGTACAAAACACAATATACTCATCTGTTTACAACAGTACAAAACACTATATACTGATTTATTGACAATATACAAATCTAGCCGCTAAGATTGCCAATATGAAATAATATCTTTCATAAAGAACTATTCATTTCTCCAGGTGGTTCTTGTACCAAACTGTTCACAATGTGATTTGGTATTGAAGTAATTCAACATTTTATTAATTCCATGTGAGACTGAAGTGAGGGCTAATTTAATGATATTTATTTTTATAGTAGCTTATTGTCTCCGACATGCACCGCAGGTTACATTGCAATATTGCATAATTGTGGTGGGGTGTGCAGAAAATATCTTAATCTTACAAGATCAAGCATCATGACCATGTGGAACAATGTGGAACAATGTTGGCGAACTAGCTGGCTCTGAATCAGTAACCTACAATCTGTGAGTGTTACCACGTGAAGGTGATATAGAGAGATATAGAACAAATGAATGAATGATATGCAAAAAAAGTAATGGTGATAAAGCTGAGGGCTAGGTGAAAACAGGTAGCAGACAATGAAACTGACCTGAGATCAGTGTGCCTCATCCACAAACTCTATCATCACAAGTTAGTGCTGGATGATGATGATGATGATATCAATGATCAGATCAGCTTGCCAAGCACAAAGATACAGATATACCTTTTGATGTTACATTGTCATCAGTTTCTTCCATTCTTAGCTATTTTGGTCTTTCTCGAAAGAAAAGGCACAAAGTACTGCAGTAACTCAGCGGGTAAGGCAGCATCTCTGGAGAACATGGATCGGTGACTTTTTAGGTGGGACCCTTCTTCTGATTTGCCACAACTTGTTCTAATAAACGAAACTAATAAACTAAATTTTTTAACATACTTAAGGTACTGAATCCATTTGTCTTTTTACTTCCCTGTTAAGTCCTTTTTAGTCACAGCAGTAGAAGCCTCAAAATAGCAATTCCAGGACATTTGCAATAAACATTTCCATCTCTTTTAAGACATGTTGAATGAAACATTGTTGTAGTGGCACAGCAGTCAATACTACTGCCTCAAAGCTCCAGGGACCTGGCCTTGCATACTGCCCACCTGGAGTTTGCACTTTCTCCTTGTGACCACATGTGCTGCCAGCATATGCTCTGGTTTCCCCTCACATTCCAAGGTGTAGCCAGCCGGTGGGTTAATTGGCTACTGCGAGAAAATGGCAAATTCCTTAATGTGCATATGAGAGGGAATAAGTTGCAGGTTGCAACTCTCTATACGCACCCCTGTAAGGAGCAGTCCCTTCAAAAAACACACTATTTCTGGCTTTACTGGGCAGTTCCCCATAGGCGAACATGCATTTACCCATTTTGATTCTTAATAATTACAACTTCAATTCTCAATTATAATTAGTAGAATCTTTAAGTGAAGCCTAAATTTAGCATTTTCACATACTACTTTCTTTAGGTCAGACGTGCCCTCCTGAGGGGCTGCAGGAAGAAGGGTGTACCCTGGATTCATCCTCGGAGCTTCTCTGCCTTGTTTGATGGAGCTGTACTGCAGCTATTTGGCAGTGGGTATGAAAATGTCAGTTGGCAGCCATCAAATGCTTCCTGTGGTGGCTGATCAGCCTGGTATCCCTCTTCATATTGAATGGTGGTGCTGGCTGGAAGGGCCGAATGGACTACTCCTGCACCAATGTTTTATGTTTCTATGCTCCTATGTTTCTCATCCTTCACTCCATTGTCTAAATCATACTATAAGATTTAGTTAAGTGGGTGAAGCATGCACCTTTTCTGTGAAGGTCTCTCCAGTTATCGTGACTTGTCACAGGCTATTCTTCTATTCACTTGGTAATGCCCCAAATCAAGTGGCAGATGAGACGAAGATGCCTTCTGTTACCTCTTCAACATGCATGCTGTCTGGGAGTGACACAAGGCCCTATTTATTAAATGCCTAAATGTTGGCTCTCAATAAACAAACTCATTTGATCCATACCCAATTCTTCCAATTAATATTCATGGCACCTGCCTCCCATCATTATAGAGAATGAAAGGGTGGCCTTTATTACACCCCTCACAAGTGCACACATTCCTTCACCGATAATTAATTCTTGAAATGTAGTAAGTGGAATTACAGAGAAGAATATGTTTTTCAAGTATTCCCCCTGTCATCCCCAAGAGCGCATCTGACCCTTGCAACCCCTTCTGCCACCTTGTATTTGCTTTGTAATAGACAGCAATTTATATTGTATGTTATCCAAATAAAAATGTGATCTCTTCCCAATATTCATTCAGAGCACCAGCTTGCAATCTACTTAACCTCGGAATTTCCTGGTGCCTGCCTGAGATCCCGTTGAATCTCAAGTTTCTTCATGTTCGTTACAACTGAATTATCTCCTTGTCATCCAAACCTCTAATCAGGAAATAAATCATGCTTCTCTAATCACCAGTGAGTACTGTAATGAACGCAGGTCCCACAAATTGCCATTGCTCTTGCCTCAGTTCCGTTGTTTAGTTCAATAAAAAACCTGGTAAACAGAGGAATGGTTAGATTTAATAATGTATTGATTTATCACTGAATGGGGGCAAATTATATATCTTGAATTGGTCACACATTTCCCTGGAAGAGTCCTCCGCTTCCACAGCCCACACTGCAATTTTTCCGTTTTGTCAAAATAAACTAAAAGTACATAAAGGTGAGTTGATAGCAGAAAGTAGTAGGTAGTTTGCCATGCAGAAGGTTCTGGATGTCCTTGTACACACTGATCCATTGCAGGCAGCTGCACGTTCCAAGATTCAAGCTGGTCCAGGCTCCAGTTTATGAGTTGGTCAACTGTCTAGTAATTAAACGTATATCTCCTAACTAAATTGCAAATAATTACTTCATTCCTATTATACTACTGCAATGAATCCTGTGACCAGATTATCATCACTTCCTTTCCACCCTCACCTATTTTGTTGTCGAAGATAGACACAAAATGCTGGAGTAACTCAGCGGGACAGGCAGCATCTCTGGATAGAAGGAATGGGTAATGTTTCGGGTTGAGATCCTTCCTCACAGAAGGTCTGAAGGAGGGTCTTGACACGAAACGTCACCCATTGAATCTGAAGAAGGGTCTCGACCCGAAACATCACCCATTCATTCTATCCAGAGATGCTGCCTGTCCCACTGAGTTACTCTAGCATTTTGTGTTTATCTTAGGTGTAAACCAGCGTCTGCTGTTCCTTCATACCTATTTTGTTGTCATTGTTGCCAATTGTGTTTGGGCATTTTCATTAAGGGTTCATCACATAGTCATAGAGTGATACAGCGTGGAAACAGGCCATTCAGCTCAACTTGCCCACACCGGCCAACATGTCCCAGCTACACTAGTCCCACCTACATGCATTTGGTCCATATCCCTCCAAACCTGTCCTATTTATGTAACATGATCTATGTACATGATCTACCTCTAAACACCCATTCAATGAAAAGTCTTTCTTCACATCCTCAGTATTATCATAACTAACAAAAGAGGGTCAAGGATAATGAGGACAAGGTAGGAAAGTAAGTAGAAGCAAGGATCACATCAGCCATGAACTTGTTGAAATGCAGAGCAGACGTGTAGAAGCAGGGAATGGAGGGTCATGGGTCACATGCAGGCAGAGGAGGTTAGTTTAACGGCGTCATGTTCAACACAGACATTGTGGACCGAAGAGTCTGTTCCTGTGCTATACTGCTCTGTGGTCTTTATTCTATGTTCTGTGTTTAGACTCAAGGGGCTGTGGCTTACGCCTGCTTATGCTTTTTGTGTTACATTGATAGCGATCGAACACAATACAAAAAACATACAATTGTTCCCAGAATTGTAGATCCCTAATTGTAAATTCCTGAAGAATTGCCAACCCTAATTCCTAATGGTCTATTATTCATAATTCCAGCTGCCAAGATTTCTGTTTCCATTTCTCCCACTTCATTCATGGTGCTGACCTTCTATAATCAATCAAATCAATATTCTACGCACAATTTAAACATAGCTAGGGCACCATTACATGCCATGTCCACTCACAACACGTGCCCTGGTTGGCTCTATCTGAACTAGAATAATCAATATTTCTTTCAGCCCGTTCTCTCCCTTTCTTTGGGGGTTTTTTTGAGGCCTTGTCATGTTTCATTGCTAATGACGCAGAGGCCTGGGCGGTGATGCACACATCACGAGTTCAAATTCCACCATGGCAAATGGGGAAGTAAACACAGTTAATAAACCAAATAAAAATCTAGAATAAAAAGTATCAGTAAAGTTGAGCATGAAGGAATTGAACAGTTGTAAAGATTTATCTGGTTTACTAATGGCCATCACACAATAATATCGGCCACTCTAACCTTTCATCAATGCAGCGTTTGAATAGCTAAAGGCTTGCTCTGATCCTTAAGGTATCCCACTATTGTGCCAGTCTTAAAATGTCCCTCTTATTCCTCGTCTCTATTTTTTGAAAATAATCAGTACACTTTTCATGCTGACCTGAACCCCTATCTCATTAACAACCTTTCTTGTGGCACTTCACCAAATGCCTAGGCATGGTTCCAGCAAAGTAATTGATTTTTCACTGTCCTTTAAAGAAAGCCATTCCATTGAACCAGAATACCACTGGAAAGTATAATAAGAATCAAACTGGAAAGACCAGGTGGAATTGGCCTATGCAATAGATTCGATGACCCACACAATTGACTTTGCTGAGATGTACAGCTGTGTGCTTTTGCCCACATCCTACCACAGTTCACAAGTTCATAAATTCTTAAGTAGTAGGAGCAGAATTGGGCCATTCAAGTCTACGCCACCATTCAATCAGGGCTGATCTACCTTTCCCTCTTAACACCATTCTCCAGCCTTCTCCCCATAACTCCTGACACAGTTGCTGCTCAGACACATTAAGCAACAATCTAACAGAACCGCATTCATAGAATCATTCCTCTCGGGCAACAACCCAGGTTCAACCAAAATAGGAGCCTAGAGGTCAATTAACCAGACATCTGTTGTTGGGTAAAAAGCTGGAATCTATTATTGTTGTGGTAACTTAAAATGAATAAGCAAATTCAACTTGGTTTTATAGAACAGAAATTGAAGGATATGAGTGTTTGTATAAACAAGATGCAGGATTAACACATAGATATAGCAAACAGGGAGCCAATGTATTTTTGGACTTCATTATAAAAAGGTTGAGGACAAGGAATAAGGAAGTATGGTATTGTTGCGGCTGAACAGGGATTTAACAAAGCCATACACATCATTTTGGTTTTGGTGCAATAGGTCATATTTGCTTTGAAATTTATCCAGATTAGTTTCACCAGGTTGAAACTTGAAGGTGTCCAATAAAATACATGATGGTCATCTAGAGAAAGGAATTAGAAAAATGTGAGGAACCTTGCTGAAATGTATAAGGTTGTGAGATGAATTGACAAATTAACAACTGAGTAGTTTTCTTTACTTGACGAATGTAGGACCAGGAGATTTAGGGTCAGAATCTAGACATGAATGTGAGGTAATGGGTTGTGAAACATTTTAATTCACTGTCCGAGATGACTGGATATTCGAACGTTAAATACACTCTTATTATAACTGACCATAGGGAGGGGAATTAGTGCTCGTTGTCTGCTATAACAGAGTGTAATAAATGGCATTTCATGTGTAGAGACCCAACAACAAAATTTAGGCTGAGCAAGGCCTGCACGGACAGTGGTGCCTTTTTACAACGGTAACATTGAACCAAAGCCGTACCTGCCCAAAGCTACAGATTAGGCCTGGAAGGTGCCGAGGAAGGTGTGTGGGCTGGCGGTGGCATAAGCAGCCCAGCCAGGAAGTGGCCGGGAAGGCGATGCAGCCCGGCCTGATGGTGAAGGTCAGCAGTACCAGGGGTAGCGTTGGCCAGGGGTAACGTTGGCAGCCTGACTTGCAAGCAGCCGTGGTGGCGGGCGGGTCAGGGATGGCTTAAGCAGTTTCGGGTCTGATGGGGTCTGAAGAAGGGTCTCGACCCGAAACGTCACCCATTCCTTCTCTCCAAGATGCTGCTTGACCTGCTGAGTTACTCCAGCATTTTGTGATACCTTCAATTTGTACCAGCATCTGCAGTTATTTTCCTACTCATACTAATTTGAGATGCATTTCTTCCTCTGCTGACTACACCGAATCATTTTTGGATGCAAGTTGTTATCTTGGATGCATGCATGCAAGGAACAGAAGGCTTGAATTGAGTATAAGTGGCTACTAAATGTTCATCTGGTATGATTTTAATTGATGATTCAAGTGATGCAGCTGGTAAATTTGCTGTTTCACAGCACTAGAGACCTGGCTTTAATCCAGGCATCAGGTGCTGTCCATGTGGAGTTTGCACAAACTCCCGTGACCGAGTGCGTTTCCTCCGGCTGTGGTTTCTTCCCACATCCCAAAAATATGCAGGTTTGTGGGTTAATTGGCCTCTGTAAATTGCCTCTTATGTCAGAGAGTGGATGTGAAAGTGGGATAATATAGAACTAATGTGAACGGGTAGACACAAAATGTTGGAGTAACTCAGCGGGACAGGCAGCATCACTGGAGAGCAGGAAGGGAGCTAGAGATGCTGCCTGTCTCGCTGAGTTACTCCAGCATTTTGTGTCTATCTTTGTTTTAAACCAGCATCTGCTGTTCCTTCATGTACATAATGTGAATGGGTGATTGATGATCTGCGTGGACTCAGTAGGCTGAAGGGCCTATTTCCATGCTGTATCTCTAAACTCAACTAAATAAAGAGCACAGCAATAGACAATAGACAATAGACAATAGGTGCAGGAGTAGGCCATTCAGCCCTTCGAGCCAGCACCGCCATTCAATGCGATCATGGCTGATCACTCTCAATCAGTACCCCGTTCCTGCCTTCTCCCCATACCCCCTCACTCCGCTATCCTTAAGAGCTCTATCCAGCTCTCTCTTGAAAGCATCCAACGAACTGGCCTCCACTGCCTTCTGAGGCAGAGAATTCCACACCTTCACCACTCTCTGACTGAAAAAGTTCTTCCTCATCTCCGTTCTAAATGGCCTACCCCTTATTCTTAAACTGTGGCCCCTTGTTCTGGACTCCCCCAACATTGGGAACATGTTTCCTGCCTCTAATGTGTCCAATCCCCTAATTATCTTATATGTTTCAATAAGATCCCCCCTCATCCTTCTATATTCCAGTGTATACAAGCCTAATTGCTCCAGCCTTTCAACATACGACAGTCCCGCCATTCCGGGAATTAACCTAGTGAACCTACGCTGCACGCCCTGCCATGTATCCGCCCATTCACACAACCTGTCCAAGTCACCCTGCAGCCTTATTGCATCTTCCTCACAATTCACACTACCCCCCAGTTTAGTATCATCTGCAAATTTGCTAATGGTACTTTTAATCCCTTCATCTAAGTCATTAATGTATATCGTAAATAGCTGGGGTCCCAGCACCGAACCTTGCGGTACCCCACTGGTCACTCCCTGCCATTCCGAAAGGGACCCATTTATCCCCACTCTTTGCTTTCTGTCTGTCAACCAATTTTCTATCCATGTCAGTACCCTACCCCCAATACCATGTGCTCTAATTTTGCCCACTAATCTCCTGTGTGGGACCTTGTCGAAGCAGTTAAAGCAACTTCATCTTCTTTGAAGTGTTTCAATGAAGGGGGTGGAAGGGAAAACAATCAATAGGATAAAGGGTAGATCATACAAATATTGATGCAAGAATTGGTACTAAGGCCATTGCAAGCAAGCCCTGAGCGCCAACTGATATTTGAATTTAAAAAAAACATGGAGCAGCCAGAGATCACTTTACTCTCCTCAGATGGTGCACAAAAAATAAAACAAATGTATTATTTATGTCATATTGAACTTACATGTAAATAATGCTTCTCAAAATAAATTTGTCAACTTATTAACTTGACTCTGGGTGATCACACAGCATAGCATGTGTTCAGCTATAATGTTGCCAGAACATCATGCCACCCAAACAAAGGTGGCAACCTAGTTATTTGGAAGTGTTATTGCAAACAAAATGTGAATATTCTCCCAATAGAAAGGAGAATTTGCTACTTCAATGTTAAGTGCCACAAATGAATGAAAACATTAAGATTAGAATAATTCGGGAGGAAAAAGAAACTCCTCACCTTTTTGTAAAAAGCAAGCAATCCATTTAAAGGTAATGGGGCGGTGTTACACTCATCAGGAGCCCAGCATGAAGTGCATCTAGCCCACAACTCAGGACATTCATGTTCTGCTAAATAATGCTGAGCGGAATGACGAAGTGAGAACTCAGGTGTGCTCCAGTGCCCAGGCAAGGATGCCTATGACTAGAAATCTGTGTGCCTTTTTTTGTGAACCAGCACTAGTCGTTCTTTATGTTCTAGAAATCATTGTCATTAGTTCCACAGAGAAATGTCTGCAAAAAATGAAGTACATTTAGTAGTAAAGTCATACAGTACGAAAACAGGCCCTTCAGCCCAACTTTCCCATGCCAACCAACGTACCCCATCTATACTAGTCCCACCTGCCACAGTTTGGCCTTTATGCGTCTAACCTTTCCTATCCATATACCTGTCCAAATGTCTTTTAGATGTCGTTATAGTACCTGCCTCAACTATCTTCTCTGGCAGCTTGTTTCATATATTCACCACACTCTGTCTGAAAAAGTTGCCCCTCGGGTTCCTATTAATTTTTTTCATTCTCACCTTAAACCTAGGTCCTCTGGTTCTTGATTTCCCTACCTGGGTAACAGACTGTGCTTTCACTATATTTAATCCCCTCATGATCTTACACACATTTCAGGCCTATATATTTTCTCCTCCAATTAGGCTCTTTGTAAAGCAGTTCTGCCAACTTCCGTGGCAATGTTTCTAGTGTGCATCTTGCATCCTGCCCATTTCAGATCAAAGTATCAGGCAGAAATACAGCTGAAATTTGCTTCATGATTCTGAAATCCAACCTCATTTAGGTTAATGCAACATTGGTTTTACAGATTTGCATAGGTTTGCCATCTCAAATCTACAATTTATTAGTTATTGAATAACTTTCTTTGACGTAGGATTAAATCAGATTTTCCATTTATGTCATTCTGTGTTTTACCTTCTTTCCAGTCATGAGTTCACAGAGAAAGTGATCATTTTAAATATCAAAGCTAGACAAAATTTGATCATACAACAGCAATGTTTTGCAAGGAAAAAGTGTTCAGTCCTTCTATATAATGAGGGTGTAAAATATAATTCAAGAAGTTTTAAATTCATCATGCCTTCTTTAATGGGTTCAATGTCTTAAAATTGGAATTGTAAAATAACACATGGAAGAACTATATTTCATTGCATAAATTTCACATTGCCTATTCTGTTGATGTTGAAAAGTGTACTATTATATTTTGTAGTATTATTTCTAATCTAAAGCTTAGTATATTAACACAGTTTATCTTTAATGTAAATCAAGTCGCACTTCAAAGCTGGCAGAATGTGATTGTAAGGTGTGACATGAATACTTTTTATCTTCCTCCTAACGGCTTCAAGTACTTTCATGGGAAAGAGGACTTTGAAATGTTCATACTGTTCCATCAATACCAGTTTGTCCTTCTTTCTCTAGAAGCTATTTTACTGTCGCACAGGAACTAAGAGCATGTATCACTTTTTGTTAGTAAATGGTTTTTGTGCTGCAGAGAACACACCTTCTCAGTCCTATTCACAACCACAGGCTGTCTCAAAATGCATTACAGGTAATGAAAGACAAATGTCGACATTGTTATAATGTAGGAAACACAGTAGCCAATTTTCACTCAGCAAGCTCCCACAAATGATGTTGCGGTAATAGTGGCAACTTTGCTTTCTCCGCGTCGAACCTGGGTCCCTAATGCTCCCTCCACCAGCTGCAGCATTGTGCCGCCCATGTGATGTAAACTCTGAGAAAAATATTAATCAGTATAAGGAATGGCTGAGGAAAATGGCATAGAAAGGGAATTGCATCACTCCTCGTTTTGAGTACTAAATAACCACCTAAGCCTCGGAGATGCCTGCTCATTATGAGCTGAAAGTGTGCGGCCTGTCACACCGGTGAAGGTAACAAGTAGCCATTAAGGCCTTTTTATATTCGGCTGAGGAGCTGTAGACCAGCTGTGCTCAGGGAAACCAGCTGGCCACACAGCCTAACAGTCGGTCAATAAAGGGGTTGCTGCAGGCTGAACCTTGTTTACAGTTGTTTAAATGCTTTTCCTGAACATGGGGCCACGAAGAGCAGGAATGCCCGTCCCATCTCCACATTCCAACAATGCTCAACTCTGCTGTTGCCCTTAACCTTGTACGTGAACTAATTGCATGAGAACATGTGAATTAGGAACAGGAGTAGATTATTAATCCCCTTGAGCCCTCTTGCTATTCAGTGGGAGCGTGGCTGCTCTGATTCTAATCTCATCTCTGCATTCCTGTCTTCTACTGATAACCTTTCACCCATTTACCTCAAAAATATTCAGCAACTCTGTGTCCACCTTTATTTGAGGAAGACTTCCAAAGGTTCACAACCCTCTGAGAGGAAAGAAAATCACTGTATCACATTATTAAATGGGTTTAGTCTAGTTTAGAGATACAGTGCAGAAACAGGCCCTTCAGCCCACTGTGTCCGTGACGACACGCTATCCCCACACACTAGCACTATCCTACACACACTAGTGTGTAATTTACAACTATATCAAGCCATTTAGTGTACAAACCTGTATGTCTTTGGAGTGTGGGAGGAAATCAGAGCACCCAGAGAAAACCCACATAGGTCACAGGGACAACGTACACACTCCATAGTTAACTAACTATTAAGAGTCCATGGTAGACACAAAATGCTGGAGTAACTCAGCGGGTCAGGCAGCATCTCTGGAGAGAAGGAATGGGTGACGTTTCGGGTCGAGGCCCTTCTTCAGACTGTTAAGAGTCTATAGTCAGTCCATAGTTAGTTGGGCTCAATTAGTGAACCCTAGTTCCAGATTCTCTCACAAGAGGAAACACCCACTGCTCTCATTTTAATCAGGCTCCCGCTCACTCTTCTAAATTCCACCAGTGCCTCTAGACGCCTCTTCAATCACTGTAGCTGCACTAAGTGCCCTCTCCAATCAAGTTACTCTTCTTTGTGACTAAATGACCAGACTTAACCTCTACCTGGTGGCTCTCTCCCCTCCCCCACCCTTGCCTGAATGTTATCGCATCCCAGTTTATTCCACCATGTGGCTGCTGCTGGGTGTTGAAGCTGCTGCTCCTGTTCTCTCTCCAAGTCGGCAACAATATTACGACAGCTTGGCTGAGCTTTTATGAGGTTGGATTCATGAGCCAAAAAATGTGAGAAGAAAGTGATCCACTAATTGGAAAACCTTCTGGCAAATCAGGAGACACCATGGCACTCATATCAGGAGAGCAGTCCTGAACTATTATATACCTCTTGGTGACCCTCGGACTATCCTTGATCAGACTTTGCTGGCTCTACCTCGCACGAAACATTATTTCCTTACACTGTAAATGGTTCGATTGTAATCATGTATTGTCTTTCTGCTGTCCAGTTAACATGCAGCAAAAGCTTTATACTGTACCTCGGTACTCGTGACAATAAACTAAACTGAACTATCCTGAGATCCAATTACTTGCAGTTAAGTAACCCTTAAAAGTGGGGGGGGTGGAGTAGGAATAAATTATTTAGCCTCTCTGGCCAGATTCATTCTTCAATAAGATCTTGGCAGATCAGTGACACAACTCTAATTACGTATCTGTGAGCATTAATTCTTTTGGTAAATAAAAATCTATTTAACTCTAATTCAAGATTTAACTGGGCAACAATTGGCATGCCTTCCATGCAGATTTCTTTCATAACCATGATTGAAGGATTGTACTTTGATCTTTAGACTATATTCTCCTAATTTTAGTATCTGATCAATACCTATCTTTGCCATTTCACACCTGAGGCCAATGTATCTTTTCAAATGGGTTTTGCCTATAGCTGGGCTGACAAACACATGGATGAAATAGGCTGAGAAAATGTCAGTTGCACTTGAATCTTGATAAATTTGAGGTGACGTAAACACCATGAATGATAGGGGAAGGGGAGTCAGTCTACCCCACGACAGAAGGAGGGGGACTTGTACAGTTTGATATCCACAGGGAAGAAGGATCTCCTGTGGGGTTCTGTACCGCATCTTGGTGGAAGCTGTGAGGATAGGTTGGCTTGGAAAATGTCTAGACAAACACTTGAATTACCGAGCCACTATTAGCCAAGTGATGGAAGAGGGGATTAATATGGATGGGTGACCACTGGTTAGCATGAAAGAGGTGGCCTGAATGGGCTGTTTTCATGCTGGATGACTTGGTGACTATAATTGCTTAGTCCTCCATTTATTGTCTAACCATACCACTTGTACTCTGATCTTTCAGGCAGCATTCTGTTCATTTTAAAAATTATAGTCTGCACATATTTGTCACATGTTAAGGTGCGTCAATTAGACTTCCAGCTTTTCACCACTTAGAACTTAATTCTCTTCCATTCTTTTTAAGTTCTTTAATGAAATCCATTTACCGCAGTTTTGCCCATTTGTTTAATGTGTTAATATATCTTAGTAATTTAATTCATACATTCATACTGCTTATAATGTTGCCATTCATAGAAATGAGTTTAAGTCCCATTATCTATCTCATTTAAAAATTTAACTGAGTGGGTGCAGCTCCGCACAGCTTCCTGTAGAACCTCACTGGTCACATTAAACATTTGCCCTCAAGCCTTCTTGTTTTCTCCCAGTCAATGTTCCAATGCTACAAAACTACTTATAGAGATGCGGCCCTTTAAACATGCTAAAAAAAATCCTGCATACTTCCTGGCTGTTATGAAAAGGAATATGGTACTGGGGAAATTAATTAATACGAAACAAAGACAAAAAGCACATTCAATGGATTACGTTTTATGAAGCATTTTAAGAAAGGTAGAGGTGGTAGGGAAAGGATTTGGAAAGGTTCAGCATTTAGCAGTTGTGGGTCTGGCTGCCAGAGGAGGAATGAATACAAATGAACGTCAACAAAAGAAAATAGATTCAGAGATTCATAGAACCATACAGCATATTAACAGGTCCATTGGCCAAACTCGACCAAGAAACCCATCCAAGCTCATCCCATGTGGTTGCGTTTCCCACTATCCTTCTTATCTTTCTAGCCCATATACCTGCCGAGATGCTTTTTTAAACATTGCAATTGTGCCCCATCCCTCTACCACTTCCACTGACAGTTCGATTCATAATGCCACCAGTCTCTGTAGTTCCCCTCAGGTACCCTTTAAGTCTTTCCTCACTCGCTTAAAATATATGCCTTCTAGTTTTAGATTCCCTTACCCTAGGAAAAAGTCCATGACTATCCACCTTATCTGCGCCCCTCATCTAGTTATAGAGTCATAAAATAATACAGTATGGAAACAGACCCTTTAGCCCAACCCGTCCTCACCAATCAAGCTGCCCATTTAAGTTAATCCCATTTGCCCGTGTTAGGCCTGTATATGAATGAATAAATACTTTATTGTCACATGTGACACATCACAGTGAAATTGCCACATCTCCAAACCTATCCATGTACCTGTTGAAATATCTTTTAAATGTTTTTATAATACCTGCCTCAAGCACTTTTTTTGGTAGCTTTTTCCATATATGGACCACCCACTGTGTAAGGAAGTTCCATCGCAGGCCCTTTTGCAATCTTCCCTCTATCACTTTTAAACTATGCTCTTTTGATTCCTGACCCCATGGAAAAAAACTATGTGGATTCACCCTCTCTATGACCTGGATGATTTTATACACCTCTATAAAGTCACCCCTCAGTGTCTTCGGCGCCAAGAAATGAACTCCTAGACTCCCCGACCTATCCTTGTAATTCAGGGTCTTGAGTCCTGACAACATTCTTGTAAATCTTCTTTGCTCTTTTTCAAGCTTAAGGATATGTATACCATAACAGTGTAGCCAAAACTGTATACAATACTTCAAGTGCAGACTCACCAGCGTCTTGTATAACTGCAACGTAACATCCCAACTCCTGCACTCACTGCCACGACTGATGAAAGCCAATGTGCCCAATGCCTTCTTCAATACCCTGTCTATCTGCAATGTTACTTTCAAGGAAGTAGGTTCTGGTACTCCTCGACAATCTAGTTTAAACCATCCCAAGAAGCACTAGCAAAACTCTCTCTAAGGGTAATGGTCCTCCTCCAGTTCAGGTGCAACCTGTGCCTTTTGTCCAAGTCACCTCTGGGCCAGAAAAGATACCAATGATTGAGGAACCTGAGTTCTTGCATCAGTTCCTCTGTCTTATTCTTCTTTTTCTGCCCTTACTAGCACATGGCCCTGGGAGTAAAGCAGTGACTACTATCATTTTTTACCTATGTGGAGATGATGTTTCCACTAGTAGGAGAGTCTAAGACCAGAGGTCCTCAGAATTAAAGGACATTCTTTTAGGAAGGAGATGAGGAGGAATTTCTTTAGTCAGAGGGTGGTGAATCTGTGGAATTCATTGCCACAGAAGGCTGTGGAGGTCAAGTCAATTCCACATACTCTACCTTTAAATTTTCCGACAACCCCACCATAGTTGGACAAATTACGGGTAATGATGAGTCAGAAAACAGGAGGGAGATTGATCATCTGATTGAATGGTGCCGGAACTATAACCTTGTTGTCAATGTCAGAAAGGCATAGGAGATGATTGTTGACTTTAAGAGAAGAAGGCCGAAGAGCCACGAACCTGTCTTCATCGACGCGTTGATGACAGAGATAGTCGACGAGTTCAAATTCCTGGGTGTGCATATCTCTGAAGATCTGTCCTGGGTCCAGCACATCGATGCAATCACAAAGAAAGCTCATCAACGTCTCTACTTTCTTAGAAGATTGAAGAGATTCGGTATGTCGATGAATACTCTCTTGAACTTCTACAGGTGTACGGCAGAGAGCATATTGACTGGTTGCTTCAAAGCCTGGTTCGGCAACTTGTACCCCCAGAAACAAAGGAGATTACCAAAAGTGGTGGACGCTGCCCAGTGCATCATGGGTACTGACCTCCCCACCATCGACTGGATCTATAGGGGGCGCTGCCTTAAAAAGGCAGCAAGCATCAACTAGGACCCACAACATTCTGGTCATGCAATCATTTCACTCCTGCCATTGGGAAGAAGGTACAGGAGGTCTGAAAATTATGTCCTCCGTGTTCAGGAGCAGCATTTTCCCAATAAACATCAGGCTCTTGAACACTACAAACACCAACCAAGCTATGAACTACAAAGTGCAACTAGGAATATCCAGCTTTTAATTTTTAGCAACATTATTTTTTAAAATTTATTTAACCGTTTTGATTTATTATGTTATCTATGAGTAGCGTGTTTACAGACCAGTTATGCTGCTGCAAGTAAGAATTGAATTGTTCTGTGTTTGGTACATGTGACAATTAAACAATGTTGACTTGGCTTTAGACTCTTTCCTGCTGAGCCTCAGTGGCAGTCACTGTGACACAGACCTGGCCACTGCTACTACTATGAGTGGTCATTACCCTCAACAGTGTCCAAAGAGGTATCCCTGTTACTGAGGGGAATGGCCACAGGAGAACCCTGTACTGTCTGCCCACTACCTTTACCTTTCCTGGTGGTCACACAACTAACGATCTGCTGCCTGCACCTTAAACCATACAGCAGTAAAACTCCTATCTGTGATTCTCTCAATATCCTGGATGACTCTGAGTGCGTCCGGCTCCCGCTCCAGTTCCTTGATGAGATCAGTCAGGAGCTGCAGATAGACACAATTCCCACAGGTATAGGCTCTGAACTCCCACACCCTGCAAGAGGAGTGTCCCAAGCCATGCAGACTGCATGAAGTCCAAAGTGAAGTTAAAAGACCTTACCTAACCTACCTACAACTCCCCTCTGCCTCCTTGCCAAATCCGCAAATCAAAAGCCTCATCACTTACCACTCATGCCCTTACCTTAATAGTTTTTTTAAAAATTGCCTATGCTCCTCCTGTTCTCACCTCCTCAGTCTCTCGGGGAATTTGCCAGGTCACCTCTCAGCTTCCTTTGCTCCAGGGTACAGAGTGCAAGGCTCTCCAACCTCAGCATGTAACTCAAGCCTTCCTGTCCGTGCAACAACCGTACCAATCTGCTCTGCGCCTTTTCCAGTTTTATCACATTCTTTCCAGCTTAATCATAAGATCACAAATGCAGGGAGAGGTAATGCCAGGGAGACATTCCTTATCTTGGAGCAAGTCCAAGCTGAGTCAGCACAGTGATGATGAGTGAACAGGACAATGTCTCCTCCGGACAGACCTGTTGAATCTGGAATTCCTTACAAAGCAGAAATTATGTGCAGGGTTTTTATTGTGTTAAAAGCCAAGTAAAACAAAATTCTTGGGGTTTAATTCATGTTATTCAAACTCCTTTCTTGTCCCACTTGGAGAATTAATTTCATACTGAGCTGGACTCTTTCCAATATATTTGGAGATCTTGTGCATTCCATAGCTTCAGAAAACTTGTAGCACATAATTAAGGATTTTTCTTCAGCACATTCCTTTGCTGAGGTGAAACGAGACCAGGATGAATTAGCAGGTGCTAATTCATTTCAAAGCATACGGAGAAAGTGTCAGCTCCAATACTTTATGTGGTTTCAAATATTCTTTACTTTGTAACCTTCACTGCAGAAACATGATGAGAACAGGACACAATCGGTGTATAACACCTCAAGCACTCATTTTTGCTTGTAGACGAAGAACCATTTCAGTCTGGTCCTGAGACTTCATGATGTGTTGAATGTCTGTTTTGTATTCAGTTTTCTCCCAGACACCTCATTAGCTTACTAAATCAGTTCTACAATGTGCTATTATCCATTTACATACTGCAACATGACTAATAGTTATATATGTGACCCAACAGAATGCATGCATTTTTAAGTATACCCTGAAGCTCAGACGATTCATTATATAATAATGTGTATAAATATTGTTGGCGCACAGGAAATGCTTTAATGTTAACTGGTCTTTATTGCGTGTGGCTATTCTGCTTGCAATGTATCACCTAGAGGATCATGTTTTTTTCAAAGTAGCTGATTGCTCTGACAATATTCCTATCACATTTTAAAAACAATTATATAATTAAGAAGAATCTCCAAACTGTTTCCTTTAGGCCAGGTAGGTCCAATTTCTTTTGCCTTCATCTTCTACTCAGACATGAATCATGAACCTTGGCAGTTATGTATAAAATTCATTGACAAATATCTCAATATGTCAGCACTGATTGATGACTCTCAAGAAGATGATTTTATCCAGGATGTCTGGGAAAGAGATACATGAATAGGACAGGTTTGGAGGAATATGGACCAAATGCAGACAGGTGGGACTATTGTAGCAGGGACATGTTGGCCGGTGTTGGCAAGTTGGGCTGAAGGGCCTGTTTCCACACTGTATCACTCTCTGACTCTGAGAAACTGAAGTATTGTTTCACAATTTATTTTCAAGGAGAGTCAAACTTATTTTCTCTAATTCCCAGTTTTGATGAAGGATCTTTGACCTGAAACGTCAACTCTGTTTCTCTTCTGCCTGCCCTGCTGAGTTTTGTCCGCATGTCTGCTTTTTTATTTCAGACTTCCAGCATCTGCAGTTTTTTTGGTTCTCCTCTTCCAGGAACTGTTAGCCTGGAACACCAGTTAACTGACGACGTGTACAATGTACAAGATGCACTGTGCACCAGATGCAAGATGCATAGCAGAAATTGGCCCAAACCTACAACCTCTACCACCAACAATGTCAAATGCATCGGCTGCATGGGACCAACACCATCTACAAGCTACACAGAGTGAGAAAAGTAATAATTTTCGTCATCCCTCTGGACTGTGCATGTTTCTCACGGTATGTTTCTGTGTGGGACAGGCAGGTTTTGCCACAGGTGGGCAGGAGGTACTTGGTGTGTGGGTGGGTGGCTAACTTGACAGAAAGTAGCATCTGCATGCTTCAGATACATGAATCTGAGGCTCTCCGTGTTGACCCAAACACTCCTTCTCTACTTTGAGTGACAGTGAGCCGATGTTTCCGGAATTTAATGTGGATCTTGCAATTTTTTTCAAGAACGTTTTGAAAACACCCTTGAATCTTTTCCATGACTGCATGGTAATTGCTTACTCTGACAAAGCGTGGAGTGGAATGGTTGTACTGATAGCCTGGTATCAGGCATGCAAGCAATGCGGTCTACCCAGCAAGGCAAATTGAGTGTAATTAGTGCAGGATGACATTTGCTTGAGAAAGGATGGTGACATTTGTTCCGTTACTGCGCTTGTGGAAGTGAAGGGTTTTGTAGATGCAGCACTGATGGGATCTCTCCAGTGCTTTGTGGTGCCTGCTGTAAATATGTCAAATCTCAGAAGTGTAGCAGAGTTACTCTGAAGCATTGCACCATGTACAGCTTCAAGAAAGAGTTCAGCTCTAAATGTGTTTACTGAAGTGTGTCTCCTTTCTCTCTGCCATAGGGAAAGTCTTTGCTGGTATTCTCCTCAATTACCTCCTACCAATGTTTATCCACAGGCACATAGATAATAGAGAAAAGCATTGATATCAGCATTGATCTTACTGAGTAGAGGAGCAGGCACGAAGGGAGGGCCTCATCAACCTCTCTGATAGTTCATCAGAAACTCCATTATTAATTCGACATGATTTGTCTTCAACCACTCATGCTCTCTATTCCTAACCAGTTGGTGCTTGTCCTAATGGCTGTTAATTCTGACTGGCCTATAGTTACTGGGTTTATCCCTGCACTCTGTTTTGAACAAGAGTGTAAAATATGGTATTTTCCAGTCTTTAAGGACTAATCCTAAATCTAGATGTTTGGAACAAAATCAGGTTTATTTAGAGCAGCCAACCATTTTTAGTATTCCCTCTTTATCAAATTTAGCTCATTTTATTATTCAGCTTAGCTACATCTCCCTTTGCTGATACTATTGCAGTGTCTTCTTCCTTGATAAATAATGATATGAAATATTAATTTGGTACCACTATCATGCCCTTGGATTGGGTCCACCACATTTTCAGTTCCCAAATATTTTTAGTCTTTGTTTTCCTCTGTTGATGGTATGGATATGCAATTTTGCTTTCTTTACGTTGTCCATTTCTGACAGTTAAATTCATTTCATTAAAATGAATGAAAAAACAGCATCTGCGGTTCCTTTCTACTCAGTTCATTAAAAGCCTGTTTGATGAGCCACTCCATGTCGGAGTCTTCCCATCTCACACCAAATGTTTTTATTGTGTCTTGTTTCTAATTGCTAGTTCAATGTGTCAGTGCTAGTATCTAAAGTTGGCCAAGGAACAAGATATATTGTCTCCTTCTCCTGCAGCACCCTCTCTCAACTCTGTGAACTCTTCTGTAAACTTGGAATTGGCTGGGAAGTGGGAGAGATGTAGTTATTGCAGCCAATGTTGAAAAAGCCAAAGTAAAAATGCAAACAAATTGAAGGAATGTGCCCAGTGTTAACTTTTGAGAATGACTTGTTCCTCATTTGTAAACTGTATTACAACGACAAAGCTTTAATCATGACAAATGGCAAGGTGACTATTCAATGATCTATTATCGGGCTTATTCAGCATTATTATTTCCATACTTTGACTTTCACTGAGAAAGTTCAAATTCTATCTGTCCTATTTTACCTTTGTAGATAATCCCCTTCTCCCATAGCTAGTAATTAGGTCTGAATCCAATGCATATGAAAGATGTTCTTTACAAGTTTTAATAATCTGTCTTTTAGAAAGCATCAAATGAGGAATGAAATATTAGAATTAGCTACATTCCTTGCTCACAAGTTACAACTGTTACTGGAATTTGCAGACACATCTCTAGAACTCTTTTTAAAGATCCCCAGGATTGGTCAATTGAAACTGTAATAATGTTTTAATTAAGTTCTGACCTATTACTATTATCCTAGAATAACTGCACAGATTTAATTTTTAATTTAATGTGAAAATTCCTTAGACCACTGGATTTAATATAATCCTCGTTTTCAATGGATTGATATGTAAAATGAGTTTTTAAAAAAACGCAATCATTTCTCTCAAACACCATCATAAGTTGGCCGCTGATACATCAATTAAAAGGATGGTTTTCCAAAAGAAAAAAACAAATTTTACTGCCAACATAAAACTGCATCTAATGCTACTTATTCCTTCTTAGATTCCATATAAATGGTAATTGGGCTAATGTCTAGATAACTACTTCAAACTGGTTGTCCAAACCATTGCCTCCTTGTTAACTTTTCTGAAGTGGCATCATTTAAATGTACTAAACACCACTAAGTTTAGTGCGGTCGTGGTGGCACAGCGGTAAAGTTGCTGCCTTACAAGGCTTGCAGTGCTAGAGACCCAGGTTCGATCCCGACTATGGGTGCTGTCTATAGGGAGTTTGTACGTTCTCCCCGTGACCGCGTGGGTTTTTTCCGAAATCTTCGGTCTCCTCCCACACTCCAAAGAAGTGCAGATATGTAGGTTAATTGGCTTGGTGTATGTGTAAAATTGTCCCTAGTGTGTGTAGGATAGTGTTAATGTGCGGAAATCGCTGGTCGGTGCGAGCTCGATGGGCCAAAGGGCCTATTTCCAAACTAAACTAAACTAAACTGTATCTCTAAACTAAACTAAACTAAAGTTGTTGTATTTGGACAGCAAAAATAAACTAAACTAAACCTACCACAAAGATTAAGTCTTATCTTAGTATGATTCATTTTAGATGGCTGCCAATAAACCACTCTTGCTCTGCAAATCAACCATTGTTATTGGTGAGCTTCAATCTTTCAAGCTGTAATTGTTGTTTAAAATAAATCTAATATTTACTTTCTGTCATTTTTATCTCTTTTTATTTCCCTTTCTTTATATGTATTTCCGATTTGAAATGGAATCCATCCACTAATTTTTAGCCTTCAATTATTTATTTTAGTCCATAAATACAATAGGTCAAAGAAATATGCTTTCCCTTTCATTCATGTCCCTGTTTTCTTCATTGTGCAGCTTTCAATATGACACACACAAAATTTCAAATCTAAATGAGGGCAAATCTATTTATAGGGAAATATTGAAACGCAAAAAAACTGGAACTGCTGAAGCTCTGAATTGCTGGATAAATTTGATATTTCAGGTGGCATCTAAAGAGAAAAACCAGTTTACATTTCAGATCAAAGAAAGGTCTTTGCCTTGAAAAATGGACTCCTATAATAGCTGCAGATTACTTCCATTCTTACTTTGTTGCATGTTATAAGATTTGCGGATCACATTTATCATAAAGATAATGCCTTCTTAATTTCAGTGAAGAGAAGAGATTCATTGTGACTGAGTGTGCCTTTGGCATAAGTTTCTCACCAATGCGTTCGAATAAAGATGAGCTCATAACAATAGTGGTAGACTATAACGAATCCTGTTCATTAAAGAACCTACTTTGTTAGCCTATTGTAATGTATACAATGGGTCTGGTTCCAGCAGCAGCTTGGAATACCAGAGAGATGACACTTTGACTGGTTTTACCAGAGTAAGATTGATCACATGATCAAGTACTAACTTGCCGCTTCACTCTTCTCAACTCATATTTTGTCAGGTGAATGATTTAGATTCATCTGCTTCAAATTCCTGTCAGAGATAAACCTCAAAACCGAAAAAAGAAAATATCGTTCACAGCCACATTCATTTTTGGTAACCTATTATAGCAAATCTGCAACACGAGCAAATAGAAACTAAGGTATTCCTCTGCTGAAGGGTTACAAATCTGAAATTTCAACCTAAATTCTATCTCCAGATGCTAACTGGCCTGCTCAGTATTTCCAGCATCACTGCTTTTGTTATAACTTTCTATCTCCCACTTATCACTTTGGAGATCCTATGTTATTAAAGTTATTGTCCTTTCGTAAATATATGTTCTACATATTACAGACACTTTGCAGGTATTGTAAATGTGTCAGAATATTCAAACACAACTGTTACTAAAACCAGAAAATATTGCACATGGTAAGGATATCTGTTGTCATTGAGGGATAAGACAATTTATTATTTACATTACAGGCTCTTTGTCTTATTGTGGAATTCTCTGCCTCAGAAGGCAGTGGAGGCCAATTCTCTGAATGCGTTCAAGAGAGAGCTAGATAGAGCTCTTAAGGATAGCGGAGTCAGGGGGTATGGGGAGGAGGCAGGAACGGGGTACTGATTGAGAATGATCAGCCATGATCACATTGAATGGCGGTGCTGGCTCGAAGGGTCGAATGGCCCCCTCCACCTATTGTCCATTGTCTATTATTCATGAGCCTTATGTTTCAATAGACATGGCCTACTGTGTTAATTCAATGACCAATTTTGTTTCTTCTTTTTATTAGGATAATGAAGCTGCTCAGTGGATGCTCCTCTGTTATTTGTTTAATTATTGGCCTAGAATCTTCTGTCAGTGGCAATGTCTGTGGCCTATAAAATAGTATTTTTTTTGGAGGTTGCTGCAAAATGCCAGCTCGAAGCCGAGCAGGAGAGGGCAGGACAAACCTACTCAGTCAAACCTAAAGATTTGACATTTGGCTAAGAAACACCCCCAGCTTAACTGGCTGCTAAGAACTATTCAGAACTATTCAGACTGTTTTGATAGCTTTATCAAAACACTCTGAATAGTTCTGATTTTTTTCTGGAATTCAGAAACGTTCAAAATATGTGAAAATGAATAAAAGCTATTCAAGGCATTAAAAAGTTTGAAAATGTAAAAAAATAACCTCCCCTTAAATCATGTAAATTAACTGAATTAATTAACTGAACTAAATCATGTAAATTAAAAGAATATAAAAATGTTAATCAATGGAGGAGCTCTCTCTACGTCAGCTCTAACCCAGTGCAAGATTTTTAAGTAGATAGCTCTGGTGATTTGCTGCCCCTGTGTGCCACATCACACAACCCATCATCCAGATTGAGAGTTATAGATTCATGCAACATGGGAACAGGTCCTTCAGCCCAGCATGCCCACACCAGCCAACGTGTCCCAGCTATACTAGTCCCACCTGCCCGCGTTTGGCCCATATCCCTCCAAACCTGTCCTGTCCATGTACCATGTAATCGTATTTGTGATTGTAATTAATTTATTAGCCAAGTATGTAAACGTACAAGGATTTGATTTGCCAACAGTCATACAAAAAAACAACAAGGTACATAACCACATAAGAATTAAACATAGACTTAAACAGCAGCATGTGAGAATCCTCAAGGCACACAGCATAAGCAGAGACCCACAGCCGTCAGTTCAATGATAGCGGAGTCAGGGGGTATGGGGAGAGGGCAGGAACAGGGTACTGATTGTGGATGATCAGCCATGATCACATTGAATGGCAGTGCTGGCTCGAAGGGCCGGATGGCCTACTCCTGCACCTATTGTCTATTGTCTATTGTTTATTGTCTAATGTCCGGGCCACACACACGCTCATTCACCGTGATGTGACCAGAGTTGTACCGACCGCTGTCACTCTCTCTGCAGTCTCTGTCCACCCGAACAGTCAGAAAGCCATCCACACTCGCACGGATGTCCTCATGGAACGATGTCCCCGCAAAACACCGAGACCACTGCACTGTATTTGAGTGCTGTTGGGAAATCACTGGTCTGTTGAATGCGAGGTCTCGTTCCACTCATTCAACAGCTACCAGTAAGAGCAAGACTTCCATATTCATGCATCAAAATCCAAAACTTGCTGCCATTTCTCTGTGCAGTCTGGTCCCTCACATCAGAGTTAGGAGATTAAGAAGATGTTTTTTATTAAGAGTACTGATATAATCTAGAAGTACAGTGCAGGAAAATGGAGCTGAGGGAGAAGATCAACCATGATCTTAATAAAACGCAGGTTCAAAGGCCAAATTGCCTACCTCTGCTTCTGTGTATGTTCTTGCATTATATTTTCCTTGTTTATAGCGTTTTAATGAGATTCTGAATAACTTATTATTTCTTTGCAAAATGTAATTCTTCCAAATCATCCTTCCCAATGAATGAATGTACCAGCCAAAATTACAGCATCTACAATTTGTACTTTAGTTTAATTTTGTTTAACTTAGAGCTACAGTGTGGAAACAGGTTTCGGCCAACCAAGTCCACGCTGACCTGCAATCATCCATATACTAATTCTAGTTCTACACCTTAGGAACAAATTACTGAAACCAATTGACTCACAAGCCTGCACGTCTTCTGAATATGGGAAAAAATGGGAGACCCAGAGAAAACCCAAGAGGTCACAGAGAGAACGTGCAAACAACACCTGTAGTCAGGATTGAACCTGGGTCTCTGGTGCTGTAATTCTACCACTGCACCAATGTGTTGCCCTAGTTATGGAGTGTCTTTAACATGAAACATATCTCAAGATACTTTACAGGTTTGTTATCAAAGTACGTTAAAGGCTTGGCCATTAACAGTGAGATGTGAGAAAGGGAATGCATATCATTTGACGTGGAAGGGGAAGAGAACAGAAGGTTTTGACTAAGGTGAGTATTTTAAATTCCATGCATTAGAGGAATGGAGGACATTCTAGACAGGAACGTGGGCTGAGTGCGAGAAATAAATTTACTGGCAATGTATTTCGTATAAGAGTTATGTAAGATGGATGATGGGAGACTAGCAGGGAATGCTTGAGAAATCAATAAATTCTCCAAAGGTGGCTATTGATTTTTTTGCTTTTCAGCTGGTTTTGCCTTAAATCCTTACAGATTTCAGTTTAATTAATAATGCTTTTTGCTGAAACTTTACAAAATGATTTTTGGAAGCTCACAGTCATCTTTCCTGCGTTTTATAAAACTTGAGGGCAATGGATATCAGAATAATATTTGAAAGACCAAACATAATTTAGATGACATCTTATGTCTTTATTTCAGGTTCAAGGTTCAAGGGAATGCTGATATGCATCAACATTTCTCACCGTGAGTAATCTACCAATTGGGACTAAATAAGGAATAAAGAACTTATTGCATGTAAGGCCAGGAAAGATCAATTCAAAATGAAAAAAGTGAGTGCCTGTAAATCACGTTTTAAAAAGAGATTTGTATACATCGCATTGAAGCTCTTTGCACCCTCTTCAATGCTCAGCCACCCCTCCACATTGTGTCAATTACAAATGTAGAGATATTACGTTTCAGTTCCGTCATCCAAAAATAAATAAATATATATATAGTGAACAGCTGGGTCCATGCACTGATCCATGCGACACCATCCTAGTAACTAACTAACACCTGGAAAAATGCCTGTCATTTTTAATATTCTCTATGTCCTTTCTGTCAACTAATTCTCTGTGGAATTCTCTGCCTCAGAAGGCAGTGGAGGCCAATTCTCTGAATGCATTCAAGAGAGAGCTGGATAGAGCTCTTAAGAATAGCGGAGTCAGGGGGTATGGGGAGAAGGCAGGAACGGGGTACTGATTGAGAATGATCAGCCATGATCACATTGGCTGGCTCGAAGGGCCGAATGGCCTCCTCCTGCACCTATTGTCTATTGTCTATTGTCTATCAAGGATAGTCAGCAACTGACACCAGAGAAGAGAAATCTGCATCAAAGAAATTGTGAGATTATTTAATGCAGCTTTCTTCAGGATTGGACAAACTTTGGTACTTGAATTATACAATGTGCAAAATAATTATTTCATACAGATCATGTATAAAGACCACAATAAATTTAATAATCTTATATGAGCTCCGTGGGTGTTGCAGTCAGAGCTGAGAAAATAGTGTGGTAAATATTAGCAGGTGGTTGCTTGGGATGGTGGTTTTTAATTTTCCTTGCCCCGATTTCAATCTTAACCCACTTTAAGGAAAGTGGCGCCAACATGGAAGCAAGACGAATCCGTTTCCTTCAGAAAATCTGAAGAAGAATTACAAAAGCTTCTTTATAAAATTTCACTCATTGTTCATTTTACAGTCAAAATTAAGTGAGGATTATTTTCAAGTTGAGCATCTATGGAATGGAATGTTATGATTTGCTTTTCGTCTGAAGAGATCACAGTATGAATTTTCCTGGAAAACACATTCTGGTGCGTCTACTTCAATTGACCATTTCAAGCATCATAAGCAGCATGTATATTCTGTTCCCTTTTCTCTGCGTTAAGCAGCTAAGCATATATTATATTTACAAGGAAGCCCTGGGTTCTTGTTGAGTCAAACAAAAACACCAAGTGCAGCGCGTAACTGCCCAGGAGCTGGTGACTAATGAGATGATATGTTTTCAGGGGAGGGATTTCACTCTGGTCTTATATATTGATCTCTGGAGTAATCCAAGACGTCAGGCTGGGAGCCACATGTTTAGTTTCCTGATAAGGAGTGGAGTGTGACAAATAGATTATGCACTTGAGAGGAATCAACTTTGCTTGGCATTAAAAGATAAAGTCCCAAATATTTAAATTTTGAGCGAGTCCTGGTTTTGCCCTTATCTATTGTTACACAGCTGAATGTGATGTTTCATCCCCTGACCCATAGGTGGTCACGGATGTGATCAGTCAATTGTGGAATTATTCATTTTTAACTGGTAATATGGTTACCACAGTGACTGCAGAAATGGGCAGGAAGATTTCTCATGAATAGCAGTCATCCCTCCTCTGTGTGGGCAGATCCAACCACAGTGTGTTGGTAAATCAAATATCATCGGAGGATAGGAAGAAAATCATGGCTGAGTGCATGTGGAAACAATGATTCACGAGTGGGAATGTCATACACCAGGGGTGTCAAACTCATTTTAGGTCAAGGGTCGGAATGGGCAAAATGCGACTTCATGCGGGCCGGATCAGTTGTGCACGCGCGAACGCACGCGCTCGTGCTCCCACACCTTTCGTTGCCTTCGTATTTTCAACCTGCTCTCATGTGTCTCAGTCTCTGCTATAACTACAAAGTGTTTCACTTTACGAATTTTGTTTCTTATGAAGAAGATTGCCTAGCAAGCATTACTTTTATGATTGGTATCTAGGCCCGAGATAGAGTGGGTGTGGAAATAATGTTTCCAGTAACAGGAGAGTCCAGGACCAGAGGTCACAGCAACAGAATAAAAGGTCATACATTCAAAATGGAGATGAGGAGGAATGGGTGGTGAATCTGTGCAATTCATTGCGAGGCTAAGACATTGGGTATTTTTTAAGCAGAGATTGCTAGGTCTTGATTAGGTTACAGGGAGAAAGAAGACAATAGAATGTGATTGAGAGAGAAAATAGATGAGCCGTGGTTGAATGGCAAAGTATACTTGATGGGTTAAATGGCCTAATTCTATTCCCCTGAATTATAGTCTTCCTGCAGTGTTTATGTGTTGCCCACAATGGGCTGGCTGGGTGGTGAACAGCCAAACAGCAGCTACCTGTCATGGTGAAAGATGGTCTGACCATCATCTCACCGAAGGCCCCGCTCCCCATCCTTCTCCTTATGTCTTTCTTCCTTCCCCTCACATCTCCTCCCCTCACCTCTCATATCCTTCTCTACCCTCCCCTTCTCCCTTTCGCTCCCTTTCCTCAGCTTATCCCTTCTCTCATCCCCACTTCCTTCCTTCCAACTAGTCCCCCACTCCCCTCCCTTACTTTATCCTCTCTCTTTCCTTACCTCGTCCCTAAATCCCCTCCCTTTCCTCATCCCTAAACACCATTCCTTCTCTCATCTGCTCCCTTCCTCACCCCCTCCCTCCCTACTGCCTTTCTTTACCACCTACTCCCCCACTCCCCTCCCTCGACACCCTCTCTTCCCTTCCTCATTCCTAAAAACCCTCCCTTCCCTCATCTGCTCCCCTCCCCTTCCTTTACTACCACCTTCTCCCTTCCTTTCCCTATTCCCGCATAACTACCAGCACGTCTACACATCCCATCTAATCTTAGCCCAAACCTAGACCCCCCACCCTGGGGAGCAGCTCAGATTTTGGATCGCTGGCTGCGGCTCCATTCACACTGCGGCGACTTCCCACCAGCCTCTATCCACGCACTCACTGGGTCTCAGGTACATGGTGGCGGTCTCTGTGGCGGCAGCCAGGCACTTCCCGGTGTCCACAATAACGCTGAGACTCCCCACCTTACCCAGCGCCGGCCCCTTCCCGCCCGCATCACCGCATGGCCTGTCCTGGGCGAGAAGGAGGTGAGGGAGAGAGAGCGGCGAGGGAGAGAGAGAGAGCGGCGAGAGAGAGAGAGAGCGGCAATAGAGGGAGAGAGAGCTGTGAGAGAGAGAGCGCGGCAAGAGAGTGTGAGTGGCGAGAGAGCGGCTGTTGTACAGATACATAATAAATAGTCGTGAATATACTTTTTTTTCCCCCCAAATCATCCCGCGGGCCGGATTGGACCCCTTTGCGGGCCGGATGCGGCCCATTTGACACCCCAGTCATACACGATTTATGGTGATTCTGATCACAAGTGTTAAAGATACATCCAGAAATTAAAACTGAAACAAGAGGAACATTTAAATGCAAATACTCTTTGTCATCGGTGTTAACTGTGCAATTCTATATTTTTTATGAACTATGTAAATTTATCTTACACAATTGTACAAGAAAAATTTTCACCAAACATCTGAATCATTTGAACCTATGTCCCATTCTCCCAAGGAAAAACAGAGCTTAGTAGCATAGTGTCAAGACAACCACCTCCCCCTCAAACTCAGCAAGATGTGGAAGCCAGTTGCTGACTTCAGGAAGCACGGTGGAGTACATGCCCCAATCAGCATTAATAAATGCATCAGCATCATGATTAAATTCTCCACCTACAAAGTCTGTGCCCTTAGTATTTAGTGCCCTTAGTGCACAGAGCACTAGGCCTCTACTCACTGGAGTTTAGAAGGTTGAGGGGGGGGACCTCATTGAAACTTACAGAATAATGAAAGGCATAGATAGAGTGGATGTGGAAAGGATGTTTCCACTGGTGGGAGAGTCTGGGACCAGAGGTCATAGCCTCAGAATTAAAGGGCGCTCTTTTAGAAAAGAGGTGAGGAGGAATTTCTTTAGTTAGAGGGTAGTTAATCTGTGGAACTCATTACCACAGAGGGCAGTAGAGGCCAAGTCAGTGGATATTTTTAAGAGAGACAAATTCTTGAATAAGAGTGTCAAGGGTTATGGGGAGAAGGCAGGAAAATGGGATGAAGAGGCAGAGATCAGACATGATTGAATGGCAGAGTAGACTCGATGGGCTGGATGGCCTAATTCTACTCCTATAACTTGTGAACTTGTGAAGTGTTCATATAGAACAGTTTGTATACATTCTGGCTCCATGCACAGTTTGCCTGTAATGTATAACGGTGGCGCAGCGGTAGAGTTGCTGCTTTACAGCGAATGCAGCACCGGAGACTCAGGTTCGATCCTGACTACGGGTACTGCACTGTAAGGAGTTTGTACGTTCTCCCCGTGACCTGCGTGGGTTTTCTCCGAGATCTTCGGTTTCCTCCCACACTCCAAAGACGTACAGGTATGTAGGTTAATTGGCTGGGTAAATGTAAAAATTGTCCCTAGTGGGTGTAGGATAGGGTTAATGTACGGGGATCGCTGGGCGGCACGGACTTGGAGGGCCGAAAAGGCCTGTTTCCGGCTGTATATATATGATATGATATGATATGATATACAGTGCCTTTGGATTAACCTTAATCCTGTCTGCCAGTGATATTTTGAGATCATGGCTTCCCAGTTTTAAATAAAGCTTGCAGCTCATTACTTGAATAAATGCAAACAGTTCCATGTGAAATGCTGCCAAAATGTAGCAACATCCAGACCCTCAGGGCTAATGATGGGATGAAGAGATTTGATGAATCTCTATGTTACAGAAGGTGAATGAAAAGACGGGAAATAAAGGCACAGAATTCGATGGGGCTCATCAGCACATGGTTTGTGTTGCACTTTAGATAGTTTTGCTGCCTTAAACTTTTGCAACAACAGGACAAGAGCAACATCATCAGTCTGAAGAAGGGTCTCAACCTGAAACATCACCCATTCCTTCTCTCCAGAGATGCTGCCTGACCTGCTGAGTTACTCCAGCATTTTGTGATACCTTCGATTTGTACCAGCATCTGCAGTTATTTTCCTACACAAAAATTGTAGCAATCGCTTCCCCCTTTCCTGCAAAATGTTCAAGAATCGGGAGTTTTACCCGTCACAGCAGGGGCTGGATTAGCTACGCACTCATAGCAGGACATTCTTTAAACCTGTCATTACTTTGTCAACAAATTTGCCAATAATATGGAACAAGCTGCCAGAGGAGGTAGTTGAGGCAGGTACTGTTGCAACTTTTAAGAAATGTTTAGACATTTCTTAATGTCAACTCTAGATGTCAACTTATTTACATCGGCGAAACCAAGCGCAGGCTCTGCGATCGCTTCGCTCGTCTCTTGGATAGGATAGGTTTAGAAGGATATGGGCCAAAAGCAGGCAGGTGGGACTCATGTATATAGGACAAGTTGGTCAGGATACTCGGGTTCGATCCCGACTACAGGTGCTGTCTGTAGGGAGTTTGTACGTTCTCCCCGTGACCTTTGTGGGTTTTCTCCGAGACTTCGGTTTCCTCCCACACTCCAAAGACTTACAGGTTTGTAGATTAATTGGCTTTCTAAATGTAAAAATTGTCCCTTGTGAGTGTGGGATAGTGTTAATATGCGGGGATCGCTGGTCGGCGCGGATCCGGTGGGTCGAAGGGCCTGTTCCTGCGCCATATCTCTAAACTAACCTAAACTAACTAAAGCTGGTCTTTTTAATGCTCTGCTATAATCAATAACTAGGACATGCAATTGATTGATGGATGTTGATGTCTTTAATCTGCAATAAATTTTGAAAAAGTAACACTGCTTTACAGAGTGCTAAATAATTAATGCCTCTGTCTAGCAGTTAACTGAAATGTACATTCAGGACCATCATTAATCTTCCAGTACTCTTTCTCGCGAGACTTCTCTGCAACTGTAATCTATTATTTAAACTACTTGATTAGCCTCTTGCACCAAAGCTGAGAGAAAATAAAAGTATTTTCTAAAAAGCAGTAGGTCCCAGCAGTTAGACACGAGACTTTTACTTTCCCACTTAGCTTTGGTTTGCCATCAGTTGAGGCCTAGGATTACCCAGGCATACAGCAACAGCTTCCAGGCAGGTTGTTGTATGGGTTTACCTAGAACTCAGCTGATGGTACACTAAACCTGTAGACGGGTTATCAAATAAATATTGATGCCTTACTGCATAATGAGTTTCTAGAATAGATGCCAAAACCTGTCCAGATATGTTTCAGTGGCTTAGAGAAGGAATGTGGGATGTAGAGAGATTTAAGGAGAAAATTCCAGAGTGAAAGCCATTGGCAGACGTTGATTCATTTGAACATACCAGTGAGTGAATTGTGTAATCAGCACCCTGAGCTTGCTGCACCATTCAATATTGGTATTGGTCTATTATTGCAATGCGCGTTGAGATACAGTGAAAAACTTGTTTTGTATGTTATCCAGGTAAATCATACCGTACATGAGTACAATCAAACTGTAGATGAGCACACCAGGTAATGCAAAAAGAGAAAGATAGTGTGGAATATTGTGTTACAGCTACAGAGAAAATGCAGATTTTAAAAAGTGCAAGTTCAGCATCGAGGTTGATCGGGAGATCAGGGCTACATGCTTAACCACCCCATCCCCGGGCACTTTCCCCTGCAACCGCATGAGATGCAACACCTGTCCCTTTACCTCCCCCCTCAACTCCATCCAAGGACCCAAACAGTCTTTACGGGTGAGACAAAGGTTCACCTGCACCTCCTCCAACCTCATCTATTGCATCCGCTGCTCTAGATGTCAACTTATTTACATCGGCGAAACCAAGCGCAGGCTCGGCGATCGCTTCGCTCAACACCTGCGCTCGGTCCGCATTGATCAAGCTGATCTCCCGGTGGCCGAGCACTTCAACTCCCCCTCCCATTCACAGTCTGACTTTTCTGTCATGGGCCTCCTCCAGTGCCATAGTGAGGCCCACCGGAAATTGGAGGAACAGCACCTCATATTTCGCCTGGGCAGCTTGCAGCCCAGTGGTATGAACATCGACTTCTCCAACTTTAGATAGTTCCTCTGTCCCTCTCTTCCCCTCCTCCTTCCCAGATCTCCCTCTATCTTCCTGTCTCCACCTATATCCTTCCTTTGTCCTGCCCCCCTGACATCAGTCTGAAGAAGGGTCTCGACCCGAAACGTCACCCATTCCTTCTCTCCCGAGATGCTGCCTGACCTGCTGAGTTACTCCAGCATTTTGTGAATAAATACCTTCGATTTGTACCAGCATCTGCAGTTATTTTCTTATATTATATAACTAATGAAGTGTCATTCAGTAGTCTAATGACAACAGGGAAGAAGCTGCTGTTGGATCTGGTGAGACGTGCTTTCAGGTTTTTGTATCTTCTGCCTGTGAGAGAGGGGAGAAGAGGGAATGACTAGGGTGCAAGCGATCATTGATTATGTTTGCTGCATTCCCGAGGGAGTATAAATTGGAGATGGTGTCTCATGGTGGGGAGGCTGGTTTGATTGATAGACTGGGCTACATTCATATCTCTCGGTGAAGTCCTTAAATTTGAGACTGGCTGTGAGTCTATAATTGGGAATGAGTTGATTATTGTGAAGATTACAAGACTGGAGCTTATTGGTTGAGGTAGGAGATTCTATATGTATCTTTAACATTGAAATTATGGGTTTTTTCCTGAATAATTATCTATTCCTTTGATTCAGAAACAAGACACAGCATGATCCCTCTTTATCTACCTGATTGCATCAATAATCATCTCTGCCGTCAGTGGTGGAGAGATTGTTCAGGTAGAGAGCGAGAGAGCAGATGTACAGACAGACACCTGACCTTCAGCTGGTTCGCCACCTGCAAGGCAAAGGGTCAGAAATCAGAAAGAGTTGTCCTGCTCACTGCAATGAGGTGGCGGATCTCTGCAGAGCTGTTGCTTAAACATCAGCATGTTCCGGCCCACTGATATCACAACTGCTAATGAGGCACAACAGCTTTCAAAACAAAAAACTTGTCATGTGTGAGTCTTGCTCAGTCAGATGCAAGAAGCCTTTTTCAGTTTAACGCAGCATGACCTTTTCGCACATCCATAATCCTAAACAGGGGGAATTAAAATGAAAGAAGCTTTTGTGTCCAGCTGAGCAAAGCAGCTGGAATTTGAAGCTATAGTCTGATCACTTGGAATTTTGGACACAGGAATTTTTGATTCAAAGGTCACAGCCAGTTAATATTTACCTTTCCCTTCAAAACCATCCAAAAATGTGTATCTTTTATTATTTCTTCACTCAGTGCCAACGAGATCTTTTGCAACACTTCTTCTCAAGTGTGGTTTGGATACATTTCTGTGCATTTTACTTTGTTTCCTGCTTATTTGTAGTATTTTATGTAACGGATTCATTTTATAAAGTGTTAGATGGGTGTAGAGAGGCGAAGGAAGATTTAATTTCAGATTGTTTATAAGATTAAGGCAGGAACTCAGCAGGCTAGGCAGCACTCCTGGAGGAATGGATAGATGAGGTTAAGATTGGGACTTCTTCAGACTGATTTCAGTTGGGAGGGAGAAGGCTGAAAAAGTGGTGGGAATGGGACAAAAGCCATCTGGCAAGTGATAGGTGGATCCACTTAAGTTTTTTTGTTTGTTGGTAGATTGATGGACAAAGGCTCGAGATGAAGTGGAGTGAAGAAGGTGTAACATAAAGAGAGAAATGGAGTGAAATGTGAAGCCAGAGAAAGGGATATATGTTGAAGGGGATGAGAGGGAAGGGGAAAGAGGGGTACAGAATAGTTGTGCAACCAGGTGGGACACAGGGAAGAGAGGAGGGAATAAGGCGCGGGGGGTGGGGGGGGGGGGGGGAGGGGGGGGGTGGGTTGCGACTAAAAATTGAGAATTTAATGTTCATAGTCATAGAGTCATAGAATCATACAATGTAGAAACAGGCCCTTCAGCCCAACTTGCTCATGCCAATTAACATGCTCCATCTACACTAGTACCACCTGTCTGCATTTGGCCCATATCCATCTAAATCTATTCTATCCATGTACCTGTCCAAATGTTTTTAAACATTGTGGTAGTACATACCTCAACTTCCTCCTCCAGCACTCGTTCCATACACCTGCAACCCTTTCTGTAAAAAAGTTGTCCCTTGGATTCTTATTAAATCTTCCCCTCTTCACCATAAACATATATCCTCTGGTTTTTAATTCCCCTACTCTGGGTAAGTGACTGTGCATTTACACTATCTATTTTTCTCATGATTTTATACACTGCTTTCAGATCACCCCTCATCTTCCTGTGCTCCAAGGAATATAGTCCTAGCCTGCTCAACCTCCCCCTATAGCTCCAGCCTTCAAGCCCTGACAACATCCTCGTAAATCTTCTTTGCACCCGTTGCAGCTTACTAGCATCTTCACTATAACAGCGTGACCAACTGAACACAACACAGTAAACCCTCATTAAAACCGACCATAAGGGGGGGAATGGTGTCCATTATTGTCGATTGTCCGCTATAACTGAGTAAGGGATTATCATGGTATAAGTAGAAGGAACTGCAGATGTTGGTTAATACACAAAAGAACACAAAGTGCTGGAGTAACACAGCAGGTCAGGCAGCATTGCTGGAGAGCATGGATAAGTGACATTTTGGGCCAAGACCCTTCTTCAGACATTTTGTCTGGAACTGGGCCTGGAATCCAGGTGAGTGATGGGCTCGGCCTGCTGGTGGCCAGGGAGAGGCGAGAATCTGGAGTCCACAGGTGGGCAGGGTGCAGGTAAGGGTTGGCGGCAGCAGCAGCGGCAGGCACGGCCTGGATGCGGCTGAGGAAGTTGTGTGGGCTGGTGGTGGTGGTGGCAGTAGGTCCAGCCTAGAAGCAGCCGGGGAGGTGGTGCGGCCGGCATTGGCAGCCCAGGCCAGCAGGTGAGGTTTGGTAGGTCCGTCCTGGAAGTAGCCGGGGAGGCGGTGCAGGCCAGGGCTGGCGTCTGTAGCTTGGCCTGGTGGTGAAGGTTGGTAGTCCAGCCTGGAAGTAACTGGGGAGTGGTGGGGGCCAGGGAGGCAGTGCTGGCCAGCTGTCCTGCCTGGTGGTGAAGATCGGTAGGTTGGTCTGCTATAACTAAAATCCATTATAAAGAGGTCCGTAATAACTGAGGCTTATTGTACTCTAAATGTGGTCTAACCAATATCTTGTACAACAGTAACATAACCTTCTAACCTCTGTACTTGATACTCTGACTAATGAAGGTCACTGTGCCAAAAGCCTTCTTGACCAGCCTACATACCCATGACGCCACTTACAAGGAACTATAGACAATAGACAATAGGTGCAGGAGGAGGCCATTCAGCCCTTCGAGCCAGCACCGCCATTCAATGTGATCATGGCTGATCATTCTCAATCAGTACCCCGTTCCTGCCTTCTCCCCATACCCCCTGACTCCGCTATCCTTAAGAGATCTATCCAGCTCTCTCTTGAACTATGCACCTATTCAAGGAACTATGTTCCTTTGTTCACTATGTTCCTTTGTTCATATATTTGGGTTGAGAGCTACCCAAGCAGAAATGAGATGCTGTTCCTCTAGTTTTGGTGTGGCCTTACACTGGCAATGGAGGAGGCCCAGGCCACAAAGATTGGTATGGGAATGGGGAAGGGAGTTAAAATAGTTCGCAATCAGGGGATCCTTTCATTCACTCTTTCAGTTTGCTCAGCGATTCATGATCCCTTTTGCGACCTCACTATTTTCATTCCACTCCAAATACATTTGTCACTACCTCCTGATGGTTCAGCGTTTCCCTCCTTGCAATTCAAAGCTGTGGTATTGATTAGGATGTGGTTCAAAACTATTTTCCAATGGCAATTTTGGGAGTGTTGTCTGTATTGGCAGGTTATGCCGTTTCAATGTGGTCTCAGGGAACATTCTACATTCCGGTGAGCATATTTTTATCAGCTACCTTGCTGATGGCAAGATAGCTTGTAATATCTTATTGCAAGATAACAGTAACAGTTATTTTGTTGATTGACCCTTTGGTCCAATGTGTCCATGCCAACCAAGCCCCTTGTAAGCTAGTCCCATTTACCCATGCTCCTGATACAAACCGAAAGAAAGAGGATACTGTTTAAAGATTAAGAATACAATATTGAGTTCTGCAGGCTGCATGTGCCCAGCAGTGCCCAGTGAACTTCCAGTTTAATGAATCATGATTAAGGGAACCGCTGCAACCTTTATAAGTGGCTTATAACCACTTATAAAGGCTATAGTGGTTCATTTAACCACTGTACATTAAACTACAAGTACTCCCTGTTTTCCCAAATTTATTAAGTTTGGGCCTTCTTGCTTCATAGCTACCTAAAATTGCAGCGCACCTTTCAATGAAGATGTGTTTGCTGCTTATATGTTATTTGGACACTGATTTCTTTACCTTCACCGCCCAATGATCTCTGTCATCTTGGAAGCCTAGGAATTCATCACTTCCTGATGGAAAAATAGGCTTTGTATTGTTTAATTTCTGGCCATTATTGCTGCTATTAACCAGATAAACAACTTGCTTTATGCCAATGCTTAGGAAAATGATGGAGCAGCGTTTTATCAACACATCAATTTGAAAGAAATGATCGTGCGTGGACAGAGATTTGAGCAGACAAAGTAACATACCATTAATTAGCATCCTCTTCACTTGCTGGTGTTCGCTGGCACACTGGCATGATTCAACATCTGATAAGTGAACATTTTTTTCACAGCAGTGCAGCTGTCGAGATGGCTATTTATGATTTGGGAACAGACATTTAAGATTCAATACTCTGTCTGATGAAAGCCTTGATAATCAGTCACTGCCTGCTGCTTCAGGCATTTCCCAATGACAGCAAAATGAAATGTTTACTCATTGAAAACAGGGTTACTTTGTTCCATCCAGGTTCCAAACAGCAGTAAACCCTTCCCTACAAGCTGTATTACTCTTTGACAGACATTTTCTGGGTGCAACTCAAATTATTATTTAATCACCTTGAAACCAAGTTAAGTGATGCTTAATAACTTGTTTAACCTTACCTTTCAAAGAGCTGCTTATTTTTCTCTGTTTAAAGATTAAAGTGGCTGGACATTTCCTTGTTTCTTATTTTCATCAGTTATTCATTTTTAATGGTTTAACAATGTCTTCACAAGGATCCTCCCTATTCCTCTCCTCCCAGCAGCCAAAGAACTCCTGGCAAGGTCAAAATGTAGATTTGGTCCACTTAGATGTATAAGTTGAGGCGGCACAGTGGCACAGTGGTAGAATTCTCCCTGTGACCCCGAGGATTCTCTCCGGGTGCTCCGATTTCCACCCACATTCCAAAGACATGCAGGTTTATAGGTTAATTTAATCACCTGTACTAATCAAGAATCTATCTATCTCTGCCTTAAATATATCCATTGACTTTGCCTCCACAGCCTTCTGTGGCAAAGAATTCCACAGATTCACCACCCTCTGACTAAAGAAACTCCTCGTCTCCTTCCTAAAAGAACGTCTTTAATTCTGAGGCTATGACCTCTAGTCTAAGACTCTCCCACTAGTGGAAACATCCACTCTATCCAAGCCTTTCACTATTCTGCACGTTTCAATGAGGTTCCCCCTCATTCTTCTAAACTCCAGTAAATATAGGGCCAGTGCCGTCAAATGCTTATCATATGTTAATTGCAAATTAGGATGGTATGTGGCTAAGAGGACAGCTTCCAGGTGGATGTGTCCCCTTGCTTTTGCTGCCCTTGTCCTTGTAGCTGTTAGAGGTTCTGGGTTAAGAAGGTGTCTAAGGAGTCTTGGTGAGTTGCTGATATGCATCCTGTAGATGGTACAAACCGCTGCAATTGTGCATTGGTGTTCGAGTGACTGGGAATTTTGGATGGGGTGCCTATAAAGTGCCTGTTGTATTTCTTGAGTGTTGTTTAGGCTGCACTTATCCAGGCAAGCAGGGAGTAGGCCTACTTTGAATGTTGTAGATGGTTGACAGGTTTTGAAGAGTTAGGAGATGAGTTACTCACTACAGAATTCTTCGCCTCTGACCTGCTCTTGCAGCCACGTTGTGTATATGTTACTCCAAGTCAGTTTCTGGTCAATGGTAACCCCAGATTATTGATGTTGGAGGATTCAGTGATGGTAATGATTGCTCACTACTTCTGTACTTCACACCGAAACAATGATAAGTTATGGTCCTGCATTTTTGATTTAATTAGTCAAATATTTACGATCTTAGTCAAGGAATTGTTATTTCAAAAATTAACAACTACTGGTGTTTTTGTATTAGTATTTAAAATAAACTGATATTAACTGGATTTTACAACACTTGCACAATGATAACAATTCACTATTTCACACTAAATGGCACCTGGACTGAAGCAGCTGACAGGGCTTCAAATATAGTTCATTTACTTGAACACACTTACGTACATTTTTTTGTAATAAAAGGTGCTCTATAGAGAGGACATCAAAACCATGATATGTATGGAACATATTTGTTTTACTGATTTTACAACTGGAAAAATGCTTCTAAATAGTGGTCAATGGAGAGAGGAGGAAACATCATCCTAATTAAAATTAATAGATGAAATGACTGAGAAGATAATGGATCTAACAGGGACACATAGTAATAAATTATTGGATATCAAAATCTACTTCCTTGTCACTAATTTATTGTGCCTGATCGCATGACCTTCTATTATCTGGAATCTGAAAATTATTCAGTGATTTGGTTAGATGGTTACATTTTTTTTGACAAGATGGGAAAATAAAACTGTTCTCTGCTGTTAAGGTGGATGTGATCCAAGGACATAACCTTAAAATTAGCACCCGGCCATTCAGGAATGATGATGAAGATTTTTAGGGGGGGGGTTATAGCGAACACGCTCACTAAGAGAAGTACATGATAAAATAATAACAAAGAGTGCTAGATGAAACAATTTGAATGAAATGTTAATGTCCTAAAATGTTAAATCTGCAATTGTTTCTCCCATCTTCCTTAAGCGCTAGGAATTTGTCTCGGAAATCACTCTGGCACTGCTGAGTGTTGTGCAGTGTCTCATCCTTGTGGAGATAATCTCCGCTCAGCCAAATAATAGTTCAACTTTCACTTGAAAGAAACCACAAAATGGATTTTCCTGTCACATCTGTTCCATGGGTTCAGTGGCCTCTGGAGAAAGAACCACCTCTTAGCATCTAACCTACTTCCTCCCCTTTACATACATTGAGATTGCGATTCCTGATTCCACTAATGTATATTGCTGAGAAACAGTCCACAAAAACACAATCTGGTATTTTCATCATCGTGTGAACTTCATTCCAATCCCTCCAGATTCTGTTTCATGAGGACCCCAGCCTTTGAATCTATTTGGCAATTATGCTGCTTTGAACATGGGATTAATCTTCTGGATCTCCTTTGTACTCCAGTCAAAAGCTCATAAATTATCACAAAATGATCGAAACATTACATTAGTGGTTCTGCTTTTTCATTTGCGACTTAGCTCTCTAAATTTATATTATGCTCCTTTTAGGGGGAAGGAATGGATGACGTTTAGGGTCGAGACTCTTCTTCAGTCAGAAGAAGGGTCGCGACCCGAAATGTCACCCATTCCTTCTCTCCAGAGATGCTGCCTGACCTGCTGAGTTACTCCAACATTTTGTATCAACCTTCAATTTAAACCAGCATCTGCAGTTTTCTTTCCTATATTTATGCTCCTTTTACCTCCATTTAACAGAAATGTGAACCGCATCCACTGACTATCACGTCTCTCCCCTTGAGAATGCCTTGCAACCATTCTGTGATGTTCATGACCCTGGCAGCAGGAAGGCAACACACCATCACACCTCATTTCTGGGCTGATTACCACTCACCCTTACTCCTTTTGTGCCTAAAGATTTACTAACCTCCCTTCTGAATATACTGAGTGATTGGGTATCCGTACCCCCATGAGAAAAAAATCAATAATTCACAACCGTCCATTTCTTCTTGCAAGGCCACTTCTTCTCGTCTTTGCCCGACATGGAAGATGCTTTTTTTCTTGAGAAAGTGTCTCTTACGAGCATCTCAAGCCACAGGAACAAACTATCCAGTTTAATCCTACATATTTTAAATTGCCTCCGATGTTTATAACCTCCTGCGAGTATATTCTCATCCTATTCAATGTCTCATTCCAGGATAACAGCACAGTGGTACAGTGCCAGAGAGCCTGGTTCAATCCTGACCTTTGGCACCGTCTCTGTGGAGTTTGCAAGCTCCTCCTACTCAGAGTTCTTCTTTCCTCTCATACCCCAAACGCCTGTGGTTTGGTAAATTAATTGGATCTGAATTGGATTGAAACTGAAGTTGCCCCCAGTAAGTAGATGAGTGGTAGAATCCATGGATAGATGAAGAGAGTATGGTGAGTATAAAATAAAGTGGGATGAATGTAGGAATAGTGTAAAATGGGTCAGTGCAGTCTCAATGGGCTGAAGGCCAATTTCTACGCTGTATCGCTCTATGCAGTATGACTCCATGAATTAACATAGTCAAGCTATGTGAAGTCAACACATTATAATGGTGCAGATATTCCATGATGCCAAATGTGTTGATGGGCTGTACTATCGACTACTTTGGAGATTCATAACTATCTTTAAGAGGTATTTATTCTGTGGTATGTTATTGTTGTACTAGAAACTGCCATTTGCTGAATGTTTACTGCCATCAATTATGTTCAATTAGGGGTGGCACAGTGGTGCAGCGGTAGAGTTGCTGCCTTACAGCGCCAGAGAAATGGAGTTCGATCCTGACGATGGGTGCTGTCTGTATGGAGTTTGTACATTCGCCCAGTGACCACGTGAGGTTTTTTATGGTGTTCTCGTTTCCCCCACACTCCAAAGACATACAGGTTTGCAGGTTAAATGGCTTTGGTGAAATTGTAAATTGTCCCTGGTGTGTAAGATAGTGTTAGTGTACGGGGTGATCACTGTTCAGTGTGCTGACAGGCCTGTTTCCACGTTGTACCTCTAAAGACTGAAGACTAAAGTTTAACGTCTAACAGTTTGAGAGATAGCTTTTGAAAATAACAAAATGTTGGGGAGTGGGGTTGAAGAAGTGTCAAGAAATTATCAGTGACCAGATATTCTCCACGGATCCTTGGTTGACCATTCATTTTGGCAATATTATAAGTATCTTCTTTCAATCCAAGAGTATCCATAAGTGTATTAGTTAGTTATGGATAACTAACTAATTTTTCTATTAAGTGTGTTGTGTCATTGAGTATTATGGAATGATTCTTTGTTACTTTTGCCTTTTGGGTCCTGGCAAATATTATAAATCTAATTTTGAAATATTAAGCATCTTCCATTGACAGGTGATTGATATGATGGTAATGTTTTGCCATTTAGTACCTGATTTAAGTAGTTATTGTCCAACTGAGTTGAAATTCTATCTTCCTGTGATCATGTTACCCTGATGTTTGTTGCGAATTATCCTGTTAAATATATTTGCACCCAATTTGCCTCAAATGTGCCTTCAAGGCATTGGTCATAAACCATTTGATATCAAGTCACCCAGAGCACACTAATCCCCTCCTTTCTCCATTGCTTTAGCTCTAATTCTTTTGAGTATTAACCTTTTCCAATGCGAAAGACTGGACTTTTCTAAGACAGAGTCACAGAATCATAGAGCTGTGCAGCGCAGAAACAGGCCCTAAAGCACATCTTGCCCCTGCTGACCAAGATGGCATTATGGGCAAACCCTATTTGCTTGCATTTGGTCCATATCCCTCTAAACACTATCCAAAAATCAGTTCAAATGTCTTTTGAAAGTCATAATTGTAACCACTTCTATAGCTTCCTCTGGCAGCTCATTCCAGACATGGACTAATCTCAGAGTGAAAATGTTGCCTGTGAGGTTCCTCTTAAATCTCTTCCATCTCAGCTTAAGCCCTCTAGATTTTCAGTCCTCTAGCCTGGGTAAAAGAGTGTGAACATTCACTTTATCCATGCCCCTCATGCACTTCAATAATATCACCCCTCAGCCTCCTATATTCCAAAACATAAGTCCCAGCCTATCTAATCTCGCCCTACAGTTGATGGCTGCAAGTCTAGGTAACATCCTGGCGATTCTTTTTTGCTCCCACTCCAACTTGATGACATCCTTCCTATACTTGCATGACCAGAACTGCACACAGTGTTCCAAGTGTGGCCTCACTAGTATAGCTGCTGCATAATGTCCAAACCTTTGTATTCAGGATGCACTTGGTCCAGCCCTAGAATATTTATCCATCTTAATGTGCTTTGAGACCACTGATATTTCATCTTTGTTAAATAATGTCAAGCCCAGCCCTCCAGTGTATCTAGATCTTCCAATGATGGTGGGGCACTTTCTCTTGGCCTAACTGAAATATGCTGATCAAACTTAGAGATGGTTTTCTCAACATGTATTTCCAGATCATCTGTGTAACTTATAAATAGCAATGATTCCAATTTGTGAGATATGACTGACCTCTAGTCGGGTCTAACACAGCTATAGCCACTTTGTATTTATGTTCAGATTCCAAGCATTGTATTTTTAAAGTAAGCATCAAAAACATTATTTGACAAAATACTGCTGAAACTAAATGCTGTAGACAATAGACAATAGGTGCAGGAGTAGGCCATTCGGCCCTTCGAGCCAGCACCGCCATTCAATGTGATCATGGCTGATCATTCTCAATCAGTACCCCGTTCCTGTCTTCTCCCCATACCCCCTGACTCCGCTATCCTTAAGAGCTCTATCTAGCTCTCTCTTGAATGAATTCAGAGAATTGGCCTCCACTGCCTTCTGAGGCAGAGAATTCCACAGATTCCCAACTCTCTGACTGAATTTTTTTTTCCTCATCTCATTTCTAAATGGCCTACCCCTTATTCTTAAACTGTGGCCCCTTGTTCTGGACTCCCCCAACATTTGGAACATGTTTCCTGCCTCTAACGTGTCCAACCCCTTAATAATCTTATACGTTTCGATAAGATCTCCTCTCATACTTCTAAATTCCAGTGTATACAAGCCTGAAAAGTGGGATAAACTGTATAAGCACATGAACCAAATAAATTACTTCAGTTTAATGCGTTGCTTACAAATGGCAGTATAATACTGTTCCCTCAATGGAAACTTGTAAAAGATGCTACAATCTGAAATATCTTATAGAGAAAGATCTCCAATTGGTACATTCAGCAAATTGAGTGTACTTTTATTAAGTGTGCAAAATAAAAATTCTCTCTTAAATGGAGAATTTCAATTAATGTTGCTCTAGAAAATTTTAAAGCCTTGATCTATTGCAGCATCTTGGTAATAATAAGGTAACGAAGGGTAACATAAGGGCAACTCTTCTTATGCAGCACATGGTTAGAATCTGGAATGAACTATCTGGATGAGATGGAAGCTGGTTTCATTGTGGTTTTCAAGAGGAAATTGGATAAAGATATGGAGAAGATAAATTTTGTGAGGCTACAGAGAAAGGGCTGGAGGTGTACACTAAGGAGCTGCTCTGGTAAAGACCTGGCACAGACAGGAAGGGCTGAGCGGCCTTTTGTGCTGGAACCATTTTATGATTCTATGAATCTCCTCACTAAGGCTACAGGGTTAAGTTTCAAGTTTGCTTGAAAGTGAAGATGGACTAATGTGGATAAGGAAATATGAAGAGTGTCCAACTCCAGATTTTAGTATAGACCTGCTCATCTCATTAAGCAAGGTGTCAGTTGAACTACAAAGTCAGCACAGTTTCCCTTTAACAAACGCAGCTCCATTTAATGTCACTCAAGGGAAAAGCTCTAAAGCTTCAGTATTTATCGTAAGATCACTTTGTCAACTCCACTGTCTGCCTTCAATGCCACACTAGGTTTTCATTGGCAAGTTTACCGAATCTTGAGAAACCTGTATTAACTGCAATTGACGTCTTTAATTTACCAACCAACTTCTCCTGTGGATTTCTCATAATCACCTGGTTAAATCATATAGGCACATACAACGCAAAAAAGGACCATTATGGCCACCTGATCCATTCTGACCGTAATGCGTATCTCTGCTGATCCCATTGGCCTGCATTAGAGCAAGATCCTTCTACCCCTTTCCTAACTAAGTACCTGTGCAATTGAGTTTCAAATGGTATAATTGTATTTCCCTCCACTACCCACTCTGGCAGAGTATTCACCACCCTCTATGTGAAAAAAAACCCCTTCAAATCTCACCTTAAACCTATGCCCCCTTATTTTTACAATGGCCCTCTATTCCAGGCAATATCCTGGTGAAGCTCTTCTACACTCTCTCCGTTGCTCACATTCTTCCTGTAGCATGACGACCAGAACTGTACACTCTACCCTAAGTGTGGTCTAACCAATGTTTTATACAACTGGACCATGACGTCCCAACTTGTATACCCAATGCTGTGGCCAATGAAGGCAAGCATACCAAATGCCTTATTCACTAACCTATCCACCAAGGAGGTGGCCAATTTCAAGGAGGTATGGACTTGCACTCCAACTTCTCTCTGTACATCAATGCTCCTGAGGTCCCTGCCATGTACTCTCTTTGTCCGACCAGAATTCGACTTCACAAAATGCACTACCGCACATGTGTCCAGTTTAATTTCCATCTGCCATGGCTCTGCCCAACTTTCCAGCTAATCTGTGTCCTTTGATAAACTTTTTCACTGTCCACAGTTCATGCAATGTTTGGGTTATTTGTAATCATATCCCCTACATACTCATCCAAGTCATTCATATGTTTCAGTTTAGGTTTATTATTGTCATGTGGGCCAAGTCACTGACAAATGCTTTATTTTGCATTCTATCCACACAGATCAGATAATAATATACGTAAATACAATCAAGCCAAACTCGAGTACAATAGATAAAGCAAAGGGGGAGATACAGAGTGCAGAATGTAGATCTCAGCATTGTAGCTTATTAGTTCTATAGAAAAAGTACAATGTCTACAATGGGATAGTCAATCGTACAGTACCCTAGATTTGGAAGGACTTTTCAGAAGCCAGATAACAGAGGGGAATAAGCTGTTCCTAAGTTTGGTGGTACTTGCTGTCAAAGTTCCTTCTGACGGATGGGAACAGAGAGAAGAAGGAATGACTAAAGGTTGATAAATCCCCGGAGCCTGATGGTCTGCATCCCAGGGTACTCCAGGTGGTGGCTCTAGAAATCGTGGATGCATTGGTGATCATTTTCTAGAGATCGTGGACGCATTGGTGACCTACTCCTGTACCTATTGTCTATTGTCTATTGTCTATTTTCGAATGTTCTATAGATTCAGGATTAGATCCTGTGGATTGAAGGTAAGCTAATGTTATCCCTCTTTTCAAGAAAGGAGCAAGAGAGAAAACAAGGAATTATAGACCAGTTAGCCCGACATCAGTGGGGAGGATGCAGGAATCAATTATTAAAGAAGTAATAATGCCACATTTGGATAGCAGTAAAAGGATTGGTCCAAGTCAGCATGGATTTATGAAGGGGAAATCCTGCTTGACTAACCTTCTGGATTTTTTTGAGGATGTGACAAGTAAAATGGATGAAGGAGAGCCAGTGGATGTAGTGTATCTGGATTTTCAGAAAGCCTATGATAAGGTCCCACACGGGAGATTAGTGGGCAAAATTAGAGCACATGGTATTGGGGGTAGGGTATTGACATGGATAGAGAATTGGTTGGCAGACAGGAAAAAAAGAGTAGGGATTAACGGGTCCCTTTCAGAATGGCAGGCAGTGACTAGTGGGGTAGCGCAAGGCTCGGTGCTGGGACCGCAGCTATTTACAATATACATTAATGACTTAGATGAAGGGAATAAAAGTAACATTAGCAAATTTGCAGATGACACAAAGCTGGGTGGCAGTGTGAACTGAGGAGGATGCTATGAGGTTGCAGGATGACTTGGACAGGTTGTGTGAGTGGGCGGATGCATGGCAGATGCAGTTTAATGTGGATAAATGTGTGATTATCCACTATGGTGAAAAGAACAGGAAGGCAGATTATTATCAGAATGGTGTCAAGTTAGGAAAAGGGGAAGTACAACGAGATCTGGGTGTCCTTGTTCATCAGTCATTGAAAGTAAGCATGCAGGTACAGCAGGCAGTGAAGAAAGCTAATGGCATGTTTGCCTTCATAATAAGAGGAATTGAGCATAAGAGCAAAGAGGTCCTTCTGCAGTTGTACAGGCCCCAAGTGAGACCACACTTGGAGTATTATGTGCAGTTTTAGTCTCCAAATTTGAGGAAGGACATTCTTGCTATTGAGAGAGTGCAGCATAGGTTCACAAGGTTAATTCCCGGGATGGCGGGACTGTCGTATGTTGAAAGAATGGTGTGACTGGGCTTGTATACACTGGAATTTAGAAGGATGAGAGTGGATCTTATTGAAACATATAAGATTATTAAGGGATTGGACACGCTAGAGGCAGGAAACATGTTCCCGATGTTGGGGGAGTCCAGAACCAGGGGCCACAGTTTAAGAATAAGGGGTAGGCCATTTAGAACGAAGATGAGGAAAAACATTTTCACTCAGAGTTGTGAATCTGTGGAATTCTCTGCCTCAGAAGCTAGTGGAGGCCAATTCTCTGGATGCTTTCAAGAGAGAGTTAGATAGAGCTCTTAAAGATAGCGGAGTCAAGGGATCTGGGGAGAAGGCAGGAACGGGGTACTGATTGTGGATGATCAGCCATGATCACAGTGAACGGCGGTGCTGGCTCGAAGGGCCGAATGGCCTACTCCTGTACCTATTGTCTATTGTCTATTGTCTATTGAAACAAAGAGTAGGAATAAACGGGTCCCTGTCAGAATGGCAGGCAGTTGCGAGCGGAGGGACGCAAGGCTTAGTGCAGGAGCCGCAACTATTTTCAATATATATTAATGATTTAGATGATGGAACTAAAATTAACACTAGCAAATTTGTAGATGACACAAAGCTGGGTGGCAATGTGAACTGCGAAGAGGATGCTAGGAGGTAGCTGGGGACTTGGACAGGTTGAGTGAGTGAGCAAATATGCATGGCAGATGCACTATAATGTAGATAAATGTGAGGTTATCCACTTTGGCGGCAAGAACAAGGAGGCAGATTATTATCTCAATGGTGTCAGATTAGGAAAAAGGGAAGTGCAATGAGACCTGGGTGTCCTTGTACACCGGTCACTGAAAGTAAACATGCAGGTACATCAGGCAGTGAAGAAAGCTAATGGCATGTTGGCTTTCAAAACAAGAAGATTTGAGTATTGGATTAAAGAGGCCCTTCTGCAATTGTACAGGGCCCTGGTGAGACCACATCTGGAATATTGTGTGCAGTTTTGGTCTCCTAATTTGAGGAAGGACATCCTTGCTATTGAGGGAGTACAGCGTAGGTTCACAAAGTTAATCCCCGGGATGGCGGGACTGTCATATGAGGAACGATTGGAAAGACTTGTATGCACTGGAATTTAGAAGGATGAGAGGGGGTCCAGAACCAGGGGCCACAGCCTAAGAATAAAGGGGAGTCCATTTAAAAATGGGATGAGAAAAAACTTTTTCACCCAGAGAGTTGTGAATTTGTGGAATTCTCTGCCACAGAGGGCAGTGGAGGCCAATTCACTGGAAGCATTCAAAAGATAGTTAGAGAGAGCTCTTGGGGCTAGCGGAATCAAAGGGTATGGGGAGAAGGCAGGCATGGGTTACTGATTGTGGATGATCAGCCATGATCACAATGAATGGCGGTGCTGGCTTGTAGGGCCGAATGGCCTCCTCCTGCACCTATTTTCGAAGTTTCTATGTTTCTATCATCTCTATTCCAGGCAATATCCTAGTGAATCTCTTCTACACTCTCTCTGTTGCTACCACATTATTTGATTATGTTGGCTATTTTCCAAAGCAGCATGGCATAGATGGAGCCAATGGTGGAAAGTTTGGTCTGTGTGATGGACTGAGCTATACATCTACAACTCCCTGCAATTTCCTGTGGTCTTGGGCAGCGTTGTTCCCAAACCAAGCTGTGATGCAACCCGACAGTTTGGTTTCTATGGTGCATCTGTAGAACTATGCCAGTGTAAATGGAGACATGCCAAATTTCTTCCGTCTCCTCAGGAGGTTGAGGCATTGGTGTGCCTTCTTGGCTGTCACATCAATGTAGTTGGTCCACGACTGATCATTAGTAATATTAATGTCAAGGAACTTAGAAGCTCTCAACCATTTCCACTTCTGCACCTGTAATGCTAATTGGGGCATGTACTCCACCATGCTTCTTGAAGTTGATAACTGGCTCCTTCATCTTGCCAACATGGAGGGAGAGGTGATTTCCTGCTTTAGTTTTTGACACCTTGTCACTATGTTCTCTATCTCATTCCTGTACTCCGTCTCAACATTGTTTGTGATTTGGCCCACCACAATAGTGCCATCTGCCAACTTGTAGATGGAGTTAGAGTCAAATTTGGTCATAATTAAAGCTGAGGTATCAATTCATTCACAAACTGTGATACCAAAAACTGAAGCATAAACTAAAAGCAGAAAATGTCGTGAATTTTCAGCAGATTAGGCAGCAGCAGCAGAAAGATAAACAGTGTTAATATTAATCCTTTGAAGAAGGTTCCTGACCCGAAATGTCACCTGTCCATTCCTCAGATGTTACTGGCCCACTGAGTTCCTCCAACACTTTGTGTTTTGTTCAAGATTCAAGCATCTGCAGTTCCTTGTGCCTTTCTTAAAGTTAATCTTGTTTTTCCATGGACTTTCCACAAATGCTGCCTGATATGCTGAGCATTTTCTGTTTATATTTTACATTTCTGCAGTCTACAGTTTTGGTTTTGAAGGCAGGGAGTAAAATTGGTGAAGGATACATTTACTGATGCCAGGATATTTTACAACAAGGTCTTGAGTTAGACTTTACATGGGAAAGTAGTGGCAAAACACTGGGAGGATTTTAAATGGCAATTGGAAGATGGGAAAACAAAGCGGATGAGATAAACTAGTGATATATCTTGCAGAATTTCGTGGATGTAGTCTCCAATGAAAACTCCACTTTTAAAGGGATTACAAAAATTTCAGGTTTCTATAAGTATACTCTAAATCAATAGTGGCAGGGTAACTTTTTCACCACTCTAATCTCCAGTCATTCTCTGAATATGAATAAAGATCTAAGTTGATATTTACCCCTCACTTTGGAGGATCTCTGGTCAGCATTCCAAGTTTCTTTTGACAGCTGGTTGATGTGAAACAGTTTCCAATTGAACTGGATGGCACATACTTGAAAATATACCAACATTTCTGTCAAAGGAATGTCCTAATGGCAATCATTATGCTACAAAATTTACTCAAGATTTACTCATGATTTTTCAATATTGTATTAAGTAATGTTTCCTTTCATCTTCACGGAAGTACATTGTTAAAGACCAATCAGAAATGCTTAATCCATTGCTGTAAATACATATTAATTGCCTTGTACTTTTAAAGCAATTGTAATCAGCCTAGGTTAGTGTTTCCATCCTGTCCTTTTCACTGAGTATCCCACATATTACAGGATACAGGAAAAAAGAAATTTGCTGAAAAGCATTGCAAATATACAATCAGGTGAATCCTCTCAAGTTTCCTTAAATATTTCCTGCACTTTTCACCATTAGTTGGATTTAGTGAATGGTTCAGAATCATTCACATTGAATTGATTTTTACCACAGTTTTAGCATGGATGAGAAAGCCTGATTGAAGAACTAGCTGCTCAATCCAATCCACATTATAATATGGAACATTTACAATCAAAAACTGAAGCAGGAAGACATATTTCATTGTGATGAACTTGATTCTGAGAGGAGCTGGCTCACTTCTGACATATGACTCAGTTTTTCCGATTTATATGAAATATTTCCCAAGCAGATGGCCTGGACTTTATAAATTGGCTGCACATCAGAAGTCATCCCATCCTCATGACAGTTTCCTGGTGTTTGTGGAGCCAAAGCATGATTGACCCATTCATTTAACTGGTTGAGTATCTCACACTATTGAAAAAGAGTGAACCAGTCGATGTTGTGGGGATTGACTTCTGGAAGTATTTTGAGATAATTGGAGGAATGATTGCTTGTCTAGGAACACATGATACTCAAGCTGTTAGACATACCTGACACAGGGTATCTTGATTGAGTCTGACCTCATCCTCACATCTACAGATACTCACTGCAGCAATAACCCAGAATGCTGTGATCAACCAAAGCTCTATCATTGTCACATAGGTAAAGACTGGCTACGTCAGTACTTATTCACTGTGACCTTTGTATAGCTTTGTGGCATATCATCTGAATGGAAAATTATTTAATGGATCACTGCTTGCCAAATCATGCTGGCTCAACTGGTGGAACTCTATCCCCCTGATGCGGGAGCTTGATCACCCCGACGCAGAGGGCCCGACCGCCGGCTATGGGAGCCAAGAGCGATGGAAGGCTCGAGGCCCCCGACCGCAGGAGAACAAAGAAGGGAAGAGATTTAACTTTTTTTTCGCCTTCCATCACAGTGAGGAATGTGGAGGAGTCATTGTGGTGGATGTTTATGTTAAAATGTATTTTGTGTGTCTTATTGCTTTTTACTGGTATGACTGTATGGCAAATCAAATTCCTCGTATGTTGCAAAACATACTTGGCTAATAAAGTACGATTATGATTATGATTATGATTACATTGAAACATAGATAGAAACACAGAAAATAAGTGCAGGAGGCTATTTGGCCCTTCGAGTCAGCACCGCCATTCATTGTGATCATGGCTGATCAACCACAATCAGTAACCCGTGCCTGCCTTCTCCCCATATCCCTTGATTCCGCTAGCCCCTTGAGCTCTATCTAACTCTCTTTTAAATTCATCCAGTGAATTGGCCTCCACTGCCTTCTGTGGCAGAGAATTCCACAAATTCACAACTCTCTGATCATGAATTCTCTGTGGAATTCTTTGCCATAGAGGGCTGTGGAGGCAAAGTTAGTGGAAATATTTAAGGCAGAGATAGATTCTTGATTATTATGGGTGTCAGAGGTTATGGGGAGAAGGCAGGAGAATGGGTTTAGGAGGGAGAGAGATTAGCCATGATTGAATGGCGGAGTAGACTTGATGGGCCAAATGGCCTAATTCCACTCCTATCACATGATCTTATGATCTAATGTGATAGCATTTCCCTCTCAGTTTAATGTAGAATGTCTCCCCGCACTTATCTAACAAAAGTGACCTGGTCAACATTTTTTCCTCAGTGCTGCTTGTACAACCATGCATTGAACAACCAATTGGTTTGTTTGTTATACATACTAGATTTTACTTATGGTATTTAGAGCTTTGTAGTTTACTTTCCTTTTGAGGTGGCGCAGCGGCACAGAGGTAGATTTACTGCCTTACAGCACCAAGGACCCAGGTTCGATCCTGACTATGGGTGCTGTCTATATGGAGTTTGTACGTTCTCCTTGTGACCATGTGGGTTTTCTCCGGGTGACAATAGACAATAGACAATAGACAATAGGTGCAGGAGTAAGCCATTTGGCCCTTCGAGCCAGCACCACCATTCAATGTGATCATGGCTGATTATTCTCAACCAGTACCCCGTTCCTGCCTTCTCCACATACCCCCTGACTCCACTATCCTTAAGAGCTCTATCTAGCTCTCACTTGAATGCATTCAGAGAACTGGCCTCCACTGCCTTCTGAGGCAGAGAATTCCACAGATTCACAACTCTCTGACTGAAAAGGTTTTCCCTCATCTCCATTCTAAATGGCCTACCCGTTATTCTTAAACTGCGGCCCCTGGTTCTGGACTCCCCCAACATTGGGAACATGTTTCCTGCCTCTAACGTGTTCAACCCCTTAATAATCTTATATGTCTCGATAAGATCCCCTAGTCGCTCCAGCCTTTCAACATATGACAGTCCCGCCATTCCGGGAATTAACCTAGTAAACCTACGCTGCACACCCTCAATAGCAAGAATATCCTTCATCAAATTTGGAGACCAAAACTGCACACAGTACTCCAGGTGCGGTCTCACTAGGGCCCTGTACAACTGCAGAAGCACCTCTTTGCTCCTATACTCAACTCCTCTTGTTATGAAGGCCAACATTCCATTGGCTTTCTTGCTCCAGTTTCCTCGCACATTCCAAAGACGCGCAGGTGTGTAGGTTAATTGACTTGTGTAAATTGATCCCAGTGTGCAGGATAGAACTTGTGTATGGGTGATTGCTGGTTGGCATGGACTCTGTGTTTACATGCTGTATCTCTAAACTAAACTAAACTTTAAATTCAGTGTTTTATTGTTTGCAGACTTGGCGAATGCTGTTCAATACTTCAATCCACCTCATATTCGTAGCTTTTCCATTATAAACTATCATCCAGTCACATTTATCTTTCTCTTACCTCCCAGTCATTCAAGCCACTTGTGGGAAAGTTTCAGTCCACATCCCCACTGCCAGCTTCACTAATTTGAAGAATGTAAAAGGAATCTTAAAAAGGAAATTAGAAAAGCGAAAAAAAGATATGAGGCTGCTTTGGCAAGTAATGTAAAAGTAAACCCCAAGGGGTTCTACAGATATGTCAATAGCAAAAGGATAGTGAGGGATAAAATTGGTCCATTAGAGAGTCAGAGTGGACAGCTATGTGCTGAGCCGGAAGAAATGGGGGAGATATTAAACAATTTCTTTTCTTCGGTATTTACCGAGGAGAAGGATATTGAATTATGTGAGGTAAGCGAAACAAGTAGAGTAGTGATGGAAATTAGGAGGATTAAAGAAGAGGAGGTACGTACACTTTTGAAGAATATAAAAGTGGATAAGTCTCCAGGTCCTGATAGGATATTCCCTAGGACATTGAGGGAAGTTAGTGCAGAAATAGCAGGGGCTATGACGGAAATATTTCAAACGTCATTAGAAACAGGGATGGTGCCGGAAGATTGGCGCATTGCGCATGTTGTGCCTTTGTTTAAAAAAGGTTCTAAAAGTAAACCTAGCAATTATAGACCTATTAGTTTGACGTCTGTGGTGGGAAAATTAATGGAAAAGATACTTAGGGACAATATATATAATTATTTGGATAATCAAGGCCTGATTAGAAACAGTCAACATGGATTTGTGCCTGGAAGGTCATGTTTGACTAATCTTCTTGAATTTTTTGAAGAGGTTACCAGGGAAATTGATAAGGGCAAGGCTGTGGATGTTGTCTATATGGACTTCAGTAAGGCATTTGACAAGGTTCCACATGGAAGGTTGATTAAGAAGGTTAAATCGTTGGGTATTAATAGTGAGGTTGCAAGATGGATTCAACAATGGCTGAATGGGAGATACCAGAGGGTAACGGTTGACAATTGTATGTCAGGTTGGAGGCCAGTGTCTAGTGGAGTGCCCCAAGGATCTGTGTTGGGTCCACTGTTGTTTGTCATTTACATTAATGATCTGGATGATGGTGTGGCAAATTGGATTAGTAAATATGCAGATGATACTAAGATAGGTGGAGTAGTTGATAGTGAGGTAGATTTTCAAAGTCTACAGAGAGACTTGGGCCTTTTGGAAGGGTGGGCTGAAAGATGGCAGATGGAGTTTAATGCTGATAAGTGTGAGGTGCTGCATTTTGGTAGGACAAATCAAAATAGGACGTACAGGGTAAATGGTAGGGAATTGAGGAATGCAGTGGAACAGAGGGATCTGGGAATAACTGTGCATTGTTCCCTGAAGGTGGAATCTCATGTGGATAGGGTGGTGAAGAAGGCGTTTGGTATGCTTGCCTTTATAAATCAGAGCATCGAGTATAGAAGTTGGGATGTAATGTTGAAATTGTACAGGGCATTGGTGAGGCCAAATCTGGAGTATGGTGTGCAGTTCTGGTCGCCAAATTATAGGAAGGATGTCGACAAAATGGAGAGGGTACAGAGGAGATTTACTAGAATGTTGCCTGGGTTTCAGCACTTAGGCTACAGAGAGAGGTTGAACAGGTTGGGTCTTTATTCTTTGGAGCGTAGAAGGTTGAGGGGGGACTTGATAGAGGTTTTTAAAATTTTGAGAGGGACGGACAGAGTTGACGTGGGTAGGCTTTTCCCTTTGAGAGTGGGGAAGATTCCAACAAGGGGACATAGCTTCAGAATTGAGGGACAAAGGTTTAGGGGTAACATGAGGGGGAACTTCTTTACTCAGAGGGTTGTGGCTGTATGGAATGGACTTCCGGTGGAAGTGGTGGAGGCTGGCTCGATTTTATTATTTAAGAGTAAATTGGATAGGTATATGGATAGGAGGGGATTGGAGGGTTATGGTCTGAGTGCAGGTAGATGAGACTAGGTCAGGGAGAATGGTCGGCGTGGACTGGTAGGGCCGGACAGGCCTGTTTCCATGCTGTAGTTGTTATATGTTATATATGTTATATGTTAATTCCATTTAGAATTCTGTGAATGTCTGATCCCTCAATGTGATTATTATTTATAATTTCATTTATTATGAGATTACTTCAAAGAAACATTTGGATAGTACCCTGGCTGTGTTGGAATAGTATGTCCGAAGCTGCTCTGGCAAAGCAGTCCCAGATAGCCCAAAGTCATCACTTGCCAGGATTTGTCCTGCCCCCACCTCTCTTCCAGCTTTCTCTCTCCCACCACAATCAGTCTGAAGAAGGGTTCTGACTCGAAATAATCACCTATCCCAATTTTTGTATCCATGTTCTCCAGAGATGCTGCCTACCATTGACTTACTCCTGTCTTTTGCATCTTTTTAATGTGAAAGTTCCATTACTGCATTTTGTCTTAATTTCCTTAAAAATTTACAAGGGGAGTTTGTGACTATTCCTACAAAGCAATATCAAGGCATATTGCAGTGAGCTGGAGAATATTACATTTTTAAAATGGCTCGCATTACATTTAACTGGACAGAATAATCTAGTGCTTCGGGAACCAAGGTGTGCTAATAGAATTGTGTAGTGATACTGAGGCCAAGAAAAGTTTGGTACAGGAAAAAAACTGCAGATGCTGGTTTAAATTGAAGGTAGACACACAATGCTGGAGTAACTCAACGGGTCAGGCAGCATCTCGGGAGAGAAGGAATGGGTGGTTTCGGGTCAAGACCCTTCTTCAGACTGATGTCAGGGGGGAAAAGAAAAATTTGAGCAAGTTACAAGCCGTGCTGTCGATGATTTCTGTAATGGAGACTGGAGTTCCTGTTGGGAAAACCTGTGTTATGGTGGCCCTTTCACGCATCCCATCAGCTATTGGTGTGGAATGTAGGAGGCTGTAAATCCTTCCTGCTGCATAGATCCAATTACCTTGCACTTCAAGGTCTCTCTTTTTCTGCAACTTCAAAGTATCTTCACATTTATTGTCCATTCACTTTCCTTGTGCATTTCCCCAAATGCATTGTCTCACAGTTCCCTGCATTGGATTCCATTTGCCACTTACTTATCCAGATGACCAGACCATCCATATCTTCCTACATTCTAAGGCTTCCCTCAGAAATACACCCATTATTTTGTATCTAATGTGAGCCATTCAGCACAGAAATACAGTAGGTCCTCTGGAATACTTGGTCTACATTGACCTTCAAGTACCATTTACATGAATATAATTTTATCTCCTCAATTCCCCTCCACTCACTTACACCAGGGGTGATTTTCAGTGGCTAATTCACCTAATAACCCACGCATGTTTGGGATTTGGGAGGGACCCAGGGCACTCAAGGTAAACTTGCATTATTGCAGGGAGGACATGCAAACTCTGCACAGGCAGCAATGGAATCTGGATTTAACTCAAGTTACAGGAGCTGTGAGGCAGCAACTCCACCAGCTGTGCCACTCTGCTGTCTCATCCACATATGTCTTTATTGTGCCCCTGAACATTTAGTCCATCATTAAAACATATTGCAGAGAGGAAGAGGCCAAATACAGAGCCCCGGTGGAGCCACAATAGTAACATCCTTGCAGTGAAAAATGCATACCTCAATCACTGGTATCCTGCCATTGACCCAGTTATGGCTTGTATCACAAGTTTTACTTTTTTGCCCACACTGTCTTGTAGGACCTTGTCAAAAACATTTCCAACTCAAAGTAGGCCATGTCAATTCTACTGATTTCAGCTCTGGCCCTTGATAGCTCGTCAAAGTTTGTCAAACAGGTTGAATATATTGAAAGGAAGAAACAAGGAACTGCACATGATGGTTTATTAAAACAATACACAAGGTGCCGAAGTAACTCACTAGGTCAGGCAACGTCTCTGAAGAAAAGGGATAGATTACATTTCAGATCAGGACCGTTCTTCAGTGTTTTGTGGTGGGGGGGGTGGGGGGAGGGTACAGTTGGAAAAAGGGTGGGGGTAAGACAATGCCTGGCAAGTGATAGGTGGACATAGGCAAGGGAGGGTGGTTTCATTGACACAAGGGTTGACAAAGGCTAGAGAGAAAAAGGAGATAAAGGGATGCAAGATAAGGGGAGAAGAGGAGTAAAATGTGAAGCCAAAGGAAGCGGATGGGGTGAAGGGAAAAGGGAGCGTGATAGTGGGAGAAATGAGTGCCCACCCAGGTGGGGTGCAGAGAAGAGAGGGCAAAAAAAGAAGAGGGGTTGGGGCGGGCGAGTATTACCTGAAATTGGAGAATTCAATGTTCATATCGTGTGAGTTTTAAGTTAACCAAGCAGAATATGAGAAGCTGTACAATCATTATAAATGTTGTACAGATCAGAGCATTATTAATTTCTGCATTAGTAGTTGTCTCATCTTCGGGAATCAGCCCTGTAGCAAGGGAAGATTGAAAATACAATGATCAGAGCTTCTGCCATTTCCTCCTTAGTTTCATTAATAGCCTGTGATATCTTTGGGATTTATTAATTTTCAAAGATGTTAAACCCCTTAATACTTCCTGTCATGTTTAATGCATCTAATTATTTCACCATCTTCTTCCTAAACCACAATATTGCCATCAACCCCTGCTTTTGTGAAGACTGCAATGAAATATTCATTGAAACCTCTACATATCTTCTGACTCCACATATAATTGATCTTTTGGTCTCCAATAAAATCTCACATTTTTAAATTTTGCTGGTCTTTATATACTTTTGAAATGTCTGGGATTCCATAGAGTCATGGAGTCAGGGTCATACAGCACATAAAAAGGCTCTCTGACCCATCGAGTACATGGTGACTATAAACCCGACTTTGCTAATCCCATTTACCACCACTTGGTCCATTGCCTTCTCTGCCTTGACATTTCAAGTACTCATCTAAATATTTCTTAAATGCTGTGAAATTACCTGCCTCCACCAAACTCAGGCAAATCTTTATTGATTTTAATTAAATGCTTTTTTGTTGCTTTACTTTGCTTTCTAACATTTCATTTCACTCTTTGCATAATCTTCCGCGCCTGCTGCATTGTGCTCTCAATATATGGTGGAAGGAAATAACCCTTATTTGTTTTCTCTGACTCTTTATACATTTTGCAAGCTCTTGACATGATAATCCTTCTCTTCCATTATGTGAATACATTCACCATGAATTCTTCAATCTCTTTCTTGAATGCCTTCCAACTACCCTGAGACTGAGTTTTACTAAATCATTCTTTAACCAAGTGCAATTGCCCTTACCTTGGTTAGCATTCCATACTTTTATTTTCTCTTAATTCTTTTCTGTAACTATGCAATCTAGTATTTATGCTCACCACCACTAAATGTTTTAGATCCTTCCTTCTGACAAGCTTAATTCTTTAGACTAGGTTCAGAAACATCCACACGCAGCTACACCAACTCCTCTGCATTCGATGGACTTGCTACATGCTGTTTAAAACAATTCTGCTATGTAGAAATTAATAATGCTCTGACCTATACAACTTTTATAATGATTGTACACTAGTTAATATTCATGTCATTGCAATCCAGCAATACTATTACTTGAAGATAGACACAAAATGCTGGAGTAACTCAGCGGGACAGGCAGCATCTCTGGATAGAAGGAATGAATGAATGAAGGAATCAGTCTGAAGAATCACCCATGTCCCGCTATTACTCCAGCATTTTGTGTCTATCTTCAGTGTAGACCAGCATCTGCAGTTCCTTCCAACACAATACTATTACCTAGGTGCTTTTGCACTTAGTCACAGAATCATAGATATATGCAGCTTGGAAACAGACCTCTTCAGCCCAGTTTATTCATGCCAACCAGGATGCTTAACTGAGCTAGTCCCATTTGCCTGCACCTGACCCAGATATATATATCTGATCAAATATCTTAAACATAATTGTACCCGCCTCTACCACTTCCTCTGGCAGCTTGTTCCACCCTCTGTGTTAAAATTATAACTCTCAGGCCCCCTTTTAAACCTCTTCCCTCTCACCTAAAGCCTCTGCCCTTTAGTTTTAGACTCCCCTACCCTGGAGAGAATGTGTCTATTCACCTTATCCAGCCCCTCATGATTTTTTATATCTGTAGATTATAATGAGAGAATATAATCTGTACAAAATCATGAGAGGAATAGATCGGGTAGATGCACAGAGTTACCCAGTAGGGGAATCGAGGACCTAAGGACATTGGTTCAAGGTGGAGGGGAAATGATTTAATAGGAATCCGAGGGGTAACTTTTTCACACAAGCTGCCAGGGGAGGTAGTTGAGGCTGGGACTATCCCATCGTTTGAGAAACGGTTAGACAGGTTTGGAGGGATATGGACCAAGCACAGGCAAGTGGGACTAGTGTAGCTGGGCCATTGTTGGCCGGTGTGGGCAAGTTGTGCCAAAGGGCCTGTTTCCACACCGTATCACTCTATGACTCTATGACTCTAATATCACCTCAGCCTCCCAGATGAGAAAGATTCAGCCTATCCAGTCTCTCCTTATAACTCCAGGGCCATTAACATCCTCCATTTTAGCCCACTTTCCAGTTATTGACCTTCCTCCTTTAGCAGGGTGACTGGCACTGTACAGAGTACTCTGAATGTTACTTTACCAACGTCTTGTTGGAAACATGACAAGATTTGTTTCCCTACTTCATCAGCTGTTTTGAAACTCTTTAGCACAATTCCAAACGTGTATGTGTTCCTTTAATGTTATTTAGTTCACCCCATATGGTGACATTTAATGAGTCTTTTAATATATCATTTTTTTGCAGCTGTGATTGGTTTTCTTTAATAATGTTGCTGCACTCCCACCATTTTCCCCCATCTCCCTATCTCGTTTGTGAGTCCTGTAACTGGGAATGTTGAGCTTACAGTCCTGCCCCACTTTAAGCAATGATTTAGTAATTTTCTTTTTCTTAAGACCTTTGCTCCTCTAGGGTGCATAGGCCATTGACAAATGTCCTCCACCTCACTCGGTTGTTGGCGGTTCTTTCGAGATCTCCCCAGTTGAGCCCACTCCCAGACATTTCTGCCTGGACACCTCTTCTCCAGCTGTTCCTGGGGCGACCTCTTTTCCTTTTTCCTTGGGGGTTCCATTTCAGGGCTTGCCGGGTGATGTTTGTGGCAGGTTTTCTGAGGGTGTATCCAATCCAACTCCATTTTCTCCTACGAATTTGTAAGTCAATGGGATCCTGGCATGTTCTTTTCCACAGGTCCACGTTGCTTACTTTGTCTCTCCACCAGATGTTTAGTATTCTCCTGAGGCAGGTGTTAATGAATGTTTGCAGCCTGTTTGTTGTGTGTTTTGTTGTTTTCCATGTCTCTGATCCATACAGCATTACCTGTTTCACATTTGAGTTAAAGGATTTAGTAATCACTTCTACCTTTACCTTTTTCTCATTTGTCCTATTTTCTAACATACAAACATCAGAAAATACGAGAATGCACACATGAGATTTAAGGAGTAGGCCGCCCAATCACCCAAGCTTGTTCTGCCATTTACAAATGTCATGGCTAATCTGATTATAACCTCAATTTTGCATTCCAATCGACCCAGAGTAACCTTCCAGCCCTTACTATTAAGTACATATTTACGTCTGCCTTAAATATATTCAAGGTCTATGCTTCCACTGTCCTGTGAGGAAGATTCACATAGAAAATAATTCATTTTGATCTTTAAAGGGCATCTCATTATTTGTAATTATTCACCTCTATTTCTTGATTTTCCTATAAACAGAAACACCCTGTGCAGATCCACCCTAGTAACACACCACCAGTTCTTATGTGGTTCAATCATGCAATCTTTCATTCTTCTTATTCTAGCTGATATAAGCCAAGCTTGCTCAAACATCCTTCAGAAGACAACATACTGCTATTAATCTAGTAAACCTCCATTTGTGCTCTCACCAACACTCTATATAACTGATGCATAACTTCCACATATTTCTATTCAATTCCCCTCTTAATTAATGATAATATTCAATTAAGGACACCATCTTCCTGGAACTACATTCAGCTCTGGATCACTTTGCCAACAAGGATACCTATAGCAAGATGCTTTCAGTGAGTACAGCTTGGCCTTCAACACCATAATATGGAATAAGGTCATCTCTATACGCCTGGACCTTGGTCTTGGGGCCACCCACCTGCAACTGGTGCTTTTGGACTTCCTGACCAGCAGACCTCACTCAGTCAGTTAGGATTGGTCATACCACTTCCTGCAACCTGAACCTTAACACTGGTGCTCCTCAAAGTAGCAATCTCAGTCTCCTGCCTATACACCCATAATTGTGTGGCCAAGTACAGCGCCAACTTTAAATTCACCGATGACATCACCCTTGTCAACTGGATCAGCAACAATGATGAGATGAACTACAGGAAAGAGGGAATCATGTACCATAGTGTCAGAACAACAACCTAGCCCTTGATATCAGCAACATGAAGGTTGTTGACCTGAGGATGGTGTAGAGGTGAATCAGACCATACCCTAGCTTATAGAAAGACCATTCACAAGCCTGAGAATTAAGATGACAAAGCTGTCGCTGAATCTGGTAATGCTTGTTTTCAAGCTACTGTATCTTCTGCCCTGATGGGAGTGGAGAGAAGGAGGTGGGGGTGGGGGGTGGGGGGGGGGGGGGGGGGGGACAGGACAAGTCTTTGATTATGTTAACTGCTTTTCCAAGGCAGCATGAAGTGTAGCTCGAGTCAATGGTGGGAAGTCTGGTCTGTGTGATGGACTCGGCTATGTCTACAACTCCCTGCTGCCTCTTGGTAATTTGGGCAGAGCTGTTCCCCCAACCTAGCAGTGATGCAACCTGATAGTATGCTTTCTATGATGCATCCGTTCTATGAGTCAGAGCACAGATGTGGCAGCTGCCTGCTTACAGGGTCAGTTTTTAACAATTCTTAAAGTGGCAAACTGTAATATTGATATTTTTAAAGCAAGGTTATGTCAGTTCCATGATTATTCTTATGCTGACACTCAATTGGGAGTTAGAGGGCAATGAACACAAATAAATGGTTAATTGCAATTTCTACTTGAATGTCTCAGCTGAATCAGTTAATATTAAATTACTTATATAGTGTCATAGCGTCATACAGCATGGAAACAGGCCCTTTGACTCATCTTGCCTACTCCGACCAACAAGCCCCATCCACACTAGTCCCACCTGCCTGCATTTGGCTCTTAGCCCTCTAAACCTATCCTATAAATGTACCTGTTAAAATGTTTCTTAAATGTTATGATAGTACCTGCCTCAACTATCGCCTTTGGCAGCTCGTTCCGTATACCACCACCCTTTGTGTAAAAACGTGACCCCTCATGTTCCTATTACATATTTTCCCCCTCACTTTAAACCTATGTTCTATGGTTCTCAATTCCCCTACTCTGGGCAAAATACTCAGTATATTTACACAATCTAAATCCCTCATGATCTTGTACACCTCTGTAAGATCACCCCTCATCCTCACTAGCTTTTAGCTAGTTAATGCCCAAGCCTAATAGGAAGTTAATAGATGAAAGCCATTAAAACTGATGTGAGCTGTTTACAAAACTATATACAAATTTCCTTTGTTGCATCTCAGACCAACACAGCAATATAGTCTGTGCAAATGCCTTTGTGCTGTGTTCTTCACTGTGTCTTGCATGCGCCTGTTTGACAATGGGGTTAAAATAGTTTCCAATTCACATACAAATAAAGATTATTATCCCAAATGTGCACTCAAGAACTGTCAAGAAGGTGAAAGGATTTGAAGAAAGACAGGCCAGGATATTACATAAGGCTCACTTAAGAAGTTAATTATGTGCACAGAAAATAAGATCCAGACTTCTTAAAAATGGTTACTGTAGCCCAGCAGCCGAGGAAAAAAGAGTTACATTAGAATAGAGGCAGACATTTACCAAAGATTATCTGAGCAGCCTGAGATTTTTAGAAATAAATCCGCAAAGAAGAAGAATGAATAAATCAAGCAAAAAATATTTTTGTGAGTTTGTAGAGATAGGAAAAGAGGTAGAACTTATAATTTCTATCGCTTGTAGCGACCATAGGGATTGGTCCTGAGAGTCGAACCCTCGGATTGGCCAGCAAGGTCACATGGTGGTGCGACCATAGGATCGGTCCTGAGAGTCGAACCCTCGGATTGGCCAGCAAGGTCACGTGGTGGTTTTGGAGCCCAAAAACCAGGCAGTGGGAAGAGAACTTCGATGTGAACGGTTTGAGTTAATGGTTGTCTGTAATCTCGTTTGTTATCCTTTGTAATTGAATATTGCTGCCGCAATAAACTTCTTTAATAAAGTACAAGCCTCCAGACTCGCCATACGCTTTTTATTCACTCAGTCACTGAATTTTACCAAACTTTAGTGGCAGTACAGAATGCCACAGGAGATCCTTCTTCCCTGTGGCTATCAAACTGTACAACTCCTCCTCCTTTATTTCTGTCGTGGGGTGGACTGACTCCCCTCCATTAGGAACATATTTCTAAACTTGAGCTAGTCTTTTTGACAACTGCAAAATCCTGTTAAACCTGAAACTCTCAGAAAATTCTGTACTTCATCATCCCCAGTACTCCATGCACCCCACCGTTGCTAACCATCGCTTCTGCTGCTCACTGTGCTCTGGATTCCCTTCCTACGATTCTCTCTCTACACCAAGTATTCTTGCCATGAAATATATTTCCGGCCATACATTAGTTATCCCTTCAGACCAAGCCTATTTGGTTTGTTGTGAAATGTTTTTCCCACATTATTTTTGCTCCTTTGTGAGATTTTACAGCGTCAGAAGTGCCATATTGAGAAGTGTCGATGGTGCTTGGAGGGGAAAAAGGGGAGAGTTACGTTATTAAAGACATGTGCAGGAACTGAAATTTGAAAGCCAAGGGATCAAGTACTCACATCAGAGACATCAGCATAAAATGTAAGCAGTGTGGTGCTGCACTGACAGAGATAGTCTCTTTTGGCTGAAACACTAAACTCAGCTCAGCCTGTCTCGCAAATAGACATAAAGGGACCTGACTTTGTTCAACGTCAGCAGAGGAATTCACCCTAGTGTCATGGCCATTTATCCTTTACCCAATATTATTAGGAGCTTGGTTTATTATTGTCACGTGTACCGAGATACAGTGAAATCTTTGTTTTGTGCGCTATCCAGAAAAGTCTAAAAATAAAGTGGTCCAGATGCTGCAAATCTGAAATAACAATAGAAAATGCTAAAAATACTTGACAGATTAGCCAACACCAATCCAATTTCTCTTGGCAGTGTTGGTAATATTTTGCACTCTCATGGCATTGAATACAGAAAGCACTTTGTACTCTGTACACCAAAGATGTCTAAAGATTCATCCCTGGTTGATAAAATTAAATGCACCAAATAGAATTTCAGAAGCAGAATACAATGTGCTGATGCCACCATTTACGGAAAAATTTCCAGGCAGGAGGGTTCACTGACTTTGTGTTTAATAATGTCTTTATTTCAACATATAAAAATAATTGACATACAGTATTTGGGAAGAATGACTTAAAGCACAGTAAATCGCAAAATAAATCCTGTGATGATGAATAATTTTGAGGTGGTTGCTTGTTTTATAACTGAGAATATGTAATCAATTAGAACCATTTATGGTTCCTGTAAAATTAATTTATGCAAAGATTTTATTTCGGCTCTGCAGTTTCTACAATTAAAGATTGTGTTACTCCACATTTGCTGTAACTTTAATTCGCAAGTGTAATGATGGATTAATTATGAGGAACATCATAACTAATGGAAGTAATTTCTCCAGCAAAAAACGACTTTGTCAATGCTGGTCTCTTGCAACGAATGGATGATATTATCCACAATCCAATTTCTCTTGGCAGTGTTGGTAATGTTTTGCACTCTCATGGCATTGAATACAGAAAGCACTTTGTACTCTGTACACCAAAGATGTCTAAAGATTCATCCCTGGTTGATAAAATTAAATGCACCAAATAGAATTTCAGAAGCAGAATACAATGTGCTGATGCCACCATTTACTGCAATGGCATTATCTATCAATCGATATATTACTAAAACCCTCGGTTAGTTTGTGTGTATATGTTTATGTGTTTAAATGTGTACCATGCCCTCTACACAGCCAAAACTGTATATGACAGCACGACAATTTTAGGCTCACTCTACTCACCATTTTCCCGTGTTCTGAATAAACCCACTTTTGTAACTTTTTAAAAACAATTTACCAAATAAACTTTAATAAATGCACTCCCCCCGCCGGGAGGACTACCAGGAGGACCAGCGCCCGTACTGGCGTGCCCCGCACCTGACCTTCCTCCCATGCCCCCCAGTGTTTAGGTTGCAGGGGGCCGACCTATATCATATATTAGGGCCGAAGGATGAGTAGTTCCTCCTCCCCAACCGGAAGTTATCGAGGAGACGGAGAGCTTGTGAGGTGTCTTGGATGCAGGTGGGGTGGGATTTGACCAGGGGAGATAGGATGGAGTTGAGGTAGGTGGAAATGAGTTTTTAACTTCCAGTTTCCAGGCCCCCATTCCCTCATCTTTACCATAGATGTCCAGTAACTTTACACTTCCATCCCCCACAAGGATGGTCTTGAAGCCCTCCGTTTCTTCCTCGACCGTAGAACCAGCCAATCCCCATCTCCTAACACTCTCCTCCGCCTAACAGAGCTGGTTCTTATCCTCAACAACTTCTCCTTTAACTCCTCCCACTTCCTCCAAACCAGAGGCGTAGCTGTGGGCACTTGCAAGGGCCCTAGCTACGCCTGCCTCTTTGTTGGGTACATCGAACAATCCCTGTTCCAGACGTACACCGGGCCCATCCCCGAACTCTACCTCCGCTACATTGATGACTGTATTGGTGTTACCTCTTGTACCCATGCAGAACTCACTGACTTCATACATTTCACCACCAATTTCCATCCTGCTCTTAAATATACTTGGACTATCTCTGACATCTCCCTACCATTTCTGGACCTCACCATCTCCATCACAGGAGACAAACTAGTGACTGACATCTACTATAAACCCACTGACTCCCACAGCTATCTGGACTACACCTCTTCCCATCCCATCTGCCCCCGGGATGAGGTGTTCCACATTAGGGCATCAGAGATGTCCTCATTCTTCAGGAAACGGGGCTTCCCCTCTCCCATTATAGACGAGGCTCTCACTAGGGCTCCTCTCTTGCTCCCCCTCCTCCCATTTGTAACAAGGACAGAATCCCCCTTGTCCTCACCTTCCACCCCATCAGCCAGCGTATCCAACAAATCATCCTCCAACATTTCCGTCAGCTCCAACGGGACCCCACCACTGGCCATATCTTCCCATCCCCTCCCCTCTCTGCGTTCCGCAGAGACCGTTCCCTCCGTAACTCCCTGGTCCACTCATCCCTTCCTACCCAAACCACCCCCTCCCCGGGCACTTTCCCCTGCAACCGCAGGAGATGCAACACCTATCCCTTTACTTCCCCCCTCAACTCCATCCAAGGACCCAAACAATCTTTCCAGGTGAGACAGAGGTTCACCTGCACCTCCTCCAACCTCATCTATTGTATCCGCTGCTCTAGATGTCAATTTCTCTACATCGGCGAGACCAAACGCAGGCTCGGCGATCGTTTCGCTCAACACTTTCACTCAGTCCGCCTTAACCAACCTGATCTCCCAGTGGCTGAGTACTTCAACTCCCCCTCCCACTCCCAGTCTGACCTTCCTGTCATGGGCCTCCTCCAGTGTCATAGTGAGGCCCGCCAGAAATTGGAGGAACAGCACCTCATATTTCGCTTAGGCAGCTTGCAGCCCAACGGTATGAACATTGACTTCTCCAACTTTAGATAGTTCCTCTGTCTCTCTCTTTTTCCCCCCTCCCCCTTCCCAGTTATTTTACTGTCTTCCTTTTTCCACCTATATCCTTTCTTTGTCCCGCCCCCCTAACATTAGACTGAAGATGGGTCTTGACCCGAAACGTCACCCATTCCCTCTCTCCTAGATGCTGCCTGACCTGCTGAGTTACTCCAGAATTTTGTGATATCTTTGATTTGTACCAGCATCTGCAGTTATTTTCCTACATTAATAGGTGTCAGGTTTTCTTTGTCTGAGTTATGAGGCGTGATGTGACAATGAACTTCTTTAAAGGGAGATATACCCTGGGAGCCATTGTCAGCTGAAGTAATATTTCTGAAGGATAATTATTACTGCCCCTTGAAGATGTGAAGTCAGGTTGGAAGAGATTTTAAAGGATTGCACTGATTCTTAGAATTGATTTATTCTTGGGATGCCAGAAACACACCTTCAAATGCTCTAACAAAAGGTTCAACATTAACCATGTTTGTCTTTCCACTGATTTCTCAATTATTATAGATTTCCAGCATCTGCAATTTTTTTTGATTTTCAATATCTTTAACTGTTTGGCATTTCTTCACGTGGAGGAAATAGGTAGAAGAATCAAAATGTTATATCAAAGGTTGCTGAGATGGACAAAGCCACCAAATTGTGTGGACTTTTATGGATTTTTTACTTATTGATAGTTATAGAGTCAAAGAATCCTACAGCTTGGAAACAGGTCCTCCAGCCCAACTTGCCCATGGTGACCAAGTTGTCCTATTTGCACTTGACCCACCTACCTGTGTTTGGTTCATATCCCTTGAGGCCTTTCCTGTGAAGAAGGTTACACAGGAAGATTCAGAGCAGATCATATGATATGCATTGTCCCAAAATTGGGCATGAACCCAATTTCTGCAGCGTGGTGTTGTTTTCTACGATATTCTATAACGAGTGGCCAAATCTTGCAGTAGGCAGGAGAGTGACACATGGCTTACTGATGCCATTCATTTAATTTCCTTCATCTGGACATACTTCTATGTGTGATAGGGCAAGAAGCACTGGTCAGCTTCTCAAAGTAATTTGGGCACCTGTGGTGGTTCTTAGAGAGTGATAGAGCATGGAAACAGGCCCTTTGGCCCAACTTTCCCACACCGGCCAACATGTTCCAGCTAGACTAGTCCCACCTGCCTGTGTCTGGCCCATATCCCTCCAAACCTGTCCTATCCATGTACATGTCCAACTGTTTCTTAAAAATTGGGAGAGTCCCTGCCTCAACTACCTCCTCTAGCAGCTTGTACCATACACCCACCACCCTTTGTGTGACAGTTACCCCTTAGATTCCTATTAAATCTTTTCCCCTTCACCTTGAACCTATGTGCTCTGGTCCTCGAATCATCTTATCACATCAACCGAGAATCATACTATTCACTGAACCACAGAAGCACAGAAAGAGGATTCTGCTCATGTGTTAGGTACTCGACTGATTGTTTTGATGCCTTTATCACTGACCCTCTTGAATTGTTCCTGGTGTATTTGTGTACCTCATTGGCTTTCTTGATCAATATCTGGTTAATTGGATGTATTGGTCCACTTGCTCCTGTTTGCTCAAGGCCTATTTTTCTTTTGCTCCATCCATTCATTTTGCCAGCCACGGAGGACTGTGTGACATGCTTACTCCCGTTCATAAATACATAAGTTCATAAGTTGTAGGAGCAGAATTAGGCCACTCAGCCTATCAAGTCTACTCCGCCATTTAATCACTGCTGATCTATCTTTACCTCTCAACCCCATTCTCCTGCCTTCTCCCCATAACCCTTGACACCCTTACTAATCAAGAACCTATCAATCTCCACCTTAAAAATATCCATTGACTTGGCCTCCCCAGCCTTCTGTGGCAATGAATTCCACAGATTCACCACTCTCTGACTAAAGAAATCACTCCTCGTCTCATTTCTAAAGATTTCCTGGGTTCTGTTTCCTTATGTTCATTTTTTTGTACTTTTCTCATTTTTGGTGTGTGGATTCTTTGCATAAGAACACAGCATTTTTAAATATGTCTCATTTTTATGGTTTAGTGTCTTTGATCGCATTTTGTTGCTATGTTTTCCATTTAATTTCCTCCCGCATTCTGGATTCAACATTTCTCTGTAGTTATTACTATTGAAGGCATCTCCATGTTACTTTACTGGTCCATTCACCCCCACCCCCACCCCCACCCCCACCTCCACCCTGACCCCCAGGCCTTTAGCCCTGTTGCTTCCCTAATGCATTGCTTGACATTTCATTAAACCCTTTTATACTAAAAAATCCTCCATCAACCAATTAGTCAGGTTATTGGAGCCAGCTATGGCTTATCATATCCATCTATTATATTTCATTCCATTCAATGACTTCTTCATTAAAGAAGTGCTATTAAGTAATCAAGCATTTTCATGAGAGTAGAATTATCCCTTCTTTTGGCACTGAACAGGATCAAAGAAGGATCAGAGGAAGGCGGACAGGGAATGATGAAGAATTAACCTTCTGAGAGAATTTACAGGACAAAAACTATTTGACATTGACAGAAAAGCAATGTCTTTATTTTTTTCTCCACCTCAGGAAAAATGTATTCACTGACATATGCCAGGTTCATTACATTGTGATCCCGAGTCACTTCCTTTGATAACAAATGCATTACATACAGCATGAGCTCCTGCTCTGTGGGCTTTTTTCAGGCACCAGAGAATAATTACTCTCTGCTTTCCGCAGTCCAGAATGCCAAAGTCTACCCAGAGGTCAGAGGTCCACTGTAAGTGAAGGCTCCATGTTCACTTCAGTCAGCGAGGAATGTGTTCTGTAGGCATTTCTCTCCCCTGTTCATCATGTCTGGTGTTTACAGGTACTGTCTCCGTTTCACTAGTAAAGCGACAATCCAGCCTTCATGTTTCCTTTTTTCTCACATTTCTCTCTTCCTGGAACTTGAGGTCACGAAGAGCATCATCCTTTTATACCTAATTGACAATAGACAATAGACAATAGGTGCAGGAGTAGGCCATTCAGCCCTTCGAGCCAGCACCGCTATTCAATGCGATCATGGCTGATCAGGGTGACGTGGGCATGTGGGGCCCATCCAGGAATTAGGGATGGCAGATGGGATGGGGTAGTTTGAGCAATTATATATTTTTCAGAGTTGGCCTGGAAGGAATATCTCTGTTGCTCTTCAAACATCAGCAACTCTAAGAAGGCACTCACATTGTCTGCATTTTCTCATCTCCCTTTCCCTTTCTGGGTTTTCTAAAGCTTCTTCTTCTTGCGTTTGAGGCAGCAGAAATTATGTAATTTCTAAAGCTAGAGAAACCTGGCTAATACAGCTGAACAATAGAAACCTTTTTTAAACTAAAGCCTGCAGTCTGCTTTAATGATCATTTCCTCCTGGGAGCAGGTTGTTAATTGTGGTGTTCCGCCCCTTTCAAGACCTTAAATTGGCCAGTGTGTTCCATTTTCAGATTTTTAACATCTGATTTTCAGATTTTTAACATTCCTTTTTGTATTACTTTTTTGGAAATGATGCATTAAATATGAAACTGCACTGTCTTTTACTCAAAAATAGACATTTTCGTCTTGTTTTTACTCAGCACTGTTAGCCTGCATACTGGTATGAATGCAATGCCGTTAGGTGCACTTCACTTATTTTTAGTCCTGAATAAGAATACTGCAGATATTGGAAAGCTGAAAGAAGAACAAAAGTGCCAGAAACACTAGGCAGGTATCACAAAATGCTGGAGTAACTCAGCGGGTCAGGCAGCATCTCTGGAGAGAAGGAGTGGGTGACGATTTGGGTCGAGACCTTTCTTCATGCAAGTCAGCCTGCATTTGTGGAGGAGAAAAAAGTTTTGCAGATCAATAATCTTTCATCATAACTGGTCTCTAAGAAGCTTAATTCATCATTCACAGTTCCTTTAAATCTGCATTAATATGGATCAGTGTCAAATGAAAGGATAGCTCCACTCTTGTACTGACAACGGGTCTTTGACTCTAATGTTAACTCGGCTTCTCTCTACACAGAGGCTGCTTGTCCTGCTGAGTATCTCCAGCAATTCATTCTGCATGGGTGAGCTATTTTGAAAGCAGTCAACCATCATTATTGCCAATCTTCTTCCTATGGCTTTGCAACATATTATTGATTCAATTTAAGATTGCCAAACTATTCAAACAGATATCCAGCCATGCAGGCTGGCATAAATGACCACTAATAATTTTCCATCTACATGAAGGTTGGCCCACATTAATTTCCCTTCCATCTATAATATTTCCTTCACTTAAAACAATGTATATTGCTTTCAGATAACAATTCATATCTAGCTGATTTGCGATCCACTTTGATAGATAATGACTTCACACACCTGATTCATCCACGTTATCTCTGCAACACACTATGTCCCTCGGTATTCAAAAGCAACCTTCAGATCCTGCTCCTGCTTTCCAATGCCACGACTGTGCCCCTATTTCTGATTGAAATTATACAGACCATGAAAGAAGTGGCACACATTTACCTATCTTAGTTAAACGACTGCTACCTAATGCTCTCTCAGTTCAGGAAGCAATCCTATGTGTTGGAAAAGTAGTGCACATTTCTCTGCTGTTTAAGAAAAGTGAAAGAGAAATGAAGGAATTATTCACCAGTTAACTTAATGACAAGAATTGAAATTAAAGGAGTGTGATAGAGATACTGAATATTTTGAATCTTTTTGAATTGGAGAGACATTTGTAGACGATAGGCCATGCCTAACAATCCTGACTAAATCTTTTGAAGATGAGACTAAAGTGGAGGATGAGAACATCTAACAAAGTTATTTATATTGGCTTCCAGAAGGCATTCAAAAAGATTTAAAAAAGTAAAGTAAATGCAATTGGAGGTAAATTATTGACCTGGTTAAGAAAGTGCTGTGTATCAAGAGATCATGAGTGGGCAAAAATGGCAGGAAGTGACAAAGTAATGTGATGGGTTACAACCTATTTTCTATGTTTCTATGTTTCTATGTTTCTACAACCATTCACAATACTAATAATCAGTTTTTATGATCAAATGGAAAGCCACAAAACCTAGTTTTACAATCACACAAAGACAGGTTGCATCTGATGCAGTATAGTAAACAGGACTAAGTTATCATTTTAAAAAAAAGAGACAAGGAATGAACAAAACTGTGGCAAATACGAGATAAGCTATTTTGGACTTAAAAAGGACAGAGTACAAAGGATAGAGAACAGAGTACCTTCTTAGTGGTGAAAAGCAGGAAACGATGCAGCTAAACATAGAAACATAGAAAATAGGTGCAGAAGTAAGCCATTCAACTCTTCGAGCCAGCACCGGCATTCAATATGATCATGGCTGATCATCCAAAATCAGTACCCCATTCCTGCTTTCTCCCCATATCCCTTGATTCCATTAGCCCGAAGAGCTAAATCTAATTCTCTCTGAGCTCTCTCACTCTAAACTGAGGGCCCATATACAAATATCATTGAAATGCTTTGGCACATTTACAGAAAATCATCAAAAAGACTAGTGGAAGGAAGACCTTTATGTTGTAAGTCTAGTTTTATGTCTGTTTAGCACTTAACAGTGTAACACTATTATGATTAATGAGGCAAATCACTATTTCTAAATGTTTAGAATACAAAGGGTTGAGGTAATGCTAAACCTATGGGAAGCATTGATTAATCAACACTAGGAATACTGTGAACATGCTGGGTGCCACATTCGAGGAGAGATATAATCCCATCGGACAGAGGCAGCATAAATTTATCACAATGATAATTATCCTCCGAGGGATAAATGAAGGGGTGATTACACAAATTACAATTGCATTCCAGGGAATTTAATATGTAAAAGGATGACTTGATTATTATTTAAATATATAAGGGGATTCAACAGGATAGATAAGAAAATGTATTTGCACAGATTGGGGAATCTTTGATAAAAAGCCAGCATCTAAAAGTTAGAGCCAAGCCTTGCAGGAGGGAATTTAGAAACCTTCTACCAGACACAGTGGTCATTTTGAGATCTCCCCAGTGCAGTTTTGGCGGTTTTTGCCGGTTCAATTGTTAATATTAAATTTGATGATAGAACATAGAGCAATAAAGCACAGGAACTTTGGTCTGCAATGTCAATGCCGAATAAGATGCCAAGACCAACATATAATCCATATCCCCACATATCAATCTGCCTATTTAAAAGTCTCTTAAATGCCACCATCATATCTGCCTCCTCCACCACCTAACAGTGCGTTCCAGACACTCACCACTATTACTACAAAAAAAAATGTAGCCTGCAAATCTCCTTTCAACCTTTCCCCTCTCACCTTAAAACTTCCCCTCTAGTATTTGATTTTTTTCATCCAGGGAAAAAGGTCCTGATTGTCTACCCTCTCTATGCCTCCCCCCTGTAGCTAATACCCACACCCACAGCACCCATCTATTAATACTGATGTGAGTAACAAGCTATTTTTTCCACCAAGTTTTGGTCCGGCACTATTTGCAGCATCATGTTCACTTTTTTTGCTTCTTGAAAAGTTATCTTGATTTTCAGGAGGATTCAACAAAATTGATAGCAGGTTTAAGGACATGGTACATAACCAATCAGGGATAGGCATCTGCTTTTAGAGTGGCACAGTGGTACAGTGATAGAGTTGCTGCTGCTTTACAGTGCCAGAGACCCGGGTTCGATCCTGACATTGGTGCTGTTTGTTCTGATTTTGTACATTCTCCCTGTGGGAGATTGGGCTTTCTCCGGGTGTTCCAGTTTCCTCCCACATTACAAAGATGTGCAGGTTTATAGTTTAGTTTAGCTTAGTTTAGTTTAGAGGTACAGTGCGGAAGCAGGCCCTTCAGGCTCTTCAGAGTCCATGCCGACCAGCGATCACCACACACTAATGCGATTCTACACATACTAAGACAATTTACAATTATACCAAGCAAATTAACCTACAAACCTGTACAATGGTTTGCTCCTTGATGGTTTGACAAATAACGTGGTGCTTGTTATCAGAATATTCCTTCATTGGTATATGAGCTTTGCATGAGAAACCAAACCTTCAGGGGATAAACTGTGATGTTTGGTGGACTGTGTGGGGTGGGAGGACCCGTTGCTCCTCCCGTGCAGCAGGTGGTGCTGCACAGGACAAAGGGAGATTTTTTGTACATAGTTATCTTGGCTGTACACAGTGTGGAGTGTGCAATCAGATGTGTAGTTGCAGCCATTTTAGTTGTCTTGCTGCCAGCATTGAGTTAATGTAATAAAGTCCTCTGTTGTACCCTGAAGACTTGCAAAGTTTCATACAGACATAGAACAAGAACACAAAATAAACCTTGTTCCCAGTGGACACCATGTGGCCTGACACAATGGTTCAAAAACAAACAGCACAGGGGACTATTTCTGGAATTGATAATTCATAACTGCTAACTGGATACCAGCTTTTGGCCAAGCTGTCTTATGGTTATGGTTGTGAGTGATGTACTTTCAAGAGTGAAATTGCTTTTGGGTCCTGTAATTGTACAGGCTTCTGAGACCTGCTGTTAATTTGACCTGCTGTTAAATGGCAGCTTCTTGACCCATTGGGAAGTTTCAATAGACAATAGATAGTAGGTGCAGGAGTAGGCCATTTGGCCCTTCGAGCCAGCACCGCCATTCAATGTGATCATGGCTGATCATCCACAATCAGTACCCTGTTCCTGCCCTCTCCCCATACCCCCTGACTCCGCTATCATTAAGAGCCTTTTCTCAAGAGTCCTCACTGTCAGCTGCTCTCTCCCGAAGGAGAGGAAGTTGGACGTAACACTTTGATAGATTCCCTACTATCCTTCAGAAATAGTGGAAGACATGGTTGGATGTGATCAGGGTCTTCATGGTGGGGATATTGATCTGGGAGAGGATGCAGCTGGATCCATTACTGTTGTCTTATAAACCAGGGATTGTGACTTAGTTCTTCACTGGACCTTCAGTGAAACATCGATGCCAGACTGGTTGATAGTATGATCTACATGTGTTACATGCTGCCAATTTTTGTTTATTACAGGTGTGCAAACCCTTTATCCAGCTGGAGTACCTACTACTCAAAATGTTCTTGCGTGCAAGTGTTTACGTGTAAAGGTATGTGCGCTGTAGAGCCTACGTTTACATTGTCCTTTGCTTTCAGTTGAGGGGTAACTATTGGAGCACTACTTGCTTGGTTACACTGCCCACATGTGTGCTGGTAATATCCAAATCTCCCACTTTACCAGCTTTCTCTACGGCCTCAGGGTTATCAGATTACATGCTTGATGTGGCCATTTTCCATATAATTTGTGGGGGAGTTAAATTGATGTTGACACAGTGTGCAGCATCAGCGTTTATATCCACTAATGGACTCACTCCTCCTCATTTCCCTACATTCTCTGCCACTCCTGTATTGATTCTTATGTCAAACGTTCCATTTTTCGATCTCTATCTGCCCTTTGCTGTAACATTCCACTTTCCTGAATTCCTTTCCTGCTTCTCCACTCTCTCTGTCCTTTTTAAAACACTGCCAATTTTCTCCCCGTTTTCTCCCATCTCTTTCTTTGGTTTGCCTTCAGTTTTCTGAATTCCTCCATGATGCATCCTAGGACATTGATCTCTGTTGGGGCCGGCCTGTTCTTCTTGTTGTCATCATATGATTGTGTCTGTGATATGTTGGCTTGGTGTGTGAAAGTTTCAGAAGGCATGTATGGACATATTATACTGATAATGTCCCCTGCAGCAGTCACTCCATCTAAGTTGTAACCGCCGGGCTGTGAAGTTACGTAATGATTCAGAATGGGCAAGCAGTGAATTTAGCGCTGATTGAAAAACAACATGGAGGCACAAAAAAACTGCAGATGATGGAATCTTGAGCAAAAGACAAACTGCTGGAGGAACTCAGTGGGTCAGGCAGTATCTGTCGAAGGAAACGGACAGATGACGTTTTTTGTCGGGACACTTCTGTACAGTCTGAAGGGTCCCGTCCCGCTCCCGTCCCGCTCCACCAATAAAGCCTGATCCCTAAGTTCCTCCTGCAGTTTGTTTCTTGCTAAGCAATGTGTTATTCCCTTTGCCAGGGAAAAACACCAGTACTTCACTAATATTGTCTGAATTGCTGAGTACTTCCAGTATTTATACCAGAAGCATAAAAATGCTTTGCGGAACTGACCTCCTTTATCTTTCATGTCCAATGATTTTGCATTGAACATGAAAGGTATGAAATAAGTAATGAATTCGCTTATGTGATCTTTCTGCTTCCAAGTGATGATATTCATGCCTAAGTCATCTCTTGCAGGAAGATGTGAAGGTTAAAAAATTGATTGCCTGTTGCTGAACAGATACTCATCATCACAGAGGTTTACATCGAGTCCTTTTGTAAATCGCACCTTGCAGGGTTATACGCTCATAATATACTGCAAGAGATTTAGCCTTGTTTGCACTCCAGAAACGCCATGATGCAATTGTTCTCTGCTCTGTCAACTGCTTATGAATCAGAGAATTATCAAATGATGCAGCACTTAAGAGGTTCAGAGTCAATGCCGATATAGGAGGGAGCTCAGGCCTGAAGCTGTAGGTAAGTTACTGACCCCTTGTAAACACTCTCACTGAGAGATGCTTCAGTCCACACGCAAGAGGCATTTTGGTGCATTGTAAGGCCAGCCATTGCGTAAGACTCTGTGTTACAACAAATCAGTTGCAGATGAAGAGGAATCAGTCTCCAGTAGGGGAATGCTGGCAGACTAGCAGGTGGGGAGGTTGCCTGCCACATGTCTGGAGCAGCCTTTAAAGGTCATCAGGACCATGCAAGCTCCCACAGTTAAAAGGAACCAGATTTCTGACACACGCACTGTACTGTCAGAGTCTGCAGCACAGAAGAAGTAAGCAACCAGCTGAATCCCAAGCTTGCCTTTGGCAGACCTCTCCAGATTATACGAGCATAATGACTCCGGCAATATCTCATGCACAAATAAGGTACACATTAGTCTCACATGGTTTATGGGAAAACTTAGTGGAAGAGCAGATTTAACTCGGAATGAACAATCATCATTTTCCGTAAAATATATCTCGCTGTATATCGTGAAATTCTTCTTTCCTTACCAAGTGCACAGATCCTTCAAGCAGCTAAAGAGTGGAAAGCTATTTAAATCCTGTAGAAGCTTCGGCAAGTCAAATACGTGCTTGATAAGGATTCTGCTTCTTACATCTGTTTGCTGAGAGGTTGTGCAATCTCCGAAGAAATTGCATTATCTGTTGTCATTTCGGAATCATTCTTAAGGGAATTAATTCTGTGCATTCGGATTGCAGACTACTTGTGCAATACTTTCCTTTGCTGCAAATTTTTGCCTGAAAGGTCACACAGGAAGTTGAAGCTTTCCTATCAGAATGCCATATCTTCCAATATTAAACCCTAGATACATTTTTTTTAATCCTGCAGAGTCCAAAAGTTAAATTGTGCAATGATCATGATGCAAAATAAATATATGTATGACTACTGTTTCATAAGAAATAGACTGTTTCCAAAATACAATTAAGGTCATAAGTTCATAAGGAATAGGAGTAGAATTACACCATTCGGCCCATCAAGTCTACTCCGCCATTCAATCATGGCTGATCTATCTCTCCCTCCTAATCCCATTCTCCTGCCTTCTCCCCATAACCTCTGACACCTGTACTAATGAAGAATCTATCTATCTCTGCCTTAAAAAATATTCACTGACTTGGCCTCAACAGTCTTCTGTGGCAAAGAATTCGACAGATTCACCTCCCTCTGACTAAAGGGAATTGTTATTCCCGGGGTCCCGGGATGCACGTGGAGCCGAATGAAGAAGGACCCGGATGGCCGCTGCCTGCAGGGGGAAGCACGGAAGCCACCGAGCTTCTCCCTGCCATCGTTCCATCACCCAGTCTGGTCAACAGGAGAATGAACTGACTGTATTTGTCAGCTCACTGCATTCATTTGACTATTAGTAGGAGCATCTATTTTCCCAATCTCCAATATCTTGAGACTAATAAATGAAATTCTTCAAAGCAAATGAAAATATATGCCTCTTTGGTGAATGCCCCTATAATTTTCATTGTATCTTCACCACTTCTGGTGGTCAAGTTATGTACTTGCTGTGGCACAAGTGGAAAGCAATCAGCCTGTTGAATCCATGCCAACTTTCCACAGAGTGATCCCATCAATCCTCTTCCCCCTTTGTTAGTTCATGTGGCCTGCAATTTATTAACTCTCATTGACACGCCTCTGATTCCTCTTGCTGTTGATCTTCAATAAAGGCTCATCTACACTAGCCAGTTAATCATCTGGAACATCTTTCAGAAACTGATACACGCATTTGGAATGATGTGGGGCAGGTACAGCCAAATGGGTCTAACATGGTTGGCCAACTTGGTCTCCATGGCTGGGTTGGGCCAGAGGGCCTGTTTCCATGGTGGATAGCTCCATGACGTCAGTCACAGTAAGAACGCACAAAAACTCCACACAGCCAGCATCCGAGGTCAGGATCGAACTCTGGCTCCGAGAGCTGTGAGGCAGCAACACTACCAGCTGCACTGCCATGTTGCATATTAGCAAACTCACTCTAGCTTGGCTTCTACAAATCCTTTGTAATTCGTTCATTTTGCACCTGGTGTGCAGTCTAGTAAGGAAGATGCATCCTTCAATATTTTTGCTTCAAAGTGCATAATTACAAGACTTTACACGCTGCCACCCATTACTCAAAGGTAATACTCAAACCAATGACGTTGAAAGTGCAAGTGGAACTTGGTTTTTGGATTTTTTAAATGTATATTTTGAAGTATTCGAAAGAGTTACTGTTGTTGGCTTTGCCATGTCTCTTTATAAACAGAACACAGAAAAAACATCAGAAAAAGATTTAATGTGAGTTCAGGTGATTTCCGAAAAATCCTTATTTAAGTTGATTCTGAATCAAAATATTGGACTGCAACATTTTGAGTACGAGTAACTACTGTTCTAAAAATATCTAATAATTAAAAAAATGAATACAGTTTTTCATTAAGTCTTATACTTCCTGTCCTCTTACAAAAGTTGAAAGCTGGTAGTTTCACTGAGTTGCAATTTAATGTCACCCCAGCGTGAATGAAAATGTTGAACACAAAGTGCTGCAGTAGTGGAGACTAATGCTGTAAAGAGCCATGCACCATCGCTGGAGAACATGGATAGGCAACTTTTCAGGTCGGGACCCTTCTTCAGACAAGTCGTTCTGGAGAAGGGTCCCAACCAGTAACAATGTCTATTCATGTCCTCCAGAGATGCTACCAAACGCATTTATTTCCTCTAACACTTTGTGTTCTGCACAAGATTGCAGCATCTGCAGTTCCTTGTCTGAATGAAAGTGTTAATATGAGTAAATTGATACTATTTTGGGAAATCAACCCCAACCCTTTGATTCTCAGTTTCTACTGAAGCAGGACAAGGAGCAGTCAATCACTCTGCTGCTAAGCGATTGATGTGGGCATGCTAATAATGATATCAGCCTCTGATTTAACTGGGTTCATTTTTACTCTTGGGTGCCAGGTTTCCGAGATTTCTGTCAATATTGTACAGTAACTACAATGAGATGAGAACAACTTCAGGCAGGAGATAAACATCTTTACAGTTCAGATTGGTGCTGAGGTGTATGTTCGCTGTGCCCTCAAAGCTCCCTCACTATGGGACCTCTTTGGGCATAAGAAGTCCTATCTCTGAGATTGGAACCACTATCACTACCGATGAGAGGACATGCACCAGAGACCCATTCCCTCCTTCTGCCCCATTCAAACCCAGCACCAAACTTCATTGCATGCAGAAAACACTGGCTTCTGAGCTCCTCAATGAAGTCAACCAATCCTATTCCCATATTCCACTTCAGCTTACTAAGTAGCAAATATCTAGGTCCCAGTATCTTTAGAATTTGAACTACGTTGCTCGCAGAGGAAATTTTTGTTTTGTGTGCTGCCACCAATATTTGATGAATGAGCGGTGGAAACTTCAATTACTTCCAGGTTCAAAGGAGAATTTCCATCCCCACTGGAAATAGTTTTGCAGCCTGATGATGCCCATAGAGGAAATAGCTAAGTGAAATCCCACTTAACTAGCCATCCATCAGCCGCCTTGAGTGTCTGGATGTATTAGGCAGAGTGGGCCTCCAGCATTAATCTTGACAATAATAACCGGCTTATAGGTTACTGGCACAGTAATAGATGAAAGCAACCAACTTGCTACAGAGCTTGCCTGCAGGTTCCACATAAAATATTACATTGCCTTGCTGTGAGTTTCAATGTGTCATTGATAACAATTACATAACACTGCCCTCTTTCATTTTGTTTTTTATTTCTTTTCCTTTCTATGTATTCTACTTCCTCATGAGCTCACATAGCACAAATGTTTATTGGTCAGTTAGGTATTTCCAGATTACTGCTAGGGGTTCCCTCGTGATTGATATAAATTTCCTGTCTGATTCCCATCCTGTCCTGTGGGAAAGCATTTGAGCTTCACCAGCATTCTCACAGCATGGCAATGCTGAGCACTGGGCAACAACCTTGCATCAAGTCACTCTGTGGTAAGGTTACATTCCTTTGCGGGTTAGGACTTTTTTGAGCTCCGTGCTCAAAGAGCAACTTATCAACATTTGGAAAGAGCCCATTTCTTTTTTAAATCAAAATTGCATGAATCAGAGAAGTATGGAGATTTCAGGCCTCTATTTAATTGGTGAATTATTTGCTCAAGACATTTGATAGGGGGTTCTCCTTAGAGATATGGACTGACATAACCTTGGCATTAGAGCTGTAATAACTGTAATGACTTTGGACTCCCTGACTCGTTATGGCATTGCCTTCCCCTGGAGACAGCATAGCAGCTTGTTTTTTTAATATTTTAAAGTTCTTTGATAACCGCTAGGGAATTTCACAGCTTCCCAAAAGCTTCACAGCATGAAAGACTGCAGGCTGGGGATTTTAAGAGCCAGCCACTCATTAAAAAAGGCATCATTCAGATTATTGGTGATATTCTCAATGACTCATATGGTAGTACAGGCACTCCCTGACTTACGTAAAGGTTATGTTCCGTGAACCCTTACATAATTCAGATTTTACAAGTCCGAATCACCATCCCCAACCCCTGCTCAAAATAATTTACTGAGAGTATTAACTGTCTCAGTGACGCCCAGCTGCATCGCGGGCACTTTCTGTGGTGCATGGTCCTCGAGGTACGCACTGGCAGCATTGCCTACTTGTGTTCCATCTCATAGAAAATAGGTGCGGGAGTAGGCCATTTGGCCCTTTGATGCCCGCACCGCCATTCAATATGATCATGGCTGATCATCCAAAATCAGTACCCCGTTCCTGCTCCCCCCATAGCCCTAAGAGCTATATCTAACTCTCTCTTGAATATATCTCGCCATTGGGGCATTTTTTATGACGTGTGGCCTTCTGGTTAAGTACTGCCGGCATTGCCAGCTTGAATTCTGTCATGTCATTGGGGCACTTTCTGTGGCGCAAGGCATCCTGGGTAAGCACCGCTGCCATTGCTGCCTTGTTTCCGGTGTAAACTTGTGTGGTCGTACAGTGTTGTAGAAATTACAAACTGCCTTGATTGGACTCGGGACTGAGAATAGAATATACTGAGTATAGCGAGTTTGTGTATGTCACCTCTTGCATAAGTCAGGGAGTGTCTGTACTTTGCAGGCACCTGTTTTTCAGTTCAAACTTTGCAGTAATCCTGGTATTTGTTTCAGTTTCTAAGACATGCTTTCTCATCCCTGTCATCCAGGGATTAGTTTTCATGAGTCGATAAGTGTGGCCTGCAACTAGAAGATATAATAAATTGATCAGATGCTCTTCTCTAAAAAAAAATCATGCCTGCAAAAGTTATTCAATTGTTTAGAAATTGCATATTTCTATATATTTTGTTTTTATATGATTTGTTTATAATTCCACATGCTTAGTGCAGTAGACTAACAATATATATATGAAACTGTATCAACAAAGGAAATGTCTGAATTCTAGGAGATTTTGTTCAAAAGTTCAGCATGGTATTGATGACTGAAAGCTCCCAGGCTCCCGTGGGTGCATGTACATTGAAGGAGCTTTGATTTATTTTTACTTTCACTACACTGATGCCTTCAGACTGACATCTTATTTAAAAAAAACCTTATATTTTGCAAGACACGTGCACGCAGCATAAATATTGTAAATTCCCAAAGCACTGAAAGAATATTTCTGTATTTCCAAACTGCTTAATAATTTTCTTTAAGCCATCAATGTTTTCCAGAAGCCATAAATCTTCACTGCAAAATGGGATCATGCAAGCATACAGAAGCATCTGGAGAAACACAGAGAGCCGAGGTTTGTGGACCTGAAGGAGGCTAGAGGAAAACCTACTGGAAGACCTGGACATGCTGAGGTTTATAAATGACGCCATCAGAGGTCGTCAAAGAAAAACATTTTCCACAGGATCGTTCAAAATATTGGAATTCAATTATTTGCTTAACTCGGCCATTAAAACCATGATTAACTTGATTGACAACGCAACATAAAATCAATTTTTATCTTAGCCGATCAATACTATGTTTGGATCGAGAGAGAATGAATTAGGGAGGGAGAGAGAATTAAGGGAGAGAGAGAATACGAAACAGATTGAGAATACAATTTGCCATTTTTTTCAGCATAGAGCAAATTTGCCCATCTCTCCATGTTATTACATCAATTCATGTGTGCATTAATTGAGATGAGTTGTAAAATGTGCTCTTTCAAGTTTCACAATTAAATTGCATTAAGTGCTAGTTAAGTTGAAAAGGAGATAAGTGAAGGATACAGGAGCTGCCAATAGATTAGAGGAGAGATGCCAGCCAGACAGGTAAATCTTAAGTGTACATTACCTTCAGGGCCTTGCTAAAGACAGCCAGGTAAAATATTACAAGGTAAAATATGAGCAGGCTGGTTGCATGAGTAATTATTAGAGAATGCAGTCTAGAGGTGATATGAAACATTTGTTTTATTCCTTGCCCAAAACCATTTGGAGTTAATCGTCAAAAATTGAATAAATTATGAAAGAAAATTACCACAAAATGCAGTGGAACAATTAAGCTGCTCTAATGAAATTGGCAGAGATGGCATCACCAGTTTAAATATTTTCATACCAGGTGCAAATATGTTATGATGTTGTTGTTATGTTATGACTCCCCAGACAAGGGTTTATCAGCCATTTTTAAAATATCATCCTTGGTGTCATTCTCCATCACTTACAGCCATTAGCTCTACAATAAGATGAAACCAGTGAGGTTGATCCCTGAGCATTTCAAAAATTCCTTTGGATGTAAATTATATTGTATGATGGGTATAATTTGCACATCATAACAGCTTAAGATCAGATGCTCAGCAGCCTCTTTATCGTTGACAGTCTTGATATTTAAGAAGTGCCACCTACTTCTTGTGAAATGTAATATGCAAGGATCAGGTAGAGAGGCCAAGTGACAATTGTTGTCACAAAAACTTAACAGTAAAGAGAATGATATGTAATACAATTGCATGCCTTTTCTTACTTCAAATAGTTCATATAATACATAGTACTAAATCTTAATATTGCCTTTCCATAAGAGTGAGAGTTCCTTATTAGGCTAGGTTAATAAACATTTTTTGTAGTTATTGGAAATGACTGAAGACAATTCATTTTTGGACTGTGTTGAAAATAGGGCTGAATGTTGTATGTAACGCTGAGGAAATTCTGTGGATACATGTTGTTGTCCTGCCTTAGGTTGTAGGGTAACTACCCTTCAAAAAAGTGAAGCAAATGAAGCATACCTAGAACAGTAGAGCACAGGAACCTCAATGCTTTGGCACACAATGTTTATGTTGAACATGATGCCTCCACACCACCTCTGGTCCATCAAGTCCACTCGTCCATTCAATCATGGCTGATCCAGGGCACCTAGACCGCCAGGGGACCTATGCAAGGATTTTGTTTGTGGATTTTAGCTTTGCATTCAACACCATTGTGCCAGAGCTACTACACTCCAAACCCTCCCAGTTGACTGTGCCTAAACCCCTCTGTCAGTGGATCACCAACTTCCTGACAGACAGGAAGCAGCATGTGTGGCTGGGAAAGTATATCTCGGACCCGCTGAACCTCAGCATAGGAGCACTGCAAGGCTGTGTACTCTCCCCTCTCCTTTACTCTCTCTACATCAACGACTGCACCTCCACAGACTTCTCTGTCAAGCTTCTCAGGTTTGTGGATGACAAAACCCTGATTGGACTGATCCAAGATGGGGAGGAATCTGCCTGCAGACAGGAAGTGACACAGCTGGCATCCTGGTGCCTTTGCACCAACCTGGAGCTCAATGCTCTTAAGACAATGGAATTGATAGTAGACTTTAGGAGAGATCCCCTTCCCCTCCCCCCACTCACCATCAACCACACCACAGTCACATCTGTGGAGTCATTTAAGTTTCTTGGAACCATCATCTCTGGGGACCTTAAATGGAGGCCACCATCGACTCCACAGTCAAAAAGGCCCAACAAAGGATGTACTTCCTGCAGCAGTTGAGCAAACACAACCTGCCACAGACAATGATGGTCCAGTTTTACACTACCATCATAGAGTCTGTCCTCACCTTCTCCATCGTGGTCTGATTTGGTTCAGCCACCAGGCATGACATCTGGAGGCTGCAGCGCATCATTCGATCAGCCGAGAAGGTTGTTGGCTGCAACCATCCCCCCATTGACGAACTATACACTGCAAGGGCCAGGAAGTGTGCGGGCAAGATCATCTTGGACCCTCTCACCCTGGCCACAAACTTGTTGAAGTACTTCCCTCTGGGAGGCAACTCCGGACTATCAAAGCCGCCACAGCCAGATATATATGATATGATATGATATGATATGATATGATAAAAACAGCTTTTTTCCATGAGCAGTAGCTCTACTCAACAGCCAAAAGCCTCTTTTTGCTCCGACATTTTATTTTCATATGTTTAAATTATAATGTTTTATTTTTAATTGTCTACTGTAAACCATGTTTTTATCCTTGCAAGTAAAGCACCAAGGCAAATTCCTTGTACATATACATACTTGGCTAATAAAATGTATTCCAATTCAAATCTATCTTTCTCTCAACCCCACTCTCCTGCCTTCACCGCATAACCCCTGACCCCCTTACTAATCAAGATTCTCCAAGACCATGCATGACAAGGCAACAACTGCAGATACTGGAAATCTGAAAAGTAGACAGAACATTTTGGAGAGGCTCAGCAAGTCAGGTAGCATCTATGTGTTAATGTCTCTGGTCAGTGATCTTTCATCTGAAATGTGAAAAGTTAGAAAAAAAGCATGTTTAAAATTGCTTAGTGATCCTCCATAGGTGCTAGGAGGCCTTCTCCAAAATGCCTGGAGAGAAATGATCTTCTGGAAGAGGTTCCATGCTTCTCTTCATTGCTATACTCTCCAACAGTGACTCAGATGAGGACTGTTCCTTTAATTTAAATCAAGGCAATTTATTCAATTTCAATACCATTATCCCAATCAAGCTCATCTCCAAACTCATGGAACTTGAAGTCAGTGCTTCCCTCTACAACTGGATCCTTGACTTCCTGACCAACAGACCACAATCAATGAGGATAGGTGACAAATCACACTCTATGATACTCTATGATAAATCCTCAACATTGGTGTCCTGCAAGAGTGTATTCTTAGCCCCCCTATTATTTTCTTTGTACTCTCATGACCGTACAACTAAATACCATCCAACTCAATTTACAAGTTCACAGATAACACCACCGCAGTGGGATGGATATCAAATTATGATTAGACGGAGTACCAAAAGGAGATTGAGAACCTTGCAACCTGATGCCAAGACAACAACCTCTCCTTCAATGTCAGCAAGACAATGGAGATTGTGATTAACTTCAGGAAGCAAAGCAGTACACACATATTGGTAAACATCGAAGTAAGTATTCTTAAGAATAAATCTCATCAGAAATTTGTTCTGGACCAGCCACGTCGAAGTTATGGCCAAGAAAGCACACCAATGCCTCTACTTCCTTATAAGGCTTAAGAGGTTCGGCATGTCCCCAACAACCATTATCAATTTCTACAGAATGCACCATAGCCAGCATTTTATTGGGATGCAACAAAGCCTGGTTTGGGAACAGCTCCATTCAAGTCAACAAGAAATTGCAGAGAGTTGTGGACATAGTCCAGACCATCGCACAAATCAACTTCCCTTCCATTGACTCCATCAACACTTGAATGAATGAATGAATTAGTTTATTGGCCAAGTATGCATATACAAGGAATGTGCCTTGGTGCTCCGCTCACAAATGACAACACAAGCACACAGTTAACAATTAAGAATAAAGCATAAACACATCAAAACAATAAGGATACATCATTACGATCTAAACATGTGGGTGAAAATAAACCAGAGCAAAAAAGAGACTACAGACTTTGGTTATTGAGTAGAACTATCACTCGTGGAAAAAAAGCTGTTTTTATGTCTGGCAGTGGATGCTTTGACAGTCCGGAGTCGCCTTCCAGAGGGAAATGCTTCAAAGAGCTTGTGGCCAGGGTGAGAGGGATCAGAAATGATCTTGCCCGCTCGCTTCCTGGCTCTTGCAGTGTACAGTTCGTCAATGGGGGGAAGGTTGCAGCCAACAACCTTCTCAGCTGTGCGAACCATCCGTTGCAGCCTCCGGATGTCGTGCTTGGTGGCTGAGCCAAACCAGACCATGATGGAGAAGGTGAGGACGGACTCAATGATAGCAGTTTAGAATTGGACCATCATTGCCTGTGGCAGATTGTGTTTCCTCAATTGCCGTACATCCCCTGTTGGGCCTTTTTGACTGTGGAGTCGATGGTGGCCCCCCATTTAAGGTCCCTGGAGATGATGGTTCCAAGGAACTTAAATGACTCCACAGATGTGACTATGATGTTGTTGATGATGAGTGGGGGGAGGGGAGGGAGATCTCATCGAAAGTCTACAATTAGTTCCACTCTCTTGAGAGCATTGAACTCCAGGTTGTTGCGATGGCACCAGGATGCCAGCTGTGTCACTTCCCATCTGTAGGCAGATTCCTCCCCATTCTGGATCAGTCCAATCAGGGTTGTGTCATCCGCAAACTTGAGGAGCTTGACAGAGGAGTCTGTGGAGGTGCAGTCATTGGTGTAGAGAGTGTAAAGGAGAGGGGAGAGTACGCAGCCTTGCAGTGCTCCTATGCTGAGGGTCTGCGGGTCTGAGATGTGCTTTCCCAGCCTCGCATGCTGCTTCCTGTCTGTCAGGAAGTTGATGATCCACTGACAGAAAGGTTTAGGCACAGTCAACTGGGAGAGTTTGTAGTGTGGTAGCTCTGGCACAATGGTGTTAAAAGCAGAGCATAAAGTCCACAAACAGAATCCTGGCATAGATCCCCTTGTGGTCTAGGTGCTGGAGGATGAAGTGCAGGCCAAGATTGACTGCGTCATCCACCGATCTATTGGCCCTGTAAGCAAACTGCAGGGGGTCCAGCAGGGGGTTTGTAATGTTTTTCAGCTGGGCCAGCACAAGTCTTTCAAAGGTCTTCAAGACGACCGAGGTAAGTGTGAAATGCCTGTAGTCATTAAGACCAGTGATCCTTGTCTTTTTGGGTACAGGGACAATAGTGGAGACCTTGAAGCAGGCAGGGACAGTGCAGGTTTGCAGGGACTGGTTGAAAACGTCTGTGTAGATCGGTGCCATTGTTCGGCACATAGCTTGAGGGTAGATGGGGAGACATTGTCCGGTCCTGGAGATTTCCGGCAATCGACAATAGACAATAGACAAGAATATCCTTCTTCAAATTTGGAGACCAAAAGTGCACACAGTACTCCAGGTGCGGTCTCACTAGGGCCCTGTACAACTGTAGAATGACCTCTTTGCTACTATACTCAACTCCTCTTGTTATGAAGGCCAACATTCCATTGGCTTTCTTCACTGCCTGCTGTACCTGCATGCTTCCTTTCAGTGACTGATGCACTAGGACACCCAGATCTCGTTGTACGTCCCCTTTTCCTAACTTGACACCATTCAGATAATAATTTGCCTTTCTATTCTTACCACCAAAGTGGATTACCTCACACTTATCTACATTAAACTGCATCTGCCATGCATCCGCCCACTCATACAACCTGTCCAAGTCACCCTGCAACCTCATAGCATTTTCCTCACAGTTCCACTGCCACCCAGCTTTGTATCATCTGCAAATTTGCTAATGTCATATTTTTTCATCCGGCTTTTCTGTTTTCTGAATAGCCTCTCCACCTCCGCAATTTCAATTGTTAAACTGGAGTCATTCTGTGAGGATGTGTAAATTGGTGATTGCAGAGGGGTGGCGGGGGGAGTGGGTGGGGACCGATCCAGTCTTTGCAAACTGGAGTCAGTCTTTGAGTACGTGTGAAGTGGTGATTGGGGGTGGGGGGGAAGGGGGTCCCAGGGTTATGTTTCTGTTTCTCGAACCTATAGACAATAGACAATAGGTGCAGGAGTAGGCCATTCGGTCCCTCGAGCCAGCACCACCATTCAATGTGATCATGGTTGATCATTCTCAATCAGTACCACGTTCCTGCCTTCTCCCCATACCCCCTGACTCTGCTATCCTTAAGAGCTCCATCTAGCTCTCTCTTGAATGCATTCAGGGAATTGGCCTCCACTGCCTTCTGAGGCAGAGAATTCCACAGATTCACAACTCTCTGACTGAAAAGGTTTTTCCTTATCTCCATTCTAAATGACCTACCCCTTATTCTTAAACTGTGGCCCCTGGTTCTGGACTCCACCAACATTGGGAACATGTTTCCTGCCTCTAACGTGTCCAACCCCTTAATAATCTTATATGTTTCGATAAGATCCCCTCTCATCCATCTAAATTCCAGTGTATACAAGCCGAGTCACTCCAGTCTTTCAACATATGACAGTCCCGCCATTCCGGGAATTAACCTAGTAAACCTACGCTGCACGCCCTCAATAACAAGAATATCCTTCCTCAAATTTGGAGACCAAAACTGCACACAGTACTCCAGGTGCGGTCTCACTAGGGCCCTGTACAACTGCAGAAGGACCTCTTTGCTCCTATACTCAACTCCTCTTGTTATGAAGGCCAACATTCCATTGGCTTTCTTCACTGCCTGCTGTACCTGCATGCTTCCTTTCAGTGACTGATGCACTAGGTTGGGAGAGCAGCAGCAGCAGCAGCAGCAAGGAAGACCGTAGGCTGAAAGTAAGTGTGAATTGCAGGTAAAGAGCGCCAAAGGGACGCTAGCAGTCATTCAGTGAAGCGCATACCTCCCAGCTAGTCAGAGGAAGGCAGGATAGGAGTGAGTGCGGGGAATGGCTGATCATTTAAATTAAAAGTCTGGTAAATTGGTCAATTAGTCCATTTAGTGACTGATATAAACAAGGCTTGCACAAGGGGTGTGGCCCTGTCGAGGGGAGTGTCCTGTGAGAAAAGTGCGTGTCTTTGGCCGCGAGTACTTTGGCCGCGAGTACTTTGGCCGCGAGTACTTTGGCCGCGAGTACTTTGGCCGCGAGTATTTTGACCGCGAGTACTTTGGCCGCGAGTACTTTGGCCGCGAGTACTTTGGCCGCAGGTACTTTGGCCGCAGGTACTTTGGCCGCAGGTACTTTGGCCGCGAGTACTTTGGCCGCGAGTACTTTGGCCGCGAGTACTTTGGCCGCGAGTACTTTGGCGAGGAGGCTGAGGTGAGGTGGATATACTTGTTTTTGGGCCTGATTTGTTTTTTGGCACTAAAGTAATGGTGGACAAGTTGGTGCAGTGTGTTTCCTGCAGGATGTGGGAAGGTAGAGACCCCGCTGGAGCTTCTGGGAGCTACACCTGCAAGAACTGTGTCCAGGTGCAGCTCCTGAATGGACGTGTGGTGGAGTTGGAAAAGCAGCTGGATGACCTCAGGGCTATCCATGAATGCGATAGTTTCCTGGACAGGACCTATTGTGAGGCTGTCACGCCAAGGGTCTAGGTCGAGCGAAGGTGGGAGACCGTTTCAAAGGTGAGTGAATGTGGACTACAGGAGACCCCGGTGGCTGTGCCTATTGCAAACAAGTACACCCTATTGGGAGCTGTTGGGGCAGAAGACGCTTCCTGTCCGAGCGGCGGACAGGTTGGTGGCTCTAATCCAGGCAAGGAGACTCAACCGGGGAGACCGAAGTCAGGAAGAGCCATAGTAGTGGGTGACTCCATTGTCCAAGGTACGGACAGTAGATTCTGTGGCGGCAGGCGGTACTTGAGGATGGTCTGTTGCCTCCCTGGTGCCAGGGTTCAAGATGTCACGGACCGGCTTCAGAACATCCTAGCGAGGGAAGGCGATCAACCGAAAGTAGTTGTGCACGTGGGCACGAACGACGTCGGGAGGAAGAGGAAGGAGATACTGCAATGTGAGTTTAGAGAGTTAGGAAGAAGCCTGTGAAGTAGGACGTCGAGGGTGGTTATCTCTGGATTGCTACCTGTATCTCGTGCTAGTGAGGGCAGGAACAGAGAGACAATAGACAATAGACAATAGGTGCAGGAGTAGGCCATTCGGCCCTTCGAGCCAGCACTGCCATTCAATGTGATCATGGCTGATCATTCTCAATCAGTACCCCGTTCCTGCCTTCTCCCCATACCCCCTGACTCCGCTATCCTTAAGAGCTCTATCTAGCTCTCTCTTGAATGCATTCAGAGAATTGGCCTCCACTGCCTTCTGAGGCAGAGAATTCCACAGATTCACAACTCTCTGACTGAAAAAGTTTTTCCTCATCTCCGTTCTAAATAGCCTACCCCTTATTCTTAAACTGTGGCCCCTTGTTCTGGACTCCCCCAACATTGGGAACATGTTTCCTGCCTCTAACGTGTCCAACCCCTTAATAATCTTATACATTTCAATAAGATCCCCTCTCATCCTTCTAAATTCCAGTGTATACAAGCCTAGTCGCTCCAATCTTTCAACATATGACAGTCCCGCCATTCCGGGAATTAACCTAGTAAACCTACGCTGCACGCCCTCAATAGCAAGAATATCCTTCCTCAAATTTGGAGACCGGGAATATGAATGTATGGTGAGGGGCTGGTGCAGGTAGCAGGGATTTAGATTTCTAGACCACTGGGATCTCTTCTGGAGTAGGGGTGACTTGTACAAAAGGGACGGGTTACACCTTAACAGCAGGGGGACCAACATTCTGGCAGGCAGGTTTGCTGGTGCTACACGTGTGGGTTTAAACTAAGTAGTGGGGGGAAGGGTTGACAAATTGGGAATATGAAGATGGAGTTAAAGGGGAAACGAATACAGGAGAAATTGCAAAGGACTCTCGGATAAATGGGAAGGAAGGTTCTAGATGGGATAAGAGAGAACCGGTGTGAGAGGGGAGGTGAATATCGAAGTTAAGGTGCTGTATTTAAATGCGCGAAGTATAAAAAATAAAGTGGATGAGCTTGAGGCTCAGTTGGACATTGACAAGTATGATGTTGTGGGAATTACAGAGACATGGCTACAAGAGGACCAGGAAAGGGAGTTTGTGGAGTGCCTCCGAGATGGATTCTTAGAACAGCTTGTACTGGAGCCTACCAGGGAGAAGGCAATTCTGGATTTAGTGTTGTGTAATGAACCTGATCTGATAAGGGAACTCAAGTTAAAAGAGCCATTAGGAGGCAGTGATCACAATATGATAAGTTTTACTCTACAAATTGAGAGGGAGAAGGGAAAATCGGAAGTGTCAGTATTACAGTATAGCAAAGAGGATTACAGAGGCATGAGGCAGGAGCTGGCCAGATTTGACTGGAAGGAGGCCCTAGCAGGGAAGACAGTGGAACAGCAATGGCAGGTATTCCTGGGAATAATGCAGAAGTTGCAGGATCAATTTATCCCAAAGAGAAGGAAAGATTCTAAGGGGAGTAAGAGGCACCCGTGGCTGACAAGGGAAGTCAAGGACAGCATAAAAATAAAAGAGAAGAAGTATAACATAGCAAAGAAGAGTGGGAAGTCAGAGGATTGGGACTCTTTTAAAGAGCAACAGAAGATTACTAAAAAGGCAATACGGGGAGAAAAGATGAGGTACGAGGGTAAGCTAGCCAATAATATAAATAGTAAAAGCTTTTGTAGGTATGTGAAGAGAAAAAAAATAGTCAAGGCAAATGTGGGTCCCTTGAGACAGAAGCAGGGGAATATTATGGGGAACAAGGAAATGGCAGACGAGTTGAACCGGTACTTTGGGTCTGTCTTCACTAAGACAAACAATCTCCCAGATGTTCTAGTGGCCAGAGATCCTAGGGTGACGGAGGAACTGAAGGAAATTCACATTAGGCAGGAAATGGTTTTGGGTAGACTGAAGGATGATAAATCCCCAGGGCCTGATGGTCTGCATCCCAGGGTACTTAAGGAGGTGGCTCTAGAAATTGTGGACGCATTGGTGATCATTTTCCAATGTTCTATAGATTCAGGATCAGTTCCTGTGGATTGGAGGTTAGCTAATGTTATCCCACTTTTTAAGAAAGGAGGGAGAGAGAAAACTGGAAATTATAGATCAGTTAGTCTGACATCAGTGGTGGGGAAGATGCTGGAGTCATCTTGGACACAATGTCGTAACCTTTATCCTTTATCTGAACACTATGGATGGCTTGATTGTAATCATGTATAGATTTTTCTGTGAGTTGGTAGCACACAAGCTAAAGATTTTCACTGCAGCTTGGTACATGGAACAATACTAAACTAAACTATACTAAACAAAACCATAGCCTGATTATCTGATGTATTAACGCATAATTTATTAAAGCTTCATTAAAGATTTTAGTAAACACATGTGCTTTAATTTGGGGTACATATGTTCAACCCAATGTTGTTTCTGTGACAGTATATCTCATCTGCATTGTGTTTTAATTATCATCACTATAGTTCACTCAACAGCTTCCATTTGAAACCAAAGGTTGACTATTACACTGTGCTGTCAACATTGATGATGAATCGTGCACTGCTGTTTTATTGCTCCATGCATTTCTTGAGTATTATTGCATATCTTGAGTATTATGTTGGTCCCATGAAAGAATCATCTGAGTGGAAAATACGCATTAGAGGAGAAGAGAATTCCTTCCTTGGGCCAAAAGCAGGAGAAAGATATAAGTTATTCCCGAATTAATGAAGCATGGCAAAAATAGAATGAACATTTAAAATATAGTTAAATACATTTATTTTAAATAATGGAAAGTTAATTTTGTATAGATTCTTCACTTCCTGGCGATTAAAATGAAATTTCTTTCTTTCAAGTGAAAAGTGGATGATATTTCTTGGTACATAGATAATGTATAAATAAATTTAGGTAGGGCAATCACACTGTTAGAAACGATGGCCTGAAGGAAGGCAATCTGACAAATTAAAGTTTATTTATTTTCCAATCTACAGACTGTATATCCATGGATTCGATCCAATTATGTCAATCCTCTGAAGGATCTCACTAATTGGAAGTAAACTCCCACATTACTCTAAAACTCTCGCGGTCCCCTACAGGTAACATGTGAGGATGTCACAACTCCTATCTGTATTTTCGGAGAAACAAATTAGTTGACAGCTGCTGCTTTGTCTGCTGCTCAACTGGGAAACTGCAGCACAAACAGCTTCTGCACCTGCTTTGTTAGTCATTGATTCCCACTTTCCTCATTTAATGGACTTATCAGGTGATAACTCTAGACAACAATGCTTACAAAGCATGCTGCAAACTGAATGAAACTTTTCCATGATTTTGGACCTTTCGACCTGTTTTTCATCTGATCTAGACCAACCAGCTCCTTTTAATTTGGTCTCTGTGGAAAGGAAGATAGAAAGTAAAATCAACTCAGATCTCTCTTGGGCCATTCTAATTCACCCAGAGAGTTGTGAATCTGTGGAATTCTCTGCCACAGGAGGCAGTGGAGGCCAATTCACTGGATGTTTTCAAGAGAGAGTTAGATTTAGCTCTTAGGGCTAAAGGAATCAAGGGGTATGGGGAAAAAGCAGGAACGGGGTACTGATTTTAGATGATCAGCTATGATCATATTGAATGGCGGTGCTGGCTCAAAGGGCCAAATAGCTTCTGCACCTATTTTTCTATGTTTCTAATCCACCAATTTATTCAGTTTGGGCTTTTGAAGATATAAACGGGATAATTCTCACCTCATTAACCATAGGAAAACTGATGGGATCAACTATTCTAAATATATCAAATGCATTTTGGTGTCAAGTAAAGCCGATCAGGGGATAAAGTGAGAAACTGACCCGATTCCTTCACCGTTTCACTGGCTGAGCTGTTAACAGAACATCAACTGCTTTGAATGAAATTGATTTCACAAATATCAAGAAGAAATCAATTCCTGGCATTTGACAGTTAGTGGGTGGTATGATTTTCTACTTTCACTTGGTGTGGGATTCAAAAAATCAAATTATTTTTACTTGCCTTTTCTCAGGGTTGAGGAAATGGCCTTCGTGGATACCCTTTTGAATATTTTCACTGAGAATAACTATTATATTTCTATTTACCAGACAAAATCATTCCAGGTGAGCCACACCTTCTATCAAAACCATTTGTCAAAATATCTCTAAAAAATGCAAACGCATGGAATAAAAAGAACACGCAAAGATCATCTGACCTGTCAAGACTGTCATGGCAAAGAATCGAGCAAGGAGTTGGCAGATAGCCAAGCCTCTCAGTGACTCGCCTATGTTCCACACAGTAACGTTGGTTGTACTCTGTCACTCTGTTCACTGTTTGCTCCCAGTTTCTCACGGCACAGGCTGCCAACATGTCACAGAACTTGAGGTGTGTCTCTCCAAAGGAGCACCACCCTGACATCCAACCCAGCTTAATGGCTGCAAAACTTTTACTTATGCTCCTTTTTCTTCCTTAACCTACCCAGTTCAAATAACCGTTTCACATGGGTATTTAAAAAAAAACTTTAGACAAATCCCCTAAAACGGTTACGGTCAGCAAAAGTTTGATTAAATTGTTTGAGTTCCCAGCATCTATTATGAGGGTTTGTTTGACCTCTTTGGCAGTGCCTTCATGTTACTCACCATCTATGTGGTATTTTATATCAACTGAGATGACAGATTTTTGCAAAGAGACCAAAGAGTGTAGCTTGTTTTTTTAAAATCTTGTTATCCACTATCCGAGGCTCAGGAGTGTCTGCTGCTGGTATCTAAGCTGGTACATAAGAAAATTAGATGCTGTGCATGCACAAAGTATATGATGTTGTTGTTCGTCCTTCGGGTTCGAAGATGACCATGACTTCACTTTCTGTTTTGTAGGATTGGTGACTGTGGGTCCGGAAGTGACTGGTGTGGCCAATCCGGGCCCGGAAGGCACGCTCACACGTAGGACACAAGTGGATGGCTGCTGCAGTGGAAGTGGAGGTAGCCCGGGCCTTGCGCGCGGTGCGTTTCCTCTGGGCCTCTGCAGTGCGTCTGTTCTCTGCTGCACGGGCTCCTGTGGTGAGCTTGCTACGCCAGGTTGGACGGTCCAGAGCAAGAGCATGATATAATGGTGGTGATTACCTGTCAAAAATTATTTTGTCACTAAGCCAATATGGGCTGGAATAAGCACCATACAAAGACAAACTCTTGTTATTAAACTAGCATAGTGAGAGTTAATTAAGGTTTTACTTTGATTGAGGTGTTGCTACAATTTGTAACTCCATGCTCAAGAGATTGTTCAAGGTACAATAATAGTGCACATGGCACACATGGCAAAGTGTTCAAGGCTCCTCGTGTGCGTTAGAATGCTGAGTTGACAGCCCTCTGCATACAGCCACACATAAAATGTGCATGGAACAATTTGCCTCTTTGCCGGGAGTTCATACAACAGCAATTCCCAATGAGAAATTGGGAATAATTAAGTAAATGGTGGCACGGTGGCACAGCGGTAGAGTTGCTGCCTTACAGCGCCGGAGACTCGGGTTCATTCCTGACTATGGGTGCTGTCTGTATGGAATTTGTATGTTTTCCTCGTGACCTGCGTGGGTTTTCCCCAGGATCTCTGGTTTCCTCCCACACTCCAAAGACATACAGGTTTGTAGGCTATTTGGCATAGTATAATTGTAAATTGTCCATAGTGTTTGTAGGACAGTGTTAGTGTACGGGAATCGCTGGTCGGCATGGACTCCATGGACCGAAGGGCCTGTTTCTGCGTTGTATATCTAAACCAAACTAAACTAAAATCTTCACTGTTGAATTTTCCAGCACCGACCCAAAGAGGAATTGATGCTCTGGTGAATAAAAGAGTAATTTTCAGCATCCAGCTGAGGCACATTCCAGGGTTCAAGGCTCAATCATTTTGGAAACCACATATTCACATTTGAAAGTTAAGGGACTGACATTAATTATATGTTGCCGACTTCACTTAAATGCAACTTGCAGCATTCATGCGTAAACACACCATTAATATGAAGGAATGTGCTACAATTAAAAAATATATATAATGTATATAGAGAGTTCCCAATCACAATTAAGATTAGGTCTTCAATTAATATCCATTATGTGGTGCATTGAACTGCTGAATTGCATAATAGAATTTCTACATTTGCAAGCTTTGCATATCTTTTTGACATGGCCATCTGTCAGGTTACTGGTCTTCAGCTGCGAACATCTGGAGCTGTGGACTGCTTCAGCGTTGGTTGTTTGTACTCAGAGAGTATGACAGAGCCCAAGAGAGATGACGAAAACTGACAAGAAATGACATCGCTAGTTGAAAAATAAACTAGGTGTCTACTTTCATAGAAATAGAAGGAAAATATTTTTTTTAGTTTCATGAATTGGAGTTTGTTTAGATAAGGTGAAAGGGGGAAGATTGAACAGGATCCTGAGGGGTAACTTTTTCATGCAAAGGGTGGTAGGTGTATGGAACGAGCTGCTGGAATTGGTAGTTGAGAAACATTTGTTTCAGTAACATTTAGGCAGGTACATGGATAGGACAGGTTTAGAAGGATATGTGCCCAATGCAGGCAGGTGGAACTAGTGTAGATGGGACATATTGGCCGGTGTGGGCAAATTGGATCTTAGGGCCTGTTTCCACGCAGTAAGACTCTATGATTCTAAAAATGCTCCACATGGCATTATTTTAGCTGGACTAAAACTGAACAAAACTTTTCTACTATAATAAAACTATGTAACTGTGTTTGATAAACTGAATAGTGTGGATTTGTTGGAAAGCATTTTCATACTTTAATTTTGTGTCAATCATTTTCTGCTGAACTAATTCACTTCTAATTCATGTTGGAAATGGTGGATGCATTGCCATATAATTTTCATTTGGTTGCCGTTCCTCAGCATTGGTATGTATTTGTAAAATACATTAAAGTAAATAGATTTGGATGGTACTGGTGTCAATCAGGTTAATAAGGTGGGCAATTTTGGGTTCTATATATGAGGAAGAATGTGTTGGCTCTGGAGAGGGTCCAGAGGAGGTTTACAAGAATGATGCCAGGAATGAGTAGGTTACCTATGATGAGCATTTGTCAGCACTGGGCCTGTATTCGCTGGAATTTAGAAGAATGAGGGGAGACCTCATTGAAACATATAGAATAGAGGAAGGCTTGGATAGAGTGGATGTGGAGAGAATGTTTCCACTAGTGGGAGAGTCTAGGACTAGAGGTCATAGCCTTAGAATTAAAGGATGTTCTTTTAGGAAGGAGTTGAGGAGAAATTTCTTCAGTCAGAGGGTGGCGAATCTGTAGAATTCATTGCCACAGAAGGCTGTGGAGGCCAAGTCAGTGGATATTTTTAAGGCAGAGATGGAAAGATTTTTGATTAGCACAAGTGTCAGAGGTTACGGGGAGAAGGCAGAATGGGGTTAGGAGAGAGAGATAGATCAGCCATGGTTGAATGACAGAGTAGGCTTGATGGGCCGAATGGCCTAATTCTACTATTCCTTATGATCTTAATAAGGAATATTTCCTTTAAATCAGCTCCAATTCTCAATTAGGCACCTGTCTGAAGGGTGACATCTTCCTCCCTACATCACTCATTCTAAAGTTAGATTAACGCAAAGGTATGGTTCTTTATTTGTCACAAGTACTGAGGTACAATGAAATTCATTTTTGTACACAGTTCAGAAGACAATGGACAATAGGCAATAGGCAATAGGTGCAGGAGTAGGCCATTCGGCCCTTCGAGCCAGCACCACCATTCAATGTGATCATGGCTGATCATTCTCAATCAGTACCCCGATCAGTACAAGTATTACTATACATAAGAACTTAGATACATATTAAATAAGCATCTCAGATACAGTACTAGTGCACAGCAGTAATTCACTGAGACAGTAAACAGATTCGCCTTTTTGGCGCCATTTTCAAGTACCAGTGGTTGTTCTTCACCTGACCATGAAGGCCATTGTCCTGGCGGTGTTGCAGGGTCGGCCTGGCCAAGCCTAACTGTTGGTGACCACCGCCGATGCTCTATGCCGCTGTTTTCAGCACATTTCAGTCAATTATAATCTGCCATCTGATTGTTTTGTAAATTCCAATGGTTTGGTATCTGGGTCATAGGTTGTTGATTTCCACACCCCCATTAAACCCACAGGGGTTTTGTCCTTCTGCTCCCTTTACTACACTGGGGCTCTGGTTCCCATGCTCCCATTGACATATCTGGGCCTCAGTTCCTATATTTCCATGGACACATTGGGCTCCCCTATCCCTCTGCTTCCTTTAATCCCACTGGGGCCCCAAGTCCTACGTTTCCTTGAAAATTTCTGGGGTTAAATTTCCATGTTCCAATTGAATTAGCTGGAAAAGTTATTCTACTACTACAATATTAAAAACAGTGCATTAAAAGTGTGTTGGAATATGTTAATTAGAATAACATCCAATAGTCCAGAAAATTTGCCTTTAAAGTTCAAGCATGCCAGATTAATAGAATTTGTTTTGAGAAATATATATATATATTTTTAATTATGGGGTGGGGGGGGGGGGGGGTGGGGGGGGGGGTTGGGGGGGGGGGGGGGGGTTGGGGGGGGGGGGTGGGGTGGGGGGGGGGAGTGTCAGTCTAAATCTAAGTTAAAGAAGTAAAAAGTCCTTGGTCATTATTTTTTAATTATTCACCTGTTTACAATAACTGGTTTTGCTTGTAAAAAATGTGCACATAAGAACATCGCCCCCATAGGCATTAATTAAGTAGAAGACAGCTAGCTTCCTCCTTACCCTAACTGCCAATTATATCATGACATATTTAGCAAGTTGTTATTTAAAGTATTTCACATAAATGGTAAAGAAAACTGAGGGAAAGGACTAAGAACAGAGAAATCCCACATGTATAATTGCCCTTTTCCAACATGCAAAAAATGTAACTTTCAATTATTAAAGTTGAACATTTCGGTTTAAGTAGAGACAAAAGATAATAACTCATTAGAAGTGAAATTATTTGCTATGTTAAAGTTGCAATAGAAGAAATGTATTTTTCCATTGCGGACATGGATTGTTACTTGTTTTCAAAGAAACTCCACTACACCTTTGGTCTTCTCTCTGCTTAATAACTTAACTGTAGCCAGCGGTCAAATCATATGTGGTGGTCTTTGAATGGACAATTAAATGATGTGTAACTTTCACAAAATTTACTTTCACAGAATTTGCTTTTAATCTATCAATCATATATGCAACTCTTAAATGTTTACATGTAATCAACTCATCTAACTTGGGAAGTTCCCAGGAATTAAAAAAGTTTGAAACAAGATTATTGCGAATGAAAATCTACAAGACCCATTTCTCTCTCTCACTGAACAAGCATCATTTTATTTTAGAGATAAAGCATGGCAGACCTCCCAACCCTTTCGAATTTGGCGGAAAGTTTCCGCTTTTTTATTTAATTTCTGCCATTCCGATTTTGCATCACATTTTTCCGCAAAACACATGCCTCGCTGCTCGCCCAGCTCCTCTGCTCACCACTGGTCTGGCCGCTCGCCGCTGGTCTGGCCGCTCGCCGCTGGCCTGGCCGCTTGCCGCTCGCCGCTGGCCTTGCCTCTCGCCGCTGGCCTTGCCTCTCGCCGCTGGCCTGGCCTCTCGCCGCTGGCCTGGCCTCTCGCCGCTGGCCTGGCCGCTTGCCGCTCGCCGCTGGCCTTGCCTCTCGCCGCTGGCCTTGCCTCTCGCCGCTGGCCTGGCCTCTCGCCGCTGGCCTGGCCGCTTGCCGCTCGCCGCTGGCCTTGCCTCTCGCCGCTGGCCTTGCCTCTCGCCGCTGGCCTGGCCGCTCGCCGCCGGCCTGGCCTCTCGCCGCCGGCCTGGCCTCTCGCCGCCGGCCTGGCCTCTCGCCGCCGGCCTGGCCTCTCGCCGCCGGCCTGGCCTCTCGCCGCCGGCCTGGCCTCTCGCCGCCGGCCTGGCCTCTCGCCTCTCGCTGCTGGCCTTGCCTCTCGCCGCTGGCCTTGCCTCTCGCCGCTGGCCTGGCTTCTCGCCGCTGGCCTTGCCTCTCGCCGCTGGCCTTGCCTCTCGCCGCTGGCCTGGCCTCTCGCCGCTGGCCTTGCCTCTCGCCGCTGGCCTTGCCTCTCGCCGCTGGCCTTGCCTCTCGCCGCTGGCCTGGCCTCTCGCCGCTGGCCTTGCCTCTCGCCGCTGGCCCGGCCTCTCGCCGCTGGCCCGGCCTCTCGCCGTTGGCCTTGCCTCTCGCCGCTGGCCTTGCCTCTCGCCGCTGGCCCGGCCTCTCGCCGCTGGCTTGGCCTCACCCCTAGCCTCGACTTGCCACTGGCCTGGCCTCGCTGCGTAGTGTGAGGCCTATTGATGTTGAGAGGGGATGGGGTGGGTGAATGGGTGGGGGTTGGAGTGGGGGTTGGAGTGCGGGGGAGGGGGTGTGGGGGGCAGGGGGAAGAGGAAGGGAGGGGAGTGGGGTGGGTTAGTGGAGGTGGGGGGAAAGGGGGGGAGGGGGGGTAGAGTGGGGGTGGGGGGAGGGTAGTGGGGGCTGTGGGGGGGGGGACATGGACCATTGTGATTTGCTGTTGAAAACCACTGGATCAAGTATCTTCAATGAAATTAGGTATGTGCAGTTTTAAATGAAACTCTTTCTTCATAACTTAGTCATACATTTTATGACCATTGTTCTTTTATTCAATAGAATTGGGATGTGTAAGGAAAAAGCAAAATAGAAAAAACAAAACAAAACAGATTTTTCTTTGTGTTGTAAAAAGTATTTCTGTTCAATAACCTTTCTATAAATAGCAGAATATACTCATCATAGCCTGATATTGTACATGTAGCCCAAGAACACATGCATGTAGCGCAACTCGTATGTGCATTTGGCGTGCATACTTTTTTTTTGCTGACAAGTTGCATCACGCGCCATATTATGAATTTTGATGTAAAATTATGAATTCTGGATATCAAAATTATGAATTTGTAAAATCAAATGTTGGGAGGTTTGGCATGGAAACAGGCACTTTGGTCAGGTTTACCATCAATCACATGCAATCTCTGTTATGCTACTTTCTCATCCATCCCTACACATTAGGGGCAATCTTTTACAGAGACTAATTAACCTACACACCACATGCCTGGGATGTGGGAGGAAATCGGAACATCCAGAGGAGACCCACGCCGTCGCTCGGAGAACATGTGAACTCACAGACAGCACCCGAGATCAGGATCGAATCCGGGTCTCTGGTACCGTGGGGCAACAGCCCTATCAGCTGTGCCACTGTGCCACCGCGGGAGACCATATTGTTTGAAATATGTGCGGAAAACTATATTGTGCCAAAATACCATTTCCTTTACTATACTCAAGACTTCCTAAAGTAGTGAATCATAGAGTTGTACATCACAGACACAGGCCCTTCAGTCCACCATGTTCATGCCAACCCTTTTGCCCATCTATTATAATCCCATTTTCCCGAATGGTGGTGGCAGCATCATCCCGTGGGGGTGTTTTTCAACGACAGGAACTGGGAGACTAGTCAGGATCGAGGGAAAAATGAACGGAGCAAAGTACAGAGAGAGTACAGAGAGATCCTTGATGAAAACCTGCTCCAGAGTGTTTCAGGACCTCAGACTGGGGCGGAGGTTCACCTTCTAACAGGACAATGACCCTAAGCACTCAGCCAAGACAATGCAGGAGTGGCTTCGTGACAAGTCTGTGAATGTTCTTGAGTGGCCCAGCCAGAGCCCTGAATTGAACCCAATCGAACATCTCTGGAGGGACCTGAAAATAGCTGTGCATCGATGCTCCCCATCCAACCTGACAGAGCTTGAGAGGATCTGCAGAGAAGAATGGGAGAAATTAGCCAAATACAGGTGTGCCAAGCTGGTAGCGTCATACCCCAGAAGACTTGAGGCTGTAATTGCTGCCAAAGGTGCCTCAACAAAGTACTGAGTAAAGGGTCTGAATACTTATGTAAATGTGGTATTTCAGTTATTTATTTTTAATTACTTTGCAAAAATTTCTAAACACCTGTTTTCACTTTTTTATTATGGGGTATTGTGTGTAGATTGATGATAAAAAAAAAAGAATTTAATCCATTTTTAAATAAGGCTGTAAGGTAACAAATTGTGGAAAAGGTGAAGGGGCCTGATTACTTTCTGAATGCACTGTACCTGACACCATTGCCCTGATTTTATGCATCATTCTTGTGGACAATTGTCTCTAATGCAGCACCTCCTCAAATATTTCATTTTGATAACCACGTAAACCTCAATGACAGCAAATTCTTTATCTATTATTTAATTTCTTTAAAGTATTCAATTAATTTGGTCAAGCACAACCTACCGTCTGCCCAAACATATCTTCGAGTGATTAGTAAGTTTACTCCATATTAAAAATTCCAGATGGGTTGCCACACCTTTATGGTACTGGCAGACGACCTCATCCCTGCCAATGCATATCAGTAATATGGGTGTGTACTACTGGTAATCCTCCAACCATTAATTTTAAGGTGTTCCCAAAGTGACAGTGGCTGTCTGCTTGTTTCTCTGCCAATCTATCGAATGAGTATTCACAGTGAGCAAGAGAACACCTAGTTACTTTCTGAGACTTTGATATTGCTGACAGCCACCATTCTCTCAATAATTGCGCTACAATAGTTCCACACCAGTAAGCAATGTGGATAGACACAAAATGCTGGAGTAACTCAGCAGGACAGGCAGCATCTCTGGATAGAAGGAATAGGTAATGTATCGGGTTGAGACCCTTCTTCAGCTGTTCCCGCTGAGTTACTCCAGCATTTTGTGTCTATCTTTGGTCTATCTGCAGTTCCTTCCTACACGCTCAGTTAGCAATGTGATTCATTCCTGCTTGTTTCTTTGTGGGTGTTGTGAGATTAATGGCATATAATTCTTATTAAAAAAAAAAAGAATATCTAAGTAATATGATCTTTACAAAAATGTACATTTCTTTTTACGGATTTCATGAATTGGTCAGTCCAGGGCATCGGTTTTCATTAATCTCTCCAGCCCACAATTGCCTTATGTCAGTCAGACAGCCAGCATCATCAGAGACCCACACCACCCTGGCCACACACTGATTTCATTCCTGCCATTGGGAAGAAGGTACAGGAGCCTGAAAACTGAAACGTCCAGGTTCAGGAATAGCTTCTTCCTTACAGCCATCAGGCTATTAAACACTGCAACCTCAAATAAGCTCTGAACTACAATAGACTATTATTATTATTATTGTTATTATTGCACTCCTATTGTTTGTTTTTAGTGTGTATATATGTGTGGGTGTAAGTGTGTGTGTATATACATATATATATATGTATGTGTGATGACACTACGGTGGTGGGACTCATCACCGGGGGGGACGAGTACGCCTACCGGGATGAGGCGGAGCAGCTGACAGTGTGGTGTGGAGAAAATAACCTGCTCCTCAACACCTTAAAGACAAAGGAAATAATAATAGACTTCAGAAAGAATAAAACGGACATGGTACCATTAACTATCAGAGGGGACTGTGTGGAGAGGGTGGCGGATTTCCGCTTCCTGGGAATCCATATTGAGGAGGACCTGACGTGGAGCGTGAACACCTCTGCGCTGCTGAAAAAGGTCCAGCAGAGACTGCACTTCCTGAGGGTGCTCAGGAAGAATAACATCACTCAGAGACTGCTGTTGTCCTTTTATCGGTGCTACATTGAGAGCATCCTAACATACTGTGTATGCGTATGGTACACCAGCTGCACAGCGGCTCAGAGGAAAGCGCTCCAGAGGGCCATTGACAACGCCCAGAGGATTGTCGGCTGCCCTCTACTTACCTTGGAGGACTTACACAGTTCCCGCTGCATCAAAAAATCCCAGAGTATTATAAAGGACATTTCCCACCCCGGACACTCCCTGTTTGAACTGTTACCGTCAGGCAGACGGTACAGATCTACAAGGACAAGGACAAACAGACTTAAAAATAGTTTTTACCCCACTGCTATAAAGGCACTAAATGTAGCCGCCAAGGAACGCAGGGGCGATACATAATAAGAGACTGTGAAATCGACAGAAGGATGTAGGGTTGGGTGTTTATGCGTGCTATTTTCATGATATTTATTTTAGTTGTTTATCTTTTTTAAAATATTTTACCTTGTATGTATCGTTAGTTTTAGAAATGTTTGAATGGTGCACTGACTGGCTGACATTTTACAATTTCGTTGTACATGGCTCATGTTACAATGACAATAAAGGAACTATTCTATATATATATATATATATGTGTGTGTGTGTGTGTGTACTTTGAGTGTGTGTTTCTATACACACTGATCTTTTTTTCTCTCGTTTATTATATTGTTTACAGTGTACTATGTTTACATATTCTGTTGTGCTGCAGCAAGTAGGAATTTCATTGTTCTATCTGGGACATATGACAATAAAACATTCTTGACTCTTGACTTCACTACAAGGAACAGGTGCTTTAAATGTACTTCCTAAATATTTCAGACTGTTGATTACCTTGGCTCTGAGAGAGTTGACATCAATTGAATTGAAAGATGCAGCATGGAAACAGGTCCTTCGGTCCACCAAGTCAACACTGACCATCGATCAGCTGTTCGCGCTAGTTCTATGTTATCCCACTTTCTCATCCACTCCTTACACACCAGGAACAATTTTATAGAGGCCAATTAATGTGCAAACCCACACGTCTTTGGGATGTGGGAGGAAACCAGAGCACCCGGGGGAAACCCATGCGATCAAAGGGAGAATGTGCAAACTCCACGCAGGCAGCATCCGAGGTCAGGATCGAACCTAGGTCTTTTGTGCTGTGCGGCAGCACCTATACCAGGCATGCCATTGAACCACCCCATGATGCAGAGCAACCTGCTTGGTAGCAACCATTCTGTAGGATGCCAGTGGAAGTGTCGAGGAAGCCAAAGAAAATTATATATTTTATTCCAAATGCGAAATATTCCTGAAAGCAAATCAGAAAATGTTAAAAAACATTGAAAAAGGGTACAGAGAAGATTTACAAGGATATTGGCAGAACTCAAGGATCTGCGCTATAGAGAGAGGTTGAGTACGCTGCGACTCTATTCCTTGGAGCGTAGGAGGATGAGGGGTGATCTTGTAGAGGTGTACAAAATCATGAGAGAAATAGATGGGGTAGATGCACACAGCCTCTTGCCCAGAGTAGGGGAATCAAGGACCAGAGGACCTAGGTTTAAGGTGAAGTAGAAAAAAATTAATAGGAATTTGAGGAGTAACTTTTTCACACAAAGGGTGGTGGATGCACGGAACAAGCTGCCAAAGGAGGTAGGGGACCATCCCAACATTTAAGAAACAGTTAGACAGGTACATGGATAGGACAGGTTTGGAGGGATATGGACCAAACACGGGCATGTGGAACTAATGTAGCTGTGACATGTTGGCCCATGTGGGTAAGTTGGGCCGAAGGGCCTCTTTCCACATGTAATCACTCTATAACTCTATGACTCTATTTAGCAAGGCAAAGTTGATAGCTCAGGATAATCAGATTTGGAAAAGTCAGGGATAAAGGAATTAACATGCATATGAAATGGGAAGGAAAGAATTAAACAAAATGGAAGATCTATGAAAGGGTGGAAAGCAGGGATGACTAGTGAAGGTGTTTTTTTCCTGGTTTAGATTTGTTTAATGCACTGTCAGTTACTGTTGCATCTTGTACTGTTTACATCAGGCTCGATACAGGAAACATTTTTCCGATGTTGGGGAAGTCCAGAACCAGGGGTCACAGTTTAAGAATAAGGGGTAGGTCATTTGGGACCATGATGAGGAAAATCTTTTTCACCCAGAGAATTGTGAATCTGTGGAATTCTCTGCCACAGAAGGCAGTGGAGTCCAATTCACTGGATGTTTTCAAGAGAGAGTTTGATTTAGCTCTTAGGGCTAAAGGAATCAAGGGATATCGGGAAAAATCAGGAACGGAGCACTGATTTTGGATGATCAGCCATGATCGTATTGAATGGCGGTGCTGTCTCGAAGGGCTGAATGGTCTACTCCTGCACCTATTTTCTATGTTTCTATGTGCCTGTGGGAAGAGGTGTGGGAAAGGGAAGGATGGTAAGAGTGTACATACAGTGTTAACTAAGGTGTAATTAAATAAATTATCTGTTTGGAATGGTGAATGGTAACGCAGAGATATGTTTGGAAGTGGAAATAGTAGATGGTATTCCTTGGAATATGGAGGCTGGTCGAGTGAAAGATGAAGACAAAGGGAACCCTACTGTGTACTGTAAGTTACTGAAGCCTTTTCACTTAATAGAGAAGCTTTCTTGCATTATCATTTTGCATCATTCTGTGCAGCAGCATTCTCACACTGCCATCAATTTCCTCTATGTTATTTGCTCCGAAAACCATTTCCAGATGTTTTATGCATTAGTTGAAAGTCTCAAGTAGCCAAAACGCATACACAAAGGTTTTCAATGTAACAGTTGAGTCTGAGCAGTCATCCGATTGTTCTGTTCCTGCCAAATCAGAGTTGTCACACAGGATGCTGGGGTTGACCATCACTTCATGAACTGGCTGCAACTGTCCTTCATTAAACTATCACAACCGCCTCCCCGAGTCATTGGAGCTATCTGTTGTCCCTCTGCTGTCCCTCTGCGTCACCCACACCCTCTGAAGTTGCTCCACAAGCTGTAGTGGCATCTACCTAGTCCTGCTTTCCTTCACAAAATTTACTCTAGTCCTGACCCAAAGTACAAAGGCCCAGCAGTCTTTTATACCCGGCTGTTCCCTCCTCACATGCAGTTTTGGCTAGTACTTCCTCCACTGTTAACATTCAACCTTAACTACCACTATACTCAGCATCACTGCCTCCGCGGCCACTTTCATCGTCATCTCTGAGAATAGTCTTCTTGCTTGACATGAAATCTACTTTCTAATATTACTTCATTCAAGATCTGTTTTCCTCTTCCTTATTGCTAATTTGTAACAGATGTGTCGGTTCTGACTGCTTTGCACGTAGTGCCAGGAATCCAATGAATCACTGGAAGAACTGCTGGAACACATGCAACGTATTTATTTCATTCTATCCAACTACACCGCGCTGCTGCAGATGCACCACAGTTATATATCACACAGTTAGAGTCAGGAGTCAAGAACATTTAACTGTCATATGTACTGAAAACAGAACAGTGACATTCCTACTTGCAGCAGCCTAACAGCTTGTAAACACGATACACGTGGATAATATATAATAAACAAAAATACAATAAAGTAATAAACACACTAGTCCAAAAACTTAAAGTCTTCATTTGGGCCAGCACAGTGACGCAGCAGTAGAGTTGCTACCTTAGAGCGCCAGCGACCTGGGTTTGATCCTGAATACGGGTGCTTGTTTGTATGGAGTTTGTATGTTCTCCCTGTGACCTGCGTGGTTTTTCTCCGGTTTCCTCCCATACTCCAAAGACATACAATGCTTGTAGGTTAATTGGCTTGGTATAATTGTAAATTGCCCCGAGTCTGTAGGATAGTGTCAGTGTACGGGGATCGCTGGTCAATGCGGACTCGGTTTCTGCGTTGTATCTCTAAATGAAACTAAACTAAACTAGAAAGTCCAAAGATAGTCCATAGAAGTTCATAGTTAAGGTTAGTGTTTTGTAGAAGCTATTCTTGAACCTGAATGTCACGGATTTCATACTCCTGTACCTTCTTCTATGCGACGCTGCTCTAGCCGAGGTGTGGAGCAAGCAGCCAACTAGGATGCATCACCCATGGTCAGCCATGACCGAGGGGGCCTAAGAGAAGACCTTCTTGATGATGGGAGCTGATACGTTTTACTCAGTATCATTCTCAAAAGCACGCTTTAAGTTGGAGACCAGAACAGGACACATCTGGACACAAGATCGCCATTTTAACTCTCTGTGTATTTTCGCAATGCGCGGGTGCAGCTTTACATATTGTTGCATGTATCCATCCAATGCAATACATCACAGGAGCAAAATAAGAGCATGGGCATGGTTATGTGCGTCTTTTATGAGTTACCTTTTTTGGGGCTGTGCTTTCTATTGGTCCTTTTGATGGTGGGGAGATCAGTACCTGATGGACCGGGCAGCATCTACCATTATCTGTAATCTCCTTAGTTCTTGGGTGTTCACATTGCTGAACCAGGTTGTGATACAACCAGTCAATATGCTCTATATTATATATCTGCAGTATTTCAAGAGAGTATTTGTCAACATATTGAATCTCCTCGATCTTCTATGGTAGTGAGAAGTTGATGAGCTTTCTTTGTGATTGCATCAATGTGTTGGGCCCAGGACATATTTTCAGAGATATGGACACCAAGGAACTTTGAGCTGTTGACTCTCTGCACCTCCACCCCGTCAAAAAAGACAGATGTGTGGATCATCAGCTCTTTTCTTCTAAAGTCAACAATCAGTATCTTGGTCTTCCCAGAGGAAGCAGTTCCTTTAGAGTGCTGAATGAAAAGGGAGGGACATGTTTATGATGGTGGCATCAAGCTTGAACCAACAAAAACTGTGAAGGATGATCTATTGATTGTTTAGGCCGATGGGGAGAAAGGGAAGTATTGAGGAACTTATCTTGGTTCCGGTAGACGAGAAAAGAGGTACAAATAGAATTGCATATGATGTAATGGATTTGGACAAGGGTCCTGGTGAACATAATGGAGAAGAAAGAAAAACAGAAAACACTGGAAGCACTCGACAGAGCAGGCAGCATCTTTGTAAAGCAAAACAGGGTTAATATTTTGGGTTCTTTCCTTCCATGGATCCTGTCCGATCTGTTGTTTCTGTTTTTAGCATTTTCTAGTTTTGTTTCAGATATCCTGTGTCAGTCAGTATGTTTTTGATTTTCATAGTGGGGAAGAATCTTTGATTGAGATTAAAAAAACCTCAAAATGTATTGGAAGCACAAGTAGAGTGAAGGTGGTGTGATCAGCATAGAAACTGTGGAGATGATAAAAAAAAGAGAGAGAATGGAAGAAAGAGAGAGGAGCTCTTGACTGGCTCCAATGTCCCTCTCCTCACCTTTGTGTCCCGGGGGGGGGGGGAGAGGGCACATCCTGCAGCCAACCTTGCAAATACTGGAGGCAATACCCCAATGTGGTATGGGGAGAGGGAACAGGCTCTGGGGATCATTTGGAAGTAGACAAATTAACTAGTTACTGTATTTAGGCGGTAATATTGCTGACTGACTTTAATGTGGAATCTGTGTCTCAGAGAGTTTGTGGGGAGCGCTGAGAGTGATGTGTTGCAGATGTACAGAGTAGGGCAGCAGCTCTGTGACGTTTGGGTTCTCATTCGGCCCCCCACATGCTGATCCAACACTTTCTCCAAAATATCCCTCTTGCCCTCATTTTGTTACTTGTGCATATGACTTTGAAGAAGAATCTTGGCCATCTGCCAATAACAAAATGTACATACTGAGGTCTCCCAGCTTGTTGAGTTGTCTAGATTTGCTGCTGTTTTACAATAAACATCTGTCCCTGATTGGGACTGGTGGGCTAGGGTTCAAAGATGAAGTTCCATAATATCTTTATACATCAATGAATAGGCCAGTTTATTTTCTTTGAACTTGCTATTAACGTACATCTGAAATCAATCATGTTTTCCCCTAATTCATAAATGACTGTACTCCCAAATTACACCACTAAGCATGGCCCTAGTGTACACCTCAGTCCTTTTGATCATTCTTGGGATGTAAACATTGTTGCCAAGGCTGATTGAAACACCCGTGTATCTTCAACAGAGTAGGGAAATCCAGCACAGGGAACTGAGGAAGGAGTCACTCCTTTCTCTCTCGAATACTTGTAGTGATGTCTTTAAGTTTGTAGTGTCATGTAGTCACATTTTGTTTTCACTTTATTAATACTTATGAAAGTTCATTCATAAAAAGTATTCAAATAAACTAAAACTTAAGATACGATTGTGGTGTTTAAATGGCTTTTAATTAGGCACATGAATATGGACAGATGAGTCACCTGCAGTCAAAGGAGATTAGTTCAACTTGACCATGTTCGGCACAAATGTTGTGGGCTGAAAGGCATGTCCCTCTGCTTTACTCTTCTATGTTCTAAAAGCAAATATTGATAACTAAGAACAGAACCAGAGTAGGATGAGTGTTTAAAATTGAGTAAGTGGGAGTTAATGACAATGAAATGAACCCAAGGAATCTTGTCTACAGTAATCATCTCTATTTTGCTTCCCTATGCTTCATATTAAATGAGTTGCAATGAGTTGGCAATTTTCTGGCACACGAGACATTTGGCCACCTCATGTAGAGAGATGCAGAATCTTTCACTTATCACGTCCACCCTTGGTTTCTTCCCTCACCTAACTTATCTTCCAGTCAACCCTTCCTCACCTTCATTCACCTACCACTTTCTAGGTTTTGCCCCACTATTTCCTCTCACCTCTCTACCAGCTATCACCCCTCTATTCCCTCAGTCTGAAGAAGGGTCCCAACACAACATGATGTTTGTCCATTTCCCTCCGTAGATGCTGCCTGACCCATTGAGTTTTAGTTTTTTAGTTTAGAAACAGATCCTTCGGCAGAAACAGGCCCTTCAACCCACTAAGTCCACGCCGATCAGCAATGCCCACACACTAACACTATCTTTACAATTTACAATCTTACCAATTAACCTACAAACCTGTACTTCTTTGGAGTGTGGGACGAAACTGGATCTCCGGGAGAAAACCCACATGGTCATGGGGAGAACGTACAAACTCTATACAGACAGCACCCGAGTCTCTGGCACTGTAAGGCAGCAACTCTACAGCTGCACCACCATGCCACTCCTATGCTGTTCCTCCAATTATTTGTTTTCTTTCTTACCCGTTGATGAATGGTCACTTCATCAGCAATGCAGGCTTTGGATCTAAGGATGGTGGCAAGATACTGGCCTTTTAATTTTGGGTCAACATACAATAAATGAAAAGAGATGAGAAAAGTAAAGGGAAACAAACCAAGGAAATTCTTAGGCTGTTCACTGGTGTCAATGTTCAGCAGCAGTCAGTTTCCAGTACAATATCCTGCACAAGTTTATCGATTAACTCCAACAATAAAGCAACAAACTCAATTTATGAAAGATTCACATCTTGCATATAAAGAGGGATTATGGGGCATCTCAAACAAAGGAAAGAGGCATTGAGAGGGAGTGGGGTTAATGGAAGGAATCTGAGAACTTGAAGAACTCAAGGTTTCCAGGGGTGAAGTGATTAAAATCAGAGGTGTTTAAGTGCCTTTAGTTTAACATCATGGATAGAAATTGACAAACATTCAATTTACTTTTCATTTGTAAAGGGCCACAAGGTTTTTCCCATTTTTCTCTGGGCCCACAGACATTAATGTCATGAAGGATTACATACAAAGCCGGAGGAAGTTTCTTAGACCCACTGCCAGATCAATATTAAAAAACTTTAATAATTGCAACATTTCTGTAATAATTCATATAAATCCATCTACACCTCAATAGTTTGTTTTCCTAGAATACAGATGCATTTCAGAAGCTGGCTTTTTTGGATTTTAGTTCCTGAAAACTCAAAATCTTTACAGCACATTCTAAGAAACCAAGACACATTCTAAGAAAACTCTTTGATATAAATGCAGGTTGCTTCAATCATTCAATATGAGGCATTGAAAAATATTGCAAAATTCTTTTGGCAAAATAATATGCTTTTGATTATACTTTGTAAAGCTTATTTTATTGTTTCAAAACTCAATTGTAAAGTAAACAAAATATATAGATGAATTTTATGGTTAAGGAAAAAAAAACAGATCACTAAAAACAACCCTTCGAACTTATTCGTTTTCTGGCCAAATATTATTCGAGAGCTTGTATTTTGGTAATCAGTTCTGTGTACTCTACACAATGTATTATCTATATGTTTTTGTAAATTATGCAGTTTTCTCCTTCCTTCACCTTCTGCTTTTTGTACTTAGAAATGAAAAGCCAAATTGTCTCAGTAATGACTTTTTGCCTTGTCTTACAGGAACAAATGGGGAAAAAAAATCCCAATAACTAGTCATAGTTGACTGCACACAGGTAGATTTGGAGCAGAAAGATTTCAATTGTGTTCGGGTTAGCAAAGCTTTTTATCACACCCAGGTGTATAGAGTCACAGTGTGATACAGTGTGAAACAGGCTCTTCGGCCCAACTTGCCCACACTAGCCAACATGTCCCAGCTACACTAGTCCCGCCTGTCAGCATTTGATCCATTTCCCTCCAAACCTGTCTTATCCATGTACCTGTCTAACTGTTTCGTAAATGTTGGGATAGCCCCTGCCTCAACTACCTCCTCTAGCAGCTTGTTCCATACATCCACCACCCTTTGTATGGAAGCACTTTCAATATTGCTGGATAGATTTATATCGAGGAATACTTTCAGGATTTATCTGGCACGTGGAGTAGGGATCTTGAGTTTTCAGGAAATACTTCAGATCCCTAAAGTGGCCATGGTGAAAAGAATCCCTATTCCTGAAAGAAGTGGGAATGTACTACAGGACAGCTCAATGGAAGACAGTAGGATGAAGAACTGCCAGCTTCCAACAGCTATGGCCACGATCTCTATGCAGAGAACTCCAGTAATGGGATTTCCCTGCATGATGATAATGAATCACCACACAGACCTCATGTCAGGTCAGGCCTGGGCTAAAATCCAAGACCCTATTGACTTCAATCGAGCCTCTTGTGTCTCTGAATTAGGAGACAATTGTCACAAAAAAATAAGTTCACAAAAAGTATTTGACTCCATTTAACTGCGTGCGATTATTTCTAAATTATCTAATCAATTTTAGAAATTCGTATCTTAATGGTAAATTAGTTTTATCAGTTTACTTCAATTTTAACCGTGTTGTTTAAATGTGCCTGAATAGCAGAGATATTCAAAAATGTAAAATTGCTTGCAGACTTCACAGCAAAGTCTTAACTGCACCTCTGCTTTCCCTTTGAGTGTGTCAGTAGCTTTTCAGGGTTGTCCTCCATGTTGCAACACATGAGGTCCAGCATTCACTTAGATCTTGATCATTTACCTGAGCTTGCGGTCCATTGATATTGCCCCTTACATTCTGGCACTGTGGGAATATAGGGACAATGAACAGCAGACCAAGCCCAACAGAGGCCGGCAGCATGGTGGTGCAGCGGTAGTGTTGCTGCCTTACAGCGCCAGAGACCCGGGTTTGATTCTGACTATGGGTGCTGTCTGTACGGAGTTTGTACATTCTCCCGTGATCTGCGTGGGTTTTCTCTGGGATGTCCAGTTTCCTCCCACGCTCCAAAGACGTACAGGTTTGTAGGCTAATTGGCATGGTATAATTGTAAACTGTCCCTAGTGTATGTGGAATGATGTTAGTGTGCGGGGATCGCTGGTCGGCATTGACTCCTTGGTCCAAAGGGCCTGTTTCTGTTCTGTATCTCTAAACGAGACTAAACTAAACACATCTAGCCTGATGCTTTCAAATGAAATCATTGCTGCAATAGCACCCATCCCCTCATAGTTGGAGCCTCATTTCATCCCAAATGAGATCTAACCTCTACAGGAGGCCAAACAACCTGGTTGTGTTACTTTAGGTCTTTGTCTTTCCCTCTAGTTGTGAAGGCAGGAACATGAGGCTTTTTGTATACATTACCAACTCATATCTTTAAACACATGCTTATTTGAAAAAAACCTAGAATAATCAATGCAAGCAGATCAATAAAAAGGCTTGCACTGTTCACTGGTACTGGTATGTCTCTGAGCAGCAATACATTTTCCTCTATTGGTGCTTCCCTCTCCTAAAATCTATATACTAAAACTCTTGTTTGTTTGTTTGTTTGTTTGTTCCTGGACCACAACCACAACGGTACAAGATAGCGTGACAAGTTTAGGCCCACCTTACTTACCGTCGTCCCTTTGGTGCTAATGGAAGAAGTTTCATTGCCATCGGTATTATATTTTTAAAGTTACTCACATTTTAAAGTTTAAATCTATCTCCTAGGGAGGGTGGGGGGAGGGAGGGAGGGAGGCAGGGAGGGGGGTGGAGGGAGGGGGAGGAGGGAGGATAAGGGGGGTTGAGAGGGATGGAGTAGGGGGGAGGGGAAGGGGAGGGGAAGGGGGGGAGAGGAAGGGGGAGGGAGAGTGGGGGGAAGGGGAGTGGAGGGGGGAGGTGGAGGGGAGGGGGAGGGGGAGGAGGGAGGGGAGGAGGGGAGGGGGGGAGGTGGGGAGGGGGGAGAAGGGGGAGGAGAGGGAGGGGGGAGAGGGTGCCGCACCAGTGCAGGAGAGGTTTGGGCCCAATGGGTCCACTTGGTCAAGTGTTTTCTAAAATTTAGTGCAGATTTTACAAAGCTTGATAAATACTTGCAGTGATTAAGAATTTATATACCCATGGTTCATACAGATATCTACTTTGTGCAACAATTGGCATATTACAAAAAAATTACAAAATGCATCTATTGGAAAGTAAATAATATGAACTTGAAACTTGCATTTGATATTAATCAAAGTAGATTGGAAGAACTTGTGCAGATGGGCAGTTAAAATCAAAAGGCCAATCTGCACATTTCTTACTCCAAAAATCTATCTGCAATGACGATACTCAGTCACTGAGCCTTCGCAGTTACTTGGATAGAGAATTCCAAAGATTCACCACTCCCTGGCTGAAGATTTATTCTCATATAATTATAACGTCATACAGCTCAAAAACAGGCACTTCAGTCCAACTTGCCCATGTCAGCTAAAATGCTCGATCTACATTAGTCCCACCTGCCTGCCTTTGGCATATATTCCTCTAAATCTTTCCTATCTATGTATCTGTCCAAATGCCTTTTAAATGTTATTATAACATCTGCCCCAGCTACCTCCACTGTCAGCTCGTTCCGTATACCCACCAACCTCTGTGTGAAGAAATTGCCCCACAGGTTCCAACAAAAACATTCTCCTCTCACCTTAAACTTATGTCCTTCTGTTTCTTGAGTCTTTAACCCTGGGTAAAAGACTCTGTGCATTCACCCTATCTATTTCTCTCATTATTTTATACACCTCTATGAGAGCACCCTCACTCAACCTTCTATGCTCCAAGGAACAAAGTGGCCAAATTCTCCCTATAGTTCAGGGCCTTGAGACCTGGCAATTTCCTTGTAAATCTTCTCTGCACTATTTCCAGCTTAATGACATCCTTCCTATGTGACACAATACTGTAAATGTGGCTTTACCAACATCTTGTTGTGATCTTGATGTTATGTACAACAGTAACATAACATCCCAACTTCTAGACTCAATACCCTGACTGATGAAGACCAATGTACTGAAAGCCTTCTGACCGCACTATCTATTCTTGATCTCACTTTCAGGGAAATATGTAACTGTACTCCAAGATTCCTCTGCTCTACAACACTCCTCAGGGCCCTATCATTTACTGTGAATGGTCTGCCTGGTTTGACTTCCAACAATGCAACACCTTGCACTTATCTGCATTAAACTCCATCAGGCATTCCTCAGCTCACCTGCCCAGCTGATAGAGATCCTGCTGTCATTTTTTATAACCATGTTTCAAGAGTTTCAAAGGTTTCAAAGGTCTTTTATTGTCACATGTACTAATTAAGGTACAGTTATATGCAAATTATGTTCTCTATCTAATGATACCACCCACTTTAATGTCATCTGCAAACTTAATAATCATGTTCTATACATTCTCATTCAAAGACACAAAGTGCTGAAGTAACTCAATGGGTCTGGCAGCATCTTTGGAGAACATGGATAGTGACGATTCAGGTCGGGTCCCTTATTCAGACTATTCATGTTCTCCAGAGATGCTGCCTTACCCACAGAGTTACTCCAGCACTTTGTGTCTTTTTTTAAACTCCAGCATCTGCAGTTGAATCACATTGATGGTGCCAGACCCACAATCATGATGCCAATGTTAGCATGACCAAGGAGCTGATTATTGACTTCAGGAAGGGAAAGATGAGCATCCGTGAACCTGTCTTCCTCGATGGGATGCCAGTGAAGAGAGTTACCCAAGATCCTGGGCACACATTTCCCCAAAGATCTGTTATGGACCCAGTACATTGATGCAATCAGATGAAAAGTTCTTCATGCTTCCAATTCTGTAGAAGATTGAGGATGTTGCTGAATGTGCACTTAACTTCTCTAGGCATACTCTAGGCATACTGTAGAGAGTGTATGGTACAGAATCATTGCATCACAGCCTGGTTTGGTCATTCAAATGCCGGGGAACAACGGAGACTGCAGAAAGTGGTAGATATTGTCCGGTCCATCACGGGTATTGACCTCACCGCCATTGGCCTTTACATAGGCCAATTAAACTACAAACTTACACGTCTTTGGGGTGTGGGAGGAAACAGGAGCACCCAGAGGAAACTCATGCAGTGACAGGGAGAATGTGCAAACTCAAGATTGAACCCAGGTCTCTGGTGCTGTGAGGCAGCAGCTCCATCAACTACACCACTGTACCACTGGTTGCACTACATGCTTCGATTTTGCACTACTATGGTCTGGTTACCTAGAATTACTGATTATCAGTTTCTTGTATTACTGATTATTATATATCTATTTGTGTGTTATTGTGTTAATGGGCTTTTACAATAGCAGCAAGTAAGAATTTCATTGTCCCATTGCCAGTTCATATGACAATTAAACACTCGACTCCTGACATCCCTGTAGAACACCACTCGTCACAGTCCTTCAGCCAGAATAATGCCCTTCCACCATTACATTCTACCTTCTATGGGTAAACCGGTTCTGAATCCAAACTAACAAGTCTGAATGGATCCCATGCATCTTAATTTTTTGGATCAGCCTAACATGAGGGATTTTAACAAATGCATCATTAAAATCCAGGCAGACAAGATCCACCACTCTATCTTCATTATTCATAAAAACAGTTTTTTTCCACGAGCAGTAGCTCTACTCAATAGTCAAAAGTCTGTAGCCTCTTTTTACTCTGGTACTTTATTTTCACTTGTTTAAATTATAATGTTTTGTTATTAATTGTCTGCTGTCTATCGTGTTTTTATCCTTATGCGAGCAAAGCACCAAGGCAAATTCCTTGTATGTATACATACTTGGCTAATAAAAATGTTGTTCATTATTCATTCATCTTCCATCCCGCCTCAAGAATCAAGTTGTAACATCACGAGATTGAGGGAGAAAAAAATGTTTCTTTGTTACCTCGACTGCACCTGCTGCAAGGTTATGGCAGAATAGCAACAGCACAAAGGAAACACATATCCGGGGCACAATGTAGATTGTTGTTATTGTGTAGGATATGTGATCAATTAGGATATTATGTTTTTCATTTCTTGCTGGGTTACATGCAGTTCCATACCTTGAACTCACAGCCATATGTTGAAATTCGACAAACAGATTTAAATGAGGACATTCTTAAAATAGAGGCTGAGAGATCACAGTTTTAAACTACATATAATTTAACACTGAATGTGGAACACATTGACTAATTGAACACATCATCCTAAATATTGCAATGGAAGACATTTGTATATCTATTAGTATTACTTTTTTTTCAGGTTTAAAATAATTTCGAGCTATCGTGGTACCAGATATGATGTGTGGAGGGTCTCCTGATGTTATATCAAGATGCTCCCTAATTTGAATAACATAATATGTTTTTTGACTCCTGTGTTCTTGCTGTAATTTGCCTTTGGACCATTGTTTCCTTGGTGAGAACTAGACAACGAGATCTAACCGAGTTCTGTCGGGATCAAGGTGGCTCTGTTTAACAAGAGGATTGTTGAAAGATTGGCATGGATTGTCTGAAGGAAAATATTCTTACCTCAGCTCTAGTTCAGCTCCAGTTCAGCTCTAGTTCAGGACCTGATCATTTCTGAATCATTGTTGCATTGCCAGAGATGACTGTCTTGACAATGTTAAAACATTTTCCAGTTAAGAGACATAAGACTTCAGGGTGCAATTTGTTGAAGAACAAATTTTGAGCCCCACAGTAGTGCAGTTGTAGACTTGCACGTTCTCCCCGTGGGTTTTCTCCGGGTACTCCAGTTTCCTCCCACAGTCCATAGACATGCGGGTTTGTAGGTTAATTGGGTCTGTAAATTCTCCCTAGTATGTAGGATAGAACTAGTGTATGGGTGATCGCTGGTCGGCGTGGAGCCGGTGGGCTGAAGGGCTTGTTTCCATGCTTATCTCTAAACTAAAGTCAAACAAGAGATTTCACCTGGCCAACGTCTCTTCCTCAACACCGTCAGTTAAAATGAGTAGATAGTCATTTATATATTTTGCTGTTTAGGTATTGTTATTTGTGAAAGTAGGGACACCATTTTGCAGGTTAGTCACTGGCCCTGAATTGCATTTAACTACATAAAAGACATGAAATGTTGTAGGTAAACGCACATTGGACTCTTGCAAGTTCTGTCTTCAAGATGATAGAGCAGACAACTAATGGAATATTTTTTACTGTTGTTAAGTTGTGTGTTTATTTATTATCTCCGAACCAATTGGTGCAGATTCAGCTAAATTTTGTCTATATGGATTTCTTGGTATTTTAGTTTTAAGGTCTCATACACAATACCAGGTGGGATTTAGATCCACAATAATAAATGAGAGCTATCAAGTACTGTTAAGTGTTAAAGATAGAATTATCTAATCCATCAAGAGAGCATTCATTTCTATTAACATTCTTGGTATACGCAAAAGTAGAATACCACAGGAGCTGGACCTTCGGCCCTTGATGTCTCTGCCAACTGCGATAGCGAAATAAACTAATCCCATCCACCTCAATATTGTCCATATCCTTCCATACCCTGTGCCTGTAAAAATGCCTCTTAAACACCACTATTGTGTCTGCATTTACCACCTCCCGGGCAGTTTGTTCTAGGCTACTACCATCCTCTGTGTAAACCCTCATGTACATCTGTAAATCTTCCTCTGCTCACCTTAGAGCAATGCCCTCGAGCATTTGGCATTTCCACCACGGGATAAAAGCTCTGACTGCTCGCCCATCTATGGCTCCCTTAATTTTATAAACTTCCATCTGGCTTTCCCCTCGGCCTCTGACACTCCAGAGAAGTTGCAAGAGTGTAAAAAGAAAATTCACAAAAATAAATTGGGCATTTGTTTCTTCAATGGAGTTAAGCCGTATTGCTGAGATAGAGTGAAGAGAGCTTTGGTCTCAATAAGGTGTGCTATTTATGACCAGGCAATGCATTATCTGGACACAGGATGTTAAAGGTGGAAAGGAGTTTTCAATCCTCAGTTTAGACACCCTTCACTTTGAAGAAATGACTTTCAAAAATATGACCAAAATGGAAATGACTGTGAACTGTTCACTCTTCTGCAACAGCGAACATATTTCATTCATGAGCTGTCTGCTGAGCCCATAAAGCCTTGGGCATTGCTTGCCAATTAAACCAAGTATTTCCTGCATCCTGCAGACTGGAGTATAAGGCATTAATATCTCCTAACTGGTAAACAGTTCCTGGTACTTTCACCAGTTTAAGTATGATGTGTTTCTGAGAGCATTATTCATAGTGAACACAGCAAAATGGAGTCTTGTTTCATGTTGATCACCAGTAATAAATAATGGATTTATTAGTGAAACTAATGCCAAAGCATCGTTTGTACTGTACCACCCCTTACAAAGTTCTCAATCAGCTTTTAATTAAGGCCACTCATTAATGCAGCTTGCCAATAATGCAGAGCAGATCATTTAAACTGTTTGTAAATATCCCATTGATGAGGCTAATCAACTATTAGTAATTTTAACCTCACTGCTGGGGATAACTCCCAAATAACATACTTCCTATCCATATTTAATTGCTTCAATAATCATTTGATGAGAACAACAGAATGAATAGTTTTTTTTAAACTATTCACAACGCCATAGATTTTCAACCAGGCAGGAACACGATGTAATATTCTTTGTCTGAAGGCTCAGCAGCGTGAAGTTTACTGGAATTTGGCAGTTCATGGTAAGTGAAAAAAGAGAGATCCCTTCTCACATCGTCATGTACACACACTCAGGCGAAACCCCTCACCTGACCCCCATCACCATCTTCTTTGATGTTATCCAGCGGAGATCTGGGAATTAGGTCATAATTCATTCTCTGTCAAGTAGTTTATCGGGGAAAAACATAAATAAAAAAGAATGAGATGTTATTTTGCTTTGAAGCTGTCAGACTAATGAAAAAGCCTTGAAGAGAAACCTAACAACTTTCTGAACACGCCAAACAGCTGTTGCTAATTTTATTCTTGGGGTCCCTTTCCGATTTTCTTTTTGAAAATCAGGCATTTTGAAATATAAACTTCTCAAATACCCAAATTGAACTTTAAAACACGTTTTCTTTCTGTATTGAATGTTTTGGTCATCTAGTCAAAGAGTCATATAGTGAGTCCTTCAGCTATTGCATTTATGGGCCTGTTAAGTTGTAGCAAGTAAGAATTGAATTGATCTGTTGCAGGTACATATGACAATTAAACACTCTTGACTCTTGATTTACACTGACCATCAAGCAATCACATTGACTAATCCTACACTAATCCTATTTGCTGTTGTTGCATTGTCATCAATTACCTCCCCCCCTCCCCCCTCCCCCCTCTCCCCCACCCCAACCACCCCTGGATTCTATGTCTCAATCACACACTAAGAGCATTAATCAACTGTGGTTTATTAATTTATAAATCAATACATTTTTGGGATGTGGGAGGATGTCAGTTAAGGGTAGCCGTACAGTAATTGGTAGGGCACCAAGGAGTGTTGATAGACAGAGACTCCCAGGGTCCAGGTTCATAGACATGGTATCAGTTTGACAGGTGCACTGAGATACAGTGAAAAACCTTGTTTTTGAATGCTATCCAGGTGAAATATTTCTGTACATGATCAAAAGCATACATGAGTTTAACAGGTAGTGCAAAGGGAAAAGAAGCAAAGTGCAGAATATACTGTTTTCGCTACAGAGAAAGTGCAGATAAAAGAAAGTGCAAGGTCCACAATGAGGTAGATTGGGGGTGGGGTGAAGGGATGTTTCTGTATCTTCTGCCTGACAGGAGAGGGGAGAAGAGAGAATGAGTGGTCCTTAATTCATTTGGCTGCTTTCCAGAGGCAACATGATGTGTAAATGGAGTTGAGGGAAACAGGCTATTTAATGTTCTGGGCAATTTCTCCGCAATTTCTTGCGGTCTTGAGCAAAACAGTTGCCAAATGAAGATGTGGTACGTGCTACATTGAAACATAGAAACATAGAAAATAGGTGCAGGAGGAGGCCATTTGGCCCTTCGAGCCAGCACCCCCAATCATTGTGATCTTGGCTGATCATCCACAATCAGTAACCCGTGCCTGCCTTCTCCCCATATCCCTTGATTCCGCTAGCCCCTAGAGCTCCATCTAACTCTTTTAAATTCATCCAGTGAATTGGCCTCTACTGCCTTCTGTAACAGAGAATTCCACAAATTCACAACTCTGGGTGAAAACCTTTTTTCTCATCTCAGTTTTAAATGGCCTGATGGGATGCTTTCTACAGTGCGTCTATAGAAATCGGTAAGAGTCAGTAGAGACATGCTGAATTTCCTAAGTTTTTTGAGGAAGTAGAGGCTTGGTGTGCTTCCTTGGTCGTACAGTCAATGTGTTTGGACAAGGACAAATTGTAATTGATATTTATGCCAGGGAACGTGAAGCTCTCAACCATCTCCACTTCAGCACATTGATGTAGACTGGGGTGTGTACTCCACCCACTTCTTAAAGTCGATGGTGTGCTGCTTTGTTTCACTGACGTTGAGAGAGAGGGCTGTCCTAACATCATATTGGTAAACTCTCTATCTTCTTCCTGTACTCCATCCAATCTGGCCTACTATGGTGGTGTCATCTGCAAACCTGTAAATGGAGTTCGAGCAGCTTTTGGCCAGACTGTTGTGAGTGTATATGGAGTATAGTAAGGGACTGAGAATACAGTCCTGCGGGGTGCCAGTGTTGGGAATTATGCTGGAGGATGTTTTGTCACCTAAACTTACTAATTGAAGTCAATGCAGTCAAGGATTTAGTTGCAGAGGGGTTTGCCGAGATCTAGGTCCAGGAGTTTGGAGATGAGTTTGGTTAGACATGGTTTTAAAGGCAAAATTGCAGTTAATTAATAGGAGGCTAATGTAGAGGTCCTAAAAGGTCATAGTTCTCAGAAAGTGGCAATGCAGGTTTATACTGAGGTGAAGAGGGCATATAGCACACTTGCCTTCGTAGGTTGGAGCATAGAGTCATACAGCATGAAATCCAGCTCTTTGGCCCAACTCATCGATGCCGGCCAAGATGTCTCATTTGACACATTCTAATCCCATTTGCCCGTAGTTGGTAATTTCCCTCTAAACTTATCGATGTACCTGATCAATGTCTTTCAAATGTTGTCATTGTATCTGCCTCAACTACATCCTTTGGCAGCTCGTTCCATTTACCCACCACCCTCTGTGTGAAAAGTATCCCTTAGGTTCCTTTTAAGTCTTTCTCCATTCAACTAAACCTATGCCCTCTAGTTCTTAATTCCCCTACTCTGCTGAAAAAGACTGTGCATCCACCCTATCTATTCTCCTCATGATATTATATACCTCTATAACTTTAGCCCTCAGCATCTTACACTCCAAGGGATATAGTCCTATCCTGCTGAACTTTCCACTGGTCCTTGAATCCCGGCAACATCCTCATAATTCATCTCTGCATTACTTCTAGCTTAATGTCATCTTTCCTATAGCAGGATGACCAAGAAACAATATTCCTAATGCCGCCTCACCAGTGTCTTGTTCTACTGTAACATAATGTCCCAACTTCTAAATTCAATTCCCTGACTGATGAAGGCCAATTGCCAAGAGCTTTCTTCACTACTCTATCTACCTGCGATATCACTTTCACTCTGAAGGCCCTGCCCTGGCTTGACTTCCCAAAATACAACACCTCAAACTTATCTGTATTAAACTCCATTAGCCATTTCTCGGCTTAATTGCCCCGCTGATCAAGGTCATTTGATAATTCTTGAAAACCATCTTCACTCCCTGCTGTACCACTAATTTTAGTATTATCTACAAATTTACTAATCATGCCTTGTACATTCTCATCCAAATTGTTGACAAAAGTGACAAACAGTGATGGGCTTAGCACCGATCCTTGAGGCTCACTACTGTCACTAGCCTCCAGTCTGAAAATCAGCCGTCCACTACCACTTTCAACTTCCTTCCATTAAGCCAATTCTGGATCCAGTATGCTATGTCTCCCTGGATCATTTGGATCATTTGCTTTCTATCCTTACAGAGCAAACTACCATGTGGAACCTTATCAAAGACCTCAGTGAAGTCCATTGAGACAGCCTCAATGAACCTGCCCTAATCAACTTTTGGGACCCTTTTTTGGACTGATTGAAGGGGATGGGAGGGGGAAGCTAGAAGAGAGAAGGGGCAGGACAAAGTTTTAGTTTTTATGATCATATCATTAGGAATAGAAGTAGAATTAGGCCATTCGGCCCATCAAGTCTACTCTGCCATTCAATCATGGCTGATCTATCTCTCCCTCCTAACCCCATTCTCCTGCCTTCTCCCCATAACCTCTGATACCTGTACTAACCAAGAATCTATCTATCTTAAAAATATCCACTGACTTGACCTCTACAGCCTTCAACCTATTTTTGTATCATCTGCAAACTTTCCCACAAAGCCTTCAATCCCCTTGTCCAAATCATTAATATACAACGTGTAGATTAGTGGCCCCAGCACCGATCCTCGCGGAACTCCACTAGTCACTGGCAGCCAACCAGTAAAAGCCCCCTTTAATGCCACTCTTCTGCCATCCAGCCAACCTGCTATCCATACTAGTATCTGCCCTTTGATACTGTGGGCTCTCATCTTCCTAAGCAGCCTAATGTGGCACCTTATCAAAGGCTTTCTGAAAATCTAAATAAACAATACCTACTGGCTCTCATTTGTATGTCCTGCTATTTACTTCTTCAAAGAATTCCAGCAAATTTGGTAAGCAAGACCTCCCCTTCACAAAGCCATGCTGACTGCGGCCTATTTTATCGTGAACTTCTAAGTACTTCGTAACCTCATCCATTATAATGAACTCTAAAATCTTACCAACCACTGAAGTCAGACTAACCGGCCTATAGTTCCCACTATTCTGCCTTGCTCCCTTTTTTTTGCAGCGGGGTAATTTTGGCAATTTTCCAATCATCTGGGACCATTCCTGACTCTAGTGATTCCTGAAATATCATTATCAATGCCTCCACAATCTCTAAAGCCACCTCTTTTAGAACCCTAAGATGCAATCCATCTGGCCCAGTTTATTTATCCACCTTCACCTAGTTTTAATTTTAGAGATACAGCATGGAAACATGCCCCTCGGCCCACCGAGTGTGCACCAACCAGCAGTCACCTGTACACTAGTTCTAGTCTTAGACACTAGGAACAATTTACATATGCCAATTAACCTACAAACCTGCATGTCTGGAATGTGGAAAGAAACTGGAGCACCCAGAGATAGTCCACGCGGTCAGAGGGAGAATGTGCAAACTCCATACACACATCTGTAGTCAGGATCGAACATGGGGCCCTGGCGCTGTAAGGGAGCAACTCTACCACTGCGCCTCTGTGCTGCACACAAAGCATGGTAGCTAAGAGGTAAACACAGGTGAAAGGGGTTTTTAATAGGCAGATGGTTGGACAAAGGCCAGAGATGTGAAAAAGGTGTGAGACAAAGGGATTGAAGAGTTGCAAGTTGTGAAGTCAGAGGATGGAATGCAGGTGGAGGTGGAGGGGGATGAGAGAAATATGTGCATGTCTAGTTGTGTCACAGAGGAAGGGGAGGGGGGCGGAGAAAGGGGCAGTGGGGGAGAAAGAGAATGGGGATGGGGTGGGTGTGGTTTGAGGTTACCTAAAATTGGAGAATTCAATGTTCATACATTTGGGTTGTAAGCTGCCCGAGCAAAATCTGAGCTGCTGTTCCTCCAGTTTGCGTGTGGCCTACTCTGGCAATGGAGGGGGCAAGGGCAGAGAGGTCAGTATGGGAATGGGAAGGGAAGTTAAAATGTTTCGCCAAGCATGCACTGGGTCTGGCAAGGCTACCGGAACTCTCAGTTGCTAACCATTTTAACCCCCATTCCCATCCTCATATTGCTGAGACCCGCTGAGTTACTCCAGCACGTTGTGCCTTTTATTGTAAACCAGTATCTGCAGTTCCTTGTTTCTACATTTTGACCGTTCCACCTAAGCCCTTGGCAAGATGGCAGTCCCATCCTATATTGGCAATCCCATTCAATGTTGGTGTAGCAGAGGTTTGATGCTATCAGCATTTTTAATCAAATATTTAGTAGACTACAGAGACCAAACGTCAAGACTTTCTCACACCAAGTGTCAGAGTGATATATATTATGTGATGGGATTTGTTTGCCAGGTGCACTTGGATACTCATGCTGCATGCTCGGAAGACTGCAATTTTTCTTCTGAGTCTTCCATGTGTATGGTGGGATTTCACACATCATCACTCAGACCTGCAGACTGATGTACAACAGTACCTGAGCAGGCTCCGAGTTCCCAGGAGTCCAGTGTGAAGAAGTGGTTTCAGATGAGAGCACATTCAGTAAAGAACTTGTTCTCAGGGCAGCTCCCTTTCGGGGGCCCCTTAGTCATCCCACTTTTATAATGATCTCAAACTCACACCTAATTGTTGCCTCGACTCAGCCTACAACATTTTCCCCACCTGTCGACCCAATTAACCAACTCTCCCCCTGCCTCAAACACACACAAATCATGACACCTTTCTATCCCACAATCTGCCCAGCCATCTGAACTGGTAATATGGACAGACAGCCACCTGTTTTCCTCTGCTCAGTCTGTAGAGAGTTTGGGCTCTGTTCCCGATGATCTGTTCCCGATGATCCCGAAGATTGTTCCCGATGTTGGGGGAGTCCAGAACCAGGGGTCACAGCTTAAGGATAAGGGGGAAGTCTTTTAGGACCGAGATGAGAAAACATTTCTTTACACAGAGAGTGGTGAGTCTGTGGAATTCTCTGCCACAGAAGGTAGTTGAGGCCAGTTCATTGGCTATATTTAAGAGGGAGTTAGATGTGGCCCTTTTTGCTAAAGGGATCAGGGGGTATGGAGAGAAGGCAGGTACAGGCTACTGAGCTGAATGATCAGCCATGATCATATTGAATGGCGGTGCAGGCTTGAAGGGCCGAATGGCCTACTCCTGCACCTATTTTCTATGTTTCTATGTTTCTATGTTCACAAAGACACTCGCAAGGCAATATGATGGATGTCCTTTGCAGTTCTTAATTCTTCAATTTCAGTCTCTCCCTGGACCTGGACTTGATTTTTTCAGCCAGAATTTTGATTCTATCAGCTAAAATTGAATCATGCGAACCTAAGAGCAAACAATAGATGGACGAACAGTTTCTAAAATTATTAAAACGTGTTCAATAAAAACGTTAGAAATTCTAGATTGATTGAACTGGGTTTAGTCATTATAAAATGACCTACAGCAAACTGCATCTGTTCTAACTATTATTTTGTGTAATTAGATAAACATGTTTATCTGTCAAACTACATTTTGACATAACCATAATATCGTTCATCTCCATTAATAATGACTTACAGGTTTGGCTATGAAATAGGCTATTATTCGGTTAAGCAATTATAAATGCTTCCAATATGTTCATAACATTAGTATCTGTATTCAATAAGTTTAAGGTATGTAACATTACCTTTGCCATATAACACAATATAATTTCAGACATGACATAAGGCAGGTGTAACATGCTTAGGAGAATAACTTTAGACCCTTGGTTTCCAAACCTTCAAAGAAACATAACCTTCCTTATGACAGTTCTGCAAATTATTTGATCGATTTTGGTTGCTAATATTTGTTAATACCTATGTTATTGAGTCATAGTCATAGTCTTACAGTGTGGAAGCAGGCCCTTCAGCCAAACTTTCCCACACCGGTCAACATGTCCCATCTACACTCGTCCCACCTGCCTGCATTTGGCCCATGTACCTGTCCAAATGTTTCTTAAATGGTGCAATATTATCTGTATTATGGAACTATGTCAATGTTTACTGGTTAGTCCTCAGTAGTTTTTTCACTGCGAATATGTGTGTCAACCAGTGAATTGTCTTATGTCATCTAATGAGGTGGAGGCAGGGCAGAATTTAATGGCAGGAATTACAGTAAGTTGTACATTTTACAGCAAGCATGGGCTTGGATTTTGCAGTTGTGATGACAATGGTTGCTGCCATTGCACTCTGAAGCGTCAGCAACTTCAGGATTAGTTTAGTTTAATTTATTGTCACATGCACCTAGATATAGTTAAAAGGTTTTCAGGAGAGTGCATTTGCACAGTTAAACAGAAAAATCCAAACATTGTTGTCGGTGATGTCCTGTTCATTCACATGCTGTGCTGCCTTGAGACTTTATCTGCCATAATCTTCAGAAATCAGGACACTGATGAGAACTTCAGGTACAAAATACTCTCACTGTAAAAATCTGTAAAAACTTTTGTTGAATGGGATTTAAGTGTGTTTTGAATGACATGCTAAGCCATCAATAATTTTTAACATCCCTCTGGTTTTTAATACATTTTTACATGAAGATTGTCATTTCTTCAAACAATGCTTTCAAAATGTTCTGTTGCATGAAGTAATAAAAGGATCAGCTTTTAGTTTGTTACATATGAGTTTTATATTTTTTCAGCTGCTATGTTAATCCCAAATGTGCATTCAAATCTTAATATTGCCTTTGCCAGTATTTAAAATGCAGAATAAAAATTGTGGGTTGCTGGTTTGCTGACTGTGTGTGTTCTTCAGGTTGATTGCCTGTTCCAGTCAAATGGATGGCATTATTGTTGGAGGATAGCAGAGATATTCCACGGTTAATACCTGTCCAAAGCTGAGGCTGAGAACAGAGATGTCTGCAGGGACCACTGGATCTTCGTGTGCAGGTTTCTTTGAAGTCTTCGGTCAGCGCCTTCGCTTTGATGCTGATTGCAATACACTTACCAGTTTATTTACCTGACGCAAAACAGACAAATCCTGTTTAAATTGTCTGTCAATAGAGTGTCCAAATGAACTGCAGAACAAACCAAAGAAACGAGTGCAAATGCAACAATGCCTCCCTTTGGTAGATTTGCAAGCAAAATTCAAAGAATCGCGTACAGTTGGACACAGCGCATTAAAGCAATCCCAAATACTTGGAGCAATGTGGCCTCCAGGTCTGATCATCAGTGGAATCATTCCCATTCCACCAGGAGCAGTGATGTCATTATGCACAGCCTTTATGGAGAAATCCCAAATTCCTATATTTTCAATCTAGGAAATTATGGCATGAGTAACTCATGCCATTATAATTACACCACCCTATCATTTGCTGGCTCCACAGAGACCCTTGCTGAAAAAACTTAAATAGCTATTTGCTTTTAATTCATTCATGGAAAATAAACGATGCAGGCAGGCCTGCAATTATTGCCTGTCCATCATTACCCCTGAGAAGATGGTGGTGAGCTCTCACTGTGTGCAGAATTCCACGATCTTGATTGAAAGATACAACACAGAAACAGACTTTTTGGTCCACCGAATCCATGCTGACCATCGATCACCCATTCACACTAGTTCTGTGTTATCCCACCTTCTCATCCACTCCCTACAGACCTGGAGCTATTCACAGAGGTCAATTAACCTATAAACTGGCATATTTATCGGTTGTGGAAGGGCATTGGAGCACCCAGAGGAAACCCAGTGATCATAGGGAAAGCATGCAAACTCCACACAGACAGCACCCGAGGTCAGGATCGAACCCGGGTCTCTGGTGTTATGAGGCAACAGCCCTACCAGCTGCATCACCTCCTTCCGATTAATAAACAACGGTGAGAATGGGTCTGAAGAAGGGTCTCGTCCCGAAACGCCACCTACTCCTTTTCTCCAGAGATGCTGTTTGACTCACTGAGTTACTCCAGCTTTTTGTGTCTACCTTCAGTTTAAACCAGCATCTGCAATTCCTTCCTACAGTTAGAATCATCTGCAACTTGAACGAGGATACCCAGGTAGTGGTGTTCTCACATACTGTCTTTGTCTTTTCAGACACAAGAATTTGAGTTTGGGAAGTAATGTCAAGTAATGTCAAGTAAGACTTTATGAACTGCAGTGCAGCTTGTAGGTGAGGTTAGTTATGCCAGTCAGGTTACAGATAGATTAGTTATGATTATCTTGACATGCTGCAGCAGCCTCAGTGACTGAAGAAAGGTTCCAATCTCGTTCATCACCTCTCCATTCCCTCCACAGATGCTGCTAGACCTAGTGAGTTACTTCAGCACTTTGTGTTTTGCTCAAGATCCCAGCATCTGTAGTTCCTTGTGTCTGAAGTGACTGACCAGCCTGCTTTCTCCCAATCTCTATGTTTGCATACCATTTCTTAAGAGACCAATCATTCTACAATATGCAGCGTCCAAGTCACTTATACACTACATCCACCTTAAGTTCACTGCTGCACATCCCGTGGTGTCTGTACATGGGCAGATTGTATTCAGGCAGTCGCTGATTTCTTGGATGAGGGATGTAATAGATGCTGATAGAGTTGGAATTGGGAAGTTGAGATTTCCAAATTCCAAAGAATCTGAGTATTTTGAATATAGACCAATGTAGATGTTTAAAGTATTTTTGGGATTTTGCTTTGCCATATTACTTAAAAACATTGGGAGTTTGTTCATGTAAAGTCAGGACACCAGATACATAGTACTCCCACTCACCAACCTTCCTATGTGTAATCAGTTTTTAAAAATATACGAACAGGTTATATTTTCATTATGTGGAGGAACAATACCACAAGCTAAAGCAAGGAGTCAGGAAGCACTCATGGATAGGAAACACTGCCTCATATATCAGTGCATGTGATCATCATAGTCTCCTCTTCTGCGGAACATAGTTGTTCTTTGATACCACAAGCTCGTCTCTACTTACAAATAATGGGGCCTTCCCTCAATTTACTGCACATCCGACCACAAGGAAATACTGCACCACCCTTTCCCTGTAGATGATTGTGCCAATAATCATTACCTCAGTGAAGATGTCAGCACCACATAAATACATCCTTTATTTCAAAGAATGAGTTTCAAAGTGCACACAACCAAACTATTCTTTACATTGTTTGACTCGAGGATCCTGATTCATGGCTTTTGTGGGGGAGTTTTCTGTGCATAGTTTTAAAGTTAGAATACAATCTAAGGTTTAAAACACATGTCATTCAAACCAGTATATCCATGCTATCTCCTTGAAATGAAAAGTCATGCCTAATTTCACAATTCCAGTTTATGTCTGTAACCCTTTAATTATAAATGGAATTCATTTTCACCAGTTTTTCAAGCAGTAATTTCCAGCTCTCAATAACTCTGTGAATGCAGAATTCTCTTCATTTTCCCTCTGGATCTTTTTATAAGTTCATAAATTCATAAGTGATAGGAGCAGGATTAGGCCATTCGGCCCATCAAGTCTACTCCACGATTCAATAATGTCAGATCTATCTTTCCCTCTTACCCCATTCTCCTGCCTTATCCCCATAACACCTGACACCCATACTAATCAAGAGCTAGTTTTGCTATTGCTTTGGAATCTAAGGCATCTGGTTATTGTCTTCCACTTCACAAAGACCTACCATAATGTGAAAACATGTAACCTTTCACCGTCTGGCGCGGCCTGGAACGTGGCAACTTCAACAGCCTGACCGCGGGAGAAGACGGCAGGGGAAGAGAAAAGACATTCTGGCCTTCCATCACAGTGAGGAAGTGACTGGAGGAGACTCACTGTGATGGATGTTTCTTTTTTTTGTTTTGTGTTGATTTGTGATTGTGTGTGTTATTGTTTATTTTTATTGCTCTTATTGTTGGACTGTGGGTAACGGAATTTCATCCAAAAGACTTGTTTTTTTGGATGACAATAAAGGTTATTCTGATTCTGATTCTGATAAGTCATCTCTTTTGCCTTCTCTGTTGCTGATTTCTTGGATTTGTGGGATGTAATGGATGCCAGGAGTAGCTAATACAGATGGAATTGAGATTCTCTAATACCAAAGAAGCTGAGCATTTTGAATATGGACTAATGTATATATTTTAAATAATTTTTGGATTTGGTTTTGCCATATTGGCCAATTAGTCCTAGGTTCTGAGGAATTTTGTGGGTATCTCAACCCTGGTAATTTTTTTCTGTATTTAAAAAAAATCATTTATAAAGTAAACTGAAGAACCAGCTGAGATCTAACAAGTAGTTAATGAAGTCCTATTATGATTTCATCTCTTTATATTTTATTCCTCTATTTATATACCTAAGGAAATACATCCCTTATTTAGTCATTTTGTTAATTTGTCCCACCACTTCAAAGATTTACTGGATGTGTGCTGCAATGGCTCACACTGTTCAAAGTTGAGATTATGGGTGATAGCTTCCTTCTCATGTTCCTGGTACAGCAGCTGGCCTCGTTTTCTGTAGCATTTTGTTGTCCGGAAGCAACTGGTTGTTGGATCTCTGGAACTTATTAGCTCCAGGGTTGTTAGTCTCATCTTCCATTCCATGACAACATGATGTTCTACAGGAGAAGACCAGGGGCTTGACCTGTATTGATATCCTGAGGTAGGCCAATACCAAGTAGATGGACTCGAACTAGGCTGTGTACCTCTCGTTCTGCTCGTCAGCTGGAAAACTAGTCTGATGGCTGCTTTCCAATTCAACAACTCCTGAGATACAGTAGTCACCTCAGTCTGGAAGGTGCTGTATGTGTTCAGTTTCATTTTGTTTCCTCTTACTTCCAAAATAGCAGTCAAGGGAGATGGACACATTGAGTGTGTAAGAAAATAACTGCAGATGCTGGTTCAAATCGAAGGTATTTATTCACAAAATGCTGGAGTAACTCAGCAGGTCAGGAAGCATCTCAGGAGAGAAGGAATGGGTGACGTTTCGGGTCGAGACCCTTCTTCAGTCTGAAGAAGGGTCTCGACCCGAAACGTCACCCATTCCTTCTCTCCTGAGATGCTTCCTGACCTGCTGAGTTACTCCAGCATTTTGTGAATGGACACATTGAGTGATCATTGGTAGGTTCTGTGATAGTTACCACTTTTCCTCAAAGATTGAGTTCTGGGTGTGTAAACAGTAGTTATGTTATAGAGCGTTATTTTCAATCTATCAACATGATCTCTGGGTCCAAAGACTTGGCAACTTTCTCCTTAGCTTCCTAAAGGATGCATCAGGTGTAAATCCTGAGAGGAGCTTCTGCTGCAGGTAGCAAATACAACATGTCACAATCATAGTCATAGAGGCAGCCAAAGGGGAAACAGAGCTTTCGACTCAACTTGCCCAGCTGCCGAAGTGATCAAGATCCTACTGCAATTTTTAATAACCTTTTTCACTATCTACGATACTACCCACTTTCATGTCATCTGTAAACATACTAATAATGCCATGTATGTTCTCATCCAAATCATTGATGTAAATCACAAACAGCAAATGCCCCAGCACTGATCCGTGAGCCACATAACTAGTCACAGGCCTCTAGTCCAAAAAACAACCCTCCACCATCACCCTCTGCTTCTTTCCATGAAGCCAGTTCTCTATCTAGTTAGCTAGCTCTCCCTGCATCCCATGTGACCTAACCTTCCAGAGCAACCTAACATGTGAAACCTTATCAAATATCTTGCTGAAGTCCATATTGACAATGTCTATCTTTGCCTTCTTCAATCGTTTTAGTTACCTCCTCAAAAAACTCCTCAAAAAACTCAATCAGATTTGTGAAACCACACTGACACTTCCTAATCAACCCCTGTCTATCCAAATGCATATATGTCCTTTCCAATGCATTAACCAATGATGGAAAGATATAGCATGGAAACAGGCCCTTTGGCCCACCGAGTACATGCTGACCATCAATCATCTTTCACACTGGTTCTATGTTATCCCACTTTCGCATCCACTCCCGATATACTGGGGACAATTATCAGAGGTCAATTAACCTACAAACCCGCATGTCTTTGGGATGTGTGTGGGAGCTAGAGCACCAAAAGGAAACTAACTCGGTCACAGGGAGAACGTACAAACTCCACACAGAAGCGCCCATGATCAGGATTGAGCCCCAATCTCTGGCATTGTGGAGGCAGTAGCTCTACCAGCTGCACCACTGTACTACCCGAGACAGGTGCAGAAGGTTTTGGCAGAAGAAGATTAAGGAGGATAGTGCGAGCAGGAATGGTGTGCTCCTTCTCAACATTTTTGTTCAAGTTGGGGGTGAAATTCCTCTGCCGAGAATTCAATGTGAAAGGTTTGACTTGTGTGGTGCTTTATCATAATCTTTTCCTCTGCTACTTCTTTGACCCCCTCACTGTTGCTGAAGTTTCCAGGCTGAACTGATATCTCAAAGGCTTGATTTGCATATTTTTCACACAAAAGATTGCAAAAAGTCATACAGTGTGGAAACAGGCCCCAAGGAATAAAGTCCTAGCCTGTCCAACCTCTACTAAGAGCTCAGACCCTCAACGGCCCTCAATCACATTTGCATCCTATGAATGCAGATGTAATTACCCTGGGAACTTGCATGTCATTCTTTCCAAAGACTACCACCAATTTAATGTAGTTTAGTTTAGAGATACAGCGCGGAAACAGACTCTTGGCCCACTGAGTCCACACCGACCAGCGATCCCCACAAATTAACACTACCCTACTAGGGACAATTTTACATTTATGCCAAGCCAATTAACCTACAAACCTGTACATCTTTGGAGTGTGGGAGGAAGCCGAAGATCAGGGGGAAAACCCACGCATGTCACAGGGAGAACGTACAAACTTCGTACAGACAAGCACCCATATTTAGGTTCCAGCTGGGTTTCTGGCGCTGTAAGGCAGTAGCTCTACTGCTATACCACCATGCAACCATGGACAATCTTTTCAGAACACAATTGGAAGAAATTGTATTTCACAATGTTTGTTCTTTTTTTGGTTATTGGAACTTTGCAAGAGGTTGATCATGTTAAATAATGTATTTGAAGTAAGACAAAGTGTGGAGCAAGTCATCAGGTCTGGAGGCATCTCTGCAGGACATGGACATGTCATCCAGAGATGCTGCCTGACCCACTGACTTACTCCAGCACTTTGCGTTTTGTTGGAAAATCAGCATCTGCAATTCCTTGTGTTTCCCTGTATTTGAGGTATCTTGGGAAAGCACTGCAAACATCCAATAGTAATAGAAATAAAGATCTCTATATTTACTCACCACATTACTGCTAACAGTTTTACAAGGATTGTATAACATAGAACACCACCATCTTAAGTCGTAATGTTGTTTAAAGAAAAATAAATCTTGTAGGTTTTTTAATTACTAAAAAATATAAAAATGTGATAGTTGCACAAAAAGAGTTATCTCAGAGACTGTCTCTCTTACGGTGTTATAATTAATTATCACTTAACGAAGTAACATGGTGGGCATCTGTGGACTGCATGGCTCCAAGGTGGCTTATGCAGTCAACCAAATCATTCCATGCATTTTTAATTTCTACTGCAAATGTACCAGCAAGTAGAAGTCATAACATTTTAAATAGTTTCCAGTGTCTAACAGCTCTGTATCTAGGATTCAACATTTGCAGGTGATAGATATATAAATAGATGGTAAAATATGACAAAAAGCACACTGTGTCATTGATTGGTAAGTAACAGCTGAAGTAATTTGGTTAAACACTTGTTCTGCTCACCGGCATTTCTTCTGCATCACCCGAGTCCTGTGGTGTAGGTGCACCTGTCTGTGCTATTTCAGCTGGGTCTTTTCCTTCTCATCCTCCATGTGGTGAAAAGCTAACAGAATCCCTCAGGGGCAGATGTGATGTGCATCAGATTTCAGCGAATCTTTTGTGGTGCAGAGTAAAACTCTCCGGTGAATACAAATAAAAAGCTGAACACGCTCACAAATAATAAATAGGAAAGTTACCTCTGGGTAGGAAGAATGGAAAGCAGAACATTGATAAAAACTTCAAGAAACTAGTTAATGTTGGTGTAAAAAGGCAGGCTCAGCATGAAATTCAAAGGACCAAATCATTTTGACCTATATTACAAAAAACTTAAGAATATAAGAAACAGGATAGAATTTCACTGGGACAACTACTGAAATACGATGTGTTTTCCTTTCCATAACCAAGAAAAGTATACTTGCTTATGACGCTATATAACATGGATGCACAAGATAGATTTCTGTGATGTGGAGTTGACCTCTGAGGAAAAACTGAGTAACATTGGAAAATTCTCACTGAAGTTTAGACAAATGTGAGGTGCTCAGCCTAGAATGTAGTCCCAATCTTCCAACCTATCTCATTGCGGACTTTGGACTATTTCTCTGGAACTGTAGTGCTACATTGCTACAAACTATTCTGCACTCTGGTATTTTTTTTCTTTGCTCTACCTGTTGTACATGGGTATGGCTTGAATGTATTCTTGAATTGTATTACCTGAATTAATTGGATAGCACACAAGCAAAAGCTTTTCACTGTATCTAGGTACCTGTGACAATAATAAACCAACACCAATACAATTTGTGACCTTGTCAATAGCCTTGCTAACATTTATGTATATCATGTTATCTACTTCACCTTGCATGTTCAGATTGCTGGCTATTAAAACCTTGGTTGATCAGTCCTGCAACCAGCATATAGATGCAATCATGAAGAGGGTACACCACAACCTCTACTTTCTTAGAAGTTTAAAGAGATTCAGCATGTCACCAAATACTCCAAAAGACCTTTAAGGTTGTAATATGGAAAGAATCCTAACTGGTTACTTCATGGCCTGATACGGAAATTCCAATGTACGGGAATGCAAGAGGCTGCAGAGAGTGGTGGACTCAGCCCAATCCATCACTGGCACATCCCTCCCCATACTTGAGATCATCTAAATGAGACTGACTCAAGAAGGCGGCATCCCCACCATCTGGGTCATGCCCTCTTCTCACTGCTACTGTCGAGAAGGAGTACACAAGCCTGAAGTCACACACCACCAGGTTCTTTCCTACATCTGTCAGGTTTCTGAACCAATCTGCAAGATCCTCATCCTGGTTTGGTAAAGGAACACTATGGACCACCTCTTGGACTATCATGGACTTGTTTTCTAATTATGTATTTTTCCACTAAATGTCTTTTTTTTCCCAGTCTTGCGTAATTTCTGTATATTGCCATGTATGCACATTGCCTTATGTCTCTGCTTTTGCAAACAAGATTCTCATTGACCATGTACCTTACTGTACTTTTGCATATGACAATAAATTTGACAAGACTTGACTTGCAGAACTAGATACGGCTTTCAGACAGCCATATAGCTGTGTAGGGAATAGAAGGAACTGGATCATGTGCAGGCAGAGGAGATTAGCTTAATTTGGCATCATGTTTAACTTGAAAATTGTGGGGCATGTACAATCCTGTGCTGCATTATTCAACGTTCTCTATCCTGTAGCACCACGTTCTAGCTTCTGCTGCTATTTTCCCCTGGAGGAACCCAACGGGACAGGTAGCATCTCTGGAGAGAAGGAATGGGTGACTTTTTGGGTTGAGACCCTTCTTCAGACTGAAAGTCAGGGGAGAGGGAGACATAGAGATATGGAAGGGTAAGGTGTGGAAACACAGATCAAAGGGGATGGTGTTCAAGGTGACAATGAGGCACACAATCAGTAATATTTAATCAGGGCAGTGAAACGAGTCGGAGAACTAGGAATGGGAGAGACGTAGAGAGAGGGAAACCAAGGGTTACCAACATTTTGTGTCTATCTTTGGTGTAAACCAGCATCTGCAGTTCCTTCATACACAAGCGATAGCTGGATACAGGTGAAAAGCATTTGATTAGCAGGTAGGTGGACAAAGGCTAGAGATGGAAAGGGCATTGGACAAGGCGAGAAGAGGAGTGAAATGTAAAGACAGAGGGGGAGATGCAGGTGGTAGGGGACAAGGGAAGAGGAGTGGGGGGGGGGGGTGAAAGAAACTATATGGGTAGAACGTAGAAATAAAAAAAGGGCAATCATTTTGATGGGATCATACTAAATGTCTCCAAAGAGACGTGGGATCTGGAAAAAATTAATAGAGGGCAAGGAGTGTCTGGATTGCCCATTCTTCAAAATAAAGAAGTAAATTACCAGAGCAGAACATGCAACAAGAGAATAATGTATCCATAAAGGGTTGGAAACAAATCCACCAAGGGGTTTTTAATGAAAACAAAAACTTGGCCAGGCAAGTCTAAAGAGAAATGAACAAAGGTTTAAAAAAATTACGAGGAAAAAATTATTGTATATGTGTTCATGGAAATGCACAAACAGGATGTTTTTTTTTCAGTTTAAGAAATAGACTGTGTTGGTTACAGTGCAGGTAGGAATGACGTGCTGTGGACTTTTAGGAAAGTTGGCAATACTTAAAAGTACAGTAGTATGTTTAAAAGCCAAACACGTGTAAAACATTAGAATGGTGGTAATGTCTGCAGTATGGTACTAATAAATAATCTGGATAATCAGCACAAAATAATAGTGATGTTTGATCTGCAAAACAATAGAGATTGCAATGATTAATCTGGCATGAGCTGTGATTGCTTGTTGATTATGCGACAAAGTCAACAAAATAGCTCACGTCTTCTGCCTCAAATAAGATTATTTTTTAAATCAGCAGCTGCTGATGCCATGGACCACATCATTGCTCTGAGTTTTAACAACAAAATCAACATGTTTTTTTGTGAAAGTTAAAAGAGACATTATTGCGTAACTAAGTTTTGGAGCAAAAGGATTGACAATGTTAGGCGTCCTTGGCAACTATGTTGAGCACTGCAACTGCTATTTAGCATCATGGGTGACTGTATTAGCACACATGCAGCTAATGCATGCAGAGCAGAGTGGGCATTATATTGATCACTGTGCAGTAATGAGCTGATGCACCACTGTCTGCTTAAGTTTGCTCCTGAAGTTAGAAAATGGCTGGCGCAAGGCTGCTGACTTTCAGTGCAGATACCTTGAGGATGAACTCAATAAAGGCTCTGGACCAAGAAAGTGCAGCAAGAAATATACCACATCCCCAAGCATGAAAGGCAAAAACGCCGTCGGAGTGGCAGGGATGGATGCTAAATGCTATTGACCCCTGGACACCAGGCTCACAGATTACACAATAACGACAATAAGTACAGCGATGAATGCAAAACAGCTGAATGGTAAACAGCTGAATAACCAGAGATGGGGTTATGTGTAAGAGTATGTGGCAGCAACTCTGGAAAGTTTTTGCAGCTGATTGGATGGTAGAATGTGCAAATGATTAGATTGAGTGTGAGGTTTGCAATGAAGCCAAGCAGGGAAAGCGGTGGTGATGCATACACATCTTTATTACTGCTGGCGGCGAGTGATTGAATCGTGGTGAACTACGCAATGGAAATAGCTAATGGATGGTGGAATATGACATCTGAAGACACATTCACTGACTTGGACCAAAGGTCTTGGGAGAGCTGAATGAATGTTTTATTCCGTTTATTCCGTTTAGTTTATTGTCACGTGTACCGAGGTCCAGTGAAAAGCTATTGCAGCTATTGCAGCTCTATGTAAAATCTTCAGGGTTCAGTTAGTCTTGTTTGTGTGCAGGAGTTATAATCAGCAGGCAGCACACTTTTAAATGCTCTTCAACCAATTGGCAAGGATTAATCACATGTCACAATCCCACCATCCATTTTTAGAACATTGAACAGTACAACACAGGAAATAGGCCCTTCGGCCCACAATCTCTGTACTGAACATGATGTGAAGTTAAACTAATCTTCTCAGCTCCATATCCCTCCATTCCTTTATTCCTTGTGCCTATCTAATGGCTTCTTAAGTGCCACTATCGTATGTGCCTCACCATGTCTTTCTAAAAGCCTCTTAAGTGGCACTATTGTAATCTGACTCCAGCACCATCCTCGGCAGTGTGTTCCAGGCACCTCTCACCTTTAAACCGTCCTATTGAAGGATATCAATTTTAGCTCCCATTGTCTTAAAGGGAATCACAAAATCTTCTACTTCACTACTCAAAACTTCACAGCTTAAACCCACACATACCGGACCTTGGGATGATATTAAAAAAATAAAAACCTTAGAAGTATCAACCCAGAGAGGAGAGGCAGACACCAATGATCCAGTCAGTTTGGACTGCAGGCTGCATCTATCGGGTTACCGACCGTCTAAATTAAATTTGAATGTCCGATTGAGGTTGGACCCTTTCTCTCCAGAAGTCATAATTACTGCAGTACAGCGGGTCAGACACGTATATTGCGAATGAGCTACACTGATTATATTAAAATTGCCTTGCATTCTTCAATATGTCTGGGAGTGCACCTACCTGTGCCCCGTCAAAGAATTTAAGGTCGTGGGCTAAAATGTTTCTCAAGCCATTTTGCAAGATGACAGGATACATCTTTGTTGACAGTATCCCTCAGGGATTAACTGATGTAACCTTGGCAGGAAAAGGCTCTATCCTTGGCTTTATCATGAGTTCCAAGTGATCACCTGACAGAGTTGCATTCGTCAAAAGGTCAGAGAGTTTCTCATGAAATTCATTGCTCAAGCACATGCACAAATGATCACTGGCCTTCCATTCACTTGAGTAAAATGCAGAATGGACCAGTCTAATTTTACCATCCTAAGGTTTCCTTGAAAGATGATTGATGAACCCTTGGAGATCTTTTAGAGCTATATTGCTTCCTGTTTGGTAGTGCAATTTTGGTGGTGCTGCAAAAGTCCACATATCAGAATTCAAAACTTCCCTTGAAAATAGTTCAGGAGAAATCTTCATTCTCCTCAATTTAAGTATTTTTTCCATGTTGGTTCACTGCCTGACTGAATTATTCAGCCATCTTTCCCTCAAATCCACTAAAGGACATACTTTCTTGCCTCTCTAAACTAAAGGTGGAAGCAGCTTAGTATATTTGCCTTCCATGATACATCCACCCACAATAATGTAGTTCTATATAATTGCAATGTGAACACAGTAGACGGAAAAGAAAGGAGGAATACAAGACGGCAGAAGCGTTGACTTTATAAAGGACTGTATAAATATATTGTTACCGACTTCTTCTTGAAGTTATCCTTACATTGGGACATGCCCAGGTCGACATGTGCTGAAACTCTTCCTGAAACTTTGTGTTCAAAATACTGAAGGTGAAATAATTCACGTTTGTACTTAGTCAAGTTAATTATAGTTTACTTATGACTATGTCAGCTCTTCTAGGCATCAAATAGAACAGGACAAAGTATGCAATCAGAGAAGGTCATTTGAGTATGAAAACCTGTTCCTTATTCATGTTGTCAATACAACTTCAGCAGGCTTGCTTGAGTCAGATCCTGAAACCATATGACCCAGTAACATTGCCTGCTGCCTCAACAGTAATTAAGTCTCTTGTATCCAAGATCAAGAAGATTAAGAATAATTTCTTTTCTGGGTTGCCTTTGGCTATCAAATACTTCAGAATATTTTGCAAGAAATCTTCCAAAACCTTGTGCGGAAAAGCCAGCAAATTCATTTGTATTGCAATAATATTGTAGAGGTTTCTTTAAAACTCTGTGACTGCTTCTGATGTTAAGGTTTATTATTGTCCTGTGTATTGAGGTACAGTGAAAAGCTTTGTTTTGCATGCTATCTAACCAGCTCAGATATACCATACATACATACCCTTCACTTCTATTTATCTTATACCTGCATTTCTCGTAATCAGACAAATAAGAAGGGAAATAAAAAGCATGTGCTGTAGATGGCACAGGTTTACATTTTGGTGTGTGCATGCATTAGATCTGATAAATAAGAAAATAAGGCACACAATGATGTGCTGAAAATGTCCAAAAATCTTTGGATGAGAAATCCTGCCATGAAATCAAGTACTGTATGCATTGGAGTGTGCCAAATATTACATAACAATACACTACCACGTTAGTCCTTTCCTTTCTCAATACAAGAACAAAGGGATTTTCAATAAAAATGAGGAAACCTCACAGGAATTAAATTAATCTATTCTGGTATTCCCAGAGTACAAATGGTGCAATAAAGTGTTCATTTTGGATGCTTCAAAATATAAAAATGGCAACATGCCATCAGTTCAGAATAAAATATGTAGAACTCTTTGGAGTTGTTTCCAAACAAAACTGCCTAAAGACTGCTAGTCAAAATGATGGATAATACACCCACACATACAAAAGCAAGCTGAATACAAAAAGTAAACATTAAACATCCTGCATATTTAATAAATTATCATTTTTTATAGAGCTAATCATGGGCTGTTCTTCACAGTAATTCAACCGAGATTATTCATTCTGTGTATTCCCAAGACTTGCAAAGCGACAAAAATTAAATAAAACAGCCTTTATATTTTGTGCATGGGCAAAGTCAGACATTGACTTATAGAGGCCATGCCTTGACTTTGTGATTTGAAATCAATGAAATAAGAAAATGGTGAGAAAGGTAAAACTTTCTGAGGTTTAGTTATTGCTCATTTTATATCATCACACAAAGTAACAGCTCCATCCATCAAAACCACAACCTCTCTGAAAATATTTTGTTTTTCTTTCACCCAACTTCTATTCTACAGCCTGTGATAAACAATCCACTGATTTTCTTTATCATTTTTGATTACTCCAATAACTAATTTTTATTCATTTCCTGATTTTGAAAAAAGTATTTAGATTTTTTTTTCTGAAAGGTGGGAGTCCTACCAGGTTTCTGCCAATTTTTGCATGGATTTTCTCACTTCATGCCCATTAGCAGATGAGGCATGAAGGAAAATTAGGAAAAGGGGACGTACAACGAGATCTGGGTGTCCTAGTGCATCAGTCACTGAAAGGAAGCATGCAGGTACAGCAGGCAGTGAAGAAAGCAAATGGAATGTTGGCCTTCATAACAAGAGGAGTTGAGTATAGGAGCAAAGAGGTCCTTCTGCAGTTGTACAGGGCCCTAGTGAGACCACACCTGGAGTACTGTGTGCAGTTTTGGTCTCCAAATTTGAGGAAGGATATTCTTGCTATTGAGGGCATGCAGCATAGATTTACTAGGTTAATTCCCGGAATGGCGGGACTGTCATATGTTGAAAGACTGGAGCGACCAGGCTTGTATACACTGAAATTTAGACGGATGAGGGGGGATCTTATCGAAACATATAAGATTATTAAGGGGTTGGACACGTTAGAGGCAGGAAACATGTTCCCAATGTTGGGGGAGTCCAGAACCAGGGGCCACAGTTTAAGAATAAGAAGTAGGCCATTTAGAACGGAGATGAGGAAAAACTTTTTCAGTCAGAGAGTTGTGAATCTGTGGAATTCACTGCCTCAGAAGGCAGTGGAGGCCAATTCTCTGAATGCTTTTGAGAGAGAGCTAGATAGAGCTCTTAAGGATAGCGGAGTCAGGGGGTATGGCAGGAACGGGGTACTGATTGAGAATGATCAGCCATGATCACATTGAATGGTGATGCTGGCTCGAAGGGCTGAATGGCCTCCTCCTGCACCTATTGTCTATTATCTATCGGTGGTGCGCTGCTGTGTTGTGGAACAGCTCCCTTGCTTGCAGTATCATACCTGCACCCACGATCCTGATTTCCTTAAAATCTGCTTTTACTTTTTATTACGTTGCCTTATCCCATGTTGTGAGTATTATCAGAGTTTAGAATAATTACAGATTAGAGGAGGATCTTTTCAATCAAGTTGGAAAGGGTACAGAGAAGATTGACGAGGATGTTGCCAGGATTCGAGGGTCTGAGCTACAGGCAGAGGTTGAGTAGGCTGGGAATCTATTCCTTGGAGCGCAGAGGGGTGAGGGGTTATCTTATAGAGGTGTACAAAATCATGAGAGCAAAAGATCAGGCAGATGCACAGAATCTCTTGCCCAGAGTAGGGGAATTGAAGACCAAGGGTTATAGGTTTAAGGTAAAGAGGAAAAGATTTAATAGGAAACTGAGGGGTAACTTTTTCACACAAAGGGTGGTGGGTGTATGGAACAAGCTGCCAGATGAGGTGGTTGAGGCAGGGAGTGCTGCAAAATTTAAGAAACAGTTAAACAGCTACATGGATAGGACAGGTTTGGAGGAACATGGGTCAAATGCAGGCAGGTGGGACTAGTGTAGCTGAGACATGTTGATCGGTATGGACAAGTTGGGCTGAAGGACCTGTATCCATGTTGTATCACTCTATGACTCTAAGTATTTGGATGAATTTATACTGGATGAGAAACCCTGCCATGTATCAAGTATGTTCAGCATTACAGTGTGCCGATTATTACATAAGCATACACTACCACTTTGGACCTTTCTTCTCTCAATACAAGGACAAAAAGATTTTCAATGAGCGAGATGGAAAACCTACATTCAATCTCATTGTAGTATTCAATTGTTTACCAAATGGTACTGATAAATGCTGGTATTTTTGGCTCCATGAATGCTTCTGGAATTTTTTTTCCTTCGATTGATCCTCAATGTAAAGCCTGTTTTCATGTTATTTTGCTCTAGTTTCATTCTGCATCAAATGAAAGAGTTTTAATTTTCAATTTATGGTAACATTCAGATGTAACATTTTCTGCAATTTTATCTCTATCTTACATACTTGTCAAGATACTTGTCAAACAATTCTCATGAGTTGTGAAGTACCCACATTTTTATGTTCTTTCCGCCAATCTGTCCCTTAATTTAGTTTTTTTGATTTTGTATAGTTTTAGAGATACAGCATAGAAACGGGTCCTTCGGACAACCATGTCCATGACGACCAATGATCACCCAGACACTAGTTCTATCCTATATACCAGAGACAATCAACTTACAAACTTGCATGTCTTTGAAATGTGGGAGGAAACTGGAGCACCTGGAGAAAACCCAAGCTGTCACAGGAAGAACATGCAAACGGTGTACAACAGCAGTCAGGATTGAACCTGGGCCCCTGGGGCTGTAAGGCAGCAACTCTACTGCTGCGTCAGTGCCACCCTCTTTTTGCTTTGGAAGGATGCATGGCGTCAAGAGAGTTCAATGATTCTCCACCCTTGGAGACATATTTCTGTATTTGATTCTATGATGAATTATAAATCAAAGGAGCAGAATTAGGCCAGTCGGCCCATCGAGTCTACTTCATCATTCAATCATAGCTGATTCAATCATCATCTTTCCCTCTCAACCCAATGCTCCTGCCTTCTCCCCCTAACCTTTGAATATCCCAACTTCTGTATTCAACGTCCAGACTGATAAAGGCCAATGAACCGAAAGCTGCCTTCACCTCCCTATCTACCTGCTCTGCACTTTCAAGGAAGTATGTACCTTCAAGGAATTATGAAACTGAAATGCATTAATATTTGACATTTCAAGTCGGATTGGTACCACTTATCAATCATTTGGAGCCAGTGCAGACTAAATAACGAGCTCAAAGAGAATTGATTCTTGTGGTTTTGAAAGGTAACTCACTTTCATCATCGAAGGTATCACAAAATGCTGGAGTAACTCAGCAGGTCAGGCAGCATCTAGGAGAGAGGGAATGGGTGACATTTCCTTGAAAGTGCAGAGCAGGTAGATAGGGAGGTGAAGGCAGCTTTCGGTTCATTGGCCTTTATCAGTCTGGACGTTGAATACAGTAGTTGGGATATTCAAAGATTAGGGGGAGAAGGCAGGAGCATTGGGTTGAGAGGGAAAGATGATGATTGAATCAGCTATGATTGAATGATGAAGGAATCAGTAAATAAAACCAGCCAACAGACATTAAGGCTGCTGCCATGACTCACAGGAAGAAAACTGACATTTGGTCGTAATTATATCTCACATTTATCGTAATAACAGCTCCTGCACTCAATGAAAATCAGAAAAGTCGTAGTTCAAAGACAGAATTAGTATTTTAAACTGTTCAATTGATGCAGAAATTGAGCCTCAGCACGCAGAGAAGGACAGGATTAAATTAAAATGATGATCGAGCAAAGAGAAGCGGTTTATGCTAATGGAGAATTCAACTCTCATTCTACAAACTCTGCAATATGACACCAATTCACACATCTAAATCTTGCAGGAGTTCCGAAGCACACCACATAATCCAGCAATTAAATGCTAGTTTTCTTGGCATAGAAACTCAAGACACTCAGGCAGAAATAGAATAATTCAAAATGGCAACCCTTTGTTTTTACACAGTGACTCCTGGTTATAGATTCTCCCACAAGAAATGGCATAATGGCGCAGCGGTGGAGTTTCTGGCTTACAGCGCTTGCAGCGCCAGAGACCCAGTTTCGATCCCGACTACGGATGCTGTCCCTATGGAATTTGTACGTTCTCCCCGTGACAGCATGGGTTTTCTCCGATATCTTCGGTTTCCTCCCACACTCCAAAGACGTACAGGTTTGTAGGGTTTTTGGCTTGGTATAAGTGTAAATTTTCTCTAGTGTGAATAGGATAGTGTTAATGTGCAGGGATCGCTGGTCGGTGCGGACTCGGTGGGCCAAAGGGCCTGTTTCTGCGCTATAACTTAAACTAAAAAAAAGACAATTTCTCCTCTTCATTTGCTACTCATCTTGGTGGCATCAGCACAGTTGCAACCATACCTTCAATGCACTTATCCAAGTCATTTATAAAAATTGTAATAATAGGTGTCCCAGTTCTGAATCCCATGATACACAACTCTCTACACCTTGTCATCCGGATGATAGCTAGTTTCTGCCATTCTCTGCTCCCCAACCTTCCATCCACACTATTAAGTTACCTTCAACACTGCTGCAATCTGACCTTTTGGCCAGTGGAGGTGCTGTAGCAACATTATTTGAGGTTAAATAAATTCAGAGTAGAAACAACACTGTATTTCTCCTGTAAAACACAAACACAATATTATTATTTAGACATAAAAATAAAGACCTGTCATTTCCTGAGAGTTTTCAAAGGAAGAAATTCGTGGCTGATATTGTGCCAGATATTCTTTGTTGTAAATTCACCTCTCAGTCATTAAGCTTGCTTCGCATTATAGACTTGCTGCTGGTTAATTCCTTGGATTGGCACGTATTGCTCTCAAACAACTTTGCTGAGTCCCATTGGGCTGTTAATTAACATTGCACAGGCTTCTGCAAAAGGCCAGAATTTGCCAACAAGTGGCTGCAAGGTGAACTGCCAAAATACTTTTGCTCAGATCATCGCGGCACAAAAAGCCCAGAGGTCCCTTCACAGTTATGATGACATTTATGTGTTCTATGTGAACGAAGGGGGACCCGGCCGGGGGGGGGGGGGGGGGGGGGTGCAGCCGTAGATAGGACTGGCAGTAGATAGGACTTTTCAGTGAACCTTTGTAATTTTGTCACCACCAAAACGTAGCGACGCTTGTGTACGGCCTAGGTGAGGTCACAAGGACTAGGAATATAGGCATTCAGCCCATCAAGCCTGTTCTGCCATTCAATCATGGCTGATCTATCTCTCCTAACCCCATTCTCCTGCCTTCTACCTGTAACCTCTGACAAGTACTAATCAAAAATCTATCTATCTCTGCCTTAAAGATATCCACTGATGGCCTCCACAGCCCTCTTTGACAAAGAATTCCACAAATTCACCATCCTCTGACTAAATAAAATTTCTCCTCATCTCCTTCCTAAAAGAGCGACCTTTAATTCTGAGGCTATAACCTCTAGTTTTAGACGCTCCTACTAACGGAAACATGCTCCCCACACCCATATAGTACAGTAACTCCAGAGATAAGTCGAGAAAGTTTCACTTTCTCTCATTTGTCAATACCACCATACCACTCGTTTGTCAATACCACCATACCACTCGATCCTGACCAGCTGCCAGAATTATTTCATTCAACTTTCTTGTTTGATCATTTTAATGCCTTTTCGACACTGGAGAATCAGAGCTGTCAACTACAAGTATTTGCTTCACTTAAATAAAGACTACCCCCAGCACCCAAAACATGTTTCATCCTATCAGTCCATGAGGCTACATTGACAGATGGAATAAACTAAAATTAACTATACGCATTATATTTTTACAGATGTACTTTTTCTGAACACTGTTCCTACTAATTTGTACATTTTGTCCATTAAGGTCGCGTTGATTTCAAATGTAGATGGATGCTTCCCGGATGCAATTCAGACTGACAGGAATGCAAGAGGCTGCAGTGAGTGCTGGACTCAGACTGGGCCTTCAGAGGCACAGTCCTCCCCACCATCAGAAGCATCTGCATGAGGCACTGACTCAAAAATGGCATCAATGATCGAGGACCAAATCCTCTTCACTCTGCTACCTTCGGCTAGAAGTACAGAAGCCTGAAGTCCACACCACCAGGGTCAGGAACAGCTACTTTCCTGCAACCACCAGGTTCTTGAACTGACCTGCACAACCCTAATCCTATCTCCTCGACGAAACATAGAAACATAGAAAATAGGTGCAGGAGTAGGCCATTCAGCCCTTCATGGCTGATCATCCAGAATCAGTACCCCGTTCCTACTTTCTCCCCATCCCTTGATTCCGTTAACCCTAAGAGCTATGTCCAACTCTCTCTTGGAATCACTACAGACCTTGCATTACCATATACCTGTACTCTAATTGTGTATTTTTGCACTAATGTCCTTTTTGGCAGTCTTTTTCTTTCAGTATCTTGCAGATTGTATGGGGATTTATATATAGTTGAAGTTTTTATGTGTTATCTGAGTCTATATGCCTGCGATGCTACTGTAAGCCAGGTTTTCATTGAAGCTTTGCCTCACCATACTTGCGCATGTGACAATAAACTTGACTTGACGTGACTTGATAGACTTGGCTCCAAACTTACACGTACATCTACACTGACTGATTTAGTTTTATGGATGAAGGTCAGTTTATAGCTTACAGGTGTTATGTTCACTAACTGCGCCTTTCCCGTATTTTAAAGGGAAATTATTGCATACTATACTTTTAAAGAAGCTAGAGCAAAACATGAACTGCTGGAGCAACTCAGCAGGACAGGCAGCAACTGTGGAACCAAAGGGGTGATTGATGTTTCAGGTTGAGACCATGCATCAGGTTTGTTCCTTTGCCTCCATAGATGCTGCCTGACCTACTCAGCTCCTCCAACTGTTTGATTTTTGCTAAAGATTCCAGCATCAGCAGTCCCTTGCCTCTTTATAAGCAAAGGCATTTTTGAATGCTTTACTTATACTATGCATCAAAAACAGTAAATTTGAAAAGGAAATTGTATATTATATATTTCTTATCCTGTCACCTGTAAAGGCACAAAATTCAGTAAGAAAGTACAAGATACGCTACTAAGAAAATTGAAAAGCAGAGAATAACCTGGCGGTGATTTTTACAATTTGCAATATATTCTAAATGTACCCTCTATCAACCTCTCAACGTATCTCAAAAGACAACAGTCTTCATTTTTGGAAGGACAGCATCACTGTTCAAGTCCAGAAGAAGGTTTTGACTGAGCCTTAATTTCAGTAATAAATGAAAAAGATGAATGCTGGTTGAAGCTAATTAGTTTAATATTTGCCTTCCCAAATTCATGTATTTTGGATATTTACTTAAGAGCTAAGAATCTAAATAATTGGATCGTCAAAGGCACGGAAACAGGCCCTTTCAGCATAACTCATCCATGCCTCTCATGATGCCTATCTATGCAATTCCAATTTGTCTGAATTGGGCCTTTATCCCTTCACATCTTTCCTATCTGAGTACCTGTCCAATTCCCTATAGGCATTGTAATCGTATCTGCATATATCACCTCCTCTGGCACCACATTACCTCTGTTAGAAACTTATCTCTCAGATTTCAAAAAGGAGATATTTCAGTGGAGATGATCACCATGCAGTGAAAACATTAAATTTAATAAGAAGAGAATCTCCATGATTTTCCCTCATGTCAGACGTGTTCAGCTGAAACCATCCATTATGGACTTTACGTTGCTATCTTATGCTGTTTTGATCTTATGTGTCTCATTTAACACAATCCAATATTGCTGACTGCTTGCTCTCTTTCTTCTGCTAGGTTAGTCATCTTTGCTGGAATACAAACTTTGCACATGTTACTTGTTGGGATAATTATTCCAACCCTTCATTCTAATTTATTTTCTGCAACAATTAGTTGCAAGCCCAGTTAAGCAAGAGGTTCAGAGCAATGTAGCCCTTTTCCATCTATCCAGTGGGCAACTAACAGAAGGCTCCACAACTATCACATCTTTGGTCACAGTGATGACCATGACATGAATAAAAGAGGTCATCACTATTATACTTGTTGGGTTAGGATTATTAAGTAGGTTATGAGTGGGATGAGGGGCTGGATTTGTTTAATTTAGTTTAGTTTATTGTCAAATAAACAGTACAGTGAAAAGTTTTTTTGTTGTTGTGCGTTATCCAGTCAGCGGAAAGACTATACAAGATTACAATCAAGCTGTCCGCAGTGCACAGATACAGGATAAAGGGAATAACATTTAATGCCAGATAACGTCCAATGAAGTCCGATTAAAGATAGTCCGAGTGTTTCCAATAAGGTAGATGGTAGCTCAGGACCGCTCTCCCATTGTTGATAGGATAGTTCAGTTGCCATACAACGGCTGGGAAGAAACTGTCCCCGAATCTGGAGGTGTGCATTTTCGCAATTCTGTATCTCTTGCCTGATAGATGGGAGAAAAGGGAGTATCCAGAGTGAGACTCGTCCTTGATTATGCCGGTGTCTTTACCGTGAAGTTTAGATGGAGTCAATAGAAGGCAGGTTGGTTTGCATGATGGTCTGGGCTGCGTCCACAATTCTCTGCAATTTCTTGGAATTTGCTGTTCCCAAACCATGCTGTGATGCACCCCGATAAAATATTGCATCACCTGGAGACCAGTACAGTTGAACATACTGGTTTTACATTAGATAGGGACTGTTGGAGATGGTTCAATGCTCAGGAGCAGATTGGGTTCTGATTGCTAAGCTTACAGATCATGGAAGCATGGCTAGCCGTCAATGTTGGCTTTGTACATGGTCCAGGAATAGTAGATTTCAGGGGCCAACTGTTTGATCAAATACAAACCCATCTAGTTTGGAGACTAATGAACAACTCCTTAGAATAAACTATTCACCATCAACACAAATGGTGTCAGTGCAGCAACAGTCACAGAGAAGGACAAGCAATTTACTTAATTCGGGCATCTACTTTCCATGATTAGCTCTCTCCCTCTAATTCTCTATCCCTTTGTCTCGCTCTGTTCTGCAGCAGTCTCCAGGACCATTTACTGTGCAAGTTCTGCACTGGTTTGTCCTATTAAAATGCAATATGTTGCATTTATCTGAATTAAGCTCCATCTGAAATTCCTCTCCCAATTAGCTCAGTTGATCACGATCCATTATCATCACAGATCACCTTCTTCACTGTCCACTATACCCCCAATTTTAGTGACACCTGCAAAAATAGTAACAATGCCACCAATATTGTCATCTGAATCATTAATATAAATAATGAACAACACTGGACCCATTAGCAATACTTGTAGCACACCACTTGTTACAAACCTCCAGTCTGAAAAACAATCCTCTACCACCATACACTACCTCTGACTTTCAAGCCAATTTTGTATCCAGTTTGTTAATTTATCCTGAATCCCATGTGATCTAACTTTCTAGACTGGCCTATCATTCAGCACCTTGTCAAAGGCCTTGTTGATTTCCATGCAGACCACATCTGCTGTATACTAACATTCCTCAATTTTCTTGGTGATGTCTTTGAAAAAATGATCAAATTTGTGATACACAATTCCCCCCACATGTGAGGCCTGCTGACTATTGCTAATTACTGCTTACATTTTCAAATGCATGCAGACCCTATCTCTCCAATAATGTACCCTCCACAGACATTCAGCTCTCCTGTAGTTCCCAGCCAAGATCATCGAGCTGCCATGGATAATTGCTGCTTTTTTTAAACAAAGAAGTAAACATTTTTTTCTCTAACCTCTAGCCTATTGTTTTTGGCTCTTGATTGAGTGAAAGGATCCCCACCAGTCTGAACATTTTTAGCTGACTTTAAATGATTAGCTCTGTCTACATGGTGTTGCATTAATCTGTGATACTGGCCAATATCTCTGTTACATCCTCCTGTCATATAATAAGGAAACCAGGCATGAATGGCAGAGAAGTAAGGAAAAATACAGAAGTTCATTGCTCCAAAAATAAATCAAAACATTGATCAAGATGCATGTTACACTAAGCTGCAAAGTTGCAGTGCAAGAATACAGTTGTATAAATTCTTCATCTCGTAGGGTCATCAAGATGAGTCACCATCATATTCTATGTACATTAGCTAAGATGCTTAATATATTGCAAGCAACGATTTACCACTTGCAGCACTGAGCAACTGTAGGAGCAGTTTGCAAACCCCAGCCTCAAGGCATTGACCCAAGGCTCCACCCCTCATGACTTCATTTCCATTCCCCACTTTCAAACTCAATGTGCAGCAACATACAAGGCCTTAACCACGAACAGTCATAGCCATGATCTTTACTTCATTCATTTGTGCTTCATAGAGTAATACAGGATTGAAACAGGCACTTCAACCCAACTTGCCCATGCTGACCAAGATGCCCTAGTCCCACCTGCCTGGGACCATATCTTTGGCCCATATCTTTCAATAATTCACTAATTCTGCAGCAATAAATCCGGAGATAGTGGAACCAATGAAAGGGGTAGAAAAAGAGCTGAGGTTCCCCAATGTCGCAGAATGGCAAGTATTTTTTTTAAAAGACAGAATGTCAAAAAAGGTAACTGCAACATAACTCAGAATAGCCATTTACTGATAAGTATAAAACAGGAAGCTTATTCATTTTAAAACATGGTAGGAGAAATGGTGCGTGGTTTTATGATATTTGAGCTATTGGGATTAAGGATATAATCCATTTTCTTTACCTATGAAGTAAAATGGGAGTGATTAACATTTAAAATGCAGGTGTTGAAATATAAATGTAAAAATGCCAAAAATTGAAATAATTGAATTAAATGAATTCATACAAGTAGTTGCAATATGCCTGCCCAGTGCACAAGGTGCTGTTCCTTGAACTCGCATCAAACTTCACTGGAACACTGTCAGAGGCTGAGAACATATTAGTCAGGCCTGTCACTTTAATTCTCCATTTTACTCCACTCTGATCTCCCTGTCTTGACCTCATGCCTCAAAGGCAATAAACACTCCACTAACATGGTCACATTAAAGAGACCTAAGCATAAACTTCATGATTGTACTGCAGGTTAATTGTGATTCTGGCACCTATTTTCCGCTGCTATCTAATATATCCCCTCTACCCAATTATTTTCCTCATTCCAAAGTGTTTGAAATGACTATAAATACTATTTGCAACACTTGTACCAACCCCAACTTTCTTGATTTGGATTTTAAATTGGTTTGTAAGGTTTTTCTTTATGTTAATTATGCAGTTAATATTATATAAAAGATTTTTAAGATTGGTGGAATTAACAAGTTGAATGTTAAAGAAAATTAATGCTTGAATATGTCTGCCCATGACTTAATTGAACAAAGCTTATGGAGGTTTTTCATCATACAAGGATGATCAAAGGGAAGGGGTAAATGAAGGGATAAGGTGCTTTTTGAATCAATAATATATTACAATTGGCGGAGAATGAATGGCCCTGAGCTGCTGTGGTACATTTCAAAGCTGCAGATTGGCACTTAAAGTTGGATCAGGTAAGGGAAAATATTCCTTCTTATCAACTCTACTGCGAAGTGGAGTGAGATGCAAAAGATTCAATGATCAGGTTAGAAAATAAATCCAAAACTGAGGCAGAAAAAAGTAATTGGCACCATCGTTTGCTTGGCCCCTAAAGAAAATACTTATTTGAACTCCGTTTGAATTGGCACCAGGCTTTGCCTCCATTTTCATCAAGTAATCTCAGTACATTACAATTACAGGAATATTTTATTCATGCACAACTTAGGCTATTAATAACACTGTATGATAACAAAAAGTCTATTTTTCTAAAATGCTGCATCACTAGAAAATTATATAAAATTACTTTAATTACTTCAATTAATTGTGACTTGTAAAATGCAACCCATGTCAGATTGCTGCAGTATGGGTTGAAAGATTTCTGAAATGATATGAGTGGAGAGGCTGTTCTTTGTGTTGTGATTCCCACACGTTTTCAGTACCAATGTTGAAACCACTGGAGTCTGGTGACAGGTCTAGATGCACTTAGAAAATATTTCCTTTCATGTTCACTGCGTCGAAACAGAAACAATGGAATCTTTAATTCTAAACTTTAAAAAAAACCCTGAAAAATTAGTTGCAAGCAATTTATTTAAAACAAACAAAATTGACGAAATTAAATTCGACATAAGGAACTGCAGATGCTGAAATCTTGAGCAAAAAACACAAAGTGCTGGAGTAACTATCTGGTTCAGGCAGCATGTCCAGAGAACATGAATTGGTGACATTTCTGGTTGGGACCCTTCTTCAGACTCAGAAGGGCCCTGACCTAAAACATTGCCTATCCATGTTCTCAAACGATGCTGCCTGGCCCGCTGAATTTCTCCAGCACTTTGTGCTTTTTACTATCAAAATTAAAAATGGACTCCAGATACATTCAGCAAATTGTCACTAACACTTACTCTTTGTATCCAACACGAGTTCCTCGTTGAGGAAAAGCAAAATTATTATTCAAGATCTTGCTGAAGTTGCTGTCTGACTTGCTGAGTTTCCCAGTATTTCTGTCTTTCTATCATTACTCAATAACTGGATAGCTCATATATTTAAAAAATATCTGGACGGGCTAACCTCCAAAACTTATTGGCATGAATTTACACCAAGTATTTTAAGCAGCAAATGGCCTCTGAACTAAGGTCCTAAGCTACAAAACAAATTTAGCCCAAATTTAGCCCAAATTAAGGATGTAATCTTATTCAGGAGTTCAAGTTAGAGATTGGCATAGTTGGCTGAGATTCATTAAACGGCTGATTATGTTAAAGTTTCTTGCTAGAATTCATTATTCGGTATTTTAGCAATGGCACTACATCCTACGAGTGCTCTCTCTTAACAATAACCAACTGTTGGAAGCAGGTACACAGTTAACATTGATTTCAACTGTTATTTTAAGGGTTACTTGACATTGCAAGTTCACTCTCTGTGGGATCTGTGAAGATGTTCTCTGAACACACATTCGGAGACTGCCAATTTCAACATTTGTACCAAAAACAAAATATTTTGAGGACTTTGTTAAATAAACGGCGAGTGCTGCATTAGGCAGGAAAGTGGAGTTGAAGTTAATATTAGATCAGCAAGTATCTTGAATGGCAGAGCAAGTTCCAAGGGCTTTGTGGCCTTCTCTTACCAATGTATGTACTTACATGGGTCTCCGGGCGAAGGAGAATGCTTGGTCAGCGCATATTCAGATCTGCTTGTTCTGAATGAAGAATGAAGGTTAACAAAATGGGCACAGGGGATGGGAAGGAGATTTAGTTGGTGTTCCATATCTCAGTGGGTATAGAACATTGTTCTTTCTCTGGACATCTTCCAACGGGACATCCAAAGCCTGATCCAAGAAGCAGGCCTGTTCTCTTGTCCCTCAAGCCTGAACTGTGCTCCCTAGTGACATTGATTGATGAAGACATGCAACATGAATACAGGCTCTGTAGAAACAAGAAACTACAGATGATGGTTTACAAAAAAAGACACTAACTCAATAGGCCAGGCAGCATCCCTGGAGAACATGGATAGGTGATGTTTTGGGTCAGGGTCCTTCTTCAGACAGAATACAGGCTCTTTGGTCCACTAAATCCCCACTCACCATCAACTGTTCATTTACACTAATCCTAAATTAGTCCTAAAGAGTGGTGAATCTTTGGAATTCTTTGAAAGAGACAACTGTGGAGGATGTCAATGGATATTTTTAAGGCAGACACTGACAGATTCTTGGTTAGTAAGGGCGTCAGGGGTTATGGAGTGAAGGCAGGAGAATGGGGCGGAGTAGACCTGATGGGCCAAATCGCCGAATTCTGCTCCTAGAACGTATGAATTTATTAAATTCTAAACTAATCCCATTTCTTTATTCTCTCCCATTCTTCTCAACTCCCCTAGATTTGACCACGCACCTACACACTAAGGCAATCTACAGTGATCAGTAACCTACCAGCCGTTTGATTTTTGTGAGATGGAAGAAAACTGGAGCACCCCAAAGTAACCAACGTGGTCCAAAAGAATGTTCAAACTCAACCCAGAGAGCAACTGAGATCAGGATTGAATACAGGTGTCTGGCACTGTGAGGAGGCAGCAGCTCGCCCAGTTGCAACGTTGTGTGGCTCTAAACTATATTTTCAGTCCGACAGTATGTAAGAAGCACAGATACACTGTTGAATAACAATTATGTCTAACTGGTACTCTTGAGACTTATAGACTTTAGACTTTAGAGATACAGCACAGAAACAGGTCCTTTCTTAACCAAGGGCGTAGTCCCGATATTCAAGTTTACCTCTTTGTGGATCATACAGTATTTTTATGTGCACTTTCCCCATTACAGTAACTCTATAATGCCCTAATACTATATGCTGCCTCAACCCTAAGCCTTCTGGATAGTCCTTCCCCAGAAATAATAAAGTATTATTCATTATTTCATTCAACCTTCCCCTAAAACTCAAGCTCTTGTGTCCTCGTAACATCCTGGTGATTTTGTTCTGCACCCTGTCCAACGTCCTACAGCAGGGTGATCAGAACTGCATACAGTATTCAGAGCATGGACCCACCAAAGTCCCAACTCCTGTACTCATTATGGACACAAAGTGCTGGAGTAACTCAGCGGGTCAGGCAGCATCTCTGGAGAAAAAGGATGGGCGACTTTTTAGGTCAGAACCCTTCTTCAAACTCTGTACTTATGACCTTACTGATGAAGGTAAATGTGCTGGATGCCTCCTTCACTACCCTGGCTACCCATGTCGCCATTTTCAGGGAAATGTCTCCCTATCTTCCTATGTGTCTCTGCTCCACAACACTCTACAGAGCGCTAATATTTACTGTGAAAGAGGTAAAATGTAGGGCTGGTGTTAGATGTTGCAGGAGCTAGTGCTGGCTCGAAGGGCCAAATGGCCTCCTCCTGCACCTATTTTCTATGTTTCTAAGTTTCCATGAGTCATAAAACAGGCCCTTCAGCTCCACTTCTCCATGCTGATGAAGGTGTTTTCATGAACTGGTACCATTTGCCAGCATTTGGTTCAAATCTCTCTAAACCTTCTTAACTTCAAACACAGCCCCAAACTATTTCGTCTCTCATGATAGGACAACACTTTTCGCCCAGGAATTAGCCTGGTGTATCTCATTAGTACTGCCTCCAATATTACTATATCTATTTTTAAGTAAGGGGGTTATTGGCAGTATTCCAAGTGATGTCTCACCAACACCTGTGCAATTTCAACAAAACCTCTTTGTTTTTAATGGCATTTACAATGAAGACCAAAATACTGTTTGCCTTCTTGTTGGACCTGCTAGCTTTTTGTGATTTACTTCTCATTTGCTCTTGTTTGAAATACAACGATAAACTGTTAGGCTGTTTTATGAGGGTGTAAAATGACATTTAATGCAGGGACTGAAAAAAGCCAGAAAAATTCAACATGCTTGCAGAGTATAGATGAAATCTTAAAGTTCTGATAAACATAAGATATATATACCAAGTGGATCAAGGTAATTTGAATTGAGTACAATAATTGTGCAAGCATAGTGTAAAGCATAAAATAAGTATTTTCTTCAAGTTTTCTCAACATTAATTTATGTAATAATAAAAATAAATAATAGAAAAACTACATGAACTGTAGCAAAAGTTCATCATTAAATAAGGGAGTTTCACTATTTACAACAGAACATGCCTGCGTGGCATATAGGTGAGTGAAAGACATGGTTGGGGAGAATGCCTTTACTTTCCTCTTAGTCTGGTCATGGTTTCTGGTAAGTGAATTCATAATGTCTTTCCTAACATTATCAATGATCCTTTGTCTAGACTCGCTGTTCCTCGATATTCATTAGGGACTCCTTACTTGCCTGGATCTCGGCCTGCAATACATTGAAACAATATGCAAACACTTGCCATTGATTTTCTCCCTCTTAAGGGTTGCAAAGTCACTCAATTTACACAACCTACCCCAGCAACAGAAGCCTAATGAGGTGTATATTCATGCCTCAAATCCCTCCTGTACAGCTAATTAGAAGGTGAACAGCAATGTCATGCAGTGAGCTGAAATCCCTCTCACCTAACCACCAATTGGAGTAGCATTCATGTTAAACCAAAGTTAAGGATGTTTTATTTAATGTGGAATTTTACTTGATTATGCTTTGGGAAACCTTAGGGTCACCTTGATCAGAGGGTTGGGGGAAATTGGAGTGAACTGCCAGAGGAGATAGTTGAGGCAGGTAGTATAACAACATTTCAAAGACATTTGGATAGGTACACAGACAGGAAATGTTTAGAGGGATATGCACCAAATGCGGAGAGGTGAAACTAGTGTAGATGGCACACCTTGGTCAGCATAGACGAGTTGAGCTGAAAGGCCTGTTTCCATGCTGTATAACTCGATGACTATGAATAAGAAACTAAAAGCTTTGTTGAACATTTCGCACAAATGTAAATTGGCATGTACAGTCTGCAGAAGGAGGAATAGATTGAGGAATTTTCCACACCTATACTGATATGATCAGACAATTTAATCTTGGTCTCACCATTGTCATTGGTATCTGAAGATCAAACAAACAATTGATACCCAACCAGCTGCTTCATTTTCATCAAACCTATTGTTATTTCTTAATACAAAAGGAATTTAAGAAAATCTGCTATAAATAAACTTGATAGCTACCGATAGAATGCTTCCAGCTCTCTGTACTTAGTTTAGTCAAGCTGGATTTTCTAGACTGATGCTATTTTGCCATCTGGATTTCTTTGTACAAAAAGAATTATGACTGCAACTCATGGTAATGACTCGATTCATTTACAGATGTAGAACGCTGTTTAATCACATCCTGTAATTTGATCTAAAAGCGGACAGTGACAGCTGGTCTCACAAAATTAATGAACTGTACACATCACAGATCACTGCATGGCTAAATTCAATACTGGTACTCAAAGACAAGTTTCAACACCACTGAAAATAACTTAGACAGTGTTAAATAGCAAAGATGTAATGTCATGGAATTACCTGTCTGTAAAATACCTATTCATCTTCATTACGCCAGTCGTTGCAGTCTAGAACACTCCAAATTGGAGGTGTGAGGCACAACAATACACTTGCTTGTCTAATAACATCAATGTTTCTACAATCAACTTATATGTCAATAGCTCTAATGCATCAGAAGTGAGACACCTGCAAATGTCTCATTTTACCAGGAACAATAAACAAGATCAAAATAGAAAGATTATGCATATGTATCTGCACACTGTGACATTATGAGAGCATTACAGATAATTAATTGGATGGGAATCCATTTGGTGCGTAAGTTCTCCAGTAAACTTCAAACAATCTGTTATTAATTGTGTAAGACATTAAAAATTGTCAACTGCAATTAGCATTGATCCAGTTCAAATGTAACAAAACATGGTCAACTGGAATGATTTACCACATAATAAACTTGCTTTTACATGTCAGACTCAGCACAGTGGAAACTTTCTCACCACTGATCAATAGGCTGCAAGATTTAAATTTCTTACAAAGATTTGAGGGCACAATCTAGGCCAACACTTCAATGTTGTTTCAATGTTCCTTTGAACCTTTTCCAGGAGCTCAATGTCCAATGCCATGTGAGGACACCAAAAGTGGACACATGACATACAGTAATTAATCAGGAAAATTACTTTTATCCTGCATGGGACCAGTGTTCATGTTTAATGAGATATTATGCTTGGAGTTAGTTTTCAAAATATTTTGCTTTGATATCCACCAGTCCATGCACAGGGCTTTTTAGGTTAATATAAATCCCAGGTACAACACCTGTGTCAGAACAACATCCTCTCTGTGTTGCCATTCCAATGACAAGAAAGGACAAAACTACATCTGTGTCTGTTTCAGGTGAAAAATGAAAGTGGCAATTAGGGATGGTGTTTTTTCATGCATCCGAGGCATTATCATTTGAAATCTGATGCGAAATAAAGTTCCTGAGGCATATCAGAGAGAAAAGTTGTGCAGACAGAAACTAAAATGCAGCAGTGCTTTAAACTGAAAAGTAGAGACAATTGTTCAAAAGATTAGAATCCATCTTAAATAAGCAGTTTTGCTTCTGAAATCCATTAGCAATTTGTTAGCTGTTTCCACAATTCTATTTAAACATAGCTCGAGGCAAATGAATGACATTGAACAAATTCAAGCTCTCCAAATTGGACTCCACTCTCCGATCTGCTCTAAAAAATTAATGATTGTGCCTGTATTTCAGTTTCCATGATTTCTTGTGTTTCCTGTGACAAATATATTGCATCCCTACTACTACACTGCAGTGTGAAATGTCTTAGTGCGTATACCAGTGCGTATACAGTTCTTCGTCATCAATCCTCGTTCCTGTTCTTTGCTCCATTTGGGAATGTACCCTACTTTTACCGAATTTAGATGTTCAATAACAAAGGAAAACATAACATCAAAAAAAAGAAAAGATGAATAAATAAGAAATTTAATTGAGATTTCATGGGAATGGTTGATGATTAAAAGAATAAATGTAACCTAGAAAGCAAACGAGAATCTTGAAATACACAATTTTATAAAACTGGACCAAAAATCAAAGGAATGAAATTCCCGATAGTGTAACATCATGTGTGAACATCAGATTCTGGCATTCATTCTCTCTGTTTCAAGATTGTTTCATATCTGGAACAAAATATAAGATCGTATATATATATATATATATATATATATATATATATATATATGTATAAGACACTATATGACATAACAAGCATTTAATCCAATATGTTACTGATTCATAAGAAAAAAAGATTGATATGATTACTTCTGATATTAAAATTATATTTTTTAGCTGGTTTAAACGAAAGAAATGTTAGTTAAAAGAGGGGAAATAAATGGACATAAAAGGGAAATAGAAAAACATTGAAATTAATCTAATTAAAATAGTTGTTTTCAAATTTAGAAAGATTTCCGTATATTTTAACTTTAGGAATAAATGGCACTCAATTAGCCAGAATAATCAAATAGCTTAAATAACATTTAAAAACAGATATCTAAAATGGCTTCAAAGTAGACAATACAAAAAAACACAGTTTATTATAAAGTATTATATGCAGCATACTTTGATGTATTCAGTTTTTTGTACTTCTGTATGGATCTTTTCACTCAGAATTGCTACTTCTGTTCAGTTCTTTCATCTTCTTCTAGATGATTTCTGATTTGTCGTTCCATTTGCAACCTGTGGTCATTGATTCCATTACACATAGCATGGAAGCAGGCCCTTCAGCCCAACTTGTCAAAGCTGACAAAGTGCCTAACTGAGCTAGTAGGCACCTGGCCCAGATCCTATCCATGTTCCTATCCAAGTTTCTTTTAAAAGATGTAATTGTACCTGTCCCTACCAGTTACCCTAGCAGCTTGCTCTATATATTCACCACTCTCTGTGTGAAAACGTTGCCCTTCAAGTCCCTTTTACATCTTCCCCTCTCATCTTAAGCCTTTGCCTTCCAGTATTAGACTCCACTGCCCCGGGGAAAAGGCAATGGCTATTCACCTTGTAGATGCCCATCAGTTTAGTTTAGTTTAGTTTAGTTTAGTTTAGTTTAGTTTAGTTTATTGTCACATGTACCAAGGTACAATGAAAAGACCTTTTGTTGTGCACTATCCAGTCAGCGGAAAGACTTTACATGATTGCAATCAAGCAGTCCACAGTGTACAGATATAAGATAAAGGGAATAACATAGCATGCAAGATGAAGTCCAGTAAAGTCTGATTAAAAATAATCCGTGGGTCTCCATTGAGATAGATGGTAGGTAAGGAACACTCTCTAGTTAGTGATAAGATGGTTCAGTTGCCTGATAGATTTTATAAATGTTTATAAAAGGCCTCCCAGCAGCCTCTTATGCTCCCAGGTGCAACACTAGGCCTATCCAGCCGCTCCATGTAGCTCAAGGCTTCCAGACCGGTAACATTCTTGTAATTCTTTCTTGCAATCTTTCCATCTTTACTGACATCCTTCCATGCAGGATCACCAGAACTGCATACAATACTCCAAATGTGGCTTTAGGAATGTCATGTAACATTACCACCCAACTCCAAACTCAATACACAGACTGATGAAGGCAAGCATGCCAAACACTTTTTAACCTCCCTGCCTACCTGTGTTGCCACCTTTGTGATACTAAACCTGCCACACTGTCTTTATATTCTATAACAGTCCCTGGAGCCCTAACATTCTCTGTGTAAGTCCTACCCTGGTTTGTCTTTATTAAAATGCAACACCTCAAATTTATCTGAATTAAACTCCATCTGCCATTCCTCGACCCATGAAACCCAATCGATTAAGCTCCTATTGTAACAGCACTTTGACAAAGTCCTTGCTGAAGTCCATGTAAACAAAGTCTATTACACTGGTCTCATTATTCTTCTCGGTTATCTCTTCAAAAAACTCAATCAGTTTGTGAGACACTATTTCACCCGCATTATGCCATGCTGATTATCCCTAAACAATCTTTGCCTTTCAAAATGCATGCAGATCCTCTTTCTCAGAATCACCTCCAATTACTTATGCACCACTGATGTTAGACTTACCGGTCTTTTCCTTGCAGACTTCCTTAAATAGAGGTACAACATTAGCAAGTCTCCTGTCTGCTGGCACCTTACAATAGACAATAGACAATAGGTGCAGGAGTAGGCCATTCAGCCCTTCGAGCCAGCACCGCCATTCAATGCGATCATGGCTGATCACTCAATCAGTACCCCGTTCCTGCTTTCTCCCCATACCCCCTCACTCCGCTATCCTCAAGAGCTCTATCCAGCTCTCTCTTGAAAGCATCCAACGAACTGGCCTCCACTGCCTTCTGAGGCAGAGAATTCCACACCTTCACCACCCTCTGACTGAAAAAGTTCTTCCTCATCTCCGTTCTAAATGGCCTACCCCTTATTCTCAAACTGTGGCCCCTTGTTCTGGACTCCCCTAACATTGGGAACATGTTATCTGCCTCTAATGTGTCCAATCCCCTAATTATCTTATATGTTTCAATAAGATCCCCCCTCATCCTTCTAAATTCCAGTGTATACAAGCCCAATCGCTCCAGCCTTTCAACATACGACAGTCCCGCCATTCCGGGAATTAACCTAGTGAACCTACGCTGCACGCCCTCCATAGCAAGAATATCCTTCCTCAAATTTGGAGACCAAAACTGCACACAGTACTCCAGGTGCGGTCTCACCAGGGCCCGGTACAACTGTAGAAGGACCTCTTTGCTCCTATACTCAACTCCTCTTGTTACGAAGGCCAACATTCCATTGGCTTTCTTCACTGCCTGCTGTACCTGCATGCTTCCTTTCATTGACTGATGCACTAGGACACCCAGATCTCGTTGAACTCCCCCTCCTCCTAACTTGACACCATTCAGATAATAATCTGCCTTTCTATTCTTACTTCCAAAGTGAATAACCTCACACTTATCTACATTAAACTGCATCTGCCATGTATCCGCCCACTCACACAACCTGTCCAAGTCACCCTGCAGCCTTATTGCATCTTCCTCACAATTCACACTACCCCCCAACTTAGTATCATCTGCAAATTTGCTAATGGTACTTTTAATCCCTTCGTCTAAGTCATTAATGTATATCGTAAATAGCTGGGGTCCCAGCACCGAACCTTGCGGTACCCCACTGGTCACTGCCTGCCATTCCGAAAGGGACCCATTTATCCCCACTCTTTGCTTTCTGTCTGTCAACCAATTTTCTATCCATGTCAGTACCCTACCCCCAATACCATGTGCCCTAATTTTGCCCACTAATCTCCTATGTGGGACCTTGTCGAAGGCTTTCTGAAAGTCGAGGTACACCACATCCACTGACTCTCCCTTGTCAATTTTCCTAGTTACATCCTCAAAAAATTCCAGTAGATTTGTCAAGCATGATTTCCCCTTCGTAAATCCATGCTGACTCGGAATGATCCCGTTACTGCTATCCAAATGCTCAGCAATTTCGTCTTTTATAATTGACTCCAGCATCTTCCCCACCACTGATGTCAGACTAACTGGTCTATAATTCCCCGTTTTCTCTCTCCCTCCTTTCTTAAAAAGTGGGATAACATTTGCTATCCTCCAATCCACAGGAACTGATCCTGAATCTATAGAACATTGAAAAATGATCTCCAATGCTTCCACTATTTCTAGAGCCACCTCCTTAAGTACTCTGGGATGCAGACCATCAGGCCCTGGGGATTTATCAGCCTTCAGTCCCATCAGTCTACCCAAAACCATTTCCTGCCTAATGTGGATTTCCTTCAGTTCCTCCATCACCCTAGGTTCTCCGGCCCCTAGAACATTTGGGAGATTGTGTGTATCTTCCTCAGTGAAGACAGATCCAAAGTAACGGTTTAACTCGTCTGCCATTTCTTTGTTCCCCATAATAAATTCCCCTGCTTCTGTCTTCAAGGGACCCACATTTGCCTTGACTATTTTTTTCCTCTTCACGTACCTAAAAAAACTTTTGCTATCCTCCTTTATATTATTGGCTAGTTTACCCTCGTACCTCGAATGGCGAATGGACCGACCCTCCTCGCTGCCACTGCACCCCCCTCCCCCTGAGGAGCTGACTGAAGATGACCAAATTCCTCACTCTTAGCACATCGCGGTAAAAACTTGGCATGTCCCGTGTGACGGGTCGACTGATGCACGCCACCGGTAGCCGCAAAGCCCCCCTTAGGCAATGGCCCTGGCGGAAAAAATACATGGCCATAGCGTGCCATCTGATTCCAATGAATCAGACCATCAGGCCTCTCAATTTCTTCCCTAGATTCCCACAACACCCTGGAATACACCTGACAAGATCTACTTTTAAGACAGACACAAAAAGCTGGAGTCACTCAGCGGGACAGGCAGCATCATGGAAGAGAAGGAATGGGTGACGTTTCGGGTCGAGACCCTTCTTCAGACATACCTTTAAGACACACCATAAAGATCTAACTTTATATGTTTTAAGACCTCCAGCACTTCCTCTTCTGCATCGTGGACTCTCTTCAAGACATCACTATTAACTTGTCCAAGTTCCCTAGCACCCATGTCCTTCTCCACGTTAAATTCTGCTGAGAAATATTAATTTAACACCTCTCCCATCCCCCGTATCTCCTGACATGGACAATCTCATTGAAATTTAAGAAGCCCTTCTCTCTCTCTAGTTACTCACGTGCCCTGAATATACTTGTAAAATCTCCTTGGATTTTCCTTTACCTTATCTGCCAAAGCTATCTCTTGTAATTAGTCTGCAAAGAATTTAGGAATGATCCACAATGTTTTCAACAATTTTCCATTATCCGAGGTTTTAATTATCACCATTTCCCTGTCTTCAAGATCCTGTGGGCTACATTATAAAATATTTATAGAAATAAATAATGTGTGTGAATTTCCTCAAAGTCTTATAACTCAAACATTTATAAGACCAGACATGAACTTCAGACATGAACACCTCACAAATCTTTTCTTGCCTCTGAATCCTGGAATACACAAGTCATAATGATTCAAAGAAATGCTTTTGCAATGATTCTTGTAAGGGGCTTTGGCATGATGAAAACCGGAGAAAAACATCACAGAGTGACTGAGATTAAAGGCTTTTAGGTTAAAATAAAGAATGTAAGGTTGGTGCTGAATTTTGATTGCGTTAAGATAATTAAACTACAAATGGATGGAACGGGACTCGACCTGAACAAATTGGAGAGAAGCAAAATCTATTACAGCCATGGAGAAAACTGAAAAATAATTCAATGTCAACCATTAAAGCAAGTTTAAATAATAGAGGCAGTAAGAGAGCTTGTTGTTCAACTATTGATTAAATAAGTATAAAAATAATGGCAAAGATTAATAAACAGACTCCCAAAATGTTGCAGATTATTCATTCTTGAAATGATTGACCAGTCAACTTAAATTTCTGCCTATTGGTGACTTTAAATTGGTGAGAATACTGTTAGGTACCAGAGAAAGGTATTAAGACTCCTTTTGTACGTAAACATTGCTTGATATTTTCTAAACAGCAGAAAAATGTATTCTGGAGCAAATAAAAGAATAACTACACTACAGATCAATCCAAAGAGATTGATTTTGCAAGGGTGGATTGTCAGTCGCCAGGTTAACATCTCCAAATCTAGGGTTTTAGAATATTTTATTTTATTTAAGTTTATTCTGTTTCATTTCTGTCTTAATCCAAAGTGTGCATACATGGCAGTATTGCTTTTGACTATTATTCCAGTTTCTGTGAAATAGTTAAAAATTTGATCAAATTAATGTTTTTTGCTTCCTTGCTTGGTGTGAGTGAGTATTCTTTAGGAGAATTGACTGCTTAGTCAGCTTGATGAAGGCACTGGTATTGTACACCTGAGATTCATATCAGAAGGCACACCACGTCATTGCAACTCAGGTGGGACAGGGAGATTTAAAACCACGCTACAGTTTTCATTTATTTTTGGTGCCAGATTTTCCTGTGATCTCCAGTTGCTGACTGAGAAACAAAAGTCATATTTTAATATGAATTACTTCCAGGAAGAGGATTATGTTCACCGGCCCTGCATTTGTTGGCCATCTGTTATTGCAGCCTAGGATGGTCCAGTAAAATTGTTTCACAGAGGAGGTATATTTCATACAGCAGAAAAGAGACAGCAGATATTACATTTTTATGTGACAAATGTGTTTTGCAGAGTGATGGGTTGTTTAGCCACTGGGACCCATTAATTTGTCTCCTCACAGTTCCAACATATGGATTCATCTTTTGATTCTTGAATTTCTTTATTAAAGTTGCTACATTTAAACATTTAAAAAACATTTTTAAACATGTTTTTTTGCTCATCGTTTGTTTCCATCAGTAGAAAACAGAAACAATCGCATTTTATAACACATGCTATTTATATTAATTACTAATGAATGAATGAATGCATAAGTTTATTGGCCAAGTATGTGCATATACAAGGAATGTGCCTTGGTGCTCCGCTCACAAATGGCAACACAAATATACAGTTAACAATTAAGAATAAAGCATAAAACATCAAAACAATAAGGATACAACATTACGGTCTAAACATGTGGGTGAAAATAAACCAGAGCAAAAAAGAGACTACAGACTTTGGTTATTGAGTAGAACTACTACTCGTGGAAAAAAAAGCTGGTTTTATGTCTGGCTGTGGCTGCTTTGACAGTCTGGAGTCGCCTTCCAGAGGGAAGTGCTTCAAAGATTTTGTGGCCAGGGTGAGAGGGGTCGCTCGCTTCCTGGCCCTTGCAGTGTACAGTTCGTCAATGGGGGGAAGGTTGCAGCCAACAACCTTTTCAGCTGATCGAACGATCCGTTGCAGCCTCCAGATGTCGTGCTAGGTGGCTGAGCCAAACCAGACCATGATGGAGAAGGTGAGGACGGACTCAATGACTCAATAATGCTCTATCCTCCTAAAATGCTCTGGGTTCATTAATTTGTTCTCAGTAGTCCAACTGTTTCCAATTTTACTCAAGCTTCCCGTTTCTATCTCAACTATGTGGATGTTTTTATTTTGGTTATCTTATATGCCACCTTCCCATTAAAAAGTGTCTCTCCAGTAATATAGCATTTTCTCCCAAAATCCTGTGCCCAAATGCATCAAGCAGTTCTCTCTCTCTGATTTACTATCCTTAAAACAAACTTTTTGCGTGCCTCATAAATTCTACTGTTTCTATTTTTATTCATGCCTCCAATCCTTACTGTAGCGGAGATACAAAATGAGTATCTAGTGATATACAACACGGATCTACTATATATCAACATACCAATACCACAACACGTTTGATTACCATGTGGAAACAAAGAACTACAGATTTTGCACCACTTTCTTTCTTTTGTACTCATTGCCAAGGAGCCATATGTTGTAATTTAACAGCTTCATACAGAATATGGAGCAATAAGCAGAGAAGCAGGCCCTTTAGTCCACAATGTCTGTGCCAAACACGATGCAAAGTTAAACCAATCTCCTCTGCCTGTCTGTGATCCATATCCCTCCATTCCCTGCATAATACTTGTGCATGTCTAAAATCCTCTTATACATAGATACACACACATAAAGACAAAAGGTGCAGGAGTAGGCCATTCGGCCCTTCGAGCTAGCACCGCCATTCAATGTGGTCATGGCTGATCATCCACAATCAGTACCCCATTCCTGCCTTCTCCCCACATCCCTTGATTCTGCTGGCCCTAAGAGCTCTATCAAACACTCTTTTGAATGCATCCAGTGAATTAGCCTCCACTGCCTTCTGAGGCAGAGAATCCCACAAATTCACAACCCTCTGGGTGAAAAAGTTTTTCCTCATCTCAGTTCTAAAAGGGCTACCCCTTATCCTTAAACTGTGGCCCCTAGTTTTGGACTCCCCCAACATCGGTAACACGTTTCCTGCATCTAGCATGCCCAATCCCTTAATAATTTTGTATGTTTCTATAAGATCCCCTCTCATCCTTCAAAATTCCAGTGAAGACAAGCCCAGTCACTCCATTCTTTCATCATATGGCAGTCCCGCCATCCCGGGAATTAACATCGTGATCCTACTCTGCACTCCCTCAATAGCAATAATGTCCTTCCTCAAATTTGATTTTTCTCACCACTGTTATATTTTGCACATATTTATAAAGCCTTCTGTTATAACAGATAAGACATACCAGTCACATGTTCATGCTGATAGATGCTCATCTCCTTTCCATTTTGAGTTTATATCCTAGAACAGATAAGACATATCAGTCACATGTTCATGCTGATAAATGTTAATCTCCTTTCCATTTTGAGTTTATATACTTACCATAACCATTTTTGTTATTATTTGCCATAACTTTGTCACATGTCACTTATTTCAATTTGCAAATTTCACCTTTCAATTACTTCATTAAAATCCATTATTTAATGTGTCCTCTCGATCACTCCCCACCCACCTCCCATGCTCAATCTTAAATGACTATTTAAGTCATCTTGCTGAACTTTGCCCTTGGAAGGGTTCAGAACATAACATAATTAATATGATAATTTCACCTTTCCCTTAGCTGTTCTGCGATTTTGTGACACTGTGTTGCTTATTATTTGTATTGTTGGCTTCCTTAAACAGAATTTGTTTAAGCACATTTTTAAAGAAATCTCAATATTATTAAGTTTTTCTATTTGAGTTAATTTTATCACACTGTCATTTGGAATAGTCTTCAGTGATATGATAAACATTATTTTAGAATTCCAAGAGCCCTCAGTTAGCTGGAGAGGACAAATCTATAACCATAAGACGATTTCCTAAACGAACAGCCACTAATGTTTATTTTACATAATTTCTTAGCCAGTCGATGGCATCTGATTTTGAATGAGTGAGGTAGTTCTGCAGCTTGAGACTTTGGCCTCTAGATGGCACCTGCTGGAAAGAGCAGAAAAAACACCTTTGACACTAGGAACTGCAGCTGCTGGAATCTTGAACAAAAACAAAGTGCTGGAGTAACTCAAGGGGACTGCAGCTATTGAGAGTTCAGAATCACCTGGGTTGCTCTAGAATTATATAAGGAGTTGGATTTTCCTCTTTGTATTTCTGTTTTTGCAGGATGGTATGCTGAACCACTCCTTTTCACCACTGCGGATGGGAAGTATGCACACCATGTTTTAGACTTTAAAGTTACAGCGTGGAAACAGGCCCTTCGGCCCACAAAATCTCACCAGCTAGTGATCACCCCGCGCACTGCACGATCCTAGGGACCATTTACAATTTTTCCAAAGCCTATTAACCTACAAACCTGTACATCTTTGGAGTGTGGGAGGAAACCGGAGCATCCGGAGAAAACCCACGTGGTCACAGGGAGAATGTACAAACTCCATACAGGCAGCACCCATAGTCAAGATCGGACCCGGGTCTCTGGCGCTGTAAGGCAGCAACCCTACCACCGCAACACTATGCAGCCCGTTTGAGTGTTACTGAAACATCATGAATCATATGCCTGAGGGAAATCCTGACAATGATGCACCAGGGCAGCATCCAAAGGAGGAACAAGGAGTAAAAGCTCCATTGATAATTTTATGTGTGGGGAGAGCATGGAGGGAAGTGGCAGCCAGCTTGGTTTGGGATTTAGGGAATCAAGGTTGGAACATTAAAGCTGTTATTGGTCTTTGCACTACATACGTTCCCAATCAATTCATGATTCCATCATATTTTGGGCTGGTATACCTGGCAGAATATAAAACCTTGAAATTGTGGGCCATGCAAGAATTATTTCCTATGTTTTAAAAGGTGTGAATATGTGCAAGTTGGAAGGAATATGTTGTCTGATGGTGACCTGAGGGCTTGTATGACGTGGAACCTTTTTAATAACATGATCTACATACCCCTCTGCTATGGTGGGATTTGAATTCCTGGTCTGTGGATTAATAGTTGATCAGAAGAATCAGAATCAGAATAGCCTTTATTGTCATCCAAAAAAACAAGTCTTTTGGACAAAATTCCGTTACTCACAGTCCAACAATAAGAGCAATAAAAATAACCAATAAAACACACAATCACAAACCAACACAAAACAAAAAAAAGAAACATCCATCACAGTGAGTCTCCACCAGTCACCTCCTCACTCTGAAGGCCAGAATGTATTTTCTCTTCCCCTACCGTCTTCTCCCGCGGTCAGGCTGTTGAAGTTGCCACGTCGGGGCGGTCGGGGCTCCCGACATTGAAACACCATGCCGGACGATGAAAGGTCTGCGGCGAGCCGACCCAAGCCCCGCGATTCGGGGCGGGCGAAGACGCTGCCGCTGCCGCTGCCTGTTGCAGGCCACGCACCCGCAACAGGCTGACCCAAGCCCCGTGATTTGGGGCGGGCGAAGATGCTGCCGCTGCACGTCGGGGCTGTCGTGGCTCCCAACATTGAAGCCCCCGCTGGGCGGAGAAAAATCCTGCTGCCTATTTCAGGCCGCACTGGACGGTGAAAGGTCCACAGCGAGCCGACCCAAGCCCCACGATTCGGGGCGGGCGAAGATGCTGCCGCTGCCAGAGGTCCCGATGTCAGCCCCCACCCAGGGGCCTGCGAGCTTCCGATATCCACGCGGCCCGGGCCCGCAGCCAAAGCCTCCGGAGCCTCCGAAGGCGAGTCGCAGCTGTACTCGCAGCACCACCACAGCCTCCGAAGGCAGCCAGCTCCACAGATGGTAGGTCCGGTCCGCGGGCTCTGCGAACCAGAGCCCAGGTGGTCCCAGCTGGAGGCCGCCAGCTCCAGGTGTTTGGCCGATGGTAGGCCGCAGCGGGAACGGAGACACGACCCAGAAACAAAGGTCGGAAGAGACAATTTTACAGTTTCATCCCCCCCCCCCGCGCATAGTACACAACCACAAAAAACATTACATCACATCTAAACACTACAATTAAGACAAAAAACAACAAAAACACAAAAGACAAACGGACTGCAGGTGAGCCGCAGCTGCTGCACAGCGCTGCCACTTCCTGTCGATGGATCAAAGGTCTTCCATGTACCTTTGACATTCCTCATTTTCCTACAGCAAAGGATATAGTACTACTTGGAATGCTGTTGATTTTTAATGAAGAAATATTGTGGAACTACTCACTCCAATTAGAGCACATGGTATTGGGGGTAGGGTGCTGACACCCTCCAATATTGTCCCTTACACATGGAGTTGACTTTCAGAACTAATGTTGAGTAATCTGAGATTAGACAATAGACAATAGGTGCAGGAGTAGGCCATTCGACCCTTCGCGCCAGCACCGCCATTCAATGTGATGATGGCTGATCATTTACAATCAGTACCCCGTTCCTGCCTTCTCTCCATATCCCTTGACTCCGCTATCATTAAGAGCTCTATCTAACTCTCTCTTGAAAGCATCCAGAGGTATTTATTTCACAAAATGCTGGAGTAACTCAGCAGGTCAGGCAGCATCTCAGGAGAGAAGGAATGAGTGATGTTTCAGGGGGGCGGGACAAAGGAAGGATATAAGTGGAAACAGGAAGATAGAGGGAGAATTGGGAAGGGGGAGAGGAAGAGAGGGACAGAGAAACTATCTAAAGTTGGAGAAGTCAATGTTCATACTGCTGGGCTGCAAGCTGCCCAAGCGAAATATGAGGTGCTGTTCCTCCAATTTCCGGTGGGCCTCACTATGGCACTGGAGGAGGCCCATGACAGAAAGGTCAGACTGGCAGTGGGAGGGGGAGTTGAAGTGCTCAGCCACCGGGAGATCAGGTTGGTTAAGGCACACTGAGCGAATGTGATGAGCGAAACGATCGCCGAACCTGTGTTTGGTCTCGCCGATGTAGAGAAGTTGACATCTGGAGCAGCGGATACAATAGATGAGGTGGAGGAGGTGCAGGTGAACCTCTGTCTCACCTGGAAAGACTGTTTGGGTCCTTGGATAGAGTTGAGGGGGGAGGTAAAGGGACAGGTGTTGCATCTCCTGCGGTTGCAGGGGAAAGTGCCTGGGGATGGGGTGGTTTGGGTAGGAAGGGATGAGTGGATCAGGGAGTTACGGAGGGAACGGTCTCTGCGGAACGCAGAAAGGGGACGGATGGGAAGATGTGGCCAGTGGTGGGGTCCCGTTGGAGCTGACGGAAATGTTGGAGGATGATTTGTTGGATACGCTGGCTGGTGGGGTGGAAGGTGAGAACGAGGGGGATTCTGTCCTTGTTACGAATGGGGGGAGGGGGAGCAAGAGCGGAGCTGCAGGATGTAGAAGAGACCCTAGTGAGAGCCTGATCTATAATGGAAGAGGGGAAGCCCCGTTTCCTGAAGAATGAGGACATCTCTGATGCCCTAGTGTGAAACAACTCATCCCAGGCACAGATGCGGCGTAGACGGAGTTATTGGGAGTAGGGGATAGACTTTCTGCAGGAGACAGGGTGGGAAGAAGTGTAGTCCAGATAGCTGTGGGTGTCAGTGGGTTTATAGTAGATGTCAGTCACTAGTCTGTCTCCTGTGATGGAGATGGTGAGGTCCAGAAACGGGAGGGAGATGTCGGAGATAGTCCAAGTATATTTAAGAGCAGGATGGAAATTGGAAGTGAAGTGTATGAAGTCAGTGAGTTCTGCATGGGTGCAAGAGGTAGCACCAATGCAGTCATCGATGTAGCGGAGGTAGAGTTCCGGGATGGGGCCATTGTACGTCCGGAACAGGGATTGTTCGACGTACCCGACAAAGAGGCAGGCGTAGCTAGGGCCCATGTGAGTGCCCATAGCTACGCCTCTGGTTTGGAGGAAGTGGGAGGAGTCAAAGGAGAATTTGTTAAGGGTAAGAACCAGCTCTGCTAGGCGGAGGAGAGTGTTTGTAGATGGGGATTGGCTGGTTCTACGGTCGAGGAAGAAATGGAGGGCTTCGAGACCATCCTTGTGGGGGATGGAAGCGTACAGTGACTGGACATCCATGGTAAAGATGAGGGAGTGGGGGCCTGGAAACCGGATGTTATCGAGGAGATGGAGAGCATGTGAGGTGTCTTGGACGTAGATGGGGAGGGATTTAACCAGAGGGGGATAGGATGGAGTCGAGGTAGGTGGAAATAAGTTCGGTGGGACGAGCAGGCAGAGACAATGGGTCTGCCGGGACAGTTATGTTTGTGGATTTTAGGTAGTAGGTACAATCGGGCCGTGCGGGGCTGGGGAACGATAAGTTTGGAGGCGTTAGAGGGTAGAGCGCCGGAAATGGTGAGGTCTGTGATGGTGCTGATGATAAAGGTCTGGTGTTTATCGGTGGGGTCATGGTCCAAGGATAAGTAGGAAGAGGTGTCTGAGAGTTGTCGTCTCGCCTTGGTCCGGTAGAGGTCAGCACGCCAGACTACCACAGCACCTCCCTTGTCAGCGGGTTTGATGACTAAGTCAGGGTTGTTGCGGGGTGAGTGGAGGGCTGCACGTTCAGGAGGGGAGAGGTTAGAGTTGGTCAGGGGAGTGGAGAATTTGAGGCGGTTAATGTCACGCCGGCAGTTGGAGATGAAAAGTTCTAGTGAGGGGAGCTGGCCAACCGGGGGGGGTCCAAGAGGAGGGGGTCCATTGGAGACGGGAGAAGGGGTCGTCAGTGGGGGGTGAGGACTCCTTCCCATGGAAAAAGGCTCGGAGGCAAAGGCGATGGAAGAAGAGCTCCACTTCATGGCGGACCCGGAACTCGTTGATGTGGGGGCGGAGGGGAACAAAGGTGAGGCCTCTGCTGAGGACAGACCGTTCGGTGTCTGAAAGGGGGAGGTCAGGGGGGATGGTGAACACCCGGCAATGGTGGGGGTTGGGGTCGGATGGAGGCAGGGGGGCAGGTGGAGGGGGAGGGGATGTATGGTGAGGGGGTGGTGGGTTGACAGAGCAGAGGGGGGCATGAGGACCGATGTAGGGAGTAGTTAGGGTCGCCTGGCTAGAGGGGGAAGGGGGAGATCCAGTGGAGACCTTGTTGTGGTTCCCTGTAGTAGAGGGTGGGCAGTAGGACCCAGCGGACCCAGCGGTACAAGTTTTTCACTGTACCTCAGTACATGTGACAATAATAAACCTAAACATAAACCTAAACCTAAGGATAATATATATTCTGGATGAGCAGGCTGGTGGGGTGAGGTGAGGATCACGGGTATGCTAGTTCATTTGTCAGGGGAGAGGGGAGTTGAGAGCAGATGTGCAGGAAGTGGAGACAATGCATGTATGGGTTCCATCAACAGTGGCGGAGGGAAGGCCACACTTCCTGAAGATGAAGGACATTTCAGAAGTCTCAATACTTATCTTAGTCTCTTTGCAGCAGTGCTAACTCTGAGAATATTTTGTATCATAGAGTCATGGAGTGATACAGTGTGGAAACAGGTCCTTCAACCCAACTTGCCCACACCGGCCAACATGTCCCATCTGCTTGGATTTGGTCCATATCCCTCCAAACTTGTCCTATCCATGTATCAGAGCACAAGTGTGGCAACTGTGATTGATAGAGAATGCTGATAGTGAATGATGGAGTGTGGAGAAATGAGCAAACTGAGGCTTGTAGAATATACCATTTGAGGAGGCATTTTATGCATAGAGGTGATTAAATACTGTCAGTACTGGGTTCTTGGTCATCCTTTGCTTCTCCTTCTGGAGGGTCTGTTTCCACTTCCTTTACCGCCACTTATTGTGCCACACATCTAGACCATGAACCCCATTCTCTCTTTTATCATGCAATTTTTTTTATGCCTCTCAGGTCAGATTGATTTGTAGATCACCTGCTATTATCCACCGACTTTTAATAGGCGCAGGCCTGTTTTAATAAGTCCAGGATGGGTTTAACCAGTACAGGCTGGCTTTAATTGTTACTAGGCATGAATGAAAGTGGGTCCCACACAAAGGTAATAAGCCAATGAATTGTGCAATTAGGATTGTCTGCATGCAGTAATCATAATAATGAACAGGCAGTACTTGGTTTCCTTTCCAACTTAACTACCAGTTAGTTTGCTTTAAGGCACCCACGAGCTGTATGGGACCCACCTGTAGGGGATCCATGGCAACAGTCCACCACTACTACACCTGATGTTAATTCTGATTAAAGTTGAATAATTTACATATATTTACCACAGTAACAATACAAAGTAACAATTGTTGTAGCTTTTATTCATCGTTTGCATTTATAATCGTAGAACGAACCAATATGAATGAATTCGTTTGATTCATTTAATACTGGCAAGCAGATTCAAATGTGCAGGCAGAGGGCCTAGTATTAGCTGGCATGTACTAACTTGTCAAACATTGACAAGCTTCAGCAAATATACCTGATTGTTATTCCAACACTATTGCTGGAGAGAGCCCAGCTGTATGAATGGAGCAGATCCAGTCGCGACAGTGGAGGCAGATCCGCCTTAATGAAGTCATTGCTTCCTGTGCTGCAGGGCGACAAAGCACTGTCAATGCCAAAGTTATTCCACTGATCTTGATGGATACTATACCACTGCTGTTCAGTCCTGCTGTGGGTTGTATATACTGTGGCTAGTACAAACTAGCCTGGATTCTTAACTCAACAGTGGAGAAGTGGCACCTGCTGCTCATTATATTTTGACTTGCCTGCAGGCTTGCTTGCTTCCTCTCCTTACCCCACACCTTCCCCATCGGATGCTGCAGCACAGTGACGCAAGAGGCAGAGTTGCTGCTTTACAGCGCCAGAGACCCAGATTTGATCCTGACCATGGGTGCTGACTATGTGGTTTGTACCTTTACCCTGTGACCCGGGTGCTCCGGGTGCTCCGGGTTCCAAAGACGTACAGGTTAGTAGGTTAATTGGCTTCTGTAAAAATTGTAAATTGTCAATAGACAATAGGTGCAGGAGTAGGCCATTCAGCCCTTCGAGCCAGCACCGCCATTCAATGCGATCATGGTTGATCACTCTCAATCAGTACCCCGTTCCTGCCTTCTCCCCATACCCCCTCACTCCGCTATCCTTAAGAGCTCTATCCAGCTCTCTCTTGAAAGCATCCAACGAACTGGCCTCCACTGCCTTCTGAGGCAGAGAATTCCACACCTTCACCACTCTCTGACTGAAAAAGTTCTTCCTCATCTCTGTTCTAAATGGCCTACCCCTTATTCTTAAACTGTGGCCCCTTGTTCTGGACTCCCCCAACATTGGGAACATGTTTCCTGCCTCTAATGTGTCCAATCCCCTAATTATCTTATATGTTTCAATAAGATCCCCCCTCATCCTTCTAAATTCCAGTGTATTCTAGAGTATCCCTAGAGTATAGGACAGTGCTAGTGCATGGGGTGATCGCTGGTCTGCGCAGACTCAATGAGCGAAAGGACCCGCTTCCACGCTGTTTCTCTAGTTTAAAATCTAATGCTCTTCCCAATTTCAAATGGTGTCTTCTCTGTAATGTGATATGGACCAATATCCAAGGGATAATGACCATGACTGACTGTCTATGCCTGCACTGCAAATGCATTTTTGGATGGCACTGGGGCATCAGGCTTTGTTGCCAATGGCCATCTTTGTCATGTTCTTCAAATAATTCTTAGTTACAATGGTACCCTTGCATCTTTGCATTCTTCTGCAGATTCATAACCTTGCTTCTCACTAACAGAATTTCAAATAGGTATGGCATCCCATCGGGATGTCCCCGTTGATGGATAAGGACGAGGAGCAGCAGAACTGGTTGGTGTAAATAGGATTATGTGGACCATTGTACAAGAAGGCAACTCACCAACTCCTTCTCAAGGGGAATTAGGGGTTGCGCAATATGCCTGGATTCCCAAAACTGAATACATTGGACAATTTTCACTTTTATGAAGATTAAAATGCTCCTTTTCCAACTTTTCAGCCTTCTCTTTTTCACCCCTTTCAGATTGTGTACTTGAAGGTGGAGTGTGTTGGTGTATCCCAGGGCAGTATAAGTATAGTGAAGGTAACACATTTGCATGGGAGATATCATAGATAACAGTTTTCCTTTCCAAATTGGCACCTCTGCAGTGAGAACCTCTCAATGAGTACATTACATGCACACGTCAATGATTTTGCACAAAGGGAACAACATTTTATACCATAGATAGACACAAAATGCTGGAGTAACTCAGCGGGACAGGCAGCATCTCCGGAGAGAAGGAATGGGTGACGTTTCCCATTCCTTCTCTCCAAAATGCTTGTGTTTATCTTCGGTTTAAACGAGCATCTGCAGTTACTTCCTAAACATTTTATACAATTTTCAGTTTATGGGATAAGAGGTGATAATGTTGAGACCCAGTGGTATCCAGTGGGTTACCATTCCAGATTGTCAAACATTGGGGTAATGGTCCACATATTACTATTTACTAATGAATAAACCCTGCATATGCACTACTGCCACATAAATAACTTTGAAATGATAGGATTTGCTTATTGCATTCATGGCTTTGGAGTAATTTTGGTGTAATAAAGCTTATACTTTCTCCCACAAAAGCATAGATCTTTTGATTAGTGTTCAGTTAATAAACACGAAATATCTTCTTGTTGCGCTAACTCTCATTTATATATTGAGCACTCACAATTTTTAAGAAAAAAATGTTTATCATGGTTCAATTGGATTTTTAAAGAATTATTCTTCAGTTTTCAGCAATTGCCCTTTTTTTTTTACCTTCAATGTTACTCAATCAAATGTAATGCAACCCGAATCCTAGGAAAAAATCAAATTAGATTTGGTAACCCAGTATGGAAATGGCTATGGTGCCATTAGATTTAATCCAGCATTCGTTTTTCCTTTCCTCTTTGTCCACCCGTGTACTGATTCCAAATAATGTACTGCCTAGTAAATCAGTCAGCACTTCGTTAGAGATCCCCTTGAATTCCGGTAGCTGCCCATTTCATAGGATTTCGAGACCTGATTTCCTCGTTGGTAATATTTTTATCCAGTCACAACAACTGCAGTAATGACACATTTAAGACACAAAGGCAAGAAAATCAAGACAATTTAATTGACCAAAGGTGGTGTTTAAATAGTCCAAGAAACATAACCTTTAGGAAAGATTGGGAAAAATGATAAAGTAGGGTAATAGGGTTGGGTGATAATAAAGGCTGAAGAGAGATAAGATTTCAGTTTTGGAAATCAAGAAGCAGGATAGATTTGAGAGGAGCTACAAAATAATAAGGGGTAGAAAGCTTTAATGGCTGCCAAAACAAGTGGCAATGTAGAGCAGAATATAAATCAAGAAATTAGAGGCCGATGTAACAAGAAGACAATAACCAGAGTATACTTTTAACTCCAAATGGGGTAGCAAACCAGTAATAGTGGAAGGTCATGAAGTTGTTATGAGGTGGTTTTCTAGATCAGTATGGTAAATTACCTACAAATGAAAAGGCTATTTTATCTATCATTGTGCAATGAGAAAGGATTATTTAATAATCTAGAAGTTCCAGAGGCCTCAGTGATGAGTGATCATAGTCTGATCGTAGTTCATTTCAGAAATTATTCTGTTCATGTGAAACGAGAATCTATAACTCTCAACAAGGTATCAATGTTAGATAACTACGGTTCATTCGTAAACGAGATATGACAGTAAACAAGCAAATGCTAACATGTACGGACCAGCCCAGACCATCACACAAACCAACCTCCCTTCCATTGACTCCATTTATACCTCGGCAAGGCCTCCACTTCCCCCTCTCCCATCAGGCAAAAGATATAGAAGTGTGAAAACCTCCAGATGCAGGGACAATTTCTTCTGAGCTGTTATCAAGCAACTGAATAGACAATAGACAATAGGTGCAGGAGGAGGCCATTCGGCCCTTTGAGCCAGCACCGCCATTCAATGTGATCATGGCTGATCATTCTCAATCAGTACCCCGTTCCTGCCTTCTCCCCATACCCCCTGACTCCGCTATCCTTAAGAGCTCTATCCAGCTCTCTCTTGAATGCATTCAGAGAATTGGTCTCCACTGCCTTCTGAACCATCCTACCAACAACTCGAGAGCAGTCCTGAGCTACTATCTCTAAATCCTCGGAATATCTTTGATTGGACTTTACTGGACTTTAACCTGCACTAAACGTTATTTATGTTATTCCCTTTATCATGTATCTGTGCACTGTGGATGCCTCGATTGTAGTCATGTTTTGTCATTCTGCTAACTGATTCGCGCACAGCAAAAGCTTTTCACTGTACCTTGGTACACATGACAATAAACTAAACTCAATTCATTTAAAGAATTACTAAGTAATTTACGACAAATATGTATCCTTCTAAGGTTTAAAAACATAACAGGAGAATAGGTCTAAACATGGCGAATAAATTAATGATGGTTTTAGGTGAAAGTAAACGACTTAGAGTCATAGAGTGACACAACGTAGAAGCAGGCCCTTCGGCCCAACTTGCCCACACCGGCTAGCATGTCCCAGCTACATTAATCCCACCTGTCTGCTTTTGGCCCATATCCCTCCAAACCTGTCCTATCCATGTACCTGTCTAACTGTTTCTTTAATGCTGGGATAGTTCCTGCCTCAACTACCTCCTCTGGCAGCTTGTTCCATACCCCCACCATCCTTTGTGTGAAAAAGGTACCCGTCAGATTCCTATTAAATCTTTTCCCCTCCACTTTAAACCTATGTCCTCTGGTCCTTGAATCCCCTACCCTGGGCAAGAGACTCTGTGCATGTTACCGATCATGATTTTTACACCTCTATAAGATCACCCTTCATCCTCCTGCACTCCAAGAAATAGAGTCCCAGCCTTCTCAACCTCTCCCCACAACTCTGTCCCTCTAGTCCTGGCAACATCCTCGTAAATCTTCTCTGTACCCTTTTCAGACTTGTACTGTTGTCAAACACCAAGAAATTTATATACGTAGATTATAAACCCTTCTACAGTTATCTAAGAGAGAAATGAGTAGCGAAAGCTAATTTGAGACTAATACTCAGAGAATTATATTAGTCATTGTTATACAGCAAGGAAATGCTAACAAACTTCAGCCCAAATCATCCATGCCGACAAGCTACCAACCTAAGCAAGTCCCACTTGTCACTGTTTAGCCCATAACCCTTCAAACCTTTTTTAACCAAGTACTTTTCTAAATGTCCTTTACATGCTGTAATTGTACTTAAGTCTTCTACTTCTTCTAGCATCTCGGGAGGACTTGAATAGGCAAAGTTTCTGGTCGGGACTCTTCTTCAGACCGATTACAGAGGGGTAGAAAACAGTAAGATAGGTACGGGCAGGACAAAGCTAGGCAAGTGATAAGTGGATACGGGGGTGAGGAGGAGAGTGGGGAAGGATCAATTGACAGATGGCTGAACAAAAGCCAGAGATGCTTGTTGTTCAAAATTCCCCATGGAATGGGTCTCAAAGACTGGAATATAGAAGACGTAAAAGCATTGTTTAATAGAATAGAGTGAGAAATGGTTAAGTATTACAGATGGATCAGTGGTAGGGAAAAAGCAAGGATTTATTATCAAGGAAATGGTAATAGCATACACAGAAAATAATACTAAGGTAGGGCAGTATCAACATAGATTTATGAAACAAAAATCATCATATCATCATATCATATATATACAGCCGGAAACAGGCCTTTTCGGCCCACCAAGTCCGTGCCGCCCAGCGATCCCCGTACATTAACACTATCCTACACCCACTAGGGACAATTTTTACATTTACCCAGCCAATTAACCTACATACCTGTACGCCTTTGGAGTGTGGGAGGAAACCGAAGATCTCGGAGAAAACCCACGCAGGTCACGGGGAGAACGTACAAACTCCTTACAGTGCAGCATCCGTAGTCAGGATCGAACCTGAGTCTCCGGCGCTGCATTCGCTGTAAAGCAGCAACTCTACCGCTGCGCTACCGTGCCGCCATGTTTGACAACTTTGTTTGACAACTTTGTTAATTTTCTTAATTTGTTGAAAAACGTTAGTTTTCTGACATTGTAACAGGTAGAATAGATAAATGGGATCCAGTGGAGGAGTGTATTCAGTGGAGGAGGGAGGGAGTGATCTGAGGGAGGGGTAGGGTGGGTGGAGGGGGGGGAGGGGGCAGGGCAGGGAGGAAGGAGGGGGAGGGGGGACAAGGGAGAAGGGGGGGAAGGAGGGGAGAGGGGGAGAGGGGGAGAGGGGTGGAGGGGGGGGGGGAGGGGGAGAGGGGGAGAGGGGTGGAGGGGGGGGGGGGGGGGGGAGGATGAGAGGGTGCTGCAACAATGCAGGAGAGGTTTGGGCCCAATGGGTCCACTTGGTCTAGTTTTAAAATAAAAGTCTCCCACCTATTCCAATGCTTTTGCTCTTTCTCCCGGTGTTTTTTTTTTTGCCAAATACTGACCGGTAATGAGGGCAACATTAACTAATTGCAGACCCTCTCTGTGCTGTAATAACATAAGCTGCAGACAAAAGAAGCATGCTCCAGGAATCTGATCCCAAATATATTGAGAATGTTCATTTCATTGCCATTGAATGTGCACCTCAACATCTTGATACCATTTGTGGCACATTCCTGACAGATGCTCCAATTCTTTTTCACCATCTGTGCTTCTTTGGACTCTCCTGGTGTTGGCATAGACCTATGCTGCTGAATGAGAAAATCAAAAATACAGTGATCACAGATTGTTGTCGGACCTGCAAAATGACCAAGCAACTGATGCATTCATTTATTTTATCAAATATCCCCCATTTTATAAATGAAACCAGAAAATCAGGCAGCATCATTGGTGAGAGGAACAGAGTTAACATTTCGATTTATTCACAAAATGCTGGAGTAACTCAGCAGGTCAGGCAGCATCTCGGGAGAGAAGGAATGGGTGACGTTTCGGGTCGAGACCCTTCTTCAGACTGAAGGCGGATGATTTGTAGTAAGATTCATAGCGGAATCAAGGGATATGGGGAGAAAGCAGGATTTTGGATGATCAGCCATGATCATATTGAATGGCGGTGCTGGCTGGAAGTAGCGATTGGCCTATTCCTGCACCTATTTTCTATGTTTCTATGTTTCTATGATTTGTGCCGTGGTGAGACATATTAAAGAGGGGGAACACCTTGTCTTCCTGTAGCTCTGAGATAGAAAAGAACATGTGATCAATGGCAATGTAAAGTTATTGTTGCGCAAATATTACATGCCATCATTTGTATACAATACGTTCACTTGTTCGCCTGTTATATCATAAAGACTTCACGATTCCCTTCCTCAACTTGTCACAGTCCAACTTGGACTTCACCCAAGTGTCCAAGGCTTCACCCACCAGTTTTATTAGATATACTGTTTACACAGCACATAGAACATTGAAAAGTACAACACAGGAACAGGCCCTTCGGCCCATGATGTCTGTGCAGCAGATGATGTCAAGATAATCTAATCTATCTGCCTGCATGCGATTCATATCTCTCCATCCACTATATATCCATGTGCCCATCCAAAGCACCATTATCATATCTGCTTCTACCACCACCTCCGGCAGTGCATTCCAGGCACACATCACCCTCTGTGTAAAAAAACCTGCCCCACACATCTCCTATATACTTTGCCCCTTTCATCTTAAGGCAAAGGCCTTTAGTATTTGACATTTCCACCCTGGGAAAAAGGTTATGACTGTCTACCCTTTCTGTGCCTCTCATAAGTTTATATACTTATTTCAGGACTCCCCTCAGCCTTCAGCATTCCAGAGAAACACTCCACGTCTGTCCAACCTCTCCTTATAGCTAATACCCTCTTTCCTAGGCAGCATTCTTGTAAACCTCTTCTGCATTCTCCACATCTGTCCTGTAATGGGGCAACCAGAAATACACATAATATTCCAAATGCAACCTAACCAAAGCCCCAAAAAAGCTGCATTATGACATCCTGGCTCTTATAATTAATGCCCTGATCAATAAAGGCATACCAAACAACTTCTTTGCCTCTCTATATTATTGTGTTGCCACTTTCAGGGAACTGTGGACGTGGATCCTGAGACCCCTCTGTACACTAATGTCTTCCCAATAACTGTACACTTTCTCTTCACTTTTAGACCTCCCAAAGTACGACACCTCACACTTGCTTGGACTAAACTTCATCTGCCATTTCTCCACCCATTTGAACTGTTTTGGTTGCACTGGGGATTTTGGTTTTAGTATTGATATTAGGATTCTTAATTTATTGAACTTTCAGTATTTATTTGTTATCTATGAGTACTGTGTTTACAGGCCCATTATGCTACCACAAGTAAGAATTTCACTATTATGTTGTCAGTCCATATGACAATTAAACATTCTTGAATCTTGACTCCATTTCTATAGCTGATCCATATCCCACTGTATGGTTTGACAGCCTACCTCACAATCTGCAACCCTAGCAATCTTGGTGTCGTTGGCAAACTTACTAACCAACCCATTTACATTTATATCTGAATCATTTATATACAGGAGCAACAAGAGTTAACGGTATATTTAGTCTAGTCTTCAAAATTGTTGCATTCGCTTTATAATTGACTGCTTTGTTATGTATTCCTTTCAGCACTCTTGCAACAGACACAAGCTATGGATCGGAGAGACATGAGAGAGACCTTTGGCATGCAGAAACATTGAGGCATGTTACAGTACAGTTCAGAGAGTTTTCAAAGAATTGTAGACAGCTGGAGTGGTCTTCCTTGTATATATGGCGCTGTAATGAAGAACGCCCATTGAATCCACATATTTTGGAATAAATATCAAAGTGACTGAATTTAATCTTGATGTACAGATGGCCCTGGCAGGAGGTTTATAAAGATCAAATCTGTGGAAAAAACAGTGGGAAAAAAAATACTGTAGACTATCCGGCCAAAAAAACTACCAGGGGAAGGCCAGAACAACTATAATTTGACACATTGCCAAGAAAAAACTGTGAAGCATCTGTGTGGCTCCATGACTCCAGAAAGGTAAGGCAGGGTACCAATGAATAATGCCCTTTCGTGTGGTCTGACAAGTTTAAACTGGTTAAAAAAATTGAGGATTCAATCCAAACTTACGCAGGTGACAGATAAAGATGAGCCTGCAATCATCCTAAGAGAGTGCAGTTTCTCTTGAATAAACATGAACCCTAATGCTTGATTATTCAGCCACATATGTTTAAAATAATGTAGTGTACCAAGATTTCAATAGAGAAAGGATCTCTGTGAACAAGAAACCCAGTGATCACAATCACAGATAAATCCACCCCAGAATGGTTTTGAGAATTAGCTAGAGAAAATGATACAGATGAATCACATTATAAAAAATATGCTATACTATGAGACTTACGAGTGGAGCTAGCTCATATCATTCCCTATCTTCTGAGCTTTTTGATTTTGACCCATAATTAAAGGAAGGTTTCTATCAACCAGCACTAAATATAAATCCAAGGCAACAATTATGAATTTGGTCAGATCGCAATTAGTTCAATGTTCCTCTCTGATTATCTCTGCTGGGTTCTTTGCTGTGGACTACAATACTGTTCTATTCTGAACACCCACGATAAGCAGAACGTTTAAGTACTAGTTTTAGTACTTTTGTTTTAGAAATGTAGCATGGAAACAGCCCCTTCAGGTCACCGAGACCCTGCCGACCAGCGATCACCCAAACACTTGCTCTATTCTACACACAAGGGACAATTTACAGAAGCCAATTAACCTACAAACATGCACGTCTTTGAAGTGTGGGAGGAAGCCAGTACACACAGAGAAAATCCATGCGGTCACAGGTAGAAACTCCGTACAAAAACAACGCGGGTCTCTGGAACAGTAAGGCAGCAGCTCTACCACTGCACCACTGTGCCGTCCTACCAGGTGGCATACAACACAGATTCACCAAGATCATGTAAATGGGATTGTGCAAGTTCAGGGAGTTCAGAGGTGCAAGTTCAGGGAGTTCAGAGTTCAAAGGTACTCAGTTTCACAAAGTTACAAAGGTGCTCAGTTTCACAAAGAATAGAGGTGAGAGGCCAAGGAGATTACAGAAGTCTTGAGGTAACAGAGGCATGGATGAGGCTTTTAGCATCAGGTGTGACTACTTTAGACTTTGGAGATACAGCATGGAAACAGGCCCTTTGGCTCACTCCATACTCCACTAGCACTATCCTATACAATTTTTACTGAAGTCAATTAACTTGCTAACCTGTATGTCTTTGAAGTGAGGGGGGAAACCAGAGCATCCGGAGAGAACCCACGCAATCACAGAAAGTTCAAATTCTGTACAGACAGCACCCGTCGTCAAGATCGAACCTGGGACACTGGCACCATAAGGCAGCAAGTCTACCGCTGCGCCACTGTGCCGCCCGTGCTGAGGGAAGGATAGGGGTAAGTGAAATGACGTGAGAGATCTACAGAAAGCACAGCCTTAAGAAGGCAGCTAATATCATCAAAGACCCACGTCACTCTGGCCACACTGTTATCTCATTGCCACCATCAGGAAGAAGGTACAAGAGACTTGGAACCATTGCCTCCACGATCAAAAACAGCTTCCTCCTTCAACCATCGACCTCTTGAAATATAGTGCATAGCACTAACCACACTGTACTATTATGGACTTTATATAAGTTTGCAGTATAAACCTTTTGCACTATTATGGTCTGGTTACCCAGCATAACTGATAATTTATTGTTTTATTTTCTATTGTAAATATATTTGTTGTGTCCTCATGCCTGTAACGCTGCAGCAAGTAAGAATTTCATTGTTCCATTCCCACTGCATATGACAGTTTAACACTCTTGACCCGTGACCATGGACAGGAGGGTAGCACAGATATGGATAATGATTCAAAAGCAAAACTGCAAAATTGAGATTGGACTTGAGAAAAAGAAAAGTGCTATGAAATCTTACCAGGTTAGGGAGCATCAAAACAGTCAGAGACGCAGAGTTCAGCTTTCAGAAGAACCTTTCATGAAACTGGTTTCTCTTCGATTTTCTCTAAGCAGATACTGTCTGACCTGCTGGGCATTTATGCCATTTTATTTGTATTTCAGAGTTTGAGTGAAAAAATGAGTGAAAAGATTGCCCCTCAGGTTCCTATTAAATCTTGCCCCTCTCACTTGAAACCTCTGGTCCTCGAGTCCCCTACACTGCATTCACCCTATCTATTCCCCTCTTGATTTTCTGGGAATAATCCGGAGGACGCAGGATAATTTCATTCCATAAAGGAAGAAAGATTCTAAGGGGAGTAGGAGGCAACCATGGCTGACAAGGGAAGTTAGGGATGGAATAAAACTAAAAGAAAAGATGTATAACACAGCAAAGAGTAGCCGGAAGCCAGAGGATTGAGAAACTTTCATATGACAACAGAAGGTAACAAAACGGGCAATACGGGCTGAAAAGATGAAATACGAGGGGAAGCTGGCCAAGAATATAAAGAAGGACAGTAAAAGCTTCTTTAGATATGTTAAGAGAAAAAGAGTAGCAAAGTCAAATGTGGGTCCCTTGAAGGCAGACAGGGGTGAAATTATTATGGTAACAAGGAAATGGCAGAAGAGTTGAACAGGTACTTCGGAACTGTCTTCACTAAGGAACACACAAACAATCTCCCAGATGTATTGGAAGACAGAGGATCTAGGGGGGTAGAGGAACTGAAAGAAATTTTCATTAGGCGAGAAATAGTATTGGGTCGACTAATCGGACTGAAGGATGATAAATCCCCTGGGCCTGATGGTCTGCATCATAGGGTCCTCAAGGAGGTGGCTCTAGAAATAGTGGACGCATTGGTGATCATTTTCCAATGTTCAATATATTCAGGATTAGTTCCTGTGAATTGGAGGATAGCTAATGTTATCCCACTTTTCAAGAAAGGAGCGAGAGAGAAAACGGGGAATTACAGACCAGTTAGCCTGACTTCGGTGGTGGGAAAGATGCTGGAGTCAATTATTAAAGAGGTAATAACGGTGCATTTGGACAGCAGTAAAAGGATAAGTCCAAGTCAGCATGGATTTATGAAAGGGAAATCATGCTTAACTAATCTTCTGGAATTTTTTGAGGCCATGACAAGTAAAATAGATGAAGGGGAGCCAGTGGATGTAGTGTATCTAGACTTTCAGAAAGCCTTTGATAAGGTCCCGCGCGGGAGATTGGTGACTAAAATTAGAGCACATGGTATTGAGGGTAGGGTGTTGACATGGATGGAAAATTAGTTGGCAGACAGGAAGCAAAGAGTAGGAGTAAACGGGTCCTTTTCAGAATGGCAGGCAGTGGCGAGTGGAGTGCCGCAAGGCTCGGTGTTGGGGCCGCAACGGTTTACCATGTATATTAATGATTTGGAAGAGAGAATTAGAAGCAGCACTAGCAGGTTTGCGGATGACACAAAGCTGGGTGGCAGTGTAAACTGTGAAGAGGATGTTAGGAGGTTGCAGGGTGACCTGGACAGGTCGAGTGAGTGGGCAGATGCGTGGCAGATGCAGTATAATATAGATAAATGTGAGGTTATCCACTTTGGCGGCAGAAACAAGGAGGCAGATTATTATCTCAATGGAGTTAGGTTAGGTAAGGGGAGGTCCAGCGAGACCTAGGTGTCCTTGTATATCAGTCACTGAAAGTTGGCGTGCAGGTACAGCAGGCAGTGAAGAAAGCTAATGGAATGTTGGCCTTCATAACAAGAGGATTTCAGTATGGGAGTAAAGAGGTTCTTCTGCAGTTGTATAGGGACCTGGTAAGACCACATCTGGAGTAATGTGTACAGTTTTGGTCTCCTAATTTGAGGAAGGTCATCCTTGTAATTGAGGCAGTGCAGCAGTAGGTTCACGAGATTGATCCCTGGGATGGCATGACTGACATATGAGGAAAGATTGAAAAGACTAGGCTTGTATTCACTGGAGTTTAGAAGGATGAGAGGGGATCTTATAGAAACATATAAAATTATAAAAGGACTGGACAAACTAGATGTAGGAAACATGTTCCCAATGTTGAGCGAGTCCAGAACTAGGGGCCACAGTCTTAGAATAAAAGGGAGGCCATTTAAAACTGAGGTGAGAAAAAAACTTTTCACCCAGAGAGCTGTGAATTTGTGGAATTCTCTGCCACAGAGGGCAGTGGAAGCCAAATCACTGGATGGATTTAAGAGAGAGTTAGATAGAGCTCTAGGGGCTAGTGGAATCAAGGGATATGGGGAGAAGGCAGGCACGGATTATTGATTGGGGACGATCAGCCACGATCACAATGAATGGCGGTGCTGGCTCGAAGGGCCGAATGGCCTCCTCCTGCACCCATTTTCTATGTTTCTATGTTTGATTTTGTACATCTCTGTAAGAACACCTCTCTCTTCTTGTGCTCCCAGGAATAAAGTCCTTGCCTGTCCAACCTTTCACTCTAACTCAGTCCCTCGAGTCCTGGCAACATCTTCGTAAATCTTTTATGTATTCTTTCCAGGTAATGACATCCTTCCTATCGCAGGGTGACCAAAACTGAACACAGTATTTCCCTCTTTATGTGTTGAATAAATATATGGTTATTGTAAGTTGCTGGGACGGAACAATTACAATTACCATGACTTGGTGCCAATATTGAGGTTATCTTTTCAGGTGATATTAAACATAAAATTCTAATCCCACCACAGTGCCATTTACAGTCCTCTCTCCATGGCCCTTTAGAGCCCATACACATCTGTTATGCAGTACACAATATTCCAAGGTTTGCAAATCTGAATGCTAACTAGAAATGAAGGATAAAAAATTAGCCCAGTGTGGTTTAAACTGAGTTGGCCAAATCACTGGAGTAAATAAAATTGCTCTTTTATAACTGATGTTAAATGACTGGAGGGGGCAAAAGAAAAGGTTAAAATTTTAATTAAATAATTATTCTGACAAGAAACATTAGTGGCCTGATGATTGTGCAAAAAGGTACAGTCTTAATTAATGTAACACCTAATTACTCTTCTGTAACTTTTAAAATGTGCTTGTTTAAAGTATTTTCTCTGGCAGTACAAATTTATTACATAAAGTTTTCAGATAATGAGGACTATGAGCTTCCATTAATTGTGAACTAAGTTTGATTACCATGTGAAAATAAGGTGTGGTCAATCACTTGCACACCTTAAAGTATTTTTCTCAGGCAAGTCACTCTAGATGCAGACAAATAATAATAAATAAGCCAGAGGAAGCTATGGAAGCAGATATAATTACGACTTTTAAAAGACATTTGGACTGATAGGTGGCACGGTGGTACAGTTGGCTGAGCTGTTCCCCACATTGCCGGAGATTCAGGATCGATCCTTAACTTGTGTGAAGGATGTGCATTCTCCTGGTACCCATGAACGTTTGCCCTGGTGCTTTGGTTTCCCCCCACATCCCAAGGACGTGCCGATTTGTAGGTTAATCGGCCTCTATAAATTATCTCAAGTATGTAGTGAGGGGGTTCGAAGGTAGAATAACATGCAGCTGATATGAACAGGTGATTGATGGTCAGCATGGACTCGGTGGGCTGAAGGGTCTGTTTACATGCTGCATCTCTAAACTAAACTAAACTTTCAACGTATCACAAAATGCTGGATAACTCAGCGGGTCAGGCAGCACCTCAGGAGAGAAGGAATGGGTGACGTTTCGGGTTGAGACCCTTCTTCAGACTGATGTCAGGGGAGGGGGCGGGACAAAGATAGGATGTAGTTGGAGATAGGAAGACAGTGGGGGAACTGGGAAGGGGGAGGGGAAAGAGAGGGAGAGAGGAACTATCTGAAGTAAGAGAAATCAATGTTCATAAGCTGCCCATGCGAAATATGAGATGCTGTTCCTCCAATTTGCGGTGGGCCTCACTATGACAATGGAGGAGGCCCATGACAGAAAGGTCAGACTGGGAGTGGGAGTTGAAGTGCTTTGATACAAACTAAACTTTGATACATTTTTTCCGCTTTATTCTGACAAATCAGTTTATTTTCTTACCTTGTTTTTCAATGTTATAAAGGCAACTATTATTGATATTTATAGGTTTTCAAATTGGATGATATTACTGTAAAGAAGCAAAGCCTGCTTTCAAAGGGCTGAAGACATGGAGCAAAATATTGACCAATATCACCATGTTGTCACAGATCTATTTTAACCTTCCCTGTAGTCAGTACTTCAAAGTAATCCTCATTCCATCACCTGCTGTCAATAAATGCTTCCTGTTCAACATCCTGAGGAGCTTCCTTTGACTTCTTGCTTCTATTTTTTCATTAATCATGGGTGAAGCTTACAGGAGTGACTCCCAACATCAAAAGTGACACCAACCTCTTTAGAGTTGCCTTAGCGATATACGTCTACTAACCTTCCGTCTTTCCAAAGAATAATTTTGGTACTCAGAAGTAAATTTACCAATAGATCTAATAAATGATTAGGAGCTGAAAACAGGTTATTAGTTAGCATTAAACTGACGTGCCTCAAACCAGTGGAGGGGCTCTATTCACATTTTGTGCACCGTGCAATTTTTACGCCAGTAAGGAATTTATTTTACACATGTTATAAATAAATTATAGACACAAAATGCTGGAGTAACTCAGCAGGACAGGCAGCATCTCCGGAGAGAAGGAATGGGTGACGTTTCTGGTCGAGACTCTTCTCCAGACTAGTCAGGGGAAAGGGAAACAAGAGATATAGACGGTGATGTAGAGAGATATAGAACAAATGAATGAAGGATATGCAAAAGAGTAACAATGATAAAGGAAACAGGTCATTGTTAGCTGTTTGCTAGATGAGAACGGGAAGCTGGTGCAACTTGGGTGCATTCTTCCTACATTCTTTCCATTTGGCATTATTAAGTGTGGATTCCATTACCTGTATAATCAGGAGGTGCCAAGTAGTAAAGTGTTCCTTCCCAGTTGCTCTGTCAGAGACAGACAAATAACATTAAGATTTCAATAAAGCTTTCAGCAAGACATAGGTCTAATAAGTAAAAGATTACAGAGGAGTTGAGGAAATAAAATACACCTGATGGAGTCTTAAATGCATTGCCTGACAAGTTGGAGGAGGCAAAAGCCTAATTGCATCCAAAAAGTACTGGATGAGTGTTTGTAGAATATTAGAACTTAAAATAGTACAGAAGATCAAGAGAAACTGCAGATGCTGAAATCTTGCATAGAACACAAAGTGCTGGAGTAACGTCTAAAGAAGGGTTCCAACCTGAAAGGTCGCTTAGTCATATCTTCCAGAGATGTTGCCTGAACTATTGAGTTACTCCAGCACTTTGTGACTGTGGCCCTTGGTTCTGGACTCGCCCAACATTGGGAACATTTTTCCTGCATCTAGTTTGTCCAGTCCTTTTATAATTTTATATGTTTCTATAAGATCCCCTCTCATCCTTCTAAACTCCAGCGAATACAAGCCCAGTCTTTTCAATCTTTCCTCATATGTCAGTCCCGCCATCCCAGGGATCAACCTCGTGAACCTACGCTGCACTGCCTCAATTACAAGGATGTCCTTCCTCAAATTAGGGGACCAAAACTGTACACAATACTCCAGATGTGGTCTTACCAGGCCCCTATACAACTGCAGAAGAACCTCTTTACTCCTATACTGAAATCCTCTTGTTATGAAGGCCAACATTCCATTAGCTTTCTTCACTGCCTGCTGTACCTGCACGCCAACTTTCAGTGACTGGTGTACAAGGCCACCCAGGTCTCGCTGCACCTCCCACTTACCTAACCTAACTCCATTGAGATAATAATCTGCCTCCTTGTTTTTGCCGCCAAAGTGGATAACCTCACATTTATCTATATTATACTGCATCTGCCACGCATCTGCCCACTCACTCAACCTGTCCAGGTCACCCTGCAACCTCCTAACATCCTCTTCACAGTTTACACTGCCACCCAGCTTTGTGTCATCCGCAAACCTGCTAGTGTTACTTCTAATTCCCTCTTCCAAATCATTACTATATATGGTAAACAGTTGTGGCCCCAACACCGAGCCTTGCGGCACTCCACTCGCCACTGCCTGCCATTCTGAAAAGGACCCGTTTGCTCCTACTCTTTGCTTCCTGTCAGCCAGGGCCGTCTTAACGCATGGGCCTGATGGATACTTGCCCGGGGCCCCACGAGCATAGGGGCCCCATTTTACCGACCATTTACATTTTTATTCCTGTGAGTAGTTGTCGTAGGCCCCCCAGTACACTGCTTTGCCCGGGGCCCATAATGCCGTAAAGACGGCCCTGCTGTCAGCCAGCCAATTTTCTATCCATGTCAATACCCTACCCCCAATACCATGTGCTCTAATTTTAGTCACCAATCTCCCGTGCGGGACCTTATCAAAGGCTTTCTGAAAGTCTAGATACACTACATCCACTGGCTCCCCTTTATCCATTTTACTTGCCACGCCCTCAAAAAATTCCAGAAGATTAGTCAAGCATGATTTCCCTTTCATAAATCCAAGCTGACTTGGACTTATCCTTTTACTGCTATCCAAATGCACCGTTATTACCTCTTTAATAATTGACTCCAGCATCTTTCCCACCACCGAAGTCAGGCTAACTGGTCTGTAATTCCCTGTTTTCTCTCTCGCTCCTTTCTTGAAAAGTGGGATAACATTAGCCATCCTCCAATCCACAGGAACTGATCGTGAATATATTGAACATTGGAAAATGATCACCAATGCATCCACTATTTCTGGAGCCACCTCCCTGAGGACCCTGGGATGCAGACCATCAGGCCCAGGGGATTTATCATCCTTCAGTCCCACTAGTCTACCCAATACTATTTCTCGCCTAATGAAAATTTATTTCGGTTCCTCTACCCCCCTAGATCCTCTGTCCTCCAGTACATCTGGGAGGTTGTTTGTGTCTTCCTTAGTGAAGACAGATCCGAAGTACCTGTTCAACTCTTCTGCCATTTCCTTGTTACCCATAATAATTTCACTCGTGTCTGCCTTCAAGGGACCCACATTTGACTTTGCTACTCTTTTTCTCTTAACATATCTAAAGAAGCTATTACTGTCCTTTATATTCTTGGCCAGCTTCCCCTTGTACTTCATCTTTTCAGCCCGTTTTGTTACCTTCTGTTGTCCTTTGAAAGTTTCCCAATCCTCTGGCTTCCGGCTACTCTTTGCTGTGTTATACATCTTTTCTTTTAGTTTTATTCCATCCGTAAGTTCCCTTGTCAGCCACGGTTGCCTCCTGCTCCCCTTAGAATCTTTCTTCCTTTTTGGAATGAAATGATCCTGCGACTTCCGGATTATGCACGGGGCGGCACGGTAGCGCAGCGGTAGAGTTGCTGCTTTACAGCGAATGCAGCGCCGGAGACTCAGGTTCGATCCTGACTACGGGTGCTGCACTGTAAGGAGTTTGTACGTTCTCCCCGTGACCTGCGTGGGTTTTCTCTGAGATCTTCGGTTTCCTCCCACACTCCAAAGACGTACAGGTATGTAGGTTAATTGGCTGGGCAAATGTAAAAATTGTCCCTAGTGGGTGTAGGATAGTGTTAATGTACGGGGATCGCTGGGCGGCACGGACTTGGAGGGCCGAAAAGGCCTGTTTCCGGCTGTATATATATGATATGATATGATATGATATGCCCAGAAATTCCTGCCATTGCTGTTCCACTGTCAATCCTGCTAGGATCCCTTTCCAGTCTACCTTGCCAGCTCCTCTCTCATGCCTTCATAGTCCTCTTTGTTCAACTGCAACACTTCTGATTTAACCTTCTCCTTCTGAAATTGCAGATTACAACTAATCATATTATGATCACTACCTCCAAGCGGTTCCTTTACCTCGAGTTCTCTTATCAAATCTGGTTCATTGGACAACACTAAATCCAGAATTGCCTTTTCTCTGGTAGGCTCTATTACAAGCTGCTCTAAGAATCCATCTCGGAGGCACTCTACAAGCTCTCTTTCATGGGGTCCAGAACCAACCTGATTTTCCCAGTCTACCTGCATATTGAAATCGTCCATCACCACAGTGGCGTTACCTTTCTTACATGCCAGTTTTAACTCCTGCTGCAACTTACACCCTACATCCGGGCTACTATTTGGGGGTCTGTAGATAACACCAATTAGTGTCTTCTTGCCCTTACAATTTATTTACAATAAATGACTCCACAAATGTGACTGTGGTGTTGTTGATGGTGAGTGGGGGGAGGGGAGGGGGAGCTCTCCTAAACCTCTCTTAAATAAAAACTAATTTCTCATCCCAATGCAGTTGCCATGTCATCCACTCTTTTGCTGACCCCCTCGTTACCTATTTCAACAACAATTCTTGAATGCAAGGCCCAACCAATTCACTGGACAAAGCATATTGATGCATTTAATCAAGACAAAATCAGTACCAATAATAGCCCTTGAGCATACAATTGGGGCCTGTTTTCCCTACATCTTTTCCTTTCCTCCTGGTCCTGTAGAGTGCTCCCAGGCTTCTCAGCATCAATGCTTCAGGCTGGATGTGGCTTCAGATAAGCCTATGGGTTGACCCGAAGCAGCTCAGGGGTTTGGATTGCACCAGTTTGCCACAAGTAGTGAAAGCCCGAGTTAACAGGTAACAGCAAAGACATTGACGGAGTAGGAATAGTAGGATCACAAACGATGTCATTCAGATGGGGAAGAGACAATTCATACTCCAAATCTTTAAAAAAAGCTCATTCTTTGAAATGCCTTCCAGCTGCAAGTGGAAGCAAAGACCACCTTCTTTTATAGTTCAGACAAGACATCAATCAGCACTGGCTAGTTACAAATGGTGTGAGCAACTCTCAAAATTAATGGATAAGCACTAATGCAAAATTGTGAGCAATTGTGGGCACCATATCTGAGGTAGGATATGCTGGCTCTGGAGAGGGTCCAGAGGAGGTTTACAAGAATGATCGCAGGAATGAGTAGATTAATTTATGATGAGCCTTTGTTGTCACTGGGCCTGTACTCGCTGGAGTTTAGAAGAATGATGGGGGGCCTCATTGAAATATACAGACTAGTGAAAGGGTTGGATAGAGTGGATGTGGAGAGGATGTTTCCACTAGTGGGAGAGTCTAGGACTAGAGGTCATAGCCTCAGAATTAAAGGACGTTCTTTTAGGAAGGAGATCTTTTAGTCCGAGGGTGGTGAATCTGTGGAATTCTTTGCATCAGAAGGCTGTGGATATTTATGGCAGAGATAGGTATATTCTTGATTAGTACAGGTGTCCTGGGGAGCTGCACGCGGGGCGGGAGTGTCTCGGGGAGCTGCACGGGCCCGATCCACCCACCGAACAACTGCGCAGCCGACAGCTGGAGCGCTGACCGAAGACCGGAATGAGCCCCGGTAGGCCCAACTCACCCCACAGGCCTCCCAGGGGACTGCGGAGAAGCCAGGTGGCGAAGTCTGTCTGGGCCGAAGGACCCTCAGTGGTGGCGGCGATGGGAGTCTCGGTGGCGGTGGGGCCTCACGGTCGATGAGAGTGACGGGAGAAGGAAAGATAATGGGGACCTGGCCTAGGAGGACCGCCGTGAAGAACAAGTCAAGTCAAGTTCATTTGTCACATGCACATACACGATGTGCAGTGAAATGAAAGTGGCAATGCCTGCGGATTGTGCAAAAAAAAGAATTACACTTACAGCATATAAATAAAAGTTAATACAGAGAAGACAAAATTTAGTCCCTGGAGTTATAAAAGTTAACAGTCCTGATGGCCTGTCTCATCCTCTCCGTTTTCACAGCGTGACAGTGGAGGCGTTTGCCTGACCGTAGCAGCTGGAACAGTCTGTTGCTGGGGTGGCAGGGGTCCCTCATAATCTTGCTTGCTCTCGATCTGCACCTCCTGATGTGTAGGTCCTGCAGGGGGACGAGTGTAGTTCCCATGGTGCGTTCTGCCGAACGCACTACTCTCTGCAGGGCTATCCCGTCCTGGGCAGAGCTGTTCCCAAACCAGACTGTAATGTTGCCGGACAGGATGCTCTCTACAGCCCCAGCTGTACAAGCACTGTTAGGGATGGTGGTGAAGGCAGATATGACAGTTGTGTTTAAGAGACTTTTGGATAGGCACATAGAAGTGCAGAAAATAGGGGGATATTGATCATGTATAGGTAGATTAGATCTGTTTAATTTAGCATCATAAGTGGCAAAAATATTGTGGGCTGAAGAGCCAGTTCCTGTGCTGTCTATGTTCTATGTTCCTGATGCTACCTTCCCTGGATCAACTGGACATGGAATAATTACACATATCCCGATTCCAACACACATTTTCCAGTGCTTTCCAATCTTTCCTACCAGTAAACATTAATAATTTATGCACCGCGTTTAAATCACCGCAGTGGGTTTGAGGTACTGCTGAAAAGATTACTGTAGCCATCATTCAGCATCAGGCTGCAGTAAAAAGAGCATATAGAATCTAAAGCCACATAACCAAAGGAATACACTTCAAACATAGGAAGTGATTCTGAGTTAATGCACGAGCCCAGCCAACCTGAAGCATGGCTCAGCGTCATGAATCTCACAAGCAGGGATTGGAGAAGGTGCAGCAAAAAGAGGACAATTGAAAACTGGAATTAAGCACCTGAGAAGCACTTGTGAAGATAACATTCAAGAGTAATCTCATTTAAGTATTTAAGATTTTTGACGCAGATAGACAAAATAAACATCAATAAATGGATCGCTGGCATCTGCAGTTGTTTGATTTTCAATCAAAAAGTGGAACACTCATGCACTCTACTAAAGACATGCAATCCTTTGGAGTTTTCAGTATTTGATTATTTATACCCAAGCACAGAAGTAGAAAACTTGTTACAGTCTATTTGACTGGATAACAATTTCAACAGCTTGTATTTCTATCGTCAAACATAAAGCAGGAAAGGTGAAATGACAGATTAAATTTAACTAATGAGCACAGATTGTAATGAATGCATAGCATAGACCTAAAGGAACAGTGCGGATATTTGAACGAGCAAATTCAAATGAGAGTTGGGTAAATGCTTTGAAAAAAATCTATTGAGTGTATTTAGGGATTGTGGGAAATGACGCTGGACCAGACAGAAGAAAGGCCATTGCCTTTTACAGGCTATGCTACTTCAGTCCTGTTGATGGTGGCCCAGTGATAGATTAGCACCCTCACAGTGCCAGAATCCGGGTTCAATCCTGACTACAGGTGCTTGTCTGTATGGAGTTTGTACATTAACCCCATGACCAGCGTGGAATTTCTCTGGGATCTCCAGTTTCCTCCCACACTCCAAAGTTGTACAGGGTGTAATTGTAAATTGTTCGTCGTGTGTGCAGGATAGTGTTAGTGTGCAGGGATTGCTGGTTGGCGCGGACTCGGTGGACCAATGGGCCTGTTTCCACGCTGTATCTCTAAACTAAACTAAAAACTAAACTAAACAGTCTGAAGAATGGTCTCAATCTGAAATGCCACCTATTCATATTCTCCAGAGATGATACCTGACCTGCTGAGTTACTCCAGCCACTTTGTGTCCTTTCATGTTACTCTTTGTTTGGAATTGTTTTGTTCAGTTGTTGGGAGGTTCAGATGGTTAAACCCCTGTCCCACTTAGGCGATTTTTTAGGCGACTAAAGGCGACTAGGCTGTCGCCACATGGTGTCGCCTGTCTGGTCGTGAGTAGTCGCCAAAGAGTCATAGCATCTTTCTGGTCACCACTGGATTTTCAGAATGTTGAAAAATCTTCGGCGACAGTGGGTTTGACACCAATGAGCGTAGCTTGACGTCTCCTGATGTAGGTGCTGTCGTAGGTTGTCGCCTGGTGACTTAGGTTGTTGCTGGTGCTGACTTTGGTGAATTCGATTGGCGACTACCTACGTCAACCTACATCAACCAGCGACAGGTACCGGCGTCAAAAGAAGTCAAGCTGCGACAGGCATTGGGAAAACCCAAGTACACAGAAGTCCACAGAAGTCAAGCTACAACAACCAGTCGCGATGCTGATGAATGAAGTCCATGTATGTCTATATCGGCGACAATCTATGATAATGTACGACCATACCGACGACAAGGTACGACCATACCGGCGACAACCTACGACAGCTGGCAACCATCGGCGACAGTTGACGTGACTAGCTATGCCAGGCTACATCAGTGGCGCCTCCGTGGTGAATGCCCGTGGTCATGTGACTATAGTGCGTGGACATTGTTCGTCTTGCCTTGTGGACTGAGTAGTGCAACATGGCTCTGAGGAGAAGGAAGGGGCAGCCCAAGGGCAGGGTCCAACCCCCATACCCACCCACCAGGCAGGTGGATACTGAGGGGATCCAGGAGGAGGAGGTCCAGAAGGAGGAGGCCCAGGGGGAGACTTTTCCCCACCGCCACCCCAGCCCAGACTGGTGATGCCTCAATTGTAAGGAGACCCAAGGTGGCTCCTTACGAGTTCAGCGGGGAACAGGAAGGTGAGCTGGTTGTGGTATCAATCATACCCACAGTTGCAGACAAGAACCACCATCAGTATAGGAACAAGGCCGGGAAGAACAAAATACTTGACACCAAGACCAAGGAGTTCCTTGATTGCACCTGTAAGTATCAACTTCATGTTGTGTGGCAGCTGCTGTCTCCTTATCTAGAATAAATATAACGAAAACAAAAATTTGTTTGTCATCTTGTTTGCCATGACATGAAATTGTGGACAGATAATAGTGCCATAAGCCACCAGCAAGATTGCCTGTACATTCTGCCAACCTGTTGCTTTTTGTATTTTTGGGGGTTATTTTAGACAATAGACAATAGGTGCAGGAGTAGGCCATTTAGCTATTCGAGCCAGCACCACCATTCAATGTGATCATGGCCAATCATTCTCAATCAGTACCCCATTCCTGCCTTCTCCCCATGCCCCCTGACTCCTCTATCCTTAAGGGCTCTATCTAGCTCTCTCTTGAATGCATTCAGAGACTTGGCCTCCACTGCCTTCTGAGGCAGTGAATTCCACAGATTTACAACTCTCTGACTGAAAATGTTTTTCCTCATCTCCGTTCTAAATGGCCTACCCCTTATTCTTAAACTGTGGCCCATGGTTCTGGACTTCCCCAACATTGGGAACATGTTTCCTGCCTCTAACGTGTCCAACCCCTTAATAATCTTATACGTTTCGATAAGATCTCTTCTCATCGTTCTAAATTCCAGTGTATACAAGCCTAGTCGCTCCAGTCTTTCAACATATGATAGTCCCGCCATTCCGGGAATTAACCTAGTAAACCTACGCTGCACGCCCTCAATAGCAAGAATATCCTTCCTGAAATTTGGAGACCAAAACTGCACACAGTACTCCAGGTGTGGTCTCACTAGGGCCCTATACAACTGCAGAAGAACCTCTTTGCTCCTATACTGAACTCCTCTTGTTATGAAGGCCAACATTCCATTGGCTTTCTTCACTGCCTGCTGTACCTGCATGCTTCCTTTCAGTGACTCATGTACTAGGACACCAAGATCTCGTTGAACGTCCCCTTTTCCTAACTTGACATCATTCAGATAATAATCTGCCTTCTTATTCTTACCACCAAAGTGGATAACCTCACACTTATCCACATTAAACTGCATCTGCCATGCATCCGCCCACTCACACAACCTGTCCAAGTCACCCTGCAACCTCATAGCATCTTCCTCACAGCTCACACTACCACCCAGATTTGTATCATCTGCAAATTTGCTAATGTTACTTTTAATCCCTTCATCCAAGTCATTAATGTACATTGTAAATAGCTGCGGTCCCAGCACCAAGCCTTGCGGTACCCCTAGTTACTGCCTGCCATTCTGAAAGGGACCCATTTATCCCCACTCTTTGCTTTCTGTCTGTCAACCAATTTTCTATCCATGTCAGTACCCTACCCCCAATACCATGTGCTCTAATTTTGCCCACTAATCTCCTATTAAAAGCTTTGTCGAAGACTTTCTGAAAGTCGAGGTACACCACATCCACCGGTTCTCCCGTCAATTTTTCTAGTTACATCCTCAAAAAATCCCAGAAGATTAGTCAAGCATGATTTCCCCTTCGTAAATCCATACTGGCTCGTAACGATCCTGTTACTACTATCCAAATGCTCCGCAATTTCGTTTTTTATAATTGCCTCCAGCATCTTCCCCACCACTGATGTCAGACTAACTGGTCTATAATTTCCCGTTTTCTCTCTCCCTCCTTTCTTAAAAAGTGGGATAACATTAGCTACCCTCCAATCCACAGGAACTGATCCTGAATCTATAGAACATTGGAAAATGATCACCAATGCGTCCACAATTTCTAGAGCCACCTCCTTAAGTACCCTGGGATGCAGACCATCAGGCCCTGGGGATTTATCAGCCTTCAGCCCCATCAGTCTACCCAAAACCATTTCCTGCCTTACGTGAATCTCCTTCAGTTCCTCTGTCACCCTAGGATCTCTGGCCACTAGAACATCTGGGAGATTGTTTGTATCTTCCTTAGTGAAGACAGATCCAAAGTACCGGTTCAACTCGTCTGCCATTTCCTTGTTCCCCATATTAAACTCCCCTGCTTCTGACTTCAAGGGACCCACATTTGCCTTGACTATCTTTTTCCTCTTCACATACCTAAAAAAGCTTTTACTATCCTCCTTTATATTATTGGCTAGCTTACCCTCGTACCTCATCTTTTCTCCCCGCATTGTCTTTTTAGTTATCTTCTGTTGCTCTTTAAAAGATTCCCAATCCTCTGGCTTCCCACTCTTCTTTGCTATGATATACTTCTTCTCCTTTATTTTTATACTGTCCTTGACTGTCCTTTTTTTCTGTGTTTTTTTTTCATATGTGTTAACATGTACTGTAGGTAAAAACTTGCAAGTTTCTAGCAGTTGCTCTTCCATTCTCTTGCAGGCAGGCAATTCACACTGGTCTTTATTTATCTTTTTTTTACAGATGTTCAACTCTGTATGTGGCTTAAAAGCCAGAGGACAAGATATGGCAAGCTGTCTCAGATTGTGAAACAAGTCAGGGTCTGGTGGCAAAACATTGACCCAGAGGCAGCAGTGGCTCATCGACAAATGGGGTTTTATCCATTCACATATAGTACGAGTATAGTACGAGGAACGGGGTACTAATTGTGGATGATCAGCCATGATCACGGTGAATGGCGATGCTGGCTCGAAGGGCCAAATGGCCTACTCCTGCACCTATTGTCTATTGAGTTGAGACTAGACGGAGCACCAAGAAGGTAATTATTACAAAATAGTTATTGTGAAATTGATCATTTGATTGTTATCTTGCTTTCCATGTCCTGATGGTCTTGAAAGTTTGTCCTGATGGTCTTGAAAAATTGAAACACATTTATTTTCTTCCAGATGGACAAGAAGAAGCCACTGCCTAGTATGTTGAGTGAACAGGAGTTTGATCCACTTGAGGGACCTCTGGATCCACCCCCTCCGCCAGTCAGCAGCAGAGCAAGAGGAGCAGGATCACTGCCAGCCCCACTGCAGGCTCCACCACAACAGCAAATCAGGTAGAAGAGAGAGAGGCAAGTCAGCAGGAGCTAATCAAGACGGTAAGTACTTTTGGGGAACTTTTTTGGCAGATTTCTCTTTCCATCCATCCATCCACCCACCCATCCACCCACCCACCCATCCATCCATCCATCCATCCACCCACCCACCCACCCATCCATCCATCCATCCATCCATCCATCCATCCATCCATCCATCTATCCATCCATCCATCCATCCATCCATCCATCCATCCATCCATCCATCCATCCATCCATCCATCCTCTTTTTTTCCCCAAATTTACTTACCTGTATCATACTCATTTATGTTGCAGCTCATGCAACAGGCAACAGAGGCCAGGGAGGCCAGACAGGCCATGACACAGCTCCAGACACCACAGGAGCACTTTATTGAGCAATACCGATAAAGGAAATGCTTGACATTTTGATGGCAAATTAATGTATGAAGTTATTGTATTTCAGAGTAGTGTCTCATGGCATCACTTTCAAATAGTCATAATGCAGAATGAATGGAAACCCTACCATACACCCCCTTTTATAGGGAAACTGGGTGATTCCATTATTTTGGAGGCCAAGATGACATGAATTGTCTTCAGTTGTTTTCAGTTGTCGCCGACAGGGTCGTAGCTTGTCAATGGGGGACGTAGGTTGACTTCGGTTGTCGTAGGTTGTCGCCTGTGTGGTCGTTGGTTGTCGTAGAGTGTCGTCGTAGGTTGTCGTAGGTGCCGTCGTAGGTGGACGTCCTAGTCGCGACGATTGGGTCCCCAGTTGTCGGTAGCTTGACGTCGACTAGGTGGTAGGTTGTTGTAGCTTGTCGTAGACATTGTCATGGGGGGGTCCAGTCGCCGGTTTTTCGGCGACCTGCAACGTCTATGACAGTCGCCGGCAGTCGCCTAAAAAATCGCCTAAGTGGGACAGGCCCTTTAGTGTATGGCAGTCTAGTGGTTATTCCATTAGCATCTGGAGACATGGACCCATTGGTTAAAGACAAAGGTTTGGATCTTACCTTGACTGCTGTGGTATTTCAAATGAAATAATTAAATCAGGTCTATCAGTAATAGAAACATAGAAAATAGGTGCAGGAGTAGGCCATTCGGCCCTTCGAGCCTGCACCGCCATTTAATATGATCATGGCTGATCATCCAGCTCAGTAACCTGTATCTGCCTTCTCTCCATACCCCCTGATCCCTTTAGCCACAAGGGCCACATCTAACTCCCTCTTAAATATAGCCAATGAACTGACCTCAACTACCTTCTGTGGCAGAGAATTCCACAGACTCACCACTCTCTGTGTGAAGAAATGTTTTCTCATCTCGGTCCTAAAAGACTTCCCCCTTATCCTTAAGCTGTGACCCCTGGTTCTGGACTTCCCCAACATCGGGAACAATCTTCCTGCATCTAGCCTCTCCAACCCCTTAAGAATTTTATATGTTTCTATAAGATCCCCCCTCAGTCTTCTAAATTCCAGCGAGTATAAGCCTAGTCTATCCAATCTTTCTTCATATGAAAGTCCTGCCATCCCAGGGATCAATCTGGTGAACCTTCTCTGTACTCCCTCTAAGGCTAGAATGTCTTTCTCTGTACTCCCTCTAAGGCTAGTAATACTATCCACAGAACGGACAGATTGTTATAAAAACCATCTAATTCACGAGTGTCTTTCATGGTCAGGGACCTGTCATCCCTACCTGCTCTGCCCATGCAGTTAACTCTTCAGCACCCTCTCGGTTCAGGGGGAATTAGGGATGGATAATAAATGCAAAACCTGCAAGTGGCATCCACATTCTGTGAATAAATAGGTTATTTCTCAATTATTCACTTCACTAAGAAACAACACTCATGTTCTTTGGCCTTCCTACTAAAATCCTTCTCAGGCTATAGCGACCAGTCAGCGCAGTAATACAACCTCTGTGAATGCCTAATAAAATCTTTCACAAATGAGTGCACAGGATATTTATGAGGATGTTGCCAGGATTTCAGGGGCTGAGGGTGGAGGTTGGGCAGGCTGGAACTTTACTCCTTGGAGCACTGGAGGCTGAGGAGTTATCTTATAGAAGCATATGCAATCATGACTTGGATAGATTGGGTGAATCAAAAAACATATGTTTAAGGTGTGAGGGACAGATTTAATACAAACCTTAAGGGCAACTTTTTCACTTCGAGGATGGTGGGTATATGAAACGAGCTGCCAGAGGAGGTAGATGAGGTAAGTACTATAACACCATTTAAAAGGCACTTGTACGGATACATGAATAAGAAAGGTTTAGAGGGATATGAGCCAAATGCAGGCAAATTAATCTAGCTTGGATGAGACATCTTAGTTGGCATGGACGATTTGGATCACAGAGCCCGTTTCTGTGCTGTATGATTAAAACATGAAAAATCAAAAATTTGCAGATGCTGGAAATATGAAATGAAAGCAGAAAAGCTGGAGTTATTCAGCAGAGCCAGGCTGGATCAGTGGGTAGAGGAATAGAGTTAACCTTCCAAATCATAGATCTTTCATCAACTTCCTTCCAACAAACAAATTCCTTGCAAGGTGAAACCAGTTTCTTACATCAGGAGATGACAGAGAAAACGCCTGTCACAAAATAAGAACTATACTGCTCATACCTCAGTCTCAGAAATAAGCCAAACATCTATTAGTCATTCTATGAATCAGTCTGGTGACTTATTTAACCTATTAACAACAATATCATTTGGCTTCCGCAAGCCTATTGTTCCTGTGCGATCCTAACTTTTCTTTTGAGTGACACCAGAGAGCCTTTATCTATAATGCAGTAAGTTTCTTTGGTGGAGAGAATTAGCAGCTTCAAATTCCTGGGTGTCCACATCCTGGATAACCTGTCTTGGGCCCAGCATGTAAACATAATGACAAGGAAGCTATGCCAGCACCACTGCTCTCTTAGAGTTTACCTGTACCTCACTGTGCATTGCACATGACAATAAACTCAAATTGATTTGACTTGAACTTGACTAAAAGATTTCTTCTGAAATTGGGTCATCTATAGTTTGGTTTTCCCAACCAAAATACTTCTTTAGTAAGGTATTCAAAGAGAAAAACGGAAATATTTCCCAATGCTACAATCATGGAGGAAAATTGTCTCCAATGATCCAACTGGAAGCAAAATAATGTATCCATTGATTTCTGGGAGCAACAATCTAAAGGAGGCAGTTAATTGTTTTGCAGCCTGACAGACTTTACCATCTGCTATAACCAGAACTTTCACTCTGAATATCCCAGAACCTTGATATTCCATCATAGTGTCATAGAGTCATACAGCGCAGAAACAGGCCTTTCGGCCCAACTTGCCCACGCCGACCAACTTGCCCCATCTACACTAGTCCCACCTGCCATTGGTCCATATCCCTCTAAACCTGCCCTTTCCACATACCTGTTGAAATGTTTCTTAAACATTGGCAGTCGCATGTGCATCCCATTTTGAATGCTGCAGTGGAAATGAATGACAGTTCTAACCTTTGCACTGGAAGAAACCCTCCTATTCTGTGTCTCAAATGTTTAGTCCACCAATATATCTTCTTACCGGCATGTTCAGTCTCTTCTCCTACCAATTGGAAATATGTCACAAGGATCTTGGTATGATTTCAACTCTTGTATATTTTTCAGATTCCAACACATGGTTCTCATTGAAGAAGGTGGACGTACCGTAACTTGATTGTATAATTTCAGTTCCCTTAAACTCTGGAGAGGCTGATGATTTGTGACCACGCATGTAGCTGGGTCAATGCAGTGAGAATAGTTGGTCAGGAGGTCCTAGATGCCACTGGTCTTGTCGGTGAACCTGGGTAAAGGTGGTGATAGACACAAAAAGCTGGAGAAACAGCGGGACAGGCAGCATCTCTGGAGAGAAGGAATGGGTGACGTTTCGGGTTGACAACCCTCATCAGACTGAACTGGGTGAAAAAAAAGCGTCTAATCCTGCTTAGTACCATTGGTTGGGTCCACTTGAGGAGGATATTTTTGCTTCCCAGCTGCTATCCAAGAAGGCCAAGGGCAAAGGTATATGTGCTTTCTTGGGATGGGATGGGGAGGCATGAAAGTTCAGCTTTTTCCTCCCTGCGTCTGGGGATACAGTTTACAACCTGTAGGCGGTCAAATTAAATCCACATGACAGAGGACACTTGTGAGGGAATGCTGATACCAAGGGATCGACTTCTGGTCTCGCAACCTGTTGGGATAAACAGTGATTTTTTGGCGCCATTTGTTTCAGACTTTCTCCTCACTTTTCTGTGGATTTTCTGCAATGCCTTCCTGTAATGTGTGGAGACAAATTCCAATTGCTCCTATATGGCATTCCTTGCAGTTTTCCCCTGCGGTGGTATCATATGGCAGACATATGCTGGCAGCAAGAATTTCAATTACAGACAAAGGCTCTTGTTACTTGTGGGGTCTTGTTTTGAGCAAGCATCAATTTTCATTTGTTGGCATATAAATAAAGGAAGAATGTAATGCATTTGATCGAGGTATGAAGCTGTTCTTACATTTTGCTCACAGTAATATCTTTCAATATGAAAGGAAAATAAAGCGTTTATTACTAATCTGATGATGTTATTAACATACTGCACTTCAGGCTATATTTTTAGACGTTGCTGTTGAATTGATATTATGGTACAACTAATTACTGTAATCTTTGACAATGCACAAATGAACTGTATCAGAGAGCAACATTTTATTTTGGTCAACTTTATACCTGGATTAGTGGCAGAACCCACAGCCTCCAAAGCCCTATTTTGGAATTCCTTCCTTTTCAACTTTGCTCTATCACTTTTTTAAAAACCTTTCGTAACATCCGCCTTTCCATCACCAATTATTGTGATCAGTCCTAAAAGGAAAAACAGTGCTGGAGAAATTCAACGGGTCAGGCAACATCTCTGGAGAACATGAATAGGAGACATTTCAGGTTGGGACCAGTCTGAAGAAGGTCCCAACTTGAGACGCCATCTATACAAGTTCTCCAGAGATGTTGCCTGATCTGCTGAGTTACTCCAACACTTTGTGTCCTTTTGGGTAAACCACCATCTGCACTTCCTTGTTTCTACATTGTGATCAGTCCTAATCCTTTTAATGTCCATTTCCCTCTTACCTATCAGGAGACATTTTACATTTTAAATGCTGTGAATTATATTTCGCATCCCAACAAGTGAAGTACTTTTTTGATGATTGGACTCATGATATATGTTTGGAAAAATTATATAGGCAAGTGTCGTAAGCTTTTAGCGAATGTCACAGTAAGAGTTAAAAGAAGTTTGTAGTACCAAGTTATTCTCGTTTGCAGTTTTTTCTTGGCAATTTTGTTCACATCCTTCTGAAGGTTGTGGCACTTGGCTAGACTTTAATTCTGCAGAAATGACCCATTTTCTGATACCTTGACCAATGTTATTAATTCTTTGTAAGTATCCAAGACATCAAAGGCAAACAAAAACAGACCACTCAATGCTCACACCTTGGGGTTGGATCATGCTGAACCCAACAGATCATCCAGAGTTGGACACAAAAAGCTGGAGTAACTCAGCGGGACAGGCAGCATCTCTGGAGAGAAGGAATGGGTGATGTTTCGGGTCGAGACCCTTCTTCAGAAGATACTGCCTGTCCCGCTGAGTTACTCCAGCATTTTGTGTTCATCTTCGGTTTAAACCAGCATCTGCAGTTCCTTCATACACAGATCACCCACAGCCCACATCCATGTTCTCCACCTGCATTCACTCACCTGGGCCAGTTGAAGATGACCAATCTTGCTGGTCCTCTGCCCCTGCAGTCAGGCAGCCATGTCTCAAGTAGTAGAATGCTGTAGCTCAACTCTTGCACTATCCCTGAAAGGCAATGGCAGCAGGCAGGCAATATTGGGAAAAGAGTTTTGTCTCCTATAAAAGCTGTTAAGGATATTAAAAACTAAACATCCCTGATACAGATTTGTAAAAAATAAATAGTGGTAAATGATTTTTTTAAATTAAAATAGTTTAAATTATTATTGTTTTAATTAAAATAAACCTTGAAAATATTGAAACATTAACCTAAATAAAATATTTTCTGCTAAGTTATCAGGCTTCTGAAGAAGGGTCTCGACCCGAAACGTCACCCATTCCCTCTCTCCTAGATGCTGCCTGACCTGCTGAGTTACTCCAGCATTTTGTGATAGGCTTCTGAATGGTTCTTACATAAGCTACGCTATTCACCTTTCCACCACTGTGGTCTCTGGAACTCTGTATCTTTCCCTTCACTCCACCTATCTTTCTTAAGTTTGGCTTGATTGTATTTATATATAGTATAATCTGACATAATTGGATAGCATGCAAAACAAAACTTTTCTCTATACCTTGGTACATGTGACAATAATAAACCTAAATAAATTTTAGAAATAGTTTATTTTTGCCCCTATTCTGCAGGCATAGAATGAGTGGGGTCTCCTATTCTAAGCCAGGATGGTATGGTATGTGAGTAAAATTAACCAGGAAAATACTGGAAACTTCCAGCAAGTTTGGGCTCTACCATTGAAATCGACATGCATGGAAATCCAAGATTGGCTGAAGTTTTAACAGCAGAAAGCCAGAATCCAATTGAAACCATTGACTCCAACCAACATTAGAAGAACTAGAATGCCTTTATTGTCATTGTACAAGCAGTACAACGAAATTAAAAGTGCTACATCTGAAACAGTGCGACAGTGCAAATCTTTCAAAACAATCGCACAAACATTATCCACCATACAATGCTTAATTAAGTTAATATATGGTGCAAGCACAATGGTAATTTCAAAACTGTTAATGATTTTATGTTTGTAAATAGAAAATTGGTTGACAGACAGAAAGCAAAGAGTGGGGATAAATGGGACCCTTTCAGAATGGCAGGCAGTGACTAGTGGGGTACCGCAAGGCTCGGTGCTGGGACCGCAGCTATTTACAATATACATTAATGACTTGGATGAAGGGTTTAAAAGTACCATTAGCAAATTTGCAGATGATACAAAGCTGGGTGGTAGTGTGAACCGTGAGGAAGATGCTATGAGGTTGCAGGGTGACTTGGACAGGTTGTGTGAGTGGGTGGATGCATGGCAGATGCAGTTTAATGTGGATAGGTGTGAGGTTATCCACTTTGGTGGTAAGAATAGGAAGGCAGAGTATTATCTGAATGGTGTCAAGTTAGGAAAAGGGGACGTACAACGAGATCTGGGTATCCTAGTGCATCAGTCACTGAAAGGAAGCATGCAGGTACAGCAGGCAGTGAAGAAAGCCAATGGAATGTTGGACTTCATAACAAGAGGAGTTCAGTATAGGAGCAAAGAGGTCCTTCTGCAGTTGTACAGGACCCTAGTGAGACTGCACCTGGTGTACTGTGTGCAGTTTTGGTCTCCAAATTTGAGGAAGGATTTTCTTGCTATTGAGGGCGTGCAGCGTAGGTTTACTAGGTTAATTCCCGGAATGGCGGGACTGTCATATGTTGAAAGACTGGAGCGACTAGGCTTGTATACACTGGAATTTAGAAGGATGAGAGGGGATCTTATCGAAACGTATAAGATTATTAAGGGGTTGGACACGTTAGAGGCAGGAAACATGTTCCCAATGTTGGGGGATTCCAGAACAAGGGGCCACAATTTAAGAATAAGGGGTATGCCATTTAGAACGGACTTGAGGAAAAACTTTTTCAGTCAGAGAGTTGTGAATTTGTGGAATTCTCTGCCTCAGAAGGCAGTGGAGGCCAATTCTCTGAATGCATTCAAGAGAGAGCTAGATAGAGCTCTTAAGGATACCAGAGTTAGGGGGTATGGGGAGAAGGCAGGAACGGGTACTGACTGAGAATGATCAGCCATGATCACATTGAATGGTGCTGCTGGCTCGAAGGGCTGAATGGCCTACTCCTGCACCTATTATCTATTGTCTATTGTCTAATATTTTTGTCCACTCATTGCAAATTTGTGATCCCCTTTTTTTCTGCCATGTATATTATATTGTTCTTCAGCTGGTATTGCTGTGGGCACAGAATATTTTTTAATCATTAAGTGGTGCAGATGTCATAAGCGAGGCCGGCATCAGATGCATCCATAATTTGCCTTGAGAAGATGTTGAGTTTCTTATTACTTGAATTTCTGCAGTCTCTGCAATACTTCAACAGTACTGTTGTATAGGATTTTGACTCGGTGACTGAAGAAATGGCAAAAAAAGGTTCATGTCAGGATGGTATGTGATTTGGAAGGGAAAATGCAGGTGTTGAGGTTTCCATGTGCCTGGTTTTCTTGTCCTCTATGATGATACAGTTTGTAGGGCTTTTTGAGATCCTGTGAAGGAAACCTGGGTTATTTCTAATGGTGCATTTGTCAACAGAACACACTGCAGACAAGGAGAGGCTGAACACCAAGACTTGTGAACGAAATGTTAACACAGAGGGATACTTTCTGCTATGTTGTGTTTTGTTGGAAATGCGTTCACCAAGGCACATGGAGACTATATATTGTGATACTTGTAGTTGGAGAAAATGTTTAAGTTGCCAAAACATCAATTGGTTGCCAAGGATGACTCAACGTTTGTCCTGCTTTTGTAGGCATATTAATCCCATGAATTAGCTGAAACCAGTTTGCATTGTGGGAAAGCGATGATTAGTTTTGTTTAGAGATGCAGCATGCAAACAGGCCCATCGCCCTACTGAGTCCCTGCCAACCAACGATCACCCGCACATTAGTTCTATGTTATCCCAGTTTTGCATCTTACACAGTAGGGGAAATTTACGGAAGCTAATCAACCTACAACCCTGCACGTATTTGGGATGTGGGAGGAAGCTGGAGCACCCAGAGAAAATCCACACGTTCACAGGGAGAACGTACAAACTCCGTACAGACAGCACCCGTAGTCAGGGCCGTTTTTACAGCATTATGGGCCCCCGGGCAAAGCAGTGTACTGGGGCCCCTACCGTTACTCTCCCCCACCCCCCTTTCCCTACCAGCCCCCCCCCCCTGTCGTGCCGGCGAAAAGCACTTACCGAAAAGCACTTAGCGATGGACTTAGGGTGCTACATTGTTGCGAAAAGCACTTACAGATCGCTGTGAGAAGCACTTAGGGATGGAAAATGTTGCGAAAAAAGCACTTATTGAACCTACATTTTTAAAGTAGTATTTATTTATTGCAAGTCACTTAACATACACAGATCAGCATGGGGCCCCTATGCTCGTGGGGCCCCGGGCAAGTTCCCATCAGGCCCATGCGTTAAGACGGCCCTGCCCGTAGTCAGCACTAAACCTGGGTCTCTGGTGCTGTAACTACCACAGCGCCACCGTGCTGCCCAGATGTCTCTAATATTCTTTAGAGGAACTGCAGTCAGAAGCTGAGGGAGGGGGTATGAGTTGGATGCGGGTGTTCACCAATACCATGGGAATTGGAAGATTGCTGAGCATTGGCCTGTTTGTTATATCCCATTAGTGAAGAGAGTTCAGCAGTAGAGATTTGAGTCATCAATGTGTTAAAAGGGAACTTTTATCTGTTCCTATTCCAAACATTACTGAATCTTGAATCTGCTGGCAGGATTCAGAGTGCTGAGCATGTTCATTTGTTGTGCTCAGCAGCTGTTTTTCAATGAAAGCAAGAGAAAACATTTTCAGCGTAGTCGATTAAATTTCACTCGCTGTTTTCTCTCTCACTTCTTTCTTTAATCCCTTACATTTTTCTTGTAATTGTTGAATCAGCCTTATTCAGTGGCAGCATGCTTGCCACAGTGGACGGCAATCTATGCATAATGAGCCCCAGAGCAGTCATTTCACTGACTAGCCAAGTACCAATTACACTCTGGGGAGTTTCCAAGTGTTCTCGTGTCTTGCACTATGATAAAGCTCAATGGCATTTTATATGTTCTGTAGCTGGGTCAACATTTATGTCTTCAAAATATATTCATTTAACTATTAAGGCACGGCATGTATGTAAATCTTTTGGACTTTTTCTGCATCTAGAAATGATATGAAAGGTTTGTCACAGGCCAAAAATTTAAACCACACTTTAATTGCAAATGCATGCTGTTGTTTTGCGGCATTTCGATTCATCACTTTTTTAGTTTAGTTTAGCAATACAGCGCAGAAACAGGCCCTTCGGGCAATTTACATTCATACCAATCCAATTAACCTACAAACCTGTACGTCTTCTGAGTGTGGGAAACTGAAGATCTCGGAAAAAACCCACGCAGGTTACGAGGAGAATGTACAAACTCCGTACAGACAGCACCCAGTCAGGATCGAACCCAGGTCACTGGCGGTGTAAGCCTGTAAGTAGCTCTATCGCTAAGCCACGGTGTTGTGAATGTGATCACAACATGAAGATTTGTCATACTCCACCCCTGGAAGAGACTAGCACTTTCATGATGAGAAAATGCCAAAAGAAATTGGAGATTATGTAATTTCTGTACTCCCACTAATTTCTACATCCACACCACCTGAGCACAGTACAGCATTTTCCACCACTTGCTATCAGAAGTCTCTCAAAAGTTTTCCCAGCACACTTTTGTCTTGGAATAAATATATGTTATGCAAGAGGGAAAATGAAAATATTAATGATTTGGAAGAGGGAATTAGAAGCAACACTAGCAAGTTTGCGGATGACACAAAGCTGGGTGGCAGTGTAAACTGTGAAGAGGATGTTAGGAGATTGCAGGGAGACCCGGACAGGTTGAGTGAATGGGCAGATGCGTGGCAGATGCGGTATAATATAGATAAATGTGAGGTTATCCACTTTGGCAGCAAAAACAAGGAGGCAGATTATTATCTCAATGGAGTAAGGTTAGGTAAGGGGGAGGTGCAGCGAGACCTGGGTGGCCTTGTACACCAGTCACTGAAAGTTGGCGAGCAGTTACAGCAGGCAGTGAAGAAAGCTAATGGAATGTTGGCGTTCATAACAAGAGGATTTCAGTATAGGAGTAAAGAGGTTCTTCTGCAGTTGTATAAGGCCCTGGTAAGACCACATCTGGAGTATTGTGTACAGTTTTGGTCTCCTAATTTGAGGAAGGACATCCTTGTAATTGAGGCAGTGCAGCGTAGGTTCACGAGATTGATCCCTGGGATGGCGGGACTGACATACGAGGAAAGATTGAAAAGACTAGGATTGTATTCACTGGAGTTTAGAAGGATGAGAGGGGATCTTATAGAAACTTATAAAATTATAAAAGGACTGGACAAGCTAGATGCAGGAAAAATGTTCCCAATGTTGGGCGAGTTCAGACCAGGGGCCACAGTCTTAGAATAAAGGGGAGGCCATTTAAAACTGAGGTGAGAAGGAACTTTTTCACCCAGAGAGTTGTGAATTTGTGGAATTCTCTGCCACTTAGGGCAGTGGAAGCCAAATCACTGGATAGATTTAAGAGAGAGTTAGATAGAGCTCTAGGGGCTAGTGGAATCAAGGGATATGGGGAGAAGGCAGGCACGGGTTTTTGATTGGGGACTATCAGCCATGATCACAATGAATGGCGGTGCTGGCTCGAAGGGCCGAATGGCCTCCTCTCCTCCTGCATCTATTTTCTATGTTTCTATCTATACTGATGACAATGCACTGTCACTTGTTTTTATTAAATACCAGCATTAAAATCACATTCCTATGTGACTCAGTCAATGAGTTTAAAGGAAGTGCACTGATTATTTACAGAACACATATAAACAGGAAGAACTAAAAATGTGTAGGAAGGCTAACCAAAGCCCATTCTCTTGTTTTGATGAATTTGTCAAATGTTACAAGAAGTGTAGAGTCGTGGAGTCATAGAGTGATACAGTTTGGATTCAGGCCCTTCCGCCCAACTCGCCCACACCGGCCAACATGTCCCAGCTACAGTAGTCCCACCTGCCTGTGCTTGGTCCATATCCCTCCAAACCTGTCCTATCCATGTACCTAATTGTTTCTTAAATGTTAAGATAGCCCAGCCTCAATTACCTCATCTGGCAGCTTGTTCCATACACCCACCACCCTTTCTGTGACATTACCCCTCAGATTCCTATTAAATCTTTTCCCCTTCACCTTGAACCTTTGTCTTCTGGTCCTCAATTCCCCTATTCTGGGCAATAGGCTCTGTGCATCCACCCAATCTATTCCTCTCATGATTTTGCACACCTCTATAAAATCGCCCCTCATCCTACTAAGCTCCAAGGAATAGAAACGCAGCCTACTCAACCTCTCCCAATAGCTCACACCCTCTAGTCCTGGCAACATCCTCGTAAATCTTTTAATAATAATAATAATAATAATAATATTCATTTATTGTCATTGCAACGAGTACAACGAAATTAAAAAATAGCCAATCCTGACGGTGCGTACAAACATATATGCAATAAATGCAAAAACAAATAAATACATAAATACAATTAAATACAATTATATTAAGTACAAGATTTTTTAACGGTGTTGCCTAGTGCAAAGGTAGTGTTCAGTTCTCGTATGGCCCTGGGGTAAAAACTGTTCTTAAGTCTGTTTGTTCGGGATTTGATCGACCTGAAACGTCGACCAGAGGGCAGATGAACAAACAGACGGTGGCCGGGGTGGGATGGATCTTTTATTATTTTGCCTGCTCTACTGAGGCAGCGTAGGCTGAACAGGTGCTCCAGGGAGGGCAGTGAGCAGCCGATGATCTTCTGGGCCGTCGTGATGACCCTCTGAAGGGCCTTCCTGTCCTTTTCTGAGCAGCTGGCATACCATGTGGTTATACAGTATGCCAGCACACTCTCGATGGAGCAGCGATAGAAGGACAACATGAGCTTCTCCTGCAGGTTGGTTTTCCTGAGGATCCTCAGGAAGTGGAGTCTCTGCTGTGCCTTCTTTACTGTGGTGATGGTGTTGGTAGACCAGGTAAGATCCTCTGCGATGTGCGTACCCAGGAACCTGAAAGCTGGTACCCTTTCCACACAGACCCCATTGATGTAGAGTGGGTCGTAATCTCCACTGGTTTTTCTAAAGTCAATTATAAGTTCCTTTGTTTTGGAGGAGTTCAGGACCAGATTGTTCACTGAACACCATGCTGCCAGCCTTTGGATTTCATCCCTATAGGCTGTCTCATCTCCTTCTGAGATGAGTCCAACCACAGTCGTGTCATCCGCGAACTTGATGATGGTTTCATATAACATGGTGCACTTTGAGAAAGCTGATTTCCATGTACAGCAATTGCTGATATAAACAACCCACAACTCTATTTTTCCCTCCAATTAGCTCTTCGTGTCTGAAAATAATGAAATAATGCTTCCTGTTCGACATGGTGCTTCCTAATGACTGCAGTACAAGCTGTGAAGAGATACCACAGTCTGTGTGATGCTTAGGTTGGTACCCTAACAACCAGGAGCCTGACAAGGATCGGCTCCAGGCTGTTGCAGCTCAGCTTGTCATCATTCAGTTCAGCTTGGTTTCCAGCAAACGGTGCAGGCTTGGGCTCGAAGGTCACAAGCATGTAGCAAAGTTGTCATTATGAGTAAAAGCATCATTTTTGAAACTCACCATATGACTTCCTGGCTCCGCAGCTAAATCTCGTCACTCGTCAGTTGCTGGTGTACAGTAATCTTCTGTTAAAATTTTGGAAATTGGCAAAAATCCCAGAGAAATGGCATAAGGTCAACTGAAGTCTGTCAAGTAATGATAGACAGACACAGTCCCATATTCTAGCCCAGACTACTTCAATGTTAAGTGCATTAACAAAGATCCAATTAAACCCAAGACCCGAGATCTTCTGCAGTTCCAAGGCTTTGTCAGATCATCCCTTTACACCCATTCAAATCTCCCACCCATTTAACCTCAGCTCCATAATGGGTTGAACATTTGCACATTGCCTTACCATCCTTTTTTCTGTTTGTGCTGTCTTCAGTGGTCTCAGCCAATGCTTGTGGCCTGTAGTAAATGAGTTTACAAGTTGTGAATTAATACCATTGTTGAGATGCTCAGATATATTGTCTTCCACTAATCTAATCAGATACATGTAAACAACAGATGAGATGAAATCTTTGCAGCCTGCCACCACAATAGTGAATACCTATGCACAATTAAACAGCTGGTTGGAAGTGGAAATTCCAAGCTCATTCCCATCTGTAACAAAGGCAGAGATCAGCTTCTGATTAGGCTGACTCATTTGTAACCATTGTCAGTCAAAACAGCTAGTTAAATGATAATTTCTTTCTTATCCTAAAATCACACTGATTCAACTGCTGCAACATCACCAAACAAACTGTGCCCTCTTTCACGGAGGGGGACAAGAGCTTCTGACTTTTGGGAATACTACCACCTGCAGATTTGCAAAACTGTAAAATTGTAAATTTGTCCCTTCCGAACGGAGACCTGACCTTTGTTTCCTGGGTCGTGTCTCCGTTCCTGCTGCGGCCTATCATCGGCCCAACTCCTGGAGCTGGCGGCCTCCATCAGCGGAGCCGGCCGTCCTCGGAGGATGCGGGAGCGGCTGCGACTCGCCTTAGGCTCGGGCTGCGTGGATGCCGACATCGGGAGCTTCGGCAGCGGCAGCGTGTTCGCCCGCCCCGGATCACGGGGCTTGGGTCGGCCCGCTGCGGACCTTTCACCGTCCGGCGCGGCCTGGAACGTGGCAACGACAACAGCCTGACCGCGGGAGAAGACGGCAGGGGAGAAGAAAATACATTCTGGCCTTCCATCACAGTGAGGAGGGGACTGGAGGAGACTCACTGTGATGGATGTTTCTTTTTTTTGTGTTGGTTGGGGTTGTGTAATTTGCTTATTTTACTGCTTTTATTGTTGGACTGTGGGTGACTAAATTTCGCCCAAAAAACTTGTTTTTTGGATGACAAATAAAGATATCCTGAATCCTGAATTTCCATCCAAGTCAACTCTCCATCCATCACCTTTCCTTTATTATCATTGTATCTAAATCCTGGTAATCCATACCCAGAACTACTGCACCAACCCATTTGACAGGAGTGTCAGGGGTTATGGGGAGAAGGCAGGAATTGGGTTAGGAGAGATAGATCAGCCATGATTGAATGGTGGAGGTGTCTTTAGTCAGTGGGTGGTGAATCTGTGGAATTCTTTGCCACAGAAGGCTGTAGAAGCCAACTCAATGGATATTTTTAAGGCAGAGATAGATTCTTGATTAGCACAGGTGTCAGAGGTTATGGGGACAAGGCAGGAGAATGGGATTAGGAGGGAGAGATAGAGCAGCCATGATTGAATGGCAGAATAGACTTGATGGGCTGGATGACCTAATTCTACTCATATTCCCTACAATATCACATATGAAGTATTCCAGGGGAACAAGAAGGCAGGTCACCAACGTTCTCAAGGGCTATTGGGGATGCGCAGTAAATGTTGGCCCTAATATAAATGAATATATAAAACAGTTCCTTTCTGCTCTTTTCACCTTGTTTCTATTTTACCTAGCTCTTAACATTAGCACTTTTAGATGCATCTTTATGGAAATTCTTAACTATGACTCTCAAAATCTATTACAGTTTCTGGCAATGTTTCATTCACAATATTATGAAATGCATAATGAATTAATAGTTTATTTTATATAAGTGTGGGAAGGAAATAGTTTGATGAGATAGCAAGGCAATGTGAGAATGTTCAAGATTACCATTGCTTTGACAGTCATTAAAAAACACAGGTGTTTCAGTATACACAGCCCCCAGCCTATCATATTCTTGAATATAATTTCAAGTAATATATCACAACGTACAGTACAACTGAAGCCACACAATTAAAAAGGAAAATTGAAAATATGACAAAGATAGACACAAAATGCTGGCGTAACTCAACGGGTCGGGAAGCATCTCTCGAGAAAAGGAAATAGGTGACGTTTCGGGTCGGAACCCTTTCATAATCCTGAAAATATGACATATTGGTAACATCCTCTGTCCAGGTAAATTAAATGTAATAATCAGTAAGTGCAGGTGTGTTCTTGTCAAACTAATGCACCCTCCACCCTCCATAGGATTTACTACATTAGAGCAAACGTCGTATCTATTCCCTATTAACAACTAGAAATTCCAGTATTGACTAAGAAGGGTGTGTCTGCATTCACGGTTTCATGGATATTATTTCCAAAAGCAGCTTTATTTTGTTTTTGTCCAATCCATTTAGTGATCTGCTCTCAATGGGATTTTATTGCTTAATCGGGTAATATCTCAACCCAAATCTTCTTTACCTCCTTTATCAATCACCTTTTGTCTATAATAAAGCCAGAAACGGGGACGATTGGACAATGTTCAGTTTATTCTGCCACTCTTCCACATGCAATAAGAGAATGTTCGAGCTTAATCATTACTCCACTGTCAGGCAATTACCATCTTTGACAGAAGGTATTTATTTCACAAAATGCTGGAGTAACTCAGCAGGTCAGGCAGCATCTCAGGAGAGAAGGAATGTGTGACGTTTCGGGTCAATAGACAATAGGTGCAGGAGTAGGCCATTCAGCCCTTCGAGCCAGCACCGCCATTCAATGCGATCATGGCTGATCACTCTCAATCAGTACCCCGTTCCTGCCTTCTTAACTCAACAGTGGAGAAGTGGCACCTGCTGCTCATTATATTTTGACTTGCCTGCAGGCTTGCTTGCTTCCTCTCCTTACCCCACACCTTCCCCATCGGATGCTGCAGCACAGTGACGCAAGAGGCAGAGTTGCTGCTTTACAGCGCCAGAGACCCAGATTCGATCCTGACCATGGGTGCTGACTATGTGGTTTGTACCTTTACCCTGTGACCCGGGTTTTCTCCGGGCGCTCCGGGTTCCAAAGACGTACAGGTTAGTAGGTTAATTGGCTTCTGTAAAAATTGTAAATTGTCAAGACAATAGACAATAGGTGCAGGAGTAGGCCATTCAGCCCTTCGAGCCAGCACCGCCATTCAATGCGATCATGGTTGATCACTCTCAATCAGTACCCCGTTCCTGCCTTCTCCCCATACCCCCTCACTCCGCTATCCTTAAGAGCTCTATCCAGCTCTCTCTTGAAAGCATCCAACGAACTGGCCTCCACTGCCTTCTGAGGCAGAGAATTCCACACCTTCACCACTCTCTGACTGAAAAAGTTCTTCTTCATCTCTGTTCTAAATGGCCTACCCCTTATTCTTAAACTGTGGCCCCTTGTTCTGGACTCCCCCAACATTGGGAACATGTTTCCTGCCTCTAATGTGTCCAATCCCCTAATTATCTTATATGTTTCAATAAGAAACCATTCGAGACCATTCTTCAGACTGATGTCAGGGGGGCGGGACAAAGGAAGGATATAGGTGGAGACAGGAAGATAGAGGGAGAACCTGGAAGGGGGAGGGGAAGAGAAGGACAGAGGAACTATCTAAAGTTGGAGAAGTCAATGTTCATACCGCTGGGCTGCAAGCTGCCCACGCGAAATATGAGGTGCTGTTCCTCCAATTTCCGGTGGGCCTCACTATGGCACTGGAGGAGTCCCATGACAGAAAGGTCAGACTGGGAGTATAACAACCATCTTCAAAGACCTCACCATTGGTACGGTAAGGGTTTCAATGAGATCATTTATGGAATAAGTTGCATAAAACTGGTATAAGGACATGTCATTCACTGGATATTCTGCAGTGACTAATTCTTCTCTTGTTCCCCAAAGTTTATCCAACATTTATCCAGTTCAAATGAAACAACATAACAGTGCAGCCTGCATGATCAGCAGCTCATTCGCCTTCACTAGCGGATGTTTCCACTAGTGGGAGAGTCTAGGACTAGAAGTCATAGCCTCAGAATTAAAGGGCGTTCTTTTAGGAAGGAGATGAGAAGGAATTTCACATCTTGTGAATTTAATAGAAACATAGAATTTGTGGAATTCTCTGCCACAGAGGGCAGTGGAGGCCAAATCACTGGATGAATTTAAGAGAGTTAGATAAAGCTCTAGGGGCTAGTGGAATCAAAGTGGGGAGAAGGCAGGCACGGGTTATTGATCATGGACGATCAGCCATGATTACAATGAATGGTGGTGCTGGCTCGATGGTGGTGCTTGCGGGCCAAATGGCCTCCTCCTGCACTTATTTTTTATGTTTCTATGAATTTCATTAGTCAGAGGGTGGTGAATCTGTCAAATTCTTTGCAAAGTGCTGGAATAATTCAGTAGGTCATGCTGCATCCCTGGAGAACAGGGATGATCTTATAGATGTGTATAAAATCATGAGAGGAATTGATATGAAAAATGCAGAGTCTTTCACCCAGAATAGGGGAATCAAGAACTAGAGGAGCATTCTTCCGTGGGAGAGAATCAGTCTGAAGATGGGTGAGTTTTTGGGTCGGAACTCATCTTCAGACTGATTGTAGTATCCATGTTCTGCAGAGATGCTCCTTCACCGATGAGTGACTCCATTTCTTTGTGTCTTCTTTTGTAAACCAGCATCTGAAGTTCCTTGTTTCTACTTTGTTTAACTGCTGCTGCTGTAAGTATTAAATTATCCTAGGTTTCCTCACTTTCAGCAGCTCCATTCATCATTTAATATTGTTTTAGGAAAGCACAGGGATTCAGTCATACTGCAAAACCTGACACAATGGGATCAGATTACACAGCACTCTCAACCTTCAAACCTATGTCCTCTAATTCTTACCGATGATAGGCACAAAAATGCTAGAGTAACTTAGCAGGTCAGGCAACACCTCTGGAGAAAAGGAATAGGTGATGTTTCGGGTCGGAACCCTATTTTGAAGTTCTCTTCTCTCCCACGGAAGAATGCTCCTCTAGTTCTTGATTCCCCTACTCTGGGTGAAAGACTCTCTGCATTTTTCATATCAATTCCTCTCATGATTTTATACACATCTATAAGATCATCCCTTAGCTTCCTGCTCTCCAAGGATGAAGACCTAGACTGCCTAACTCTCCTTTTAGGTTAGGCCCATGAGTCCTGGCAACATTGCCATAAATTTTCTCTGCATTCTTTCCAGCTTAATGATATCCTTCCTATAGCAGGGTGATCACAACTGAACACAATATGTCTGAAGAAGGGTCTCGACCCGAAACGTCACCCATTCCTTCTCTCCCGAGATGCTGCCTGACCTGCTGAGTTACTCCAGCATTTTGTGAATAAAACAATATGTCAAATGCAGTCTCACTAGCTGTGACATAACATACCACCTTCTATATGCAATACCCTGACTGATGGAAGCCAATGAACCAAAAGTCTTGTTGATCACCCTTTCTACCTGTGACATCATTTTCAGGGAACTATGTACCTGCACTCCTCTGCTATCCTTCTACTGCACTCCACTCCACAAGGCCTGCTATTTACTGTGAAGGTCTTGACCTGATTTGATTTCCGAAAATGCAACACCACCTCGAACAGAATCATAAACCCACAGCGTGCAAACAGGCCCTTCGGCCCAACTTGCCCACACCAACCAACATATCCCTACACTAGTCCCATCTGCCTGTGTTCAGCCCATATCTCTCTAACCCTATCCTATCCATGCACCTTAAGAACCCAATGTTACTTAAACATTGTGATAATACCTTCCTCAACTACCTCCTCCAGCAGCTCATTCCATACACCCACTAACCTACATGTAAAAAGGTTACCCCTTAAGTTCCGAATAAATCTTTCCTCTCTCACCATAAATCCATGCCCTCTGGTATCTGCATCTGGTATCACTTATCTGCATTAATTTCCATTAGCCACTCATCAGGCAACTTGCCCAACTGATTAGGATTTTGCTATAATTTGTGATAACCATCTACACTGTCTATGATACAGCTGCTTTAGTGTCATCTGCAAACTTATTCATCATGCCTTGAATACTCTCATCCAATTTGTTGACATAAAAAATAAACAGCAATGAGTCCAGCACCAATCCCTGAGACACACCACTACTCACAGACCTCCAGACCGAAAAACATTCCACCACCACCTTCTGCTTCCTTCCATAAAGCCAGATCCAGGATTTTTGTAGGGTTACAGAGAAAGGAAAACCATTTTGCATTTGCAAATAAGGTTGTCATTAAAGTTCCCTGCAAAATGTTTCTTGAATGTAATCTAAAAAGTGTGTTCAATGCAATTTTTTTAAAAACTAGTGTCATGTGAAAGACAGTAATAGCCAATATGTTACAAAGAACTGCAAGGATCTGTTTCCATTTATTTCTTCATATTTTATATATTACTATAAGATAATTTTAAGCTATTTCAGTTTGCACTACAATCATGTGCCATTCTGCTGTTTTGCACTTGTCAATGTATGTAGTGTTGTATTACTGTATGTATATTGTTTACTGTGAGCTTCATATGAATGAGCAATTTCATTGCACCCTGGTGTATATGGCAATCAATTAAGATGAAGACACCAGGAACTGCAGATACTAGTTTACAAAAAAAGATGCAAAAAAAACAACCTGGATGCAGATGAGGGTTTACTTTGATTGGTCGATAGTTGAACATGGGCCAGAGATGAAAATTCAAAAATTGTGAGATAAAATTTAAGTAGAGAAGAGGCATGAAATGTAAAGCCAGAGGAAGGAATATAGGAGGTGGGCAGAGGGGAAAGGAACAGCCAGGGCAAAGGGGGGAGGGGGTGTTTGTAGGTTATTTACCTAAAATTGGAGAATTCAATAGGGCTACAGGCTTCCTCTATTACCAAAATGAGGCCATGCTCAATTTTAGGTAACTAATCTACAAATACCACCCTACCCTTCCACTCACCCACCGCCCCCCACTATCACTTGTCAGGTTTTGTCCTACCCCGACCTCTCTTCCAGCTTTCTCCCCTATTACAGTCAGTCTAAAGAAGGCTCCCGATCTGAAACGTCACCTATCCATGTTTGCCAGAGGTGCTGCCTGACCAGTTGAGTTACTTCAGCACTTTATGTCTTTTCTTTAGCAAGAAACAAACCTAGTTCAATATAATCACAACATAACTGTATGAAAGTATGTATGATGTATTTCTTATACAAGACATCTCCTTCATAGATTGAGAAATCAAAAGCATCATACATTTTACAGATCTTGTGACCTAATCTTTACAAGCAAAACTTGAAAAAGAATTGTAATAGTCATAATGATAAATATTTTTGTGATTTGGTTGGGAAGTGATTCCCAGTAAATGTTCTAAAGGACAAATAATTGAATTCCATTTAAGGTCACATTTTAGATCTACACAGATATAATAACAGATATCTTAACAAAAAGGACATATTTACAGTAAACCATATTATTTTGGGACACAATAACACAAACCATATTATTTTGGGACACATATTAAATGTGGGACACATTAAATTTGGGACGCATATTAAATTGTGCTATTGATATGTGTAGGAAGGAACTGCAGATGCTGGTTTACATCGAAATGCTGGAGTAACTCAGCAGGACAGGTAGCATCTCTGGAGAGAAGGAATGGGTGAGGTTTCGGGTCAAAATCCTTCTTCAGACTCTCTTCAGTCAGGGGAGAGGGTCTAGAGATATGGAAGGGTAAGATGTGAAAATGACAGATCAAAGCAGATGTTGTTATGGAAATGTAGAATGGTTCATTATTAGATGAGTGAAAGGTGGCAACGAGGCATAAAATCAGAAATATTTAATCAAGAGGACAGTAGAACTAGTCAGAGACCAAGGATGGGGGAGGGACGGAGAGAGAGAGAAAGCAAAGGTTACTTGAAGTTACTTGCTGGCCAAGCGAAATATGAGGTGCTGTTCCTCCAATTTGCGTTGAGCCTCACTCTGCTGTTGATATTCCTAACAAACGAATAGTTCAATTTACGGATGATAGCAAATTTTGGATTAGGGCAAAAGGATGATTCAATATAGACATGGGCAGAGATGAATGAAGTTTGAAAAATCCCTTACTTCTTGAGGAAGTGACCCTCCAGAAAATGAATGTATTTTTGTTATTTGTAGATTTACTAAATTAATTAAATGCTTACCCATTCAGGATTTATTCATTTGAAAATGTGAAAGTTTAATTCAGAACAGAGAGACTGTTCACTTAAGTATCACTTAAATAACTCAACATTCTGAATTTAAAGAGGGAGACATATTTCCATATGCAATTGTTTTTGCACAATAACAAGTGGAATTATAAAGAGGTGGCGCAGTGATGCAGCTTGTAGAGCTGCTGCCTCACAGCACCAGAGACGCTGGCTCGATCCTGACCTCAGGTGCTGTCTGTATGGGCTTTGACAATAGACAATAGGTGCAGGAGTAGGCCATTCAGCCCTTCGAGCCAGCACCGCCATTCAATGCGATCATGGCTGATCACTCTCAATCAGTACCCCGTTCCTGCCTTCTCCCCATACCCCTTCACTCCACTATCCTTAAGAGCTCTATCCAGCTCTCTCTTGAAAGCATCCAACGAACTGGCCTCCACTGCCTTCTGAGGCAGAGAATTCCACACCTTCACCACTCTCTGACTGAAAAAGTTCTTCCTCATCTCCGTTCTAAATGGCCTACCCCTTATTCTTAAACTGTGGCCCCTTGTTCTGGACTCCCCCAACATTGGGAACATGTTTCCTGCCTCTAATGTGTCCAATCCCCTAATTATCTTATATGTTTCAATAAGATCCCCCCTCATCCTTCTAAATTCCAGTGTTCTTTCTGTGACTGCATGAGTTTCCTCCAGGTGTTCCAGTTTCCTCCCACATCCCATTGTCATGCAGGTTTATAGCTTAATTGACCTCTGTAAATTACCCCCAGTGTGCAAGTGGTAGATGTAAAAGTGGGATAACATAGAACGAGTGTGTACAGGTAATCAATGTGAACACGGGTCCATGGGTCTGTTTCCATGCTTTATCTCAAAACTAAACTTAACTATTATGAAAAGCATTCACACCAAACTCATAAACAAGTCACAATGCAAGAATATATGCCTTAATGACCTCAGGATATTCCAAACACGTGACAGCAAATGAAATGCATTTGAAGCGTAATCTATGTCAGAATGAAGGAAGTTGATTTGTGTTCTCCGGTGCCTCAGAGCAACATAATAAAGCGATGACTGATGATCAGGAACAGCAAAAGGAAGTAGTTGCTTGACACAACAGAAGTTCAAAAGCAGTGGCTCTAAATATAACCATTGACAAGATAGCAAGGCAGTTGAAGTTTTAATAATGCACGATCTTAGCATTTGTTTCTAGTCCTATAAGATAATTTTATATGTAAAAACCAACTCCCATACATAAATATTTCAAAATATAATGGAATTTGAAGTATGTTTTAATCATAATAATCTTGTTTGGCTAGCTCATCATCTGGCTTTATGTCATGTAATATGTGAACCTGACAAAGTTCAACGTCATCTGGAAAGAACCTGGTTGCTTAACTAATAACACATTCCCCACCTTAACCATCCTGGAGTGTGTAACATTTACAAAATGCATAGCAGTCACTTCCTTAGGCTATTCCAACAGCATCTCCCATACCTACGGGTTTATAAACAAGAAGAGCATGGGCAGCAGGCACATGAAGAGGCCACCGATACCCGTTAGATCTCTTGCAAGCTGCACAATTCTGAATTAATAACATTATGACCACTGACAGGGGAAGTGAATAACATTGATTATCTTGTTGCAATGGCACCTGTCACGGGGTGGGAAATATTAGGCAGCAAGTGAACAGTCAATTCTTGAAGTTGATGTGTTGGATGCAGGAGAAATGGGCAGGAGTAAAGACCTGAGCGACATTGACAAGGGCCAAATTGTTATGGCCAGACGACTGGGTCAGAGCATCTCTGAACCGGCAAGGCTTGCGGGGTGTTCCGACAGGTGAGTATCTACCGACAGTGGTCCGAGGAGGGACAAACCACAAACTGGCGACAGGGTGTTGGGCGCCCAAGGCTCATTGATGCACGAGGGCAACAAATTTATCCTGTCTGGTCCGAACCAACAGAAGGTCTGCTGTGGCACAAGTCACAGAAAATGTTAATGGTGATCACGGGAGGAATGTGTCACTGTACATCGCACCCTGCTGCGTATGGGGCTGCACACGAAGGACCAACAGCATATTAGGCAGGTGGTCATAATGTTTTGGCTCATCAGGTCATAATGCTTTGGCTGATCAGTGTATCATCCTTCTTTCATGGTTGATACTAAATCCTGGACGTTCCTGTGCAACAAGACTATGGGAGTACTTTCACCAGAAGGATGAACCTGTTCAAAAACCACCTTTTTAAGTGCACTTGGGAGTGGACAATAAGTGTCCACAAATGAAACATGCAATAGATGACCGGAACTGTACACAGTACTCCAAATATGGCCTTATCAATGTCTTGTATATGTGTAACTCCTGTACTCAATACCCTGATCGATGAACACTAAAGTGCCAAGCACCTTCTTCAGCACCCTGTCTACCTTTGTCACCACTTTCATGGAACTGTGTATCTGCACCAGTGTAAACTCCACACTGACAGGGTTGAACCTGGATTCCTGGATTGTAAAGCAGCAACAGTAAGTATTGTGCCAACATGCAGATGGAACCACACAGACTGCAATCAACATTGGAGAGGTCAAGACAGCTATTTAAAGATGGAGTCATTAACTTGGTGAGGAAGTATTAACATAGATGTTTAAATGTAAGTTCACATCCAATTAAAATAATTGAATAAAAAAGGACTGAAGAAGGATCCTGACCCAAAACATCACCTATTCACATTTTTTGTAACCCAGCATCTGTAGTTTCTTGTTTCAACACAATTGAATAATTTCAAGAAGTCACAAAAGCAACAGACTGAGAATTATTCTTAAATGTAGTTAATACACACTCACAGAAAATGTTCCATGGGCTTCAGCATAATAGACTGTGAGCTAAAAAGTTAACATTCATAAAATTGATACCAATTTTTGACTTGGTGCAGAGCCTGATTTAGTGTTTAAGATGGAGTTTAAGAATAACAACAAGAACATGAGAATTAGCTGCAGGAGAAGGTCATTCAGACCATTGAGCCTGCTCCACCATTCAACAAGATCATGGCTGATCTTCTACGTTAATGCTATTTTTGAGCACACTCCATATATTCCTCTGTTCCCTTAATAACTAGTTGCCCATTGTTTTCAATTTTGAATGATTCAATAATCAAATTTTCACATCCTTCACTGAATGAGAATGCAGAGATTCTCTTAGCCTTTTCTGACATTGCCATCCCAGCATCCCTGGAACCATGTCTGCTGATTCTCTATCCATACACTGAATGGCAGGTAGCACAGAGAACAGTGTCACAAAGGCCCTATGTAATTCCAAAATTCCTCTCAGCCTATTCATCAATATAGATTGTAAATAGATGTGGCCCAAGCTCTGATCATTGTGGTACACTATCCGTTTGTTTTAAAATAATCTGCATTGGGGACTCAACCACTCATTATGCAACATCTCTAAGTTTGCGGATGACACGAAGCTGGGTGGCAGTGTTAGCTGCGAGGAGGATGTTAGGAGGCTGCAGAGTGACTTGGATAGATTAGGCGAGTGGGCAAATGCATGGCAGATGCAATATAATGTGGATAAATGTGAGGTTATCCACTTTGGCGGCAAGAACAGGAAAGCAGAGAATTACCTGAATGGTGAACGATTAGGAGAAGGGGAGATGCAACGTGACCTGGGTGTCATGGTGCACCAGTCATTGAAAGCAAGCGTGCAGGTGCAGCAGGCAGTGAAGAAAGCAAATGGTATGTTGGCATTCATAGCAAGAGGATTTGAGTTTAGGAGCAGGGAGGTTCTACTGCAGTTGTACAGGGCCTTGGTGAGACCGCACCTGGAGTATTGTGTGCAGTTTTGGGCTCCTAATCTGAGGAAAGACGTTCTTGCCTTAGAGGGAGTACAGAGAAGGTTCACTAGATTGATCCCTGGGATGGCGGGACTTTCATATGAAGAAAGACTGGATAGACTAGGCTTGTACTCGCTGGAATTTAGAAGACTGAGGGGGGATCTTATGGAAACATATAAAATTCTTAAGGGGTTGGAGAGGCTAGATGCGGGAAGATTGTTCCCGATGTTGGGGGAGTCCAGAACCAGGGGTCACAGTTTAAGGATAAGGGGGAAGTCTTTTAGGACCAAGATGAGAAAACATTTCTTCACACAGAGAGTGGTGAGTCTGTGGAATTCTCTGCCACAGAAGGTAGTTGAGGCCAGTTCATTGGCTATATTTAAGAGGGAGTTAGATGTGGCCCTTTTTGCTAAAGGGATCAGGGGGTATGGAGAGAAGGTGGGTACAGGTTACTGAGCTGGATGATCAGCCATGATCATATTGAATGGCGGTGCAGGCTCGAAGGGCCGAATGGCCTACTCCTGCACCTATTTTCTATGTTTCTATTATGTTCACTATATAGAGAGCAATACATTCAGGTTTGCTGAACATTGTAGCTCTCCTCCAACAATCTGGATTACATTTTGGATACAAAATTGGCTTGTGGAAGGAGTTAGAAAGTGGTGGTGGAGGGCTGTTATTGAGTTGGAGGCCTCTGACCAGTGGTGTTGTGGGAATCGGTCCGATGCCCACTGATGTTTAGGTCCATATTAATGGATTTGGATGTTGTTAATGTGGTTGGCAAATTTGCGGATGACACCAAACATGGGAGTGTGGTGGACAGTGAAGAGGGTTAACTAGGACTATAAATAGATTAAGATGAACTGGAAAATTGGACCAAGAACTCACCTCAAGTGTGTGGTGATGAATTTTGATAAATTAAACCAGGGCAGCACTTTACACGGTAAACTGTAGGACCCTGGAGACTTCTGAAGAATTGAGAAACCTCAGAATATGAGAACATAGTTCCCTGAAAGTAGACAGGGTAGTGACAAAGGTGTCTTCATCAGTCACTCTAATCATCATCGGTCACGGCACTGAATACAGTTGGGATGTTATGTTGCAACTCTAGTTATTGGTGAGACCACACGTGGATTACTTTGTGCAGTTCTGGTTGCCCAGCTATACGAAAGATTCAGTTGGAAGGCATACAGAAAAGAATCAAGGAATTTATTGCGACTGGAGAGGTTGGATTAGAAGGAGAGGTTGGATTGGTTGGGACTTTTTCCCCTGGAACTGGGGGCTTGTACCTTATAGAGGTACATAAAATCATGAGAGGTGCAGGTAAAGTTGATGGTCACATACGTTTTCCCAGTTAGGGTGTGGAAAATATAGATTTATGGTGCGAGGGGTAAAATTTAATAGGGGGCTGAGGGATAAATCTCTCACACAGAGGGTAGTGTGTATATCTTGAATGAGCTGCCAGAAGAAGCTGGACGAGTTGGGCTGAAGGGCAAGTTTCACTGCCATATAACTCTATCTTCAACTCTAACCTACAATATTAATGAGTGTTTCTTCAATTTTCAGTACTTGCACTCCTGATCTAAAACTTCAGTCATCAAGCCGCAATGCAAAAACAAAACGGTGCACGGTGCGGCAGAGTTGCTGCCTTACAGCGATTGCAGGGCCGGAGACCCGGGTTCGATCCTGACTATGGGTGCTGTCTGTACGGAGTTTGTACGTTCTCCCCGTGACCTCGTGGGTTTTCTCCGAGATCTTCGGTTTCCTCCCACACTCCAAAGACGTACAGGTTTGTAGGTTAATAGGCTTGGTAAATGTAAAAATTGTCCCCAGTGTGTGTAGGATAGTGTTAGTGTGCAGGGATCACTGGTCGGTGGGCCGAAGGGCCTGTTTCCGCGCTGTATCTCAAAAAAAAGAGGATGTAGCCCTTGCTTTCCCTCTCTCCCCATCCCTTCCCCCTTTGTTCTCCCACCAGTCTTACTGTCTCCGACTGCATTCTATCTTTGTCCTGCCCACTCCCCTGACATCAGTCTTGCAACCCAGTATTTTTTTCTGATGTGGGTAAACCGTTGTCATTTGTCTGCTGGAATTAACATTTTAACTGATGACAGGCATTTGTGAATAATTGAGATCATTTACAATCTGCTAGGAAACATGTGAGCAATGTAATTAATTTTATAGAGATTTTAAAATGAAGATTATGAGGCTCAGAGGTGACCTTATTGAGGCTTATGAAATAATGAGGAGATAGATAAGACAGATACAATCTTTTCCCCATGGCAGAGAAGTCTAAAACTAAAGGCCATGGGTTTAAGGTGAGAGGAAAAAAAATTAAAGGAGATCTGAAGGGTATGATTTTCACACAAGGTGGCTATCTGGTACCAGCTTATGCCACGAGTTTGTCTCACCAATCACATCTCTCACCAATTCTCACCAACTTCTACAGATGCACCGAGAAAGCATTTTATCAGGATGCATCACAGCATGGTTTGGGAACAGCTCCATCTAAGACCACAAATAATTGCAGACTTGTGGACATAGCCCAGACGATCACACAAACCAAGCTCTCCTCCATTGACTCCATCTACACTTCAAGGTGCTTCGGCAAGGCCACCAGCATAATCAAGGACAAGTCTCACCCCGATCACTCCCTCTTTTCCCCTCTCCCATCAATCAAGGGGTACAGAATTGTGAAAATGCACACCTCCAGATTCAGGGACAATTTCTGCTCAGCTGTTATCAGGCAACTGAACCATCCTATCATCAACTCGAGAGCAGCCCTGACCTTCCATCAACCTCATTGGTGACCCTTGGATTATCTTTAATTGAACTTTTCTTGACTTTATCGTGCACCAAATGTTATTCCCTTTATCCTGTATCTGTACACTATGGACAACTTGATTATAATCATGAACAGTCTTTTCACTGACTGGATAACACACAACAAAAAAGCGTTTTTCACTGTACATCGGTACACGTGACAATAATAAACTAAACAAAACTGAACAAAATGTGACAATAATAAACTAAATTAAGTTGGGAGAGTCAGATACAATTCTAACATTTGAACGGCTTCCAGGAGATACTTAGATAGGAAGGATGTGGGCCTAATGTGGTGAAATGGGTTTAGTGTAGATAGGCATCTGTCAGTATTGATGAGAAGGGCCAAAATAACCCATTTCTGTGATGTACAATTCAATGAGTCTATGATCAAAAATACCTTATGTGGCTTGACAAGATAGTTCATTGTTAGCTGGTGGAAAAGCACCAGAGAGCCAGAAGCGAAATAAACAAAGATTCTATGTTTCTGAAAGCAATATGATGGTAAATATACTTTTCACTCTGCTCTTGTGAAGCTACAATATCCACAGCAGAAAGTGACAACCACACTGAACTGTTAGAAATAACCACCATCAATTTTGAGTGGCAGGAGCATAACATCAAAACCAAATCATTTCATTGTTTCTGGATTTTGCTGCATTTCAAAATTCAAGCAGGAATTGAGAAAAAACCTTGCTGAACAACTGTGCATCTTGGCCGTGCCTATTTAATTGGCTATTCTAATCCTACTCAGGCCTATACAGTTCCAATTAAGTCTGAAGCTAGCCACTCTAAAGCCTATTATACGAGCATGAATATTGTGCAGAATTATGCTAGACTAGACCCATGCATCAAGTTTGTTCCCTGCTCAAGACCTGTACACACACTAATTATTGTGGCACAGTGGTACAAATTGAGATCCAGGCCTTGGTGTCAAACCCATTCCAACCTGGCAATCAGAGATGTTCAAAAACAGTCAAAGCAGTCAAATAATCAAGCAAAAATAATATCCATAACTAAGTTAAATTTGTTTGTAAAGGTTAATATTAATAAAGGTAAAGAGAAAAGCCCATTTCCATACCTTCAATTGGATTTTTTCATCCAATTGAATAGGATCACACTTCATGGGCCAACATGGCAAACATAGGTTTCAAAGTACTTCAAAGTACTCCAAGGGAGGGTGAAGCAGGAGACTGTGATCTACCAGGTCGAATCGTCCCTTCATGAGATGGTACTTACGTGTCAGGGAATACCTGACTCCCATGGAAACACCATTCGTGCCTGTGTGAAGTCTGCTAAAGATGCAGCACCTTGGGAGAGAGGAATCTTCATGCATGTCCTGTTGCTTGATGTTTATGGCATCAGACCAAAGATGTTGGAGCTACAAGATTTCCCTCTTGGTGTATGACTGTTTGTGGATGCTGATATCCTTGGGGGAGAGCAGTAAGCAGACGGAAATGAAAATCAAAAAATCTGTACTTGTTAGAAATATAGTATGATGGAAACACTCAGCAGATCAGACAGCATCTGAGGAAAAAGAAGATAGACACAAAAAGCTGGAGTAACTCAGCAGGTCAGGGAGCATCCCTGGAGAAAAGGAATAGGTGACGTTTCGGGTCGAAACACATCTTCAGACTCAGACTTCAGAAAGAGAACCAGACAACATTTGAAGGCAGAGACCCTTTGTCAAAACTTGGAAACATCAAAGAAACATGCTCTTCTTCCCAGCCTGCCTATGATACCCTTCAAGTACTGATCTATATTAATCCCATTTCCCAGCACTTGGTCTGCAGCTTCCATGTCTTTGTGATTCCAATGCTCATCTGGTTGCTTCTTAAATATTGTGAGCGTATCTACCTCCAACACCCACTCAGGCAGTACATTCCTCGCCACCACTGAGTGTGGAGAATCTCCTCCAGCTCCCGTTAAAAAAAAAGCAAAAAACACTTCTGCCTGATCCTGTCTTCACTCTGCCCAGAAGACAAGTTGACGGGCTTAAACAAATACGGGTGTTATGGATATGCATGGGTTATGGACAAGTTTTTTGTGTTGGTATGAGATTTTTTTTATAAGTACCTGAATTATAGTACCTGAGTAAGTATCTAAGTGCTCTTATAAGTACCTGGGTGTTTACCTGAACAATAAACTGGACTGGACTGATAATAGTAATGCACTGTATAAGAAAGGCCAGAGCAGGCTGTACCTGCTGAGGAGACTCAGGTCCTTTGGAGTGCAGGGGGCTCTCCTGAGGACCTTCTTCGTCACTGTGGTGGCATCAGCCATTTTCTATGGAGTGGTCTGCTGGAGCAGCAGCATCTCAACTGCTGACAGGAAGAGACTGGATAAACTGATCAAGAAGGCCAGCTCTATCCTGGCATGCCCCCTCGACTCAGTGCAGGCGGTGGGAGAGAGGAGGATGATGGCAAAGCTATCATCACTGCTGGACGACTCCTCCCACCACATGCAGGACACTGTCACTGCACTGAGCAGCTCCTTCAGTGACCCCAAGTGTGTGAAGGAGAGATATCGAAGGTCCTTCCTGCTGCCGTCAGATTGCACAATCAGCACTGCTCCCAGCAGACCAGTAAATAAAGATAATTACTGTTATTTTATTATTTTAATGAATGCTTCTTTATTTTTGCTATCCAGATTGTTGCTGTAACCCTGCAAATTTTCCCGTTGTGGGACGAATAAAGTACTTATTATTATTATTATTATTATATGTCATGTGCACCGTTGTTTTTATTGAGAAGCATGAAAGCCAAATCTCCATGAAGGGATCCAACGCATCTTAGTGAATGAGATCCAAAATTGGAAGCCGAGGAGAGTGATGGATGGATGTTTTTCCGAGTGGATTCTGTTCCATGTAGTGTACCACACGGATCAGCACTGGGACCTTTGATTTTCACTTGACTTGGCTGGAGTGGTGGAGTCGTAGATTATCTGCCACCATTCTGCCCAGATGGCAAGTAGAATTTAATTCAGCCAATTTATTCCAGGCTCAGCAACGCGTGAGCAGATGAGAGAAGGATCCGTGCGGAAGATTTAAAAAGTAGTCATCAGGGACTACTCCTAGTGGTGTATGAAAGGAAGGCAGGCACTAGCGCAGTGCATTCAGGAGTAGCATTTTGGGGAATTGTAAGTGCTGTGAATGAGAGTAAGTGCCGAGGCTTTGGCTCAAGAGGCTTTGGTGAAGAGATTGAGCAGAGGATAATGGCAAAATAAGGCTAGACCTTATATTCTAGTTCTTCCTTGGTCTAAATGCACTCAGGAGGTTGCTCTGGAAGGTTAAATCGCATGGGATCTTGGAAAAGCTAGCTAACTGGACACAGAATTGTCTTCATGTTAGGATGATTGTTTTTTGGACTGGAGCTCTGTGACTAGTCTCAGTAACTGGCACTCTCTGAAGCCTGTGAGTCCCTCTTTGATTCTCTGATGATGAGAAGTAATCCAGGGAAACATTGAGATTCATCCTCTCTTTTGGAATACAAGTTGGAGAGAGAAGCACCAATTCCAGGAAAGAATGCAGAATTTGCTTCTTCTGTTTCCAATGGGAATGGTTTTTGGGAAGAGTTCTAAGACGTAAAGAGCCAGCAAACCTAGCACCCTGTTTTGGAACCAGTCAAAATAAATTTCTGACCTATGAAGCTGGATGAAGTGTAATTTTACTTCTTCCTCTAAAAGGTTTGCAGATGGAGCTCTGTGATCAGCAGCCAGAAGAGAATGCATATTTAGCATGCATGCATTCTAAAATTTAAGGATTTGCAAATCCTGGATTAGATACAGCGCAGCCTCGCACAACTTTTTCTCTTCCATCTTGGAGAATTTAGATGACAGCAGGCTGGTGAATGTGGACCAACACTGACCATGGGCAAGCTGACAATGTTGGCTAACTCCTGTGTGGGAATTAAAATTCCTGGAAGAAAACGCTTCCCTGTTGAGTTTGCATGTTCACTAATCAGATATGACAGACAGCCCATCGAGTCTTTATCACTTCACAGTGCAATCCACTTCCCTCACTAATATTTTCCTGTAACCCACTCTCTACATATACCCATTTACGCCCCATAGATTCACCTATTAATTTTCACGCTGAGGCAATTTATAATAGTTCATTAATCTGCCAGCCAGCATGTCTTTAGGATATGTGAAGAAACAAGAGCACCTAGTACAAACCCAAGCAGTTACAGGGAGAACATACAGACAGCACACAGACAGCATCAGAGGTCGGGATTGAACTCTATTGGCCTCAACATTATGCTTGGGTAAATGGGACTGGGTCAGCCCAAAGAACACTTTTCATCTAATTGTATACATACCAGAATCCATGAGGAAGGGCATCATCACCCTTAGCTTCAAGCAGAGATGGGAGAGGTAAAGACTCAGAAAATGGCAACCTAACTCATTGTTAAATGCGAATTACAAGATTCTGTCCAAGGTCATTGCCCATCAACTCCCATCTAACAACTGATCCACGTAGATACGGCCTGTGCCATAGTGGTCAGTAAGTTCTCCGATTGCCATACGGTGTTCAGGATTATGTTTGTCTATGTACAGGATGGGAAGATAAACTCCTGACCAGTTAGCTTAGATCAGAAGAGTTTTGACATGACTGCATTCATCATTATGGTGGCGGGAATCTGTAATCAGATTGAACGCTCTACAAGGACATTTTGTAGTAAAGTAGTCCAAATCAATGTAAAAATTCATGATCAAAATCTGTATTGTTTGTGTGTGCATAAAGCCTTTTACTGAGTCCCTCAGGAAGGATGCCCATACAAGAGGGTGATGATCCAAGCAGTGAAGACACTCAGGTCGAAGCCTCCCCTTACATGAACAACTTGACCTTTATTTGCTCAGACGCAAAGCAGCCACAGCCAGACATAAAAACAGCTTTTTTTCCCACGAGTGATAGTTCTACTCAATAACCAAAGTCTGTAGTCTCTTTTTTGCTCTGGTTTATTTTCACCCACATGTTTAGACCGTAATGTTTTATCCATATTGTTTTGATGTGGTTATGCCTTATTCTTAATTGTTAACTGTGTGTTTGTGTTGTCATTTGTGAGCGGAGCACCAAGGGACATTCCTTGTATATGCACATACTTGGCCAATAAACTTATTAATTCATTCAATTGTTGAAGACATGCCATACTTTCTCAATTTCCTGAGGAGATAAGGCCACACTTCAATGTGGTATGCTAATGGGTCTGTTTCTTTGCTGTGTGACTCCAGCTTACCACTGTTCCAATCATACAGTGAAATTCAACCTCTACTATCACTAAAATACATTGGTATTCTGGACAATGCTGTTGCCCATAATTGAGTGCTGCATTCTAGCATGGTCTAAGACTCAGTACTATGTGCTAGGGACTGAAGTTGGAAGCAGCAACTGCGAGTATGGGGGAAGGTTTGCTCTTTAGGATCTCCTGTCACTGCACATAAATCAATGAAAAGGTTTCAGGGATACATGGAGATTTCATAATCAGCACATGAATAGTCATGTGATAACTAGCCCTGCTGCATCTTTACTCACTGAGGCCTAGGTTCCTTTTCGATTCCTCTTAGCCCTTCTGCATTTGATCACGAAATTTATAACATCCTTTCAACATACAGTGTATTCAGAAAGTATTTGGATCCCTTCACCTTTTCCACATTTTGCTACATTACAGCCTTATTTTAAAATGGATTAAATTCTTTTTTTTTAAATCATCAATCTACACACAATACCCCATAATAAAAAAGTGAAAACAGATGTTTAGAATTTTTGCAAAGTAATTAAAAAGAAATAACTGAAATATCACATTTACAGAAGTATTCAGACCCTTTACTTAGTACTTTGTTGAGGCACCTTTGGCAGCGATTACAGCCTCAAGTCTTCTTGGGTATGATGCTCCAAGCTTGGCACACCTGTATTTGGGTCATTTCTCCCATTCTTCTCTGCAGAATCTGTCAAGTTCTGTCAGGTTGGATGGGGAGCGTCAATGCACATCTATTTTTAGGTCCCTCCAGAGATGTTCGATCGGTTTCAAGTCCGGGCTCTGGCTGGGCCACTCTGTACTTTGCTCCGTTCATCTTTCCCTCGATCCTGATTAGTCTCCCAGTTCCTGCCACTGAAAAACATCCCCACAGCATGATGCTGCCACCACCATGCTTCACCGTAGGTATGGTATTGGCCAGGTGATGAGCGGTGCCGCTTGGCATTCAGATCAAAGAGTTCAATCTTGGTTTCATCAGACCAGAGAATCTTGTTTTTCATGGTCTGAGATTCCTTTAGGTGCCTTTTGGCAAACTCCAGATGGGCTGTCATATGCCTTTTACTGAGGAGTGGCTTCCGTCTGGCCACTCTACCATAAAGGCCCGATTGGTGGAGTGCTGCAGATATAGTTGTCCTTCTGCAAGGTTCTCCCATCTTCACAGAGGAACTCTGGAGCTCTGTCAGAGTGACCATTGGGTTCTTGGTCACCTCTCCGACCAAGGCCCTTCTCCCCCGATTGCTCAGTTTGGCTGGGGGGCCAGCTCTATGAAGAGTCCTTGTGGTTCCAAAGTTCTTCCATTTAAGAATGATGGAGTGCTTTTCGGGACCTGCAATGCTGCAGAAATTGTTTTATACCCTTCCCCAGATCTATGTCGACACAATCCTGTCTTGGAGGTCTACGGTCAATTCCTTCATCTTCATGGCTTGGTTTTTGCTCTGACATGCACAGTCAACTGTGGGACCTTATATAGACAGGTGTATGCCTTTCCAAATCATGTCCAGTCAATTTAATTTACCACTGGTGGACTCCAATCAAGTTGTAGAAACATCTCAAGGATAAACAATGGAAACAGGATGAGCATAAGCTCAATTTTGAGTGTCATAGCAAAGGGTCTGAATACATATGTAAATGTGATATTTCAGTTATTTCTTTTTAATTACTTTGCAAAAATTTCTAAATGTCTGTTTTCACTTTTTTATTATGGGATATTGTGTGTAGATTGATGATAAAAAAAAAGAATTCAATCCATTTTAAAACAAGTCTGTAACATAGCAAAATGTGGAAAAAGTGAAGGGGTCTGAATACTTTCTGAATGCACTGTATCTCATACTCTAACTTCTCTTAGTTTTTTATTTGTTCAGAGGATTGAGGCTACATTAACCTTGTTGGCCAGATTTATAACATACTAGCACTTCAATGAATTAACTTGGAATAAATTGAGAAAATATATGGAAAAATATGAATGTTTTAAATACAAACTTCTTACCACCAATTCCTATAGTCACGTGTCCCCAAGTCATGATCTTATTTGTATCAACACTTATGAATCTGGGGCATGAGACGCTAATCATTTACTCAATGGCTTTGTTTGGGTTCTCTTCCAAATGTTAACAATTATTTACTGCATTTACTCTGTGTATATTTTGCTAGTCCCAAGTGCAAGTTCGCAAAATACAGAAAAGTTGCCTTGAAATTAATTTTAAGGCTGTAACAAATTAAGTTTTGTTCCGATAAATTATCAGATCGATGCTGAAGGTATATTTCAGTGAGACTGCCTTGAGGATTTTTAATAATTTCAGCCTTAATTACTCGACTGAATAACCCACTCTTTCCCCATAAAGACGCAGTAGTTTAACATGTTAATCAGCTAGATTTATAAACGTATGCTCTAACTGGAGAACTTGACTACACAAAAGGAAAAATTTCCAGTATTCCTACGCATGATCATCTTGTGAGATTTGTACTAAGACTGCTTATTCATAGAATAATTCTACTAAATTTCCATAGTATGGGCACATGGAACTAAAGTAGAATCAGATGTTGGTACATTTTTGGCCAGCACGGACACAATGGCTTGAATGCCCTTTTTGTGTACCATAAAGTTTTATGAAACCACGATTCACTGTAATTCTTGCTCCTGGCACTTACTATGTCAACTAGTTCTCCTCTACAAATCATTCGACTAACCGCATTCTGTGTGCAAAATACTACTGCATAGAATTGATGCTCTTTATCGCACAAAGTTATATTGTCTGATGTGTTAATTTGATTGATAGGGGAGTAAAATTCTTTTTTATCTACTGATTTCAGTCCCAAATGTAGTCATATATTGTCACTTGTTTCAGGGCCAACAACCTTATCTGACAGCAGTAACCCATAGCTTATGTTAAGACAGACGCATTTGTGCCAGTTTTGAAAATGTTCAACTGATTTGATATTAACTAATATACTTATGAATAAAATTCCAGGTCTCACTAGTTCACAATATACTAAAATATTTTAGCATCTGTTGTTTAATAATATTATTCCAAACAAAAAAAACTAACCAGGTTAATTGAAAATGTAAATATACGTTAATAGTTTGCTTTACATCACAATGAATAAAAAGTCATGGATGTGAATTGTTTAGTAATATTTAATGTAACTATTGAGTTAACAAAAGATTTTTTAAACATAAGGCGAGCTCTATGTTATACATCAAATTTCTATGAAACATATGCGACAATTAAGTTGGAATACTAATTAGCTGTTCTTCTCCAAATGTTTGTAAAGGCCGTGATGTAATTTGTATTTTTTTAAATATAGTTAATAAATGGACTTAAATGTGGCTAATTCTACAATGTCTTCTCGGCTTTTATAATTTGGATGAATTTTACATGTGAGTACTACTCTAAAAATTTGCATGCATCGCTTTCGTACAGAGTAATTCGGTTTTCAGCAATTTGCACTGAACAAGTTTAAAATTACGTCTTAAATGCAAAAATGAACCACGAGTGTGCCCGACTCTTTAAAGATGAAGGATAAATCATGCTTATGGAAATACTATTTGATGACCAACTTCCAAATTTAGGATCTAAATGGTGTACCAGAATTTTTGTTCCTGTAATTTGACACATGCAAGGAATAATCTGCCACTCCCAGAGGAAATAAACAAGGATTAGATTGTTCATCCTGCGTGGAATATGCATAAATATATCCAAAGATTAAAGAATTTAAAATGGTTTACCGCTTTTAGAAATGCATCACAAAGTAGCTGGCATGTATGACCTTGATAAATGCATACAGATTTTTTCATAAAACCATAATGGCTATTGTAGTAAAATTAGATACATGGACTATTATCAATTACAGCATTCTGAGTTTGTATCACAGATGAAAGAGAATGCAAGACCATTCTAGTATGTTATATGCTAAAAGACATTCAGATAATTAAATGACTTACCATTTCAATTTCCAAAATTTTGAGTTTAATAATGGTACTGTCAATTCAAAATTAGGAAAGCGTTATGAATTTAGATAATAATTTATCTTAATTAAAATTGCATTTGATTAAACTAACTCTAAATATAAAAGCAGAACTAGAAAATAATGCAGAACAAATCCCGGAATTTTCCAAATTAATTTGCAAAATATTCTAATGTTCCAATACATAAACTATACAAGATCCGAAATTCAAAAAGCCCCATAAATGCTGGCATTTTCTGCTTACCCCTTAAGAAATAACTAGCAATTGTCTTTAAAATTCCAAAATGACTTTCTACTGTTTAATTCAAGCATTTTGAAAGGTTAAAATTTAACCTTAAATTATCAAGTTAACAAATTAAAAAATCCTCAAATATTGTATAAATGCAGAAATACAAATGCCTTGATTTATAACAGTTTTAGAAGGGAAGGACTACTAAAATGTGTTTTAACTATTTGGATGATCTATGAAGAGTAATCCGTTTATTGGAAACCATAGAAACTAATGTCAATTGTTTTGTTTAATTTTAGATCAATGAATAATAGGCAACATTGGCATATGGACTAATATTATGAAAATAATTTCATTTAAAACATTATGTAATAATTCTGATTGCAAGGAGCAAATAAGCACAATAAATGTATTTTTGGTCACTAGCCACCATCTAGCAAACAGCAAACCAAACAATATTTTTCCTCTGGAAGGCTGAATTTAATACCAAGCTGTGTGTATAATATGTTATGACACTACATAATAGTGTGCTCCTTTTTATTTAAAGGACACATCGCTTATTTTAAGGCAGACACAATTTTTGTACAAAAACTTGGAAGTTTTATTTCAGAGAAATTAAAAATATGGAATATATAAACTTTCTATTGCTCTATAAATATAAAGGATTCTGTAATGGTGAACAAGAATAAATGAATACCAAGTTCAGACATTTTTTTGCTCATCAGGGACTTAAGCCAATAATGAATGTGAACCACGAGTACAGGCTTGTACGTCGTTATGGCTACAGACTCCTATTAATTATTTGATAACAATCATGCAAATTATTTGAAAATACAGTACACAATTTTTTTAAAATGCATGTGTGCAGTTCTGGTGCCTTAAAATGTTTGTACCAAAATGCTTGTAATATAGTACAATGGAAAAAAAGGGGTTGGAATATTCTGACAGAAATAATCCACATTTCAATCAGCAGATACTGGATTTGGTACTACACAATATTTCTACAGATAATTTGTGGTCCACTCACTTGAAATGGAATGGATTTTTATAGTTCTAATAAAACACTGACTGAACCATATTCTGCTCTAACCCACACCAACCACTACCTATGGGTCGGAACATTACCCTCAGCTCAAACTCTATTCAGTTCCCATGCTTTTGAAGTTCAACATTCCCGTTTGCCAAAGAAAACGACAAAAAACACACTACCGAGGAGTGTTAACTTTGCCTTATTCAGCTGTTCAATGTCTCTTGAGAACAAACATTCCCCCCGGTTTCAGTCTTCTAAACAATTTCTTTACGCGTTGCTGTAAAAATGTTTGCTGTATTGCTAACAAAATGCGAAAGCAATGCCAAATCATAACAAAAGCAAACTTAGAAAGATCTTTCAACAGGATCAATCAGCATAACATAAATACGCCAGCCAATAAAAATGCTATTGTCTACCATTATGGCATCTAATTTTAAAAAACTAAAACTTTTGTGCCCTTCTTGCTTTCAGCCAGTATTTGTAGAATGTTTACTTTGGATAAAACAGTCAGAATGTATGAGTTTTATTACTCGGGAAGCAGTTCACGAATTAAACGCAGAAAGTGTTAAATTGTAATCTGAGTGCCCCAAAATAAAAGTACGCTATTACTTCGCCTTTTTTAAAAACACGTACTATTTTTCCTCTCTCATTCGAAGTTCTACATTTCCAAGGTTGTGTAAAGAGTAACTTGGTTCGCGCTAGGACCCAAGGGAAGTCTTTCATTCCGGGGTAAGACTAATTGCCTCCAGGTCCAATTTATCTCTCGAAAGGTTCAACATTCAGACATGCGAGTTGGCAGGCACCAGGATCAACTTTCAAGTCTGACTTTTTTTTTTGCAGGCTCGTTCTCCGCGTCCGACTGCATAAGTTGAGTTACTGCGGTTTTCGAGCACTGAAATAGCTAGAGCTCTTTCCCCAACCCCCTCCAAGCAAAACATAACCTCCACAAATTGGGGAAACAAGATAACACCTCTGGAGGTGATATTTTAAATACAAATATATAATTACAAAAACAATTTACAGGTGCTATTTACAACATCATACAGTACTTGAAATATAGTCTGTTGCATCCGAAAGCCAGGGTTTCACTGTGTTTATGTGTTTCACGCCTCTCTTTTCGGGAAGGAAAATTGCAGAGGGAAGAACGTCTCTCTTTCACTCACACCGTCGTCTCTCCTTGCTTACTGTTTGTGAGTCTAGTGTAGAACTTGCGCCATGAATGTAAAGTCTTACCGGACCAGATCCAAAACCCGGAGGTGATGCCCACTATTAGTGTCATGAGATATTTGATCATGTAGACGGTGAAGTCCGGCGTCATGGGCGGCTGGTGGTTCCGAGGGCAGGGAATAGCGTAACTCTTGCAAGCCTGGTTGACCCAGCTCCTCTCCCACTGCTCCCTGAATGCTTGCTCGTAGAAGTAGCAGGCGATGACAATGGTGGCGGGCACAGTGTACAGGACGCTGAAGATGCCGATGCGCACCATTAGCTTCTCCAGCTTCTCCGTCTTGGTGCCGTCGTGCTTCATGATGGTCCGGATGCGAAAGAGCGACACGAAGCCGGCCAGCAGGAAGGAGGTGCCGATAAACAGGTAGACGAAGAGCGGCGCCAGCACGAAGCCTCGCATCGCGTCCACGTTGTTGAGTCCCACGAAGCAGACCCCGCTCAACACGTCCCCGTCCACCTGGCCCACGGCCAGGATGGTGATGGTCTTGATGGCCGGCACTGCCCAGGCGGCCAAGTGGAAGTACTGGGAGTTGGCCTCGATGGCTTCGTGACCCCACTTCATCCCAGCGGCCAGGAACCAGGTCAGCGATAGGATCACCCACCAGATCGAGCTGGCCATGCTGAAGAAGTACAGCATCATGAAGAGAATGGTGCAGCCTTCTTTTTTGGTGCCCTGTGCCATCGTTTTGTAGCCGTCGTCGGCAAACTTCTCGTTGCATACTACTTTCTCTTCCAGCAGGAAGCCGCCGATGTAGGCGATAGCCACCATAGTGTAGCAGCCCGACAGGAAAATGATGGGGCGCTCGGGGTAGCTGAACCTTTGCATGTCCACCAGGTAAGTGAGCACCGTGAACAACGTGGAGGCGCAGCACAGCACCGACCAGATGCCGATCCAGATCCGGGCGAACTTCAGCTCCTCTTGGCTGAAATACATCAGCCCGTTGGTTCGGGAAGACTCGCAAGGAGCGCCACAATCCTTCTCCCCCAGAAAATGGTAGTTGAGATAAGTGGGTACTTTCAGTACCCGGGGGCAAATAAACTGGTCCCGGCTGGGGTACTCCCGCGGGCGAATGGTGCCGACGCCTGGCAAGGACTGAGTGGGATCCAAGGTAGGGCTGCCCTTCTCCGTTTTGTTCTGCCCGACGCACAGGTCGATAGATCCGTGGATGGGAAAGTTTTCACAACGGAGACTCTCGGGCCACTGGAAGCCGAATTTGTTCATGAGCGCCTCGCAGCCCTGCCTGGCCCTCTCGCACAGCGACCTACACGGGGGGATAGCCTGCTCCAGCACGGTGCACACTGGCGCGTACATGGAGCACAGGAAAAACTTCAGCTCGGGCGAACACTGTACTTTCACCAGCGGGTAGAACTGGTGAACTTCCAGGCCGGCGTCTTCCTGGTTGGTGTGCCCCAGCAAGTTCGGCATGATGGTCTGGTTGTAGGCGATGTCCGTGCACAGAGGGATCGAGATGGGCTGGCAGAAGCCGTGGTCAGGGATCGAGATGCCTCTTTCGCCATTGTACTGCCCCTGTGGACGCACGGAGCCCAAACTTTGCAGGAACAGATGGAGCACAAACAGCCACCGAGAGCTCACAAGTTTGCATAAATCCAGATGGAAACAATTACACACTGCCATACTTTCCCTGGCTCTTCCCATCTCTTCAAACTCCGGGGAGAAAAAAAAGAGAATGTTTTTTTGTTGTTCTTACTGCATTCAGTAGAGCAGTTTTGATTTTCTTTTTAAAACTTACGGTTCTTTGTTTGAGAAGACGAGTGTTAATTTGAGGCGGTTCAGATGCCAAAAGGAAGCAGCGTGAAGTGGAGGAGCTCTGCTGCTGCTGCCGCTGCTGCTGCTGCTCCGGCTCCGCTGGCCATTGGTGTTGGTGTTGGTGTCGCTGCCCCGGATCCCAGATCCCTGATCCCAGATCCCCGCCGCCCGTTTCCAGGAGCCCCGCGCCGTCCGCGGCGCATTGCGAAGACCAGAGGCGCCTGGAAACAGAGCCGGGCCCCTTACAACCGCCCGCGCCAGCCAATCCCCGCGCGCAGCCACGGCGGCCGCTGCCATTGGCTGGCAGCCCTGGGCAACTTTAAATAATTGGCAGCACTTGTTGGAGAGAGCGGGAGAGTGGGGCTGGTAGACTGGCGACGCACACACACACACCCCCAACACACACCCCCCAACACACACACACACACACACACACACACACCCCGTATACACACACATCCCAAACACACACCCAACACACACACATACCCCCAACACACACACTCACCCAACACACACACCCAAACACACACATCCCCAACACACACATACCCAACACACACACCCCCAACACACACACACACACCCAACACACACACCCACCCAACACACACACACACACACCCAACACACCCCCCCCAACACATACACCCAACACCCACCCCACACTCACACACCCACCACACACCCTCCCACACATACCTACCTACCCACCCACCCACCTACCTACCCAGCCGCCAACCTACCCAACCATTCACCTACCTACCCAGCCACCCAACTACCCACACAGCCACCTACCCACCCAGCTACCTACCTCCCTCCCCTTCCCCCTCTCCCTTCCCCTTCCCACAGGTAACTACAGCCTATCTACCTATCTCTCTCCCCTGCAACAGGCAACTACAGCCTACCTATCTCCCCTCCAACAGGCAACTGCAGCCTACCTACCCCTCTCCCCATGCAACAGGCAACTACAGCCTACCCCTCTCCCCTCCAACAAGTAACTACAGCCTACCTATCTCCCCTCCAACAGGCAACTACAGCCTACCTGCCTCCCCTCTCCCCTCCCGACCCCACCTCCACCTTACCCACCTCCATCCCTCCTACAGACAACTACAACCTTCCCTGCCCCTCTCCCATCCACCTCCCTACAGGCACCTACAAACTCCCCTGCCCCTCTCCCATCCTACCCCCTCCCATTTCCACCTCTCATCCCCTATCCTTCTCCCTCCCTCTTCCGTTCCTTTCTCTTCTCCCCCTCCTTCCCTATCTCCTATCTTATCCCCCTCCCAATCTCCTGCTCTCCCTTTTCCCCTCCGCACTTTCCCCTTCCTCCTTTCTTTCCCCCTCCTATCTTCCCCCTCACAATCCTATCCTCCCCCTCTCCTATCCCCACCTCCACCCCCTCTCCTCTACTCCCCCTCTCCTCTCTACCCCGCTCTCCTCTCCACCCCCACCCCCGGGGGACCGGCGGTTTCTCATTCCCCCGCCGGGGCAGTGCTCAGTGTTGTTGAGAACGCGTAATTTCAAGAGGTCAAATCCCCAGCTGGCGTCAAGGACCCTTGGCCTCCTTAGGTCAGGCTGTTGAATTCCAGGAAACTTGCTCACTGGGGTATTAATATTGAACCACACAGCCATGGGGGCTGTGGACGGAGTCAGGGTTTTCTTTTAGTGGGGGGGAGGGGACCTATCCACAATGATGGTGCGGAGGTTGTTAACACGAACACGAAAGAAAGCACGGATGACTCCCGAGCCTAGAGGGAGCTACTTTAAAAAAAACACATTTTCGGAAAGTAAAAGGGTTGGGAGATTTAAAAGTTTTGAGATGATGGGACAATGACAAGGAGATCCGGCTCTGAGTTCGCTACAGTACAAACGTTTAAGCCAGGCAGGTTCGGAAATAAATTGAAGTGGTCGGGACTGCGAAATTCCCGTAAGTTGTTTTGATGTGCCAGGATAGTCTAAAACCGAGAGAGGAGGGGAGCCCGAGGAGAGGAGTTACACGAGAATAATCCTCGGGACTCTTTTGCATTATTTCTCCCTGCAGGACGTACAAGTGAAAGTTCCTTTATTGCTTCCCAGGGAGTGCAAAGGAAATTAAGGGCTGCAGATCTCACTTGCAGTCATGGAGATTAGGTGTTATGACTGTACCTGCGGCTGAACCGAGTTGTGTTGTTGCCTTCGAAATTCCGTTTAAACCCAAAACATTATTTTTTCATGAGAAAACTCGCGGAAGGCATATTGCATTAAATGGCGGCAGTTTGCGCTTCAGCATTTACCATGCACGTCGAAAAATAGTGCACTAACTTTGTTGTTGAAAGACAGAACAGGGAGTTGGATCGGTCAGTTTGTGTTTTTAACACTTCAGTCATTACCACATCTTCAAGATGAAGCAATAAAAAAAATCCCCAAATTCATTTACGGCAAACTAATTCCAGGCTTCACGCTGCAAGCCGCCACACATTGTTTGACAATGCCCTCAACGCCCGACCCGGAACGTCATTTGTCCATTTTCTTCAACAGATACCGCCTGAGTTCCTTCGGCACTTTGTTTTTATTATGTTCATGATTCCAACATCTGCAGTCTCTGTTGTTTGCCCCTGAATGGTTTACCTTTTATAGGTGTGATTACAGATAAGTCAGCGATTTCCCCCCCCCCAATTTTATTCATTTTATTAATTTAGTGCTGAAATCTACATCTTTCCACTATAAACGGTTCGATTGAAATCTGCTGGCTTTCTGCTGGCTGGATAGCAGCAACAAAAGCTTTTCACTGTACCTTGGTACACGTGACAATAAACAAAACTGCACATAAACTAAACTGAAATAATGAGCTATTTGCTGCTTGTACAAATTTTGGCCATTTTTTATCAACCCTGACAGCACTTCAAAAGCAAGACTTCATTCAGAAGTAACGTTGATTTGACGAGCCAAGAACATGCTTTTAATCATTCAAGGATCGTTGTGCATTAGCAAAGAAATGGGTTGATAAATTTAAGCCAAGGTAGAATTAAGTGATGTCAACACACATTATTCAACACATAGCTTCATTTTTTGGCCATTGTCATGTCACCAAAAGGGAGTGCAGTTTATTAAAGAATTATTAGATGATTGTCAATCTTAACCCTGTCTTTCATAATAAAAAATTGAAATGCTGGAAAAACTCATCAGGTCAGGCAGCATAAGAAAGAGAAACCATCAACGTTTCAGGTCTATAGACTGTGCTTTTCATTCCACATATGCTATCAAACCTGCAGTGTTTTTCCAGCATTTTCTGTTTTCATTTCAGATTTCCAGCATCTGCTTTTCAATTTTTTTTCTAATATAGCCTTTCATTCATTGTTTGGAAATGCCTATTTCATTACAAAAGAGACATACAGCCTATATATTTATTTGAAAAGGCCTTTTGTCTATTGTGCTCACCTCTATAAATGTAGACATTATGAGTTGATGCTTCACCAACGGTTCTTATATCTGGGAATGTTGGTGATGATGTCAGACTACTTCTAAGTTAATAAGCTAAAACTGCCAATTTATTTCCTGCCTCACCCATTTCTGAACCCATCCAGTGATTTTGTTATTTTGTGCTCCATGCATACAGCAATGGATATGTAGGAATTTCCACAGATGTTGGGAATACCAAAGACATCACCCTTCATTACATCTCCTTGACCACTGTTAGATGCCAAGAATTTGCTAATGCTTTGTTCTTATATTTTGATCATGATTTTATAATCTCTATCACCAAGATCAATTGATTCTAACTGTGCATTATTGTCCATCTGCAACCCTCTATAGATTATCTCTTAAACCACAAGCCATGCTGTTCTTACCTGTTGAACTGTTCCAATATTTAAACAGGTTGAAACTGTCTGGTGCAGCACTCTATTCTCCAGCAACTTACTAGGTCAAGTATGATTTAAATCTGTAGTATAGATCACCAAGATAGACACAAAATGCTGGAGTAACTCAGCGGGACAGGCGGCATCTCGGGAGAGAAGGAATGGATGACGTTTCGGGTCGAGACCCTTCTTCAGACTGATGTCAGCACACTGATGTTTCGGATCGAGACCCTTCTTCAGACTGACTATAGATCACCTATCTATCTGATCAACCTATGAAAACTGGCACATGGTGTCCTGGGTTTTCCTTTCTGAAGTTAATGATTAGTTCCTTGGTTTAGCTGATGTTGAGCGAGAAGTTGCTATTGTGGCACCACTCAATTAGGTGTTCTGATTTTCTCCAGCATGCAGACTTACACTACCCATGATTCGATCAACACCAGTTGTGTTGTCGGCAAATTTATACTTGGCACTGAAGCTGTTCTTAGTCACACAGTTATGGTGTAAAGAGAGTAGAGGAGGGAGCTAATCACACTGCTGCATGGTGCATCTGAGTTGATGGTCAGTGAGGAGCAGATGTTGTTACAGTCTGCACTGATTGAGGTCTTCTGAAGAGGAAGTCACAGAGCCAGGGAGGTACAGAGGACCAGCTCTTGGAGATGAGTTTGGTGGGGATAATAGCATGGAACTCTGAGCTAGAGTCGATCAACAGGTGTCTGATGTTTGTGTTCCTGTTATCCAGATGGTCCAGAGCAGAGTGGAGAACCAGTGAGATCACATCTGTCATTGACCTGAGGCAAAATAAAGTGTACCCAGTTTATTTCTGGGGTAGGAGTTCGTTTGCACCGTAACCAACCTCTCAAAGCACTTCATTGCAGTGGATGTAAGTGCTACATAGAAACATAGAAAACATAGAAACATAGAAAATAGGTGCAGGAGTAGGCCATTTGGCCCTTCGAGCCTGCACCGCCATTCAATATGATCATGGCTGATCATCCAGCTCAGTAGCCTGTACCTGCCTTCTCTCCATACCCCCTGATCCCTTTAGCAAAAAGGGCCACATCTAACTTCCTCTTAAATATAGCCAATGAACTGGCCTCAACTACCTTCTGTGGCAGAGAATTCCACAGACTCACCACTCTCTGTGTGAAGAAATGTTTTCTCATCTCGGTCCTAAAAGACTTCCCCCTTATCCTTAAGCTGTAACCCCTGGTTCTGGACTCCCCCAACATCGGGAACAATCTTCCCGCATCTAGCCTCTCCAACCCCTTAAGAATTTTATATGTTTCTATAAGATCCCCCCTCAGTCTTCTAAATTCCAGCGAGTACAAGCCCAGTCTATCCAGTCTTTCCTCATATGCAAGTCCCGCCATCCCAGGGATTAATCTGGTGAACCTTCTCTGTACTCCCTCTAAGCAAGAACGTCTTTCCTCAGGTTAGGTGACCAAAACTGCACACAATACTCCAGGTGCGGTCTCACCAAGGCCCTGTACAACTGCAGCAGAACCTCCCTGCTCCTAAACTCAAATCCTCTTGCTATGAATGCCAACATACCATTCGCTTTCTTCACTGCCTGCTGCACCTGCATGCTTGCTTTCAATGACTGGTGCACCATGACACCCAGGTCACGTTGCATCTCCCCTTCTCCCAATCGGTCACCATTCAGGTAATACTCTGCTTTCCTGTTCTTGCCGCCAAAGTGGATAACCTCACATTTATCCACATTATATTGCATCTGCCATGCATTTGCCCACTCGCCTAATCTATCCAAGTCACTCTGCAGCCTCCTAGCATCCTCCTCGCAGCTAACACTGCCACCCAGCTTCGTGTCATCCGCAAACTTAGAGATGTTGCATTCAATTCCCTCGTCCAAATCATTAATATACACTGTAAATAACTGGGGTCCCAGCACTGAGCCTTGCGGTACCCCACTAGTCACTGCCTGCCATTCCGAAAAGGACCCGTTTATTCCTACTCTTTGCTTCCTGTCCGCCAACCAATTTTCTATCCACCTCAAAACTGAACCCTCAATACCGTGTGCTTTAAGTTTGTACACCAATCTCCTATGTGGGACCTTGTCGAAGGCCTTCTGAAAGTCCAGATATAACACATCGACTGGTTCTCCCTTATCCACTCTACTAGTTACATCCTCGAAAAATTCTATAAGATTCGTCAGACATGATTTGCCTTTGGTAAATCCATGCTGACTTTGTCCGATGATTTCACCACTTTCCAAATGTGATGCTATCACATCTTTAATAACTGACTCTAGCATTTTCCCCACTACCGATGTTAGGCTAACTGGTCTATAATTCCCCGTTTTCTCTCTCCCTCCCTTTTTAAACTGGATGGTTGTCATTAAGGCAGGTCACCATGCTCTTCTTTGGGAACTGGTATCACAGATGCACTTTTGAAGTTGGTGGAACCTCAAACTGCATAAGCAAGAAGTTCTATCTTATTCCAGATTTCCAGCATCTGCAGTATTTTGATTCTCAACCTCACCCATGCACTTTAAAAAAAGTACCTAATCCTTGGATTGGTAAGGAGCAGAAATGTTTATCTATATAATTTAATCAAAAGTTAACAGCACTGGAACCTTCTGGTACTCTCAAGACAGAGGTAATGCTCCAAGTATATTAAAAAATACATAAAAGGTCATTTAAAAAAAAAATCGGCTAGGGTTTAACTTTCTCTGATGGCAAATATTTCAAATTTAGCTAAGCATAAAGTTGGACAAATCTACTCAATTTCTACTCTCAATAACCATCGTACTTCATAGCATTATTTCAGCTGGGAATCCCTCAGTAATATTTCAGTAATCTCAGTCAGAGGAGTTGGCTGCGCCTAACGGCTGCGGCTCTCTGGCAGTCTGTTTGTCTTTTTTCTTTTTTTTTGTTTGTGTCGGTGTTGGGATGGTTTTTGTTTCTGTTTTTGGCTGTGTATGTGTGGGGTGGGGGTGGGTGTGTTGGGGGGGGGTGGGTGTGTTGGGGCGGGGGGGGGGGTGAGGGGGGACTTAACATCGCCGGTGCGGCTCGGCCGCGGGACGTTTCGGTGCCCGGTGCGGATCGGCCGCTGGACTTAACATCGCCCGGTGCGGCCGCGGGACGTTTCAGTGCCCGGGGCGGCTCGGCCGGGGGGCCTTCCATCCCCTTGCGGGAGCTGTGCGTGTCGGTTGCCTCGGTAGGGGTCGAGCTGCCTGTCCGTGGGTGCGGGGGGAGGAGAGGGGAAGTTTTGTTGCCTCCATCACAGTGAGGGGGTGTTTGGAGTCACTGTGATGGATGTTTGTGTTGGGGTCGTGTGTCCTGTGTTCTTTTCTTTTTTTGCTGTGACTGCTGAAATTTCGTTCGGTGTTGTGCCGAGTGACAATAAAGTTTTGTTATGTTATGTTATGTTATGTTATATTAGAGTGACAGACCTTTGGTGGCGCAGCACATCTAGGTCTGGAATTTAATATGGATCTTATTTGGATTCAGACCCAGAAAAACAAAGTAGATCTGATGTGAGCGAGAGAACCAGTTGGCACTGAGCCTATACTTGCTGGAGTTTAGGATAAGGGGGGACCTCTTTAAAACTTACCGATTAGTGAAAGGCCAGGGCAGAGTGGATGTGGAGAGGATGTTCCCACTGGTGGGATAGTCTAGGACCAGAGGGTACAGCTTCCAAATAAAAGGACGTTCATTTAGAAATATGAGGAATTTCTTTAGTCAGAAGGTGATGAATCTATGGAATACATTGCCACAGACAACTGTGGAGCCCGTCATTGGGTATTTTTCAAGCAGAGATTGACAGTTTCTTCATTAGAAAGGGTACCAAAGGTTATGGGAGAAGGCAGGTAGAATGGGCTTGTGAGGGAAAAAGAGATCTGCAAAGATTGAATGGCAGAGTAGACTCAATGGGCCAAGTGGCCTAATTCTGCTCCTATGACTTATGAGTGGTAGGGTTGGAGTTATTCTCACCCCTTTGTAGCCATGATTTCCAAGGCATTCTTGCAGGTCCCCATTTGCTTCTGCCTGATGATGACACAGGCCGCTCCTTTTCAGAAATTGGAACTAGCCTGGGGATCCCAGGTTTTGCTCTCAGGGATTCTTTTAGTTTTGTAGAAAATTTAATTTCCTGGATCAACATCAAATGGGACAGCTAATTTCCTTTTTAGCTATTGTAAAACCCATATCAGGTGGATTGCTGGTCACCAAACTGCTTAGGCAACTGGTGTGGTGAATGGCCAGGTAGGACTGAAGCAAACCTCAGGGAGCTGCTGGGCAACAAGTACAGGACACCTGTACAATAGTACTGTGCACCATTTTTTACATGTTTTATAGAGTGGATTGGAACATACATGTGTCGGAAGAAACTGCAGATGCTGGTTTATACGGAAGATAGACACATAAAATGCTGGAGTAACTCAGCGGGTCAGGCAGCATCACTCTCGACCTGAAATATCACCTATACCTTTTCCCTATTGGAACATACATATTTTATTAAAGGCGAAGTCAAAATTCCAAAAACGCAAATTATTTTGGAATATTTGATGGAATTGCAATTCATATGCATGAGAGTAGTTTTTATGGGCTAGAGAGTTTGCTCTGCAGCAGTGATGACATGGTATGTCATTCAGAATTCATGTCTTTTAACAAAGTGTAACCTTTTGAGGATATTTTACAGAGCGAAATCTATCAAATCACCAATTCCCTTTGATTGCATCGAAGACGACTGCAAAACAGCAAAGGCTATGGGAACTGTTGAATCACTGACAGTAACTTTGAGATTTTAGCATTGAAATATGCGTGTGTGGAAATCCCAAAGTTGTTGCCGATTTCACACTAATGACAGCAAAGACGGATATTATCTTTACAACAGCAAAATCCAGACCACAGATTTCCTGCCAGGACTGTAAAATAAAATTGGACTTTTTGACCCTTGTTTTTTCGTACCCACAGAATGAATGTTGTTTTAACACAGTGAGAATAACCATTGTTGGAAAATCTAAACTCCATAAATCCCTTTTCTGGGTCATAAATCCAGCTTGCTTTAGGTATGGTCATATTCATTTGCAATGCTGTTATGAAGTTGAGTATTTTGTAACATACAATAATGATTTGTCATGAATTCTGAATTAACAAGGTCAATCTTTGACATGATTTCCTCACAGCAGAAGAAATTGCTTAGCAATTTCTTGAATTAGTAGTAAAATCCACCAGGTTGAAGAACCTTCAGAATCCAATAAAACAGGATCATATCCATCAGTGAGAAAATGTTTTCATGGGTTAGTTCAGATTTTACACATGTCAATAAGGTAGACAGTGATTAAAGACTTACTGATTATAGAATAGTAATTTGATGCCTTCATTTCCATTGCTGAAATATTTTATAATTGATCCACAAACAAGAAGCATTATGTCTATATAAAGGATTTCTGAACCTTCAAATATGATATATCATACTAATTTCTCAATTACAATGGTCCAAAATGTCCTGGGAAATGCCATGATTTCTACTCCAATCAGATGGTATTTCTCCACTTAAATGTCAGAAAGTATTGAATTCCCACACAAGCATTCACAGACACAAAAATACTTAACTTGCTGGTTGTTCATCGCTGGGGTTTTGCCAACTGGAATCCAAAGTTGGAATAGAAAGTATGAAGTTGGTGCAATTACCAGCAAGTTCACACTCTTGTTATTCCAACTTTGGAGTGTGGTTAGCAGTTTGACTACTAAATGCCATAGCAGGTTTATTAATTTGAATTGATAGGAACAACTGCAAAGGACCTAGATAAGTATTTGGTAATGTATATTTTGTTAATGAATTCAGTTTGAATAAATGTATTGAATTGGGGTTTTTTAATGTTGAATTTAACTTTTAATATTTAATAACTCACCTTTCAAAATTATCTGGAAGTTTCTCTGAATACCAGGAACATTCAGAACCATTCATGGTCTTGACATGTTTTACAACAGTTTCTCGACATAAACAACAGAATGTTTATTCTCACCCACCCATGTGACAACTTTATGTTGTGTTAGATGCTTCTGCATCCCTTAGCATATCAAATCAGGATCATTTGGGGCAACAATTCAACACCAACTGATCCGCATAGGCCAAAAATGCAGTTATCACATTGGTCAGCGGTAACATGGGGCATCTTACCACTTGAGGTAAATACCAGCACATTATGTCACTTACACAAAGCACCATTCCCTGATCAAGAGGATGAATAAATCATATGGATTCAAGTGGCTAATCCCTCTAAACCAGTAGATATGGGAAAGTGGATTAGAATATCTGCTAAGAGAGATGGTAAGATGGAAGTAGCCTGATTTAGGTTAAATGTATGGTAGTATTGAATAGCACACCTGGTCCTAAATATAGAATTGACATAATGTTAAGCGTCTTAACAACAGGCATGTTGGTAGTAAATGCCTACATTATGATCCATCCCCTGAATGTAGTTGAGTTGCAAGGCTGTTGAAGGATTACAAGTGGGTTTTCTGATACGTTTTCTTTTATCCTCATAGTTGGAACCATAATGGCAAAAACATGCAAATGTAGAGTAAGCATAGAATTCACAGATGGGACCAACATCTGATCTAGAAACTAACTGCTGATGAAAACAATGAACTTCAAACATAACTGCAGAGTTAATCTGTGAAAGATAAAGACATCCGCTCTTTTCTACAGATTTGGGTAAAATTAATTAACACAATTCAGCAGTGTAGGCCAGCAATGTTGCACTTCAATGACAGAACTATTAAAACTGTTCCAAACACTGATAGATTCTTATGTTTGAACATTAAGTTTAGCACATTACTATTTATTTGTCACTCCCTGTTAAGAAAAAAAAAAGTGATATCTCAATAAGAGAATAAAAGATTATCCAACAACAAAAAGTATTAAAACAAATAATCAGTGAGTGAAAAGTTTGCTTGACCAGCATGGAATCAGGTGAAGGGATAATAGAGAAAACAAATATGGTATAATATTAGATATTATTTATCTATGTCTTTGGTGAGGTGATCCATAATTGATTCCTGGATAAGGTCAGAAAATGTGGACCATGGAACTGGTAGTCAGATGGATTATTTGTAGAAACAAGGATTTGCAGATGCTTGTTAATACAAAAAAGGATACCCAACTGCTGGAGTAGGTCAGGCAGAAAGAGGAGAGAGAGAAAGAGGGAGGGAGAAAGTTGGTGGTTTCCTGTAATTGTTAAATTTGATCATGTCAAAAGAGTTGCACTGTGCTCACATGGAGGACGAGGTGCTGTTATTGAGCTTATGTGTGGCTTTATTGGAACAGTATAGAAACATAGAAAATAGGTGCAGGTGTAGGCCATTCGGCCCTTCGAGCCAGCACCGCCATTCAATATGATCATGGCTGATCATCTAAAATCAGTACCCCGTTCTGGCTTTTTCCCCATATCCCTTGATTCATTAGCCCTAAGAGCTAAATCTAACTCTCTCTTGAAAACATCCAGCAAATTGACCTCCACTCCCTTTTGTAGCAGAGAATTCCACAGATTCACAACTCTGGGTGAAAAAGTTTTTCCTCATCTCAGTCCTAAACCCCTTATTCTTAAACTGTTTAACGCTGGTTCTGGACTTCCCCAACATCGGTAACATTTTTCCTGCATCTACCCTGTCCAAGAAATTAATGTTTCTATAAGATCCCCTCTCATCCTTCTAAATTCCAGCAAATACAAGCCCAGTCAACCCATTCTTCCATCTTACGTCAGTCCCGCCATCCCGGGAATTAACCTCTTGAACCTATGCTGCACTCCTTCAATAGCAATAACGTCCTTCCTCAAATTAGGAGACCAAATTGGCACACAATACTTCAGGTGCGGTCTCACCAGGGCCCTGTACAACTGCAGTGGGACCTCCTTGCTCCTAAACTCAAATCCTCTCGCAATGAAGGCCAACATGCCATTGGCGTTTTTCACTGCCTGCTGTACCTGCATGCTTACTTTTAGTGACCGATGTACAAGCACACCCAGGTCTCGTTGCACCTCCCTTTCTCCTAATCTGACAGATTGGATGTGGGTCCAAAACAGAGTGAATGTGGGATGGACAATCAAAATGACAGGCAAGTGAATTGCAGGAGTCTTGATGACGATCTTTGTAACTTCCCAGCCACAGGTAAGGTCCTGAGGGCTGGAGAGGAGCCAGCTTTTTTTTTAAGTAGAGAGAATCCAGAGACTTACAGGCCAGTAAGCCTTATATCAGTGGTAGGGAAGTTTCTAGAGAGGATACTTCAGGATAGGATTTACTCCCATTTGGAAGGGAATGGGCTAATTAAGAACAGTCAGCATGTCGAGGCACGAGGCATGCCATGTCTTACTAACTTGATTGTGTTCTGAAAAAGTGCAAAGGTGATCAATGAAGAGAGGGGGATGGGTGGTGTTTGTGTTGATTTTAGTAAGGCACTTGATAAAGTCCCCCATGGAAAGCTGATCTGGAAGATCAAGATGCACAGGATTTAACTAACTTGGTCAAATGGATTATGAACTGGTATACAATTAAATACAGAGGGTTGCAGTGCAAAGGTTGTTATTCAGGCTGGATCTCTGTGCCCAGTGAAGTTCTTCAGGGATCTGTGATGGGACCTCTGTTGTTTGTGATATGTATAAATGACTTGGATGTAAATGTAGATGTGTTGGTTATTAAATTTGCAGACTACACCAAGATTACTGGAGTTGCAGACTGTGAAGAAAGCTATCAAAATATACAGCAGGATATAGATCAGCTACCAAAATGGGCTACAAAATGGCAGATGGAGTTTAATCCGAGCAACTGTGAGGTGTTGCCCTTAGGGTGGTTGAATGTCAGGGGAAAGTATACAGTTAATGGCAAAATTCCTAACAGCATTGATGTACAGAGGGATCTTGTGGTCCAAATTCATAGCTTCCTTAAAATGACAACACAAATAGTAAAGAAGGCATATGGTATTCATTTGGTTGAAGCATTGAGTATAACTGTCAGGAAGTTATGATGCAGCTTTATAGGACTTTGGTTAGGCTGCATTTGGAGTATAGTATTCAGTACTGACCGCCCCTTAGTGGAAAGATGTGGAGGCTTTGGAGAGGGTGCAGAATGCTGCCTTGATTATGGGGCAGGAAAGGTTGGATAGACTTGGATAGTTTTTTCTAAATTGACCTGACTTTAGTCTATAAAATTATGAGGTACAAACACAGGGTAGACAGTGAGATGCTTTTGCAAGCACTACAGGGCATAACTTTAAGGTGAAAGGGACAAAGTTTAAAAGATTTGCAGGGCTAAATTTTTACACAGAGAATGGTGGGCACCTGGAACGTGCTACCAGGGGTGCTGGTGGAGGCAGATATGATGGTAGTGTTTAAGAGGCATATAGATAGGCACACGGATAAGCAGAATGGTAGAGTATAGATCATGTGCAGACAGTTGAGATTAGTTTCTCTTGGCTTCATGTTCAGCACAGACATTGTGGGCCGAAGGGCCTGTTCACGTGCTGTACTCTTCAATGTTCTAACTCTCAAATGCACCTCCTCCCATTGTTTCTTTGAAAGATTCCCTTCTATTCTAGTTTATCCACTTCTCTCTGCTCTGGTGACAGATCATTCCTTCCCCTCTATTGCAATTTAAAGATAGTTAGATTTTCTCACTTTATCAGTTCTGATGAAGGGACAGACCTGAGGTGTCAAATCTGTTTCTCTCTCCATAGATACTTCATGATTTTCTGGATGTCAGCACTTATTGTTTGTTTCATATTTCCAAAATGTGTTTTTTTTTTTGCTCCACTAGCTCACTGTATCATCTACCACCTTCTTGCCTCAGTACAGTATTTTATACACTTACTTTTAAGTTTTACTTAACCATGGTAAAATAGAACAACAATGTGAGAAGAGGTTTCATCATATCATACTAGATATTAACAAAATCAATTTGATACAGTCTACCAAATTTCATGTCACATTAGTAAGGTTTGTGATACATGTATTAATCCTAAATAAATTGGATAATGAATTTTCAATCATTTAAAATAATCAGCTGCACTATATTTTATTTTCATGTAACAAGAAACCAGTTACAGAAGGACATACAATTAATACATCTGCAATAATACACTACATATAGGTTTAACAAATAATGCAACAGTTACACTATTTCTACATTCTAGATTTTCTTAAGGTTTGTGTCATTTATTTTATGTATATTTTTTGTTTCCGTACCAAACAACAGCATATCAATAAGACGTATTTTAATAGATGCATCCTGCAAAATCAATTGAAGCATACAAGTGCAGTTTCTTTGAACAGCACTTTACAGATACATGTTTGAGATACCAGCCGGGCTCCAATATTCAATGAATTTACATGGTGGTACAGCATTTAAACATACAGAGGTTCTCTTATATATGCCTGTAGAATCAAATCAATACCTAATTTGCAAGGTATCATGGTAACCTCAATTATGTAACTGTCCTCAGAAGGGAACAACTTAATTTTTAATTCTTCTTTTGTAAAGAGTTGGAAGGGAACAAACATTATATAAGTAATTTTTTTTACAAAAAAGCATAAATATTCGCAGGACATTTAAGAAGTATAAAAAAGAGGTGAGATTCCTCAATTTGAACAGATAATCTCGGATTATCACAGATCTGCACAGTGATTGCTTATGAATTTATGTATTCTTGCTATGTATCAATGTTTACTCAGTTAAGAATTATCTGTTTAAACGAGATTCAAATAAAGCTCATTCATATCTACTGGTGCCACACAAAAGCTTGAAGAAAAAATATTGTGTGCCAAAATCAGTGCTACTTATGCACATGGAAGATGGATATTTACAAAGGAAAGTAATAAATGTGTTCACTTCATATTATATTTCAAAAGTCCTGGATTTTGCTTTCACCTTGTGCAAACGCTGACATAATTGAAGTACTCAGTGCACTATGAATTTCCTCTAAAATTCAAAATGATGAATTTCAGTGATTATAGAGCCAGCATAACACTGCAACCTATTTTTTATAGAACATCTGATAAATAAAAACAGAACATAATAATCAAATGTCACAACTGCATATCATTTAGCAACACAAAGCACAAACTAATTGCAATTGTCATGCGATTAGTTGTGAAAATTATTTAATAACAAATTAATCATGAGGTTAACATTTGATAAAGTGAATGGGGGCCATACTACATGCATGTACAATAAACAGGCTTCGCCATTGTAATGATCTTGAAGAACCATGTCCGCATTAACAGGCTTTAAAACAAAATGAACTGAAGATATTTTTTGTGATTATCTTTCAGAGTGCGCACACTCACCAAGCTCTTCAGTGTAATTAATAGAATAGATGCTTAAACTTAAAATGTGCTTTTAACTTAAAATGGTTTGACAATTGTGTTTTAAAATAGAAATACCAATCAAAATAACGTTGGAATTAAATAGACAAACTGAGTGGATTCATGAAAGCTTTTTCAAAGGTGAAACTCTTCCATTCAATTTGATGCCATAATCATATATAGTTCATAAATTGCTTAAAAATACTTTATCTTCCATGATGTTAGCTTCATGCCAAAATGCTTTTAATAGATTTTTGTTTTAAAATTACCCTTAGTTTCTAATAATTCATAAAACAAAGTGGACGATCAATTATTCTTGATAGATTTGATTAATAATCAGAATCACAGTTACAATTTTGAAAGTTATCATTCATAATGCTAAGTGCTAACATAGGTTCTATTTATTTTTGGGCAGTTACCTTAAAATCAATGATTGTACTTATTCAGGGCCCAGTGAATGCAATGTGAATATAATGTTGGACAGAGCACAGAAAGGACTGATTCGTACACATAGCAACTGCAAGTAACACCTTTCTGCTGTGCAACTGGATAAGAGTTGGAAAAAATCAGGAATGTTTTGCAATATATTTGTTTTAATGATAAATAACAATATTAAGCAAATATTGTACTTTCGCACAACCTTTAATCTTCAATTTCAATCCATTCTATTTATCAGCACACATTTCCTGAATTAATCCAAATCATTTATAGCAATATACTTTAAAATGATTTACAACCCAAAGGTTTATTTTACATCTTCTTTCTTATTGAAGCATAATTTAAATTGAACTGAAATTGCACACTTTGATTTTAAATTCATCTCAAAGATTTCTTAATATTCTGTTATGTTTTACAGGGGTGGGGGGTTATTACAATTGGAAATAGGACTGTTGGAAATGCATATAGAAATAAGTGCATCACAAGTCTGAAAATTAAATATATTTAATCTGAAGAACAGAATAAAATCTCATTGTTCAGGAAAAATATGATGTTTATAAGGGCAATAGTAACCTATGGTCTGTGAGCGATAATGAAAATTTATTTGCACAAGGAAGATTATGAAGAATAAAAAAAAAGATATGATAACAAATGGGAATTAATTGTGGATAATTACCAAAAATAATTCATGAAGATGTTTATTGAAGTAAATAGTGAGTGCAGGTTTACTCCAAATAGAATATTAGTAGAAATTATCCATAACATTTAAATTGGAATAAAATCAAGTGTTTGTCTCAATTGTAGAACTTAGTGCTCTAACTAGTACAGAAAAAAATGGGTGGATTGAGGCCATAAGGTTAAAAGGCCACCTGTGGTATTTGAAGAATCCCATGGTTCCTGCTTTGAGATTTTAGCTCTGCTTTTTAAATTAGTTACCTCATAATGGAGTTTATAGCAAGAACAGACTTTCGGTAATAATGCTTATCCAGGATCTGCAGTAACAAAGAATTGGGTATAAATCTAACTCAAGAATACATAGGGGCTAAAGAGATCCCATTATATCCATGCTTTTTATATTCTTTTAAAAAGCTAAGCCAGTGATCCTCATGATAGTGCACGCTATTTTAAACACCGCAGTTCACCTCATCATCTGTGGACTTATCTATGTTCCTTGCAAGATCCCAGCTGGAGCACTGTCACAAATGTTAACAGTGCCTCACAAGCTATTTCATTTCAATTGTATACAAAGGTATGCTGATTTTTGTAAAACATATGCAATGTCTTTCATGCCACTGTTGATTGCTTTGTAATGCTGGCATCACAGGGTTTCCTGGCATGCTCAAGATAGTTTCAAAAAAAAATCTTCAGAATTTCAATGTTGCCAGTGAAATCTGAATGTGCTGTACAAGAATGCTACTCTACCACAGAAAATCAAAAGACTGACAGACAAGACCCTGTAAAGCAGCACAGATCATTTATCAGCAAAGTGAATCTCTAAACAAACTATTAAAAAAGAGGTGGTTCTTGCATGTCATAGATTTGCATTCAAGATGTCAAATTCAGAGCACAACCACAAATAAACCCACACAATGCAAATGGCAAGAATTGTCTTAACAACGGCAGTCATCCGCTAACATGACTATCAACATAGGTGCTTGAGTTCCTTTGCTTTCCTGTTTCTTTAGCTGCTCTTTGGAACTGATGATGAAGGTACCTACAATATAAAAATAAGAACAATCAGAACAGCATTGTTGTTACAGCAGAGATGTAAAATATCAAGTCAAAATATCAGGGTTATTAATGTCCAAGTATCAGGGTTATTAATGTCCTGTGATATGTGGGGAAAACAGAAGATAATTGGCACTAATGGCCTAAATTAATATGCTTATAATTTGACGAATAAATTTACAATTATTCATGACAGTCACAAGACTTATGATGAAAATAGTTCTGTCCATTTAATGGACTATCATTTCATGAACATTTTCAAAATGATGAATTAAAAAAATAGTGTTATTCCTTTCTCTCCTTAATAATCTGGACTTAATCAACATTTCATGGACTGCTGTAAGATGGAAATACAATGTTTGTAATTACAGTGATATCTTTATCCATGCATCTTTATCGTGATCAGCGAGTGAGGTGAGCAAAAAGTTTAAAAAATAGTCAATGCATTTAACAAAATTCCAAATGTACTGCCTTGATAATTCACTTTTAAAGAAACACCATTTAAATAAACACTTTGATTTATAATGCCCCTGTTGATTTCTTTGCAATTACAGAAAAAAATATCTTCAGGAAAACATTTTAAATGGATTATATTTCAAACATATCACAATAGATTTGCAGTCACAGCATACTGACACATTCAGTCAGATGCAAACAGATCACATGAAAGCCACATTAAGAGCACCAATTAATATTGAATATTATTGATTACGTAATTTTTGCAATCAAATTATTTAATAAATGTCTCTTGGGAGTTTCACCTCTCAGCTTCACAGTTTAATTTGAATATTTGAAAATATAATATTTGGTATTATAAGTTAATCGAAAGTCAATGTTGAATCAACTGTTTTGCACAATCGAGTGAAATCAGCAAATGACTGACTACTTCAATTATTCCCCAAAATATAATAATTCAAAATGAAAATTATCTTTGTTTGTGGCTGTAATTTCACTTAGGTCGATGCTACATGATCACAAGGCCTTTTGTTGTTAGATTGCTTATCCTAAATCATGTCTCAAATGGCTTTCTAACATTTGCAGAATTTTGGTACTTTCATCACAAATATATTCCATCTGAATCTGCGACTGCTGTTACCTATATTTTATAACATTTGTATTCAACTGTTATCCTATTGCAGCTCAACAAACACTGAGTCCTGAATAATTAATTGATCCATCAGTACCCATAATGCATTCCCATCCTGACCTACATGCACTTTGAATTAAAAAAAATTTGTCTCCTTTTTTCTTGAAACCAGATGACAGCACCACATGATGGAAAAGATAAAAAATTAAAACGAGCACTCCTGGAGGGTAGGTGAGTGACCTGTGGGAGAAAACTCAGCCGGAGAAGATCTCTGCATCTAGCATCAGACAGCTACAAATTGATTAGTTAGTTTGAGGAACTGCCACCAACCAGGCTCGAGAGACTAATTAAAGAGAGCATTGCCTGCACAGATACCCCATTGACACCAAATTTGCTCAGCTGCAGCCACGAGGGAGCCTGAATTATCTCAACAGCCGTCGTTTCTCATGTCTGCCTCACATTATAGGTAAGAGATGAGCACTGCTCTCTACCCCCTTAAAATGACTGAATTATAAATGGCCTCATCAGTGTTTTAATGCAAGTGATACAGGTTAGCCAAATAAATGTTAAAAGTTAATCTGTTGACAGATGTCAAAATCGAACTCCGTGATTCACTGGAACAGCTTGCAATATTGAATAAAATATATGGCTCACATTTTAGATTCAATTTTAAAGCAGGATGCCTAACAGTGAACAGAGTATGCTGGGGTTTAAAAATTACCCTTAACAATGATTACACAGTTGTCCCACAGTTATCCAATATCTTCGCCTGCAATTTCTATTTTGTTTTTGAAAAGTAGGCTAAACAGGCATTCTCATTATCTATCTATTACTACCAACATATATAATTTCTTTAAGTGCGATACTGCCAGTAAGAAAATCAAAAGCATCCGATCACAATGTAACTGCTGTAATGATGGAGCTATTGAACCTTTAGTAGTTTGTAAAGGTCCATTTTATCCGTCCTTGAAATATTTTTTGAAAAATCATTGAGAATGGAGTTTGAAAAGGCCATTTGGTCTGTCAAGGCACAATTTGTGTCAACTTGAGTTTTATTATGGAGATATTTCAATATCTTTTAGTGGCAAAGGGCAGTTCAACAAGCTGGAGAATGAACAAACATGCCAACACTTCAGTCAGAATGTAAAGTCCTGTCTAAAAATGTTAAGAATAGGCAAGCGTTCCAAAAGGGATTAATGGGGGTGGGGAGGGGTGAGAAAGGGTGGATGGTGGCATCGTATTATAATGTTGTATATGATGGTGGATTATTGTTAAATGTTATCTCTATTGTCATATAGAACATGGTACAGCACAGAGACAGGCCCTTCAGCCTACAATGTGTGTGTGGACCAAATTAAACTAATCTCTCCCCCCTGCACTTGATCCATATACCTCCATTCATTGCATATCCATGTGCCTATCTAAAAGCCTCATAAGCCCCACTATTATATCTGCTTCCACCACCACCCTTGGCAGCGCATTCCAGGCACTTTCACTCTTTGTGTAAAAAACTTTACCTGCACATTTCCTTTCAACATTCCCCCTCTGACCTTATAGCTATACTGTTGAGCATTTGATATTTCCACCCTGAGAAAAAGGTTTTGACTGTCTACTCCATCTATACCTCTCATAAGTTTATAAGCTTGTATCATGTTTCCCCTCAGTCTCTCAACGAACCCCTGGAAAATCTTTAATCTTTGACCACTAACAAAATCCAAAATGTATAGAAACATTTAAAAACTAATGAAATGAAATATTGTTGAATCTTTTGAAAACTACAATTTTTAAATAAATAAAAAGTCCAGTAAAAACATGTAATTAAAACAACAAAATATCAAAATAACTTATCTTCCCTCTTCTTTCCTTTTCTGTAACCATATGTTTCCCATTGAAGCCAAGCCATAGAATATGCAAACCAATTCCCCAAAGGCTATCCAGTGGTTGAGGAATGTATAGAGTACCCAGTATTACCCCAGATGATCAAAATTCTGCACTCGATTATGTACACCCATGACTGTATGGCTAAGCACTGCTCCAATGCCACCCATAACTGTTTTGACCACACCACTGCATTTGGTGATGAGTTAGCGTACAGGAGAGAGAGAGAGAGAACACCTGGTTGAGTGATGGCACAACAACAACCTTGCAACCAATGGCAACAAAACCCAAGGTGCTAATCGTTGACTGCAGAAAGGGAAAGTCAGCAGACCATGTGCGAGTTTTCATTTTTGGTGGAGAGAGTTAGCAACTTCAAATTCTTGGGTATTGATATCTGGGATGATCTGTTCTAGGCCCAACACATAGAAGTAATCATGAGGAAGGTCTGCCACTGCTTCTACTTTCTTCGAAATTTTAAAGAGATTCTGCATGGAATGCAAGAGGCTGCATGGAATGATAGACTCAGCTTGAACCATCATCGGCACATTCTTCCTCACCATTGACAATGTATACAAAAGGTACTGAGTCAATAAGGTGGCGTCTGTTACCACTATCCTTGGAAAGCTCTCTTCTCACTACAATCGCCAGGCAGGAGGTACAGAGGCATAAAGCCCTTCACACATAAGCTCACAAACAGCTACTTTCCCACAACTATCAGGTTCTTTAACCAACATGCACAATCCTAATCCTACCTTGGCAATGCAACATTGTAGACCACCTCTTGCACCAGGATGGATCATTTTTCTTTTTGTGTAGAATGGATGTTGCCACAAGAATTTAGAACTAGGCAGCACAATCACAGGATATGCTATTAACCAGCTCTGAACCAGATGAGGGGGTTATCTTATTGAGATGTGAATCTTTGGAATTCTCTACCCCAGAGAGCTGTGGAGGCAGAAACATTGAATATATTCAGGGCAGAGAGAGACAGATGTTTGGATCACTGGAGAAATTAGATCTATGGGATCAGGCAGCAAAAGTGGATTTGAGGCCAAAAATCAAATCAAATTCGATCTGATTGAATGGCAGAGCAAGTTTGAAGAACAGTATAGCTTATTCCTGCTCCCATTTCCAACGATTTTATGCTCTGATTTATCATCACTGCATACCCACATCGTGCAGCTTGCACAGACTGCCAGATATTCAACCATATCAGTGCAGGTTACCTGCACATATATTCGACAATCCCAAATAGTCCCTCTTTTCCTGGAGTAGGCAGCACCTATAGGGCAGGAGCAGACACGTTTGTTGACTGTGGCTCCACATGGTGGAGAAATGCACTGAGTCTGTTACCCAGAGAAGAGGTATCAAGAACCAGATGACATAGGTTTAAGGTGTGAGGGGAAAGATTTAATAGGAACCCAATGGGCAATTTTTTTTCACGCAGATGGTGGTGGGTATATGGATTGAACTGCCAGAGAACATAGTTAAGGCAGGCACGATGCCAACATTTAAAAGACATGGATAGGAAAGGTTTAGAGGGATATGGCCAAAAGAGTCAGGTGGGACTAGCGCAGATGGGATGTCTAAGACATCATGGGATGTCTTAGTCGGCATGTACAAGTTGGGCCAAGGCCCTGTTTCCATGCTGTATGGCTCTACGACTAAATGCAAATCTTTAGTTTAGTTTAGTTTAGTTTAGAGATATACAGTGCATTCAGAAAGTATTCAGACCCCTTCACTTTTTCCACATTTTGTTACGTTACAGCCCTATTTTAAAATGGATTAGGTTTATTTTTTATCATCAAACTACACACCATACCCCATAATAAAAAAGCAAAACCAGAAATTTTTGCAAAGTAATTAAAAAGAAATAACTGAAATATCACATTCACATAAGTATTCAGACCCTTTACTCAGTACTTTGTTGAGGCACCTTTGGCAGTGATTACAGCCTCAAGTCTTCTTGGGTATGACACTACAAGCTTGGCACACCTGTATTTGGGTAATTTCTCCCATTCTTCTCTGCAGATCTTCTCAAGCTCTGACAGGTTGGATTGGGAGCGTCGATACACAGCTATTTTCAGGTCCCTCCAGAGATGTCCGATCGGGTTCAAGTCCGGGCTCTGGCTGGGCCACTCATGGAATTCACAGACTTGTCACAAAGCCACTCCTGTGTTGTCTTGGCATTGTGCTGAGGGTCGTTGTCCTGTTGGAAGGTGAACCTCTGCCCCAGTCTGAGGTCCAGAACACTCTGGAGCAGGTTTTCATCAAGGATCTCTCTGTACTTTGCTCCGTTCATCTTTCCCTCTATCCTGACTAATTTCCCAGTTCCTGCCACTGAAAAACATCCCCACAGTATGATGCTGCCACCACCATGCTTCACCTTAGGTATGGTATTGGCCAGGTGATGAGCAGTGACGCTTGGCATTCAGGCCAAAGAGTTCAATCTTGATTACATCAGACCAGAGAATCTTGTTTCTCATGGTCTGAGAGTCCTTTAAGTGCCTTTTGGCAAACTCCAATCGGGCTGTCATGTGCCTTTTACTGAGGAGTGGCTTCCATCTGGCCACTCTACCATAAAGGCCTGATTGGTGGAGTGCTACAGATATAGATGTCCTTCTGGAAGGTTCTCCCATCTTCACAGAGGAACTCTGGAGCTCTGTCAGTGACCATCGGGTTCTTGGTTACCTCCCTGACCAAGGCCCTTCTCCCCCAATTGCTCAGTTTGGCCAGGAGGCCAGCTCTATGAAGAGTCCTGGTGGTTCCAAAGTTCTTCCATTTAAGAATGACAGAGGCCCCTGTGCTATTCAGGACCTGCAATGCTACAGAAATTGTTTTATACCCTTCCCCAGATCTGTATCTCAACACAATCCTGTCTCGGAGGTCTACGGACAATTCCTTCGTGTTCATGGCTTGGATTTTGCTCTGACATGCACTGTCAACTGTGGGACTTTATATAGACAGGTGTGTGTCTTTCCAAATCATGTCCAATCAATTTAGTTTTCCACTGGTGGACTCCAATCAAGTTGTAGCAAGATCTCTAGGATAATCAATGGAAACAGGATGAACATAAGCTCAATTTTGAGTGTCATAGCAAAGGGTCTGAATACTTATGTAAATGTGATATTTCAGTTATTTCTTTTTAATTAGTTTGCAAAAATTTCTAAATACCAGTTTTTACTTCTTCATTCTGGGGTATGGTGTGTGGATTGATGATACAAAAAAGAATTTAATCCATTTTAAAATAAGGCTATAACGTAACAAAATGTGGAAAAAGTGAAGGGGTCTGAATACTTTCTGAATGCACTGTAGTGCAGAAACAGGCCCTTTGGCTCACCGAGTCCACGCCAACCATTGACTCCCACACATTAGCGCTATCCTACACATACCAGGGAGAATTTACACTTATACCAAGCCAATTAACCTACAAACCTGTACGTCTTTGGAGTTTGGGAGGAAACCGAAGATCTTGGAGAAAAGCCACACAGGTCACGGGGAGAACGTACAAACTCCGTACAGGTACCCCCCGTAATCGGGATCGAACCCGGGTCTCCGGCGCTATAAGACAGCAACTTCACTGCTGCGCCACAGTGCCGCCCTAAAGTCATTACTGGAGCACGTATTGCAGGGCTTTTGACCTACAGCAGGGTTGCAATGTTAGTTGACATGGCACTATATCACTATCCATTATGATTGACAAGTTGACAATGCTTTCAACGTGATAAACAGCTATTAAACTGAATAATAAACTCTGTTTATTCTTGCACAGTTGCTGCCTGAAATACTGGGTATTTCTACCATTTTTTAATTTTCTTTAAAATCCTCTGCTCTTCCAGTATTTTTCTTTTATAGCCACAAAGCGAAAAAAATGCAGGTTGAATCGTTGCTTACTGAGAGTGAAAGGCAGACCCAATAAATGCAGAATGCGTGGAATCAACATGAATCTTAATTCACAGTAGCCGAGCATTGGGATCAAACAAACCTCCAGGCTTATGCCTGTTGTTAAAAATAAACTTTGAACAGATGTGTGGAACAAGCTGCCAGAGGAGGTAGTTGAGGCTGGGACTATCCCAACATTTAAGAAGCAGTTAGACAGGCACATGGAAAGGACAGGTTTGGAGGGATATGGACCAAATGCTGGCTGGTGGGACTAGTGCAGCTGGAACATGTTAGACAATAGACAATAGACAATAGGTGCAGGAGTAGGCCATTCAGCCCTTCGAGCCAGCACCGCCATTCAATGCGATCATGGCTGATCACTCTCAATCAGTACCCCGTTCCTGCCTTCTCCCCATACCCCCTCACTCTGCTATCCTTAAGAGCTCTATCCAGCTCTCTCTTGAAAGCATCCAACGAACTGGCCTCCACTACCTTCTGAGGCAGAAAATTCCACACCTTCACAACTCTCTGACTGAAAAGGTTCTTCCTCATCTCCGTTCTAAATGGCCTACCCCTTATTCTTAAACTGTGGCCCCTTGTTCTGGACTCCCCCAACATTGGGAACATGTTTCCTGCCTCTAATGTGTCCAATCCCCTAATTATCTTATATGTTTCAATAAGATCCCCCCTCATCCTTCTAAATTCCAGTGTATACAAGCCTAATTGCTCCAGCCTTTCAACATACGACAGTCCCGCCATTCCGGGAATTAACCTAGTGAACCTATGCTGCACGCCCTCAATCGCAAGAATATCCTTCCTCAAATTTGGAGACCAAAACTGCACACAGTACTCCAGGTGCGGTCTCACCAGGGCCCGGTACATGTTGGCCGGTGTGCGCAAGTTGGGCCAAAGGGCCTGTTTCCATACTATATCACTCTATGACTCTCTATAACAGTTAACCACTGAAAATGTTTTATGTGGGGTTTTGTTAATTAATGAAAATATTTCTTGAAATATTCATTGTTATTTCAATTATTGTTCAATATCAACAATAAGGTTCATCAAAGAACAAGGGAAGTACCATTTTATTTTCAAAATATCAAAAAGTATCTCCCAGATAAAGGCTGCAGTCTAAAGGATAATTTCTAAATCTTAGAAACATAAATTCAGAATAAATGACTGCTTGTGTCTCATCATCACTTTCTAATCCTTAAGCAAGCCAAGAATTTAGGAAGTGCATCTATTCTGTCAAAAACTATTCCAATAAAGCAGATGACTTGTCCCAAATTCCAGACTTCTGAAAGATCACAAGCCAGAAATGTTTATCACATTGTGTACGTTTTGTAATGCATTGTGGAACAGATTCAAAGCAGAAGGTCCATCAAGAAATGCAAAGATCATCGTGAAACTTTAATTCATGATCTCTGCCAAAGACACACCTGTATGCAGAGAAGGCTGGAATCGAACAGTACTCTCAGTCAACATAATGCACATTTGATCTTGTTACTGCTGAGATAAAGCAAGCATTTTGGCTGATGGTATCAGTTTGGTCTTGAATCAAAATGTAGATCTTCATGGGAAGCAGAAAGCCTCCACAATTGTAGGGTAAAGATATGATCTGCGTCTGCGTCACTGTTGTTGAGTCGATCTTGGCATCTTCTCTGATAGTGCAGTTATCTCCAGATGTTCCAAGTAAGCCCTCCTTGCTTTAGAGGAAGGACAAGTGTGGTCAACCGTCCTGGTATTTCCCTCGAGTTTTCCCCATGCCCTGTTGTCTGCAGGAGATGTGGGGGTGCCTACTGCTGTCTCTAACTTGCGAAAACGGGAGAAGGCAGGAACGGGGTACTGATTGTGAATGATCAGCCATGATCACATTGAATGGCGGTGCTGGCTCGAAGGGCCGAATGGCCTACTCCTGCACCTATTGTCTATTGTTGAAAAAGCCTTTAGCAAAAAATTCATACTACTGGCTGGTATTTATATATTTATGGAATCCAGTTTAATTTTGGTATTGGTTTACTATTCTTTCTTTCTTTCGTATGTCAACTACAACAATCAAAAGTGGCAATTGGTGCTTCAGAGTACCGTAGTTGACGCTTTGCTGCAAATTTTGCCAGTTCCATACCCAGGGTGGATGATGAGGACGTAAAGCAGCCCCCACCCTGGTTTACTATTGTCAAGTACACTGAGATAGAATGAAAAAACTTTATTTTACATGCTATCCAGGAAAATTATAACACACACGAGTACTTAAGTAATGCAAAAGCGGAAATAAACAGAATGCAGAATATAACATTACACCCAAGAGAAAGTGCAGATTTAAAAATATATTCATATATTCATATTTGTATTTTATTTAATTGCAATACAAAATGTATTTCCTTTAGTGCCGACATCTAAATTATTAATCTTGCTCTGGAATGGTGACATTAAAACAGAGCCATCACAAAAGTAACGATTGAAGGCTGCCATGTTCAGAAGTGTTGTAAATGATACTGCTTGATCATATAAGACTTTGATACCCAACCACAGCCAGTAGTATGAGCATACTTCTGAAATGGGTCCCTCTTTAATGTACAGCAAATGAAGTTCAAAACAAACTCAGTGCACAGACTAAAATGTTAATTGTATGTTATACAATTCACTGTGCACTGTGGTTACCAAATAGAAGCAGACGGTGAGTTTTTGAGCTTGATGGCCTACTCCTCCTCCTTATGTCTTGTGTTCATGTATCATTTGAGGTACTTAAAAGCAGAGGAGGATGAATATTTGATAGACTGAGGAATCAAATGGTGTGGAAAAATGGCACAGAAGAGGAGTTGAGGCCAGCATGGATCTGCCATGATCATATTGAATGGCGGTGCAGACTCGACGGCCCTCATGGCATTTTGTTCCTGCTCCCATTTTCCTGTGTTCTTTGAACTGCAATTCATCTTACAGAAATCTGTTTATTTAGTTTGGAAAATTAATAAAAACAACTTCTAAAACAAAATGTGTAGGAAGTAACTGCAGATGCTGGTTTAAACAGAAGATAGACACAAAATGTTGGAGTAACTCAGCGGAACAGGCAGCATCTCTGGAGAGAAGGAATGGGTGAAGAAGGTCTGAAGAAGGGTCTTGACCTGAAACTTTACCCATTCCTTCTCTCCAGAGATGCTGCCTGTCCCACTGAGTTGCTCCAGCATTTTGTGTCTAACTTCAAAAACAATTTCATTTTGCCTTATGTTCTTGAATTGCTAAGAAAGATAATTTTTGATTGGCCTTCTCCATGTCAGATCGCAAAGAGGTCAATGTCCAATGTCACTGTTCTCTTGACGATACTCAGAATTTTCACTTCTAAATGGTTGGTTGACATATATTCTTTTTAAAAACATAATGATGCTCTAATCTGCCAAATGATGCAGCACATCCATTTTTTTAAATCAAAACCATCATATATCAAAATTCAAACAAATGAAGCTCAATATTTAAAATAACACGTTGCATAAATTACATTCATTTCCTCGAGCTAACAGAAGAATGATTGTCGAGAGCCGCCAGCAAGTTGTAAGGTAGGCTGGGGGTGAGGTGGGGGGTGGGGAGGAGGTGGTGTTGGTGTAGTGTTGGTGGAATACAGTAGCTCACATTGAGAAAATCAACAATGGAATTTGTTGTTTCAGGGGCTAACCTAGTAGGAACAGATGTAGAATCTGTGCTGCAATGTGATCAAAGAGAAGCATGACTCAAACCCAGATGGAATCAGTGGGAGGGATTGTGGGAGGATTTGGGGTGTGGCATGCCCAATTCAGACAGCTGTTGTCTGCACCACCAAATAAGCAAGAGATGCCTTAAATAGTGCATAGTTCCTGCAGAAACTGGGAAATGCTCATTGCCCTGGCCATTGAAAAGGTCTGTGAAATTTCAAAACAGAAACCTCATTTCACAAATTATTCCATTTAGTTGGCCATTGCTGACTTAATTAGTTGCTTCTAAAATTAACTGCTCAGACATGCATCTGGTTTCACTAAGCACTTTACGTGCGAACTCTTACTGTAATTACTAAAATCGTGCATCACATCTCACCTAAATATGATAAATGGAATGTCTTATTGAGGACATATACATTACCAAACTGCATGAAAACAACAGTATGAAATTCTTAGCTCTAATTTTGTGTCAAAACAAGAATACATTCCAAATCTACTAATTGGTGTATTTGGAAAGTACTAAATCAGGAAAGATGTTTGATTTTAAAGTACGCCAGTGCTTAAGTTATGTGCCACAGAGTAGCAAGGCTTGTGAGTATGTTATGAACTAAAACCATGTCAATAATGAGTGCATTTTTAAGGCGGAAATTGATTGGTTCTTGATTAGTAAGGGCGTCAAAGAGGATAGGTAGGAGGAGTAGGCCATCAAGCTCAAAAACTCACCGTCTGCTTCTATTTGGTAACCACAGTGCACAGTGAATTGTATAACATACAATTAACATTTTAGTCTGTGCACTGAGTTTGTTTTGAACTTCATTTGCTGTACATTAAAGAGGGACCCATTCCAGAAGTATGCTCATACTACTGGCTGTGGTTGGGTATCAAAATCAATTGTTATCTCTTCACCAACTGTGATCCTGAAATCTATGATAGTTTATCAATGCTTAAATCATGTATGTGAACTCGTTTCACTATCTTCACGGCATAACATCTCAGGGAAAGAACCATAATGATGCCAACACTAATATGATCTCAGCATTGCCATTTTGCAACTTAACCCTTCAGACAATGCCCTCTCTAAACCATGCACAGCTGAATAAGAAACAAGAAGAACCCCCTACCATTACCCATTTTAAAATTCATCATTAACCAACTGGTTAATTTCAACTGATTGATGCTGGGATTGTATCATGTGTTTGGTATTTTATTTTAATAAGAGTATTTTCAAGTCACAAAGTCTACAGGTCTGGTGAATATTTAAGTCTCTTTAAGACATGAGCAGAATTAGGCCATTCAGGCCATCAAATCTATTCCACCACTCAATCATGACTGATCTTTATGCTGATTTCAAAGCTTTTACATAAATTTGTTGTTCCCAGGAAAAGACTGATTAATGGACTTATGCCTTTGAAATCCAGTGTACAAATAAAATGAATAGAGGATAGGTTGACAGGATAAGCTCTGTGAAGATTGGAGGATAGGGAGAGATATTTTAAATGACAGACTACATACATCCAAAGTATTACAGGAACATTTCTCTGTTCAAGACCTCAGAGGGGAACAATGCTCAAGTTTTCTATACTTCAAATATATACTCACTGAAATTTGGTATATGTTGCACCCACAAAAAGCAATTTCAGTTCAGGGTAAGATCTACAATGCCAATAATGGAAAATAAACAAAACTACAGATGCTCGAATCAGAAACAAAAACAGAAATGTTGGAAGAAGTCAGCCAGTTAAGTAGTATCCACGGAAAGAGAAGCCCGTTAATGTATCAGGTCAAAGACTCTTCATTAGAAGAGAGAGGGAAAGTGAGTTGAGCAATGGCTGGAACAAAGGGAATGTCGGTAGTAAGGTATACCCAGGGGAAAGGATTGAGAAGGCAGAACAAAGATAACGTTTCCCTGGTATTCACCTCCACCCCTTCAGCCTTTACATCAACGTATTGTCCATGAGCATGTCTTCATTGATGGGTTGCCGGTGAGAGAGTCAACACCTTCTAGGGTGTGGATATCTCTGAAAACCTGCCCTGGGCCCAACACATTGATGCAACCATAAAGAAAGGCCATCAATGCATCTACCTCATTGAAGATTGAGGAGATTTGGTATGTCGGTGAAAACTCTGTTGAACTTCTATTGGTGTACGGTAAAGAGCGAATCAATTGGTTGCATCACAGCCTGATTCAGCATTGTGAATGCCCAGTAACAAAGGAGGTGACAGTTAGAGAGTGGTAGACACAGCCCAGTGCATTACAGGTACTGACCACCCCAACATCGGAAGGATTGATAGGAGGTGCTGCCTCAAAAAGGCCACCTGTATCATCAAAGGCCCACACCACCTTGGCTATGCTCTCATTTCAGTCCTACTGTCGGGAAGAAGGTAAGGGTCTGAAAAACATGACAATCAAGTTCAAGAATAGCTTCTTCCTAACAACCATCAGACTCTTGAACACTACACAACACCTCAACTATGAACTATCGTTGGGTGTTAAGGTATTAGGTCAAAGACTCGTTCTTAAAAGAGAGAGATAAAGTGAGTTGGAATAAGTAGCTGTATAAGTGGAGAAGGGCAAAGGATGGAACAAAGGGAATATTCTCTGCACTTGTATTAGGGTTATTGAATTATTGTTTATTATTTATTATCTATATGTAGTGTGTTTATAGGCCAATAATGCCGCTGCAAGTAAGAATTTCATTGTTCCATTATCAGTACCCTCTTGACATTACAGTTTCTGCCAACTCCTGCATGATCCCACCACCAGTCATATCTTCTCTTCTTCTCCACTTTTAGCATTTTGTAGGGACTTCATGACTCCCTCGTCTAATTTTTTTGCCCTCATCCACCACTGCCCATCCCACTGGTCATTCTCATGAAACTGGAGTAAACATAACACTTTTTCATTCAAATCTTTCCTTCCTCCCATTCAAGGACCAAAACAATCATTCCATGTGAAGTAGCAATTCATTTGCACCTTGAACCCCTGCATTGTTTTCTTATAGCGACACGTGGAAATCAGCAACGATGAATTGCCAATAAATGTCCAAATCAAGATGGTGCTCGATATGGAGGAAAACCGGCAATTAGTGCAGGTTACCCTCCTAATGTTCCAGTGCATCTGCTCTCCTTTTGTCCTTCTTCGTGGTAGAAGTTGCAAGTTTGGGAGGTATGGTCAAAGTAGGCTGGGTGAATAACTGCAGTATTTTCTAGATGTTACACACTGTATCCACTGTGCACCAGTGTTGAAGTAATAAATGTTTCATTGTGGTAGATGTGGGGCCAATCAACCACTCTGCTTTGTCCTGGATGTGTGGAATTGTGAGAGTTATTGATGCTGCACTCATCATCTGGTGAGAGCCACCACCCAGGAAATAGCTGATAGTCTTCCCATAATGGAGGTATGGGTTTTCTTTCTTTTGGCCAAGGTGGGTAAATATTTGTGGTATCCAAGTGAACACATAAGCTAAAACTGGATACAATAAAACTGATTTGCTATGCTCTGTAATAATCAGAAGCAACATTCTTTCTTTGAAATATAAAATGATGAGGGGTTTTGACAAGGTAAATGCAGGGAAATTATTTCCATGTTTTTGTATGTCAGTGTCGATAGCCTATGGGTTTAGAAAAATCACCAAAAGAGCAAAGTGAGTGGCTTGAGGACATTTCTTGTCAGATGCCCAACAGTGGAAGAAGAATCTATCGCTGGCCTTTTATGGGGCCACCAATAAATATAGAAAATGGGATCAAGTAGATAGCTCTTTCAAAATACTGGCATGCAAAGGAAAGACTTTTTAAAGCAGAGATTGATAACTTCTTGATCAGTAAGGGTGTCAAAGGCAGGAGAATGGGGATGAGAGGGAAAAATAGATCAGGCAGGATTGAATGGTGGAGCAGGCGATGGGTGAAATGGCCGAATTCTGCTCCTATGTCTTATGATTTTATGGATTTGAATGCTTCAACTCAAGCTGCAATACGGTAGAAATCCCTGCCGCAGAGGACCTATATGTCGATTCTAAAAGAACATCAGGAAAATGTGGTGCGCATTTGTGAATCTTTAGGTAAATAAAAATAGCTTTTTTGATAGATTGCTTTTCAATGAAAATAGAACTTGAATTAATTTAGCATGCTTAGCATCTTAGTATGTGTGGTGCGTCTGTCACCGTGCCCGTCGGAAACCAGCACCACTGCGTCGCTAATGTCTTCAACGATTTTAAATAAAACAAAAATAAATAAATCGTATCCTAGATACTGTGGGTGCACACCCCACACCAGCTTGCATTCATTTTTCCAGTGGTTTCAGAAAGTGTTAGGCTGCTTTCTCTACGTTCCTTGAAGAAAGGCAGAAAAAGACATTGTGTGGGTAGCTCTCTAATGCCAACACGTTTAGAAATGAGGCAATAGCCCTCCAGCATAGCTGCAATGAACAGGGCATCGGTTGTACATTTAAAATCTATGCTGACCGTAACAACTAAGCCACTCCCAAGTTAGTGATGAAGCTGTCTTCTTCTCAGGCAGTGTTTGAGAATCATGGATGATTAGTCTCTACTCTGGTTTTTAAAGATCTGAGATGACTGGATGCCAGAGTGGGAGCAGATACTTCCACAAATGAAGCAGGAGGTGCTGGTGGGTGCGTAGATTGAGGTGGTGATCACCTTTGGCTATTGACATTGGACTTCTGTGTGTTCCTGATGCAAGGACTCAAAGTTCTTGATATCAACCCAAATATACCTTCTGTATTTTGAGTGTCCAGCAAGTTTCAAATGCCTACAGGAATATTGCATTCTTTCATGTGTACATGTTTGAATCTTTTCCTCCATTTACCTCAGGTGTCAGAATATGGGTTCAGTTTCAGGAGCTTAGATGGGGCATCTTGGTTGGAATGGACGAATTGGCCCATGGGCCCTGTTTCCATACCTTATGAATCTAAATGCTTTTTGATGCATCATCAAATAATGCAGTTAATTTTCACAGCAAAATTTGACAAACAACAAAATGTCCAGATAATCAATTTTGGTGATGTTGGTTTTAGCAGATTTGATGTTCAACCACAACAGCTTCCAACAAAGCAAACTGAATGTGGTCAGACCAATAAAAATCAAATCAGAGAAAATCAAATCAGAGGAAGTTGAGGATGCTCTATAGTGTACTGGTCAGATCACACAACCACTGCATCTTATTTTGGGCATGATGGTACAATAGAGGCATTCTATTTCTGAAAACTATATGGGGAGAAATCACGAATTGCTTCCCTAGATCCAGAGAACAAAAAGTCTGAAAAGTAACTGTTGATTTAAAAAAAAAAAAATAGTGAGATTTAACTCTGAGAATAATTAAAAAATGGAGATATTAAGAGACTAAAAAAAACCGAACAAGGATGATGAGCAAATGAGTTGGAAAACGGGACAAGAAATGATAAATAGAATTTAACTCTGACAGTAGCACAGCTGGTGAAGCTGCTGCCTCACAGTGCGAGAGAACCAGGTTCGATTCTGACCTTGAATGTTCTCTGTGTGGAGTTTGCACATTCTCCCTGTGACAATGTGGGTTTCCTCTGGGTGCTCTGGTTTCCTCCAACATCCCAAGGATGTGTGGGGTTGTAGGATAATTGGCCTCTGTAAATTGCCCCTAATGTGCTGGGAGTGGATGTGAAAGTGGGATAACATAGAACGGGTGTGATCAAGTGATCAATGGTTGGTGTGGACTTGGTAGGCCGAAGTGCCTGTTTCTATGCTGTATTGCTAAACTGAACTAAGTGTGAGGTATTGCACTTTGGAAGTCAAATCAGGGCAGGATTTACAAGATAAATGGTGGAGTCCTGGAGTATGCTATGGAACTGAGAGATCTGGGAATATAGGTGCATGGTTCTCTAAAGTGAAATGGAAGTGAAGAAGACCTTTGGCATGCTTGTCTTCATTGGAAAGGGTATTGAGTACAGAAATTGGATATCATGATGCAGCTGTACAAATTCTTGGTGACACCACACTTAGAGTACTGTGTGCAGTTCTGGTTGTCCAGTTGTAGAGGAATGCCATTAAGTTCAAAAGTGTACATAAAAGATTTTTCAAGATGTTACCTGGACTTGCAGGCTTGAGTTATAGTGAGAAGTTGGACATTTTTCTTTGGAGGGCATGGATAAAGTGAACGCTCAGTCCTTTTCCCAGATCAAAGTATTCTACAACTAGAGGGCGTAGGCTTAAAGAGGGAGGGGGGATTTAAGAGCGACCTCAGGGGCAATGTCTTCCACTGAAGGGTACTCCTTGTCTGAAATAAGCTGCCAGACGAATCTGTAGAAGCAGATACAAATATGACTTTTAATAGACCTGAATATGGACACAAAAAGCTGGAGTAACTCAGCGGGCCAGGCAACATCTGTGGAGAGAAGAAATGGGTGACGTTTCCATGTTCTTCAGAAGGGTCTCGACCCGAAACATCACCCATTCCTTCTCTCCAGAGATGCTGCCTGTCCCACTGAGTTACTCCAGCGTTTTGTGTCCATCTTCGGTTTAAACCAGCATCTGCAGTTCCTTCCTACACATTTAGACAGATATAGATGGGAAGGGTCTGGAGGGAGATGGGCCAAATGCAAGAAAATAGGTCTAGCACAGTATGCCAACTTGGTTGGTATGGATAAGATGAGCATAAGGCCTATTACCGTGCTGTTTAGCTCTATAACTCGTATCAGTCTTGATCAAATTTGAATAGATTTTACAAGGTCTGAAGTTTATGGAGTCTGCAATAGCAACATCTGGACAGGACTTCAAATGTCCATTGTAATAAATAGATCCTTACAACAGGTGGACTGAGGACTGGCAAAGATGGGCAATTCTACAGAGGAGATGAAGATGAAATGGGATCTGAACCCCAGTTCAACATTGAGTAAGATGCTGTTTTTGTCAAGACTCTTCATTGTCCTGAAACCTTTGCATAGGTGGTGGATAGAACTGAAGACAAATGGAACTGCAGATGCTGTTTTGCAATAAAAGACACAAAATTCTGGAGTAACTCAGTGGGTCATGCAGCATCTCTAAAGAATATGGATAGGTGGCAGTATCTCTGGACAACATGGATAGGTGGCAGCATCCATGTTCTCCAGAGATGTTGCCGGAGCCACTGAATTACTCTGGCACTTTCTGTCTTTTTGGTAGATAGAACTGATGTTGCATGTTTGGATGTTGTAGTGGGAGCTAAAGAAAACTCTGGCTGTGGTTTTTCAATATTCCACTGGAGAGAAATTGCCTTTGATCCATGATGGGATCCACACAAGCGTTCTGAAAACAGGTGCACAAGAAATTTACTTAGACTTTAGAGATAGAGCGCGGACACACAGTGGAACCAGGCCCTTTGGCCTACCTAGTTCCGTACCATCCAGCGATCAGCCCGTGCACTAGCACTATTCTACACACTAGGGAAAAATTACAATTTACAGAAGCCAATTAACCTACAAACCTGTAGGTCTTTGGAGTGTGGGAAGAGACCGGAGCACCTGGAGAAATCCCACGTGGTCACAGGGAGAACATACAAACTCTGTACACATAGCGCCTGTAGTCAGGACCTATCCCGGGTCCCTGCCACTATAAGGAAGCGACTCTACCACTGCGCCACTGTGCCGCCCATTCTGAGTGAAGTGGAGAACTTCATGTTCTCCAGTGATGCTGCCTGACCTGCTGAGTTATCTAGCACCTTGTTTCCCCTTTTTTTGTTAACAAGCCTCCCCAGTTCCTTGTTTTATATTAATCTTCTATCACTACAAAATACAGATTTCAATCAAAGTAAGTAAAAACTGCTGATGTAATCAAAAGGAAGCATTCAGTCATGATTTTTTTTTTTTTCCCCCTTCTATTAGATTTTGGTTTTGATTCATAGCTTGCTGATTCACTACATTCTTGCATGCAATTAAATGGGAATAATTGGGCGGGGAAGCCTTAGGATTTCATTATGGATAACAAGGCAAATAAATTAAATAGAATGAAATGACATGGTTGAACTAATCAGAATCACCACTGTAAACAGAAATGTCTTGCACTTAATCATAATCACTTCTCCAACTGTTCGGCAGAGCACAACAAAACTAGGAAGGTATGATACTGTAGAGGGGAATGAACAGATTTTGATTTATTGGTGCCTTCTTCAAAGTTGTGGGGTTGGGGGAAAATACCTGGTAGAAAGAGGTGAGGGAAAGGGGTGGAGCAAGAGCTTCTAACTCCAATTTCTCTTCATGTTCATGTTCATGCTCACGAATTTTATTTTTTACATGCTATTTAAAATAATCTTGACAAAAATAATATAATTTTCCTTCGATGTCATGATGTGTAGGAAAGAACTCGACAGGTCAGACAGCATCTGTGGCAAGAGAAACAGTCATACTTTTGGTTCTGCAGATGGTAGACACAAAAATCGAAGGTAGACACAAAATGCTGGAGCAACTCAACTCAGCGGGACTGGCAACATCTCTAGGAATGGGTGAAGTTTCGGGTTGAGACCCTTCTTCAGACCATGATCATGGACCATGATGGGTGGATCCAAGTAAGGAAGGATTAATTGGCAGATGAGTTAGGTGGGGGAGAGAAAGCTGGAGTTCGTAAACAAAGCTGCAGGTAACTTGAAGAAGATAAAAGGGTACGAATGGTGGACTGATGAGAAAGGATAGTGGGAAGGTGAAATGTAGAACCAGAGGGAGGGAAGATTGGTATATGGGAATGGGGAAGATGGGGATGAAATGGGGGACCCTACGTAAGGCGGGCTGGCAGATGAGCAGCTAAAAGACACAGGTGAGGGAAAGGTGGTCGGGGGAGGGGGGAAAGAAATGTGTGCCTGGGAGGAGGGGGTGATGAGGGGAAACTTAGGAGATGGGAAGGCAGTCATAGGGCTTACCTGAAATTGCAGAAACGAGTGGGGGGGGGGGGGGGGGGGGGAGGATGTGACAACATGAATATTGAATTCTCTACTTCCAGGTAACACCACCACCTTTCTTTTCACTACCCTGTGCTTGTGACCCAGTTCCTTCCTCCTCCTCCTTATCCCTTCATCACCCACCTCTACCTATTCTGGCTCACTATTTTGTTTTCCCTACTTGCCCACCCACTCCTCCCATTCACTTCCACCTGTCATTACTCTCTCTGGTATCACATTTCATTCCCCACCTTCCTTGCTTATCAGATTCTACCATTTTCACCCCTTTGGCTTCTCCACATCACCTCCAGCCTTGATTATCAGCTCTACCATTGTCTCCCCTAATTGATTCATTGCCAGTGTACCCCATCTAACATGGATCCACCTATCACTTTCCCCACTCCTTCTCTTCACTTCTTTCTACCGTCTATCTTCATCGTTCTGAAGAAGGGTCCCAATCAAAATGTTAGCTGCAGAAACAAGGAACTGGAGGTGCTGGTTTACAAAGATGGGAACAAAGTGCTCTGGAGAACTTGGATAGGTGATCTTTCGGTTCAGGACCCTAGAAAATGTTGTCTGACCATTTCCCTGCACAGATGCTGCCTGACACACTGTGCTTGTTTGTCAGTTTGTTTCTTTTTTTCTCAAGATTCCAGCACCTGCAGTCTCTTGTGTCTCCAAGGTATAATATAGGCTATGTATTTGAGAGAAGCATTCTCGTAATTTGTCAATAGTCAATAGACAATAGGTGCAGGAGGAGGCCATTCGGCCCTTCGAGCCAGCACCGCTATTCAATGCTGATCATTCTCACTCAGTACCCCGTCCCTGCCTTCTCCCCATACCCCCTGACTCCACTATCCTTAAGAGCTCTATCCAGCACTCTCTTGAATGCATTCAGAGAATTGGCCTCCACTGCCTTCTGAGGCAGAGAATTCCACAGATTCATAACTCTCTGACTGAAAAGGTTTTTCCTCATCTCAGTTCTAAATGGCCTACCCCTTATTCTTAAACTGTGGCCCCTTGTTCTGGACTCCCCCAACATTGGGAACATGTTTCCTGCCTCTAACGTGTCCAACCCCTTAATAATCTTATACGTTTCGATAAGATCTCCTCTCATCCTTCTAAATTCCAGTGTATACAAGCCTAGTCGCTCCAGTCTTTCAACATATGAAACATTTCACACATTTGAAACATTAAATAACTGAAGATCGAGGCTGTATTTTAAATTACCAATACGATGATTTTCCCATCACCCATTTTCACATCACCCACAACTGCTCAGAAATCATTGCTTGGACAAGGAAATGTGTTATTTATTTACTGCTGATTAAGCAGACTTTCTCTGCAACAGAATAATTTCCTGTTTGTCAAAATTTCTTTGATGCTAGTTTGATGGCAACATTTGATGGTAAAAGAGGAAAAAAGCTACTTTGCCTGATTGATTAAAAAAAAGCTTCTAACTCCAATTTCTCTTCATGTTCATGCTCACAATTTTTATTTTTACATGCTATTTAAAATAATCTTGACAAAAATAATATAATTTTCCTTCGATGTCAAAAATATTTCATACAATTTCAAATATCAATGTAAGGAACTACATATTTACATAATTTTATCAGATATATTTCAAATTTCTACAGTATGGAAATAACTGCAGACCACAATATAACTGGAGATAGGTTTAGCTGTAAATAAATGATTAAATTCACTGCCATGCATCCATTAATGAGAATGGCTACATTTGGGTCTCCTGAGGCTAGCTCTGCAATTCTAGTTCATTAACTGACCAAGCAGAGCAGATGACAGCTTTTGCAGTATTCTCATAACATCAAGGGTTGAGTCAATATTAGTTGTTGGATCCCTCTGTGTAACTTTAAACCAGGAAAAAGTTTTTCTTGTCTATTGGACAATTTTCTGTTAAGTATCTCCAGCTGGAAACAGCAGAATGCTCTTTATGCACACAAGGACAAACAAAAGTAGTAGCCAGGGGGAAAATGCATAAATAAATCAGAAGGGCTCAGTGCATCTGCCATAATTGTCATCATTCTAATTAGAATAGCATTTTTGTTTTACCTGAAATTAAGTGAAGCACCACAGTTGAATTTTAATCAACTCCATACAATGGCACAGCCAACACATTCCAGCAGTGGTGATGTTTGATGCTACGACCCTAGCTAGTCCTTTGATTCACCATTTGTTTCCATATTCAGAAAAAAACTGATTCAGTCTCTAATTATGGCTAACTCTATGAGTACTGGAACCATCTTAAATCACAGAAACAATGGGATTTCATGTATCATGGTGGCTTTACAGCCACGATTCCCCATTCTCGATCCACCGGCCTTCCCACTGCCCTCCCCTAGGCTGAGGTGAAGACTGGGCAGCTGGCAAATCGAATACAACATCCTAGCCCATTGACAATCCTGATCCACTTTGAGGATTGACCACAATTGGTTGGGATAGCAGGCTGTGGTTCTACTTTGAACAGGCTTTACAATAGACAATAGACAATAGGTGCAGGAGTAGGCCATTCAGCCCTTCGAGCCAGCACCGCCATTCAATGCGATCATGGCTGATCACTCTCAATCAGTACCCCGTTCCTGCCTTCTCCCCATACCCCCTCACTCCGCTATCCTTAAGAGCTCTATCCAGCTCTCTCTTGAAAGCATCTAACGAACTGGCCTCCACTGCCTTCTGAGGCAGAGAATTCCACACCTTCACCACTCTCTGACTGAAAAAGTTCTTCCTCATCTCCGTTCTAAATGGCCTACCCCTTATTCTTAAACTGTGGCCCCTTGTTCTGGACTCCCCCAACATTGGGAACATGTTTCCTGCCTCTAATGTGTCCAATCCCCTAATTATCTTATATGTTTATAAGAGTCTGGAACTAAAACTGGGAATCAAGCATATTTGGGAACTGAGAATCAATCATCAAGTGTCAAGAGTATTTTATTGTTATATGTCCCAGATAGAACAATGAAATTCTTACTTGCAGCAGCACAACAGATTATGTAAACATTATACACAATATACAATAATAAATGAGAAAAAAAAATCCAATGTGTGTATATATATATATATATATACAGACTTTTATATATATACTAGACCAAGTGGGCCCGTTGGGCCCGTTCCTCGGAGGGTTTCCATTGTAACCTGGGGAAATCGCGTTTTTTCTTTAAAATAAATTGTCTGTTAAAAAAAAAGAAAGAATCTCAATGGGGGCGAGAGGAGGGGGGGGGGGGGGTTGTGGAGAGGGGAGGGGTGTGTGAGGAGGGGGGAATGGGGTGGGGGAGACACTGACACCGTCCTGCCAGCGGCCATCTAATTTCTCCTTCACTGTGGTGCCGTGCTCCTCCAGGGGAGGGGGAGCGCAATTAAAGGCGGTACAGGGAAGGGGAGAGGGTGTGACCGATGAGCCCTGGACCCAAAGCCTCTCCTGTATTGGTGTATTGGTGTAGCACTCTCAACCCCCTACTCAATCCACCTTATCCCCCCCTTCCCTACCCCCCACTCTCCCATCTTCCCTACCCCCCACTCTCCCATCTTCCCTGACCGCCACTCTCTCATCCCTCCTCCTCCTCACGCGTTTTTTCTTTAAAATAAATTGTGTTAAAAATAAATTAAATGAATCTCAATGGGGGGGGGGGGGGGGGGGGGGGAGGGGGAGGGTGGAGAGGGGAGGGGTGGGTATGGGGGGGGGGAATGGGGTGGAGGAGGGAGGAATGGGGTGGGATAGGGGAAAGGGGAGAGGGAGCCACTGACACCGTCAAAAATTGTGGCGCAACGGTTTACCGTTTTGCCGAAATCACTGATAGGTAGATAGATACGGATTTATATATATACAAGATCTGAGTTTTAGTAGTATAATAGATATTCCTTTATTCATCCCACACCGGGGAAATATATAGTATTACAGCAGCAAAGTGGATAGCAAGAGATCATTCATTATAAATAAAAGTAGAGACAAGGATATATTGTATTCCTTAGCTGTTACTGTTGACTCGTCTGCTGGGAGCAGTGCTGGTAGTGCAGTCTCATAGCAGCGGGAAGGAAGGACCACCTATATCTCTCCTTCACGCACTTGGGGTGAAGGAGTCTGTCACTGAAGGAGCTACTCAGTGCAGTGACAGTGTCCTGCATGGGGTGGGAGTCGTTGTCCAGCAGCGATGTTAACTTTGCGATCATCCTCCTCTCTCCCACCGCCTGCACTGAGTCGAGGGGGCAACCCAGGACAGAGCTGGCCTTCCTGACCAGCTTGTCAAGTCTCCTCCCTTCTGCCGCTGAGATGCTGCTGCTCCAGCAGACCACTCCATAGAAAATGGCTGATGCAACCACCGTGTTGTAGAACGTCCTTAGGAGTGCCTCCTGCACTCCAAAGGACCTGAGTCTCCTGAGCAGATAAAGTCTGCTCTGGCCCTTTTTGTATAGCGCATCGGTGTTTTCAGTCCAGTCCAATTTATTATTGGTACTTATACAGGTCCACCCTCCCAATGTCCATTCCCTGGATGTTCACCGGTGTCGGGGGGACCTTGCTGCGCCTGCGGAAATCTGCCATCTCCCTGGTTTTCCCCGCGTTGATCCAGAGGCGGTTCCGCTGGCACCAGTCCACAAACTCCTTGATCAGTTCTCTGTATGGCCTGCCCTCGTCGCCTGTGATGAGGCCGACAATGGCAGAGTCGTCAGAGAACTTCTGTAGATAGGAGCTTGCAGAGCTGTGCCTGAAGTCCGCAGTGTACAGGGTGAACAGGAATGGAGCTAGCACTGTTCCCTGCGGAACCCCAGTGCTGCAGACCACCCTGTCCGAGACCAGGTCCTTTGTCCTCACATACTGTGGTCGGTTGGTGAGGTAGTCCAGAATCCAGGATGTGAGGTGGTGATCCACTGCTGTGCGCTTCAGCTTGCCCCCCTGAAGTCCCAGCTGGATGGTGTTGAATGCACTGGAGAAATGAAAAAACATGATTCTCACAGTGCAATCCGGCCTCTCCTGGTGTGAAAGAGTTCTGTTCCGTAGATAGATGATACAAATACACACACACACACACATATACATATACATATATATATATATATATATGCACACACACACACGCACACATACGTACATGAAAAAAACAATAATAGTGCAATAATAATAATAATAGTCTATGTAGTTCAGAGTTTATTTGAGGTTGTAATGTTTAATAGCCAATGTCATAATTATTCAACAAGAATAAAAGCATTTACTTTGTAGAGTTTTGTGCCTGATATGGTGCATAGGGAGAGATGGCAGGGGTCAGGGGTTAGGGGGAGAAGGCAGGAGAAAGGGGTTAAGAGGGAAAGATAGATCAGCCATGATTGAATGATGGAGTAGACTTGATGGGCCAAATGGCCTAATGCTGCTTCTGTCACTTATGGACTTATGGCAATACGGGAAAGAGTTGAGATGAAACATCAACAGGGATAAAAAAAGAAACAAATGAGTAATGACTACCTATTTTTTATTGCCATGTAGTAATGGTAGATGAAAGTAATATTGATAAAGTTGAATGTATTGATCGTCATCATGTCAATAAGTGCATGTAACAAGAATACATCAAGCGTTATTGGTATTTATATTTGCTGTGTGGCTGACAGGGAAGAATGCTTACAATAATGGATAGAAAATGCGAACCTGCATTACCCAACTAACATTCTCACTAAGAGCTCCAAATTGAGTAAGCAGGCTTGACTGTGTAGAAAAAAAAAGACACAAAATGGTGGCATATAATTTCACCTTCATGCCATCGGGAAGAAGGTACAGGAACCTGAAAACTGTAATGTCCAGGTTCAGGAACAGCTTCTTCCCTACTACCATTCGGCTATTAAACATGACTCGAAGGGCCGAATGGCCTACTCCTGCACCTATTTTCTATGACAACCTCAAATAAGCTCTGAACGTAATAGATTATTATTGTTATTATTGCACTATTATTGTTTGTTTTTTGTGAGTACGTATGTGTACGCGTGTGTATGTATATATATATATATATATATATATATATATGTGTGTGTGTTGTGAGTATGTGTCCATATACATGCACTGAACTTTTTTCCCCTCTCGTTTATTATATTGTTTACAGTGTAGTATGTTTACATCTTCTGTTGTGCTGCTGCAAGTAAGGATTTCATTGTTCTATTGGGAACATATGACAATAAAACACTCTTGACTCTTGAGTAACAGCGGATCAGGCAACATCCCTGGCGAACATGGATAATTGACACTTCAGATCAGGACCCTTCTTCAGACTGCTCCTCGTGTCTACCCCTTGACCATGACCCCACAGGCGAACACCAGACTATCATCTCCCGGACTGTTTCTGACCTCTTCACCTCTGGCAATCTCCCCTCCACAGCCTCCAACCTTACCATTTCCTAATTTTAATCTGCCCGTTTTTATCCCCTCGCAGTCTGAAGGGTCCCTGACCCGAAACGTCACCTATTCATGTCCTCCAGAGAGCCTGATCCACTGAGTTACTCCAGCACTTTGTGTCTTTTTGTTTAGTAAACCTGCTTCTGCAGTTTACTGTTTTTACATACTGATTGGGTAGGAATTCAATGGAACTTTAAGGAGTGAGTAAAATAGTCTGCTAATTTGATCCATTGCCTAGAATTAATCTAATTTTATAAGGCAACACTTAAAATTATAAAAAAACTTCACAGTTAAAAAGAAATTAAATTTTATGGGGAACTCTTAAAATAACTAATAACTTCACAGTTTAAAAAAATATCTAAATTTAACCTTTTTCTATCCTGTGGTGTAATGAATCACCTACAAGCTAAAGCGGTCACTTACCCATAATCCCATTCACTCAGAAGGTACCATTTACAAAAAGCACTGCAGAAATTTGCCTAAGACACTCCAACAGCACCTCCCAAACCTGTGACCTCCACCACCAAGGACAGAGTCTTCAGGCAAATGGGAGCACTGTCACCTGCATGATGATTACCTCCAACTTACACGCCACGAGTGTCTTCCTCGTCGCTGGGTCTACATCATTGAACTCCCCAGCAGAAGGACTGTAGCAGTTTGAGATGGGACAATAGAAATTGGCCCTGTCAACAATGCTCAGATCCTGAAATAATTGAAAAAAAGTGTTTTAATCATAAAAAATCAGCAGGGTTCAAGGTTGATCCCTGGTCTTTGAAGAGTTATTTAATTTCAGTTGGGGAATCCGATAGGTTACTATCCTATGCATTGGAACTTTGCTTTTGTTTTCTGAGGAGAGAGGTTCACTGGGTCAAAAATTAAGCTTCCATAAAATGATGACATGAATAATGCAAAGTTGCTGTCTACTCTCTTCAGGAAAAGCAACACAGGAAATTCTTAACTGTAAACCCTTAATGAGAAAATGTTGATTTATTCTTTAACAATAAAAGTATCACATAGGACATAAAACATAGAGCATAATCCATATCCTACCATTCCCTGCATATCCATGTGCCTATCCAAAAGTCTCTAAAATGCCACTATTGTATCCACCCTTTTTACAACACTTGCCCCACACATCTCCTTTAAACATCACCTTAAAGCTCTGCCCTTTAGTATTTGATATTTCCATCCTGGGGTAAAGGTTCTGACTGTCTACTAAATCTATGCCTGTCATAATTTTATATACTTTTATCAGGTCTCCCCTCATCCTCCAGCGTTCCAGAGAAAACAATTAAAATCTGTATAACCTCTCCTTGTAGCTAATAACCCGTACTGAAGGCATCATTCTGGCAAACCTTCTCATTAAAATAATGTACTTGCTTAATAAAATGTTTATATCCTTCCAAAATCAGCCAAGAATAGTACTGTTTCAAAATCCATGTTACTAACTGAAGGCCAAAGGTTCTTTGAAAACTTATCACATTTTTCTGAAGGGGTCTCTTCGTAACACGGCAATTAATTGAATGTTCAGTTGTAATCTTGGAAAAGCAGTTCATATGGGAACATTGTGTTTTGCATTACCAGATGTGAGAATTAAACAGTTTTCTTCGGATAATGCTTAATATTCATTTGAACTATGGCCTGATCAATATTTTGTCCTGTATACATTATGAGCCAGATCTAAAACTCTCTGAATTAATGGTAATTACCAATTTCAGTTTATCATCTAATACTTTTTCAAAATCTGAATCACGTATTGATTATGCAGTTCTATTTAAGTATTTTCATTTTTTGTCCTTTAAACCTGACAATAAACAATAAAAGAATTATAATCAACAGCCTTGCATTTAAAAGGATATTACTTCCCATTATTTATCAACAAGAAGCATTTAATCGTTGGCTGTAAAGGTGTAGAAAGTCAAGATCCAAATGCACTAGATAGTTCTGAACAATTGCTTGTCTGCTTTCATGTCCCATAGTCCATCTTGTCTGTTTATCTCTGGTCTTTGTTTTCTGTCTGTGAGCTTTCCTCTACACATGGCAGGCAGCTGTCAGCATCAGTGAAGGGGGATGGGTGGGGGTTGGGGGAAGAGGCAAGGGTCAAAGGCCAATACAGCTGTCTTATGTAATCATCAGGCTTCATCGACAAGTCATGAATTCCAACAGAGAGGCGACTAGCTAGGAGCGTTGGATTATAGCACAGACAAGACCACCCCCTTTCTTAAGTGTGTGAGGCAAACATTAAGACCAGTTGCACAATTCGAGACAGAATCCTTCTGAAATCACAATACACACAATCAGAGTGAAGAGCAGACATCACCATCTCAAAAAGAGCCAATTTAAATTAAATATGCTCTCTCACCAATCTTTGCAAGAGCAGGGAGCATCAAGTGGCCAACTGTAAGAGCATTAGTTTTTTTTCTGTATGAAAAAGTTTAATTTTTCCCTTTGGATATATTGAATCTCAACTAGCATAATATGCTTCAATAAGGATGCACTGGATTTTTTGTTGGATTTGCGACAGAAAAAATCCATTCTTGCCACAGAGAGTAATTTATTTAATGATGCTAAATTCATTTATTGTGGCAAGTGGTTATCACAATCAGTGCAGGCTGTTTCCCAGTCAGGGATTAGGTGAGAAATATATTGTCTAGGCCGACAGTGCCAAAGTAGTTGATATCTCACATTTTGTTATGCCTAAAACATATCAACATGGTGCAGCATTAAGGAACCAGAATATTCACTTACATCTTGCACATTAAAATTTCTGAGTTTAGGTTGGTTCGTTCTGTACCTTGTAGCTGCCTTGGTGCAGCTGAATGGTGTGCTGAGTACTGTGATCACTGCTGAACAAGCAGCTACTGTCAACATAAAAACTCTCTGCAGGCGTCCTGGTTGCCAAAAGGCAACAGTAAACGGCACCAGAAAGCAATAGTCAAAATAATGCACAGACTGCAGCAGGAAAAGCCTAAAGAATTCACATCTAAACACTGTCAAACTGTTAATTAGAATTTTAAGTTCTCATAGCCAGAGGTGGGTAGCCTATAGTTAAACAGAACTTTTAATTATGAAGTGGCCACACAAACACAGTAGAAATAATTGTGTGCTCCCTCTCCATGTTAGCAGAATAATAACATTCACAAATAGTCTCTACGCAACCTCACAAACTTCAGAAATTTTTGTTGTTGTTTTGTTCAGTGACAAATGGTCTGCTGGAGCCAACGTTAAATGCAAAATACTTAAATTCATTCCAAGTGCATTGATGGGGAATGTAATTTAAACAGCTCAGAGTCCATCACTGCACTGTTCAATTTAATATTGTGTTATTGTACCTCAGAAGGCAGTGGAGGCCAATTCTCTGAATGCATTCAAGAGAGAGCTAGATAGAGCTCTTAAGGATAGCGGAGTCACGGGGTATGGGGAGAAGGCAGGAACGGGGTACTGATTGAGAATGATCAGCCATGATCACATTGAATGGCGGTGCTGGCTCGAAGGGCCGAATGGCCTCCTCCTGCACCTATTGTCTATTGTCTATTGTTCTGGTCATTTGGTTTCTGTTGGCACCCTCAAAGCGATTAGCTTGGCTACAGGTGGAGTATCTCGTGGCTGTAAAGCATTGGGGGTGACTGAGACTCTCCAAAATGAAATTTGCAGACTGCTTTCTGTTTCCAAATGCCACAGCTATAATAGCAAAGGGTATGATATATAGTGATTGCTTTGAAAATAACTTAAATTTACTTTTGAATAGTGCATTCCTGGATCTTGCAATGTTCTCAGATCAGAATCAGTAGAATGGCATTGATGGCCCAGACCATATTTTGAGCATTAGAATTCAAATGAAAATTCAAATGTAATATCGAGTGAATGCTTTGTTACATTACTGGTGCTATCCTTCTGTTGATATGTAAAATAGAGCCCTCGTTGTACATCTCTTGGCATTATGAAAAGAACAGGGCCATGGAGTCAGACAGTCTAGAAACAACTCACCCATGTCGAACAAAATGCCCATAATAGACGATAGACAATAGGTGCAGGAGTAGGCCATTCGGCCTTCGAGCCAGCACTGCCATTCAATGTGATCATGGCTGATCATTCTCAATCACTACCCCGTTCCTGCCTTCTCCCCATACCCCCTGACTCCGCTTTCCTTAAGAGCTCTATCTAGCTCTCTCTTGAATGTATTCAGAGAATTGGCCTCCACTGCCCTCTGAGGCAGAGAGTTCCACAGATTCACAACTCTCTGACTAAAAAAGTTTTTCCTCATCTCTGTTCTAAATGGCCTACCCCTTATTCTTAAACTGTGGCCCCTGGTTCTGGACTCCCCCAACATTGGGAACATGTTTCCTGCCTCTAACGTGTCCAACCCCTTAATAATCTTATACGTTTCGATAAGATCCCCTCTCATCCTTCTAAATTCCAGTGTATACAAACCTAGTCGCTCCAGTCTTTCAACATATGACAGTCCCACCATATGTGCTAGTCCATTTGCCTGCATTTGACCCATATCCTTTAAAACATTTCCTATCCATGTGCCTGTCCAAACTTCTCTTAAATGGGTTATTTATAAGTCACATGTTGATACATCATGTCAATTCATAAGTTTATGTTTATAAGTACAATTTTATATAAAAAACGAATTCAAGTTTTTACATTCAGAGTTCATTCTTGCATCATGAAATGCTTCGAGAGGCTGGTCACGATGCACACTAAGTCCAAACAGCCTTGATTCACACCATTTTGCCTACCCTCACAATGGGTCCACAGCAGGCGCCATCTCCCTGGCACTACACTCATCACTTGAACATTTAGCTAGCAAGATTTTTAGTCCATAAATAGGAATCTGATATGAGGATAGGCAATGGAACATCCACCACAACAATTCTCAACACCAGTGAACAATAAAGCTGCTTTTGTAGGAAAGAACTGCAGATGCTGGTTTAAATCGAAGGAAGACACAAAATGCTGGAGTAATTCAGCGGGTCAGGCAGCATCTCTGGAGAGAAGGAATGGGTGACGTTTCAGGTCGAGACCCTTCTTCAGAATAAAGCTGCTTTGTCAGCTTCTTACTATACTCCCTATACACTCATGACCATGTGGTCGAATTCTACTCTAACTTCATATGCAAGTTTGCAGACAGCGCCACCGTAATGTGATGGTTCCCAAGCAATGATGGTTCAGAGTACAGGAAGGAGGTAGAGAGCTTAGTAGCATGGTGTCTAGACAACAATCTCTCCCTCAGTGTCAACAAAATGAAGAAACTGGACATTGACATCTGAAAGCAGGGTGGACTACACACCCCTGTCTGAATCAATGGTAAAAACGTGGAGATGGTCGAGAGTTTCGATTTCATAGGCTAACTTAGAAAAATAACTCTCTTCGGAAAATTATTGGGCTCACTTGGAATAACCAGTAAATAACAAGGCCTCAGACCATGCAGTCCCAAGGACAGAAATTCATGTTAAGACAAACATTTCTTCCCAGAGACATCTGAGATCAGCTCGATCTTGATATAATAAATAACCTCTGTTCCCATCACTGTGGATACCTAGTTTTAAAAGCATAGTTGATGGATTGGGGAAGGACCGTGGGCGTAGTGTGTACACAAGTGTATGTTGTGAGTGAATTCACTGGACTTCACCTTGCACCATGATTCAGAATGGCACCAGAACCCTCAAGTTCTCTCAGCCAAACCTCTGTTAAGCAGTTCTTGGTAGACATGACAATAATAAATCAATACTAATGCCACTGAGTTCTGATTGAGGCATATACTTGTGACATTGATATGAAGTGAGGTGGAGAGATCTTTAGGGTATAATTTGGTCCGTTTGCCAATTTTAATGAAAAGGCTGGCAGATAATAGTACTGAACCAAGCAAAATATATTGCACTGGGATGTTATTAAACTCTAGTTGCACTTTTGTGGTTTGGTCATAAAATGTATTGTTGATTTATTACATCTTTGGGTAGCAATATAGAGATGTTTATTGCTCTGAGAAATGCAACAACTAGATACAAATAAAAGTCTCATAATGTGGATATAGAGTTACATGAATCCATTCCTGCACATCTGCAATATTACCAACAAGAAATCAGCAAATTCCAAGGCTAGAAAGTTGTGAAAGAATGGGGTGTCACATTTCCTGTATATGGTGAATAAGAATAAGGTGTTATGAATTCAATTGGAATGAATAAAATTGGATTGAGAGCTCTGTCTCACGCCTCTGAAATCAATGAGGCAAATTGGGGAGTGAAGATTTGCCTTTTAATTTAATACAAGAAGCCTGATGGGTCAGATGTACTTTAGTCACTTACCAATATCTAGAGACTTGTGTCAAAATTGGGAGAGCCACTACAGAAACCTGCCAAGCAACAGCCTGACGTAGTCACACTTACAATCACACCCTGAAGCAAACATTGCAGATTCCTCCCTCCTCATTCCAGGTCCAACTTGTCCCAATGGAAGTACACAACTTAAAATTACTTATTATGACTCAGAAGGTGGCTCACTCCCACCATTGAGTCCATGCCAGCTCCCAGCTGAGCAATCCCATTCCCTCAATTTTTTTGGTTTTCCAGTATCCCTGCAAATTATTCTTCTGTCCGTGGCCATCAACTCCCTCTTCGAATTATTTAGCTACTTACCTACACTCAGAAGCAACTTCAGCAGCCAGTTAACTTGGCAGCATGTCTCTGCGGTGTGGAAGGAAACCCTGCAGAAACCTTTACAGTACAGCTGAGCTCGACATATGTGGTTCTAGGTGGTCACTGAAGCCAATGTAAGCTTAATAGAGCAGGTGAAGCAGTGTTGGCTGATGTGCAGGTAGCAGTGTACCAATTGTATCAATTTTACTGGGCTTTTCCATGCTTGTTTTGAGTTTCTCGGTGCCATTCTCGATATAGACACTTAATTCTGAGCAGTTTAGGCTCAGAGATATTAATAAGTCATTTGATCCATGGGATCCCTGTTAGCTCCTAGTGGAATTATCATATTGGTCCCATTCCCCATCCCATTTTCCCCCAAAACTCATTCTCTCTCACGAGTCCAACAACGTCCCAAAGAGAGTGCGAGTAGCCAATTAAGCTCCCAGCATGCCTTTGGGATGTGTGAGATAACTGGAACATCTAACGAAAACCCACATGAACAAGGGGAGAATGTTCAAACTTTCCGCATACATCATTCAAGGTCAAGCCGGACATTGGGCCCAACTGCTGACCTGTACTCTGGAAGTGCAACTCCATCACAGGGAGAGAGTTCTCATGACACTCATGACATATAGTCAAACATGGGCAAGTTCATGTTCATAAGTGATAGGAGCAGAATTAGGCCATTCGACCCATCACGTCTATCTACCCCTCAACCCCATTCTCCTGCCCATAACCCCTGACACCCATACTAATCAAGAATCTATCTATCTCTGCCTTAAAAAGAAAACTTCTTGCAGATTTACCACACATCTAGTTCGGAGGTAGACACAAAATGTTGGAGTAACTCAGCGGATCAGGCAGTATCTCTGGAGAGAAGGAATGGGTGACGTTTCGGGTCGAGACCTTTCTTCAGACTGATGTCAGGGGAGGGACAAAGGTAGGATGTAGTAGGAGACAGGAAGACTAGTAGGAGAACTGGGAAGGGGGAGGGGAAAGAGAGGGACAGAGGAACTATCTGAAGTTAGAGAAGTCATCTAGTTCCTTCAGCTAAAAAAACAGTAATCCTCTGATTCTTATGCATTCTCATGATGCAGGAATTACAGATGTGGTGGTGATTCAGTATGGGGGATTTCATTGCCCATCACCAACATTGACGTCACTGGCTAATGATGCCCTGAAGAACGTAGCTACATACAGGGCCTGCAACAGGTGGTCAGAGAAGCTACACAAGGGGAAATTCTACTTGACTGCATCCTCATCTACCTAATTGGATCCAGATTGCCAATTATGTTGAAAATAGAAGCACTACCTCATTGTCTACATTATTAGCCAACAGTTTCTATCTGATTTCCATAAGCAATAAATGAATGGGAATTCATTAATAGCTACAATGTATATTTTGCGACGCATTCAGAAGTAATTTTCAACTCATTGTCAGCGAACAGGAATATCTTGTGGAGTTATGACAACTTTATATATAGTATCAACAGCTAGAAATAAATCGCTTTTGCAATGATGCAAATTTGAGATCCAACCAGAGAAAATAATCTAATTGTCACTGCAAAGAACTTTTTACCTTTTACCTATTGTGATTCATTTTCAAATAGAGGGTGCCAGTTCCGGTCAGAATAAATCATTCTGAATTGGTGAATGTGATTTATTGAATATATAAAACAAAATGGAATGGTTATGGGATAAGCCTCAAGGAAAATAAATCACCATTTGCAGTTTAATGGAGTAATAATGAGTGGTCAAGGTAAAGTTTTATGTTTGATGCCCTGACTTCATTTTAGGCTCAATGTCTTGTGCAAGTAAAGGAGCCAAATGAAAGAAAAATATGTTTATTTCACTGGTAGCCATTACGTTGTTCAAAAAACTGTTTTCTTTGTCTCAGTAAAAACATCATCGTTATCATTATGGAAACTGCACAACTTGATCATTGTATTTATTAAAATAAAATGCGGGGAGGTGTTCATGAAGCTGACGTATTATAGTTCGATGAGGGCAAAATCTGCATCATGACATAGGAAAAGATATGCTCAGAAGACACATCTTCTTATTCACATACTGTATGTATGCACTGCTTACAAAGCCGGCATTTCTTGTTATTAAACCACTGCTGACATTTATGAATCATCGTTAGACACGAGTGAGGTGCCGCAAGGCTGGAGGGTGGCAAATGGTTTGCCTCTGGTTAAGAATGGCTTCTAGAAAAACCTGAGACATACAGACCGGTAATAATTGTTGTAGGTAAGTTACTGGGGAGGATTCTGGGGGATAGGATATACAAGCATTTGGAAAGACAGGGGTTGATCATTATGGTTTGTGCATGGATAATTGTGAATCATAAATTAGAGTTTTTGGAAGAAGGTTGATAAGGGCAGGGCCATGAATGTGGTCTAAATGGGCTTCAGCAAGGCCTTTGATAAGATTCTGCATAGTAGGCCACTCTGGAAAGTTAGAGATCACGACATCCAGAGAGTGCTTGCTAACTAGATACAGAACCCAGCTTGATGGCAGAAGCAGAGGGTGGGGGCGGAAGGTTATGGGTGTTGCGGTGATTAGGGGCAATATCACAGAGGTGTATAGAGTATATGAAAACACACAGTCGAAGTTGTACAGATAAACATCAACAGTGTTAGTCAATAGGACCTTTAACTTCTGTGGTCTATTAAATCAGATTCATCTAAACTACAAAACAATGTTAAGCAGTACCTTTAACATTTAAAGATTTGTTTATTTCATTCTGTTCAGTGTTTAGAAATGTATGCCTCAAAAACTTGCCAAGCTACATTTTATAAACTGAAAACATCTTACAAAACATAGTTATTTAAAATATTTTGATCACATGTGGAACTTCAGAATTGGTCCATAAAACATATACTGAAAGAAATAAAGACAATAAAACTGTCTCATAAAGAACTCCACCCAATTATCAAAGGTGATTTTATAGACAATAGACACTAGGTGCAGGAGTAGGCCATTCGGCCATTCGAGCCAGCACCACCATTCAATGTGATCATGGCTGATCATTCTCAATCAGTACCCCGTTCCTGCCTTCTCCCCATACCCCCTAACTCTGCTATCCTTAAGAGCTCTATCTAGCTCTCTCTTGAATGCATTCAGAGAATTGGCCTCCACTGCCTTCTGAGGCAGTGAATTCCACAGATTTACAACTCTCTGACTGAAAATGTTTTTCCTCATCTCCGTTCTAAATGGCCTACCCCTTATTCTTAAACTGTGGCCCCTGGTTCTGGACTCCCCCAACATTGGGAACATGTTTCCTGCCTCTAACGTGTCTAACCCCTTAATAATCTTATATGTTTCGATAAGATCCCCTCTCATCCTTCTAAATTCCAGTGTATACAAGCCTAGCCACTCCAGTCTTTCAAAATATGACAGTCCCGCCATTCCGGGAATTAACCTAGTAAACCTACGCTGCACGCCCTCAATAGCAAGAATATCCTTCCTCAAATTTGGAAACCAAAACTGCACACAGTACTCCAGGTGCGGTCTCACTAGGGCCCTATACAACTGCAGAAGGACCTCTTTGCTCCTATACTCAACTCCTCTTGTTATGAAGGCCAACATTCCATTGGCTTTCTGCACTGCCTGCTGTACCTGCATGCTTTTAAAATATAATGTTTTGTATGTAACTATGCTGTTGTGTATAACGCATAATGAGCAATAAAAATAAATGGCAATTTAATCTTTCATTGGGAATGTTGGCCGAGAGAAATGTTGACAATCATTAAAATAGCTCTTAACGCTTTTTTTTTGCATGCAAGTCTATTGAAAAATAACTCTTAGCCTCACCAGACTTCTGAATTTTGGGACTTCCAACCATGCAGCCTTTATTTGATACTTCGTGACAGCATTACATCAAATACCTGGTATTGTTTTATTATTGCCACATGTACCGAGTTACAGTGAAACACTTTGTGTGTGTGCCAGCCAATCAAGTCATACTGTACACGTGTAAAAGAGCCATTGCACAACATGTAGTGCAAAGAGAAAAAAACAGAATGCGGAATACAGTGCGACAATTACATAGAAAGTGCAGATTTAAAAAAATTGCATGGGCCACAATATGGTAGGTTGGGAGATCGGAATTAGACTTAACTTATGGGAGGACTATTCAGTAGTCTGAATAGGGGAATAAGCTGTTCCTGAATCTGGTGGTACATGCTTTCAAGCTTCTGCATCTTAGCTTGATCTTAGGGGAGGGGAAAAGAGAAAATGGCTAGAGCGTAAATGGTCCGTGATTATGTTAGCTGCCTTCTCAAAGCTTGAGACAGAGGTGTACCAAGGGATAAGAAGCAGTGATTACACGCCACGGAGTTTGGTATCATTCTTTTTGTAAAGCTAAAGAGTTCTTACTTTTGAATCCAAAGTTTGAAGGTTCATATCCAACATCAACACATACAGTAGGTTTAAACTGCAGCTTATTTTTGAGGGAACCCTACTTTTCTGAAGCAGAATTAAATTGACCTTGTTAGTTCAGTAGACATAAAAACCCACTGACTCCCATCGTTATCTGGACTTCGCCTCCTTCAACCCAGCCTTTTGTAAAGGCACCATCCCCATATTCTCAATTTCACCGTCTCCACCACATCCGCTCCGGAGATGAGGCTTACCATTCTAGGACATCAGCGATGTTGTATTTCTTTAGTAAGCATGGTTTACCCCTGCTGTTGTAAATGGATCCCTCACCCAAGTCTCCTCTGTGTCCCATTGTTCTGCTCTCACTTCCCTCAGACGGATCAAGGATAGAGTTCCCCTGTTCCTCACCTTTCACCCCCCAGACTCCCCATCCAACCTATCACTCTCCGACATTTCCATCACCTCCAACGTGGTCCCACCACCACTATCTTCCCATCCCTACTCCTTTCCACAGAGATCACTTCATCCACAACTGCTTGGTTCACTTACTCCTTCCCTCCTAAATCATCCCTTCCCCAGGTACTTTGCCCTGAAACCGCAGGAGATGTAACTCCTGTCCCTATACCTCCGCCCTCACATTCACCCAGCAATCTTTCCAGGTGAGACAGAGGTTCACATGCATCTCCTCTAACCTCACCTACTGCATTTGGTGTTCCAATATGGCCTCCTTTACATCGGCGAGACCAATCGGAAACTAAGCTACTGTTTTGCTGAACACTTGCGTTTGATCTGTCAGGCATCACAACCTGAAATGTTGCCCATCCATGTTCTTCAGGGAGGCTGTCTTACCCGCTGAGTTACTCCAGCACTTTGTGTCTTTTTTGCAAATAAATAATACCATAATATGTTTTCAAATAAGTAAAAGGATTTCCCTTGGTTTCTTGGCAAAACACACCTCTCAATCAAAATTGAAACTCAACATTTATCTCATTGGAACCTTTTAAAATCTTGAGGTGTGCAAATTGCCTTACAATGAATACCTTTCGAACGTAATTATTCAACTTTCAACCCCAAGGACATGAAATGAGCTACAGTAAAACATTTCCCTGCCATCACTCAGCTGTCTTGTCTTCAAAGGAACCCAACCCAAGTTTTTAAAAATTGCAAATCAAAACACCATCATAAACAACATGTTGATTTGAAAGTGGAACATGATGCACAGAACAAAATATCAAAAGAACCTCAACTATGCTAACATTACCCAAACAAAACTTTTGGTATTATACAAGACTTTACCCACACCTGCTACGCACTAACATAAGCCAGAATTCTCTAAGCATTCTGAAATGTAAGCTTACTAATTTCTCCAAAACTCTTGCATACTGAAGAAATGCACAAGTTATAAAAACGAATTGACTTCTCATAACTCTTGCCTTTAAGGGGCAGCACAGTAGGGCAGCTGGTAGAGCTGCTGCCTCATAGCACTAAAGACATGGGTTTGATCCTGACCTTGGCTGCTATTTATGTGGAGTTTGTATGTTCTGCTTCTGTCTGTGTGGGCTTCCTCTGGGTGTTCCAGTTTGCTCTCACATCCCAAAACATGTGGCTTTGTAGCTTAATTGGCCTTTGTAAATCATACCCAGTGTATTGGCCTGTTCCATGCTGTATATCTAAACTGTAGAGCAGTGTCCAATTTTGCATGTATCTTGATGTGAGCAAGATGCTGTGTGAATCTAGGTGTTCATACAGTATTCTTGGCTGGACAGGAAGATGTTATAACACATCTGTTTCTCCACAACATGGTAACTTTACCAAAATGCAATTCGCATTAACAGCTTTGGAACTCAACATGAAAATAATTTGTGTGCTATCTTGTAAATAAGTTCCTGTGTCTTTGGTTATGCTTATGCTGTATTTCAATTAACTCAAAACCAGAAGTATAACGTTATTTCTGTTGCCCTAGCAACATGTTCAGCTCAGTCATGGTTAATAACCAGGAGTGCAGTGCTGCCGGAGCTCACCGGCAGCTCTGTAATTAAAAGACAAAAATAAACAGCGGGGAATTTTAACTAGCAGGGAATTTAACAGCGGCCGCTCCGGCAGCAGTGACAGCTCCGGCACCTAAAAAATTAGCACTGCAACACTGCCAATAACCTTCTTTTGGACTATACCTGACCAGGACAGATATCACCTCTGCCATAATCCCAATGGTATATGATGACCGATTTATACATTTTAAAAATAACTCCCTTTAATATTTTCTTAAATATATGTTAGTATGATTTATCAGTGGTGACATTTCCTCAATCCTTTCACACACAATCTGTCTCACCATCAGTGAAACTGCATTTTATGCAACTTAAGGTATGTCAAGGTAGAACAATTTAAAAAAAAATCTGCAAATATATAAAGGGAAGAGCTATCACAAATAAAATGTCTCATATGTCATGGAAGTTGAAAAATGAAAAGCCCTCAAAAAGGAGAGTTAAATTCTAAAGCCGGAAATGTAATATTCCGATAAATCCTTAACTGCTTCATCAGAAAATCCTTAGCCCCTCACACAATGACGTAACTTGCAGATAATTATCTATTTACATGAATTAATGGTCCAAATCATGTTGATGGATAGCCAGCAGATCCATGGATGGATATCACCCATGATGTTGGGACTATGTTAACTCACCGGACCTTAATCCCAAACCCCCATACTTACTATCCTGGAACCTATCCTCTTGCACTTGCCGATCAATTCCAGCCTGGTTCTCCTGCCAAACTTGGGATAATTTACAATAGATAATGAATCTATCAATCAGCAAATCTTTGGGATATGTAAATAAAATGGTGCTTCCAGGAAAACTTCATGCTGTCATTCAACTACAGAGGATGCAACAACAGCAAAGCATTCGACAAGGTTCCGCATGGTAGGCTGCTCTGGAAGGTTAGATCGCATGGGAACCATAGAGAGATAGCTGAGTAAATAGAAAATTAGCTTCATGGAAGGAAGCAGAGGGTGATGGTGGAAGGTTGCTTCTTGGACTGGAGGCCTGTGACTAGTGTTGTGTCTTAGGTTTCGGTGCTGGGCCCGTTACTATTTTTCATCTATATCAATGATTTGGATGAGAACATACAGGACAAGATTAGCAAGTTTGCAGATGATACAAAAGTGGGTTTTGCAGATAGTCAAGATAGTTGTGAAAAATTGCAGCAGGATCTTGATCGATTGGCTAGGTGGGCTGAGGAATGATTGATGAAATTTAATACAGAGAAATGTGAGGTGTTACATTTTGGGAAGTCTAACATGGGCAGGACCCACACAGTGAATGGTAGGGCTATGGGGAGTGTTGTAGAGCAGAGGGATCTTGGAGTTCAGGTGCATGGTTCCTTGAAGGTCGAGTCGCAGGTAGATAGCATGGTCAAACAGGCTTTTGGCACAGTGGCCTTTATCAGTTAGAGTCTTGTGTATCGAAGTTGAGAGGTCATTTTGTAGTTGTATAAGACATTGATGAGGCCTCATTTAGAGTATTGTGTTCAATTCTAGGCACCATGTTATAGGAAAGATATCAAGCTAGAGAGGGTATAGAGAAGATTTACAAGGATCTTGCCAGGACTGGTGGATTTCAGCAATAGGGAGATGTTGAGTAGGCTGGGACTAGTCCTTGGAGCTCTGGAGGCTGAGGGGTGATCTTATAGAGGTGTATAAAATAATGAGAGGAATAGATCAGATAGATGCACATAGTCTCTTGCCCAGAGTAGGTGAATCGAGGACCAGAGGACATAGGTTTAAGGTGAAGGGAAAAAGATTTAATAGAATCTGAAGGGCAACTTTTTCACACATAGGGTGGCGGGTGTATGGAATAAGCTGCCAGAGAAGTTAGTTGAGGCAGGGACTATCCCAACTTTTAAGAAACAGTTAGACCTGTACATGGATAGGACAGGTTTGGAGGGATATGGGCTAAATGCAGGCAGGTGGGACTAGTGTAGCTGGGACATGTTGGCCAGTGTGAGCAAGTTGGACTGAAGGGCATATTTCCACGCTGTATTGTTCTATGACTCTGTAACATATTCCAGACTTCTGAGCCTGAACTCAAAATCTCTGTAAAGCGTCTTTGAGTATATGAAAAGCGCTATATAAATAAAATGCATTATTATTATTATTATTATTATAATGTGGATGTTTGTAACATGTTGGAGTGCTGATTTATGTGCATCTGTCTTCTCGTTCCGCTTTTGAACTCCTGGAAAACTGGAGCAGGAGTAGGCCACTTGGCTAATTTGTCTTTCTCCAACATGCAATATGATCATGGCAGATTATTCACTACTGTACTAAAATGTTGGAAAACTCACATGGTCAGGCAGCATCTGTGGTAAGAGAAACTGAGCTACCATTTTATCTACCATTTTGGAGTGTGTTCATCACAACTGGGAGTGAACTTCAACCTGATATATTCACTATAACTCTTTCCACAGATCCTTACCTTCACTTCCTTCTGTGCTGGAGAATTACACAGGTTCACCACCATCTCAATTAAATTATTTTCCCAATCTTGTTTCTAAATAGGAAATCCTTAACTTCTCTCCAGCCATTGGTAAAATTTGAGTTGAGTTTATTGTCATATACACCGAGGTATAGTGAAAAGCCGTTGTTGTGTGCGATACAAAGCTGGGTGGTAGTGTGAAATGTGAGGAAGATGCTATGAGGTTGCAGTGTGACTTGGACAGGTTGTGTGAGTGGGCGGATGCATGGCAGATGCAGTTTAATGTGGATAAGTGTGAGGTTATCCACTGGTGGTACGAATAGGAAGGCAGATTATTATTTGAATGGTGTCAAGTTAGGAAAAAGGGACGTAAAACGAGATCTGGGTGTCCTAGTGCATCAGTCACTGAAAGGAAGCATGCAGGTACAGCAGGCAGTGAAGAAGGCCAATGAAATGTTGGCCTTCATAACAAGAGGAGTTGAGTATAGGAGCAAAGTGGTTGTAGTTGTAGTTGTAGTTGTAGTTGTACAACAGTTGTACAGGGCCCTGGTGAGACCGCACCTGGAATACTGTGTGCAGTTTTGGTCTCCAAATTTGAGGAAGGATATTGTTGCTATTGAGGGCGTGCAGCGTAGGATTACTAGGTTAATTCCAGAAATGGCAGGACTGTGGTATGTTGAAAGGCTGGAGCGACTATGCTTGTATACATTGGAATTTAGAAGGATGAGAGGGGATCTTATTGAAACATATAAGATTATTAAGGGGTTGGACACATTAGAGGCAGGAAACATGTTCCCAATGTTGGGGAGTCCAGAACCAGGGGCCACAGTTTAAGAATAAGGGGTAGGCCATTTAGAACAGAGATGAGGAAAAACATTTTCAGTCAGAGAGTTGTAAATCTGTGGAATTCTCTGCCTCAGAAGGCAGTGGAGGCCAATTCTCTGAATGCATTCAAGAGAGAGCTAGATAGAGCTCTTAAGGATAGCAGAGTCAGGGGGTATGGGAAGAAGGCAGGAACAGGGTAGTGATTGAGAATGATCAGCCATGTTCACATTGAATGGTGGTGCAGACTCGAAGGGCCGAATGGCCTCCTCCTGCACCCATTGTCTATGGTCTATTGATCCAGTCAGCAGAAAGACAATACATGATTACAACCGAGCCATCCACAGTGTACAGACACACGATGAAGGGAAGAAATATTGCTATCAGAGTAGAGATTTAAAAGAGTGGATCAATTGTAATGTGTGATTATTGATCCATTACTGTGACTATCACACAAAGAGTCATCTGGTTGGGCATCACCGTGAAAGTGCTATATTTAGTCTGTCTGGTCTTCAGTGTGTTGGACATACCACTGAGCCCAGGACGTTGCTTAAATTTGAATAGTGAAGACACAGATCCACTTCACATCTTAACACCAGCTAAAGCGGCTGAACTGAACACGGACCAATACCTGCATGAGGTTGTCCAACTGCATTTTAAAGGTAAGAAAAGGCCAGGTTTTTATTTAATATTCTTAGGTTCAATGCTCATTAATGCTTTCATTAATTAAGTTGGTTTCATGTGCTTTTCATGAACACACAATTTTTAAAAGCTTTGTTGGGGGTGGGGTTGTTGGGCGTCATAGCACCAGAGAGCCAGTGCCAAAGATGTGTGGGTTGTAGATTAATTGGCCTCCGTGAAATTGCCCCTAATGTGTGGTGAGTGTGATAACATAGAACTTGTGTGAATGTGTGATCGAAGGTCATCGTGAACTCAGTGGGCAGATGGGGCCTGTTTTACATTTTGTATCTCTGAATGAAACAAAATTTTATTCTTTTCTCACTGGTTTCCAAATAGTGGTGATCAGAGTCATTTGGAAATGGTGTAGGAAGAAACTGCAGATGCTGGTTTAAACCAAAGATATACACAAATAGCTGGAGTAACTCAGCGGGTCAGGTAACATCACTGGAGAAAAGGAGTAGGTGGCGTTTTGGGTCGAGACATTTCTTCGGACTGTTAGTCCGGGGAACGGGGAACGGGAACCGAGAGATACTGTAGAGGAGGTACATAGGACAATAGGAATGAAAGGTGGAGCCCACAATGGTCCATTGGTGGCTGTGGGGTAGGTGATAACGAGTTATACAGACAGTGGAACTCAACAGGACGACAGGGAAACTAGTACGACGGTTCGGGTGGGGGAGGGATAGAGAGAGAGGGGATGCAAGGGTAACTTGAAGTTGGAGAAATTAATATTCATAACGCTGCTGGCCCAAGTGAAATAAATGAAGTGGTGACAAGGTCTTCTGACAGTTCCAGCTGTCAGATGGTTGTTGGGATGATCTGTGGGCTGTGTCCTGCTTTACCGTATGTGTAGCCAGTTCCCTGTTTGCTTCCTGCTGCATCTTGAAGATGGGGTGCCAGAACAATTCAGGGCAGTTTCAGGGCGCGTGAAACCAGCAAGCAGTTAGTTGCAAGTGTGGGCCGAGATCAGTGCAACTTGGCCCGCTGGCTTGCTCACAATGACAGAGGTTTCAGATAATTGCATTAAATGCTTTTCGGCTCCATCTCTCAGTGTGACATCAGAAAGTTAATTTAATTAGAGATTAAATGAAAACAGAAAATGCTGGAAATACTCAGTAAGTTAGACTGTATCTGACGAGAGAGAAAAACAAAGTTCACACTCTTGGCCGGTGAGCTTACATGCAACAATGGTTCATGGTCCCAACAGCAGCTGATATACACCGTTAAATTAAGGCATTTACCCTAACCCAAATAACCATTAAAAAACTGCACTTTAAAGAAGAATGGGTAAAAGTGCTTTCAATGATAATTATACTTGCATCCTTCCTTTTCATTAAGGATACCTGCTGACTGTGAATCAAAGAGTTACTTTTTGAAAGAAGGCAATTAGAGTAGTCATCTTAAATAATGTAATTAAACATTTTTGAAAGACAATTCCACAAATTATCTTTACAGGCTGTGATAAGTAGCTCAGACCAGAGAGCTGTATTAACAAAAAATGTTTTTTCAGCTGGTGTGACAGGGCATCTGTAATAAAAACTCTGGCCCATTGTTTAGTTTCAGCAAAAGCTTTGCTATCAAAATAATATTCACTGAAGCTCTCATAAAAAGTATGTGCAGTCATTTAAAAAAAAAAAATTGTGAAGCAGAGAAAATGTGAAAGCCAGGCAACAGTCGGGGGAGGGGCGAGGAGAGGAAAATGGCCCCGTATATCATTTCCATCCTGCATTCCAGTGACAACTCCAGAGTCTATATAACGCCGCCATAGAAGCTGAATCGGATATTCATTTAATCATTGAAAGAACATCTGAAGATAAATCACAGAGTTTAAAGATTTGTAGTTTGCAAAAGAACTCATTACTAAAAAAAAATCATAACATCTGACTTTCTCTTGCTGGTTATAAAGCCAACGCCAGCTCCAAAATGTTTTCAGAGCCCTTTGTTTTGCTTATTGAAGCTCAATTGTGGAATTATTATAGGTCTGGGACTCATTTACCGTGAAATTGTTCACAGATTTGCTGTGAGGTCAGAAATTCCTGTTTTGAGAGTTATTCTGGAAAGAATGGTCCCATTTTGAACATCACTAAAAAATCAAGCATTAAAACCTCAATCACTGAATGAGCACCTGCTGCGGAATAAGAATTAAACATATTCCCACCACGCTTATTGGAATATGTGAAAAGGATTTACTGCAGAAATTTAATGTTTTCACAAGGTGGGCAGCCAGTGTTGCTAACAGGCAACTTCACCAAGGGCTTTGCTGCTGCAATGCATAACAACAGAGGCTTTGAAGTTGAAGTCTTTAGACTTTGAACTGTGCAAGGCCGTCCGCTGCATATAGATTAACTGCGCTGCCAACAATTTCACTTAGCTCTGTTTTAGACTGAAAGCAGAATGGTTTGCAACTCCAGTCAGAAATACATGCATCAATACACACACCAAAACAACATAAACTCAGAATGCTTTTGCTAAAAGCAAGCTATTACAATGTAATTTTAAAGTAAAATCTTTGGAGGGACAAGGGAAAATTCTATTTTCATGTATTATTGTAGACATATCCCAGTCTAATTCCATCATGGCAATTCCATCATTGTGTCATTAAGAGTGAAAAATAAAATCCTGAGCTGATCTGATTTTTCATTTTATAAGAACATTTTTATATTTTTTGACTGTACCAATATTTAATTTTGAACAGAATGTTTGTGTTATGGGTACTTTTACATAACAATTTAAATTAGTCATCCACTTCTTCATCAACAATTTGAAGTCGTATGTTAATTGGTGACCATCATATCAGTCTTTTTAAAGCTTGAGGGGAAAATTCCTAGAAACCCTTGGGAATCTGAAGAATAATGCCATGTAATGTGGTCTGCTTTTGGAGACCCGAAATGTGACCTTTCTCAGGAAAGCACTAGGAATCAGGGGAATAATGCCACGTAACATGGTCTAGTTCTGAAGACCTCAAATGTGATCTTTATCAGCTGACTCTCAAATTTGCAGACAGGAATGATAAAATGAGGATGAGTTTCTTGCACTAAGCGTTGATGAGTAAGGTGTAGACTGAACAGAAATTTCACAGCAGCAACCCCTTCTTTAAAATGCACTATCGTGTGAATGAGCAAGAGTACATGTACATGACATAGAAAATGGCAAAAGGGAGCAGTATTTGGCTTTACTTCAAAGATCTTTCTTTATCTTTATGCAGAGAAGAGGACCACTTGGTTGACTGGTTGGAAGCTTGGGCAGAAGCCATGGACCAATAACCCAGCATGAACCAATGTCCTCCGCAAGGCATGGGAAAAATATCGTGAAACATATTTGAAAAGCATCAAATTTAAAAAAGGGCAAGTGATGTTACAAAAGTCAGCCATGATCTATACTTCTTTTATTGTCACTATTTCAAAATGAAATTGAATGTTGTTAATTAAGCGGCACACTTAATACTGTTAGTTACTTTCCACTATTTACATGAATTATCAGAGAAGAATACAACGTGGAAACAGGCCATTTGACCCTACTTGTCCAAGCTGACCAGCGGACACCCTTCCAGGTTAATCTTATCTCCCAGTGCTTGGTAATGACCCAATTTCTGACAATACCAGGATTTCTAACATTAGCATGCAAAAGAATATGTTATGGAGCCAGAATAAAATTCAGATGAATGTTGCAATATGACTTTCATCAAATTTCCCCGATCCTTTCCCATTCTCCCTAAGACCACCATGGTACATCTATCTCTGGAATAAAAACAAAAAATGATGGAAATATTCAAAACTCTAAGAAAGAAATGTTATAATTTCAAGTTCATGTGACCATTGACAAGAAGCTCACCACCACCTCTCCCAATGTCTCCGTCGCTGAATGACCATACTGCTCGTTCTGCATTCTGTATATGATGAGCAAAAATGTATTTTGGGTCTTGGGAATGCTAACATCCCAACACATTAATTCCGTTCCTTCAGTTCCAACCCCTTCCCAATTTGAGGTTCACAAAACAATTCATCACCTTGATGTCCTTTGTGGCACTGAGTACACCTTTTGTAACCCATAATCTTCCATGAATTAAATTCATCTAAATTTTCTTCCATAGATACATAGTATTATCTCAATGGTGTCAGGTATTATCTCAATGGTGTCAGGTTAGGTAAGGGGGAAGTGCAGCGAGACCTGGGTGTCCTTGTACACCAGTCACTGAAAGTTGGCGTGCAGGTACAGCAGGCAGTGAAGAAAGCTAATGGCATGTTGGCCTTCATAACGAGAGGATTTCAGTATTTGAGTAAAGGGGTTCTTCTGCAGTTGTATAGGGCCACTGGTAAGACCACATCTAGAGTATTGTGCACAGTTTTGGTCTCCTAATTTGAGGAAGGACATCCTTGTAATTGAGGCAGTGCAGTGTAGGTTCACGAGATTGATCCCTGGGATGGCGGGACTGTCATGCGAGGAAAGATTGAAAAGACTGGGCCTGTATTCACTGGAGTTTAGAAGGAATCTTATAGAGACATATAAAATTATAAAAGGACTGGACAAACTAGATGCAGGAAAAATGTTCCCAATGTTGGGCGAGTCCAGAACCAGGGGCCACAGAGTTAGAATAAAGGGGAGGCCATATAAAACTGAGGTGAGAAGGAACTTTTTCACCCAGAGAGTTGCGAATTTGTGGAATTCTCTGCCACAGAGGGCAGTGGAGGCCAAATCACTAGATGGATTTAAGAGAGAGTTAGATAGAGCTCTAGGGGCTAGTGGAATCAAGGGATTTGGGGAGAAGGCAGGCACGGGTTATTGATTGTGGATGATCAGCCATGATCACAATGAATGGTGATGCTGGCTCGAAGGGCCGAATGGCCTCCTCCTGCACCTATTTTCTATGTTTCTATGTTTACTGGATGTCTTTCAGCTGTGTGAATCCACCTCCTACTAAACTCTTATCCCTCATTACTCCCAGACTTGATCCTTCATGTAAATGCTGGTCATTAAACTCCTTAAATCTGAGGTTACCCAAATTTCTAATTCATTACATACTGATCACCCATCATGCGTGTGAATATTGAATTATGTGCACCGCCATCCCCATCGTACCAAATCAAAGTTACACCAAAAGCTACAGCAGTAGCCTTGCGGATTATTGCACATCACATGCTCATCCAGTTCCCTTATAATTGCAAATCATGAAGCTGCAGATGCTGAAATGAAAACACAAAAAGCTAGCAACCCTCAGCAAGTCAGGCAGCATCTGTGGAAGGAGAAACAGTTAATGTTTAATGCCTGTGACCCTTCATCAGAGCTGGGAGAATGTTTTTCCCTCCTACACCACTTTCACAAGTAAGCTCGAGGCACCTCCTATTCTTTGGATGGAAATCAGTTCCTCACTAATCCATTCAGCTGTCATTTTATACCTACACCACCTAATTATTGACCGCTGGTGAAGATTCTAACCCAAATTCCACACATCTCGATTACATCTTGCCTCAATCCTTTTACTCTAAAATGAACAACCTCAGTCCAGTTAATCGTTCCCCATATTTAAACTTCTCAAGCCCTAAGGACATTCTTATAAATCTTGCTCGTGCTAACAGCTTCTTGTAATGTGACAGCACAGAAAAGACAATATTTAGCTGTGATCTAATGAGTATTTCGGACATGGATTGAATCATATTCCATCTGGACTAATATGCCCGCTCTCACCATCCATGTTCTTCCTGTTACTAGACTCACTGGATGAATGAGACACATCTTCATTATGACATACAAGATTCTAAGAGGGATTGTCAAGATTCACACAGGAGCTTGTTTCCTCTATCTAAATAGTTAGAATCCGAGGGTATAATCCCAAGATATCAGATTGATTTTTTTTATGATTGAGGTTGAGATGAAAATATTTTTTTAATACTATTGGACAGGGCACAAGAGAATGGACAGTGAAGAGGATGGAACAAATGATCAGCCAGAGTGCAACTGGTGCAAAGTGTTAAAGAAAGTTTTCACCAACATGGCCTACTGTTACTTCTAACTCTTAGGTCATTTAAGAAGCTTTTGGATAGGCACATGGGATATACAGGAAATGCAGAAATATGGAGTATGTGCAGGCAGGTAAGAGTTAGTATCATATCATATCATATCATATATATACAGCCGGAAACAGGCCTTTTCGGCCCTCCAAGTCCGTGCCGCCCAGCGATCCCCGTACATTAACACTATCCTACACCCACTAGGGACAATTTTTACATTTACCCAGCCAATTAACCTACATACCTGTACGTCTTTGGAGTGTGGGAGGAAACCGAAGATCTCGGAGAAAACCCACGCAGGTCACGGGGAGAACGTACAAACTCCTTACAGTGCAGCACCCGTAGTCAGGATCGAACCTGAGTCTCCGGCGCTGCATTCGCTGTAAAGCAGCAACTCTACCGCGGCGTTCTAGGCATCATGTTCGCCACAGACATTGTGAGCCAAATGGCCTGTTTCTGTACTGTACTATTCTATGTTCAATGTTCTATGTAAGATCTTAATCTCTCCAATGCTTGGTCCCAGTACAGCTGTTCTTTCATCCAGAAAAGGTGTTCGGGGTTCTGAAGGTGGACAATATAAGAAATAGCAGGAGTAGGGCATATAGCTTTTGGGGTCTGCTCTGCAATTCAATAAGACTGGTCTTAGCCTCAGTTCCACTTTCTTGCCAAATCCCCATACCATTTGATTTTCCATAAAATCAGTCTAACTCATACTTAAGTACATTCAATGATTCAGCCTCCACACTGACCCATCACACAGAAGTGGAAAAGGACCCTTCCTGACGTTACACGAGAAATAAGATCACAGGAAAGTAGAAGTAGTAGGCTGGAGACACAAGAAACTGCAGATGCCGGAGTCTTGAGTGAAATGCAAAGCGCTGGAGGAACTCAGCGGGTGAGGCAGAATCTAGGAAGGGAATGTACAGATGGTGTTTTGGGTTGAGGCCTTTTTGGAGTAGGCCACTCAACCCCCCAAGTCAACCTCTTTATTCAACATGATCATGACTAATCTATGCTGTCTCAACTTCTCTTCTATGCCAGTTCTCTATTAGTTTCAATTGCTTGAAATACACTATGGGAAGAAAGAGTGATGTGGGTGATTGGGAAGTCAATAGGCAATAGACAATAGGTGCAGGAGTAGGCCATTCGGCCCTTCGAGCCGGCACCGCCCAAGATATTGTGGAGGAAATGGCACAGGGTTAGGGTTAGAATTGTGACAGAAGAGCTGGGGAGATGCTTGGTGGTGATGATCACCTATGTGAAAGTGGGGAAGCTGGGAGAGGAAGGGGAAGGGAAAGGGAGAGCCAAATATGGGAAATTCAATGCAAATGGTGGAAAGAACCCTTTCATTGATCAGTTGCTGTGGTAAAAACTGGGGTATCAGAAGCAATTGGTATGGAAAGTAACCTCATCAGCACTGGTGCAGCAGAAACACAGAACTCTTTTCCCCCCAAAGTTGTTTACCTTAAAAAAAGTTCAAAAGCTCCTGTATATGGGAATTCCAGAGCTCAGGGCTGAGGCAGCTGGAGACACGGCTGCCTGTGGTGGAGCAATTAAATCAGTGATGTGGAAGAGGGCAGAATTTGAGGAATGCAGAGGTCTCGGAGGATGGTGCGACTGGTACAGGGTTCTGGGATGGAAACGAGGGAGGTTTGTGGAAGGTTTCAGAAACAAGGATGAGAATTTAAAAACCGAGATGCTGTCGGACTGGGAGCCAATCCACAGCAACGAGCTTGGATCATTATTATAATTGCTGCCTGCTCCAGCATTGCCTGCATCCAACAGATGAAATAAAAGTAGCTACATACTCCTCAAACATCCCCACACAGCCTCTTTGGTCATTGCCAGAGATCTGTTTCTTCACAGCGCACTGTGTTATGGCATCTATATTACTACAGTGACCTTATTTGAAAAGTACTTCATTGACTGCAAAACATTTTGGAACATTTTGGGGTGACACATTGGGGCAGAGGTAGAGTTGCTGCCTAACAGCACCAGGCATACAGGATTGATCCTGACAACCGGTGCTGTCTGTACAGACTTTGTACGTTCTCCCTGTGACCATGTGGGTTTTCTCCGGGTGCTCCGGTTTCCTCCCACACTCTAAAGACTTGCCGTTGTGTAGGTTAATTGGCTTATGTAAATTGTCCCTAGTTTGTAAGATTGTGCGGATGTGCAGGTTGATCGCTGGTCGGCGCCGACTCGGTGGTCTCGTTCCATGCTCTATCATCTGACATCAACGGAAATGCAAATCCTTTTTCTCAAAACTTGATTTCCAAAATTATTGAGACATCTGGATTTCTCAAAGAAATCTTCAGGCTACCTTTTAGTTTAGTTTAGAGATACAGTGCGGAAACAGGCCCATCGACCCACCTAATCCATGCCAAATAGTGAACACTATCCTATGACAATTTACGATTTTACCAAGCCAATTAGCCTGCAGCTTGTTTCTTTTCTGAACTTACCATGTACACTGAATGTTCCAAATTAATTAATTGTGGACTCTAAGCCGTTGGTTAGAGAGTCATGATGATAGCAATCAGAAAAGGTGAAGTCCGGGCTTGGTGGTCGGGGGGGGGGGGGGGATTGAGGAGAGGGAGTGGGGCTGTGCGACATGTGGATGAGGGGGAAGGGTCCTTTAATCAATAACTGGGATCTTTCTGGTAAAATGCCAGAATAGATGGAGCAGAACTGGTTCCTTCACTTATACCAGTGGGTGTTAGGAGAAGGATGGTAGGTAGAATGAATGAGCTGCACAAAGACACAGGAACTGCAGATGCTGGTTTACAACAACAAAAAATAATCACAAAGTGCTGGAGTAACTCAAGCGAGTCATTCAGGATCTCTGGAGAACATGGATAGGTGACGTTCTGGAGGCAGTAGAAGTGTTCCGACACAAAACGGAAGTAGTTGAGGCAGATTCAATAACAACATTTAAAACAGATTTGGACAGGTACATGGATAGGAAAGATTTAGTGGGATATGGGTCAAATGTGGGCAAATGGGACAAGCTTATATGGGTATCCTGATCAGCTTTGATAAGTTGGCCCTGTTTTTATGCAGTATGACTTTATAAATCCAATCTTTGAAATAACTGAAGCTTACAATCTCAAACTAGGGCATTCATCACTGAGATTGCACCATATAAGCTGATAAAAATTGCTAGCTCATATTTTCATCAGGTTTCTGAGTTGTTTTTATACTGTTGGTTTTGCCTCTGGCTGCCAACACACAGTACCATTTTTCAAACCTTGTGGAATTTTGTGATATAGCATCATGATGTTAGGACCATATCAGGGTTCATTTTAGAGTGAACTCATATTGATACCATTTTATCATTGAATGAAAATGCGGGAGAGTTAGATGCTCTGATCACTTTTCTGAAATCCACCCTTTTTCATGAAAACAAACTTGACCTGCATGTACCGTTGTGGAATAAAATTCTGGCGTTCTACAATAATAATTTCTGGTGTTCTACAGTAATAATTACAGTAATAAGCTAAAATCAGATGGATCATACTGCCAGTATTAATTAATTCTAAAATAAATTACAGATAGTGAAATGAGGACAATTCAATTAATATATAGTTTCTTTGCTTGAGCAATATTAAAAACACAATTAATATTTGACTTGATGCCTACAGAAGCATATATTTTTTAACAATGTTTAGTTTAGTTTCGAGATACAGCGCAGAAACAGACCCTTCGGCTCACCAAGTTCACACCGACACTAACACTATCCCACACACATTGGGACAATTTTACATTTACACCAAGCCAATTAACGTACAAACCTGTGCGTCTTTGGAGTGTGGGAGGAAACCGAAGATCTTGGTGAAAACCCAAGCTGGTCACAGGGAGAACGTACAAACTCTGTATCGACAAACACCCGTAGTCAGGATCGAACCCGGGTCTCTGGCACTGTAAGGCAGTAGCTCTACCGCTATGCCACTGTGCTGCCCTGTGTTTAGTTTTTAAATCTGTCAAAGTAGGAAATAAAGTCTGTTGTTTATGATCCTCTGGCCTATCACCAGCTAACTATTAATCCTGTCACGGCGCTTTTATTATCTATATACTAAAACTCTCGTTTGTTATCTTGTTTGTGACTGAACTTCAGCCAAAACGGCACACGATAGCGCGACAATTTTAGGTCCATCTTACTCATCATTGTCACTTTAGTGATATTGCAAGTAGTTTTATTGAAATCGGTGTTATATTTTTAAAGTTATTCACATTTTAAAGTTTAAAAGGAGGGGAGGGGGAGGGGAGGAGGGAGGGAGGGGGAAGGGGGGAGTGGGGGAGAAGGGAGAGGGGAGGGGTGTTGAGGGGAGGGGGGAGGACAGGGTGCTGCACCAATGCAGGAGGGGTTTGGGCCCAACTAGACTTGGTCTAGTTTTTCCTAAAGTAACAAATTTCACATACCATCGGAAATGAAAGTCTGTTTAGTTATGCTGACCTTTGCATGATTTGGATTTTCTTAACATTTGCTTGGTTCATTTTCAAATGACTCTTATCTGAACTGGTCAGTGGAGGCAGAGGACCAGTTCTGGATTTGTATTGAATCCAGGACTTGTTAGTGGACCTGAATACAGATGCCACAGTTGTCATGTAAAGATTTCATAAAGAAATACATGGACAAGTGTGTACCTACAAATACATTCCGAGTCTTCTCCAACCAGAATCCCTGGACGAATTTAGAGATCTTTAATTGGCTCAAGGCTATATTTATGCCATTTAGTTCTGGCGACCTGGTAGTCATACAGATGGTCCTGGTACAACCTCTTGAAGGCCATCGCAAACACCAAGAGACAATTGTTGGCTAAGTTGGAGGATGTACACGCTTATTTCTTACAAGGTGGCATAAACGGCTTGCTTCACATAAGAATGCTTCACTTCTGTATGTGCTCAAAGCTTTATACGTGCACCTTGAAAGGGAAAAACAATGACACATCTACAGAGCCCCCACAGCCATGAGAACTCAGTCTCTGAGATCACGATCAGTGCACTGGTCATAAAGGTGAATCCACACAAAGCACATGGCTCAGACGGCGTATTTAGCCGGGTGTTAGAGACCTGTGTGGACAATGGGTGGAGTGTAGGACAGCTTCAACCTCTTGCTTCTGTAGTTTCCCACCCATTTCAAAAAGGCATCAATTGTACGAGTGTGCAAGAAGACACTGGCGACCTGCCTCAATGACTACCATCCAATAGCACTTACATCGACAATTAAGTGCTTCAAGCAGTTAGTTATTGTGCAAATCAACTCGTGCCTCAGAAATTACCTATATCCACTTCAATTTGCCTATCACCATCTCAGGTCAACAACAGATGCTGTTTCAGTCTCTCCACTCTGCTCTAGACCACCTGGAGAAAAAGAACACATAGGTCAGGCTGCTGTTCATCAACTACAGCTTGCCGCTCAACAACACTCAATCCCTCCAAAGTCATCATCAAGCTCCAAGACTTCGGCCTCTGCCTTTTCACCTGAATCCTTGACTTTCTCATTAGTTGACCTCAATCAGTGTGGATCAGTAACAAATCTCCACCTCGCTGACCGTCATCGCAGGTGTACCTCAAGGCTGCTTGCTTACCGCTCTGCTCGACTCTCTTTACACCCACGACTGTGTGACTAAGCATAGCTCCAATGCCATCAATAAATTTGCTCATGGCAGCACTATTGGCTGAATCACCATTGGTAACGAATGGGTGAGCAGGACAGAGATAGAGCACCTGGTTGAGTGGTTCCAGCACAAAAGCCTCTCGCTCAACGGCAACAAAACCATGGAACCAAGTAATCTTTAACTTCAAGAAGGGGAAGATGGGAGACCACCTGCCAGTTTTCATTGGTGAGTTTGCAGTGGAGAGAGCTAGCAGCTTCAAATTCTTTGGCTTCAGATGCTGGTATTTCCATGCACCTACAGCCCTTGATAGTAGATGTCTTGGGTTTGGGAAGTGCTAATGGAGTGGCCTGGAAGAGCAACTGCAACACTTGTTATAAATTATATACATTGCAGTCGTTATGTGCTGGCAGTTAAGGAAATGAGTCTTTAGAGTTGTGAATGCGTTGCCAATTAAGCAAGCTACTATGTTCTGGAATCTGTGTCCTGCTTTGTTTTGTAAACTGAAATTTTGTAGAGTGTACCCAACACCTTAGCTCTTACATGCCTGATGACATCCTGGGCCATGTATGGGATTGCAATTGGCTATACATCAACAATAGTGTCATGTAAGTCTGGTATTTCTGCAATTCAGATAACATTTGATTATGTGGCAAAAAAAAAGATAACATTATCTTAAGGAGATAAGTTAATGCAAAATATATTTAAGTACACTATGTTTGTGCAATGAAAGGGATTGATTCAGTTGTTCAGTCTGATAAAAATTTATGACTATAATTGCTGCCAGACACTGCACTTCCAGTCACTGATTATTACTTTGTAATTAATACTCATTTCTTACATCCGGAGGATTTGGTGCAAAGTATGTAGACGTTCTGAATGCATACATTATTTTGGGGAAACAGAATTACCATTCACGGCAGATGACCTTGCCACATTTGAGCCCCTTGTAGATTCCTGCTCGACCCCCTCTCAAGTTATGAATCAGATGGGCAATCATGTGCCATTCTTGCTTCTTGGTTTTTCAGCTCATGTATCCTTCACTCTCATCATCCCTCAGCCAAAAGAGGTAGAAAGAGTTTTGAACAATTTATAACGACCTAATGTCACTACCTGCAGTGAACTGCGTGCTTTTTTAAAGCTTGGTCTGCTCCATTAATTCCCTCAAACTCCAGGTCTGGCAAGTCATTTATCAGATATACTTTCCTTCAGTACAGTAATAAATCCACCGCTACAGAGGGGAAAGGAAAGCAATGAGGAATGCAAACCTTAATCGCTCTAATCACTGATTCTTCACATTTGCTTAAATTCTTTTTCAGAATATACAAAGATCCCCAGGAAATTACTTCTGTAACACAATTTTCCAAACATGTAAAAAATTGTGGCTGTTTCTAGTGGATAACTAAACATGAATTAATTAAAGGATGGCAGTACAGCCCAAGGCAAACCATGAGATTATAATAAATTACCAAAACTGAAGCAGAATACTTAGATTAAACCATTATTCAATTGGAAAAGTCCATTTAATTTAGAATAGAATTCTGTTCCTTGGTTTGGTGAATCAATGAGGAAATTCTCATTACACTGTCCTCAACTCATGCATAACTTCACTGACATTTCAAAGCAAAAGTGTCCTTTCTCTGACCTCTGTGGGCCTTATGCAAAAGCTATCAAAATTAAAATCTTCATACCAACCATTAGGACACTATGTCTTTTGCTAGGAAATACAGACCCAAATAACTCAGGGGACCTTACAGGTTTAATGGACAAGCATGCAGGAGGGAAAACATAAAAAATCAACAAAACAGAATGTATGCAATTAAATTTTGGTACCTACCATAATTTTTCAATTAGAGATAGAACATAGGATGATACAGGCACAGGAACTGGCCCTTTGGCCCACAACGTCTGTGCCAACCATGATGCCAACCGAAATTAACCCTATCTGCCTGCATGGAATCCATTTCCTCAATCCCCTCACTGTTCATGTGCCTGTCTAAATGCTTCATAGATATTGCTATTGTATTTGCTTCGACCACTTCCCTAAGCAGTGCATTCCAGACCTCACCACTCTCAGAGTAAACAAACCGGCCTTGCAAATCTCCTTTAAATTTTCTCTCGTTAAACCTATACCCTCTAGTATTTGATTCTTTCATCCAGTGAAAAAAGGTTTGCGCTACTTGTACCTCTCATAAGTTTCTTGATTAGTACGGGTGTAAGAGGTTATGGGGAGATGGCAGGAGAATGGGGTGAGGAGGGAGAGATAGATTAGCCATGACTGAATGGCGGACTAGACATGATGGGCGAAATGGTCTAATTCTACTCCTATTCCTTATGTATTTCCATCAATATCCTCAGTCTACAACACTATAACAAAAACCCACCAGGTTTCTTCAAACTCTCCTTATACTCTACTACCCAAACCACCCCATCCCCGGGCACTTTCCCCTGCAACCGCAGGAGATGCAACACCTGTCCCTTTACCTCTCCCCTCAACTCCATCCAAGGACCCAAACAGTTTTTCCAGGTGAGACAGAGGTTCACCTGCACCTCCTCCAACCTCATCTATTGCATTGGCTGCTCTAGATGTCAACTTCTTTACATCGGTGAAAACAAACGCAGGCTCGGCGATCGTTTCGCTCAACACCTTCGCTCAGTCCGTCTTAACCAAGCTGATCTCCCAGTGGTTGAGCACTTCAACTCCCCCTCCCACTCCCAGTCTGACCTTTCTGTCATGGGCCTCCTCCAGTGCCATAGTGAGGCCCACCGGAAATTGGAGGAACAGCACCTCATATTTCGCTTGGGCAGCCTGCAGCCCAGTGGTATGAACATTGACTTCTCCAACTTTAGATAGTTCCTCTGTCCCTCTCTTCCCCTCCCCCTTCCCAGTTCTCCCTCTATCTTCCTGTCTCCACCTATATCCTTCCTTTGTCCCACCCCCCCTGACATCAGTCTGAAGAAGGACCCGAAACGTCACCCATTCCTTTTCTCCTGAGATGCTGCCTGACCTGCTTAGTTACTCCAGCATTTTGTGAATAAATACCTTCGATTTGTACCAGCATCTGCAGTTATTTCCTTACATTAGCTAATATTCTCCAATGCAGACAACATCCTAGTGAATCTCTTCTGCATTCCCAGAAAAGCCTTGACATCCTTTCTGTATTGCAAAAATCTGAACTGCACACAATACTCTAAATGCGGCCGACCAAAATTTTATACAGCTGCATCATGTCTTCCTGAGTTTTATAATCAATGCCACGACCTCTAATGGCAAACTTCTTTACCACCTTGTGTTCCCACTTTTTGGGAGCTATGGATGGACTCAAGATCATTCTATATGTCAATGTTGCGAGGCATCCAGCCTTTTACTGCATATTTTCCTCTTACATTTGATCTTCCAAAGTGCCACACTTCATACTTGTCCAGGTTAAACACCATCTGCTACTTCTTTGCCCACCATTACAACTAGTCTATATCCTGCTGAATCCTTCGATAACCTTCCACATTGTTAAAACTCCATCAATTTTTGCGTAATCTGCTAATTTACTAATCAGCCCACCCTAAATTTTCATCCAAATCATTTTTATAGATCACAAACAATAGAGGTCCCAGCACTTATCCTTGCGGAAAACCATTGGTCACTGGACTCTGGTCGGAATATCACCTCTCCACCATTACTCCCAATCTTCTCTGACCAAGCTAATTAAAAATCCAATCAACCAAGTCTCCATGGATTCAATCTTCTGGAGCTGCCAACCATGAGAGGTTCTGCATTGCAAAATGGCGGCACTGCCCTAGCAGCTGCGGCTCACCTGCGGTCCATTTGTCTTTGTGTTTTTGTTGTTGTTTTTGGTCTTAATTGTAGTTGTGATGTGGTGTTTTTGTGTTTGTGTACTATGTGTGTATGTGGGGGGGAGGGGGAAACTGTAACATTGTAAATATGTGTCCCTTCCAAACGGAGACCCGACCTTTGTTTTCTGGGCCGTGTCTCCGTTCCAGCTGCGGCCTACCATCGGCCCAACTCCTGGAGCTGGCGGCCTCCAGGGCTCTGGTTCGCAGAGCCCGCGGATCGGACTGACCACCACCGGAGCCGGCCGTCTTCGGAGGCTGCGGGAGCGGCTGCGACTCGCCTTAGGCTCGGGCCGCGTGGATGCCGACATCGGGAGCTCCGGCAGCGGCAGCGGGTTCGCCCGCCCCGGATCGCGGGGCTTGGGTCGCGGACATTTCACCGTCCGGCGCGGCCTAAGATATGCCGCGGGATATTTCTCTGCTGGGCAGGGGCTTCAATGTCGGGAGCCACGACCGCCCCGACGTGCAGCAACAGCGGCAGCAGCGTGTTCGCCCGCCCCGGATCGGACTTATCATCGGCGGAGCCGGCCGTCTTCGGAGGCTGCGGGAGCGGCTGCGACGCGACGCGCCTTAGGCTTGGCCCGCTGTGGACCGTCCGGTGCGGCCTGCAACCACAACAACCTGACTGCGGGCGAGGACAGCGGGAGAAGGGAAAGACATTGTGGCCTTCCATCACAGTGAGGAGAGGACTGGAGGAGACTCACTGTGATTGATGTTTCTTTGATGGATGTTTCTTTTTTTGTGTGTTTTTGGGGTTGGGTGGTTTGAGTGCCTGTTTGATGCTTTTATTGTTGGACTGTGTTTTTGGGGGTTTTGGGGTTGTGTAATTTGAATGCCTGTTTAGCGCTTTCATTGTTGGACTGTGTTTTTGGGGGTTTTGGGGTTGTGTGATTTGAATGCCTATTTAATGCTTTTATTGTTGGACTGTGTTTTGGGGGTTTTTGGGGTTGGGTAATTTGGGTGCCTGTTTAGTGCTTTTATTGTTGGACTGTGTTTTTGGGGGGTTTTTTGGGGGTGTAATTTTGATGCTTATTTAATGCTTTTGTTGTTGGACTGTGGGTGATTGAATTAACATTTTGTTCAAGATGGCCGCGCCGTTGTGTTTGGCTGCCTGCCACTGTATGTTTCTTTTTTTTTTTCCTAGTCAGATGTGCAGCACTTTGGTCAACGTGGGTTGTTTTTAAATGTGCTATACAAATAAATTGACTTGACTTGACTTGACTTACGAAAGTACATGTGAATAACATTCACTGCCCAACCCTCATCAATCACCTTTGCCAGCTGCTCAAATAACTTAACCATGTTTGTAAAATATGACTTCCCCTGCACAAAGCAATGCTGAATGCCCCCAATAGTTCAATGTTTTTCCAGATGCAAGTAGATCCTATCCCAAGAATCTTCTGCAAAAATGTCCCACACCACTTGTGTAAGGCTAATTGGCCTATAATTTCCTGGCTTGTCTCTACTGCCCTCACTGGGGGGGCACAACAATAGTGGAACAGCAATGGCTATTTTGCAGTCATCTGTGATCTCAGGCTGGGTTTTGTGTTTTCTTTATGTCTGCAGCTTCCTCCCACATCCCCAAAGAGGTGCTGTTTGACTGGTTGATTGACCACTGTGTGTTGCCTCTAGCATGTAGATGATTGGGAAAATCTGGAGGGATGGGAGCAGGGGGGTGGAATTGATGGGAATATGGATAGAATAAACTCGATTAGTGTCGGATTAAAAGTAACATTAGCAAATTTGCAGATGATACAAAGCTGGGTGGTAGTGTGAACTGTGAGTAAGATGCTATGAGGTTGCAGGGTGACTTAGACAGGTTGTGTGAGTGGGCGGATGCATGGCAGATGCAGTTTAATGTGGATAAGTGTGAGGTTATAGGTGGTATTGAGGTTATGAGGTTATTGGTGGTAAGAATAGGAAGGCAGATTATTATCTGAATGGTGTCAAGTTAGGAAAAGGGGACGTACAACGAGATCTGGGTGTCCTAGTGCATCAGTCACTGAAAGGAAACATGCAGGTAGAACAGGCAGTGAAGAAAGCGAATGGAATGTTGGCCTTCATAACAAGAGGAGTTGAGTATAGGAGCAAAGAAGTCCTTCTGCAGTTGTACAGGGCCCTAGTGAGACTGCACCTGGAGTACTGTGTGCAGTTTTGGTCTCCAAATTTGAGGAAGGATATTCTTGCTATTGAGGGCGTGCAGCGTAGGTTTACTAGGTTAATTCCTGGAATGGCGGGACTGTCATATGTTGAAAGACTGGAGTGACGAGGCTTGTATACACTGGAATTTAGAAGGATGAGAGGGGATCTTATCGAAACATATAAGATTATTAAGGGGTTGGACACGTTAGAGGCAGGAAACATGTTCCCAATGTTGGGGGAGTCCAGAACCAGGCGCACACTTTAAGAATAAGGAGTAGGCCATTTAGAACAGAGATGAGGAAAAACTTTTTCAGTCAGAGAGTTGTAAATCTGTGGAATTCTCTGCCTCAGAAGGCAGTGGAGGCCAATTCTCTGAATGAATTCAAGAGAGAGCTAGATAGAGCTCTTAAGGATAGCGGAGTCAGGGGGTATGGGGAGAAGGCAGGAACGGGGTACTGATTGAGAATGATCAGCCATGATCACATTGAATGGTGGTGCTGGCTCGAAGGGCCGAATGGACTACTCGTGCACCTATTGTCTATTGTGTAAATAGTCAATGTGGACATGGTGGGACGAAAGGTCTCTTTCAGTGTATTATCTGCTGATAATGCTGTGATTCTGCGATCCCATTTTTATCTATTTAACATTGTGTATAATCAATCATGGAGAGATACAACTCTGAAACAGGCACTTTATCTGTGTAGACCATCACATAATAATTCTACTCCAATCCATTTAGAGTAGTAAAGTAGTTTAGTTTAGCGATACAGCATGGAAACAGGCCCCCCAACCCACTGAAGATAGATACAAAATGCTGGAGTAACTCAGTGGGACAGGCAGTATCACTGCAGAGAGGAAATGGGTGACACTTCAGGTCGAGATCCTTCTTGACCAGAAACATCACCCATTCCTTCTCTCCAGAGATGCTGACTGTCTCGTTGAATTACTCCAGCATTTTGTGTCTATCTTTGGTGTAAACCAACATCTGCAGTTCCTTCCTACACACCTCCAACCCACTGAGTCCACGCCAAACATCCACACCCTAGCTGAATACTATCCCACTTTCCCCACTCCTTAGACATTAGTGGCAATTTAAAGAGGCCAATTAACCTACAAACCCACACCTCTTTGGGATGTGGGAGGAAACCTGAGCACCCAAATGAAACCTATGCGATCAGAGGAAGAATGTGCAAACTCCCGAGGTCGGGATCAGAATCAGGTCTCTGATGTTTTGAGGCAGCAGCTCCACCAGCCGCACCACCGTGCTGCCCCAAATCTCCTCAGCTCACTACTAATTTTTAAATTCTCTTTGAATCCACTTCTCTCTGCACCTCCGGCTTCACTGTAATCTTCCTGATTCTTACCTTTGGCTTACGCCATTTCTCCATTTTATCACTGAGAGCAAAGCATTCATTTACAACCCTCAGCCTGCTAGAACTCTCATTCCAAACCTCTACATGGCAGGTTGGAAGCCAGGGCCTTGTTGATCATGCCCAGGACTCTTTGGGCCAGCAAAGTAGGCTTCCACTTCTGGACACAATAAGTTTGAATATGAGAACACTGTTGGAATTGAGTGGACCAGCAAAATCCGACCAATTTCTTCCTTTTAATGAAATAGCCTTCATCATCCTTACCTACCTTGTGACTTGTGAAGAAATTTAACACGAGTCAATTCATTGACATCGCTGTGAATGTTGGCATACGGCTGCTCTGTCACCAATGATGTTTTATTATCAGTTCTGTAGAAAGCCAAAACCACTTTACATTGGCAAACTGATGTAGCATAAATCTAAGTAACTAGACAAACACTTGAATCACCCAAATGGCCTGTTTCTGCGTCGCATGACTCTGTGACTCTATATCTGACTCAACAAAGTTTTTTCAAACTATTTCCATCCAAAATATCCAGTTGGACAGCTTTCCTTTGAATCTATCAATGTTTGCACATTGCTACATAAAACACACTACTTTATTTGCCAAAATAAATCCTATTATAGAAGCAGCATTAAATCAGTTTGAAAAATCAATTGCTCTGTTTCAAGTTGCAACAAGTGAGTAGCATATTATGGGTTAATGACTGTTACTGGCTGTTCGATTTCCTGGACTGGAAAGAATGTTTTAATTTATCAGCTTTATGAATTGGTAAAGGCAAGCCAACATCTTGTGCACAGCATCTTCAACGCAGATCCATTCCTCACCTACTGGGCAGAGACAATCCTCCTTACATTCAGAACCCAGCATCCCCTTAAGCTGTATGATCTGTAACCTTGGCAGCTCAGCCTTATACAATTCTGTGCATCTTGCAATCAGGCATCACTACATAAAGACTGGAGCATCTTGTTAGCCAACAACCGAGCATGAAATCACTACATAGCGATCCCCTTGCTATGAGTCAATCCAGATTTTTTTGTATTACGAAGATGTACCTGGGGGGAGGGGAAGTAATAGGTTTTCTGTTCATTTTTACTCCATTAACTGCCTACAAGATGGGGTTTCTCATGAGGACTTTCTGAGTAGGAGCAATATAAAAACAAATAAAGAAATAGTAGGAATAAGAAGAATGAAATCTCTATTATGTATAAATTAAGTATTACTGCATCACCTATTGAAAGACCAAAGCACCTATTATTCTTTATAGTAATAAAAATGTCGCATATTTTAATTTTAAAATCAAACAGAAAACCTAGATGCAAAATGATAAAAATCAAGTGTAGTTGCTTCATGAACAATGCAACTTAATTACTAAAATTAAAAATTTCACAATTCTAATGAATACATTAACAAATTATTTTAAAAGTAATTTGTGAATAAATTAAAACCCATCAACTACTGAAATATACATCATCACTAAATTCATCCAAAGAGTTGTCACCAATGCATTCACACATTCTGACAGCCATGCCTCTGAGCAATTATTTCCTCCTGCACACTGTATGAACAAAAATTTGTGCTGGCTTTGATTGCTGAAGCATAACCAGAGTGAATAAATTGCATACTATGGAAAATAAGCACATTCATTCGAATCACACATGTGAGGTGCAGTTTAATTAAAACTTATCAAAAGCCAAATAATGAATAGACTCGAGTCCCATTCCAACAAAGAATATTTTCATCTGTTTGGTTTCAGCTTGTAATTCCCAAGCAATAATTAGCTACTGTTTGTGGCTTACAGAGTTCAATTGTATTAGCGTTGGTGAAGACTCCATTACCTCTATTATCTAGAGACCATTGGTTGCATGCATATCAATGACAGGTCTGGCTGTCTTGTGCGTCTGTGCAATTAGACTTGCATGTACATGTGCGTGTGTGCGCGTTCAGACTCGCTCTGCCTCAAAATCCAGATCTCTAACTGTATCTCATAGGCTTCACAATGAATGTAGAGAATGGCATGTGCAACTGCTGTTTCAATTTGGTCTAGTAGCTTAGACAGACAGTAGGGATCATGACATAAAATAGGCTGGTCCTCAACAGCTGACCTTCCTGGTGGGAAAGAGAACCTGGCACAGTGCTCAACAGGACTCACAACAAAGAAACATATTTAGTCCCCCCAAAATCAGACACGCTTCTTACAGGAAAAGCAACTCTAAGAAAGGATTTACCCCTTTCCTGCAGGCAAAATAGATTAGAGTGAAAGTTCGAACTGCGGTGTTTTCAAATAGAAAAGGTGGTGAAATTTTGTTCATTGACATAGGAAATAAAAACTGTGCTGTTGTGGATTTTTCCCTGCATGGATATTTTCTGCAAAAACAAATAAAATCTCATGCATCAGTTTTCCAAAATAAATTTGGTTCCTTCGATTTATCACTTCTGCAAGCAAATCTGTGCCTGACTAAACAGTGCAGGTTTTTGAAAAAGACAAATCCTGCCATTGTCCATGGAAAGTAATTTTGATCAAATTGAACAAACAAAGTTGGACCTATGCTGCAAATTTAGCCATCAAGGAGGATGAAGATTTTAATCCTTATGTGTAAAAAAAATCTGGAAATGTTTCGGCATTATTCTTTAAGTAGATCTAATTCTGATTGAGTTTTACCAACAGTGGAAATCTATATTGCTCGGCATGGCAACTTTGACAAATTAGCTCAATGTCCTAAAATTAATGGTGTTCATTCAACTTTAGGTACAAACTCTTGTAATGAATGGCAATATGAAAGGATTTGAACGTACTTAAACAGAAGCATTTGAAATCTGATGAGTGAAAAAATAAAGGAATTGAAGACCAATTCTAAACTTAATTACAGACATAATGACCCTATTATCTGACATCATTCTATGCAGAGCATAAATGCAGCTGGTGAACTTTTCCTCTTTATTCATTATTCTCACAGCGATAATGCACCACCTTCTTCCTCTGCTTGAATTCACTTACATTAACAACACCCCAATTTGTGTAATAACGAACATTGAAAAGAAAATGACAGTTTTAATTATAATTACAACTTTCTTACTTCAATAGGGTAGTAATGGTTAGTATTATTAAGACATGACTACACCTGGCATCGGTTGATTCATGCCATTATTACCAATCTACAATAATACACAATAAAGGATGTTTATCCTTTATGCTGTACGTATAAAGGATGTGCTGCAGTAAACATAAATTGTTTAAAAAAGGAAAAGTGAATAGCATCCTTTTCATGCATTTAACATTTTCTACCAAATTCATGGGCAATAACACATCAGATGAACTAGGCCCAGCAAATAGATTTAAAACTGAAGAAGGCATCTCAACTTTTTTAGAAGTTTACAATGCACAAGTTTACAAGGAACAAGAAGCCTCAGATAGTGGTGGATTCAGCCCGGTCCATCATGGGCACAGTTTACCCCTCCATCAACAGCATCAACGTCAGGTGCTGACTCAAGAAGGTGGCATCTCTCATCAAGGATACCCACCATCTGGGCTATGCCCTCATCTCACTGCTAAGGCAAGAGGCACAGAAACCTAAAATCCCACACCACCAGGCTTATTAACGCCTACTGTCGTACATTTATCAAGTACTTGAAACAACGTACAAATTCCTAATCCTACTTCGACAATAGAACACTATGACCCACCTCTTATATCATATCATATCATATCATATATATACAGCCGGAAACAGGCCTTTTCGGCCCACCAAGTCCGTGCCGCCCAATGATCCCCGCACATTAACACTATCCTACACCCACTAGGGACAATTTTTACATTTACCCAGCCAATTAACCTACATACCTGTACGTCTTTGGAGTGTGGGAGGAAACCGAAGATCTCGGAGAAAACCCACGCAGGTCACGGGGAGAACGTACAAACTCCTTACAGTGCAGCACCCGTAGTCAGGATCGAACCTGAGTCTCCGGAGCTGCATTCGCTGTAAAGCAGCAACTCTACCGCTGACGCCACTGTAGAATTTTTTTTCGAATTAACTTTTTGCACCAATGTCTTGTCTCTGCACAGTCTTTTTCTTATCTTTGTCTTGGATAATTTATGTTTTCCATTATGTTTTTGTGTGTGTCTGAGTCTATGTACCTATGATGCATCTGCAAGTAAGATTTTTGTTCTAAACATATTACACCTACTTGCGCATATGACAAAGCCTCAACTCAGACTTGCACTAGGACTTTTCTTGTTCAACAATTCCTGTTGAAATTAGGCTACCTAATTGATAACCTAATTGGCTCTGCCACAGAAGGCAAGAGGCCAATTCACTTGATACATTCAAGAGAGAGTTGGATATAGCTCTTAGGGCAAACGGAATCAAGGGATATGAGGAGAAAGCAGGAACGGGGTACAGATTCTGGATGATCAGCCATGATTATATTGAATGGCAGTGCTGGCTCGAAGGGCCGAATGGCCAACTCCAACATTTTCTATGTTTCTATGAATCCCAAGAATATCTGGATTTGAATCAACCTTCTGCCCTTAAGTTGCAATCTTTGCCCTCAACAGCCAGATCACAGTTTACAGTTTCTCCTGTGACCAGTGTTGCTTTAGTTGGACTATAACAATGATTAAAATCCAGGATGTATGGATTATAGTATCAGTTCAGCAATCCGTTACAAGAACTGTCCTCCATTTGCATGGATTTGCCAAAAGAAGTAAATTAAACATGTGGTATGATTAGTGTGGTTTAGTTTTTAGTCTAGTTTATTATCACGTGTACCGAGGTACAGTTAAAAGCTTTTGTTACCTGCTACCCAGTCAGCGGGAAGACTATACATGATTACAATTGAGCCATCCACAGTGTACAGATGCATGATGAAGGGAATGTTTAGTGCAAGATAAAATCCAGTAAAGTCCGATTAAAGATAGTCTGAGGTTCCCCAGTGAGGTATACAGTAGTAATCAGGACCCCTCTCTTGTTGTTGATAGGATGGTTCATTTTGCTGATCACAGTTGGGAAGAAACTGTCCCTGAATCTGGAGGTGCGTCACACTTCTGTACCTCTTACCTGATGGGAGAGGGGTGAAGTTGGAGTGAGCAGGATGAGACTCGTCCTTGATTATGTTGGTGGCCTTATGATGTTAATTATTTTATTTCACTACTTAAGAAGCTTGTTACAAAAGAAAAGGCCATGATAGGATTTTATATAATAAAGGAACCAAAATATACAAAGTTAATATGGGAAGAGTGTCATTGAGATTGCAAAGCAGCAGTGATAGACAATAGACAATAGGTGCAGGAGTAGGCCATTCGGCCCTTCGAGCCAGCACCACCATTCAATGTGATCATGGCTGAATGATCAGCCATGATCACATTGAATGGTGGTGCTGGCTCGAAGGGCCGAATGGCCTACTCCTGCACCTATTGTCTGTTGTCTATTGTCATTCTCAATCAGTACCCCGTTCCTGCCTTCTCCCCATAACCCCCTGACTCCGCTATCCTTAAGAGTTCTATCTAGCTCTCTCATGAATGCATTCAGAGAATTGGCCTCCACTGCCTTCTGAGGCAGAGAATTCCACAGATTTACAACTCTCTGACTGAAAATGTTTTTCCTCATCTCTGTTCTAAATGGCCTACCCCTTATTCTTAAACAGTGGCCCCTGGTTCTGGACTCTCCCAACATTGGGAACATGTTTCCTGCCTCTAACGTGTCCAACCCCTTAATAATCTCATATGTTTCGATAAGATCCTCTCTCATCCTTCTAAATTCCAGTGTATACAAGCCTAGTCGCTCCAGTCTTTCAACATACTACAGTCCCGCCATTCCGGGAATTAACCTAGTAAACCTAAGCTGGACGCCCTCAATAGCAAGCATGATCTTATTGGATAGGTAGATTATAGCTGAAGAGGTAGAGCCTAATAGCCTGGACCTGCCCTCTCTTAAGCTCAAGGGATCTTCCTTTTTCCCTTCCATTTTTAATGCTGAGCCATGTAGCATATTCTTCAGGAGCCTATGGAAATGTTTGTCTGCACCCCAGTGTTGAGAAATCATGCCCCATGGATCAAAATGCAATGAACATAATCAGCCATCAAATAACCCTGCTGAAAGGGTGCTAACTGTAGTGTCAGATGAAGACAAATTTAGGTTTAACTTGGTATTGCCTAATTTAACCAATTTTGTTTAGTTTAGTTTAGAGATGCAGCACGGAAACAGGCCCTTCAGCCCAATGAGTCCTTGCCGACCAGCGATCTCCGCACACTAACACTATCTTACACACACTCGGGACAATTTACAATTTTTTACCAAGTCAATTATCCATCAAACCTGCATGTCTTTGGAGTGTGGAAGGAAACCGGAGCACCCGGAGAAAACCCACGCAGGTCACGGGGAGAACATACAAACTCTGTGCAGAGAGCACCCGTGGTCAGGATCGAACCTGGGTCTCTTGCGCTCTAAGGCAGCAACTCTACCGCTGCGCCACCATGCCTCCCCTAATCTACCAGTAGCCACCACCTGATTCATAAAATAAGTAGCTGAGGATTTCTGATTATGCCAATATGAAGACAAATCCGGGGTGCTATTATTTAAAATGTTACTAATAAACCTAACCTTTCTCACAGGATGTTGCATTCCATAAGTATAATGATTCAGATTAGGACTCTGGTTATCTGTACTTGCGTGCTGGAGACAAAGAACGATGGATTAATATTCTAGAGATCGTTTACCCTCATCAGATCTGTGACAACTCTATTCATGTGAACTCTGCATGGGTCATTGCCAAGATATGTTCGTGGATTCCACTCGAGTGGTGGGTAGGCAGGTTGTCAAAAAGCTGACACTGAAGTCAAACACTCATTGAAAGGAAGACAGCAGGTTCCGGTAAGGGAAACGTCTGCTTGGGCTAAAGGCCAGAATGCAGAGGGGTTTCTTTGCTTAAAGCCAACAAGATGACTTAGCGATAGTATGTTTATCATTTTCTGTTATGTGTATGAATTAAATGAAAACGAGTATAACTAGTGCTTTGCGTGTCCAATAAAGTAAAATAAAACATCGAAAACACTAATTTCAATCTACAAAATGTTGCATTGTCCATTTTGGACAGCTTAGAAAATTGTGAGAGACATAAACATACAATGACAAAACATGCAAATGTCATTTATAAAGTTCAAGTTATACTACTATGGCAATCAATGCTGGGCAGTGCAACCGAGCACGATAAGCACAGGTGCCCAAACCCAACTTGTGAAGCAATTGATGCCACAGCACTGAGAAAGGTTTGTATGGTCGACCAGAATTTTTAACAACCATAAAATGAATTTCTGCTTTCAGAAGATATGGGGCATAAAAAAAAATCTTTAGTGCATAAAATAGCTTCATGTTGCATCTTCAACATATTTAATTTAACAGTTCTTTGAACGAAAAACAGATTTTATTGTCCATAAAGACCGATGCAAACATGTTTTGTTCATTTTACCAGTCACTGGGGGGTAGGGCAGTGTAGGGGGGGAGTGCGCAGCCAGGGAAAGATTACATTAATTTTATGCTTCTCATCTCAATTTGGACAAGAAATAGTGACCTGAAAAGAAGCAGTTTAAGCTTATACCTTTCTATTAAATATAATTGGCTCTAATTAAATGCATACCTGAAGGAATGGTATTCAGGGAAAGGTAGTTAAAGTAATAAACCATTTCCATTACTCCCATTGTACAGATTTTGTGACCCAAGCATAAATTTAAATATAAAAAGTATACTTAAATATTCCCTATTTGTCTCCTTTTGTAAATTTTGTTTCACCCAACTATAATCATTCCATTGTGAAAGTGCACTGGGAGACAGCAGCACACATCAGAAGTCTAATCACGTTTGTATAACATGTACATTTTTCCAGTGCTCTGAATGAATTGCTGAATCAACAATTAAATGGTCTGCTGAACGGTGATTTGTAAATTGGTTATTTTTATACTGAGTTGATAGAAAACCTGCCTCAAGTATTAAAATCCTGTAATCTAGTTATGTGTTTATCAGGATTTAGCTGTACTTGACTTATTCTGCCGATCCTTCCCCCACCCGAGAATGCTTTGATCTTTGTGGTTCTTTCTCTGCTGCCCCTTCTGCCTGACAGTTTCACAATCCGCATTTTCTATTCTCACTGACACCTCTGACCTCGGATGCTTTTCCTTTTGATTTTTCTAACAACTCCTGTCTTGGTCTCTAGAAAGCTCCAATACTTACTTCTGTGATATTGTCCCCACACAATGCCGATGTTTACTGTGAACTGATCCTTCACCTCAACAAATTCCACCCGCATTTCTCCTGCAATCTGTGTTGTTTTGTGACTTTTAATTTAATCAGAGAAAACAACATCATGGGAAAGTGAACACGGATAGAAAATATAAACTCCATGGACGAAGAGTTTTAACTTTCTGTACAGAATAATCCTTCACACTATCTTAGTCATAAGGTAGAAAAATGTATAATGAACTTCTGCATCTTCTCATTCTGGTATCTTTGTAAAATCTCACTACATTGGCATTGCCTCATTGCCTGTGTTTTATGTGCTGAATCCGTTGATGGCGTTTTGGCTACCCACACATTCAATCACAGTCTCTTTTCATCTTTTACACATTTTAAACTTCAATGCACGCATCCTAACATGCATTGAATCTTGATTGCTTATCATTCCCGAGCTTACTGACCCACATCAGTTTCAACTGTAGCAAAACCTAATTTTTAAATTTTAATTCCTTCCTTATTCACGTCTCTACAACCCAACAAGTTTCTGAAATCTCTGCATCCTTCCATTTCTGGTTTCATCCACATCCACAATTTCCAAGTCTCTTTTCACCAGTGGCAGCTGTGTGTTCAGCTCCCAGGGTTCTGAGCTCTTAAACTTCCTCTCCAAACCTCTACACTTCTCTACCCCACAACACTGTGAAGAAGCTCCTCGGTAGAATTTAATTCCTTGAAGATTATGTTTGTTTTACAACAATGACATGCTGGCCTGAAGTCTGGGGTAATGGCATGACTCAAGAAGTGGAAGAGCTGGAAATGAGAACGGATGGCAAGGGTCGATGGTGAGGGGGAGTGTATGGCATATAACTGAAGCGGGATGTGAATGGTATGACTGGGTGGGGGAGGGAAAGATTCCAAAACTCAGGAGGAAAATGAAAAGAAGAGGAGAATTGGAAGGGAAAGGAATCACGATGTTGGGATAGGAAAATGCAAGTTGGTAGTGAAAAGGTGAGAGAGGAAGAGGAGGAGTCAGATTAACAGGGAAAATGGTTAAGGATGCAGGGAGAAAAGGACAGTGGGTGAGGGGGCAAAGATACTAGAAAAGGAATACAGAGAATGAGCAAATATGGGAAAGAATGCTTAACAGGGTTCATACCGGTGTTTCCTCTCCCCATTCTTTTCCTCTCAATTAATATTGACACTCTTAGTCTTCCTTGTAGCACTTATGAATATCAGCATATTTATAAGAACCAGATGACGATGAGGTACAATATCTGGTGTATTGCTGGTCCAACCAGTTAATCAGTATGAAGAACGATCTCAAACCAAAACATCACCTATCCATGTTCTCCAGAGATGCTGCCTAACCTGCTGAAGTTACTCCAGCACTTCTACATTATCTGAATGTTGACTATCTGCAATAAAGGATGTTTTGTTGGTAACTTTATCCTTGTTGGTTATCTTACTGGACAGCAACATAAAAGGACCTGAAACATCACCCATTCCTTCTCTCCAGAGATGCTGCCTGTCCCGCTGAGTTACTTCAGCTTTTTGTGTCTATCTTCAACATAAAAGGACACTTCATTATCAATGAGTTTAGGATGTTTCTGCATGAGGGATCTGCAGGGCAGTAATCAAGTATGAATGATAGAGAATGTCTTTGTAAGAAACCTTGTCTGTAGTCCAAGCAATGGTCGACACCGAATATGTCTCCAGCCCTACTTTAAGTTAGTATATCACTTTCCACTGACTACTGGTCCTCTGCCAGAATCTCAACAATGATATTCACTCCCTGGGACATCTCCAATCTTTCCGTGTATTGGAAAAATTGGTGCGGTCTCTAGCTGAAGCAGTAGGGATGGCAGATACTTAAGAACACTGAAAAAGTCTGGTCTACCCCAACAGCTGCTGACGACCTTCTACCGCTGCACCATAAAGAGCATCCTAACGCATGGCATCCCTGTGTGGTACCTCAGCTGCACGGAGGCAGAAAGGAAAGCTCTACAACGGGTAGTCCATAGAGCTCAGAGGGCCATCGGAACACAGCTACCAGAGTTGGAGGGCATCTACAACACACGATGCCTCAGAAAAGCCACCAGCATCCACAAAGACTCTTCACACCCCTGCAACAGTCTGTTCGAACTCCTTCCATCGGGCAGACGATACAAGGCCTTCTATGCCCGCACCTCCAGACTCAGGAACAGCTTCATCCCCAGGGACATAGCTGCTATGAACCGGTCCTGCTGAGCCGGATGGCCACAACGCATAGATCAACTTGCACTTTACCCTGTCCAAAACTGTTACAACTGTTTCGTTTCGTTGGGTTGCTGCTGTCTAAATTACCTAAATTATTGCATCGTATGGGAGGCGCATTCCCAATCTCGTTGTACCTCTGGGTACAATGACAATAAAGATATATTGTATTGTATTGTATTGTATGTTAGCGAGACTGACTTATGCAGGCTTTCCTTAAATGGCAGAGCATGCTTGAGAGCCAAGCGACCAACTCCTGCTCCTAATTTAAACATTCACACGTGATGGTTCAACATAGCGAGAGGGTAACTCCGTGCTCTAATCTCTAAAGCTCACAAAATTGTGCGATTATATGGGGATGACAAAGTTCCCCTGGAGCATAACCATTGATGATGAGCCACATCAGTTGCTGACCTTGCAAGACTTCTTTGCAAATTCAGCAGGTTCATAAGCAGGACCTTTATGCCAATGACAAATGAGCATGAATAACTATATTCTACACTCTGCCTTTCTCTTCGTTCTACCTATTGTACTTGAGTTTGCATGATTTTATTTATGTCAAGTATTTTCTTATTGGATTGGATAGCATGCAACACATGGTACACATGACAATAATAGGCCCTAAAGTCAGCGCTTTCCGACAATTAGCATTCACAAAGGTTATATGTTCATAAGTTCATAAGAATTAAGCCATTTGTCCCATCAAGTCTTCTCCGCCATTCAATCATGGCTGATCTATCTTTCCCTTTCAACCCCATTCATATCATATCATATATCTACAGCCGGAAACAGGCCTTTTCGGCCCTCCAAGTCCGTGCCGCCCAGTGATCTCCGTACATTAACACTATCCTACACCCACTAGGGACAATTTTTACATTTACCCAGCCAATTAACCTACATACCTGTACGTCTTTGGAGTGTGGGAGGAAACCGAAGATCTCGGAGAAAACCCACGCAGGTCACGGGGAGAACGTACAAACTCCTTACAGTGCAGCACCCGTAGTCAGGATCGAACCTGTGTCTCCGGCGCTGCATTCGCTGTAAAGCAGCAACTCTACCATTCTCCTGTCTTCACCCCATAACCCCTGACAGTATAAGCAATATGCTTATACTAAGTTGTCGTAAAATATTTACAATAGATAAAATGCTGCCTAGAATGCCAAGAGGGCTATGCAATCAGGGAGCTAGCCACACTGACACAGATGCTGAATAGAAACTCAAAACAAGGTATTTGGCAGATGACACGAACACAATTCACTGCAAAAGAACAAATGTGGCTTTCTCCAGCATAAAGTTACCCACTTGAAGCTCAAACCTGAGAAGAAATGTGCAGAGACCTGACCAGTGAATGGTGGCATGCATACAGAATGCTCGAAACCCAACTAAGATGACCAAGCTTCAATCTTTCCTTAGAATGCTGCAGAATCATTGCTGAATTTGTCCTTCAATGGATACACAGAACAGAGAATATGTAGCACAGGAACAGGCCCTTTACTCAAAATACTTGCTGACTATGATAATATCCATCTATTCTCTGTATTATCAGATGTCTGCCTCGTAGCTTCTTATGTATTGCTTTCATTTCAGCGTTCACCAACTCCCCTGGCAGTGCATTTCAGTCACGTACCATTCAGTGTAAAAATCCATACCTCAAAAATCTCCTTTACCTTTCCCCTTCTCACCTTAAGCCCAAGTCCTCAACCATTTTCCATCTGGGGAAAAATACTTTAATATGCTTTTATCAGGCCACCCTCAGCCTCCAATGCTCCAGAGAAAACAACTGATGTCTGTTCAATTTCTCCTTACAGATAATAGTTTCTAATCCAGGCAACATTTGGTGAACCTCTTTTGCAGCATCTCAATAGACAATAGACAACAGGCGCAGGAGTAGGCCATTCGGCCCTTCAACCCAACACCGCCATTCACGGTGAGCATGGCTGATCATCCACAATCAATACCCCGTTCCTGCATTCTCCCCATATCCCTTGACTCTGCTATCTTTAAGAGCTCTATCTAACTCTCTCTTAAAAGCACCCAGAGAATCGGCCTACACTGCCTTCTGAGGCAGAGAATTGCACAGATTCACAACTCTGGGTGAAAAGGTTTTTCCTCATCTCCGCTCTAAATGGCCTATCCTTTATTCTTAAACTGTGGCCCCTGGTTCTGGACTCCTCCAACATCTGAAACATGTTTCCTGCCTCTAGTGTGTCCAATCCCTTAGTAATCTTATATGTTTTAAATTCCAGTGTATACAAGCCCAGTCGCTCCATTCTTTCAACATATGACAGTCCCACCATACTGGGAATTAACCTCGTGAACCTACGCTGCACGCCCTCAATAGCAAGAATGTCCTTCCTCAAAACTGGAGACGAAAACTGCACACAATACTCCCGATGTGGTCTCACCAGGGCCCTGTACAACTGCAGAAGGACCTCTTTGCTCCTCTACTCAACTCCTCTTGTTATAAAGGCCAACATGTCATTAGCTTTCTTCATTGGCTGCTGTACCTGCATGCTTACTTTCAGTGACAGTACAAGGCCACCCAGATCTCGTTGTACTTCCCCTTTTCCTAATTTAACACCATTCAGATAATAATCTGCCTCCTGTTCTTGCCACCAAAGTGGATAACCTCACATTTATCCACATTAAACTGCATCTGCCATGCATCTGCCCACTCACCCAATCTTTCCAAGTCACCCTGCATCCTCATAACATCCTCCTCACAGTTCACACTACTGCCCAGCTTTGTGTCATCTGCAAATTTGTTAATGTTACTTTTAATCCCTTCATCTAAATCATTAATGTATATTGTAAACAGCTGCGATCCCAGCACCGAGCCCACTAGTCACTGCCTGCCATTCTGAAAGGGACCCGTTAATCCCTACTCTTTGTTTCCTGTACTCTAGTTTGCCAACCAATTATTTATCCATGTCAGTACCATACCCCAATACTATGTGCTCTAATTTTGCACATGAATCTCCTATGTGGGACTTTATCAAAGGCTTTCTTAAAGTCCAGGTACACTACATCCATTGGGTTTCCCTTGTCCATTATCCTAGTTACATCCTCAAAAAATTCCAGAAGATTAGTCAAGCATGATTTTCCCTTCGTAAATCCATGCTGACTTGGACTGATCCTATTACTGCTATCCAAATGTGCCGCTATTTCATCGTTTATAATTGACTCCAGCATCTTCCCCACCACCAATATCAGGCTAACTGGGCTATAATTCCGTTTTCTACAAAGCCTCCACATCCATCCTATGAAGCGATGACCAGAGCTGTACACAATATTGACTTCTTCATTAGAACGTTCTTTAGGTTGGGTCATCGCCACTCCAAGTAGTTAACAGTGTTGCCGTTCCAATCATGCACCTTAACGGAATGGACAACAGAACCTTTGAAGTTAGGTTTTGCAACCTATGGCCTCCTTGTGGCACTGGCTTCAGAAAATGAGAGAAAGTGCACGTTTGTCAAATTCCTTCACTCTAACAGAATCTGACATAACGTAAGGTTCCCATGTCATCTGGTGTCCAAAGGGAGGATGAATCATCTATTCAATGAAAAAATAAAGCAGCAGTTGTTGGACATAGTGGCCCATACGTTGGCATAATTTCTGCTAATGCAAAGAACACCCCATTCTCCAGCACTGGATATTCTTCAGCCAAAATGCTGATGAATTAATATTTAGGAACACAGCTGAGTTTGGGACTGTTTAACTTCAGTTTAGTTCAGTTTAGTTTATTGTCACATGCACCGAGATACAGTGAAAGGCTTTTGTTATGTGCTATCCAGTCAACAGAAAGACAATACATGATTACAGTACATAAATATATGATAAGGAAATAACATTTAATGCAAGGTAAAGCCAGCAAAGTCCAATCAAGGATAGTCCGAGGGTCACCACTGAGGCAGATAGCTGTTCAGCACTGGTCTCTGGCTTAGAAAGATGGGTGGAGCAATGAAAAAGAGCCAGAAGAGGTTATCCCTGCTAGCATCTTATGGTTCCTCCTCATTGTGCCTTGTGGCATGTAGTCCATTTTATAACTTTTTCCACCTTTGTTACAGTCGATCTCTTACTATTATAATGCCATTGATTTTGTCTTTATTTTCTTTCCCTCTTCTGTCCATTTAGTCAGATTCCGTTCCCATTCTTGCCCCCCTGTAAAATTCAAATTCTCTTTCCCTTGCACATTGTACGTCAACCTCCACACATTCTGCTTTCTTCCCTTGTACTCTGTCCCCAATTACTATCCTTTATTCCTTCCACTCTCCTTTGGAATTCATCATCTTTGTCGATAAAAGGAACATTTCCACAAGTTTTTAATTTACCAGGAATAGACCAAGAAATCAACACAAGGCTCCTGGATTGCCACAATATAAGTTCAAGGGAACATAAGAATTAGGATCAGGAGTGGGTCACCCAGCCTTTTGAGCTTCTTTTACCACTTACTCAGATTGTTGCTGAATTTCCATCTCACTGCTCTTTTCCTATTCCCAAGTTTCTCAATTTCCTTAGTATCTAGAAATTCATCAATCTCTCCATTGAATGGAATCAATGGCTGAGTCTCCACAAAATTCCAATGATTTCCCAATCTATCTTGTCAAGGCCTTTGCACATTTTTGTTTATCTGCACTTTCTCTGTAGCTGTAACACTTTATTCCGCACTCTGTTTTCTTTCTCCTTTTGCACCGCCTGTTGTTTTCACCTACGGTTTGATTGTACTCATGTAAGGAAGGATCTGCCTGCATAAGGATGCAAAGCACATGTTTCCATGGTATCACGGTACATGTGACAATAATAAATCAATGCCCGTTTTTAGGTAAGGAGACCAAAACTGCACAATAATCCAGGTTCTGTTTCACCCAGGTCATAGTACTGATGCTCCACAGTGAAACGATTCAAAAGGTCACTTCCTCCTTTGACTGCATATCCATACAACTGCTCTCCCTCTCCCTCTCGATCACAGGCCACCAGAACCAGTAGCCCCCTCACTCCCTTTCATCATAAATCCCAATGCATGTTGAACCCTAATTCCAGGTTAACAGCTCTTGATCAAGCACCAACTTGCTTCACCCCTCTGACCAGGCTCCCGATTCCCTCCTCACAGCTCTACGCTAGCAGAGCTTCTGCTGGTAGAGCTGCTGCCTCACAGCGCTAGAGACCCAGGTTTGATCTTGACCACAGGTGCTGTCTGTGTGGAGTTTGCACATTCACCCCGTGACCGTGTGTTTCTTCCCACATCCCCAAAACGTGTAGGTTAACTGATATCTGTGAAATTGCCCCTGGTTATTAGGGAGTGAATGGGAAAATGGGATAACACAGAACTAATGTGAGCAGGCGATCGATGGCCAGCGTGGATTTGGTGGGCTGAAGGATTTGCTTTCATGCTGTATCTTTAAACTAAACTAAACTAAGTACCATTCATTCTCCTCCAAGTGCAGGCCCAATCGGTACAACACAAATGTGATGCCTGACAGCATCTGAGCGCCGTTCTGATCAATGTCCATATACAGCCTTCTCTCTAGCCTCAGGCTCTCCTCCTCTTTACCCATAATTCAACGGTTATGTAGTTCCCTTTGAGCATCCTGCACTGATGTAAATCACAAAGAGATAGTGTTTCCCAGTGTAAAACCAATTGAGTTGTGCCAGACACTTTGGGACGCAGGTCGCAGATGCAACTGAATTTGCACGCAGAATGTCATGACAAAATGATCATTGGCACTTTGGCAGTGTCCGCATTACACGCTTCCACTGCTGCTGATGAATTTCTGGACCACAGCTTCCAAAGTCAAGGCATATTGTTCATTGTGTAAGAACTCTACAAGACGCACAGTACAAAGAGTTCCTTTCCATGAGGAAATTATCTACTTCTTAAGTGCTCAGTTTTCTGGAAATTTTTCGTGAATGCTAATGAAATCTATGAATTTTACAAGCAAATGGTTTCTTTGTGATTAGTAAATCAACATTGTTTGGCATTCATATTATTTTGAACATAATTCTGTACCCTGGCAGAAAGAAAAATGTAAGTTCATTGTAAAAAAAAAGCTTCAAAATATAATAATTAACATTTCCAATAAATTTTCAATCCATTCAATCTTTCACAGGATACATCAATGGAATAAACTGTAGAAGCCTGTTGTGCATTACTACACTGTTTTGCTTGATGTGCCATTTGATCCATAAACAAAGGGAAAAAAAACTACCTCATCTATGTTAAAACAACTTCACGTAATTCCGCTGAAACAAATTTACTACAATAAATCAGATTAAATGCACCTGACATCCTGACCAGTCTTCATAAAAAATAAAAATGATGCTTCTAAAAAAAAGAGGCTGTAAACATTGATTTGAAAAATCAATCAGGAAGTAATCCTAACAACAGTAGTCAACATTTTATACACACTTCAGGGGGAATAAAAAGTTTGTATGCAAAGTAGCCTGGTATTGAGAGATGGGATAAGGCTGAAAACCCCAGAGCAACACCCCAATGCTCTGAAAAGAGACTGATGATGATAAGGTATAAGCAGTTTTAAACATGCCTTGAGAGTAGAGTAATTCAAGGCGAAGACTCGGGCTCCAGACAGGCCCCTTCATCAGATTTTTTTTTCTCTCTCTCACTCTTCATCCTTTAACAAAGCTTCAGCTAACAATATGGAAATCTCTTTCCCTCTTTGGATTAAACCCCTTTAGAGAAGAAGTATGCAAATGCTTTGCTCTGTTCCTTCAACTGAGGCTGCTCTGAGAATAGCTATCTTTTCACTGTCTTGTTTTACATCTCAAGTGGCCCATCCCACTGGCTGACAAGGAGACCAGCCTTCCAATTCAATATCCTTCATAGCATTGACAGTTGAAACTCGAGGCCTGGCATTGACTTTAAAAGAACTCATTTAGTGATAATTAACTATTCCCTGCATATTCGTCTAGGTATGTTAATTGTTCAAAAAAAGCCAACAACTGAAGCATTCATTCTGCATTTCTTTTAAACTTTTTCACAGCGGCCTTATTTTTTTTCCCCCTTCATGCTTCCTCCCGAGTAACATTTCAAGCACTGTGGTGGAATCTGGGTGGAGACAAGGTGGCACCAAAATCCTGGATGTAAATACTTCATATGGCAGATGGGCCAAAAAACACTATGCCATAAGAAATGCAAAGTTGCATCAATCAGGCATGAATTTATAGCACAGCATGAAGTTAGCTAAAAAGTCATCACATTTTTTTTCTGATCTTAATATGAACATATGTTACTCAATATACTGGCCCTCCCCTTCATCTAGATAGCCTACGGCAACAGACTTCCCATTTAAAATTTCCTAATGCAACTTTTTGTGCATGTTTATAAGCCTTGTTGTCATTTATGATTTAAATGGGGACACTGTTGTGCAAACTGCTGCATGAAAGGGGAAAGAGAGGCCACAGTAGGGTCATTCTTTTCATCTCCACGATGTGAGAGGCAACACAAATACACAGCCACTAAAAGGGTGATACTTTTCAGCACTCGGAGGCATTATAAATCATGAGTCTGGGGAATGAATGCTTGGGGACTTTGCAAGTGAGAAAGTCTAACCATGAGCAATTCAGATCAACAACAAAAGAAAAAATTCAGATTTCACAAAAATAAATTAAACTTAGTTATCGAAATGTTTGATAAAGATTAAAAAAGCACCCTTTACAATTTTGAAAGACTGATTTCCTTACAAGCCGTCCCCAGGTAACAAACAGGTTCAGTTTTTACAGATGTACATAAGTCAATATGATTCGTAATTCAAAAAATGCACAATAATGATTTGAAATAGTAACCTTATATACGCTGCATTGTAACGAATGACAGCAAAAGCACACCAGACTGATAAATAACGACAATTACTAAACATGAGGACAGAGAGAAAGAAAAGAGGAATTTATGAACATTTGTTAGTACGCCAGATTTTTGAATGTAATAATATTAATGGAGCTTCTTTGTACATACAGGCATGCAAAGGTCAGATATTTGTAACCCAGGGGCTGCCGACACTGCAAATCTGCATTATTTCTAATGTGGATAAAAACATGCGATTTGAGATTCTTGGTACCATGCTGCTATTTAAAAAAAATTGAAGTTTTGCTAAACTTCACTTCACTACACTGTCATCAGACACACTCCACTGAGAAGATCCCATGGAACAGCATATCGGTAAATATACTGATCATGATGAAGACCAGATTTGCTCATAAACTATTTCCAAACATTTTAATTATTTTTCCCCTAAACTGGCTTCCTGCCAACATTCAACATCATATAGCTCTAACCTGCTGGAATCTAAGTATTTATTCTAGTTTAAACACGCAAGTTTGCCCACTATACATTTTTATATATGTAAATGATTGAAATTCCATCAGCAGTTTTCACAGAGAAAGTAGGTTACAGGAAGAGAAGTTCTTTTTTTTTTAAAGGTATCTTCATTTCTTTTTAAAGGGATTACTTAACCAGACAATTCATCAGACATTTTTGCAGATATTGATCACTACATTAACCAGACTCGTGAAGATCAGCGGGGAGAATGAAGATGGGTAGAATGTACATTTGTGACATCGTTGCATGTCAGCCTATACTGTTGTTAACATAACAATCTTGTGACAGAAATTGTGCATTCTGTACTAAACAACTGTATATATTAACAACAAGAACAGGGAGCAAATTTTGGGATGAAAGAAACAGGGATGGAAAACATACTTAGAATCATATTTAATTTAGTTACTTCAGCATAGATACATATTGATGCAGGGTCTCAATCTGAATTGTGGATCATTCCATTGCCTCCACAGATGTACTACTTGACTTTCGGTTCATTTTTTTCTTTTTAGACCATAATAGTTAATTAATCAAAAATGATGCGGAATGTTAGGTGTTTAGAATACATTTTTATTTTAAAATTTAAAATATATATTAAATAGAATGTCCAAAATGAGTAATTTAATTAGCTTCACTGGAAACAGCAAATGACTTTAGCTTAACACTACTCTACATACAGTATGCTTGGCCACACATTTGTTCATAGCAAATTAATAAGGGGAAGACATGCCTTTGTCAAGCTTTGCTCTCCAGCATTGCCTGTTCCTTGCTCACTTCTTATTATACTACAATGCAAAGAGGCTGGAATGTAGAAATGTGTGGCCCCATCAACACCATTTTGCTATCATTGTAGATGTTGATGAAGCAACACTTGGAATATTGCATGGAGTTCTGGTCCTCGTAATCAAGAAATGGGGGAGAGAGAGAGGGAGAGAGATAGGGGGAGAGGGAGATAGGGGGAGAGAGAGGGGGAGAGAGAGAGGGTGAGAGAGAGAGAGAGGGGAAGAGAGAGAGGGTGAGAGAGAGAGAGGGGAAGAGAGAGAGGGGAAGAGAGAGAGGGGGAGAGAGAGGGGGAGAGGGAGAGGGAGAGGGAGAGGGAGAGGGAGAGGGAGAGGGAGAGGGAGAGGGAGAGGGGAGGGGGAGGGGGAGGGGGAGGGGGAGCGGGAGAGAGAGAGAGAGAGAGAGAGAGAGAGAGAGAGAGAGAGAGAGAGAGAGAGAGAGAGAGAGAGAGAGAGAGAGAGAGAGATACACACACATATACATATATATATATATATATATATATATATATATATATATATATATATAAGCATTTGATACTAAACATCCCTTGAATGCCTAGACAACAGTACTCCTACATCAGACTTCTATTAATTGATTATAGCTCCACCAATCATATTGATATAGTAGCTGAAGCCGCACACCAATGCTTCTACTTCCTGAGGAGACTGAGGAAATTTGCAATATCTCCAATGTCTCTCATAAACCTATCGATCACCATAGAAAGCATACTGTTGGGTGGCATCACAGCTTGCTTTGGAAACAGCTCTGCCCAACACCGCAAGAAATTGCAGTGAGTTGTAAATGTAGAAGAGTCCATCACACAGACCACACTCCGCAGCATTGACTCCATCTACTCTTCAAGCTATTTTGGAATAACAGCCAACATATTCAAAGCCTTATCCTACCCCAGTCATTCCTTTTTCTCCGGCCCGTTAGATAAAAAGTACAGAAGCATGAAAACACAAACCAACAGACTCGGGAACAGCTCCTTCTCTTCTGTTATCTTTCATAAATTGGGTATTGACTGATTCACCTCTACCCCATTGCAGACATTGGACTTTGTCCATGGAACTGGTGTGCTACAATGTTCAGAATTTTCTTCTGCACTCTGTATCTTCCCCTTGGCTCTACCGATTGTACTTGAGTTTGACGTGATTATATTTATGTATAATATTATTTGATCTGATTGGTAGCATGCAAAACAAAGCTTTTCACTGCACCTCAGTACATGTGACAACAGTAAACCTAAACCTAAATGAAAAGAAATTCATCAGGCTAATACCTGGAATTTTGTGAACAGCTGGATCTGTGGTCTTTGCAATTTAGTTTAGTTTAGTTTAGTTTAGAGATACAGCGCGGAAACAGGCCCTTTCAACCCACCGGGTCCTCGCCGACCAGCTATCCCCGCACATTAACACTATCCTACACCCACTAGAGACAATTTTCACATTTACCAAGCCAATTAACCTGCATACCTGTACTTCTTTGGAGTGTGGGAGGAAACCGAAGATCTCGGAGAGAACCCACGCAGGTCATGGGGAGAACGTACAAATTCCGTACAGACAGCACCCATAGTCGGGATCGAACCCGAGTCTCCGGCGCTGCATTCGCTGTAAGGCAGCAACTCTACCGCTGTGCCACTGTTCCGCCCTTTGTTGAGAAGAATGAGGAATGAACTTACTGAAACACACAAGATCTTAAGGTGTCATGTTGGAATGTTTCCACTAGTGCGGGAGTCTATAATGAGAAAACATATTTACAAGGGAGCAGCAATTTAAAATTGAGATGTGTAGGAATTTCTTCTTGCAGAGAATGGTGAATGACTGGAACTCTCTCTCCTAGAGAATTGTGGAGACTAAATCATTAGAGATGTTTAAGGAGGAGGTAGAAAACATTTTGGGAGATTGGAGAGTTGAGGCTATGTGAACTGACACATTTTAATTTGTCTAGGTCTATAAAAAATTCTCTAAATCTCATTATATTTTCATTATGTCGCACTGTGACATAACTGGTACAACTGGTTGAGCCAACATAAAACTATACAGTAAGCAAATCAGAGCATGCAAAGGTAAGTTATCATAAACGTAACTAGTGTCTATAATTTTAAAGCTACATGAAGTACATTGGAAGTGAACAGATTACAGGTAGATGCCTCTTTATAAAAAGTTTTACACAGAACATAGAACAGTACAGAAGAAATAAGGAACTGTGGATGCTGGTTTTCAAAGTACTGGAGTAACTCAACGGGTCAGCCAGTGACATCGTGGCCCGAAACATCGCCTATCCGTGTCGCCCTGAAATGCTGCCTGACCTGTTGAGCTGCTCCAGCACTTTGTGTGTTCTATAGAATAGTACAGTACAGGAACAGGCCCTTCAGCCGTCAATAGACAATAGACAATAGGTGCAGGAGTAGGCCATTCAGCCCTTCGAGCCAGCACCGCCATTCAATGCAATCATGGCTGATCACTCTCAATCAGTACCCCGTTCCTGCCTTCTCCCCATACCCCCTCACTCCGCTATCCTTAAGAGCTCTATCCAGCTCTCTCTTGAAAGCATCCAACGAACTGGCCTCCACTGCCTTCTGAGACAGAGAATTCCACACCTTCACCACTCTTTGACTGAAAAAGTTCTTCCTCATCTCCGTTCTAAATGGCCTACCCCTTATTCTTAAACTGTGGCCCCTTGTTCTGGACTCCCCCAACATTGGGAACATGTTTCCTGCCTCTAATGTGCCCAATCCCCTAATTATCTTATATGTTTCAATAAGATCCCCCCTCATCCTTCTAAATTCCAGTGTATACAAGCCCAATCGCTCCAGCCTTTCAACATACGACAGTCCCACCATTCCGGGAATTATCGACGTCTATGTTGACCGCAATGGCTAATTAAACTAATCCCTTTGGTTGGCATCTGATCCAAATCCCTCAGCATCCTGCATACTCACTCGCATATTGAAAAGCCTCTTAATTGCCAACATATCTGCTTCTACCGTCAGCCCTAGCAGCATGTTTCAGGCAATAGGACAGTGTGTAAAAAAGGCCCACACATCTTAACATATTTAGGAGCTATTTGACATTTCCACCCTGGGAAAATAATTCTGACCATGAACCTTATCTTTCCCACTGTAATGGCAGTTTCTATACCATCTCGAAATCCCACTTCGATAGCCATTACTTCTAGGGGATGCAATGTAGTTATAGCTTACCCACACGTCACACCCTGATATGGCAAAACGAATCTTCCAAACTCCTTTTCTTCATTAATTGGTTTTATTAAAGTAGCACAAATCATAGAGTAATAAATCAGTTCCCGTACTTTATCAACTGTTTCTTTTTCAAACAATATCTAGAAATTCTTGCAGTTATTACCGTATGGTTCTTACAAATATAACCGGTGCGAGCGCATGGTAAAGAACTGTATGCTCACCATCCTCCGAGTCTAAACTGACCCACAACCTCTGTCGACACACACTAGCCTCCTCCCATCTAGACACTCCCCATTACGCATTAAGTCACACCCACAAGCAGGCAAAAAAGACATAAACTAGAAATATTAAAACGTAGCCATAACACAATGACAATAACTGAATTAAGCATAAATGGCTCCTACACCCACTCTTAATTTTCTAAAATTCTATAATGTCTCCCCTAAGCCTCAGATGCTCTATTCAAGTTAGTCCTATCTCTCCTTATAGCGAATACCCTCTAATCCAGGCAGTGTCCTGGTAAATCTCTTCTGCACCTCCTCCAAAGCATTCACATCTTTCCTGAAATAGGGTGATCAGATCTGCCCACAATACTCCAAAAGCAGCCGAACCAAATGTTTATTAAACGTCAAAATGACCGCCTGACACTCATCATAAGATCATAAGTGATTGGAGCAGAATTAGGCCATTCGGCCCATCAAGCCTTCTCCGCCATTCAATCATGGCTGATCTATCACTCTATGGCGAGTCCGAAACTTGTTGGTTGTAGACGAAGTTTATTGCAGCCGCAATACACGAATACAGAGTTAAACAACAAGGTACAGGACAACCAATACAAACTTACTGTCTTCCTTGAAGACTTCGCCGAACTGACTAAAACGGGCGCCAAACGCGCACCTGACATCGCTGGCCAATCAGCGATGTCGTTCCCTGGACCAATCCCCATGGTCGCGTTCCCACGTGACCTCGCTGGCCAATCCGAGGGTTCGACGACCTGGACCATTCTCTATGGTCGCTACATGACCCCCCCCAGAACCCGAGGTGCGGAACCTAGCTGGGAGCCGGATTTCGCGACCATAACGAGTACGGAGAGGGACAGCCTGAACCACAGGAGCCGGAGGTTCCGGACTTGGAGGAACAGCCGGAACGAGAGGTTCTGGAGGAACTACCGGCACGGGGGGTCCTGGAGGAACTGCCGAAACGGGGGTTTCTGGACTGGGCGGAACTAACGGAGGTCGGCCTCTCCTAGGGGTTTGACCGACCAGGACTGGTTGATCCGGGTCCAAATGGGCAGGTTTGAGCCGGGACACCGAGACGAGTTCACTCTTGCCGCCCATGTCTAAGGTGAAAGTAGCCGTTCCCTTACGTAAAACCCGGAACGGCCCTTGATAGACCTTCTGCAACGGGGCGCGATGGGCATCTTTACGCAGAAAAACAAACTCACAGTCCTTCAGGGAAGACGGTTCATGTACCATGGGACACCCATGACGTGAAGTCGGCACTGGAGCCAGGGAGCCCACCCGTTCCCGGAGAGATGCTAACGCTGATGGGATTGTAGGGAGCAGGGCTGAAGGGTCCGGAAACAGATCTCCGGGTACTCGAAGTGTCGAGCCATATACTAGCTCTGCGGACGACGCACCGAGATCTGGCTTAGGAGCAGTCCGGATGCCCAAAAGAACCCAAGGGAGTTGGTCTACCCAGTCCGGGCCTTCAAGCCTTGCACTGAGGGACGCCTTAAGTTGGCGGTGGAACCTTTCTACGAGTCCATTTGCCTGGGGGTGATATGCAGTTGTGGGTTGTAACTTGGACCCGTACAGTTCCGCCAGCGCGGCCCAGAGGGACGAAGTGAACTGTGGCCCTCTGTCAGTTGTAATAACTGCCGGGACCCCGAAACGAGCTACCCAATGAAGGGCCAAAGTCCTAGCACAAGACGCTGACGAGATATCAAACAATGGGAAAGCCTCTGGCCACCGGGTGAACCGATCCACCACCGTGAGGAGGTGGGTGTAGCCCCGGGAGGAAGGCAAAGGCCCGACCAAATCCACGTGGATGTGGAAAAAACGACAAGCCGGGACCTCGAAATCCTGTACGGGGGGCTGGACGTGGCGCTGGACTTTAGCGGTCTGACAGGGCACGCAGGAATGTGCCCACCCCGCTACCTGTTTCCGCAGGCCATGCCAGACAAACCTCGCTGCTACCAAGGCAGAGGTGGAGCGGATGGACGGGTGCGCCAGCCCATGAATGGCATTGAAAACCCGGCGCTGAAGGGAGGGCGGTACTACCGGCCTGGGACGAGGAAGAGAAACATCGCACCAGACTTTCGTGCCCTCCGACCCACAAGCTACCTGGGCCAACTTCAATCCCGAAGTGGTGGACCGGAAAGCCGAAACGGTATCCGCTAGGAGCTGTGCCTCCGCAAGCTCCTGGGGATCCACTTCGCAGTCCACCGCCGAAATAGGGGGAAAAGCAGGTCTAGACAGGGCGTCAGCAACGGCATTAAGCTTACCCGCGACATGACGGACATCTGTGGTAAATTCGGAGATAGCAGTTAGATGCCGCTGCTGGCGGGCCGACCATGGGTCAGACAATTTCAAAAAAGCAAATGTTAATGGCTTGTGGTCCGTAAATGCCACAAATGGGTGGCCCTCGAGGAAGTACCTGAAATGACGGACAGCTAAATAGAGAGCTAGAAGCTCTCGGTCAAACGCGCTATATTTCATCTCGGCCGAATTTAGTTGCCGGCTGAAAAACGCTAAAGGCTGCCAACGGCCACCGACCTGCTGCTCCAGAACCCCGCCCACCGCCACGTCAGAGGCATCAACCGTCAGGGCCGTGGGGGCGGAGGGGCTCGGATGGACCAACATGGTGGCGTCTGCCAAGGCTGCCTTAGCTGCTGTAAAAGCCGACTCTGCAGTCGGGGACCACAACAACTCTACCGGATTCCCCGCAAGGCATTGGAAAAGCGGGCGCAGGACTCGCGCCGCTGCCGGAACAAATCTATGGTAGAAATTAACCATGCCTACGAACTCCTGCAGCCCTTTTACTGTGGTGGGCCTGGGAAAAGCCCGGATAGCCTCTACCTTCTCGGGCAAAGGGGCGGCGCCGGCAGGAGTAATTCTGTGCCCTAGAAAATCGAGAGCAGGCAGGCCGAATTGACATTTGGAGGGTTGGATAATGAGCCCGTGGTCTTGGAGCCGCTGGAACACAGTCCGCAAATGGACCTGGTGTTCCTGCACTGAGGGGCTGGCGACCAGGATGTCGTCCAAATAAATAAACAAAAAGGGTAAACCCCGGCCCACGCGGTCCATCAGTCGCTGGAAAGCCTGTGCCGCGTTCTTTAAACCGAAAGGCATACGCAACCATTCAAACAACCCGAACGGAGAAATAGTTGCAGTTTTCTGTATGTCCTCCGGTCGCACCGGAATCTGATGGTATCCTCGCACCAAATCGATTTTGGAAAACACCACCGCTCCTTCCAGCCCAGATGAAAAGTCCTGTAGGTGCGGTATGGGGTAGCGATCAGCCGTGGTGACAGCATTGAGACGCCGATAATCGCCACATGGCCTCCACCCCCCAGATGCCTTGGAGACCATGTGTAACGGCGAGGCCCACGGGCTGTCAGACTGACGGACAATTCCCATTTCCTCCATCTTCCTGAACTCCGCCCTTGCCACCACCAGTTTGTCTGGCGGTAGTCTCCTGGCCCGAGCGAAAACGGGAGGGCCTTCGGTGCGGATGTGATGGACCACACCGTGCTTAGCCGAAGGTGCGTCAAAACGTTGGACGAGCAGCTCTGGGAACTCTGCCAGAATCGCAGCATACGAGTCGGGGGCCGCGACGACGGCCTGGACAGTAGGGCTGGGCGAGGAGGCGATTGTCGGAGCGACGTGCTCATCTTCGGCAGAGGGTCGGAGGTCGTTACCGCGGACATCAGGAACCAGTGAAAAAGCCCAGAGAAAATCTGCGCCCAGGATCGCTTGCTTAACTGCCCCTATGTACGATCGGCCGAGGCATTTCCCGCGAAGGTACAAGGCAAACGACAGTTGTGGGATTCGTTACCCCATCGTAGGTGATAATAGCACCAGCCGCGCTTGTGCGGATCTTTTTGGCGGGCTTTCGAAGAATTGGCGGGAGACGTGGCGCCATCTTGCCGTCGCTGTGGCGTGGTCACCGATGTCGAGACTTTGTTGATTGAACCACTTGCCTTGTTTTTTGCCGCTATGAGCGCGTCCGCTTTCGCTGCATATGCTTCGGGGTCCTTAAAAGAACAATCCGTGAGCAGCAGTCGGACATCCTCGGGAAGTTTCTCGCGGAATGCCTGTTCAAACATCGGGCAATCCGTATGCTCACCGGCTAGCATCATCATTTCGGCCATGAGGACGGAAGGCAGTTGGTCTCCAAGATCCGGTAGGTGCAGAAGTTTTGCCGCACCACCATGCTTATTAAACCCGAAGGTTCGCAGTAATACCTTCTTCATGGCCTCGTACTTGTCTTCCGCAGGTGAATTTACGATGAACCGCATCACGCGCTTGGTTGTGTCCGGCGATAGAGCGCTGACGAGGTAGAAGTACTTTGTGGATTCGTCCGACACCTTCTTTATATGGAATTGAGCCTCGGCGTGGATAAACCAAGCTTGCGATGCGTACGTCCAAAATAACGGAAAATGGACGCCCGCCGCGCTTGACTCCGGTGTGCCCTGCTCGCTCATCGTCAACGAGGCGTTGGGTTCCTGCTCAGTCGGTGATCGTCCAGATCACGTCGGGGTCACCAATATGGCGAGTCCGAAACTTGTTGGTTGTAGACGAAGTTTATTGCAGCCGCAATACACGAATACAGAGTTAAACAACAAGGTACAGGACAACCAATACAAACTTACTGTCTTCCTTGAAGACTTCGCCGAACTGACTAAAACGGGCGCCAAACGCGCACCTGACATCGCTGGCCAATCAGCGATGTCGTTCCCTGGACCAATCCCCATGGTCGCGTTCCCACGTGACCTCACTGGCCAATCCGAGGGTTCGACGACCTGGACCATTCTCTATGGTCGCTACAACTCCCTCCTAACCCCATTCTCCTGCTTTCTCCCCATAACTTCTGACTTACACCTAATGCCCTGACCGTTTAAGGGAAGGAAGCCATATGGCTTCTTTAGCATTCTATCTACTTGCATTGTTGCTTGCAAGGAGGCATGGAACTGGATCCCAAGACCCCTCTGTGCATCAAGGTGGTTAAAAATCCTGCCATTAATTGTGCAGTTATCTTTTACATCTGATCTTCCAAATTGCAACAACTCACACTTGCCTGCATTAAACTGCACCTGCCATTTCTCTGCCCATTTCTTTAACTGATCTATAACTTGCATCAGCTAATGGCTTCCTTCACTGCCCACAACTCTACCAATTGCTATGCTCCCTGCAAACTTTCTAACCGACCCATCTACATTTTTGTCCAAGTCCTTTATATAAATCACTAACAAGAGATCCCAGCATGGATCACCACGGAATAACCCCGAGAGTGACCTCCAGCCAGAATAACACCCTTCCACCATTCCCCTCGGTCTTCTAAGGGTAGGCCAGTTCTTAAGAAAGTGCACCTTTAAAAACGCACAAAAATAATTATTAGTTACTTACACCGTACCAGCATATTTTCATGGCTGAAAATTTCACTAATTCTACTGGGAATGAATGACTGATGAATAGAAGTATTGAAGAGATCGTCCACCTTCAAAATATTTTATCTTTGGAGGTAGCTCAAAGATAGGCACAAAATGCTGGAGTAACAGCGGGACAGACAGCATCTCTGGAGAGAAGGAATGGGTGATGTCTCGGGTCGAGACCCTTCTTCAGGTAGCTCAATGATTTGGCAGGATGAACGGACCTTAATTCTAAGTGTAGAAGACGCCAGGATGATGTTTCTTTAACATGCCGATGCCCGTCAGTGTCGAGCATAATAACGAACATACATTTACTCGTTACACTCTGCTGCATTCATGCAGCATCATTCTGGCACCTGAACTCAATCCTTTTGAAGAATCCAGCAGCAGAGAAGCGAGAAAATCTGAACTGGGAAACCATTCATTATCACCAGATCAAACAGTAAACAAACCGTAGGTGAAAAATTCATGCGTAATGATTTTAGAATGAATGCACCATTCTGACCACAAACTTCCACATTCATTAAAAGTGTAATAAACAAAAGATCAGAGCAAAACCCATCACATGCTACACAATAAGATGGAATGCAATGGTTACAACTGCTTATTTGTGTTAGTATTTTCTAATAGAGTCATACAGCACAGGACAGGCCCTTCAGTCCACTATGTCCATACTTAACGTTTGCAACGTTACATTTCCGAGCAACTGGTACATGACCTATTCTGCCTTGTTGATTCCAATGCTCATCTGTATAGATCTTATAATCCATATATTAAAACTCTCGTTTGTTTGTTTGTTTGTTCCTGAACTACAGCCAAAATGGTATACGATAGGCCCACCTTACTCACCGTTGTCCCTTTGGTGCTAATGGAAGAAGTTTCATTGAAATCGGTGTTATATTTTAAAAGTTATTCACATTTTAAAGTTTAAATCTATTTCCTAGGAAGGGAGAGGGAGGGGGGGGGAGGGAGGGAGGGGGAGGAGGTTGAGGGCGATGGAGTGGGGGGAGGAAAAGGGGGGAGGGGAAGGGGGAGGGGACGGGTTGGAGGGAGGGGGTGAGGTGGAGGAGGGGGGGAGGGGAGGGGAGGGGGGAGAGGAGAGGGGAGGGGGAAAGGAGAGGGGAGGGGGAAAGGAGAGGGGAGGGGGGAGGGGGAGGAGAGAGAGGGTGCTGCACCAATGCAGGAGAGGTTTGGGCCCAACGGGTCCACTTGGTCTAGTAATTTTTAAATCTCTGCTTCCATCAATGCATTTCAGATTCCTACTGTGATGCAGGGTCTCAACCTCAAACTTTGTTTCTCTCTTTGCCTCCAAGATGCTGCGTGACCCAATGAGTTCTTCCAGTATTTCCCCCACCATCATTCTTATCTATATAATTTTTGTATAATTCTGTTTAGATCTCCCCACCGCCTCTTCGGCTCCAAGGAAAAAGACAAATTGGGGACAGCTTGATTGTAATCATGTATAGTCTTTTCACTGACTGGATTGCACACAACCAAAAGGCTTTTCATTGTACCTCGGTACAAGTGACAACAAACCTAAACTAATAACCAGATCAGTTGAGACAAAAGGTCACTGGTACAAAACAATAATTATTTATTTTTCCACAGATGCTGCCTGACCTGCTGACTTTCACCAGCATTTTCTGTTTTTGTTTCAGATAAAATCTGCTTATGATCTCCTTTGCAAAGTTATGCCAAATGCTGAGAAATAGAAATGTACTTGTAACCCCCATCAACTTTCTAGTTGGAACTATTTAAATCTATCAGCAAAACGATAAATTTTTAAAAAAATAATTACCTACATGCAGGAAGTTTCCACCTATCTCTAAAGCAAAAGCCAAAGACTTTCCACTCCTTCTCTCCTCTTGCACCGTTTATTCTCAAACCACAACTTCAAACATAAGGGAATAACTCAGGTTATTGAGAGGGACAAGAGAGGTGATTTTGGAGGGTTTGACAGAGATCTTTACATCCTATTTAGGTACAGGCAAAACCCCAGAGGACTAGAGAGTACCTATCATTGTATCTTTGCTTGCAAAAGGGGAAAGGGACAAACCAGGAAATTATACTCCAATCAGCATTACATGAATGGTAGGAAAACTGTTGGGGGAGATTCTGAGGGATTGGATATGCACACATCTAGAAAATCATAGGCATGGGAATAGTAAGCATGGCTTTATGCAGGATAATCATGATTCGAATGAGATTTTTTAAAGGGGTGACAAAGATGATTGATGATGGAAAGGCAGAGGATGTTAACTACATGGAATTCAACATTCAACAAATTCCCTCTTGATAGGCTGATCCAGAAAATTAAGGTACAGGGATGCATGGACACTTGGTAGACTGGATTCAAAACAGTTTTTGCCATAGAAAACAGAGGGTAGTAACTGGAGGAATGTTGACTGGAGCTCTTTATCAGTGACGTTCCTCAGTGCTGGGACCATTTATCTATTTCACAAGTGGTGTTTGTGAAATAAATAAATAATTTGGATTAAAATATAAGCAGGCTGGTTAGTAAGTTTGCAGAAGACACAAATTGGCACAGTTGTGGATAGTGAGGAAGATATTCAAAGGATACTACAGGATATAGATCTATGAAAGTATGGATGGAGAAGTGGCCGATGGAGTTTAATCTGGACCGGTATGAGGTGTTGCACTTTGGGAGGTCAAATGCAAGAGGAAAGTATGCAGTAAATGAAAGAAACCCCGAAGTACATTAATGTACAGATGGATCTTGGGGTAGAATTGACTACACAAGTGGAAAAGATAAAATCTGCATTGTTGTAATTTATCATTCCTTTCCATTTGTTAATTAACATTTGGAGGGGGGGAAAAATGATGTTATAGAGCTCCTAACAATATTTACTGCAGCCGATTCACTTCATAACATCGATAGTTCTGACTTACATGAGAATTCTAACCAGACACAATGTGAACAAAACAAGCTGTCATTTCTATGGCTCCTAGGATTCATGATAGTTTGAACTAAACCTTACTTTAAATTTTATTTGAATCAGTTTCCCTTAAAGCCAAATCCAAAACCTCCCACCTCCCCACATGCTTTTCACATTTGGGATGGGCAGGATTTGGGGCCCCTTTTAAGATAAACAAATTCTACTGAAAATCCATTGATTGTCACAATAATTTTCCCCTTTGGGTTTTATCTTCCTCTAGCTAAATTTGCATCCTGTAACTTGCAAATGAGGTAAGGGAGTCCCATTCCAGAGAGCACCACCTGCCTCGAAGTCATGACACATCCCATTTTGAATGCCACGGGTATTTTTAATCGGCAGCTATTGCTAACTAGCCTTCTTGACCTGCTGACAAAGGGGAGACATCCAGTCAAATCCTGTATTCGTCATTCATCTCTGTATCAAATATCCCCAATTTTGGGTGAGGAAAAAGGATTTGAGTGCACATTTAAGAGTGAATTATATTAATTCAACTTTGGTGTACCAAAACAAATTGCAGATCATGATCATTTTTTTTTTCACTTGAAAACATGTGGTTGCTTTTGCTAGGACACACAAAAAAAGCTATAAGCATTACAATACAATTTTTTATGATTGATTTTGATTTTTTTTCATTTTTCCTTGTTTTTTTATAGATTTCTTGTTTATTTTCTTGTTTATTTGCTTCAGGTTATCAATTTTAGTGTAAATTTTTCCAGGCAATGTTGGAATGAGCTGAACAAAAGTAAAACCATTGTAAAAGTAGATCAAAATCATTGGTTGAGTGGGTGACAGAATTTTAGTTGAGAAAAAGATTAAATGGGTGGGAAGAATGAAAGTTTAGTCTAAAACATAGGCATGTAGATATTAGGATGAACAAATGGACATATGGCAATGCAGAAGCAAACTGGACATCAGCCAAAGTGTTTTAAATAAATCATTTTGCATCAAATGTCGAGATTGCAAAATGAAAAAATGAATTATAATGTGGCATATATTCCAGAAATATGAGTTAATTGAATTCTCGATCTCAATTACTAACAGTAAACATTCAGAACAACAGAGTTTCTTTACTAACATTCTGATGTTGTATTATCAGCTTCATTATCTATTGATATGAGCTTCATTATCTCTGTTACAGCATATGTGGGTCATTGCACTTATTCCAACCGTCTGTTCAATATATGCAATTTATTCAGAGTTGTCAGAATAACCTTATTTATTGGAAGCATCATCAGTTGCCAGAACCTAACAACTTGCTTCTTCAAAAAAAATGCTATGCCTATCAAAAATAATGATGGTACATTCGTTTTAAAATATATTTGGATCCTGAATATATAATTCTACTTATGTAACATCAACCCCGCGATTCAACAGATGATACAACTGAGATCTGATAGCATTAGTTGGGGAAAGCATATTCAACTAACAAGCAACAATGCATTTAAATCCTTCTGCTCAAGAGGCAAGCATTTCAAACAACAGTGACTTTAAAACTAATCGTTTCTATGAAAACAGTTCAGATAATGTCACAGTTGAGAACATTTCTATATTTTCAACACGGAAAGGAAGGAGGACATAAAGCGCTGGAGTAACCCAACAGATCAGGTAGCATCCCTGGGAAACCATGGATCCATGTTCTCCGGAGACGCTGCCAGACCTGCTGAATTACTCCAGCACTTTGTATCCTTCTTTGTAATCCAGCATCTGCAGTTCCTTGTTTCTACTAAAAGGAAGAAGACAGTTGCAGACAAAAGGCTGCATTCCTTTGATATTTGATATCAGTCTGAAGAAGGGTCTCGACCCGAAACGTCACCCATTCCTTCTCTCCCGAGATGCTGCCTGACCTGCTGAGTTACTCCAGCATTTTGTGAATAAATCGATTTGTACCTGCATCTGCAGTTATTTTCTTATATTCCTTTGATATTTGGTCTGCTATTCCTCTCAGAATCATCAATGTCTGGGGGTGGAGGTGAGGGTGGCGAGGGGGTGGAGTAGTTATGGGGTATGGAGGAGGGATTGCACAATCCACTAGATAGCTTTTGTATCTGGCCGCACAGCACTTCTGGAGCAGATCCATCATTTGAATAGTGTCAGACTTTCACAGTGTGCACATGAAATAATGTTCCACAGATTGTAGCAATTTGGTGAGTTAAAAATTCTCGCCCTCAAATAGCTGTAATATAAAAATATTTTTCAATCGTTTTATGGGCTGCCTTTGATGCAAACTGCCTTGTTATCTTTTCTGTGCACCAGCATGATTTGGTAGTTTAGATGTCAATTGCATTGCTGTGTAATAGTTTGTTTATGATGAGACTCAACATTGGAATCTGCACAACAATCAGACTTCTGAAAATGGTTTGCAACATTTACTACTGCCTGCCAGTTCTATGGACACAGTTATTCACATTTCTAAGAATAAGGTACCTTGCACATCCCCAAGTAAACATTCTGCATGTGTGGGCATATCAGTCAATGAAGACATATGCAGCTCCTTCAGCATACATCGGTAATTTGCCACTTTTAATGGGAAGGTCCAGAGCAGGGGTGTCAAATTACCAGCTAGCGGGCCGGATGCATCCCGCGAAGGCGTCCAATCCAGCCCGGGGGATGTTTTGTCACCTTCCCACTCCCCAGCTCTGGGGGGTGAGTAGAAGCTACGCCCATATCCGGCCATGCGCTGACTCGGGCAGGAAGGGGCTGGCGCTGGGGAAGGTAGGGAGTGTCAGCGTTATTGAGGACACCGGGAAGTGCCTGGCTGCCGCCACAGAGACCGCCACCGTATACTTGAGATCCAGTGAGTGCGTGGATAGAGGCTGGTGGGAAGTCGCCGCACTGTGAATGGGGCCACAGCCAGCGATCCAAAATCTGAGCTGCTCCCCAGGGTGGGGGCTCTGGGTTTGGGTTAAGGTTAGTTGGGATGTGAAGACATGCTGGTAGTTATGCGGGAATAGGGAAGCGAAGGGAGAAGGTGGTGGTAAAGGAAGAGGAGGGGAGCAGATGAGGGTAGGGAGGGTTTTAGGGATGAGGAAGAGAGGGTGTCGAGGGAGGGGAGTGGGGGAGTAGGTGGTAAAGAAAGGCAGTAGGGAGGGAGGGGGTGAGGAAGGGAGCAGATGAGAGAAGGAATGGTGTTTAGGGATGAGGGAAGGGAGGGGATTTAGGGACGAGGTAAGGAAAGAGAGAGGATAAAGTAAGGGAGGGGAGTGGGGGAGCAGTTGGAAGGAAGGAAGTGGAGATGAGAGAAGGGATAAGCTGAGGAAAGGGAGCGGGCAGGTGAGGGAGAAGGGGAGGGTAGAGAAGGATATGAGAGGTGAGGGGAGAGGATGTGAGGGGAAGGAAGAAAGACATAAGGAGAAGGATGGGGAGCGGGGCCTTCGGTGAGATGATGGTCAGACCATCTTTCACCATGCCAGGTAGCTGCTGTTTGGCTGTTCACCACCCAGCCAGCCCATTGTGGGCAACACATAAACACTGTAGGACGACTATAATTCAGGGGAACAGAATTAGGCCATTTAGCCCATCAAGTATACTTTGCCATTCAATCACGGCTGATCTATTTTCTCTATCAACCACATTCTATTGTCTTCTTTCTCCCTGTAACCTAATCAAGACCTATCAATCTCTGCCTCAAAAATACTCAATGTCTTGGCCTCCACCGCTGTCTGTAGCAATGAATTCCACAGATTCACCACCCATTCCTCCTCATCTCCATTTTGAATGTATGACCTTTTATTCTGATGCTGTGACCTCTGGTCCTGGACTCTCCTGTTACTGGAAACATTATTTCCACGTCCACTCTATCTAGGGCCTAGATACCAATCATAAAAGTAATGCTTGCTAGGCAATCTTCTTCATAAGAAACAAAATTCGTAAAGTGAAACACTTTGTAGTTATAGCAGAGACTGAGACACATGAGAGCAGGTTGAAAAAACAAAGGCAACGAAGGCTGTTGAAGCACGTGCATGTGCACAACTGATCCGGCCCGCATGAAGTTGCATTTTGCCCATTCCGGCCCCTGACCTAAAATGAGTTTGACACCTCTGGTCCAGAGGATAGTAAATCTCTGGAGTTCTCGGTCCCCAAGATTAATTTTAAAGTGGAGATTGGTAAATACTTGAAAGGCCGAGGAATTGAAGATTGTGGGGAAATGGGAAAAAATAGAACTTGAGGCCATCATGGATCAGCTATGAGCATGTTGGATGGTGGAATTTGTTTGAGAGGGCTTAGTGGCCTGCTCCTTCTCCTAGTTTCTTGTGACTATGTGTAATAAAAGTATACTCAATAGATTGTACAATGTATCCAATTCACCAAAGAGGCAGTACAGTAGTGCAGCGGTAGAGTTACGGCGGCAGAGACCCGGGTTCGATCCTGACTACGGCTGCTGTCTCTACGGAGCTTGTACGTTCTCTTTGTGCCTGTCTGGGTTTACTCCAGGATCTACGGTTTCCTCCCACATTCAAAGACGTGCAGGTTTGTAGGTTAATTGGCTTCTGTAAATTGTCTCCAGTGTGCAGGATAGAACCAGTGTATGGGTGATTGCTGGTCGACGTGGACTTGATGGGGCGAACAGCCGTTTTCTGCGCTGTATCTCTAAACCAAACAAAACTGATTTGGCATAGTAAAAGGCTTTGAGCTATTTCTGCTTACTGCAATGGTTCGCAACATTTACTACTGCCTGCCAGTTCCATGGACACACTTATTTCCATTTCCAAGAATAATGTACCTTGCACTTCCCCTTGCGGGCACACCATGTGTGTGTGCATATATTATAAACTATTGGAATTATAAATTAGATTAAATGAAACCTTTTTTCTACTTCACACGTTAAACTGTTTGTGGGTCAACAAATCGAGAAACTAGCTGGAACAACCACTTTCCAAGGGGAAAAAATAAACACAAAGTGCTGGAGTAACAGTGGGTCAGGCAGCATTTCAAAGGATCTCAACCAAAATGTCGCCTCCCCGAGTTCTCCATAGATGCTGCCTGACTCGCTGAGTTACTCCAGCACTTTGTCTCTTTTTTCATAAACCAGCATCTGCAGTTCCTGCTTTCCAAGTGAAACAGGGCTACAAAATGTGAATTATAAGCTGCCTGCAGTTGTCAGCTGAAAGCCCCTTGAGGACTTCGAGACAAGTCAAATTCTGAAGTGGCAGGGGGGAACATGTTTGAACAGAATTACAATGTCTAAATACTGGCATACTTTTATTTCAAGATAAGTGTATATATGACATTTAAACCTCATCGAAGAAAGATATGGATTTAAGGGTGGCACAGTGGCGCAGCGGTAGAGTTGTTGCCTTACAGCGCTTGCAGCGCCAGAGACCCAGGTTCGATCCCGATTACAGATGCTGTCTGTACAGAGTTTGTATGTTCTCCCCGTGACCATGTGGGTTTTCTCCGAGATGTTTGGTTTCCTCCCACAATCCAAAATCCTACAGGTTTGTAGGTTAATTGGCCTGGTATAAGAGTAAATTGTCCCTAGTGTGTGTAGGATAGTGTTAATGTGCTGGGATCGCTGGTCGATGCGGACTCGGTGGGCTGAAGGGCCTATTTCCATGCTGTATCTCTAAACTAAACTAAACTAAATAAGATTTAGTTAATAACTAAATAAGTTCCATTTGCTCCAACTAGCTCTCACATATTTAACCATCTGTCCAGAGAAAAGTACAGCACAGGAACAGGCCCTATGACCATCATTCCTTGTATGTCCAATTATTGTATCTGCCTCCACAACCACCCTGGCAGTACTTTCCCGGCAATCAGCATCCTCTGTGTAAACAAACTTGCCTGGCACATCTTATTTAAACTCTGTCCCTTTTACCATATAGCTACCATTATCATTTAACAGAAGACAGTAGCGTGGAAACACAACAGATTACAGATGCTGGAATCTTGAGCAAAAAATCAAACTGCTGATGGGTCAGGCAACATCTGTGGAGGGAAATGGACAGATGGCATTTTGTCTCAGGACTCTTCTCCTAACTGGACAAGGGTCCTGACCCAAAAATGTCATCTGTCCATTTCCCTCCACAGATGCTGACTGACCCACTGAGTTCCTCCAGCACTTTGATTTTTTGCAGAAGACAGTAGCTCATCAGACGGCCCCGTCACCATGGGTACAGGTCCTGTTTCGGCACAGCAGCTGTGTTCCTGGCTTAGATCAGCTTCTTCTCTTTAGTGATTTTCACTTTTAAGAATAGGGTAGCAGGGATCACACGACAGCAGCTTCGAAAGTGAAGTGCCCAGCCTTCAGAGAAGAGGACGGACGGGTTTTCTCAGTGCAGTCATTTCCGTGTGTAGTCCATGGTGCATTCATGTGTCGGTGCAGACTGTCAGCCCCTTCAGCTGAAGCAGCCTTTTACACTGAGGCACTTCTCACAACAACACACAAAAGGCTGATGTTTCGTGCCTACAGGGACTTTGCAATGAACCTTCCTTGGATGATATCCTCGTATAAATAATACAAGAAAACACTCCGGGCCCTGGTAGAATTACACATCTATTTTACCCGCTCCCATTGCACAGCTCAAAATGCACATACAGATCTAAATAAAGCAGAAAAAGATTACATGTAAATCCAAATTCCAAAAGTTTATCCAATTACCCAATTCTTACTAGTCTCTGAATTATTTTTGAAACAAGGTGAATGTTATTTGGGCAACCCATCTTCAAACAACATGATCCCACTAACAGCAAATAAAATAACTGACCAGCTAATCAATTATTGTTGGCACTGGTTGGGGAAGGAATTTTGGCTGGGACACTGGGAAAACATACACGCTCTTCCTCAAATAACGCCCATGGGGCCTTTCATATTGATCTGCACAGAAAGACAGCCTGACTTATGAATTCACCGTTAGTAGCACTAAATGATGGATATAGAAATGACAGTACATTGTGCTTCACCTCCAAAATACTTTCAAGTGTAGCCACTGGAAAGAATTTCAGAGGCAAAGTATAACACACTGACGCCTCTATGTAGCACTTTTAGCACGACTGGCCTAGGATAAATTTCTGGGCACGGAGTTTAACAATGATTACTTCGTGTCAGCTTGGATAATGTGCTTATAAATGAGTGCCTCTACTATGGTGAAACAACCATAGCTCAACTTTAACCCCCTGGGTAGCTTCTCAAGTTTTTGTCATGAGCAATTAAGTATATTATTCATTCATAATAATATATGAATTTTTATAAATGGTAAAAGCAAGAGTAATTTATATTTAATTATAGCTAATGTGAAACATTCAGAAGGCCGTGCAGCTGCAATGCAGAGAGAAATTGAATGAAAGTTGAAGGTCAATGGACCAACATTGACCGTTTCTCTCACCTCAGAGGTTGTTTGATTTGCTGTTTGTTTCCATATTGCTGTAATTTAGTTCAGGTTGCCATCATTTCCGGAATTTTCTCATGCAATGTTTTTTTTTTTACCTTGCATGCAGTTGGAATAGGAAAATATAAAGCAAAACTAGAAAATTCAATTTCTTTATGAACAAGGCAATAGCCATTCAAGGCAATAGCACACTCAAGCCTGCACTGACATTTAATAAATTCCTGGCTGATTTGACTGTAATTTCAATGTTGTACTCTCAGCGACTGTTCACCCCTTTGCCTATCAAATTTTTGACCAACTTCAAATATCCTCTCAATATCTTTCCTATCAAGACCCCTCAGCGCTATTCAGTTTACACAATTAGGATCTGGTTTTACTGATAATTTATTGTATTATTGATCATTGGATATTTGCCTGTAAAGCTGTAGCAACAATTGTTCCATTACCAGTGCATACGACAATTAAACACTCTTGATTTTTACTTTCCAATCGTGTCTTTTCACACGTCTAAACTCTCATGGAAATGAGCTTAGCCTGCCCAACGTTTCCTCAGTGGACAATCGATCCATTCTAGTTGTTGTCTCTAAATTGCTTCTGATCATATTAACTTTCTTCCTTAAATAAGGAGAGCAATATGGTCTCAATGCTCCATATAACTGAAGCCTAATCTCCCCTACTTTCAAATTCAATTTCCTTACCACTGAATGCTAATTTGGTTAGTTTTCCTAATAACATGCAATATCTGCACACTTGCTTTTTGCACATCATGCAGAAGGGCACCCAGAAGCCTCAGTTTCTCTTTATTTAGACATTCAATAGATGTCTGCTTCGCAGGCCGAACTAGCATTTACTTGCCCATCTCCAATTGCTCGTGAGAAAGTGGTAGTAAGCAGCCTTTTTGGGTTTCTGCAGTGCAGAGCACATTGGTAGGAAGGACATTACTCAAGAAAACATTATTTGATAAGGTTCAGAATGTAGATTTAAAAAAAAAAATTAATGTACGTGGAACTGAGAAATTTAGGCCTTGTTCTCAGAAATGTATATACAACCTCTGCTAGATCACACTTAATGTGATCAGTTCTAATCTCTACATCAGAAGCAATGTACAGAGCAATGGACCAGATCTAAAAATACTTTATTGGAAATATTCCCAATTAAGATGTTACATCCATTCAGATACAGTGACAATGCAGAAGCTTAATTAGAATTGTGACTGCTTTTAAATTCCAATTGAAAGTGTATTACATGCATGGTACACAGCATGTTCAACAGAAGCAGATTTCAAATTAGCACCATTGTTAAATAACCTATGAATATTCAGTTCTACAGCTCATGGATACTAAGATCAATTTGATGTTGAAATTTTCAAATTGGTTAAACAACATAGTTATCCAAAGAAAGTAAAAATATATTAAGATGGAGCTCAACCGATGCACTGATGAAGAAGAATAAAGTGTTGACTGATAGCGTTTTACATATTTCCATCATCTGGCATCATTAATTGCATTTAATTACTTTTATTAAAGAGATATTCACAAAGGCTTTTCAGCAGCACATTTTCAATTCCTCAGCTTTATTTTTGTGCTTCATTGTTGACAGCTTTTTGTTACATTAAAGATTTTTATTTACACAAGAGAATGAAAAAGACTGACAGCAGCAAGATGCTACCTGTTCACAGGATAAACCTTGCAACTTCTAGAAATAGCTCTGTGAAACGTGTCATTCTATATTATAACCACTGCATGAAGTCAACTGATGTATCAGAGGCACTGTTGTTCTTAACTTCACTGAATAAGTCATCTTAACCAGGATTGTTTGAAAGATTTATCAGGCATGAACCGAATTACCTTAAAGTTAAAGGTACATTAATAAAAAGCACAATAGACTGCTGCACAAAAGCATTATAATGTGTAATTGTTTAATGCATTAAGCAGCAGCGTGCTATAAAAGGAAATTGAAGAAATTATATATCTTTGAGTATCCCCACATCTGACTAAAGATACAATTAGAAATTATTGTTCATTAGAATAGATAAATACTTGTTATGTTTGTGGTGTATATTTTGAAAAATATCTTGAATTAATGTATAGACATTAAATACAAAGAGAAAATGCTTAAAACACTCAGTTAACATATTAGATTTGTGACTCTTCTGCAGAATTGGGAAAGAGAGGGACAAGGAACTGCACATGCTGGTTTATAAAGAAAGACACCAGACCTCTGCTGGAGTAACTTAGTGGGCCTCATTTACTGAGTAAGTCGCGCACTTTGTGTCTTTTTTTGGGGTAAGAAATGAATTCAGTTACTTTTAAGTTGCAGAGAGCATGGGAGAGAGAATAAAAAGTGCAAAGGGAGTATCTGAGGTCAGGCTTGGCCTGGAGATGGGCTGTAAATGAATCGATGCATTATTAGGATAGTCAGACGGTCCTGAACAAAAGGACACAAAAACTATAAAACAAGGGCATAAAAGATGCAAAATACAGAGTTGTGGCACATGCCCAGTTGGTCAGGTCATTCTAATGGAGAGGGGAACACTGAGCCAACATCTCAAATGGATTGGCAGTTCATTACAAAAGAGAAAGCAAGTTAACTAAAGTTGTAGAATTTGATATTCAGTCCATAAAATGAAAATGTACCCAGTCAAAAGAGGCGGTGCTGTTCCTCGAGGCTGGGATATAACAGTACAGGCCATAGAAAAGAGATCAGAGTGGGAGTGAGCTGAAGAATTAAAGTGACAGGCAACAGGAATCAATCTCTATAGATTGAATGCAGGTGCTCCAAAACGCAGTTAGCCAGTTTGCATGTGTTTTGGCTGATGTGGAGATCTTGTTGTGAATAGTAAATGCAGTGCAATAGATTGGATGAAGTGCAAGTGAATCACTGCTTCACCAGGAAGGAGGCAGAGAACAAAGTAAAGGGAAAGGTGTTGCATCCCCTGTGGTTGCAAGAGCAAGTGCCACAAGAAGGAATGTGGTTGTAAGAGACAGAAGCATGAACCAGGGAGCCTGGAAGGCTGTAATGCTGAGGTGATGTGTGTCTGGTGGTCTTAGTGCAGGTGGCAGACATTGAAAAAGTGGCCAGAGAAATGTGCAGGGCTTTCATATGCAATAGCTACTAACACCAATTTCTATTCTTGAATACAGGTCTATGCCAGGAAATTGGATCAACCTGTACCTTTTCTATGCGTAAATTATTCACGAAAAGGTGATTGTGGTTTCTTTGAATTATTTGCGTCCAGTTGCTGTGGAAGTCCTGCTCATCTGGAAATTGGACAAGCACTTCTTATAACGGTTCATTCTAATATAAGTTTCAATATAATTTTTTATTTCTGGCATATGGTGGCATCATTGTTATGAGCGGCTTATGTTAATTACTTAACAAGAGAAATTGAATCAAAAGGTAGCGACTTGGAGCCTTTGTAAACAACTTAAAACTAAATAAGATATCATGCTGAAAGTAGTCAACTAAACTTGAAAGCATTGTGCGATCTATCCCCACTCTTTCTTCCACCAGAAAGTTGCTTTTATGTGCATATAGCCTTGTAATTTTTATTTTAAAAACTGGTGCTAGTAGACGTCTGCAAAGATCAAGGAAGTCTGTGATGTGCTCAATGTAGCTCAGAAACACATTGATCTGTGGCTTTGGTGGTTATGCTGAACATGAGGCCTACAGTCGCGGGGCACAATCGACCTGTTCCATCAGTTGAAGGGAGGCCCATTTATAGATGATTACCCCACCCTGGATTTCCCTCTCATGTTCTCCCTCCCAATGGGCTGTCATTGAGAGACTGCTTTTACTATGCCACCCCCTTACCATGGCTCAGCATGTAAGGACAGCGTAGCTGCCAGCCTAACGTGCAGCTACCCCTTGCAAAATGATTGGTTCACATTTTAACTCACTTAAAAGGGAACAAACCACAATAACAATTGCATTGAGAAAACATACTTCAATAGTTATGTATTGTTTTCAAATTCCAAGTTGGCATTAATCCTATAAGCACCATCCATTTAGCACAACAAATGTGCCTGAACCCTACTTAATATGCACATAATTACAGTGCCCTCCATAATGTTTGAGACAAAGACCCATAATTTATTTACTCTGTACTCCGCAATTTGAGATTTGTAATAGAACAAAAATTACGTGGTTAAAGTGCACATTGTCAGATTTTAATAAAGACCTTATTTATACATTTTAGTTTCACCATGTAGAAATTACAGCAGTGTTTATACATAGTTTCCCCTCCCCCCCCCCCCCTCCCCATTTCAGGGCACCATAAAGTTTGGGACACGGCAATGTCATGTAAATTAAAGTAGTCATGTTTAGTATTTTGTTGCATATCCTTTGCATGCAATGACTGCTTGAAGTCTGTGATTTATGGACATCGCCAGTTGCTGGGTGTCTTCTCTGGTGATGTTCTGCCAAGCCTGTATTGCAGCCATCTTTAGCTTATGCTTGTTTTGGGGGCTAGTCCCCTTCAGTTTTCTCTTCAGCATATAAAAGGCATGCTCAATTGGGTTCAGATCGGGTGATTGACTTGGCCACTCAAGAATTGACAATTTTTTAGCTTTGAAAAACTCCTTTGTTGCTTTAGCAGTATGTTTTGGATCATTGTCTTGCTGTAGAATGAACTGCCTGCCAATGAGTTTTGAGGCATTTGTTTGAACTTGAGCAGATCGGATTTGTCTATCCACTTCAGAATTCATTACCATGAGCAGTTGTATCATCAATGAAGATAAGCGAGCCTGTACCTTCAGCAGCCATACATACCCAGGCCACAACACCCCCACCACCGTGTTTCACAGATGAGGTGGTATGCTGTGGATCTTGGGCAGTTCCTTCTCTCCTCCATACTTTGCTCTTGCCATTACTCTGATATAAGTTAATCTTCGTCTCATCTGTCCACAAGACCTTTTTCCAGAGCTGTGGTTGCTCTTTTAGGTACTCCTTGTCAAACTGTCACCTGGCCATCCTATGTTTGCAGCTAATCAGTGGTATACATATTGCAGTGTAGCCTCTGGATTTCTGTTCATGAAGTCTTCTGCAGACAGTGGTCATTGTCAAATCCACTCCTGAAGAGTGTTTCTGATCTGTCGGACAGGTGTTTGGGGATTTTTTCTTTATTTTAGAGAGAATTCTTCTGTCATCAGCTGTGGAGGTCTTCCTTGGCCTGCCAGTCCCTTTGCGATTGATAAGCTCACCAGTGCTCGCTTTCTTCTAAATAATGTTCCTAACAGTTGATTTTGGTAAGCCAAAGGTTTGGCTGATGTCTCTAACAGTTTTATTCTTGTTTCTCAGTCTCATCATGGCTTCTTTGACACAACTTTGGTCCTCATGTTGATAAACAGCAATAAAAGTCTCCAAAGGTGATGGAAAGACTGGGTGCTGAGAGCTCTCTTATACCTGCATTCAGGAGGCATTTAAGTGAGCAATTAGAAACACATGTGTAGCCATGTGTCCCAAACATTATGGTGCCTTGAAATGGGGGGACAATGTATAAAAACTGCTGCAATTTCTACATGGTGAAACCAAAATGTATAAAAATACGCTTTAATAAAATCTGACAATATGCACTTTAACCACTTGTGATTTTTTCTCTTTCAAATCTCAAATTGTGGAGTACAGGCACAAATAAACAAATAATGGGTGTTTATCCCAAACATTTTGGAGGGCACTGTAAATTGTATGCAGCTTGCACTGGGCATGGAGTTTTGTTTTTTTAAAAACTATCCTCTCAGGAGGTCAGCATACCAGATTCCTTTTTCAACTTCGATTTTCTGTTCCTTAAAATTCAGCAGCTAAACCTGGTGCTGGAAGTGAAATGTTAAAAAAAAATAACTGGCTCGGTGCTGGCTCGAAGGGCCAAATGGCCTCCTCCTGCACCAATTTTCTATGTTTCTATTTTCTATATCCTTACAGTTTAGGGAAATGACTAAATTGCCTATATGCTGACCTGCATACATAGAACTGGCTGATGTAACGCTGCATGTCATTACAAATCTATTGGAAGGTTAGATTTTTGGTCGAAATTTTATAGTCAATTAATTTTGGAATACAAAATCGTCAAATTTGGTCAAACCGCTCACGCTCCCCCGACCCCTAGAAAAGCGGAGAATGTTTTAAATGGTGAGAAGCTGAAAGATGTTGGTGTTCAGAGGGACCAGGGTGTCCTTGTATTCAAAAATGCAAGGACTGCAATGAAGGTTCACTGGACAGATTTCTGGGGGGTGGGGGGGAATTGTTTTATGAAGGGCATTTAAAGAGGCTGTACCTTTACTCTCTAGACTTTAGAATGAGAGGAAATCTTACTGAAGCACGCAAAATTCTTCGCAGCGTTGGCGGGCCAGTTGCAAGGATGACCTTTCCTCTGGCTGGCATGTCTGGTCCTGGAGTGACTGTGTTACTCCAGCATTTTGTGACGTCTTACATAAATGATCAGCCAACAAGCCCTGAGATAGGGAGAGTTTACTTTACCCAGAGGCAGTAAATCCTTACATTCTTTACCCAAGAAGGGTACAGAGAATCTGTTGCTGAGTATACTGAGTGTATTAATAGAGAGATTAATAGATATTTGGGGGTTCGGTGAATTAGGCAATGTGGGGTTGGGACAAGACAGAGGTGCTGAAGTAAAAGATCTGCCATGTTCTTGCTTAAAGGTAAAGGAGGCACAAAGGACTTAATGGCTTAGACTTGCTTGTATTTATTATTTTCTTTTTAAATGTTGTAACGGAGGAACTCTGGTGTTATATGTTATCGGTACTGCAGTGGGGAGTCAGCCTGAATTTCCATGGTGAGTTTAAATGAAGTTTAAACCATAACCATTGCACAAAGGTGAAACTGTTATCAAATGAACCAGGGTAGATATAATCTTTTGTTAACCTATCCCGTTATGATCACATCAATTGGTAATGATAGGTTGGGTTTCTTGTTACTTTACTTGCTTTATGCCTTATTTAACTTACTGGGGAGCTGCCTTCATCTACAATTCACACAAAGTCAAATCAAAACAGATCAGAAACCAAATGGTTTGTTGATCATGATTGCTGATTAGGGAAAAGTCTTCTTGTAATTGATGCAAGCCAATCTTGGTCTAATTCAGTCATGTGTCGAATATCCTCTCAGAACGACGAATATACTGATCATAATAAACCGCAACTCGAAGCACAAAGTAATTACTTAAGTGAGAATTATTTAGCTTTTAGGATCTGCTTCAATACAATGGAGGTTGTCAATTATACATTGGAGGTTGTACAATAATTAAAAGTGGACCACATGAAGTATGAGAGTAGGAAATTGAGTGGCAATATATGAAGGTATCTTAAAATAATTGATTGTTGTGCTCCTTCAGTATATTTCAGTATATTCAATACAGTGATGCTTCAAGAACAAAATAGACTAAACCATCGATTGATGAGAAATGAAATTTGTCCCCTAAAGTTTATCATTTTCCAAAGAGATAGCCACATCCTGTTCTGAACTTGCATGGTTCCATGTTTAAATAAATTCAATTATAAATCTCTCTGGTTGAAACCAGTTCTAATCCCTCCCCTTGAACACAAACACAGTGGGATATCCTTATGATCCAGTGCTCACGTTTTAAGATTTGGCGGGAATTTTGCATAAATCCACCAAAGCCTCTAAAACCTTTAAATCCTTTCATAATTTCCAAGTCATTTAAAACTTAATCTAAACCTAAATGCTGTAATTTTAACTTCATTTACCAGCATTATTGTATATCGTGTGGTTTCTGAAACCAGAGATGATTTCCAGCTGCACATACTCTGAGAATTTTCCACTTTCTCATGATGTTATCTACTTTTCAAATTCAATTTGTGCAAATTCATTAACTTCCACGATGATGTGGCTCAGCCTTCTGCAGAAAAGTCTCTACTCGCCCATCGTTCTTCTGTTCAATGGCTTAGATTGATTTCCTGTCGAAGAACGCTTCAATTTCAAAATCATTCCCGTATGTTCATTTCCTTACTCCCCGAATACCTCCCTATCATAGAAACTTTTTTGGAGCCATTTACCCCTCAGTACATTTTGCAATTCACAAATGTATGTCTTTGGTACATTACCAAATAGTACATTAAATAAATAAAGGTATTGCTCACGTTACAAATTTGTCCCTTACACCACTGTAGCTATATGGTATGAGTCCTCAATTTACAAGGATTCTATTACTATTACAGTTGAAAATTGCTAATCATCAATGATAATGCAGCTTGGAATTTCTCCCACACAATTTTATCTTCTTTGAAATTGTAGAAGAATTTTGATTGATTTATCATTCTTCTGCGCACACTTCGGAATTGCTTCAAAATACCCCATTAATTTTGAGAACTGCACCTCCTCTGTGATAGCATCATGTCATAATCATTAATACTAAGCTGGATGCAATCAATGGAAGTGAAAAAGATTAGCATTATTTTGGATAGTTAAATCTTGAAGTATCAACAGTGCAAACAAATAGGGTAAAGGTAAGAATAAAAACTTATTCCTGTAAGTGCACAATTTGTTATAATGGACTGAGGTGTTAGAATGGAGAGAATGAAAAAAACAGATTAAGGATGTGGTTGGAAGATCAGAATCAAAGGCATGAATCCGTGAGGTTAATGGTTATTGAGGAAACAGCAAGGGCCTTTCTGGCAAGACTTGAAAAAATATAAGGCTGGTGTTGAACCTTTAAAAGTGCCGATATTTTCAAGATCAATTTCAACAAATCTGTGAGGCAGCATAACATTCGCCTGTGTGAGGAAGTGAAGAGACAAGCTACTCATCTAAACATGTTCTTAACAGGACAAAACAGGGCTCTTTTGGAAGATAATCCACTCACACGTTGTCCACATAAGGGATGTGTGTACATAGCTCCTGTGCATTTATCAGATATCAGAAATATCTCTGAGAAGATAACGGCAAGTTGGCAAATGAGGCTGGGTTTGATGAAATAGACCAGAATGACATGGAAGAGTATTTGGAAATGTATGGCGATAACTTTGGATTGAAAATCTGTTAGAGCTTCAATGACAGAGATCATTAGAGGAGCAAAAAAACCAACTTGATAATACCATTAGTTTAAAAACATAAACTTTGATTGTATTTCTGAGCTCAATAATTTTGGGCAAAAAAACTTAAATACTTTAAAATATATCCGCACAAGTATCTGATAAGATTTTTTATAGCAACGCACAGCATTTTCTTTCAAGGCATCACATTTAATGCAGAGCTGCATGTTGCAATCATCATCTTTGAAGATTGCAATAACTTTCACTGCAGAGAAACGCATATGAAATCTTTTTGTGGTAAGTTGGTTTGGTGACTGTGGTATTATCAAGTATTTTACCTTAATTTTGGAAGTGGGCCATTTCAATTTCAAAATGCCCAGAAATGCCCACTTCCAAAATTAAGGTAAAATCATTTCAAAATTATTGCAAATAGTTTTCAAACTACCATAGCAACAAAAAATCCTTATGATTTGACTACAAACAAAATACGTTGTGTAAAAAGTAGCTATATGCTTAACATAGAGTCATAGTCATAGAGTGATACAGTGTGGAAACAGGCCCTTCGGCCCAACATGCCCATACCGGCCAACAATGTCCCAACTACACTCATCCCACTTGCCTGTGCTTGGTCCATATCCCTCCAAACCTGTCCTACCCATGTACCTGTTTAACTGTCTCTTAAACGATGGGATAGTCCCAGCCTCAACTACCTCCTCTGGCAGCTTGTTCCATTCACCCACCACCCTTTGTGTGAAAAAGTTACCCCTCAGATTCTTATTAAATCTTTTCCCCTTCACCTTGAACCTATGTCCTCTGGTCCTCGATTCCCCTACTCTGGGCAAGAGACTCTGTGCATCTACCCGATCTATTCTTCTCATGATTTTGTACACAATGAGGTGGTATAAGCTCAAATAAATTAAAAATTAAAAATTAAAAATTATGATGGCGATGTTTACACCCGCACATTCAACAGGTTAAAAGGAAAGTTTCAAGCGGGACTTGAATGAAGGTAATATTTGTACCATGTAGACACTAGGGTCAATGACACTTTATAATGAGAGAGCATTAACACCACGATACAGGGGCTCAGGAGGTTGGTAAATAATCTGGTCCTCTAAAGCATGACATCTGTGATTTTTTTTTAACACCTGGATCTTCAATGCATTGATCCCATTAGTCTCCTGACCAAAGTTGGCACTAGGGTTTCCTTTTTGTTAAAATATGCAGCCCTGACACTTGTCAAAAGAATAAATAAAACAGAAAATGCTAGCACCACTCAGCAAGTCGCAGAGTAAATGTGGAAAGGGATACAGAGAGAATGGAATTACAAGAGATTGTAGACATTGGAATCTTGAGCAAAAACAAACCTCTGGAGGAACTCAATGGGTCTGGCAGCATTTGTGGAGGGAAATGGACAGATGATGTTATGAGTCTGGACCCTTCTTCAGACTGATGGAGTACCAGCTAACTGCCAGCTATATCTCCTCTTCTCCATCAGTCTGAAGAATGGTCCCAATCTGAAACGTTGCCAGACAATTTCTCTCCAAAGATACTGCCTGTCATAATCCACAGGATTTAAAGATGGTTGAAAGCAAAGGTAAATGGAACAAGACCAATGCATAAATGGTACAGTTCAGAACGCAACACTTGACCAACTGACAACTAGAGATTAAGCAAACAGTCAAATTGGAAGAATTGCATGTAAAAAATCTTCACAAGGTTCAGAGTTATGCAGTTATTGCAAACTGATGAGCAATATTGCAAAAAACTCAAAACTATTTATAGACAATAGACAATAGGTGCAGTAGGCCATTCGGCCCTTCGAACCAGCACCACCATTCCATGTGATCATGGCTGATCATTCTCAATCAGTACCCCGTTCCTGCCTTCTCCCCATGCCCCCTGACCCTGCTATCCTTAAGAGCTCTATCTAGCTCTCTCTTGAATGCATTCAGAGAATTGGCCTCCACTGCCTTCTGAGGCAGTGAATTCCACTTATCAAATGGTAACATGTTAAAAGGAAGAAACTAGTTTATGTCTAACACGAGCATATGCAAAAAAAAACCCATTAATATTAAAAGTCACATCCACAGCACTCAAAAATAACTATTTGATGGAGAAATAGTAATCTCATTTATACTTTAACTTTGTAACAATACAAAAACGTGATTGTGATTATATTTATGGCATGCATCAAGATTTGTTTCATTGATGAACTAATAAATTTACAAAAAGTTCATTTTGTTTATGCTTCATGGCATCCAATTCATAGATGCTCATTTCCTTTTTTCCAGTCACGAATAACTATTCCAGTGTCAAATAATTGAAACAAAAAAAAAAGGCCTTTTCACCCCCAAAGGTATTCCATCATATTTTTAATATGGTGTTTTTCTTTCTATCGAAACAAAAAACTAATGTAAGCAATGACAGCTCTGGAATAAGGCCAAATGTCTCACCATCCATTGCCAAAAACCTTTGATGAAAATTAATTAAAATTTTGTGGTCAGACTCAGGTGATTTCTAGCATTGATACCAGTTGATTCACTGGTGTTCGTGTTCAGATCAAGGTGAAGAACAAACAGACTTCTATGGAAAAGAATTGGCAAGTGTTCATTGTGGGAGGGACACGCTTGTAGGTAGGCTTGATCAAAGTCAAAGAAAATAGAATTTTCATTCCACTTTGAACTGGAAATCAAATTAATATGTCCCAATAATTGCAATTCTTTCCATTTTAATTAATTTTGAAACAATTAGCTACAATCTATGCCAAGGGAACCAAGCCAAAACATTTGCAATCATGTTCAGCCACAAGTGCCAAATAAGTGATCCGTCAAGATCCCCAACATCGCAGACACCAGTCTTCAGCCAAGTCAAAGCACTCCACATAAGTGTCAAGAAATGGCTGAGAGCAGGAAATATAGCAAAGGCTATGGGCCCAGACAACATCCCACCTGTGGTCCAAGTGACCATATTTCAAAACTAGCTGCGCCTTTAGCCATAATAAAAGCACAAAATGCTGGAAGAACTCAGCAGGTCAGGAAGCATCTGTGGAGATAGAAATAATTGGGTCAGGTCCGGGATCCTTCATCAGAAATAAGAAAGAGTGAAACGGGTTGATATAGATACCACCCATGTTGACGGAGTGCAATGGGTGGAACAGAAGGAATTTCTTTGATATGATGAAGTGATGTGCAGTTGAAGAGCAGTGAAGTTCCTTTGTCGGTGTAATTTGTTGCTAAAGTTGTGGTCCAGATATTTTGTGTCCTTCGTAGGTAAAGGAACAGTGCCTGATAAGCGCACACTAAATATTTACTTCCCTTCATCACTTTTGCATCACGCACCCAGTTATTCACCCAGCTCCAACAAAATCTGTAACTTCTGCTGGTTCCCCAAGGACAAGGACAGCAGGCTTAGTTTCAGTTTACTTTAGTTTATTGGCACGTGTTCCGAGTTACAGTGAAATGTTTTTGTTGCGTGCTAACCAGTCAGCTGAAAGACAACGCACGAGTACAATCGAGCCATTCACAATGTACAGATACATGATAAGGGAATATTGGTTACTGCAAGATATGGCTAGTAAAGTCTGATCAAAGAGAGTCCGAGGTTCACCAGTGAGGTAAATAGTAGTTCAGGACTGCTCTCTAGTTGCGATAGGATGGTTCAGTTGCCTGATAACAGCTGGGAAGAAACTGTCCCTGAATCTGGAGGTATGCGTTTTCACACATCTGTACCTTTTGCCCAATGGGAGAGGGGAGAAGAGGGAGTAGCCAGGGTGTGACTTGTCCTTGATTATGCTGCTGGCCTTACCGAGGCAGCGTGAAGTGTAAATGGAGTCAATGGGAGGGAAGTTGGTTTGTGTGATGGTCTGGGTAACATCCACAATTTGCTGCAATTTCATTTTTCTGCAGGAGGTGTCCCCTAACCAAGCTGTGATGCTTCCTCTCAGGTGCATTGGGACATTACCACCTGCAGGTTCCCCTCCAAATTGTGCAATATATCTTGGAAATATATTGGCATTTCCTTATGATTACTGTGTACACCCTCTGGAACTCTCTCCCCAACATCACTGCAAGCAAAGGATGTAAGGTTCAAGATGGTAATTGGGAATGTACAATAATCCTGGCTTGACCATGATAACCACATCCCAAAAATGATTATGTAAAATATATCCCAGGTTCCTCCATTGCCCACCAATTTTCCTTCACCTAACTCTACAATCTAAACTCTGGACAACTGTGCATACATTTTCATTTGTGAAGGATACATTTCTGGAAAAAGATTTTGCATGCCAGTATGACTCCATTTAGCCCTGTTCTCTTCAGCTTCTAATAGTTTTTAATACTTTGGAAACCTCCTTTGACTGGGCGAGGGATAAGGGTGGGCAGGGTATCCCGTTTATAAAGGAACATCGTTTTTGAGGAACAACAGGTAGTTCAACAAAAGCAAGTTTGCAAATCTTTCAGCCTATCGCTAAATGTACATTTTCACTTCTAGATTTAATGGTTCAAACAAAAAAAGTCAGGGCAGCGTGTTTAGGACTAAGTGATATAATATCAACCAACAATATAGTTCACCCACAGTGAAAGCAGCCCGAACAAAAAGTATCACTCCTGGAAACTTAGCAAGGACATTGTAGAATTAGGCTCTGCAGCCCCACAAACCTGCTCACACCTGGTTAAGTATACCTCAAGTCCACTTTGCCATTAGATCCCCACAATGTCTAAATGTCCATCAATTCTAGTCTTAAAAATAATCTAAGACCAGGCAATCAAAAGATGTTAATGAGGTAGAGAATTTTAAAGCTGCAACCTTGTGCATATCTCCCCACATTTTTGCACTATGTTGGTCAGTTACCTTCCGTGGGGTGGGGAATTGGAGGAGGAAAAGCAACGGAATGGAAGGAGAAAAAAACAAAAACAGGTAGGATCTGAGGCAGAGGGCAGAGGAAGGAAATGGGAGAATGAAGGAAGAAGGGGGAGCGAGGATGGTTCAGAGGAAGTGGATGGGAGAAGGAATACAATAGAGGAAGGAGAGTGGAAGGCATTGACCAGTCTAGGATAGGAGTAGCAATTTGTAGTTTTCATTTGTACTTTTAACAATCTGAAGAATGGCATTTGTGACTTACACTATGGAAATTTGTACTTCATTCAAAACTTTTAATTTTAATAGCCTCTCATAATGAGATTGATTTTAGGTGGAAAAAAATTATTTCCACGTTATATATATTGTCATCCTTAAAAATTAAATACACCACGCCAAAGTAATTTTTTGTTTGTATAGAAATACTCCTCTTAAAGAATCAGTCCTTTTATTTTATTACCTTTGCGTTGGTACATTGGTACCAGGGTTCAGAACGCCTCAATGCTTATGGTTCAGAAAGCCTTTTCCATGACTGTTGCTTCTTCCAAAAACCCTTAAACTATCATCCACTTCGGCCTGTAGTTTCACAGTGGGCACGGCGAAAACAGAAGACACTAGGGTGAGGAGAAACACAGAGTCAAAATTGCAACATCCATTGCCATTTCTGAACATAAAGGTGATTCACTTTCACAATTCATAGCAGAATCAGTCACTAATAAATTCAGTTTATCCTATGAAGTTTTCACCACTCCTAAGTTCAGCCGAATGAAGATCCCTCGGGTCACAAATAATTGCTTGTTTTAGTTAGAATCATATTTCACGGGAAGTGCATTTACATCACTTTGTTGCTCATAGGCAATGTCACAACGATGCTTGGCTCTACCAGAACCAAGAATGTTTACAAAATCTTTATATTAGAATATTTATCGCATCCATTACTATGAAACCCACCTTTCAGATTGACACCATTCTGATTTTTGTATTGTAATAAACCACAGAAGCACTCCCTTTTGCAAGATTTGCTCATTTTCACAATATTCAAAATATGACTTTGCACCCTTCTTAGAACATAGAACAGTGCAGCATAGGAACAGGTCTTCAGCCTACAATGTCCATGCCGAACAAGATAGGATGTTTCTACCATTTGAGAAAAAAAATATTACACATCATAATAGGCAGATCCTTTGGTGTAGAACAACACGATAGTCCACGCCTGTGAACTTTCACACTAGGAGTTGTTGATTTCAGTCAGTCTACTTCAAACAGGATTCAAAGTAGAGACAAAGAAATCCCATAATAGAAGTAGCAGGAGAAAATTACCATTCATATTTCTTATTTAGGCCACAGGAGTCAGCCCTTCTAAGTTTAATCACAATTGACGTCAAGTAAAAAGTCGAATTGCCAGGGGAACAGACGGTTATATTTCAGTTTAAATGTAGAAGGCTCCCTCCACACCCCCTTGTTTCACTCATCCCTTTCCACCCAAACCACTCCCTCCCCACGTACTTTTCTCTGCAGCTGCAGGAGATCTCTTCCCTCACATCCATCCGGGATCCCCAGCATTTCTCCCAGATGAGACAGTGATTCACACGTACCTCCTCCAGCCCCAACCACTGCATTTGGTGTTCTTGATATGGCCTTGACGTGGCCTCCTATGTGGTATCATCGCTGATAACGAGCGTAGACTAGGTGACCGTTTCGCTGAACGCTTGCACTCATTCCACCAAGGCCTGATGGATCTCTTGCTTGCAAACCATTTTGCCTTTCCTTCCTATTCCCATCTTGACCTTTCTGTCCTGGGCCTCCTCCATTGTTAGAGTGATGCAAATTGGCAAATTGGAGGAACAGCACCTCATATTCCGCATGGGTAGCATTCAACCTTACGTATGAATATTGAATGCTCCAATTTTAAGTAACTAATCTACAAATATACCCATAAAAGTTTCTTTTTCCTCCCCCCCACTTCCTGCATCCCACCTGGATCGCACAGATTTCTCCCTTTCCCCCCTCCCCTCCCACCTATATTCCTCCCTCTGGCTTCGCAATTCTCACCCCTTCTATCCTCATTTCACACTTTTTGTCCTTTCATCTCTGCCCTTTGTCCAAACCATCTGCCTCGAAAATCTCACCTCACCTGTATCCACCAGACATTGCCTGCCCCAACCTTTCTTCCAGCTTTCTTCTCCCCCTCCCCCCCACCACAATCAGTCTGAAGAAAGATCCCAACTTGAATTGTCACCTATCAATGTTCTCCAGAGATGCTGCCTGGCCTGCTGAGTTACCCCGGCACACTGTGTCTGTTTTGTTGTATGAATTAGCATCAGCAGTTCCTGCATCTCCTTAAAGATAACTATTCCTGAGTATACAGGTCTTCCGCAGATTACAACAGGAACCCTTTCCTGAGAACTGCTTGTAATCTGAATGTTTTGCATATCAGAAAAACGGCTCCCTGGCAATATATTGAAATAAAAGACACAGGCCAACAAAGGCACTGTGTGGTTTAACCAGGGACGTTAAACTCAACTCGTCCGATATTGCCACAAACTAAGTTTACACACAGCAAAAGATGCCTGCGGCCCCACAGCAGTCTGCAAATCCTTCCTGCAGGTCTCCCAAATGCTTGTTCGTATGTACGAGGTGTACATCAGTTGGACATTGTAACATGAGAAGGACCATTGCAGTTAATGCCAGCACGTCACAGTTAATTACCCGTGTGCTGCATAGTGAATTATACTATGACTCCCACTAAAATACGTTTATATATAAAGAAAGGATCAGGATACTAAAGGGGCTCACGTTGTCGACCTCCCCGTGGTGAGCCCTGTCAACTGACCTCAGTCAGGCGAACGACAACAAACAGAGACAGCAGAAGCAGAAGCAGCTTCATAACTTCTACTGCCTCAAACGCAAGAAGAAGAAGGATACTAAATGAGAGGGAAGTGGTTGAAATCACATGTGGTATACTGTATCTTTCCCAGTGAAAGAGTTATAATAATTGAATGCAGAAATAATTTGGCATATGTATAGTTAAATATTGTCACGTTGTATTTTCTTGCTGTAATTATCTGCAGGAAGCAGGATGTTTCTTCATGACATCTAAACATTTCTCTAGGCATGCAGCACTGGCTTTATTTAAAACTATGTAGATTTTCATCTTTGGTCTGGCCTTCAAAAGGATTTTCATCAGTCACTGTTTGGAGCTCCACATAGACCCGTTCTGGAAATGAATATCACCTTACAGTTGTGCTTGTGCAAATAACCTGCTGAGCACTGATAAAAGGATTAATACTGCAAAATTCTTAATATGGAAAATAACAAATTAAATTCTCATATTAAAATTACCACCCTTAAGGTATTTTCTTTCCCAATTTTAATTCCCCTCTGGTGTACTGCATAAATTGTGTCTGTTAATGATTGAACAAGTATTTCTCAGTTGGTAGCCTGTTCCAGTATGATAATATGGGGCATATTTTTGAAAAAAAAAATACAATATATATTGACAGATCCTAGATTTATCCACATTATGATAATGAACTGGTAACTGTGTAATGTCCAAATTAACCCAGATCTCACTGCAACATATTCAAAATGCATGAGGCCCCATGAGTTTATCTACTGCTGGGAATTCATAGCCATCCCTCCTGAGAAGAGGATTGAGATGTCACCACAAAGCATGGATTTGTTCACTGTCTTTCACTGAGTGAGATGCAAAAACCTCATGTCCCTTACTACCATTGCTGTATTGAAATGGGAAAATCCAGCTCCAATGGCAATTAATATGTCCATTTATCAGACCTGTTCAACACAATTTCCATTAAAATCAAATGTTCAACTGGTCAAAATAATAAATTATAAACGTTTATTTTGCTACACAAATGGAATTTAATTAGATGAATTACACAGGTCACAACTTCTAGTATTTTCTGTATAACATTAAAGCATTAAAAAATACACAATGCATCTAATTACACAAATGTGCAAACACATACATGCTAAAAATCGTGATTTATCTGTGCATGATATTAATTAGGCTTTGCAACAAATTCAGATATCTTTACTGTATTGAAAATGTGCACAAATAAACACAATAACCATCAGCTAACACAACAGATATCATGAGCAAATCATAGGGACAGAGGCACAAAAAGTATGGTAACAAATGTTCCAATAAATACGTTGAATATTTAGATAATTACAAATTGAATGTCCAAATGAGTCTCAAAATGTGCAAGATGGCAATGTGCAATATTATTGGTTTCCCTTGCATCAGTATCTTAGCTTAGCTACATCTAATGGAAATTCATTTTTACTGAATTAACTTTATGTAGCACCAGGTATCTTATTTTCAACTGGTGATCTGAATCTGATCTAGTCTAGGTATCTGCATGGTACATCTCATCCACTCCGTGGATAATGTGGCCCGTTTGTTGAACTGATTTTCCAATGTACATTAGGCACACCCTTTCCATAAACAGGGGATTTTTCCTTTCAGCTAAGCATGTTGTAGTCTATAAGGCTTCAGTCATCTAAACCAGGGACCTCCAAACTTTTCAGCATGAGGGCCACATTATATATTTGGCACATTTTTGCAGGCCGTAGGAAAAAATAAAGAAGTGTGAGTTTTATAAATTTAATGAACTCAAAATAGTTTAGACTAGGTTACGTTAGATTAGATTAGGAAAGGTTAAACTAGGTTAGGTTAGATTAGCTTAGTTCACATTAGGTTTATATGGCATAATATTCAATTTTTAAAAAGAGCTTGAAATATTGGAATATATATATACCGTAGGTATACAATTATTTATAAAACAGAACAAATACAGTGCCAGCACTGGGGGAGAGAGGAGAGAGGGGGGTAGAGAGTGGGGGGGGGGGGGGAGAGAGAGAGAGTGGGGGGGGGGAAGAGAGTGGAGGGGGGAGAGAGAGTGCGGGGGAGAGAGGGTTGTGGGGAGAGAGTGGGGGGTAGAGAGAGCGGGGGGGGGAGAGAGAGCGGGGGGGGGGAGAGAGAGCGGGGGGAGAGAGTGGGGGAGAGAGAGAGTGCGGGGGGGAGAGAGAGTGGGGGGGAGAGAGTGTGGGGGAGAGAGAGTGGGGGGGAGAGAGAGTGGGGGGAGAGAGAGTGGGGGGGAGAGAGAGTGGGGGGGAGAGAGAGTGGGGGGGAGAGAGAGTGGGGGAGAGAGAGAGTGGGGGGAGAGAGAGTGGGGGGAGAGAGAGTGGGGGGGAGAGAGAGTGGAGGGGAGAGAGTGGGGGGGAGAGAGAGTGGGGGGAGAGAGAGTGGGGGGGAGAGAGAGTGGGGGGAGAGAGAGTGGGGGAGAGAGAGAGTGGGGAGAGAGAGTGGGGGGAGAGAGAGTGGGGGAGAGAGAGTGGGGGGAGAGAGAGTGGGGGGAGAGAGAGTGGGGGAGAGAGAGTGGGGGGAGAGAGAGTGGGGGGAGAGAGAGTGGGGGGGAGAGAGAGTGGGGGGAGAGAGTGGGGGAGAGAGAGTGGGGGAGAGAGAGTGGGGGGAGAGAGAGTGGGGGGAGAGAGAGTGGGGGGGAGAGGGGGGGAGAGAGAGTGGGGGGAGAGAGAGTGGGGGGAGAGAGAGTGGGGGGAGAGAGAGTGGGGGGGAGAGGGGGGGAGAGAGAGTGGGGGAGAGAGTCGTGGTAGAGGGAGCAGCGGTGAGAGCGGGAGCACGGGGAGGGTGTCAGAATGCCACCACTTGTGGGGGCTGCTCTCTCCCTCTCTCTCTCTCTCTCTCCCAGAGCCAGCGAGATTTGTGCCGTTCCTCCATTCTCTTCCCCGGCCCCGCCTCCCTCTAACGCAGCAAAATAAGAACAAACACAAGTGTCGTTGTTGTTCAGAAGCCCCGCCTCCCCGGGGTGAGTGGCGGTGGCGGTGGCGAGGAGGGAAGTTTTGCTTGTGTTTGTTCTCATTTCGCTGCGTTAGAGGGAGACGGGGCCGGAGAAGAGAGTGGAGCAACGGCACAGATCTCGCTGGCTCTGGGAGAGAGAGAGGCAGGGAGGGAGAGAGAGGGGAGAGAGGAGAGAGGGAGGGGGGGAGGGGGGGAGCAGGCCCCACAGGTGGCGGCGCTCCTTCACTAGACCCTCTGACACTCTCCTCCTCCCCGCGCTCCCGCTCTCACCCGCTGCTCCTCTACCCCGACTCTCTCTCTCCGGGGTGATTGGCGGCGGCAGCGGTGGCGAGGAGGGATGTTTCCTTGCGTTTGTTGTTTGCGAGGGGGCGCTGCGATCTCTCGCCTTGTCCCGGCTCTGGGTCGGTGGCGATCAGCTCTCTGGCGAACCTTCGCCGGCAGCTTCTGCCTCCATTCCCCGCTCTCTGAGAGCTTGCCGCCAAATAAAATCTCGTGGCAGGCCGGATGTGGCCACAGTTTGGAGATCCCTGATCTAAACCATCTTGGCTATACTTTAACTTTTGTGTCACCTGCCTCGTGTTTCACCACATGTACTTCCATCTACAGGCCCTACCACATTTCTGGTCTACCTTTGGAAAGTAATGCTGCTTTGTATGTCTGTACACATTTCTTGAGTTAAATTTCTCATGTAGTAGACACTCCTTCTAGCTGCATATATAATCCATGAGTCAGAACTTCAAATCTGCAAAAATTATCTGGTATTAATCATAACTGTTTAAAAAGCATCAAATGATTCTTCCTGATCCTGGTTCCATGCAAAGAACTGGTAGTGTTTTAACTGTTTCACTTCCAGGTACGCTGCAACGTGTCGATAATGCATTGAAGGCAACATCCAGGGCCTTATCTGAAGCTTTATAATTATGGCACACTTCCCTCACTCCAAAGACTTACAGGGTTGTAGGTTAATTGACATAGTGTAATTGTAAATTGTCCCTTGTGTGTAGATTAGTGTTAATTTGCACGTATTACCAGTCGGTGTGGACTTGGTGGGCCGAAGGGCCTGTTTCTGCACTGTATCTCTAAACTAAACTAAACTTTAAAGAAATACATTGTGGCACTATATCTCAATATTCCCATCATCTACTCTCTGAAACATGCTCTCTAGAAATAGTATTTTTCAAAGTGTCAACAAAGGTACTTCATTCATGAAACGGATTAGAGCGAGCCAGCATTCTTATCGTTGCTTTCTAACACCCTCGTTCTTTACCAATTCCACCTGCAACACCAGCTATCAGCCTCTCACAAGAAACAATCTGCAAATGAGGAACATGAGGAAAATTTTTATTGTACACAAATGGATATCACATGTGCACACGTTACAGCTTGGAAACCTAATTGAGATCCATAACTTTCATTTGTCTTTGTCAAACCAAAATTTCAAATAGCTGCAGGAATGGTGTTCAGTCTATACTAATTATTGTGCTTTCCGCTTTCTGAGCTGTCCTCCCTAAATATCTCTACCTAAATCCCCTCCTTTAAGGCACTTCCTAAAACTTGCCTCTGACCATACTCTTGCTTGGCAACTCCCATAATCCCTTAAAGCCATGGGACATTTCACTGATTTCATTGTGATACGATACGATATGATATGATAAACTTTATTCATCCCCACAGGGAAATTGGTCTGCCGACAGTCACAACACACAAGGACTGTTGGCTGACCAATTTCCCTCCAGGGATGAATAAAGTTTATCGTAACGTAATCACAGCAAAGGGATGTCGTAAACATACACGTACATGTTTCCCCCTAACGTTATGGGACTGGCATCCTTCCAAAAGGTGGCCTAAATTAAATTTAAACTTACGGTTAATATATCACAATGAAAGCAGTGAAATGTCCCATGGCTTTAAGGGATTATGGGAGTTGCCAACAGATAATAATTGGTTAGAGAGGCTGTGTCCTGACTCCCTACCTTGTCTCCCTCTTTTGTGAAGGCATCTGGGTGTGGTAGACATGCAGATTCTCTCCTGACATATTACAGGTTGCAAGCAATAGAACAGCTGCCTTTCACATTCTCCAGCTAATGATCTCAGAAAAAAATAGCCTGCAACTGCAGTCTTAAGTTTCAGACACAGAGCTCCTTCCATGTGATGTTGTAAAGACCTTTCCCTGGCCTCCACTATTCAGACATTACACTGTAACAGCACACCTCAGCTGCTCCCTGCCACTGGCAGGGACAAGCAAAGTTTGGGTCCCGGGTAATCTGGGAGAGCTAAGGAATTCAGCTGAAAATTTATCCACAGTAATAGGGAGTTTTCAGAAGCTGATGGAAATCGCCTATTCGAAAGTCCCAATTCAATCCTTTAGGGATAAGCGTACATAAAGACTTTAATATGAGACCTCCATGCAATTCGTTAGCATGCCTGTTGGCATCATAATAAATCTTTCTGTCAATACCACCATTTTATTTGCACCTTTGTAGAGACTGCACAGAGTACATAAGTGAAATGGGAGGCCAAGTATGAATATTTTACCTTCTCGACTACAGTCACATAGTTCAACTATTTTCTATACTCTGGGAGATGGGAGGGGCTGGGGGGGGGGGGTTCGGGGTTGCTCTGCCAGCACAACCATCAAAATGCTACTTTCCTGCTGCAGTTAGTTGACATTATGGCGAGTCCGAAAACTTGTTGGTTGTAGAAGAAGTTTATTGCAGCCGCAATATTCGAATACAGAGTTAAACAACAAGGTAAAGGACAACCATCAAAAACTTACTGTCTTCTTCGAAGACTTCGCCGAACTGAACATTTCGGGCGCCAAAAGCGCACATGACCACGCTGGCCAATCAGCGATGTCGCTCCCTGGACCAATCCCCATGGTCGCGTTCACACGTGACCTCGCTGGCCAATCTGAGGGTTCGACGACCCGGACCATTCTCTATGGTCGCTACATGACCCCCCCCAGAACCCGAGGTACGGAACCTAGCAGGGAGCCGGATTTCGCGACCATAACGAGTACGGAGAGGGGCAGCCTGAACCACAGGAGCCGGGGGTTCCGGACTTGGAGGAACTGCCGGAACGGGGGGTCCTGGAGGAACTGCCAGAACGGGGGGTCCTGGAGGAACTGCCGGAACGGGGGGTCCTGGACTGAGCGGAACTAACGGAGGTCGGCCTCTCCTAGGGGTTTGGCCGACCAGGACTGGTTGATCCAGATCCAAGTGTGCAGGTTTGAGCCGGGACACCGAGACGAGCTCACTCTTGCCGCACATGTCTAAGGTGAAGGTAGCCGTTCCCTTACGCAAAACCCGGAACGGCCCTTGATAGACCCTCTGCAACGGGGCGCGATGGGAATCTTTTCGCAGAAACACAAACTCACAGTCCTTCAGGGAAGGCGGTTCATGTACCATGGGACACCCATGACGTGAAGTCGGAACTGGAGCCAGGGAACCCACCCGTGCCCGGAGAGATGCTAACACTGATGGGACTGTAGGCAGCTGGTCTGAAGGGTCCGGAAACAAATCTCCGGGTACTCGAAGTGTCGAGCCATATACTAGCTCCGCGGACGACGCACCGAGATCTAGCTTAGGAGCAGTCCGGATGCCCAGAAGAACCCAGGGGAGCTGGTCTACCCAGTCCGGGCCTTCAAGCCTTGCACTGAGGGACGCCTTAAGTTGACGGTGGAACCTTTCTACAAGTCCATTTGCCTGGGGGTGATATGCAGTAGTGGGTTGTAACTTGGAACCGTACAGTTCTGCGAGCACGGCCCAGAGGGACGAAGTGAACTGCGGCCCCCTGTCAGTGGTAATAACTGCCGGGACCCCGAAACGAGCTACCCAATGGAGGGCCAAAGTCCTGGCACAAGACGCTGACGAAATATCAGACAATGGGAAAGCCTCTGGCCACCGGGTGAACCGATTCACCACCGTGAGGAGGTGGGTGTAGCCCCGGGAGGAAGGCAAAGGCCCGACTAAATCCACGTGGATGTGGAAAAAACGAACTGCTGGGACCTCGAAATCCTGTACGGGGGGCTGGACATGGCGCTGGACTTTAGCGGTCTGACAGGGAACGCAGGAACGCGCCCAACCTGCTACCTGTTTCCGTAGGCCATGCCAGACAAACCGAGCTGCTACCAAAGCAGAGGTGGAGCGGATGGACGGGTGCGCCAGCCCATGAATGGCATCAAAAACCTGGCGCTGAAGGGAGGGCGGTACTACCGGCCTGGGACGGGGAAGAGAAACATCACACCAGACTTTCGTGCCTTCCGACCCGCAGGCTACCTGAGCCAACTTCAATCCCGAAGTGGTGGACTGGTATGCCGAACCGGTATCCGCTTGAAGCTGTGCCTCCGCAAGCTCCTGGGGATCCACCTCGCAGTCCACCGCCGAAATAGGGGAAAAAGCAGGTCTAGACAGGGCGTCAGCAACGGCATTAAGCTTACCCGCGACATGACGGACATCGGTGGTAAATTCGGAGATAGCAGTCAGGTGCCGCTGCTGGCGGGCCGACCATGGGTCAGACAATTTGAAAAATGCAAATGTTAATGGTTTGTGGTCCGTAAAGGCCACAAATGGGCGGCCCTCAAGGAAATACCTGAAATGACGAACAGCTAAATAGAGGGCCAGAAGCTCTCGGTCAAATGCGCTATACTTCAGCTCAGCCGAATTTAGTTGCCGGCTGAAAAACGCCAAGGGCTGCCAACGGCCACCGACCTGCTGCTCCAAGACCCCGCCCACCGCCACGTCAGAGGCGTCAACCGTCAGGGCCGTGGGGGCGGAGGGGCTCGGGTGGACCAACATGGTGGCGTCTGCTAATGCTGCCTTAGCTGCTGTAAAAGCCGACTCTGCGGCCGGGGACCATATCAACTCTACCGGTTTTCCCGCAAGGCACTGGAAAAGCGGGCGCATGACCCGCGCAGCTGCCGGAACGAACCTATGGTAGAAGTTAACCATGCCTACGAACTCCTGTAGCCCTTTTACTGTGGTGGGCCTGGGAAATGCCCGGATGGCCTCCACCTTCTCGGGCAAAGGGGAGGCGCCGGCAGGGGTGATTCTGTGCCCTAGAAAATCAAGAGAAGGGAGGCCGAATTGACACTTGGAGGGTTGGATAATGAGCCCGTGGTCTTGGAGCCGCTGGAACACAGTCCGCAAGTGGACCTGGTGTTCCTGCACTGAGGGGCTGGCGACCAGGATGTCGTCTAAATAAATAAACAAAAAGGGTAAACCCCGACCCACACGGTCCATCAGTCGTTGGAAAGCCTGTGCCGCGTTCTTTAAACCGAAAGGCATACGCAACCATTCAAACAACCCGAACGGAGTAATCGTTGCAGTTTTCTGTATGTCCTCCGGACGCACCGGAATCTGGTGGTATCCTCGCACCAAATCGATTTTGGAGAACACCACCGCTCCTTCCAGCCCAGACGAAAAGTCCTGTAGGTGCGGTATGGGGTAGCGATCAGCCGTGGTGACAGCATTGAGACGCCGATAATCGCCACATGGTCTCCACCCCCCAGATGCCTTGGAGACCATATGCAACGGCGAGGCCCACGGGCTGTCGGACTGACGGACAATTCCCATTTCCTCCATCTTCCTAAATTCCGCCCGTGCCACCACCAGTTTGTCTGGCGGTAGCCTCCTGGCCCGAGCGAAAACGGGAGGGCCCTCGGTGCGGATGTGATGGACCACGCCGTGCTTGGCCGAAGGCGTGTCAAAACGTTGGATGAGCAGCTCTGGAAACTCCGCCAGGATCTCAGCATACGAGTCAGGGGCCACGACGACGGCCTGGACAGTAGGGCTGGGCGGGGAGGCGATTGTCGGAGCGACGGGCTCCTCGCCGGCGGAGGGTCGGAGGTCGTTACCGCGGACATCAGGGACCAGTGAAAAAGCCCAGAGAAAATCTGCGCCCAGGATCGCTTGTCTGACGTCTGCTATGATGAATGGCCATTCGTACGTGCGGAGGCCTAACACAAGGGACATCTTCCGTATACCGAAAGTGCGAATGGGGCTGCCATTAACCGCGATGAGGGTGGGACCTGTCTTACCCGTTCTGGTTTCGAGGTCGGTCGGCGGCACTATACTGACGATGGCTCCCGTGTCCACCAAAAATTCTGTGTCCGTGAATCGATCGTGGACGTAGAGGCGTCGGTTCTGGCCAATCGTAACTGCCCCTATGTACGATCGGCCGAGGCATTTCCCGCAAAGGTACAAGGTGAGCGGCAGTTGCGGGATTCGCTACCCCATCGTAGGTGATAATAGCACCAGCCGCGCTTGTGCGGATCTTTTTGGCGGGCTTTCGGAGAACTGGCGGGAGACGCGGCGCCATCTTGATGTCGCTGTGGCGTGGTCACTGATGTCGAGACCTTGTTGATCGAACCGCTTGCCTTGTTTTTAGCCGCTATGAGCGCGTCCGCTTTCGCTGCATATGCTTCGGGGTCCTTAAAAGAACAATCCGTGAGCAGCAGTCGGACATCCTCAGGAAGCTTCTCTCGGAATGCCTGTTCGAACATAAGGCAATCCGTATGCTCACCGGCTAGCATCATCATTTCGGCCATGAGAACGGAAGGCCGTCGATCTCCGAGGTCCGGTAGGTGCAGAAGTCTTGCAGCGCAATCATGCCTATTAAACCCGAAGGTTCGCAGTAACACTTTCTTCATGGCCTCGTACTTGCTTTCCGCAGGCGGATTAACGATGAACCGCATCACGCGTGTGGTCGTCTCCGGTGATAGAGCGCTGACGAGGTAGTAATACATCGTCGAGTCGTCCGATATCTTCTTTATATGAAATTGAGCTTCGGTGTGGACAAACCAAGATTGCGGTGAATGTGTCCAAAACAACGGAAGGTGAACGCTTACCGCGCTTAACTCCAGTGTGCCAGGCGCGGCAATCAACAACGAGGCGTCGTGTCCCTGCATAGTCGGTGATCGTCCAGATCACGTCGGGGTCACCAATATGGCGAGTCCGAAAACTTGTTGGTTGTAGAAGAAGTTTATTGCAGCCGCAATATTCGAATACAGAGTTAAACAACAAGGTAAAGGACAACCATCAAAAACTTACTGTCTTCTTCGAAGACTTCGCCGAACTGAACATTTCGGGCGCCAAAAGCGCACATGACCACGCTGGCCAATCAGCGATGTCGCTCCCTGGACCAATCCCCATGGTCGCGTTCACACGTGACCTCGCTGGCCAATCTGAGGGTTCGACGACCCGGACCATTCTCTATGGTCGCTACAACATAAGGTATTCCCACAGCTCAATGAGAAAGACAATATTTTTCTAACTCAGGATGGCATATAATTTGAATAGGAATCAATGGTGATCCTGCTACCATTGTCTTTCTTGGAAATGAAGATGAAATTGTTGGGAGGGTGTGTTCAAGGTTTGGCAAAGTGCTGCAGTTCACTTTATAACTATGGTTTGCAAGTATGAAATGAGAAAATATGTTCAATATGGATGGGTACCAACCATGCAGTTTGTTGTGTGTAGGAAGGAACTGCAGATGCTGGTTTAAACCAAAGATAGACACAGAATGCTGGAGTAACTCAGCGGGATAGGCAGCATCTCTGGAGAGAAGGAATGGGTGACGTTTCGGGTCAAGAAGGGTCTCAACCCGAAACGTCACCCATTCCTTCTCTCCAGAGATGCTGCCTGGCTCGCTGAGTTACGTTAGCTGTTTGTGTCTATGCGGTTTGTTGTGTCAGGTTTCATGTCTTTTTAGAGTTGTCCTTACCCAGGCAGTAGTCTTCCAGCACACTATTAGGATACCTTAGGATTCTGAGCAGTCAGAAAATGAATCGTTGCAGAGTCCCCAGCCCCTGATCTACTTTTATAGTCACAATATTCACATAGCTGATCTATTAACTTCCGGGTTGAGGACTGAGGGCAGCATAGATCTGCCACGACCTTATTGAATGGTAGGGCAAACCTGAGGGGCCTAGTAGCCTACTCCTGCTCCTATTTTCTTGTGTGTTGTTTCTCCCCCACCAGCAACTCCAATGAGTTTTTCATGGTTCCTTTTTTTTAAATCCTTTTAGCTTCTTTCAATTCTTGGAACCTATTGGTGAGGTATGTTGGTCTGGTACAGTCAGCTTCATTGTCAGCTGTTGTGTGGGACAGTGAGTGGCTGGAGGAGAAAGGTGGATGTGATAGGAAGGTAAAGTGAAAGGATGGACCCTGCAAGGTTCACAATGTGTGGGATGATTATAAACCACAACAGCTAGGAGATTAGTGCTCGTGTGCAATTATATATTCAAGAATAGGATTTTTTTTCCCCCGGGTTGCCAGCAACAATGCTCAGGAGACCAATCATTCATCCCAGCAGATTCCCACTTGAAAGGGAAAGGATTAGTAATAACAACCCAAGGGGAAGTTATGAAATTCTCAGGGAAAGAGGAGGGAAGAATAGGAAACGTGGGTCGTAAAAGCAATTAAGACTGGAACAATAAGCTTTTATTTGCCAAATCTGAAAGCCAATTTCCTAGAAGATCTTCAATGATTTCATGATGAAGTTTGGAATGAAGTTTTGAAGAGGACTAGATTTGTACTGAACAAAAACATGTCTTTATGCACAAAATAAATTCCAATTCAATTTATAGGCAAATATCTTTTGGTATTGTACTTATAAATCTTGATATTTTAGCAAAATTAATGAAGATCAGACTGCTGAGAATTGGGAAGTATTGTCCAAAAAACCTGCAAACGTTTAATTCATTGTCTGCTTTCTTTTCACTGTCTGGAATGCACCATCTCTCCAGAGTGTTGCATATGGGTTGACAGTAAAAAATCTGTCTGTTGGAGCTGTCTCTCATTTTGCAGAAGGCACCTTAGGAACTGACAAGTGAGGCTTCCAAAACAAAAATGTACACACAATGACTTCAATGATGATTGATATCTGGAATGCAATCCCCCCCCCCCCCCCATCCAATTTTAAATGAAATATGTCAATTTTTCCAAAGTTTGATTTTCCAGTAGCCCCAACCAAAATAAATAAAACATATACTGCCGGTGTGTCAACCAATGATGTATGTAGTAAAAGCTTAACAGCATTAATCTTCAAAAGAAATAAAATATACATCTCAAAATTGTCATAACTTCTTCAGCTAAACCTTGTTATTTGAATAAAATGTTTTTTGTTTTTTTTAAATCATTTGTTATTTGCTGCACCTTTGAAAGGTAAATGCTGAACGCACCAGATCTCCAATTGGACTAATAGCCCATCAACACTCGGTCCAAACAGCTGGACTGAGCAGGTTGCTCTCTTCTACTAATGCTCCAGGCAAACAATTAAAGTGACAGACAAGAGGGACACGACTGATCCAATGCAAAACTTCAACAACAGATATGTCAGGGAGATCGTGCTGATTTCTAGACCTGGACCACATGAAAAATAAAAGCAAATAGATTTTGGGAACAGTTCAAAACAAGGGCTTACCAATGCCGCATTCTGAATCCAATTTCTTTGAGGTAACAATGCAATGTTTTGCTTTTGTTTATAAACTTGCCAGTATGTATTTTCAAGTTTCGGTCATATTGACACAAAGTGCACAAGGGTACACTGTATTAAAATGAATAAAGTAGATCTAGCTTCATCATCAAGCACCATCTACTTGCAGGTATAACATGGGTTAATATGCACATTAGGAATTTTCTCTCAAAGCTGCTGGTGGGAGCATTGTTCAGCTAAAATAGACATACAGTACTGCAAGCTTGTGCACATGTACTCATTCCTTTCTATCATCAAACCAAAGTATCATATTACCTGTGTGAAGCCTGCCTGAAACTGATAACAAAGTGTTGATTTACTAGTAGGAAGTCTTGTCTACTGGAAGGTTGATCTTTAACTCTTGCCAGTTTGGAGAAAGCTCAGGGTTCAATTGGCATAGTGCCAATTTGAAGACGATGGTAAATTTAGATTACCTTTCCCACCGAGTTTTAGTGTGGCAACATCTTATACAACAAAGAAATAGCAACATGTTTGGAGGGATATGGACCAAACTAATTTGAGGAAGGGCATTATTGCTGTGGAGGAAGTGCAGCGTAGGCTCACCAGGTTAATTCCCAGGATGGCGGGACTAACGTTTGATGAAAGAATGGGTCGACTGGGCATGTATTCGCTGGAATTTAGGATGAGAGGGGATCTTATAGAAACATATAAAATTCTTAGAGGATTGGACAGGCTAGATGCAGGAAAAATGTTCCCGATGTTGGGAGAGTCCAGAACCAGGGGTCACAGTTTAAGAATAAGGGGTAGGCCATATGGGACTGAGATGAGGAAAAACCTTTTCACCTAGAGAGTTGTGAATCTGTGGAATTCTCTGTCACAGAAGGCAGTGGAGGCCAATTCACTAGATGTTTCCACAAGAGAGTTAGATTTAGCTCTTAGGGCTATGGGAATCAAGGGATATGGGGAATAAGCCGGAACAGAATGCTGATTTTGGATGATGAACCATGATCATATTGAATGGCGGTGCTGGCTCGAAGGGTGGAATGGCCTACTCCAGTATCTATTTTCTATGTTCAGAAAATTAGATAGGTTATGATGATGGCATGCAAACCGCTTCGCTCCATTTCATGTAATGATCATGTAAGGTTGTACCAAAGTAAGATAAATTTAACAGCAAATTCTCTTCATTGCAGCAGAAAATGTGGTAGTAATCAAAGATGCATTAGATGTTTCGCTGAACACCTCCACTCTGTCCGCCTAAACCTACCTGATGTCAGACCGTCCCCCTGATTTATTTTTATCTCTGTATGCCTTGTTGTCACTTTCTCCTAGCTAACAATGATCTAATCTACATTTTCCTGGAACTGCATCCCCTTTGATGTCTCATTTTCACACCTTACACTTTCTTCTCTCTGTGTCTCCCTCTCCCCTCATACTCCACCAATACCACTTTCTGCTGCCAAACCCCTATGCTTCACTGTTTGTTCTGCCATGTTGGAGAAATTTCCACAAATATTAGTTATTGCTCCTACTCCCTGCAAGCAGCTAAATGCACAGATTAATTAAAATCTGACATTCAAAGAGTAAAGAGTCACTTTTCCCACTATTTGTCCACTCAGTTTGAACAACTCTTAAGGAGAAACATATCTAAGGCAAGTAATGCAAGCCTTCCAAATGTTTTTATAACCTTGCTAATTTTAAACTTCTGAGAGGATCTTGGAGTATCAAAGTATATACAACATTTGGCGTTTTACTAGTACAATGATCCACATGTCCACATTTGTTCAACTCTGGTAGCACTCATAAGATATGCTCATTTCATTAGTCTGAAGTCAATAACAACCCAAGTTTAGGTTGTGAATAAACAATAAAAGCTCATGCTATTTTCTAGATCATTCAATAATTCATATATTCTTTACATAAATTACATCAATGGGAATTTAATAAATTTGATGAAGCAGGAAGATAGAATAAAGGGGAAACGACAGACAAACATACACACTCACTGTACAATTCAAAAACTGGTATTTTAACCATTCAAGTATGTATTTGTACCAAAGTGTATCTGCATTTTTGGATACAGTTGGATACTGGATACAGTTTTGGTCTCCTAATTTGAGGAAGGACATCCTTGTAATTCAGGCAGTGCAGCATAGGTTCACGAGATTGATCCCTGGGATGGCGGCACTGTCATATGAGGAAAGATTGAAAAGACTAGGCTTGTATTCACTGGAGTTTAGAAGGATGAGAGGGGACCTTATAGAGACATATAAAATTATAAAAGGACTGGTCAAGCTAGATGCAGGAAAAATGTTCCCAATGTTGGGGGAGTCCAGAACCAGGGCCCATAGTTTTAGAATAAAGGGGAAACCATTTAAAACTGAGGTGAGAAGAAACTTTTTCACCCAGAGAGTTGTGAATTTGTGGAATTCTCTGCCACAGAGGGCAGTGGAGGCCAAATCACAAGATGAATTTAAGAGAGAGTTAGATAGAGCTCTGGGGGCTAGTGGAATCAAGGGATATGGGGAGATGTTGGGCACAGGTTATTGATTGTGGATGATCAGCCATGTCAAAATGAATGGCGGTGCTGGCTCGAAGGGCCGAATGGCCTCCTCCTGCACCTATTTTCTACGTTTCTATGCATTAAACCTTATTCACCCTTGCGATAGATTAGTTGATTTATTTTCTAGATCCCTTTGTAGCTAGACCACTTTTGGTTGTATGTGTAGGTGTCCTGAAGCATTATGTGTATAATTTAGTCTGACCTTTGATATACCAGCACAACAGACACCATTGTTAGTTAAATACATTCCATGTGCAACTCTATTCTTATTATTTGCTTTTTGGAATAGCAACATGAAAGAATCTACAAACACCACATACAAGACTTCCTCTCTGAGGCTTACATTGATGTAATTCATATGCAAGGTTGTTCAGGATAGAGTGTATCATAAGGAGGACTGCGACATGGGTTCTCCTCTGGAACAGCGCAACAGTCATCATTTTCCTGCAGGTTAACATATTGTTCAAGTTGCCAAGGGAAAAGAAGAACTCTGAATATTGATATGACTAAAAAAGCTGTCAATTTGGCAAACAGTACCAGAACATCTGGAGTCACTGAGGACCCGTCAAAATCAGGTGCCATTTGGATCTAATCCTACAAGTTACACTTCCCCTCAGAGATATGCAGGTAACTGATCCAAAGCCAGTGCAGCTGCTTCCAGCCTTGGCTCCTCTCCTCCTTAGTGGTCGTATCATTCAATCTCATGGTCCTTTACTGACATCATCACTGGAACCGATGCAATATAGACAATAAACAATAGGTGTTTATTTTCAGCTTGTGGATATACCTTGGCTTGGTATCCCTTCAGTACTCCATGGTTGCTGTTATCAAACAGTTTGGTGTGTTTGTTGAGTACTATGTCCATGGCATCTTGCAAACTGTGCATACTACTCGGTGGGCTCAATCTTGACTCTGGCGTGTTCTGGCTGGCTAGATTTGACAACAATCCACGGTACTTCCTTAACCAGTCTCTTCCCATTAGGCTTGCACCTTTCTTTACTACCACTAGGGTCAGCGTTTCTGGCTTACTGTGAGGTTCGAGCTGTACCTGTACCGCTGCTTATCCGTAGATGTCAACCTTCTCCCCAGTGTAGGACTTCAGCTTGATGCTACTGGGATCTAGTCTAGGGTCTTGACTGAGTTTGCTGAAGACTTCTTCTGGTACGATAGTCCATGGACTTCCAGTGTCAACTTTAAGTTGCACCTCACTGCCGTTCACTATCAAAGTGGCTGTATACGGGTCAGAGTTCGTCAACTTGTTGATCGATTCATCGTCCAAGTGGCTCATTGTTTCCACTGATGAATTCGAAGCTGCCTCCTCCAAGTGGTTTGCTTTTTTCTGAGATTGTCCTCTCCTCCGCTGGTAGGCTCTAACAGCCTCACACTGACTCTTAGTGTGGCCCATTCCCAAACACCTGAAGCATCTACCCTCGAAATTTGCACATCGCTGGCTCGTGGCTGCCACCTCATCTCCAGCATTTCTTAGAGTAGTGACCCTTGTCTTTGGTTGTCCTTTGTTGACTACTTGTCTTCTGCTGTTCAGACGCCTTCCTTTGAAGCTGATTGACGGAGGTAGTATCCTCTTGAGGCCTTCCGATCTTCTGGATCTGCTCTACATCTTGTTTGGCAACCATCGCTGTCGCAATATTGACTGCGTTCTCAAAGGTTAATTTTAGTGTAGCCAACAGTTTCCGCTGGATGTTCACATCTGCACATCCTACCACCAATCTGTCTCTCAGCATATTCTACAGTTCCTTGAAATTACACCCATCACTTAACTGTCGAAACTTTGCTAGGAACTGAGGGATTGTTTCATTTGCTTGTGTGCAGGTATAGAATCGATACCTTTGGCCTATTTCTGTTGGTTTTGGCGAGAAATGAGCAATTAAAGCATCCTTACATTCCTGATACGTTTTACTTGCGGGCTTAGCTGTCTGCAGCAATGCTCGAAGGGTGTGGTAACCCTTGCTTCCTAAACCTGTAAGGAACAATGCTCTTTTCTTCTCTTCTGACGTGATATCGTTTGAAGTGAACCAAGCTAAGACTTCAGTCCATTCCTCAAAAGTATAAGCAAATTGTAACTGGGGCCCATTCCCAATGATTGGATTAGCCATGGTTACACTATTAATACTCGGTTTCACAACAACACTATTTAAACGTTATCACCGTCGCTGGTCTGCTCTCGGATACTCGGATACTCGGCTTCTCATAGTCGGTGGCGGTTGCTGGTGACAAAATGGCGGCGGCTGGGCTGCACGACACCTACGTCTGGTGGCTTAGATATTACTGGCAAGCGAACACGATTGATGTTCTGCTGGCTATAGCTGCCTCTATGAGCTGCGCTGCACGGCTACAGCACAGCTTGTATGGTAGGTTGCATCGAGGGGTTGACGTGCACTCGGCGATCGTGCGTTCCATGTTTTCCAATTACATACCGCGACATTAACTTCATGTTCGGTCGTGCGAAAACTTCTATGGTCTGCGCATATGTACAATCGTGCAAGTCATTTCATATCAATCTGTTCCTGTTAGAGGAATCCCATCCTCGTCACCAAATTGTTATGTCTTTGTGCTGTAATCGGACTATGAATAAAACTCGGAACACACGTATTTAAACGTGCCTTGGTCATGTTATCGCCATCTTAGACAATAGACAATAGACAATAGACAATAGGTGCAGGAGTAGGCCATTCAGCCCTTCGAGCCAGCACCGCCATTCAATGCGATCATGGCTGATCACTCTCAATCAGTACCCCGTTCCTGCCTTCTCCCCATACCCCCTCACTCCGCTATCCTTAAGAGCTCTATCCAGCTCTCTCTTGAAAGCATCCAACGAACTGGCCTCCACTGCCTTCTGAGGCAGAGAATTCCACACCTTCACCACTCTCTGACTGAAAAAGTTCTTCCTCATCTCCGTTCTAAATGGCCTACCCCTTATTCTTAAACTGTGGCCCCTTGTTCTGGACTCCCCCAACATTGGGAACATGTTTCCTGCCTCTAATGTGTCCAATCCCCTAATTATCTTATATGTTTCAATAAGATCCCCCCTCATCCTTCTAAATTCCAGTGTATACAAGCCCAATCGCTCCAGCCTTTCAACATACGACAGTCCCGCCATTCCGGGAATTAACCTAGTGAACCTACGCTGCACGCCCTCCATAGCAAGAATATCCTTCCTCAAATTTGGAGACCAAAACTGCACACAGTACTCCAGGTGCGGTCTCACCAGGGCCCGGTACAACTGTAGAAGGACCTCTTTGCTCCTATACTCAACTCCTCTTGTTACGAAGGCCAACATTCCATTGGCTTTCTTCACTGCCTGCTGTACCTGCATGCTTCCTTTCATTGACTGATGCACTAGGACACCCAGATCTCGTTGAACTCCCCCTCCTCCTAACTTGACACCATTCAGATAATAATCTGCCTTTCTATTCTTACTTCCAAAGTGAATAACCTCACACTTATCTACATTAAACTGCATCTGCCATGTATCCGCCCACTCACACAACCTGTCCAAGTCACCCTGCAGCCTTATTGCATCTTCCTCACAATTCACACTACCCCCCAGCTTAGTATCATCTGCAAATTTGCTAATGGTACTTTTAATCCCTTCGTCTAAGTCATTAATGTAATATCGTAAATATCTCTGCGCATACGTACAATCGTGCAAGTCATTTCATATTAAATCGTTCTCATACACAACACTTACTATCTGAGAGCTCCCACAGCCGTGGGGGAAGATTACTGAAGTACTCATGGTTTAGAGCCGATAAAGCCGACAGTCTTTTCTTTGGGAAGCACTGTAGAAATTTGGAGGCAAGATCTTCAGCATGGGGCACATAATCTAGTCTGAAATGTAAGAATGCAAAAGAACATTAGAAGAATGTCAACCAATACAATGGTTTCTCTGAAAATGGAACTAACTGTGGACACTACAAAGTTTACAAGAAATTAAAACACAAATGAAGTGCAGTGCAAATATTACTTATGTATAAAAAATATATATTTAGACAAGTAAAAATGTCGTAATATTAAGTTATCAAAGCACCTCAAAAGCATAAATTATATTACTGTATCTTAAAAGTACCAAAACCTGCAGGGACAAATGCAGCTCCCTAACTTCCAACAGTATTTTGTATATTAATCAATCCGGAAAAGTTTGTTAGAAGACAAAATACATATTTTTTTACAAGCAATAAAAAAACCCTAATAATGAATTTGACTGATTTGTATCATTTTTAAGCTAGTTTATAAAATAAGGCTATTAGGGAAAATCTCACATGGTAAAAAAGCAGTTCTGTTTTTAAACTTGACATCAAAATAAATTACCTCACAATCCTAGAAAGGTAACATCAAGTACAGAGGTAGTTCACAGGACATTGTTTTCACTTTGGCCACCTATCTGCACTTTAAAGCAGAATCCTGAATTTCTACATATTCCCACATTCCCCTTGCCAATCAGTGCTCCTCCCTGGATTTATTTTCCTCCATGTGTTTACACGCCCTGCAATCTACCCCAATCCTTTGATAATATCTGTACATGTTCCAAATTGTGAGAACGTGTTTTTTTCCACATGAAAGAGACTTTGTTGCAGACTGTTGGAATTTTATCTATGGCTAGGTTCAAAAACAGCCGCATCTACAAAATCCATAAATTTTCAATCAGCAACATGCCAAAAAGTCTTTTCCAGTGCTAACCGACAGCCGAGGCTTCAAAGCTATAGAACTGAGCAATTGTGATACTTGACACTATTTCCTTGTACTCTTCGCCTTTATAATCCCTAATAAAGTTTTATTTAAGATTGGCTGCAAATTTTTCACATGAATGTTCCTACAAATGGAATGCCAAACGGAAAATGTCAGTAAACGTCAAAACGAAGGTGAGATGAATTTAATCAGCCGAAACAATCTTTATCTTGTCATCAGTTATATTAATTATACTAAGGCAGAAGCAAATTATGGTTTGTTGGCTCCATGCTTATAGATTTAGGTATGATCCATATTACCTTTAGTTTAAGTCTTCTATCTATCTATCTATCTATCTATCTATCTATCTATCTATCTATCTATCTATCTATCTATCTATCTATCTATCTATCTATCTATCTATCTATCTATCTATCTATCTATCTATCTATCTATCTATCTATCTATCTATCTATCTATCTATCTATCTATCTATCTATCTATCTATCTATCTATCTATCTATCTATCTATCTATCTATCTATCTATCTATCTATCTATCTATCTATCTATCTATCTATCTATCTATCTATCTATCTATCTATCTATCTATCTATCTATCTATCTATCTATCTATCTATCTATCTATCTATCTATCTATCTATCTATCTATCTATCTATCTATCTATCTATCTATCTATCTATCTATCTATCTATCTATCTATCTATCTATCTATCTATCTATCTATCTATCTATCTATCTATCTATCTATCTATCTATCTATCTATCTATCTATCTATCTATCTATCTATCTATCTATCTATCTATCTATCTATCTATCTATCTATCTATCTATCTATCTATCTATCTATCTATCTATCTATCTATCTATCTATCTATCTATCTATCTATCTATCTATCTATCTATCTATCTATCTATCTATCTATCTATCTATCTATCTATCTATCTATCTATCTATCTATCTATCTATCTATCTATCTATCTATCTATCTATCTATCTATCTATCTATCTATCTATCTATCTATCTATCTATCTATCTATCTATCTATCTATCTATCTATCTATCTATCTATCTATCTATCTATCTATCTATCTATCTATCTATCTATCTATCTATCTATCTATCTATCTATCTATCTATCTATCTATCTATCTATCTATCTATCTATCTATCTATCTATCTATCTATCTATCTATCTATCTATCTATCTATCTATCTATCTATCTATCTATCTATCTATCTATCTATCTATCTATCTATCTATCTATCTATCTATCTATCTATCTATCTATCTATCTATCTATCTATCTATCTATCTATCTATCTATCTATCTATCTATCTATCTATCTATCTATCTATCTATCTATCTATCTATCTATCTATCTATCTCAGATCTTGTGAATATATATATATATATTTTTTGGGTTTGACCTGAATATATCGTATATTTATACGTAACAGCGATTGCAGCAAAACGGCGGACCCATAGCACGACGGTTTTCGCACCGCCTCAATCGCCAATCTCGCGCTCGCTCGGCCGTGATATTTTCATTTAATTTGGTCGCGTGTTTTTTAAGTTACAGAGGTTTTAAAGCGCTGCCCCCCCCTTTTTCAGGGGGGCGCTGCGGTGCAGATTTAGTTTTCAGCTTGTGGCTTGTGACGGCTACATTTGTTTCGAAAAGTTTCCAGAAAAGGATTTAGTTTTCAGCTTGTGACGTCTACATTGTTTCGAAAAGCTTCCAGAAAAGCACTGATTGTTTTGTTATTGCAAGTCAAGTCAAGTCAAGTCAATTAAAAACAACCCATGTTGACCAAAGTGCTGCACATCTCATTAGGAAAAAAAAAAAAAAAGAAGGTTATAGTGGTCACTTGACATACACAGATCAGGAGGACGGGCCCAACGGGCACACTTGGAGAGTAAGAGTGGGGCTGGGGGAGGAGAGAATGGGGGGTGTGGGGACGGGCCCAACGGGCCCGCTTTGAACGGGCACACTTAGTTTTCAGCTTGTGACGGCTACATTGTTTCGAAAGGTTTCCAGAAAAGCACTGATTGTTTTGTTATTGCAAGTCAAGTCAAGTCAATTATATTTGTATAGCACATTTAAAAACAACCCATGTTGACCAAAGTGCTGCACATCTGATTAGGAAAAAAAAAAAAAAGAAGGTTATAGTGGTCACTTGACATACACAGATCAGGAGGACGGGCCCAACGGGCACACTTGGAGAGTAAGAGTGGGGCTGGGGGAGGAGAGAATGGGGGGTGTGGGGACGGGCCCAACGGGCCCGCTTTGAACGGGCACACTTGTTCTATTATAATACTAAAACTCAGATCTTGTGAATATCTATCTATATACTATTAAAACTCCCCTCCCCTCCCCCCCTCCCTCCCCCCTCCCTCCAACTTCCCCCCTCCCCTCCCACCCCTTCCCCCCTCCCCTCCCACCCCTTCCCCCCTCCCCTCCCCCCCCGTCCATCCCCCTCCCCTCCTCCCTCCCTCCCCCCTGCCTCCCAGTTACAATGGAAACCCTACGGGGACGGGCCCAACGGGGAAAGAGGGGTACTGGGAAAAGGGGAGGTCCCCCTCCCTCCCCCTTCCCCCCTCCTTCCCCCCTCCCTCCCCCCCTACCCCCCTCCCTCCCCTCTCCCTCCCCCCTTCCCCCCTCCCCCCTCCCCTCCCCCTCCCCTCCTCCCTCCACACCTCCCTCCTCCCCCTTCCCTCCCTCCCCTCCTCCCGGTTACAATGGAAACCTTACGAGGACGGGCCCAACGGGGAAAGAGGGGTACTGGGAAAAGTGGAGGTACCCCTCCCTCCCCCTTCCCCCCTCCCCCCTACCGCTCTCCCTCCCCCCTCCCCCCTTCCCCCCTCCCCCACTCCCCTCCCCCTCCCCCCTATCCCCCTCCCTCCCCTATCCCTCCCCTTCCCCACCCCTCCCCTCCCTCCCCTCCCTCCCCCTCCCCTCCTCCCTCCACACCTCCCTCCCCCTTCCCTCCCTCCCCTCCTCCCGGTTACAATGGAATCCCTATGAGGACGGGCCCAACGGGGAAAGAGGGGTACTGGGAAAAGGAGAGGTCCCCCTCCTTCCCTCCCCTCCCCCCTCCCTCCCCCTCCCCCCCTACCCCTCTCCCTCCCCCATCTCCTCCCTTCCCCCTCCCCTCCCCCCTCCCTCCCCCTCCCCTCCTCCATCCACACCTCCCTCCTCCCTCCCTCCCCCTTCCCTCCCTCCCCTCCTCCCGGTTACAATGGAAACCCTACGAGGACGGGCCCAATGGGGAAAGAGGGGTACTGGGAAAAGTGGAGGTCCCCCTCCCTCCCCCCTTCCCCCCTCCCCCCCTACCCCTCTCCCTCCCCCCCTACCCCTCTCCCTCCCCCCTCCTTCCCCCCTCCCCCACTCCCCTCCCCTCCCCCCCTCCCTCCCCTCTCCCTCCCCTTCCCCACCCCTCCCCTCCCTCCCCCTCCCCTCCTCCCTCCACACCTCCCTCCTACCTCCCTCCCCCTTCCCTCCCTCCCCTCCTCCCGGTTACAATGGAAACCCTACGAGGATGGGCCCAACGGGGAAAGAGGGGTACTGGGAAAAGTGGAGGTCCCACTCCCTCCCCCCTTCCCCCCTCCCCCCTACCCCTCTCCCTCCCCCCTCCCCCCCTTTCCCCCTCCCCCACTCCCCTCCCCTCCCCCTCCCTCCCCCTCCCCTCCTCCCTCCACACCTCCCTCCTACCTCCCTCCCCCTTCCCTCCCTCCCCTCCTCCTGGTTACAATGGAAACCCTACTAGGACGGGCCCAACGGGGAAAGAGGGGTACTGGGAAAAGGGGAGGTCCCCCTCCCTCCCCCCTTCTCGCCTCCCCTCCCCCCTCCCTCCCCCTCCCCCCTACCCCTCTCCCTCCCCCCTCCCCTCCTTTTCCCCTCCCCTCCCCCCCTCCCTCCCCCTCCCCTCCTCCATCCACACCTCCCTCCTCCCTCCCTCCCCCTTCCCTCCCTCCCCTCCTCCCGGTTACAATGAAAACCCTATGAGGACGGGCCCAACGGGGAAAGAGGGGTACTGGGAAAAGGGGAGGTCCCCCTCCCTCCCCCCTTCCCCCTCCCCTCCCTCCCCCTCCCTCCCCCCTCCCTCCCCCTCACCCCCCCTCTCCCTCCCCCCCTCCCCTCCCCCCCTCCCTCCCCCTCCCCTCCCCCCTCCCTCCCCCTCCCCTCCTCCCTCCACACCTCCCTCCTCCCTCCCTCCCCCTCCCTCCCCTTCCCTCCCTCCCCTCCTCCCGGTTACAATGGAAACCCTACGAGGACGGGCCCAACGGGGAAAGAGGGGTACTGGGAAAAGGTCCCCCTTCCTCCCCCCCTCCCCTCCCCCTCCCTCCCCCTCCCTCCCCCCCTACCCCCTCCCTCCCCCTCCCCTCCCCTCCCTCCCCCCTCCCCTCCCCTCCCTCCCCCCTCCCTCCTCCCTACCCTCTCCCTCCCTCCCCTCTCCCTCCCCCATCCCCCCCTTCCCCCCTCCCATCCCCCCTCCCTCCCCCTCCCCTCCTCCCTCCCTCCCCCTTCCCTCCCCCCACCCTCCCCCTTCCGTCCCCCCACCCTCCCCCTTCCCTCCCCCCCCCACTCCCCTCCCCCCCCACTCCCCTCCCAGTTACAATGGAAACCCTTCGAGGACGGGCCCAACGGGCACACTTGTGCTAGTATATATATATATATTTTGGGTTTGACCTGAATATATCGTATATTTATACGTAACAGCGATTGCAGCAAAACGGCGGACCGTAGCACGACGATTTTCGCACCGCCTCAATCGCCAATCTCGCGCTCGCTCGGCCGTGATATTTTCATTTAATTTGGTCGCGTGTTTTTTAAGTTACAGAGGTTTTAAAGCGCTGCCCCCCCCTTTTTCAGGGGGGCGCTGCGGTGCAGATTTAGTTTTCAGCTTGTGGCTTGTGACGGCTACATTTGTTTCCAAAAGTTTCCAGAAAAGGATTTAGTTTTCAGCTTGTGACGGCTACATTGTTTCGAAAAGTTTCCAAGTAGTCTTTTTTGTTATTGCAAGTCAAGTCAAGTCAGTTTTATTTGTATAGCACATTTAAAAACAACCCACGTTGACCAAAGTGCTGCACATCTGATTAGGAAGAAAAAAAAAAAGACAGTTATAGTGGTCACTTGACAGACACAGATCAGGAGGACGGGCCCAACGGGCACACTTGGAGAGTAAGAGTGTGGGGTCGGGCCCAACGGGCCCGCTTTGAACGGGCACACATGTTCTAGTATATACTATTAAAACTCAGATCTTGTATGTTTGTATATATATGTCACTGATTCCGGCTGATTTCGGCAAAACGGTGAACCGTACCGCCACGGTTTTTGTACCGCCGTAATCACCACGCGGTTCGCTGCTGGAAAATGATGTTTTTATTTAATTCGGTCGCATATTTTTTAAGTTACAGAGGTTTTAAAGCGATGCCCCCCCCCATTATTTAAGTTTCTATAGGGGGCGCTGCGGTGCGGCTGTGCTCAGTACGCATGCGCGGCATCTCCTCACTTGTACATATATTTCACTGATTCGGCTGATTACGGCAAAACGATAAACCGTGGCGCAACAATTTTTGCGCCGCCTAATCACACCGCTGGACGCTTGCCGAAAATGATTTTTTTATTTTATTCGGTCGTTTATTTTTTAAGTTACAGAGGTTTAAAAGTCAAAATATTTTTTCTCTCAGTTATTTCCGTTGATTTCGGCAAAAACGGTGAACAGTAGCGGAACGATTTTTGCACCGCCTTAATCACCACGCTGAACGCTGCTGGAAAATGATTTTTTTATTTGATTCGGACTCGTATTTTTTAAGTTACAGAGGTTTTAGTAAAACAAAAATTAAAAAAGCCGTTTCTTCAATTGCCTTCAGCGTGTGACGTCAAAAAACTCGCCCAAGCCCCCTCCTGCTGATTTATTGAAGGCTTTCAGCGTGACACCTCTCCTCTCTCTCCTTGCTTCTCTCCTCTCTCACAAAATGATGCTGAGAGTGTGTCTGGGGGAGAGAAAATGGGGGGGGACTGAGAATGGGGACTGGGGACTGGGACTCCGCCCAAGGGGAGGGTGTGGGGAGAGTAAGAGTGGGGCTGGGGGAGGAGAAAATGGGGGGTGTGGGGACACTTGTTCTAGTATATATATAAATATATATATAAATATATATATATATATATATATATATATATATATATATATATAGACAGATTTCTGATAACTAAAGCTGCACTATGTGAAAATAAACTGATTTGCAGTTGCCTATCATTGGATAAAATGTTGACTCTATTAATTCCTGTTTTGGGGATTCTTGGTTGGAATCACTAATCTAATGAAGAAGAGTTTTTTTTGGTTTGCATGTATGGATGCTCATGTGCATATGCATTTTTGCACCTTTCCTCGCTCTACAAGGTTTCGGATCGGGACCCTTCTTCAGCCAGTCTGAAGGAAATTCCCGACCCAATAAGTCACCTTCGAGTCTGAAGAAGAGTCCCGATCTGAAACGTCACCTATCCATGTTCTCCAGGGATGCCGTCTGACCCACTGAGTTACTCCAGTAGTTTGTGTCGCTCACTGGTAAGTGTCAGTTTCCTGAATGTTGGCAGATTGTTGACAAAGAAATGGAAAAAGTCACTAATTTTCCCCTTCCTGACTCAGAGGATAAAAAGAATAACCAGAATACCTCAAATGTGGCCTGACAAGTATTACCTGGGATATAAACTTAACTTGTTGATATGCTGCTTACCAGATCAACCAGATGAACCCTCAGAGTCCTGTACAATATGAGGATTAGAAAAAAACCCCAAAGTTTATCAATGTTTCTAGTGATAACTGCAAAGAAATATAAAGCTGTGTGAGATTTGAACTCGCAAAGGAAGAACATCAACTTCTAGGAACCAGCAGCATAGCTCAGCTGAATTCCAATGTAAAATAAATTGCAGTGTCTAATTAGAATAAGTTACCATATAGCTGTCTTTCAAATTAAATCACCAAGAGCATTTCTGTGTTCCCTTGAGCTGATGAAAGATCAAATGATTAAAAAACCCCAAAACTGTTGGCTAGTGGTCAGAATCTAGAAATGAAAAGAAAATCTTTTCCTTCTAATGCCCTTGAAGGGATTTCAACAAGCCAATTACCCATGACTAACATCAAGTGTCAAGTATTGCTATTGATAGCATCTGCACTGTGTGCAAGATCGACCTCTTCCCTGTCCTTCTGCTATCACAAATGTGGTGCCAGGAACATTCCTTACCACTCATTTCTTTGAAGATTCTCTTTAACATTCTAGTTGGGCTCGAGCCTTTCTAATGATCTTGGAAAAGAAGGTAAAATGACAGCAGCACAAAACATGAGCTTCTGTTCAGACAGCCAGTTGCATTGGACTTTTCCCCAAATTTACTCTTTTGCAACTCTACGCTGAGGTTTGAAATGGTAGCTAAAGTACATGAGTATCAGCCATCACATGCACTCCATGCCCATTACAGCCAACGGCACCAAATTTTGCCAGGCAAGCACAACCAAAGGCATGGCATGTGTTTATTATAAATGACAAATTTCTCACCATTTTTGTCAGACGTATTATCTGTAAAATGTCATAAATCTATCATTTCTAACATTGTGTCACCTGCCATGACTACATATGCCATTGTTTCTTGGGTGTGATGGTTAATACACACCACACAACTAATTATTGCAATATATCATATCTAATTATCATTAATGTACATATATACAACATATATTTAATTATAACCAAATTCCATTTCAACTATTAGTTGTGTGATATATTTTAATTTGGTGACACACATAAGACATAGGAGCAGAATTAGTCCATTCGGCCCATTGTGTTTGCTCTATTAGATCGTGTCTGATCTATTTTTCCCTCTCAACCCCATTCTCCTGCCTTCTCCTTGTAACCTTTGTCTCCCTTATTAATCAAGAACCTGTCAATCTCCGCTTTAAAAATACCCAATGACTTGTCCTCCACTGCTGTCCATGGCAATGAATTCCACAGATTCACCACCCTCTGGCTAAAGAAATTCCTCTTTTTCTCCATTCTAAAGGTATGTCCTTTTATGCTGAGGCTGTGACCTCTGGTCCTAGGCTCTCCCACTACTGGAAACATCCTCCCCACATCAACTCTGTCTAGGCCTTTCATTATTCAGATACAAGAAGATTGCTTCGGTTATTAGATATAACAATAAATATTTTCAATCTTTGAGAATTTCAATACGGGCCAGACGTAGGGAAATAGAACTAGCTCCGTTACGCAACTTGATGGGCAAGGACAAGTGGGAGCGAAGTACCTGTATCTATGCTGTATAGCTCTGTGATTCTATGACTCCACAGTTCTTTTCTCATTTAAATTTAAGTAGTAATTTACTTGGTTATTTGAATTTTTGAAAAATGTCGATGAGTTCATTTGACTTCGTCAAAAGTCTGCTCGAGCAGTGAAAGAAAAATTCTTCTTCCAACTGATGTAAATGTCAGTTCTTGCCACTATTGTTGGCCTACCTTGCACAGTTACAGTTTTGGATCTAACCAGTGAATTGACTTAATTTCACTTTGAAGATGGATTGCCATCAGGCGGGTCTCAACTAGTTACCATCTCACAAGTCTTTCCTCGCCACTGCAACAGTAACGAGGGGCAGTTACTTTGTGATCAAGCTCAGGCTCTGTGTAACTTAGCAAATATCTCCAAAGCTGATAACAAAAAGTAAGAGGATAGAAACCTCAGTTCTGCAGAAACAGCAAAAATCTTTCAGAACTAATACAACAATAAGACACAAAAAAATCAGCAGAATATCTATTCAATCTGGTCTAGTGTAATAAAATTAAAGTTTATACTAATTACAGGTAATTTGTAGAAGCTAAATCAGTCCAAATAGAAGAAACTGTTCAAACTGGGTAACTGGGAATTGGCAGAAGGAAATTCACATTTTCATTGAAAATTTGGAAAGTAATTTGTACGAATAAAATGTTTGTAGATAACACCAAAATTGGTGGAGTTTAATCCGTGCAAGTGCGATGTGTTGCACTTTAAGAAGTTGAATGTGAACATCAAGTACATAGTTAATGGCAAGACTATTAACTGCAATAATGTACAGAGGAATCTTGAGGTCCAATTCCATAGTTCTGTGAAAGTGGTAACACAAGTAGATAGAGTGGTAAAGAAAGCATATGGTACACATGCCTTTATCAGTCAGGGCAGTGAGTACAAGGGTCAAGAAGTCGTTGTTGTAGAGCAGAGGGTTCTAGGAGTGCAGGTGCATGGTTCCTTGAAGGTCAAGTCGCAGGTAGATAAGGTGGTCAAAAAGGCTTTTGGCACATTGGTCTTCATCAGTCAGAGTATTGAGTAATGAAGTTGGGAGGTCATTTTGCAGTTGTATAAGATGTTGGTGAGACCGCATTTAGAAATATTGTGTTCAGTTCTGGGCACCATGTTATAGGAAAGATATTGTCAAGCTTGAAAGGGTTCAGAAAAGAATTACGAGAATATTGCCAGAACTAGAGGGTGTGAGCTATAGGGAGAGGTTGAGAAGGCTGGGTCTCTATTCCTTGGAACGCAGGAGGATGAGGGGTGATCTTATAGAGGTGTATAAAATCATATGAGGAATAGATCGGGTAGATACACAGAGTTTTTTGCCCAGAGTAGGGGAATTGAGGACCAGAGGACATAGATTCAAGGTGAAGGGGAAAAGATTTAATAGGAATCTGAGGGGTAATTTTTTCACACAAAGGGTGGTGGGTGTATGGAACAAGCTGCCAGATGAGGTAGTTGAGGCTGGGACTAACCCAAACATTTAAGAAACAGTCAGACAGGTATATGAATAGGACAGGTTTGGAGGGATATGGACCAAGCGCAGGCAGGTGGGACCAGTGTAGCTGAGACCTGTTAGCCGGTGTGGGGAAGTTTGGCCGGAGGGCCTGGTTCCACACTGTATCACTCCATGACTCGATGGAGTCATGTTACAGCTTCATAAAACATTGGGTAGGCCGCATTTGGAGTATTGTGTGCAGCTCTGGTCACCCCATTACAAGGATGATGTGAAGGCTTTGGTAGGGAGCGCAGAAGAGGTTTACCAGGACGTTGCCTGGATTAGAGGGCATTAGAAGAGGTTGGACAAACTTGATTGTTTTCTCTGAAGTGTTGGAGGTTGAGGAGAGACCTAATAGAGATATATATAAAATTAAGAGAGGCATTGACAAGATAGACAGTCAGAACCATTTCCCCCCTGGTTGGAATGTCAAAGACTAGAGGGTATATCTTGAAGGTGAGAGGACAAAGGAGATGCTTGGGTCATTTTTTTCACAGACACACACTCTGCACTTTTAAGCAGTGGATGCAAATGAGATAGTGGCATTTCGAAGGCTTTTAGATAGGCACACGGATGTGCAGGGAATGAAGGACGTGCAGGCCCAGGCATCATATTCAGCATGGATAGTGACTGAAGAGCTAGTTCCTGTACTATATTGTTCTTGTACTTAGAGTGTCGGTGGTTAAGGGATGACAGCATAATGATATGTAATATTATAAGGGGTATAGATAAGGTGGATGGTCACAACGTTTTTTTTCCAGCGTAGGGGGCTCTAGAACTAGAGGGCATAGATTTAAAGTGAGGGGAGAAAGAGTTAAAAGGGAGACGATGGGTACATTTTTCAGAGGATGGTGGGTGTATGGAATGAGCTGCCAGAGGAAGTGGTAAAGCCCCAACAATGATTAAAAGGCATTTAGACAGATACATGGATAGGAAAGGTTTGGACTAAATGGAGATAAGGGCTGAGCTCAGATGGCTATTTCAATCCGCATGGATGATTTAGGCCATGAAACCAGTTTCCACACTGTATAATTTTCTGATTCTCTTCCTCAAGGCGTGTTGGAAGCAAATTCCTTGAATATTTTTAAGATAGGGATAGATAGATTCTTGATAAGCAAGGAAGGTGAATGTGGAGGAAGGAACTGCAGATGCTGGTTTAAACTGAAGATAGACTGAAGTTAGAGTTAGCTGCAGGACAGGCAGCATCTCTGGAGAGAAGGAATGGGTGACGTTTCGGATCGAGACCCTTCCTGAATGGTTACTGGGAATGGTGGAATGCAGAGCTGAAGTTGCAATCAGTTCAGGCAGGTCTTATTGATTGAGTGGCTGAGTCCTGCTCCGACTGTAATTCATATGTTCATAAGTTAACACACGAGTCTCTATTTCAATTAATCATTCACTTTTAGTCTCATTATATGACACTCTCATTATAATGATATCTCGTTATATGACACTCTGAAAGTGATATTTTCAGATAAAACACATCTAAAAAGTATCGCCATCGGTAAGAAGGAACAGGAGCCTGAAAACAGTAATCTCCAGGTTTAAGAGCAGCTGCTTCCCTACAACCATCAGGCGATTAAACACAACAACCTCCAAATAGGCTCCAAACTATATGGACTTGGGGATATTATTTTTTTGCGTTATTATTGTCTATCTACTTGTCTGTTTTTCAAATATATACACTTAACTTTTTTTGCCGTTGTTTATTACAGGTTTTACAGAGTACTATGTTTACATTTGTGTGCCGCTGCTGTAAGTAAGGATTTAGTTGTTCCGTTTTGGGACATATGACAATAAAACACTCTTGACTCATAAAGAGTATGAAGCATTTGCCATGGGTTACCCGCAGAACCTGGTTATTTTGACTGATAATCCATAAGAAAGGACACACTAACTGCTGAATTGTGAAGCAGAAATGCCACTGTGTGGCAATGTAGGTATCTAAAGAATAATCTTCACTTTGAACTTTCATTTACATTTAGCCAGGCAGTAACAGCTATTAAGAAATTGCTTTCCTTTCCCTACCAATTCTACCAATATTTCGGTGAGCAGATACAAACTTAGTTATCTTCACTTTTTGATTTCTCAATGCTGTAACTAGTCATAAGAATATAAAAGCAAAGCAGAAGAATTAAACTGAGAACACTGAAGTGCAAATGCTGAAAGTCTGAAATAAAGATGGAAAATGCTGCTAACACTCAGCAGACCAAGCAGCGTCTGTGGTGAGAGAAATGGTTAATATTTCAGGTCCATGGCTTTTCATCAGAAGTAATCCTCCCCCTTCTGTCATGGGGTAGACTGAGACTGACTCCCCCCCTATATTTTGCACATTCCCCAACATCCCCCGAGCGTTTCCACTTGTCACTTTAATTTCATGCTTCATGTATTTTGTGTTTTGTGTATTCTGTGTTTTTATGACTTGGCAGATCAATTTCCCTCCTGGGATAAATAAAGTTCTATCGTATCGTATCATATCGTAAAACTAGCACTTCAAGGTGTTCAAGTAATGATTTTTTTTTCAACTATTTAAATCCATTAAATTGTTCAAAGTCCTTTGACAGCTGTCGACAGCCAAAAGGCCATCAGGGTATTCAGGGTATTGGATACCAGGATATGTCTCCTGAGGCCTAGTTGTCACTCATACTATTCCACCCCTATTCCATAACTACAGCTGCAGGGCCTCCACAATGACTGGTTATACGAGATATAAGGGCGGCACGATGGCGCATCGGTAGAGTTGCTGCCTTACAGCGAATGCAGCGCTGGAGACTCAGGTTCGATCCTGACTACGGGCGCCGCCTGTACGGCGTTTGTACGTTCTCCCCGTGACCTGCGTGGGTTTTCTCCGAAATCTTCGGTTTCCTCCCACACTCCAAAGACGTGCAGGTATGTAGGTTAATTGGCTGGACAAATGTAAAAATTGTCCCTAGTGGGTGTAGGATAGTGTTAATGTGCAGGGATCGCTGGGCGGCGCGTACCCGGTGGGCCGAAGGGCCTGTTTCTGCGCTGTATCTCTAAATCTAAAAAAAAAAATCACTGAAAGTGAGTGAAGCCACAGGAAAAGCCCCAAAAAATTATTGATCCAGCCTCATGTTGTTCCATTTGCAACTTGCGGAGCTAGTGACATTTTGCAATAATTTGTAAATATCTCCTCCTTCCTCCTCAAAGTAAAAATGAAGAAAGATTGTGTTTTAACTTCTGTTTGTGGCTGCAGCCATTTTCTCGGCAGAAATCCCAAAGAAATTCCACAAATGCTTACATCTGCAAAATTATTGCACATTTCCTCCTTAGGCAATACAGGAGATTTCCTAACAAAGCTGTTTTATTTTCACCATGGCAACAAGCTCTTCCTGCATGTTCAGTATCTTTAAATTGAACACACATCACGTAATGTTATGTTGAAGAACTGATTTGTGATTTTAATCTTTAGTGGTGATTAAATCATAATTAATTACAATTTACGAAAAAAAACACATTTGAATAAAAATGCAGCTTCAAATCACAAGGCAGATGATGACACCAAGACGGATCATGACTCATTTGAACGGCAGCCTGATCTGAACACCACTACATCACATATTCAAGTTTAATGGTGAACAACTTAAAGGCCAAAAACTGAAGACTGTGCATTATATCAAAAGCTACTTCAAGGTTCGATTTTTCTGCTTTGATTCCTCCTGCATAAATGGAATAAATCTTGTTTCTAGCCTCAATTGATTTAAAGCTTTTGTCACAAGTCTTGAAAATGTGTAAATTCTGAGACAGGCTAAACTATTTTCAGGAATTATTACTCCCCTCTGGACTGGGTGAACATGCATCCATTCCTCCATTCTGAAAAGCAGGTCACAAGCCAGAGATCTCCGTACGAAGTCTGTTGTGTTGTCCTGTGAATCATGAAGGTCACTTAGAAAACTACCAGAATTAAATATAATTCAGTCTACTACGGCTTCAAATAGAAATTCCACTTCTCCAATTCTACTGAAATCTCATATAATTAAGTACTTATTTAAATCCTACAAGAGAATGATTCAAATTAGAAACAGGAAATTTGTGGTTGGAGACGCAAGGAACTGCAGATGCTGGTTTACAAAAAAAGCCACATAGTGCTGGAGGAACTTAGCGGATCAGACAGCATGGATAAGTGATGTTTCGGTCTAAACCCTTGTTCAGGTCTGAGTTATTCCAGGATTTGTGTCTAAATTTGTGGTTGGGGGTTTACTTGTTTTAGTAAACCTCGTGGCTGTACATTAGGGTCTATATTCTAGCACTACGGAAAACATACAACAGAAGTTGCTATAACGTTCTGCCATGCTTTAGGGAATCCATTTTGTGTTTGATGCAAAATTCCCAGGTGATCCTGCATTCCACGTCACATTAAAGGTAAATTAATTTGTCCCAGAATTTATCAGAACAAACTGATTCAATTTATTATTATCCCTTGTTTTTCTCCTTGTGGACAGTTTCCAAGTCTTGTTTTATCAGATCATTTATTAGCTAGAACTCATGTTTATTATCAAAATGCATCATCTACCAAGCACATACAACCTCTCAATAAAACTCCACTCGAACAAACACCGACTTGCACATCGCAATTTGTTCGCCCAAATCTATTTCTTGGAGTTATAGAGTTATATTCTTAGATTCTTGAATCACAATTGTTCATTCCGATCTGGTGTAAACCTAAAACGGGGAAGGCGGCTCAACCGTGGCTAACAAGGAAAATTAGGGATAGTGTTAAATCCAAGGAAGAGGCATATAAATTGGCCAGAGGAAGTGGCAAACGGGAGGACTTGGAGAAATTTAGAATTCAACAGAGGAGGACAAAGGGGTTAATTAAAATGGGGAAAATAGAGCATGAAAGAAAGCTTGCGGAGAATATAAAAACTGACTGAAAAAACTTCTATAGATATATGAAGAGAAAAAGATTAGTGAAGACAAATGTAGGTTCCTTACAGTCAGAGACAGGTGAATTTATAATTATTAAAGATGTAAAGAAGCAGCACATTTGGAAGGCAGTGACAGGATCAGTCGGAGTCAGGATGGATTTATGAAGGGGAAATCATGCTTGACTAATCTTCTGGAATTTTTTGAGGATGTAACAAGAAGAATGGATAAAGGAGAACCAGTGGACGTGGTGTATCTGGACTTCCAAAAAGTTTTTGACAAGGTCCCGCACAAGAGATTAGTGTGCAAAATTAGAGCACATGGTATTGAGGGTAGGGTACTGACATGGATAGAAAACTGGTTGGCAGATGGAAAGCAAAGAGTAGGAATTAACAAATTAACTTTTCAGAATGGCTGGCAGTGACTAGTGGGGTGCCACAAGGCTCTGTGCTGGGACCTCAGTTGTTTACAATATATATCAACGATTTAGACGAAGGAATTAAACATAACATCTCTGAGTTTGCGGATGACACAAAGCTGGGTGGCTGTTTGAGCTGCGAGGAGGATGATATGAGGCTGCAGGGTGACATGGATAGGTTGGGTGAGTGGGCAGATGCCTGGCAGATGCAGTACAATGTGGATAAATGCGAGGTTATCCATTTTGGTGACAAGAACAAGAAGACAGATTATTATCTAAATGGTGTCAGATTAGGAAAAGAGGAGGTGCAATGACACCTGGGTTTCCTTGTACATCAGTCACTGAAAGTAAGCATAAAGAAAGCTAATGGCATGTTGGCCTTCATAGTGAGAGGTTTTGAGTACAGGAGCAAGGAGGTCCTACTGCAGATTTTCAGGGCCCTGGTAAGACAGCAACTGGAGTCTTGTGTGCAGTTTTGGTCTCCTAATTTGAGGAAGGACACTCTTGCTATTGAGGGAGTGCAGCGTAGGTTCACCAGGTTAATCCCCGAGATGGTGGGACTGACGCGATGAAAGAATGGATCGACTGGGCTTATATTCACTTGAATTTAGAAAAATGAGAGGGGATCTTATAGAAACATTAAATTCTTAAGGGATTAGACAGGCTAGATGCAGGAAAAATGGTCCCGATGTTGGGGGAGTCCAGAACCAGGGGTCACCGTTAAAGAATGAGGGGTAGGCCATTTAGGACTGAGTTGAGGAAAAACTTTTTCACCCAGAGAGTTGTGAATCTGTGGAATTCTCTGCCACAGAAGGCAGTGGAGGCCAATTCACTGGATGTATTCAAGAGAAAGTTCGATATAGCTCTTAGGGGCTAACGGAATCAAGGGATATGGGGAGAAAGCGGGAATGGGGTATTAATTCTGGATGATCAGCCATGATCACCAGCATCCACAAAGACTCTTCACACCCCTGCAACAGTCTGTTCGAACTCCTTCCATCGGGCAGACGATACAAGGCCTTCTATGCCCGCACCTCCAGACTCAGGAACAGCTTCATCCCCAGGGCCATAGCTGCTATGAACCGGTCCTGCTGAGCCGGATGGCCACAACGCATAGATCAACTTGCACTTTACCCTGTCCAAAACTGTTACAACTGTTCGTTTCGTTGGGTTGCTGCTGTCTAAATTACCTAAATTAGTGCATCGTATGGGAGGCGCATTCCCAATCTCGTTGTACCCCTGGGTACAATGACAATAAAGATATATTGTATTGTATTGTATTGTATTGTATATTGTATTATATTGAATGGGGGTGCTGGCTCGAAGGGCCGAATGGCCTACTCCTGCACCTATTTTCCATGCGTCTATGTTTAGAGTCTTACACCGTGGAAACAGACCCTTTGGCCCAACTTGCCCACACTGGCCAACATGTCCTACCTACACGAATCCCACGTGCCTGCATTTGGCCCATATATCCCTGTAAACCTGTCCTACCCATGGACCTTCTAATTGTTTCTTGAACGTTGTGATAGGAGATGCATAACAGAAGAAAACTGTCAATCATGCTTTATTATTGCCAAGTTTTTTAAAGTTTAAATTTTAGAATGAACAATTTTAACCTGTTTTTTAAATGTAAACAAAAAAAATCAAAAAGTACTCAACTCAAAATTAGTGGCCTTTTTTTATACAGTACTTTAACAACCAACTTGTGGGGGAAACAAAGTTAGTGGACAGTAAAACATTATTGGTTTTACACTTATTTAAATACTGTAACCCAGGCAAAATGTGTTGCAATTTGAACAAATTTCTTGCCAGAGGATTTGGGATTTGACAATCAGAGAGTAAGTAGAAATCCTTTTGAAACATCATGTCATTCAAAACTCTGGCAATGACAGGTGCAAAAACATTAAACATTAAGCTCCATTAATGGATCTGCATAACCTTGTCACAGATCTTTAATTTATTCCATGTATCTTACTGCTCAAGAAAAGATAAAGTACGAACAATTGTAGGCTTATTGCAGTTACTCTCAGTGTAAATAGAAGGTCATATACTATTGGTGAAGTTCAAGCAAGAAACTGGTAGTGGCCAATCTGCTGCTTAAGGACAAGTATTAATTGCTCTCTTTGAAATTCTAACATCAGAGAGCAGTGAATGAGTTTGTCTGAAATGTATATATTTTTTCTGTCATAAGCTTTGTTCCAACAAAAGCATATTCTATAGTTGCACTTAGTGCAGCTTTATTCTTTAAAATAGACCAAAAATTAGTGCAGCTTTATTCTTTAAAAGGGGCTAAACATTGTTAGATCTTTCATACAGTATATAAAGACAATTGTGTACAGCACAGAATCAGACAGGTAAGCCAAGATCCCCTTAAAAGGAAGATAATTGAAAGTAAATTACAGCACAAAAAGAAATGAGACAGGAAAAAAGGAATTAGCAAGCACTCGAGAACACATACGTATGCGCTGTTCTGCAGACAGTTATACATGGAGCAGGTGGCCATGTGATGACAGGATCTAGGAAGCTGAGGTGCATTGCAAGCCTTGAAGTGGCTAGGTGGAGCATTTCCTGTGGCTGAATTGATGATGATCATTGCAAGTTTCAGTCTGTATATTGACTGCTTCAGGCAATGCTGTTTGTAATCTGGCTGTGTTAGTGAAGCATTCACCTCTATTTTGGGCCTCTTTGTTTTGGTTTGTTTCTTCATCTGACTGAAACTGTTACTTTAGTTAAAAAGGGTTATGTCCGAGGAAAGTCCAGTAAGCTGTCGGGTTACCTGCCGTATCAAACATTGAGATGAGGCACAGAAAGTTAAAGGCAGGAGACCACTCCCATCCACATCGTGCTAAGGGGGACAAATAATGGCAGGAAGTGATAAACAAAATGACCAAATGCAAAACTGATAGCTTTGCAAGGATTGTTTCTTAGTTTATTTTCGAGATTCAAAGCAGAAACAGGCCCTTCGGCCCATCGAGTCCATGCCGACCAGCGATCCCCGTACACTAGCACTATCCTACACATTAGCACTATCCTACAAACATCTCCATGTTTTCTCAAAGGTATCGGGTCTTGAATCACCTTGGGTCATCTTAAGTCAGCAGGAGCAGAATTAGTCCATTTGGACCATCGAGTCTGCTCTGCCATTCAATCTTGGCTGATTTACCTTTCCCTCTCAAACCCATTCTCCTGCCTTCTCCCCATAATCTTTTTGGCACCCTTGCTAATCAAGAACCTGTCAATCTCTACTTTACAAATATCTAATGATTGGCCTCCATAGCCGTCTGTGGCAATGAATTCCACAGATTCACCACCCTCTGACTCAAGAAATTCCTCCACATCTCCTTTCTAAAGGCACGTCCCTTTATTCCTTTTATCTTTATTATATCATGTATTCTCTGTAATCAATTTTCTTCCCGTGGATATCCATATTCTCCCAATGTGTCTCCCACAATCTTTTTTGCACAATGCACCTTCCCCAAGCATAACTATTGGGAGCATCATCCACTAAAAGCTTGCCCTTCCAACTGTCCATACATTGCTCCTAATTACCTTCAGAGGCAATGCTCAAAAAAGGTGAACAAGTTTTTAATGCAAACTTGTTCTTACTTCACCTTCCAGGATAAGACAGGCAATCACAGAAAAAGTTCCCTTCAAGTGGCAGGGTGCAGATTTCAAAGTCTATCATGTTCATATGTTGATAGGAGCAGAATTAGGCCATTAGGCCCATCGGGTCTACTCTGCCATTCAATCATGGCTGATCTACCATTCCCTCTCAACCCCATTCTCCTGCCTTCTCCCTATAACCTTTGACACCCTTACTATTCAAATATCTGTCAATCTCTGCCATTAAAATCATAATGACTTGGCCTCCACAGCCGTCTGTGGCAAAGAATTCTGCAGATTTACGATCATTTGACTACAGAAACTCTTTATCTTTTATTCTGACGCTATGCTGTCAGGTCTAAACATAGAAACAAAGAAAATAGGTGCAGGAGGAGGCCATTTTGGCCCTTCGAGCCAGCACCGCCATTCATCGTGATCATGGCTGATTGTTTAAAATCAGTAACCTGTGCTTGCCTTCTCCCCATATCCCTTGATTCCACTAGCCCCTAGATCTCTATCTAACTCTCTTTTACATTCATCCAGTGAATTGGCCTCCACTACCTTCTGTGGCAGAGAACTCCACAAATATACAACTCTCTGGGTGAAAAAGTTTCTTCTCACCTCAGTTTTAAATGGTCTCCCCTTTATTCTTAGACTGTGTCCCCTGGTTTTGGACTCCGCCAACATTGGGAACATTTTTCCTGCATCTAGCTTGTCTAGTCCTTTTATAATTTTATACGTCTCTATAAGATCCCCTCTTATCCTTCTAAACTCCAGTGAATACAAGCTTAGTCTTTCCAATCTTTGCTCATATGACAGTCCCTCCATCCCAGGGTTAACCTCGTGAACCTACGCTGCACTGCCTCAATAGCAACAACGTCCTTCCTCAAATTAGGAGACCAAAACTGCACACAGTACTCCAGATGTGGTCTCACCAGAGCCCTATACAACTGCAGAAGAACTTCTTTGCTGCTGTACTCAAATCTCCCACTATAGGAAAACTTTCCCACTATAGGAAACATCCTCTCCGCATCCACTCTATCCAGGCCTTTCACTATTTCGTCAATTTCAGTGAGGCCCCTCCTCATACTTCTAAGCTCCAGCGAGAACAAGCCCAGCACCATCAAATGCTCATTATACGTTAACCCAATCACCCCTGGAATCATTCTCGTAAACCTCCTCTGGGCCCTCTCCAACGCCAGCTCATCCTTCCTCAGATATGGGGCACAAAACTGTTCACAATCAGTTCAGTTTAGTTCAGTTCAATGAAAAGCTTTTGTTGCATGCTAACCAGTCAGCAGAAGGACAATACATGATTACAATTGGTCCATTTATAGTGTATAGATAGACAATAGACAATAGACAATAGGTGCAGGAGTAGGCCATTCAGCCCTTCGAGCCAGCACCGCCATTCAATGCGATCATGGCTGATCACTCTCAATCAGTACCCCGTTCCTGCCTTCTCCCCATACCCCCTCACTCCGCTATCCTTAAGAGCTCTATCCAGCTCTCTCTTGAAAGCATCCAACAAACTGGCCTCCACTGCCTTCTGAGGCAGAGAATTCCACACCTTCACCACTCTCTGACTGAAAAAGTTCTTCCTCATCTCCGTTCTAAATGGCCTACCCCTTATTCTTAAACTGTGGCCCCTTGTTCTGGACTCCCCCAACATTGGGAACATGTTTCCTGCCTCTAATGTGTCCAATCCCCTAATTATCTTATATGTTTCAATAAGATCCCCCCTCATCCTTCTAAATTCCAGTGTATACAAGCCCAATCCCTCCAGCCTTTCAACATATGACAGTCCCGCCATTCCGGGAATTAACCTAGTGAACCTACGCTGCACGCCCTCCATAGCAAGAATATCCTTCCTCAAATTTGGAGACCAAAACTGCACACAGTACTCCAGGTGCGGTCTCACCAGGGCCCGGTACAACTGTAGAAGGACCTCTTTGCTCCTATACTCAACTCCTCTTGTTATGAAGGCCAACATTCCATTGGCTTTCTTCACTGCCTGCTGTACCTGCATGCTTCCTTTCATTGACTGATGCACTAGGACACCCAGATCTCGTTGAACTCCCCCTCCTCCAAACTTGATACATGATAAGGTTTAGTGCAAAGCTCAGGAAAGATCTGAAAGGAGTTTGAGAAGATCATAGTTAAAGTAAGAAATGTTGCTGTAGGAATAGAGAGTGTGGAGCAATTGTAATATGAGTTTGTAGATCTGCTTCTGTGGCTAGTACGCAGTCGCCTGTGTTGGGCGCCATCTTGGAAACCTTATACTCCAGATACACAATTCTCCAAATGTGGTCTGACCAGTGCCATATAAAGCCTTAGACCTAAATCCCTGCCTTATAAAACCTCAGCTTTACATCCCTGAATGTAATGTCCCAGAATTAAGCTGTGTAGTCCTTTCATTTGTGTGTAGACGTGGACAGTGCAGGGAAGGCTGCATTTATCCTCTAGCTTCCTGAAGAATAAATTCAGATGACAGCAGAGGCCACACATCCTAAGCCAATGTGGCCTTTGTGGTGATCATGTTGGCCTTTTATGATTATATTGATCACAAAAGGACAACAATGTATATTCAAATCCGAATAATGTATGAATTGAATGAGTCGGTACTTCCACTGTTCTTGACCTTGTGGAAATGATGCAGTTGGGAAGTACTGATGATGCACATGTGGTTGAAGGTCATGACAGTGACTGGCTGTTCTCACTGCACAGTCATTGCTTCGCAGCTACATGATAATATATATATGTGTATATACATGTGTGTATATATGTGTATGTATATATATATATATATATAAATATACATACATATATATGTGTATATACGCACATTTGTTGGCTCGAGCTTGGTTGTTGTTCAGAATATAGTATATGAAGGCGGCACTATATATATATGTGTGTATATATATAGGTGTGTATATATATATATATATATATGTGTGTATATATATAGGTGGTGCAGCGGTAGAGTTGCTGCCTTACAGCGCTTGCAGCTACGGAGACCGGGATCTATCCTGACTTCGGGTGCTTGTCTTTACGGGGTTTGTACGTTCTCCTCGTGACCGCTTGGGTTTTCCCCAAGATCTTTGGTTTCCTCCCACACTCCAAAGACGTACAGGTTTGTTGGTTAATTGGCTCAGAAGAGGTGAAAATTGTCCCTAGTGTGTGTGGAATAGTGTTAATGTGCGGGGATCGCTGGTCGGCGCTGACCCATTGGGCCGAAGGGCCTGTTTCCGCGCTGCATCCCTGAACTAAACTAAACATTGGGGAAAATAAGATGTCATGTTTATCCATGGGACAATCCACTGTGGCATAGCCGCTGACTTATTATTTAGGCGAACAAAGTGACTGCTGGAACCTTTATAGCCATGCAGTAGCATCATAGTCCTTCAAATAAAGGGGGGGAAATCAAATGGTTGTGAATTACAATGATTCAGATCTTGCCTAATAATGTTAAATTATAAATAAAAATAACCAGAAACAAGCACTCAAATTAGTCAATCCATGAGAAAATAAAGTTGCTTGTTGATTCATTATTTTAATCACTGAATCTTTATAGTTAACCCAGATACCATAATTCCACACCACTATAGCCCTATCATCTGTGACAACTGAATCCATTCCATTAAGATGCAATATACCTGTGGAAATGGAGTTAAATATTTGACACAACTAAAATACATTGAGCCTCCAGATGTAGTCACACAGATACACATGCAAGGCAACGAATGAGCAGCACTAATATGTTGCAGGGCCCACCGAAGCTCAAATGATAGATCTGTTTACTTGCTAATTAATTTCACAACATCAGAAAAAAGGTAAAGTCACAATAAACAACTAAGGTTCAGTGAAGTAGATAGTGAAGTTGATGTGTGACAACAAAGATATGACTGGGTCTTATCAAAAATGAAAATTATCATAACATACACGTTCTAAAGCATTTGAAGAGTTAGGATTCTGTATCTCTTCTAAGGACCCAATATCTCTGACCAGAATGCTGCCTGGATTTCAGCTACAGGGAGAGGTTGGATGGACTTGAAATTCCTCGTATGATGCAAAACATACTTGGCTAATCACATATGATTGTGATTGGATTGTTTTCTCTGGAACGTCAGATGTTTAGGGGAGATGATAGAAAAATTATAAATCAACTTGTATATCATATTATGAGAGGCATAGATAGAGTAGACAGACGGAGCCTTTCCCCCAGGTTGTAAATGTCCAACACTAGAGTTATAATATAATATATATATCATAATGGTGGAGAGAGTCAAAAACTTCAAATTCCTGGGCGTGCATATTTCCTTAGATCTTTCCTGGCCCCAGCACATTGATGCAATTATAAAGAAAGCACATTATTTCCTGTGAAGATTATGGAGATTTGGTATGTCAGGGACAATTCTCTTGAACTTCTACAGGTGTACAGTAGACAGCATATTGACTGGTTGCATCACGGCCCGGTTCGGCAACTTGAGTGCCCAGGAGCGAAGAAGACTGCAAAACGTTTTTACCGATGTCGCTGCCTCAAAAAGGCAGACAGCACAATCAGAGAACAACACTACCCTGGCCATACACTTATTTCACCCCTGCCATCTGTAACGTCCAGGTTCAGGAACAGCTTCTTCCCTACTCCCTACAGCCATTTGGCTATTAAAGTCTGCAACTTCAAATAAGCTCCGAACTACATAGACTATTATTGTTATCTTTGCACTATTATTGTTTGATTTTTGTGTGTACGTATGTGCTCATGTGTGTGTGTGTGTGTGTGTGTGTGTGTGTGTGTGTGTGTGTGTGTGTGTGTGTGTGTGTGTATATATATATATATATAGAATGATCTATATATGTGTTTTTCTGAGTATGTATATATATACACACACTGAACATTTTTATTTTTCTCTCTCGTTTATTATATTGTTTACAGTGTAATATGTTTATATATTCTGTTGTGCTGCTGCAAGTATGAAATTCATTGTTCCATCTGGGACATATGACAATAAAACACTCTTGACTCTCTTGACTTTATAAGATCAGAGGGGGCAAGTTTAATGGAGATGTGTGGGGCACGTTTATTTTTTACACCGCGGGTGGTGTGGTCTGGAACGCACTGCCGGGGTGGTGGTGGTGGCAAATATCATGGTGCCGTTTATGAATCTTTAAATAGGCACATGGAAATGCATGGAATAGAGGGATATGAATTAACTGCAGGCCGATGAGATCAGTTTAACAAGGCATTGTGTTTGGCACAAACATTATGGCTGTGGGGCCCATTCCTGTGCTGCACTGTTCTATATTCTATGAATACAAAGAAATAAAACTGGACAATGAATGGAAGCAGAAATAAATAAGGTTTACCTTCTGTTATAGGGTTACAAATAAATTAGGAAAAATGTACTGGCAATTTTATGTCGCACAGATCGTTACACCATCCCCTCAATTTTCCTTGTTTTGTTTTTATTTGTAGAAGTCACAGAATTTAAAATAAGATAAAAATGATCCTTTTGTGTTCAGAAGATATAAATGCTGCATCTTTTTCTAAGAATACAAAATATCTTCAAAGTTTATAAGTAAATTGGGAAAATGCACCTTTTAATTTCTCTCGCAAACATTTACACTTTTTTAAAGATTATCCTAAATTTATTGAAAGAAATTGACACTTTACTCTCAGAGAAGAAAAAAAATAAATGCCATATAATGATCATCCTTCAAATCATTGTAGAAGACAACTAAAGAATACCCCTGTTTCTTCAGAAAAAAGGCGTGATACACTTCTAAGGAACAGTATGGCCAAATGATCTAAATGCAATATTATCAAGATTACTCGAATTCAAACTAATTAGTGCAATAGTCTAGCTGTAACTCCATTTTAAATCCAGGGCTACTTCAAATGTTTGCTTAAGCAACCAAAGTTGCCTTTCTCTTGTAATTGTACACTGTCTTTATTCCTGCTTTAATGACATTTGGTTTTGTGGTGATCTGTGTGTAATGAAGCAAAATTCGAACATGAACCTGATCAAGATCAGAAAAATAGGAGATATTGCTGCACCCTCCATGATAAAGTGTTTGGAAACATACAAAATTGCAGACGCTGGAATCCTCAGCAGAAACTAAATCGCTGGAGAAACTCAATGGAGCAGTGGAGGGAATGGGCAAACAACATTTTGGGTTGGGACCCCCCTTTAGAGAAGGTGTTTCACTGTTAATGTCGGCCTACAGCATTCAGATTGGCTGAGACATTCCTGTAACTGCTCTATCAATGTTTTACAAAAGTTAAAAGTGAAAAGTGGTAAATATCTAATTTAAAAGTGACGCAATCGATAGACCTGCTGCCCCACTGTGCCAGAAACCCATGTTCAATCCTGATCTCGGGTGCTATCAGTGTGGAGTTTGCACTTACTCTGTGATAGCAAAGGTATTCTCAAGTTTCCTCCCACATCCCAAAGACATGTGGGTTGAGAGGTTAATTGGCCTCTTTAAGACTGCCCCTAGTGTGTAGGGAGTGGATGTGAAAGTGGGATAACATGGAACTAATGTGAACGGGTGATTGCTGGTCAGCGTGGACCCAGTGGGCACAAAGGCTTTTTCCATACTGTATCTTTCAATTAATTCAAAACTTGTATCAATATTTTAAGCATGCTAAAAGGTGCAGGCTGCTGCACAAATTCTAATTTTTGTATATTAAAGTTGCTCTGTTAAACTTCAGCAATTAACTGTACAGAGGCAATTAATTTTGATTTACAATTCTACAAATATATTCAATACCAATTGTGCATAGAAGGCACATTATAGGTAGCAAACTATTATCATGGTTAAAATTGTACATCCATACACACTCGTCTTCTTTTACAAAGCAAACCATTTTCAGAACAACAGTCACTAACACAAAAGTACATGAAGGATAGACCCCGAATAGAACAGGATGTAAAGAACTATCGTCAACAAAAAGACTTACTTATTCCATGCTTGTCTAAGTTTTTTGGAACTGTACTGTGTGAGGCGATCTGGAAGAAAAAGGAGATACAATGAGTATTTCCAGTTTAGGATCATTAATCATTCTTGAATATGAAAACAGCTGTTAGACAATTTAAAGATGAAGACGAGTATCGTTAAGCAGGCAGCTACCAATTTACAAATTAAATTAAGATCTGAACTCAAACCTTTTTCGAGATAGATTCAAGTCCACCAAAATCTAAACTCATACTCCTATGCAGTACTGAGGGGATGTTGCAGCATCAGATGTTGTTTTTCAGATGCAATGCTATACTGAGGTTTTAGTTTAGTATTAGAGATACAGCAAAAAAAACAGGCCCTTTGGCCCACCGTCTGCTCCAACCAGTAATCACACCGTAGACTAGCACTGTCTGAAACACACACCCTAGAGATAACTTCCAAATTACAATTTTTAACCTACAAACCTGTACATCTTTAGAGTGTGGGAGGAAACCGGAGCACCCAGAGAAAACCCATGCGGTCAAGGGGAGAATGTACAAACCCTAAACATATAACGCTCGTGGTCAGGATTGAACCTGGGTATCATGGCCCATATCCCTCTAAATCCATCCTATCCGTGTACCTGTATAAATGATTTTTTTTAAACATTGCGATAGTACCTGCCTCAACTACCTCCTCAGGCAGCTCGTTCACACACCTACCACCCTTTGTGTAAAAAAGGTTCTGATTCTCCTGTTCTGGGCAAGAGATTCTGTGCGTTTATCTGATCTATTCCTCTCATGATTTTGTACACTTCTATAGGATCGCCTCTCATCCTCCTGCTCTCTAAGGAATAGAGTCCTAGCCTGTACAACCTCTCCCTATATCGCAGGCCCTCAAGTCCTGGCAACATCCTCGTAAATATTTTCTGCACCTTTCCAGCTTGACAACATCTTTCCTATAACATGGTGCCCAAAACTGAACACAATATTCAATATGTGGCCTCACCTATGTCTTATATAAATACAACATTGCTATTGAGGGCATGCAGCGTAGGTTCACTAGGTTAATTCCCGGAATGGCAGGACTGTCGTATGTTGAAAGGCTGGAGCAATTAGGCTTGTATACACTGGAATTTAGAAGGATGAGGGGGGATCTTATTGAAACATATAAGATAATTAGGGGATTGGACACATTAGAGGCAGGAAACATGTTCTCAATGTTGGGGGAGTCCAGAACAAGGGGCCACAGTTTAAGAATAAGGGGTAGGCCATTTAGAACGGAGATGAGGAAGAACTTTTTCAGTCAGAGAGTGGTGAAGGTGTGGAATTCTCTGCCTCAGAAGGCAGTGGAGGCCAGTTCATTGGATGCTTTCAAGAGAGAGCTGGATAGAGCTCTTAAGGATAGCGGAGTGAGGGGGTATGGGGAGAAGGCAGGAACGGGGTACTGATTGAGAGTGATCAGCCATGATCGCATTGAATGGCGGTGCTGGCTCGAAGGGCTGAATGGCCTACTCCTGCACCTATTGTTCTATTGTCTATTAACATGACCTACAAACTTATATATTCAATACTCTGATTGATGAAGGCCAATGTGCTGAAAGGCTTTATGACCACCCTATCTAACTGTGATGCCACATTTGAAGGAAGAATTTACAAATTGTGAATTGAATATTATTTATTCTTCAATTAGTATCAGTTATCAAAATAATTATCATGGTGCTGTTCAAGGGACCTAATTGTATTGATGTTTATAGAACCTTAATGTATGCAAACTGACTGCTATATTTTCTATATTATGACATTTACCATATCTTGGATGCTTTTAGGCTATAATAAAAGCTGCATAAAAACATTTTTTTAATATGATAAAGCACTTTACAAATACAATTATCACATGTAATGAGAAGCCACAGCAAATGAAACATGAGACAGATTTACCCTTATATCTGCAGGTGTTTAATTCAATGCCTTTAATTATCTGACTTGATTATTATCATCTGCCACTCTCTATGTAAATCTGATTAATTTATCCTGCACAATTCACCAGAGCCAGATGCAGCTGGATCATTATTTGCACATTGCTCTTCCCAGGTATTATTTAACAATTTTTGGAGTGGTGTTTATTTTCTCACTAGCTTTTATTATTCAAATGCTGGTACTTTTTACAGAATGTTGATTTTGTGTTCAATGCAAGGTGTTACAGTTACGTTAATCATCTGATGAAGGTTCCAATTTACAAAGACTTATCATGCGGTCTCTACCTCGAATATTATTCAGTCCAGGATTAAAATGCAGATAGATATGACTACATTAACTGGATGGTAGAGTAGTAATCATAAGACGCTGATTAAAGCAACAAAACCTTAGATGCTGGACCCAAAACAAAAACAGAAAATGACAGAAAGCTCAGCTGCACTTGGTTAAGCTGGTCTTGAAGTATTGTGTGCAGTTCTGTTGCCACACCACAGGAAAGATGTGATTATGTTACAGATGATGCAGAAAAGATTTGCAAGGATATTGGCTGGATTGAAGGGCTTGAGTTATAAGAAGATCTTGGATTGGCTGGGTCTGTTTTCCTCAAAGAGAAGGAGGCTGAGAGGTGGCATAATATAAGTATATAAGATTATGAAAGCATGGATGGGGAGATAGTCAGGCTCTATTTCCCATGACAGGGCCATCTAGACGCACAATGTTATGTTAGAGGGATATGGATTAATGTGGGCAAGTGGGATTAGTGCAGATAGGAATGAAGGATGGCATAAATGTGATGGACTGAAGAGCCTGTTCAACTAGTTTGTTCCAGGTATCAATCAATCGATATAAATTTCCCTGAACTGTTTCCAAAGCATCAAGATGTCTCATTATATAAGGAGATCAGTACAGCACCCTGAATGTGAAAATCAAACAAAACCTGCGGATGCTAGAAATCCAAAATCAACCTAGAACTCCAGATGTGCCGTCACTAATGCTTAATGTAACCAAAGCAAAGCGCAAGCTCTCTACTTATACACTAATTTCTACTCGCATTAGCAATGATATTTGATGAATTTTCCTAAATTCTATCTGTACCTACATTCTACTCTTTTGTTAAGATATCCAGAACTCACTGCAACTCAGAGCTCTGCAATTTCTCACCATTTTGACAATGTGCTTGATTAATTTCCCTGCCAAACTCAGCAATTTCACATCTTTCAACACTATACTTCATTGGGCAAATCTTTGCCTACTCACTTAACCTGTCTATATTTCTTAATGGTCTCCTATGGTCTTTTCACAAGTGTAAAATACTGAGGCCCTAGCACCGATCCCTATGACACATCAATGGTGCATGGGATGTTGTGTGCCCAAAATTTGCAAAAGATGACACAAAATGCTGGAATAACTCAGCGGGTCAGGCAGCATCTCTGGAGAAAAGGAATAGGTGACGTTTCGGGTCGAGACCCTTCTTCAAACTGAGAGTCAGGAGAGAGGGAAGCGAGAGGTATGAAAAAGATGAGTTTAACTTGTGACTAATTCAGCAGTTTTATCTCAAGATTTTCTTTTCATTCATCTTTGTGGACAAAGCCACTCACTTATTTTCCAACCTTAATGCCAAATTCAGATAGTTTTTTCTGGAGCATCAGAGACTGAGGGTTGCACTGAAAGAAGTAAATAATGTAGAGAGTTAAGAGTCTTTTTTTCCCCAGGTGGAAATTTCAAGTACTACAGGGGCAAGGGATTTATTTAAATGGGATTCACGAGACAAGTTTATATTGTACACAGAGTGGTAGGTACTAGGAACGAACTGTAGGCAGATATGACAGCAACATCTTTGAGGCATTTAGACAGATGCATGAACAGGCAGGAAATTAAAAGATACATTCCATGTGCTGGCAGATGAGGTTGGTATAATTTAGCATCCTGGATGGCAAGGAGGTTGTGGGCAGAATGGCCTTTTCTTGTACTGTGATGTATGTCCTAAATGGTTAGAGATACTGTTGTTCACCAGGTTGATAGTGAAGAATGCAATTACAGGATAGACATTGAGTTCCAAGGTAGAGTTGTTATACAAGAGCTTAGTCCTCAACAGAAATAGCGTTCTTAAACTCATGCAGGTGTATTTGTATCTGGCTTAGCAACAAAATGAATGGGTTTTGATTACAAAGTTACACTCTCACTTTGGTGTACACCATTGGTCATAGAAACATAGAAACATAGAAAATAGGTGCAGGAGGCAGCCATTTGGCCCTTTGAGCCAGTATCGCCATTCATTGCGATCATGGCTGATCATCTACAATCAGTAACCTGTATCTGCCTTCTCCCCATATCCCTTGATTCCACTAGCCCCTAGAGCTCTATCTAACTCTCTTTTAAATTCATCCAGTGAATTGGCCTCCACTGCCTTCTGTGGCAGAGAATTCCACAAATTCACAACTCTCTGGGTGAAAAAGTTTCTTCTCACCTCAGTTTTAAATGGCCTCCCCTTTATTCTTAGACTGTGTCCTCTCATAAGAATAGAAATAACCCATCTCCTTATTTTAGCCTGTGATTTGCTAACACTCTCCTCGAGGCTAGTCCTGGCTAAGCTGCCTCCTGTTGCTCTGACTCTTTTACTGCAGATTTACATGTGTACTGCTATCCTTTACTGCCATTTTTGATGACACATACACACAGGTGCCATCACACCAGACCCAGTCAACCTTGCACAATATATCTCCTTTGGGTAGTTTCCCTCATGACATCTCCTCGTCTACCTTCCATAATTACAACTTCACTTCCTTGGCCCATTGTATTGCCGGAGTTACTTGATTGGCATTTCTTCCATGTCCAAGCCTTGCAATTTCCCTCCAGGCATCAGCTTGTTAGGAATTGCCCCTGTAATGTAATTGCATTAATGTCATTCACAGCAATGACAAGTGATCCTTTACACACCTGCTATGAGCCTTGAGGACTCAATGGGAAGCCTTTAACAGCTCACGAGTCACAGAACATGGCTAAGAAAGCCATGGCCTGAGAGCTAGAAAATAGGATCAGTTTAGTTAGGTACTTGATAGACAGCAGAGGCACTCTGAGCTGAAGGGCCAACTTCTGCTGTATCAGATTTCATTTCCTTCAGGGCTCAATTTTTCTCTTAACCCACTTATTCTATTGAATACAATTTGATGTAGATTCACAATGTTATTTGCAAACTTTGCCCTTGCATTGAGTGAAGTTACTCTAACCTTTGATATGCCATTCGGCTCCTGCATTCATGATTCATGATTCATTATGCAATACAGCAGCATAAGGGGCATAGATGGGGTAGGCCAGTGTTTCTCAACCGTTTTACCCTTGCGGAACCCTTGAAATTATTTTCATGTCTCAGGGAACCCCTACATAAAAATCCGTCACGTCCAGCTCCTGTCCACTGACCACTAAAGGCCGTTTCACACTGGCGCCATATAGACGTCACTAAATATATTCCCTATGATTATTATAATTTTAAATGTCATAACAGGCTGAAGACTATTATAATACCCAAGAATTTTCCAAGAATATGCCGTACGTGTATAATAAAATTACAAATATGAAATTAAACACAAAAATGACTCAAAAATGCATTTACATATGATTAGCAGGGATGGGCATTTCTGCTCTACATTGGTTCTGGTCCTGGGGAAAACAAACCCACATATGACCACTAATTGCAGTAATTTAGAGTTTAATGTCATCTTGCTTATTGAAGTACATATTGAAGTACTTGTTGAAGTAAATTTGCACATAAATTGATAATCAGCCCAAAAAAGCAATTGGCTTTTCTGCTGTGTTTTATATTTTAACTACGTCTTAATTAATTAATATAGTTATACTGGACCAAGTGGACCCGTTGGGCCCAAACCTCTCCTGCATTGGTGCAGCACACTCTCCACCCCCCTCCCCCTCCCCTCCTCCCCTTCCCCTTCCCCCTCCCCCCTTCCCTCCACCCCTCCTCCCCCTCCCCTGCCCCTCCCCTCCCCCCTCAACCCCCTTATCCTACCTCCTCCTCCCTCCCTCCTCCCTCCCTCCACCCTCCCCCTCCCTCCAGACCCTCCCTCCCTAGGAGATAGATTTAAACTTTAAAATGTGAATAACTTAAAAAATATAACACCGATTTCAATGAAACGTCTTCCATTAGCACCAAAGAGACGACGGTGAGTAAGATGGCCCTACAATTGTCGCGCTATCGTGTACAGTTTTGGCTGTAGTTCAGGAACAAACAAACAAACAAATGAGAGTTTTAGTATAAAGATAATCTTGCACTTAAATTTAATATTTACTCATTACAGTTCCACCACTGATTTTCCGGCACTCTTGGTTCCAGAAAATCAGAAAATGGTTTATCCATTCTACCTTACCAAAGGAGGTCACGGCCTCCGATAGGGGTACAGCGGTACCGGAACGGTCCACCTAGGCTGCTGGGGGGGAGGGCGGAAGATATCGGTCTGCAAAGCCGGCCAAGGAAGTCGGCTACGGGGATACATGTGCTGGCTCCAGCTGGGCTGGAGTTCCAGAACCCCGGCAGCAGGTTGCGAATTCAACCCACCGATCGGCCATGGAAGTCCCGATGAGGTTGAGATTGGCTGCCTTGCCCAGCCTAGGTGCCACATTTTCGGGTAGACCTCCAGGGCGGGGTGATTTCTTGCGGAACCCCTAGCGACCTCTAGCGGCCGAATTGACAAATTGGCCATAGATGTACTGATGAGGTCAATAGACAATAGACAAAAGACAATAGGTGCAGGAGTAGGCCATTCAGCCCTTCGAGCCAGCACCGCCATTCAATGCGATCATGGCTGATCACTCTCAATCAGTACCCCGTTCCTGCCTTCTCCCCATACCCCCTCACTCCGCTATCCTTAAGAGCTCTATCCAGCTCTCTCTTGAAAGCATCCAACGAACTGGCCTCCATTGCCTTCTGAGGCAGAGAATTCCACACCTTCACCACTCTCTGACTGAAAAAGTTCTTCCTCATCTCCGTTCTAAATGGCCTACCCCTTATTCTTAAACTGTGGCCCCTTGTTCTGGACTCCCCCAACATTGGGAACATGTTTCCTGCCTCTAATGTGTCCAATCCCCTAATTATCTTATATGTTTCAATAAGATCCCCCCTCATCCTTCTAAATTCCAGTGTATACAAGCCTAATTGCTCCAGCCTTTCAACATACGACAGTCCCGCCATTCCGGGAATTAACCTAGTGAACCTATGCTGCACGCCCTCCATAGCAAGAATATCCTTCCTCAAATTTGGAGACCAAAACTGCACACAGTACTCCAGGTGCGGTCTCACTAGGGCCCTGTACAACTGTAGAAGGACCTCTTTGCTCCTATACTCAACTCCTCTTGTTACGAAGGCCAACATTCCATTGGTCGAGATTGGCTGCCTTGCCCAGCCTGGGTGCCACATTTTTGGGGAGACTGCCAGGGCGCGGGGGGGTTTCTCGCGGAATCCCTAGCGACCTCTAGCGGAACCTTAGTGTTCCGGGGAACCCCGGTTGAGAAATGCCGGGGTAGACAGTCAGACCTTTCTCCCAGGGTGGAAATGTTGAACATGAGAGGGCATAGCTATGTGAGAGGGGATGAACTTCAATAGAGGTGTGCGGGGCAAGTTGTTTGCACAGAGAGTAGTGGGGGCCTGGAATGCATTGCCGGGTGGTGGTGTGGTAGATGCAATAATAATGGCATTTAAGAGACTTTTAAATAGGCACATGGAAGTGCAGGGAATAGAGGGATATGGATCATGTCCAGGCAGATGAATTCAGTTTATCTTGGCATCATGTTCAACAGAAACATTGTGGGCTAAAAGGCCTGTTCTTGTGCTGTACCTTACTATGTTTTATCTTAATGTCTTTGCCACACAGTGGGTTTCGGTTGGGTGTTCCCCTTTCCTCCCACATTACAAAGCTGGGATAGTGGGCTAAATTAACATCTAAAGTAACTGTGCAAAATAGGGCAATGGCAAATGAGCACAAGGGGCAATGGTGGGCTTGCAATACAGGATAAATCGCATGGGGGAGGGGAGGGGAATGAAGAGGAATGACACTGATGGGGTTGCTTTGTTGAGAGCTGATGTGACCCTGATGGACAATGGTCTTGTTCTGCATTGTAGTAAGGAAGTAATCAGGAGTCAAGCCAGAGCACTGAAACTCAATATCCATCTGTATGATCACATTTGTTGACTCTCTCCATTACTTTGCTAATAATTGGAAATAAGCTCATGGTGCAGTAATTGGTCAGATTGAATTTATTCTGCCTATCCTGTTTCGACATTCTTGGAACATTTTAATAACTGTTGGTGTTTCCATGTTCTTAATTTTCTTGTGGTAGTTGCACCATAATCTCTGAAGCAGATCTCGCTCCATAGTTTTTTAAATAAAATGTTAGCTTACATTAAGTACCCGTAAAAATGTTTATGCCCATGAATATATTCTTGGGAAGTAGCACAATCAACCAACTACTGATATCACGTCCTTGGGCTGTGTTAAGACTATAAAACTATACAAGAATAGAGCACAAAAATCAAGCCCTTCGGCCCGCAATGTCTATGCCGAGTATGATACCAAGACTATCACCTATCTACCTGCATGTAATCCATATCCTTCTATTCCCTGCATTTCTATGTGCCTCTACAAAAGTATCTTAAATGCCGCTATTTTATCTGTCTCATCCACAACCCTGCCAGTGCATTCCAAACACTCATCTCCCTTTGTGAAAAATTGTGTTAGCTTGCATATCTCTTTTAAACTTTGTCCCTCTCAACTTAAGCTATTCCCTCTAATATTTGATTTTTCCATCCATGGAAAAAGGTCTTGAGAAAAAAGTTCCCTCCGGCGTTGCAGGGAAAACAATCCAAATCTGTGCAACTTCTCCCTGAAATTAATATCCCCTAATCCAGGCATATTTCTGGTAAACCACCCCTGCAATAGGGTGACCAGAACTGCACACAATACTCCAAATGCAGCCCATAAAGCCTGCATCATGGCTTCCTGACTCTTATACAGTATTCAATGCCCTAATCTATCAAAGAAAGCACATCATGTGCCTTCTTTACCACTCTATCTATTTGTCTTGCTAGTTTCAGGGAGTTATGGATTTGGACCCCAAGATCCCTTCATACATCAATGCTGTTGAGGGTCATGCCATTAATTGTATATTTTCCTCTTACATTTGACCCCCTGAAGTGCAACACCTCTCCCTTGTTCAGATTAAACCCCATCTGCCATATCTTTGGCTACTTCTGTACCTGATCTATATCCTGCTGTGTACCTTGACAGGCTTCTTCACAGTCCGCAACCCCAGCAATCTTGGTGTCATCTACATACTTACTTACCAACCCGTCTACGTTAACGTCCAAACCATTTATATATAAACCTCAGACAGCAGTTGTCCCAGCACAGATCACTGTGGAACTCCACTATCGTTCCACCACAACCCTGCGTCTTCTATCAATGAATCAGTTCTGAATCCATATGACCAAGTTACTGTTAACCCTGTGCATCTTAATCTTCTGGATCAGCCTACCATGGGAAACTTTATCAAATGCCTTGCTATAATCCATGTACCATAATCCATATATAATTCACCATTCTACCCTCATTGATCATCTCAGTCATCACCTCCAAAAACTCAATCGTTAGTAAGACACGATCTGCTCGGTACAAAGCCAAGCTGCCTGTCACTAATTAACCCATTCTTCAATTAACCCATTCTTCTTCCAAATGGGAGTAAATCCTATCCCAAAGAATCATTTCCAAGAGCCAAATAACTATAATTTCCTGGGATCTCTCTACTTCCTTCTTAAATAATGGAACATCATTAGGTACTCTTCAGTCCTCCAAAAGCTCTCCTGTGGCCAGAAAAGATGCAATAATGTTTGTCAAGGCTCCCACAATCTCTCTCTTGCCTCTCTCCATAATCTGGGATAAATCCCATCAGGTCCTGAGAATTTATCCACCTTACTGCCCCTTAAAAGCCCCAACACCATCTCCTCCTTGATCTTAAACTGCCCTTGCATAACAGATGCGAAGTTCTTGTTTAGTAGCTAGCCTGTATCCTCAGACTCCAAGCACAAATTCTCTCCTTTATCCTTAATTGGCCCTACTTTCTCCCTTGTTATCCTCTTGTTTCTAATATCGGTAGAAAAAGCTTTGGAATTTTCTTGAACTGTTACAAAGTTCATCACTGACGTTTTACAAATTAAAACGTACTTGCTTATGCATTTTTCAGATTAACTATTAACAGGAAATGCTTGATGTCGAAGAGAGGAATGCGCAATAAATCTGAAAGTAGTTACTTCTGTAATCACATTGTGGGATCACAGGGGTAGAATATTAGGTTTGTAATTTCAAAATTGATGTTTTCACCAAGTGAGCCATCTAGTCTAATCCAATTCTCGAACTCTAACAACATTTCTATTTAAAAGCAACTAACTTGACCTGAAAATAATTCATGGAGCCTGCTTCAGTGCACTTTGTGATTAAGAGTTCCAACATGCTAATCCTCCTAGTAAAGGATGTTTTTTAATATTCCCTAGAATTCTTTTGGTGTCCCAATTAAAGGTATATTTTTATAACACGGTGCCAACAACCTATTAATAAATTATTACAACTTTAAACACCCTTGATGGCTTCCATCCGTTCATCTCTTAATTTTCAACTTCATAACATAACAACTGACATTCCAGGAAATGAGTGTTATCTTTCCATGTTCTTCCTTAGCTCATTAAAGTTTGCTAGCTTTAGACAGGAGATGCCTAGAAACACATTTTAATACTAAAGTTCATGGTGACAAATGTACATTTGCATTAGAAACCCTAAATCAAGTTATTTAACTTCACTGTGGGTAAATTTGGGAAAAGAATGCAGGATTAAAATTTACTCTTGGCACAGACCTAGAATGTAGCCATTCATGCTGAGCAAGTTGAGCAAATTTGTGTTTTCTGGGAAACAACAAATTTGAATTCAGATGGATAGTTAACTTGCTTCTATTGCCCAGTTACAGAGCAAGAGCCTGGGAGAAAATCACTTGCTCTTGGTCTGATGCATTTCTGCAGAATGAGAGATTCTACAGAAAAGAAAAAAATAATGTTATAAGATTCAAAATGTTAACAACTCAATAGTTCTGAAAATCACATTGATCAAACCAAAATATGGAAAATTTCATTGATGAAATTCAATTTAATGCCGTGAAAACTATTAATGTACCAAAGAAATAGTTTGAGTTTGCCTCATCCCAAGCTATTTGTTTGCCAATGGATTGCAAAGTAAAGTGAAAGACTCCATTGAGATGTTGAACAGAGTCATTGACTTTCAACTGGCAGAAAATAATCTCCAGAAACAAACCTATTTTACTCGTATAACTATCCTTTGATGAAGTTAGGATTTTGCTATGAACTGCTGTGTAAGGTTACCACAGTAAATAATCTCCAAGAAGGTCAATGGGTCTCTTACTAATCCACTGATCCTCAGATGAAGGCAGTTCATTGCTGTGCATTAGTGCTAACATGCACAAGTGACCTGAACCTTGCACAAGATTCTCAGAACATTCAAATTATCAATGCAATTAATTATTTTTTTCTCTTTTCAATAAAGTTTAGTTTAGTTTAGAGATACAGCGCGGAAACAGGCCCTTCGGCCCACTGAGTCCGCACCAACCAGTGAACCCCGCATATTAACACTACACTACACACACTAGGGACAATGTCTTTTACATTTATACCAAGGCAATTAACCTACAAACCTGTACGTCTTTGGAGTGTGGGAGGAAACCGGAGATCTCAAAGAAAACCCACGCATGTCATGGGGAGAACATACAAACTCTGTACAGACAAGCACCCATAGCCAGGATCGAATCTGGGTCTCTGGCGCTGCAAGACAGCAACTCTACCGCAACGCCACCGTGCCACCCTAAATTCTAAATTCACAATTCAATCTTTATTAACTTCCACACATCGTCATTGTAGGACCATTCTGTTGATTGGGGTTGAGCATATTCTTGTTGATTTTTTTTCCAGCAAAACACCAGTACACATATAAAGCAGGATTTTCTGATTTGTCTAAAACTCAAAAAATATATGCATTCACTCTTAAAATATTATTTTTTGGGAACTATGTAATCATAAAAATCTTTGCAAGTTGAGGTTAACTTGGAAATAATATACGTTTCTAATGGGTCAATCATTGGACTGCATGCTTATTTATATTTCTTCAGTTATTTTTAGTGTAAACACCATAATGTAAAAAAAATAATTAATTTAATCTAAACTATGCACTACTAAGTTGTTAATTAAATCTTTAGAGTAGTTATATACTAGAATTTCAACTGTAAATAATTTTGTGTATTGTTGCTGTTTCTAAGCTACCCAAAACTGCTTCCAAACTATAAGTATTTAATTGCATGAGGCTCTCGGTGACAAGCTGTCGCCCAAATACAATTCTTTTCTTCAACTTTATAATCACCTAACAAGTTTAGTGCAATGAAAATAGCCTTGTAATAATGAGTTTTCTAATTGTTTAGTTGACCACATTCCAAACACACACGGAAGCCATTGTTAAACCACAATTCCATGCAAATGTTTAACTCGACCCCAATTCAATGAAAGACATGGAGGGGAAAGGAAGAAAATATCAGATGGATTTCGTGACAGAGTTTGGATCCACTTTACACAATCTGGGCCCTTGTTGAAACTGCATTGTAACTTGAACGCATTTGAAAATACCTGTGATGGTGATACTGACCACCCCTCCACAACGTTAGAACAGTTCTCCATTTTATTTAGGCCTTGCAGAGTCTCACAGCCTTTGGCCCAAATCAACCATGCCGACCAAGATTGCCCATCTAAACTAATCCCATTTACCCATATTCCTCTAAACCTTTCCTATCCATGTACCTATCCAAATGTCTTTAAAAAGCTGTTATTTTACCTGCTTCAACTACTTCTTCTGGCAGCTCATTCCATATTTTCCCCACCCTCTGTGTGAAAACTTGCCCCTCATGTTCCTATTAAATCTTTCCCCTCTCACCTTAAACTTATGCCCACTTGTTCTTGATTCCCCTAACCTGGGAAAAAGATTCTTCTACATTCACCCAAGAATCACATTATAATTTGACTGTCGTCCAAACCAAATGGCACTAACACAAGCAACAGAAAGTAATTCAAAGTTGGATAACAAAATAGTTCTATGCCTAAATAATTACTATTGTAAACGTGAACAAATCTCCATGTACCAATGACAGGTTCAAGCAGTGGTGACCTTCAAAGTCAATATGCGAAATTATAATCCACAGTAAATAATAGTCTAGTATTACATTTCAGTTTAAGTGAAACACCAGATCTATCACACAACTATTTCCTCTATAATTTCATTTTTTTTAAAGTTTCTCTTGATTTCATGGCATGCAACAATATACTTGTGGGAAACAGTTTCAGTATTGCATGTGCTCTGAATTTTAATTTGCAGTGATTGACAAACTGGAATTATTGATTAAAGTTCTCTATTGTCAAAGTTCAAATGTGGTTTAACAATTCATCACATTAATTTAAGAGTCATATGAATAGGGTTTTTTTCTAATAAGAACTCATTCTATTGACTGGGTTTCTGAGAGATTGTTACTTACATCAGGTAAAAAAAAATTGTGATCATCATTCTTGTCTTCTGTTTGCAATGATGAGCAATGTGTAATTTTGTTAGTTTAAACTTGACACAGTCTGACTCCTACTCTACCACTGGGACGAATCCTTGAAATTATTCATCCACATATTGATTATTTTACTGAAGAACAATCTTGGAGAATCTTGGAGAATCGAGGGAGGAGGGAAGAGGGAGGGAGGGAGGGGGAGGAGAGGGGAGGGGGGAGTGGGGGTGGAGAGGGTGCGATACCAATGCAAGAGAGGTTTGGGCCCAACTTGGTCCAGTAGTATATAATGTAAGGTATAGATAGGGTAGACTGTCAGAACATTTCTCCTGGGATGGAAAAATCAGATAGTAGAGGGCATGGCTTCCAGCTGAGAGGGTGAAAGGGGCAAAATTTAAAGGACATGTGCAGGGCATTTTAGTTTGCACAAAGGGTGGCAAGTGCCTGGAACATGTTGCCGGGAGTGGTGTTCGAAGAAAATACGTTTAGTGGCATATGAAAGACTTTTGGATAGGCATATAGATATGCAGTATTGGGGGGATATGGGTTATGTGCCGGTAGATGAGTGATGGCCGAGACATCATGTTCAGCACAGATATGGTGGGCTAAAGAATTGGTTCTTGCACTGTACTGTTTTGTGTCTCTGACAAGGTGACTAAGGCGTAAATAAGATTGTGTGGTCATCTGGTGCGGTTTATTCCCACAGATGTGGCTGAACTGTTGAGAATTTGCATAATTTTCCATTTTTATTTTAAGATTTCCAGCTTTTGCATTTTTTTAAACTTTCAAATTAATGGATAGCTACTCTTAAATGTTTAAAATGTTGTTCTAATTAATTGTGTATATATTTTCATCCAAATAAGACTGTATCTCAGAGGTTTTTATTTGAAGCTACATAAGGACTGAGATGAGGAAAAAAATGTTCACCCAGAGAGTTGTGAATCTGTGGAATTCTCTGCCAAGGCAGCAGAGGCCAATTCACTGGATGTTTTCAAGAGAGAGATTGATTTAGGGCTGAAGGAATCAAGGGATATGGGAAAAAGCAGGAACAGGGTACTGATTTTAGATTATCAGCCATGATCATATTGAATAGCGGTGCAGGCTCGAAGGGCCGAATGGCCTTCTCCAGCACCCATTTTTTCTACTCGTCTATGTTTCTAGAATTTATAGGAATGGACTCGAAGAAATAATGTGAAGAAACAGTGGCGATGCTAGTAAAGCTGCTGCCTCACGGCGCCAGAGACACAGGTTCGATTCTGACCTCGGGTGCTGTCTGTGTGGAGTTTGTGCGTTCTCCTTGTCACCTCATTGCTTTTCTCCGCGTGTTCTGGTTTCCTGCCTCATCCCAAAGATGTGCAGATTTGAAGGTGAATTGGCCTCTGTATATTACCCCTAGTGTGTAGGGAGTGGACGAGAAATTGGGATAACATAGAACTAGAGTGGTCAATGGTTGGCATGGACGCAGAGGGCCAAAGATCCTGTTTCCATACTATATTTATAAACTGAACTAAACATCAGTTTTGCTTAGAAAATGTAAGCAAAATATCACAGATGCTGGAATTCTGACACAAAACAAAAACTGCTGGAAACACTATGCAGGTCCAGCAGTTACTGCCAAACGGATGCACCTTGACCTGCTGTGTGCTTCCACCATTTTCTGTTTTTATCTTGTAAAATACAAGAGCGCACAGAGCCATTGACAACAATAGCAATGCTGTTTATGGTTTATTGATGGGCTGAATTTATCAGCACTCGCATACAATTCCCCAGGTGTCTTGGTCAATCCTGATCTTAGAAACACAAATCTGACACTGCTTTCTTATTATCTTGAAATTTCAATCAATTAATACCTCCGAATTATCTACAAAAATATTAAAATTGGCTGCTACTCTTCTTGGGTGACATAGATTTATCTGCTCACCAACTGAATGATTAGTTAAAAAAGGTAATGCTGATGCTGGAAATCTAAAACAATTCTGAACAGTTTAGGCAGAATTGATAGAACTGCCGAAGGATCTTTGACCTGAACTGTTAACTTCATTTCTCTTTCCACTAATGCTACTTGATGCTATTGAGTATTTTCAACATTTTCTGTTTTTCTTAATTAGTTGAAATAATTTAGAACGGAGATGAGGAAGAACTTTTTCAGTCAGGGAGTGGTGAAGGTGTGGAATTCTCTGCCTCAGAAGGCAGTGGAGGCCAGTTCGTTAGATGCTTTCAAGAGAGAGCTGGATAGAGCTCTTAAGGATAGCGGAGTTAGGGGGTATGGGGAGAAGGCAGGAACGGGGTACTGATTGAGAGTGATCAGCCATGATCGCATTGAATGGCGGTGCTGGCTCGAAGGGCTGAATGGCCTACTCCTGCACCTATTGTCTATTGTCTATTGTCTAAAATAGATCAGAGCCCCATAAACCATTGCTGTCCTGTGTAGGACATTGGAATTTTTGTCTTTTTTTAAGGTGAGGGGGAAAAGATTTCATAGGAATCGGAGAGGTAACTTTTTCAAACAAACGGTGGTGGGTGTGTGGAACGAGCTACTAGAGGAGGTAGTTGAAGCAGGGACTAATGCAACATATAAGAAACAATTAGATGGGTACATTGATAGGGCAGGTTTGGTGAGATATGAGCCAAATGCAGGCAGAAGGGAATAGTGTAGGTGGGACATATTGGTCAGTGTGGGCAAGTTGGACCGAATGGGCCTGTTTCCATGCTGTATGACTCTATGATATCTGAAATGTCCTCCTTTTTTAGAAAGAACAGCTTCCCCACATTGACCAAGCCCTGATTGGTATCTCATTTATTTCCTGCACTTCTGCTCTCACACCAACTCTACCAGCCCCCCCCCCCCCCCCCCACTAGACAGACAGGGGTAGAGTGCCCTTCATCTTTACTTTCACCCTTCCGCCTCCACATCCTTCACACTATTCTTTGAAATTTCCACCAGCGACAACATGATTCCAAAATCAGTCCCATCTTCTCCCCCCCCCCCCCCCCCCCCCCATTTCCACTTTCCACAGGGTCTACTCTCTCATTGACATGTTGGTTTGTCCAATCCTTTCCATTTCTGGGGACTTTTTCCTGTGACCAAATGAGACGTAACACCCATCCTTGCACCTCTCCTCTCACCTTCGTTCAAAAACCTAAACAGTTCTTCCAGGTGATATAGAGACTTGTCTGCACCCTGTCTATTGTTTTTGGTGCTTTTAAATGGGGCATTTACAACATCAGTGAAACCAAACGCTGACCAGGCTACTGCTTTGCCAAGCAGCAATGCCATGTCTGCTGTGGTCATCTGGATGCCAGCCCTTTTAATTCCCTTTCCCATTCCCACACCAAGCTGCCCGTTCTCAGCCCGGGAGAGACCAAATGCAAACTAGAGGAACAGCACCTCGTATTCTGCCTCATCAACAACCCAATAGCATGAACATTGAATTCTCTGTTTTCAGGTAACCTGCATCCCCTCTGCTTCTTTCTCCCTCCTCCCAACCACGCACACTCCCTTCTTCTCACAATACCAACCAGCCCCATATCGTCCTGTTTGTTTCACCTTCCCCAACTATTCCATCACCCAAATACTCCTCGTATTGGATGCTCTCATACTCCCCCAATGCTCTCCCTCCCTTTCAATGATCACCTCCCAGCTTCTGTTACTACCTTTACCCTTCCCTTCCCTCCTGAGTGTTATCTGCCAATCAATCCCCCCTTGCCTGTACCCACCTGCACTTACCAGTTCTTACCCCCAAGCCCACTCCCTTACTTCTTTATATTCGCTATTTTCCCTCTACTCTCTCAGACCAGATGAAGTGTCTCCAACCGAAATGTTGACAGTCCACATCCCTCCACGCATATTGCCCACCCCACTGAGTTCCTCCAACAACTCTCCTCTATTGGCATGAGATTCCAGCATCTGCAGTATGCTGTACCTAGCTCGTTTGTGATCATGTATTGTCTGTCCATTGACTGGTTAGCACACAGCAAAAACTTTTCACTATACCTCGGTACACATGACAATAAACTAAACACAACAGTGATCTGCTGTCTCCAGTTCCTCTCTATCAAAGTGCCTATACAACGCTTTTGACGCCAGACAAATGTTTTCCCCACAAGCACAAGAAGAAATAAGGAACAGCCTAAATTAACAACATTCCAATCTCAAGGATCAATTGTTTTTGGAGAACTAAGTTATACTTTGTTTCAACACCAGGTAGGAACTAAATTTTGGCACCTTGATTCCTTCATACAAGTAAAACCAAGAAAAAAAAAACCCTGCCTGCAAATTGATATTGCCACCATTTTGTTAATAGACTCTGACTGAAAGAAAATAAGATTCAGAAGAAAGTATGATATCATCCTGGTCTCAATCAGACAGAAGTCACAAGAGGAAACATTGCACTGGCCTTTTATAAGGTAAGAAACATAAGGAATACTTTTCCATTACCTTTTCTCTTTGAGTTGATTAAATGGGAACAGAATACCACCAAGAGAGAGTTGCAAAAACTAATGACAAAATAAAAATTGGTAAAACATTATAAGCTCTCTCTACATAGAGTGTTGTTCCCAGTAGAGGAGGAAACTATATTTCCCTTTGGGGTTGTATATTTTTCAATTGTGAATGAGCAACTCCTTCAGTTCCAACCCTGCCGGTAGTCACACTAGTCAATAGTCCAGTACTCTGCACTGCAGACATTTCATTTGATTTACATCTTGCATGGATATCTGGTAGAGTGCTGTACTGAATATTAGCTATCATGGAAACTGTGTCTACTGTGGCCTGCTGAGAAATGAATCATGATAACAGCTAACATACAGCCAAATCATGGTTCAGAATAAAGTCTGAGAGATGCCTTCTCCCATAACCCCAGTAGTGCCTTCTGAACCATTTTCACAGGTGCTCACCTGTTAAAAATGAAACTCACCACATCCAAGAGGAGACTCCACACGATTGCCTTGCATGTATGCTGAAACCCAGCACGGCATCTCAAGTGTTCCACTTATCAGTGAAGAAGATTGGAGCCCCATGGATAATGATACAATTTGTAATGCCTTAATGTATTTGACTTTAAATAGAAAACAAAACTGCAATGAATTCCTGTCTATTTTTGCACAGTATAATGCTATACCTCAGATTCCCTGACAAAAGCCATAGATACACCACTTTGGAATTCCTTTGGAGAGTCATTTAGACAAATCGAACCATCATCAGAAGAGTACAAATAGAAATGGAAAATGTGTGTGTATGCATGGGAAAGTGGGAAAGAACCTAATAAACAGAGAACGTTAGGATTTGGTGAATAGTTAATGAAGGTGCGAGACCTTGAAGAATTATTCAATTATTCAAGAAATTTCAATTAAAAAAACAGTTGTTTTAAGATAATTGGATTCCAATTTTAATTTGTAAGTGCTTATACAGAACAAACTGTTTTGACACTCAAGGTAACTTTCATCTTCAATTCATTTAATGATAAAACGACATTTTTGAGAACTCATCACAAAATCAAAAACTCTTAATGCTGCATCAGTTTTAAATTATTGAATTTTATGGTATTTCTCGCCACCTGCTGCTTAATATAAGGTACTGCACAGTTCCCAGATTGTTGGCAACACCATTTCCAGGAAAGAGACAAAGTGCTGGAAGTAACTCAGCCGGTCAGGCAACATCTCTGGAGGACATGGATCGGTGACCTTTCAATGTATCTTCCATTGGTATAAACCAACAACTGCAGTTCCTAGTTATTACATGTTATGCCATTTCCAGGAATTAGTTCTAGAGATACAGCATGGAAAAAGGCCCATTGAGTCCACATCAGCCACCCGTTCACACTAGTACTCTGTTATCCCAATTTTTCATCCACTCCCTACACACGAGGGGCAATTTGCACAGGCCAATTGACTTGCAAACTCGCACATCTTTGGGATATGGGTGGAAACCCATGCAGTCTGAGGGAGAACGTGAAAACTCCACACAGACAGCATGCAAAGTCAGGATCAAACCCTGGGCTCGGGTGCTGGGAGGCAGCAGATCTGCCAGCTGTGCCACTGTACCAAATATTTATCAGGGACACCATCAGAATCAGAAATATTCACGTAGTGCAAAACTAGGTTTATAAACATAAATGTAAAACCACTGGGGCATTCACTCAAAACGTTGGGAATATTCTCTTCTGCTGCAGCATAATTAACACATTTCCCATGGCGATACAAAAAAACCATGATTTTTAATCATTTTGATATGACATTACACTGACATTTATTACTCTATATTTATGCCTAGAGAAAGTAAGTCACAGGGATCCAGCGAAATAAGGAGGATTGTATTGTGGAAAGGAACCATGTCATAGTTTGAAATTTGATTCAATTAAGATGGGAATAGATTTAAGTTAGCTTGAGTTCGATACTTTAATCTTTTTCAGTCAGCAGGAGATGCTTTAATTTAGATAGTAGCACTTGGAAACACAGTCAAAGATAGTTCCTGTTGCTCACGACCTTTCTTAGCAATTGCCCACCCGCAGATTTTTTAGCTTGCGGATGTGCAAAGACCACTTATCTGTAGTCCCCCCCCCCTCCCTCCCCCCCACCTCTGTAAGGCTGTTCACTCATAAAACAGGTGTTCTGGCTGACTGTCATTGTTTAAGGCAGCCACTATGTTACAATCGCGAATGGCACACACTCTTCCAGCAACACTCTCAGCTGCCATCTTGTCCATAATGGAACACTGCAAACAGATTTTGGGTGGGGCTGTCTCTTGGAGAAGAGGATCCGTTTTCAAACCACATCTCGGGTGCTGGCTGTGAGGGGTTTGAACATTTTCTCCATGACTGTGTGGGTTTCCATCCACATTGTAAAGATGTAGAGATTGGAAGGTTAACTGGCAATTGTAAATGATCCCTAGGTGTTGGGAACAGTGCCCTGAGTCAGGGGAAATTGGTGAGCCAGCGGGGGAGAGCTTTGCTGCCTGAGGAGGATTTGGCAAAGAGACCATTCTTCAGACTGCTTTTCCAGAGGTTATAGTTGCTCATGCCTCAGTGAGGTCTGTCATGTTTTGTAGGTTGAGAGTGGTGATTGAAAGAAATATATGTGGCCAAAGCTGGATGACAGCAGTGATGCAAAGGGTTGAAGAGTTGACTGTGGTCACAGTGAAATGGAGGTGCAAAAACATATTGAGACTTAAATACAAATCCACAGATTGGAAATTTGACTATGGCGCAGTTAGCCAACAAATAGACGAGGAATGTTTTTGTGTATAATTTGTTGCCAGCAGAGTTTTGGCAGAGATAAAGTTTATGCAAACAGGAAGATGTTCAGATTCACAGGAAAACACTGCAGGAGGTGATGAAGGCATGCCTGAGGGCATTGGAAGAGAAGAGCTGAAGAGGTCAGAGGACAGTCAATATTAACAAAGATAGAAATAACCAGGGTTTGTGAATTGGAATATGTGGGGTCCGAAGTTTAACTCAAGGTCAAATAATAGTTTCAGGTAGTGAAAAGTCTAGTTAGCTTGAGTTGTTGCTCTGAAAAGGGAAAGGATGGTAAACAGTTTGTGCTGGGGCTGGAAATTGTGACTGAGGTCTTCATAAAGTTTAAATGGAGAACTCAATGAAAAGGTTTGAGACAAGATTGGTGAGCAAAATTAGACCACATGGTATTAGGGGTAGAGTGTTGATGGATAGAGAATTGGCTGGCAGACAGGAAGCAAAGAGTAGGAGTAAACGGGTCATTTTCAGAATGGCAGGCAGTGGCGAGTGGAGTGCCGCAAGGCTCGGTGTTGGGGCCACAACTATTCACCATATATATTAATGATTTGGAGGAAGGAATTAGAAGTAACACTAGCAAGTTTGCAGATGACACAAAGCTGGGTGGCAGTGTGAACTGCGAAGAGGATGTTAGGAGGTTGCAGGGTGACCTGAATAGGTTGAGTGAGTGGGTAGATGCATGGCAGATGCAGTATATAATGTAGATAAATGTGAGATTATCCACTTTGACGGCAAAAACAAGGAGGCAGATTATTATCTCAATGGTGTCAGGTTAGGTAAGAGGGAAGTGCAGCGAGACCTGGGTGTCCTTGTACACCAGTCACTGAAAGTTGGCGTGCAGGTACAGCAGGTAGTGAAGAAAGCTAATGACATGTTGGCCTTCATAACGAGAGGATTTCAGTATAGGAGTAAAGAGGTTCTTCTGCAGTTGTATAGGGCCTTGGTAAGACCTCATCTGGAGTATTGTGTACAGTTTTGGTCTCCTAATTTGAGGAAGGACATCCTTGTAATTCAGGCAGTGCAGCGTAGGTTCACGAGATTGATCCCTGGGATGGCAGGACTGTCATATGAGGAAAGATTGAAAAGACTAGGCTTGTATTCACTGGAGTTTAGAAGGATGAGAGGGGATCTTATAGAGACATATACAATTATAAAAGGACTGGACAAGCTAGATGCAGGAAAAATGTTCCCAATGTTGGGGGAATCCAGAACCAGGGGCCACAGTCTTAGAATAAAGGATCGGCCATTTAAAACTGAGGTGAGAAAGAACTTTTTCACCCAGAGAGTTGTGAATTTGTGGAATTCTCTGCCACAGAGGGCAGTGGAGGCCAAATCACTGGATGGATTGAAGAGAGAGTTAGATAGCCCTCTAGGGGCTAGTGGAATCAAGGGAAATGGGGAGAAGGCCAGGCACGGGTTACTGATTGTGGATGATCAGCCATGATCACAATGAATGGCGGTGCTGGCTCGAAGGGCCAAATGGCCTCCACTTGCACCTATTTTCTATGTTTCTATATGCTCTTAGATTCTCTCCCGAACACATTCTATCCCTTCTCCAACATTTCATAGCATTTCATAGGTATCGCAAAGCTGGTGAGCTGCTTTCAGAGTGAATTTTTAAAATGGAAGTAGTCTCTGATTGCTGCAAATTGGTAAGTGCATACCTGTTTTCAAGTACGGTAAAGAGCTAACTCCAGGCCAGGTTTCCTCTGTTGGAGTTCCCAGAACCTGTAATTAAAAGAAAGAGCTGTTATTCATCTATAATTACATCTTTCACACTTCATAACATTGGTTAGCCACCCATGCTACTTACATGCAAGGTATTTGTTTCCAGCTTAGTTATATATGCAGCTTTCTCATGGTTTAATGTTTAAATTGTAAGAGTAATTTCTTGTGTCTACTCTAGCACTTTGCATTCTCAGTAATTTCCATGTTTTCGTCACAATATTCAAGAAACAAATTTGGGGGATTTTACTGTATTTATAATAATGCTTTATAAATTTACATTACCACGGAAGTTAAAACATTTAGCCAGTTCAAAACTTGCATGCTGCTATCAACATGTCCATAACATCAAGTACAATTTAAGACAATAAAAAATCAGAAATATCCTTGTGATACTGGCATCAATTCTTCTACCATTCATTGACCTGATTAAATTGAAGAAATTGAAGAGATGGAGTGAGCATTCCAGTCACATAGTTTCTTGTGTATTAATTCTTATCTGTTTATATTGAAAGTGCTTCCACGCTGCAAACTACCACTGAAGAGGACATGGGCAGGAGGTGAATGGAAACAGCACCATCTGCAGGTTCCCTTCCAAAGCACACACTATTCTCTCTTGGACATGTGTTACTTCGTTTCGTCTACCCCCTGGAACTCCCTTCCCAGCACCACTGTGAGAGTCGCTTCACAAGAAGGACTGCTTGATTCACCTCCACCTTCTTAAAGGCAATTAGGGATGGGCAATAAATGTGGCGGCCATGATGGCACAGCGGTAGAGTTGCTGCCTTACAGCGCCAGAGACCTGGGTTCGATCCTGACTATGGGTGCTTGTCTGTACAGAGTTTGTACATTCTCCCCATGGGTTTTCGCCGAGATCTTCGGTTTCCTCCCCCATTCCAAAGACGTACAGGTTTGTAGGTTAATGTGCGGGGATCGCTGGTTGATGTGGACTTGGTGGGTCAAAGGGCTTGTTTCCGCGCTGTATCTCCAAACTAAAATGCTGGCCTTTGCATCATGAAAATGGAATAAATAAATATAATTTTTATAATTCAATATATAATTGAAATATTCCTGAAAAGATTTAAGAGAATGTTAGAGCACTTGCCACCTTCAATTGCTTACTGCTGACCATATTGACTTGACTTGCTGAATATTTCCAGCATTCTCATCTTCCAAATGCCAGGTAATAGACAAATGCACACAAAACAAAATAAGAAATGATGCAGGATAATAAATTGATAGGAAACAAATGAAATCAAGCAATGAAACATAGAAGTATGCTTTACACACCCACTTCCATTCATTTGTAGGATGGCCCATTTACTCCTAGAGGGTGCTATTGTACCAAATTGGTCAGCAGACTATATCCGCAGCAATCATTCCCTTTCATCTGCAGAAACATTTTGTACCATGGTACTACTGAAAAAAATACAAGATGGAGCTACAGATCCATTAGAAAACCCACATCAGACAGGGACAGACTTGAAAGGACTGCTAAAGAAAACAAATTTAATTTATATTTGAATATAATTGAAATGCGAACTCCATCTTCAAGTTCGCCAACGACTCCGCCGTTGTTGGCCGAATTTCAGGTGGTGATGAGTCAGAGTATAGAAGTGAGATCGACCGATTGACCAAATGGTGCCAACACAACAACCTGGCTCTCAATATCAGTAAAACCAATGAACAGATTGTGGACTTTGGAAGAGGAAGGATGAGGACACACAATCATGTTTATATCAACAGGACAATGGTGGAGAGAGTCAAAAGCTTCAAATTCCTGGGTGCGCATATTTCCGAAGATCTTTCCTAGACCCAGCATACTGATGCAATTATAAATAAAGTACATCAACGCCTCTACTTCCTGAGAAGATTACGGAGATTCGGTATGCCAAAGAGGATTCTGTTGAACTTCTATAGGTGTACAGTAGAGAGCATATTGACTGGCTGCATCACGGCCTGGTTCAGCAACTTGAACGCCCAGGATCGAAAAAGACTGCAAAAAGTTGTGAACACAGTCCAGTCCATTACTAACTCTGACCTTCCCACCATCAAAGGGATTTATCGGAGTCGCTGTCTCAAAAAGACAGCCAGCATAATCAGAGACCCACACCATCCTGGCCACACACCCATTTCACCCCTGCCATCGGGAAGAAGGTACAGGAGCCGGAAAACTGGAACGTCCAGATTCTTTCCTACAGCCATCAGCCTATTAAACACTACAACCTCAACTAAGCTCTTAACTACAATAGACTATTATTATTATTATTATTCTTGCACTACTATTGTTTGTTTCTTGTGTGTACGTATGTGTGCATGTGTATATATATATATATACATATATATATACACATATGTGTGTGTACTTGTGAGTATGTGTGTAAATGCACACTGAACCTTTTTTTCTCTCGTTTATTATATTGTTTATAGTGTACTATGTTTACATATTCTGTTGTGCTGCAGCAAGTAAGAATTTCATTGTTCTATCTGGGACATATGACAATAAAACACTCTTGACTCATCTCTCGCAGTGGAGCAGAGGAACTAACGTCTTTGTTTTCATGAGGTTACTTCTTCATTCCTTTTCCTTCTGTTTTACTTTTTTCATTTCTATTTCATATTTATTGCATCTGTTGATTCAGTAAGGGACATGTAAGATAGGATGTATGTCCCATAATATTATTTTCATTTTTCAAAACCATTTCTTTGATCCTCGTTGGCTATTCAGATCAGGTATCTCAACTCAAAGCATTCTTCACATCAAGGAGTGTTAGAGGATGGAAATAATTGGAATAGTGATGAAATGGCAGCATGAAAATGGAAAATGAGAACAGGGAGGAGGGTAGAGGACAGAACCACAAAGGTACAAAAGCAGCAGATGGGTGTGATGAATGAGAACACAAGCAACGGTAGAGAATGGGGCAATCGAGAATAAAATGGAATGAACTAAACTGAAGTATGAGGGACTATTCATCCACATTACAAAACTTCATAATTTCAATGTTAGAAATGCACCATGTAAATAAGTTTGCAATGACTGGGAATAATATAATGAAATGCAATTCAGTAAAGACATGGAGTTAACAAATTAATACGATCCTCACACAGCACCAACAATAATATCAAAATAAATGAATGAATCAAGTACACATTGAGGAAAATGATGGAACAGCAAAACTATTCCCGGGATGCTAAGCAGTGGAGGGCAGATGGAGCAGCAGCAACTAGCTTTCTTCTGACGCAAGGTTTGGGCACAAAAAGTTGGAGTAACTCAGCAGGTCAGACCGCATTGCTGGAGAAAAGGAAGTCTGAAGAAGGGACTTGACCCAAAATGTCAGCTATTCCTTTTCTCCAGCTTTTTGTATCTTTAGTTTAAACCAGCATCTGCAGTTCCTTCCTACACATTCCTTCTGATGCGCTCAGGCCTGGTGTGAATTCCGAGAAGGAATTCACACCTGACCTACAAGCCAGTAGGTTGCCAGACCAACAAGCCAGCAGGGGATTAGCAGTAGAATTGACATTGGGCATGGAGGGGCAGCATCTTAATGCAATTCTGCTGTTAAATAAAAAGGGTAAAGTTAGCAGGAGAGAATCAAGAATGTTTAATTACCATCTGTACTGAGAACAGAACAATGGGATTCTTACTTGCAGCAGCATAACAGGTCTGTAAACAGTACTCACAACATAATATTTAAAAAAACAATAAATTAAAAACCCCGATATTAGTATAAAAGCCCTAAGTCCTTAGTGCAACCAAGACAGTTTGTAGTTTATGGTTTATTTGGTGTGTGTAGTGTTCAAGAGCCTGATATTTGTTGGGAAGAAGCTGAACCTTGGGGTCACTGTTTTCTTCCCAATGGTAGGAGTGAAATGAGAGTGTGGCCAGGGTGAGGTGAATTCTTGATGATGTTGGCTGCCTTTTTGAGACAGAGCCTCCTGTAGATCCCTTTGTTGGAATTGGAGCCCTGCTACCTAACTGGGACCAGGGAAACATGAAAGCAGCTGTATTGCACTGCCCATAAAGAAAAACATTTACAAACCATCAGTAAAGGTTACGGTATACATTGTTACATCACCAGTTAGGTGCAAAGATCAGTTTATTGTCACATGTACCAATTAAGGTACAGTGAAATTCGATTTACCATACAGCCATACTAAAGAAAAGGCAACAAGACACGCAACTACATAAAAGTCAACCATCCACCACAGCGGATTCTCCACATTCCTCACTGTGATGGAAGGCAATAAAGTCCAATCTTCTTCTTCATTTATTCTCCCACGGTCGGGGAAATCGAACCATTCGCAGTCGGGGCGATCGAAGCTCCTGCAGCCGGCTATCAAAGCTCCCGCTTCGGGGCCGTCGAAGCTCCCGCTTCGGGGTGGTCGAAGCTCCTGCGGTTGCAGCTCCCGAAGTCGATCCCCGACAGGGATCTCCAGCTCCATGATGTTAAGTCCTGCAGGCTCCCGTGGTTGGAGCTCCCGAAGTCAGTCTCTAGCAGAGGCCGCCAACTCCTCGATGTTAGGCCACAGTGTGGACGGAGATACGATATGGGGAAAAAGATCGCATCTCCGTCAAGGTAAGAGATCAAAAAAAAGTTTCCCCAAGCCCCTCCCCTGACAAAAAAAAAGACAAAAAACACTAAAACATACATTTAACACATACTGTAAAGCAACAGAGAAGGGACAGACAGACTGTTGGCAAGGCAGACATTGCTGGCGCCACCCGGTGGTTTTGCTCGTGTCTACGTTTGAGACTACAATTAAAACATCTCTGGTTTAGCTGACTAATATTCATGTATCTTCATTATGATGCACACAGCCATAATCCCATTGACGGTTGAGGACAATCATGGTTTTTAATATACATGAACAAGGGCTATGAAGAAACAACATGGTTCTCAGACAAGTAGCAGAGAGATGGAATATAACGTCCAGATTATAAAGCCTCATTTTCCACACCAGTTAATTCCTTAGAAGTTCACATTCTGAAACTGACGAGACAAGTCAAAGAGCTAATTAATATTTCAACCTGTAAAGTAGCTGGCAACATTTCCATGACAATGCTTCAAATTCTGGAAATTATTAGCAACCAAACTTTTAATATGTAGGTTTTAATTCTGCATATCATGTGGCTGTTTTAACCCATCTGATGAAAACATTGAAATGAACTACTTTCTCCTTGATCCACAATAATCCCTAAGGGTGCTGTCTTCCCCGTGACCTGAGTGGGTTTTCTCCGAGATCTTCGGTTTCCTCCCACATAGAGTCATAGAGTTATATAGTGTGGAAACAGGCCCTTCGGCCCAACTCGCCCACACTGGCCAACAACGTCCCAGCTACCCACTTGCCTGCACTTGGTTCATATCCCTCCAAACCTGTCCTATCCATGTACCTGTCTAACTGTTTCTTAAACGATGGGATAGTCCCAGCCTCAACTACCTCCTCTGGCAGCTTGTTCCATACACCCACCACCCTTTGTGTGAAAAAGTTACCCCTCGGATTCCTATTAATTCATTTCCTCTTCACCTTGAACCTATGTCCTCTGGTCCTCGATTCCCCTACTCTGGGCAAAAGACTCTGTGCATCTACCCGATCGGTTCCTCTCATGATTTTGTTTACCTCTATAAGATCTCCCCTCATCCTCCTGCTCTCCATGGAGACCCAGCCTACTCAACCTCTCCCTATAGCTCACACCCTCTAGTCCTGGCAACATCCTCATACATCTCCAAAGACATACAGGTTTGTAGGTTAATTGGCTTGGTACAACTAAATTGTCCCAAGTATGTGTAAGGTAGTGTTAATGTGCGGGGATCACTGGTCGGTGCAGACTTGGTGAGCCGAAGGGTTTGTTTCCGCACTATATCACCAAACTAAACTAATCGGCCATGCAGAACAACACTTTCAGCCAGTTCCACTCTTTGGCTCCTCATCGACTTCCGGCTGTGGTACGAGAGATCTCAGATCTTGAGAGGTACTCGATCTTGCTATAATAGATTAATCTGCTGTAATACTATCCAGCACCAGTCCACATTATCAAATTGCTCTTAAGGACAGCAAGGAATAATGAAGCATAGAAAAAAAGCAGTAGGAGGCCATTCAGCCTATCCACTATCCAACCTTGGGTCTACTAACTTTTTCTGTTAGTGTTATTTGTCTTCGCATTAGGATTTTATATTATGCCGAATTTCTTAATGCTATCTCAATTTCCTTCAAGACTATTTGCCTTAATCTCATCATGTGTTCTACCGACCAGTCCATCAAGTGACTTAACAATCCATTCAGTCAACAACCACAGCATATCACTTTTGACACTTTTGTTTACTTGACCAATTAACCCATTTTTGCAAAAATAGAATTAGTAAAATGGTGTTACAAAAATGAGCAGAAAAACTACCGGCACAACAAACAACATAACTGCCGGAAGAGGAGTCTCGACCTGAAACGTCACCTATCCACATTCTCCAGTGATGCTGCCTGACCTGCTGAGTTACTCCGGCATTTTGTGTCCTTGTGCAATTAACTAGCACCTGCAGTTCTTTGTTTCTACATTTTAACTGCCTTGCTTGTTCTGACAGTGGATAAATTGTCTGAAACCCACCTATCCATGACCTCCAGAGAAGCTGCCTGACCGTTGAGTTACTCCAACACTTTGTGATCAACTCAAGATTCCATCATCTGCAGTTCCTTGATCAGTCTGAAGAAGGGTCTCGACCCGAAACGTCACCCATTCCTTCTTTCCCGAGATGCTGCCTGACCTGCTGAGTTACTCCAGCATTTTGTGAATAAATATACTCTAAAGTGATGTACTTCAGGCACGAAGGCAGTCACGGTGATAGTTTTACCAATTTAGTAATTAGCAACAATAAAAAAATACTTAGAGCAAGTACAACAATAGCTCTGTGTCAGCTGGAAAAGTTATTGACCTCAGACCAGCCACTTATTTCACTCGAATTGAGGGTTTGGGTACAGGAAATCAATAAGCATTTGGACTGCCAGAATTTATTCAAGAAACTTTCATTTAAACTAAAACATAGAAACATCTGACTCAACCAAAACTTTAACAGCAATCAAACTTTCAAGTCAGGAAATTAATCTCAGATGTCAGATTCGTTGGAAAAAAAAAAACGAAAGCCTCAACAACTGAACCTCGGCCAACAGTCACCAAGGGAGGAAGTGAGAGAAAGAGCAAAAGAGCAAACCAGAGCGAGAAACAGATGTGACAATAAAATAAGAGACTTAAGAAAACTAAATCAATTTCATGAAAATAAATTGGAATTTCAGACAGAAGATAAATTTCTAGATTTAAAAGTGGCATGAGATTAAAATCAAACAAAATGATCCGGTGCAAACAAATGATTAACACCATGATAGAATGGAACTTTAAATATAATTATTTCCATGATCCAAATGCATTTGTCACCTTCATCGATAACAGTGGTTCCTATGTAATCAGTTGCAAATGTTTTCAAGACACAAATAATAGTCTTCAATCCTGGACCCACACAAGTTATAGAAATTCTGCAGCATTGTTGCATTAAATATAATGCTAAATGCAATATTTTCTATTTTCTTCCAGAGATAAAACCTAACACAAATTGTTTTGGAGTTATAAAAATAGCATGCCACGTAAAGGCACAAAAGTGATAGAAGTAACCATCTCCACAGGTTTATTGCGTAAAAATACACTTCTCAAATAATTCAGATTTATATATTTTATATAAGAAACTGGGAGTAGGAGAATGCCTCAGCATTCAATGTGATTATGTTTAATCTTCTCCAGACCACATCTTGTCTGTGTCAGTAACCTGATCTTTCAAAAAATTAACTATTTCCTCTTTCAACAGACCTAATGATCTGGCTTCCATCACCCTTGGGATAAGGAATTCCGGAAATTCACCACCCACTGCATGACGAAAGGTGAGAGCGGAAAGATAAGGTGAGAGGGAAAAGATTTAATCGGAATTGGAGGGGTAACTTTTTCACACAGAAGTGGGTGGGTACATGGTATGAGCTGCCAGAGGAGGTAGTTGAGGGAGAAACTATAATAACATTTAAAAGACATGGAAAGGAAAGTCATAGATAGGGAAAAGGTGAACAGGTGGGAACTAATGTAGATGGGGCACCTTGGTCGGCATGGGCAAGCTGGGCTAATGGGCCTGTTTCCCTGCTCTCTCATCTATGACTCCAAATTCCAAGACTCCTCAGTTTTAAATGACTGCTCCTTTATTTTGTTCTGATGTTCCCTTATTGGAGGTTCTCCCACAAGTGGAAGCATCTTGTCACTGGACCATCATGCCCCCTCAGGATCTTGCGCATTTCAATAAGTCCAGTTCTCGTTCTTCTAAAATCAACAGAATGGTCAGCGTATCCTTTCTTACATAACTATACTCCAGATGATGCCTTCATAGAAACATAGAAAATAGGTGCAGGAGTAGGCCATTCGGCCCTTCGAGCCTGCACCGCCATTCAATATGATCATGGCTGATCATCCAGCTCAGTAACCTGTACCTGCCTTCTCTCCATACCCCCTGATCCCTTTAGCCAAAAGGGCCACATCTAACTCCCTCTTAAATATAGCCAATGAACTGGCCTCAACTACCTTCTGCGGCAGAGAATTCCACAGACTCACCACTCTCTGTGTGAAGAAATGTTTTCTCATCTCATCTTCACTTTACCCTGTACAATTGTAACAATACTTCCCCATTCTAAACTTTAACCCTCTTGTGATGAAGGCCAAAATGCCACTTGCCTTCCTAATTACTTGCTACACCTGTCTACTAACGCTTTGTGGTTCATGCAAAAGAACACTTTGACCTCACTGTACTTCATTTATCTGAAATGTTTTTCGGTTCAGCGAGTGGATTGTTCTTATAGAAGTACATGATCTCGCACTTCCCCACATTCTACTCTATTTGGCAAGTTTCCAGCCACTCACTCAACCTATCTATATCCTGAAATAGAAGCAAGTAATCTCATCACAGCATGCCCTCTGATCAATTTACAAGTAATTGGCAAACTTGATTATCCCAATTGGTACTTACTCTAAAATCTGCATTGAATTGACTGATCTCCGTTGCAGGAGGAATCAATCAGCCCCAGTCATGGCTGAGGATAAAATGGAAGAGCGAGAGAGAGCGAGAGAGAGCGAGAGAGAGCGAGAGAGCGAGAGAGAGAGAGAGCGAGAGAGAGAGAGAGAGAGAGGTCGTATTTGTACACGTGATGCAGATGTCATTTGGGAAGGGCAATCAGAGACTGTCATTAAGTTGCAGCTTTAGGATACAGTGAAACTTCTTGGATTGGTTCAGTAGGAACATCCACTGACATATACTTTCCAGAGATTTGGGTTGCTGGCATTTTTAAGAACATCTCCACCATTGCTGCAGGTGGGTTGGACCTGTATTTGTCCACAGTGTGTCGATGTACTTCAGCCAAGATGCAATGTATGCTCAGCCAGATAGAGAAGCATCCTCTCTTTGACAAGATACCCCGGTTCCCATGGATGGGGGGTTCTGTGACAAGCAAATAGCGGGCAGCACATTGATGTAATGGTAGAGTTGCTGCCTTACAGAACCAGAGACCCAGGTTCGATCCTGATTATGGGTGCTGTCTGTACAGAGTTTGTACATCCTCCTTGTGACCACTTGTGTTTTCTCCAGGTGCTCCGGTTTCTTCCCACACTCCAAAGACATACTGGTTTGTAGGTTAACTGGCATTGGTAAAAAAATTAAACTGTCCCCAGTGTACAGGATAGTGCTCGTGTACAGTGTGATCACTGGTCAGCATGGACTCAATGGGCCAAAGCACCTGTTTTCGCACTGTATCTCTAAAGTCTAACTGCACATAGAAACTGACAGAGAGGTTTCTTATAGTAGTGTGTGCTAATCTTATAGTAGTGTGTGCAAATTCAGTACATCTGAGGCACAAGATTGGATTCAAGGACTACTCTGGCACAATGGTGATTAGTGTTTAGTCTTTTATTAATATCTTTATGTATGGGTCACTGCTGTGACAATAGAGATTAGCTGAGAGGCTCCTCCATGCATCAATTCCGTTGAGCTGCACTGACCACAACTCAATACAATATTCAACACAAACTGATTAAGAGCACAAAATAAACTCAGTGACAATTTGTACTCCACCGACAGCAATATAGGCCAGCGTGATTTGGTTCATTGACTACGACTCTGTCAGTCAACGGCACTGTTAGTGTTGAGTTGAACATCACTCACAGATATCTCGGGGTCTATTCAACGGCATTATTCAAACAGGCCTCGCATTTTTGTCGATAATGTGCATTGCCTTGCATTAATCTGACATGAATTTCACTTGGTATAGATCCAGTCCAGCTAGATTCAGATTCCTTCAGATTCATGTGAGTTTGCAACAGAGTGCAATAAAATTCCTTGTTCACATGACACTCTCAGAGTAAATAGCATTCATGCAGTAATGATAAATACAACAATAAATACAAATGCAAAGCAACAGAATGATGCAAAGATTGCAGTGTAATCTGAAGCAGCAAGGAAAAAATTAAAATACAATAATGTAAGAATAGAATGAGGCAGAGTTAAGAATACAATGCGATAGAACTTTATTTATCCCAGGAGGGAAATTGATCTGCCAATAGTCATAAAAACACAAAATACATAAAACATGAAATTTGTAGGAGCCATTTTGCAGTTATTAGGTTTTT